>NC_040906.2:0-1240688 GCF_004126475.2 Phyllostomus discolor | reverse complement strand
ACTCGTGGCAGGGTGGCGGCCGGAGCACTGGGCGGTCCCATGTTTGTGTGCGGATAAACCTGGAGGAACAACTGGGGAGCAACACAGACCCCGCAACCCAGGGCTCCAGCTCGGGGGCAACAGAGCCTCTGAACCTCTGACTGACAACACCTGTGGGGCTGACGTGGCAGAAGACACTCCCGGCCTCACAGGAGAGCTGCTTGGAGAGAGCCACAGGGCTCTGGAACGTACACAAACCCACCCACCCAGCAATCAGCACCAGAAGGGCCCACTTTGCTTGGGGGGTGGCGGGGGAAGGGACTGAAAGCTGGCAGAGAGCAGAGCAAGCGGCACTGTTCCCTCTCGGACCCCTCCCCCACACACAGCACCAAAAGGCAGCCTCCTGGTTTGCCCCGCCCTGCCGAAACACTAAGGCCCCGCCCCTTATTAGGTAACAGGTGCACTGAGAGAACAAAATGTGGCCCAAATGAAAGAACAGATCAAAGCTCCAGAAAAAATACAACTGATCAATGAAGAGATAGCCAACCTATCAGATGCACAGTTCAACACACTGGTAATCGGGATGCTCACAGAAATGGTTGAGTATGGTCACAAAATAGAGGAAAAAGTGAAGGCTATGCAGAGTGAAATAAAGGAAAATGTACAGGGAACCAACAGTGAAGGGAAGGAAACCAGGACTCAAATCAACGGTGTGGAGCAGAAGGAAGAAATAAACATGCAACCAGAACAGAATGAAGAAACAAGAATTAAAAAAAAAATGAGGAGAGGCTTAGAAACCTCCAGGACACCTTTAAACGTTCCAACATCTGAATCCTAGGGGTGCCAGAAGGAGAACAGGAAGAGCAAGGAATTGAAAACTTGTTTGAAAGCATAATGAAGGAGAACTTCCCCAATCTGGCAAAGGAAGTAGGCTCCCAGGAAGTCCAGGAGGCTCTGACAGTCCCAAAGAAGTTGGACCCAAGGAGGAACACACCAAGGCACATCTTAATTAAGTTGCGCAAGATTAAAGATAAGGAGACAACCTTAAAAGCAGCAAGAGGAAAGGAGACAGTTACCTACAAAGGAGTTCCTATCGGACTATCAGCTGATTTCTCAAAAGAAACCTCACAGGCAACAAGGAGCTAGAAAGAAGCATTTAAAGTCATGAAAGGCAAGGACCTACATCCAAGATTGCTGTATCCAGCAAAGCTATCATTTAGAATGGGAGGGCAGATACAGTGCTTCCCAGATAAGGTCAAGTTAAAGGAGTTCATCATCACCAAACCTTTATTACATGAAATGTTAAAGGGACTTATGTGAGGAAAAGAAGATAAAAACTATGAACAGCAAAATGAAAACAAACTCACAACTATCAACAACCAAAAAACAAAAACAACCTCATCAAACAACTAGAACAGGAGCAGAACCACAGAAAGGGAGACCACGTGGAGGGGTATCAGCGAGGAGGGCTGGGGGAGAACAGGGGAAAAGGCACAGGGAACAAGAAGCATAGATGCCAGGCACAAAGTGGATGGGGGGGCTAAGAATAGCTCGGGAAGTGGAAAAGTGAAATAACTTATACGTAGGACCCATAGACGTGAACTAGGGTGGGGAATGATGGGGGGGGGTACAGCGTGGAGGGGACTAAAGGGTAGAAAAAACGGGACAACTGTAGTAGCATAATGAATAAACTGTATTATAAATAAATAAATGAACTGAAAACACGAGCAGGTCAACAATACGTGGTCTCCGCATACAACGGAATCTCAGGCCACCTGCCCCGGGAGGGCGTGCTTACCCACGCTACAACACGCGGGGGCTCGGGGACTCGGTGCCACGTGAAACAAGCCAGGCACCGAGGGCCACGTGTGGCGACTCCGTTCCTGCAGGACGCCCACAGTAGGACGGCCCACAGTAGGACGGCCCCCAGAGAGGGAAGCGCGGTCGGTTGGAGGCTGGGGGCTGGGGGCGGGGCAGGGCAGGGGTGTGCGGGCTCGTGTGTGTGTGTGTGTGTGTGTGTGTGTGAGAGTGTGTGTGTGAGAGAGAGTGTGTGTGTGTGTGTGTGTGTGAGAGTGTGTGTGTGAGAGAGAGTGTGTGTGTTTGTGTGAGAGTGATCGCCCGGGGGGGTGGGCCCGGCCTAGAACGGCCGGGGTGCGGGCTGCAGGGCTCTGTGCGGCACGGAAGCCCACGGAACCGTGGTGAGGTTGTTTGTGGTGAGAGTGTTTGTGCAGCACAATCTCGCTCGGGGGGAAATACGCGTGTGTGTTACACACGTCACAGAAAGATCCGCGGGGACACAGGACGAGCCACGGACGGGGCAATTCTAGGTGACAGGAATGTCATGCTCCTAGCTCCTTATTTTCATTTTCTAACTTTCTAGAATGAGCATGCCGTGCTTTGTAAAAAATAAAAGAGTAATTCTAATTAAAAACAAATGTTACTGCAAAAAATAATTACCAAGCTAATTCCTCTGTAACCAAACACTGGAACACTGTCGGCCACGGGTGTCTCCCTCCTGCCCGCCCGCCCGTGGGGCGGCCACAGCCCTCACTTCCGTGGTGGCCGTCCTGGCTTTTCTGCTTGGTCCCCGGACGTGCACCGAGGGCCTGGTTCGGACTGCACACCCCTAGGGGAGCGGTGGCGCCCGCGCCTCCCGGGCCTGGTCTCTTCACTCCTGTTTCCCAGCCCCTCCACCCTGGGGTGGGGCCGCAGCTCCTTAAGTTTGTCCACTGAACACATCTGCCGCAATGTATCCATCCCTTAGGCACTGAGGGACTTCTGAGGGATCACGAAGAGTGCGCTGAGAAGGTTCTGGAACAGCCTCCCGCTGCCCGGGGCACGGTGTCTCTGGCGTGTAGACATGACGTAGCAGTTCACAGGCGTGCACACCCTCTGGCTTCCTAGGACACCCCACGGCGGGGGTGGGGGTGGTGGACAGTGCATACTCTCTCAGCCGTGCATGAGCCCCTTTTGGGCCACCCCCTTGGGGACATCGGGCATCATCATGCTCTTTTATCTCTGCCGCTCGGGTGGGGCCTGGCGGTGGTCTGGAAATTCTCAGCATGCCCCAGACACGAGTCCTTTGCAAGGTATGTGAGTGGCAAATGCCACCTCTCACTTGGTGGCTTGTCTTTCGCTCCCTCGTGGCACCCTGGGGTGGACCGCAGGGCCCCGCACAGACTGCTGACACCCACGTCCCCTCACGGTTGTTTTTCCGTGTGTCGTGGTTATTTTCTACTCTGAGGGCGTGCGCACAACCTCCTGCACGCTCTTCTGAAAACCTTGAAGCCTGACTTCTGTTCCAGCTTGTGACCCGCCCGGAGCCGGCTTCTGCACGGGTGAAGCGGGGCCGGGCTCGTCCCGACGCCAGGGCTGGGGAACGGGTCCCCCCGACGTGCCGGCCCGTGTGGCGCTCGCCGATCTCGTGGGTGAGGCGTCTGAGAAGAGCCAGCAGCGGAGGGCTTGTCCTGCCGAGCCTGGGTCTGAGGACCTCGCGAGGGCTGGCCCCTTGGACTGGCCACTGTGGGCGAGGGGTCGGGTTCCCGGGCCGGCGGCTGCAGGCCGTGGGTCCGAGCTCTATTTTCACGTGTGGTCCGGCCGTTGTGTCTTTGCACTTCAGTCTCTCACCGCTCAGCGAGTAATGGGAGCACACGTGGGGTGCACCTGGCCGCCAAGGGGTTCATCTGTTTTCAGCTGTGGCAGCCAGTCGGGACGGCGTCCGGCTCGGAAGGAGATGGGGCGGTGGCGGCGGAGCGACCCGGTTTGTTTCAGCGGCTTCCGCCTGCCTTCCCAGAAGCGGCCTGAGTGGTTTCCAGAGCGGGTTTGTGTTTAGGGCAAGAGCAGTCGCAAGTGCTGCAGACTGAGGCTGGGGGGGCCGGACCCTCGGGGTGGCCGCGGCAGCGGGCCTCAGCGCGGCCCACCCGGTCGTGCCGCGGCCGTTCGGTTTGTCGGGAAAGGTGCCTTCCCTGAGAAGGGCCGCCCGGGGCCGCCGAGGCTGCCCGGCGAGGGGGGACCAGTCTGCCCGTGACCAGCACCTTGCAAAACACATCTTTTGATTTGTGCGAACAGCGTTCATCTCCTGCTCCTTTCCAAACAGGATGCAGATCAAGCCCATTCGTGCCAGCTTTCACCGACTTTCCCTGGGGTTTATCGGCCCAGAGCAGCCCCCCCAGGCCCCCCGGGGTGCTGTGCCCCCCCCCCCCAGCAGTACGCAGGGGCACACTTCATCAGTATCAGAGGAAGGGACACCCAGAGAGGGCCCCCGCCCCTCCTCAGGGTGGGCAGACCCAGCTGCGAGGCCCTCCCTGCCGGCTGAGCGCCCCCCCCCCCCCAGGCAGCTGCCCGGCGCTCGTGTGCAGCGGGTCCAGCAGGACCAGAGACGCAGGTCTGACGTTGGGGTTGGAACCGACGGCGTTTGCCAGGCTGAGCGCGTGAACCCGGCTGCCCCCCGGGGCCAGCGACCGCCGCAGCACAGAGAAGGGACGGCAGAGTCTGGCCGGGCCTTCCCACACCCGGCATCTGGTAAAATCCACCGGCCAGTGCGGGCGGCCTCACAGGACACCTGGGCAGGGGCTTAGTGCCCAGAACCTAGCAGGCAGGTGGGGGACCGCCTGGCATGTGGCCCACTGTGGGGCCGGGACCCCAGGATGTCGCCACGGAGAGGTGGGCAGTCCTGGGGGCCACACTCAAAGCCCACGTGGTCCTTGGCGGGGGTCTTTCTCGACCTGTGAGGAGGTGGGGGCCTCTGCATTTCCACCCGAGTAGAGCCGCCCGCCCCCCCCTTTGCCAGCCACACCACAGCAGGGGACACGGGGGCCTGATCCCCAGGGGTCTCCGGGGGCTGGCCCGGGGCCCCGCTCCAGGAGATGTTTCAGCGCTAAACACTCCCGTCTCCCGGGGCCCCTCCTCGGGACAGCGCGTGTTCTGTCAAATAGGAATCGTCTGATCAACCCTCTCCCCTCTCTCAGCTCCAGCAAACCTTGGAACCCATGAGCCCGCCTGCCCGTGTGTCTCGAAGAGGGGCCCTGCCAAGACTCCCAGGGCGAGGGGCATGGGGTAGGGGGTTGGGGGGGCGGGGGGCCCCAGCAGGGGGCGTGTGCCCTGGAGGCCCCTCCAAGGCTCCTCTGGACTCTGGGCACGTCTCGTGGGACTGGTCCCAGGCTGGTCCTTTCTGACTGGAAGCAGCTGCCCTCTGTGTCTCCTGCCCCACACCCTGTGCCCCCGGCCCCCCAGTCCCCCAGCCCCAGGCTCAGGAGCGAAGAGGCTTGGAGGGAGCTGCGTGTAGCTGGGCACGGCCGTGAGGAAGTCGGCGTCGCCTGCAGGGGCTCGGGCACCTGTGGCATTCCCCAGGTGAGCCTGGGGACAGTCACCTGCGTGGGACCAGGAAGGAGGAGGCAGGCCATTTAATGACGCATCCGAGGCCCTCGCGCCACCCCTCACCCGCCTGGTTTCCGGGGAGGAGGTCAGAGGGTTGGCGGGCACCCCCGGGGCGGCGGGTCTTCCAGGTACATCTCGACTCCCGACCCTGTGAAGTACGTCCACTCTGCAAAGCTGAGCATTGCAGAACGACCAATTAACACGGCCCCTCCCACCGCCAACACGGCCCGTCCTGTGACCCACCCGGTGAGGGGGAGGCTGGCCCCGGGACGGCGGAGCCGAGAAACACAAGGGGCCGTGTGAGGCTGATTTCTGAGCCCGTGGAGCCGAGAGAGGGCCCCCACAAAGAAAACGAATCCCAAACAAAATAGATGTTGCAACTGGAGGAAGAAGCAGTTTGCAAGCCCAAGGAGAGCCTAATTAGAGACTTCAGCTGGAGGCTTGCAAATGAATTATTTACAATTCTTCAGAGGGAAATGGTTATAATAACAACCTTCGCAATTCCAAAATTAAGCTTATTATGCTCTTTTCCTCTGCTCTCGAAGCTCTCCGAGGTCTGTCATCAAGCAGAAAGCGAAAAGGAGGGGGGCGAACAGCCCCCCCGGGGCGGCACCCTGGGCCAGCCCGGCCCTCGCGCGGCCCGTGGTGTCCGCCGGCGTGGACCGGCGTCCCCGGAGATAGAAAGGGAGGGCGTGTAAGTGCCCCAGCCTCTCCCCTTCCTCCTTTCCCCTCGGCTGTGACTTAAGGCCACTCTGCCCACTCAGTCGGGGCTCAGAACGGCAGAGGCTAAGGAAGAAATCGGAGCATCCATGCCAACCACAGGCAGGCCCTGCCGCTGCCGGGTTTAAATGCAGTGCCCCAGGGTGACAAGGGCACCCAGGCCCGAGGGGCGGCGCAGCGGCAGCTGTCTGGTTGGAAACGAAGGGTCTGTCTGTTCAGGGTGCAGGTCTGCAGAGCCCTCGCATCAAAGGGCCCGGGGAGAGCTGGCTTGTCCCACACGCCCCCCGCCCCCAGGGCAGCGGAGGGTCAGCTCAGCCCTCCCACCCCGTCCAGTCTGTGTCGCTCACCCCTCACCCTGGGCCCACCTGCAGGCGGGGCTTGCTGGGGGCCGGCCCTACTCAGGACTAGCGCCTGCCCTCCGCCAGTCCCGGGGCGGTGGGACGACCCTCCAGGTGGCCCCTCTGGTGCAAGTTCATGCAGGCCGCCGGAGGCCGTCGGAAGGAGAGGACACAGCACAACGGTAAGGGGAGCTGCGGCCAGAGCTGCCCGATGCCACCACCAGGGCCACACCAGGCCAGCGCCCCCCTTCCCTCTCTCCCTTCCTGCCTTCCCTCCCAAACCTGCCCCCCGCCCCCACCCCCCCGAGCAATCTCCCATCCAGGCTCCCTGTCTGTCCACCGGCCACACGTGGCCAGGTCTCCCCCCTCCCGCCGACTCCGTGCGCCTGCAGAGGATCCCGGAGAACCTCCCGGGAACCTGTCCGCTTCTCTGTGTCCGCCCCGCCCCCAGCGGCGGCCTCCACGGGGTCACCCCCCGAAGCCCCTGGCGGGGACGCTGACTTTCGGGACTGCAGTTCTCCGGCGCTTGTCACGGATGGCAACTCTCGTCCTCGGGCTGCGCCCTGGCCCGGGAGGGGAGGACACCGGCCTACGGACACCTCCTCCTCCCCGCCCCCCCGCCCCCAACCTCCACCCGCGTCTCTGAGCTGCCCTTCCCCAGCACCGGTGTCGTCCCATCTTCCCTGCGGCGGTGCCCCCTGTGGGAGAGGTCACCCTGGGCTCCCTCCCGGGGTGCCGTGGGGGTAACACGGGTGACCATGACGAGCGTGTGGTGATCACGTGGCTGTGCGGATGGCCGCGGTGAGGTGCCGGAGGACGTGGGGGGAACTGGGGCTGGTGCGAAGCCCGTGGCCCCCCGAGGCGTGAGCTCGTGAGGATGGAAACGGGGGGAAACGGGGACACGGGGACGCCAGGGGCCGTGGCCTGGGTGCCCCTGAAGTCCGTACGTTGACCTCTAGTGCCCAGTGGGATGGGGTTAGGAGGCGGCTGGGAGGTGCTTAAGCCAGGGGTGGGGGGGACCCCCCATATCAGGCTCAGCACCCTTCGAGCAGCGGCTTCTGGGAGCTCCCGGGGCCCGTCCACACCGGGGAGCGGCGCTGCTGCGAACCGGCAAGGGGCCCTCACCGAACCCGACTTCCCAGCAGTCCCTGCGGCCTCTCGGCCCCCGCCCCGGGGCGCCTGTGATAACCGCCCCGACGGGCGGAGGCGGGCGTCGCCGGTCCAGCCCCGCACCGTCTGTCGCCGCAGCGCCCTCTGCAGGGACGCACACGCGCGGCCCAGCTCCGGCGCCGCCCAGCCCTCCGGGCCGCTAGTGGGCGCTGCTCTCTCACCGCCCCCCCCCCTCCGAGCAGCCTGGCGTGGGCTTGCTCCTTGTTTGTTTTTTGTTTTATTTAGTTTTTTTTTTTTTTAACACGAGCCTGAGGCTTGCAGAGGGTGAACGCCCCAGGACACTGGCGTTCCCGGCGAACCCCAGCCTGGCAGGAAGAGTGGGCGGCCGCCCCCTCCGGGGAACCCGCACGGGGACCTCGGCGTCTCGAGGCCCCTCCTGCCCCCGCTCGGCCGCACAGCTGGACACGTTTCGGCGGGAAGCTTTCTTCGAAAACGAGCTACTCCTCTCACCTCGAAGGGAAGCCAGCCGAACAGTGTCCTTTTCTGGGAGGACCCCGGATCGCCAGCACCCACACTAGCTGGACCGGGACGCGCCGCGGCGATGACCTCGGGGCAGACCTGGGTGGGGGAGGGGCCCCGGGGAGCGCTCCGGGTGCGTCTCCCCGGGAAGCGCACGGCGAGGTGTCCAGGTGGGCGACAGGAGCGTGGGGCCCCGTGGCAGTCTCTGCCTTTATGTACGTTTGTGAGTTTGCACAAGAAGTTTTCGTCTTTCCCGCCTGGCATGCCTTCTCCTGCTGCCGCGGGAGAGCCGCGGTGCCCGGCTGGCGGGACGTCTGCAGCTGCCGTTTCCAGCACCCCCGCCTCCCCGCCGGCTCCTTCCGGTCCCCCCCCCCCCCCCCCGGAGCAGCGACTGGCACAGGCCACAGGCTGCCGAGGGAGGGAGGGGTCTCAGGGCCTCCCCCAGCTTGCAAGGACTCCAGCTGGGCCAGGTGTCCCGACCTCCTTCTTTGCAGCAGGACGGAGGGGCAGGGAAGAGGGAGTGGGATGCGCCGAGGCCTGGGTGGCCTGGAAAGAATCCACGAGGCTCCCTTTAGAACCGCTGCGGGAAAGGCTTTCCAGCCACCGCCACACATCCGGGTGCAGAGAAGGAAAACGTGCGATTAAAGGAAAGTTTTCAAGATGAATGGGAAACCGAGGGCAAAGGTTTGCAACACATGCCGCAGGTAACAGACTGCTAGGAGGAGCTCCTAGAAATCCAGGGGAAAGAGATGCACAGGTCTGCTGGGACGGTGGCCAAAGACGGGAGCCGCTACATCAAAATGAAACAAACGGCAGTTAAAACTGGAGTGGCTGCCATTTCTCTTCCGGTGGACCGGGGAGGGAGTTGGGGTTTGGTAGCCCACACCATTGCCGAGGCTGAGAGGAAACATAGGCGCAGATACCAGTGGTGGGAGTGCAAAGTGGGTGCCCTTCCACGGGGGGGGGGGGGGGCAAATATCTAACAAAACTGTGTACCCCTTTACCTTCGACCCAGCAACCCCTATTCCAGAAATTCACCCCAGACAGCCACCCCAACCATATGAACATATTTATAGAAACGTATTCAGCAGAGCAGGGTGTGGCTTTCTTTGTAATCGTGGATTCTCGGAAACAAGCCGAGTGCCCGTGCACAGTGGGTGGGTTGGATGAGCGAGAAATGGAGGGGCTCTGTGCAGCCTCGGGCCGAGGGGGGTCGCCAGGAGCTGATGGGGGTAAGTGTCACGGCATCGAGAGCCGGGAGCCAAGTGCAAAGAAGCCTGTTTCGTGCGCTAGTTTCGAGGAAGTGAAAACAGGTACCTGCACCTATTTTTGCAAGAAGAAACGAAGGTGAAGCAGAAACTAATGAAATCAATTTCCTAAGGCCAGGTTGGGCAGGGCTGGGGGACGGTGTGGGTGGGACTGGGGGGGCTGCCATGTCTGAGTACCCCACAACCCTTTTGTAGAGTTTCTGACTTTTGAAATCATGTTAACGGTTTTATGTACTCAAAACTTAAGTCAACCAAGAAGGAAGGGAAGCCTGAAACTGGATACAAACAGAAACAACGACCCAACTGCACACCCGGTGGGTGGCGGACTGTGCCTGCCGCACACGCCTGTGCCCAGCCCCCGTCCCATACCCTCTGCAGCGGCACAGCCCCCTGGGGAGGGGACATCTGGTTCTCCACCCCTGGCACCGGGAGGGCCCCGTGACTTCCCGGGTGAACAGCCTACAGCAGAGGAGACACCGGGCCGGCGCCAGGAGGTGCCCTAACTGGCCCGGCAGCCTCCACGTCCCTTCACGGAGCCCCAAGCCTCCAGCACAGAGCCCAGGCTGCTCTGCTGAAGAGGCGGGCCGTCACGGGGACGAGAGACACCAGGTGTGAGTGCCGACACCATCCCGCACGCCCAGCCCTGGCGGGGGGACCCAGCCCCGGCCCCCATCTGGCGGGACTGAAGCTGTGGCGGTTCTGGGCAGGGCTGAAAAATGGCCCGGCCCCTCCCACTTTGTCTCTCTTGGGGTGCAGAGCTGCTGCTGGCCGAGAGAGAGGCCAGCGGGGGCACACCTGTGCCCGCCCGGTCGCTGGTGCCACCGCGGATGGCCAGCCGGCTGAGCCTCCGCACGCCCGCAGCCTCCTCGGCTGACCGACTGCACCATCCACGGAGACGCCCCCCCCGCCCCCGAGAGCTGCACGGCTGAACGCAGTCAGCCCCAGAACGGTCGGTCGGTCGGTCGGGGGGAGTAGGAAACACTGTTACCCCTCTGAGTGTTGGGTGGCCTGTCGCACTGGTAGGACCCGCACTCGGAGCAGAACCACGGAGAAGGGAAGAAAGAACTCGGTGACTCTGGAGGAGGGTGACCTCGGTCTGGAGAGGAAGGCAGTTTTGCTGGGTATAAACCTTAAACACTTGGGGCTGGAACTACTGAGTGTGCAGCCGCAGTTGTGGAAGGGGGTGGTTGTACCGGTGTGTGTGGGGGGGCAGACACAAGTGTGCGACAGCGAGAGGCCAGGAAGAACCCCAGGGTCGGCCTGGCGTGAGGAGCGTCATCGTCCTGCCGTCTCCCGGCCAAACATGCACGCGTGGGTCAAACCCAAGGGAAGCTGGCAGACGAACCAAGACAGAAGGACATTCCACAGAACCAGTGGCTTGTACTTTCCAAAAATGTCCACGTCAGAGAAGACGAAGGACACGCCCATGGCCGCGTGATGGTGGGCAGCACCCAGAGGTGGGAACAGCCCGAGGAGCGACAAACAAAATGTGGTCTGTGCAGGGAATGTTATTCAGCCTCAAAAGGAGGGAGATTCTCTCACAGGCTGCAGCGTGGGTGGGCCTCGGGGACCTGAGGGGCGGGTGAAGTGCACCAGTCACGGCAGAACAGACACGGGGGGGTGGGGCCCACCCGCGCCCGGCTCCTGGGGCGGCCGGAGTCGTCAGAGACGGAAGGCACGACCGCTCACTAGGCACCGCCGAGCAGGGGCGGGGAGCCACCGGCGAATGGGGATGGACTGGCAGTTTGGGAAGGTGGCAAGAGTCCTGGAGCTGGACGGCTGCAACGGGGGGGGGGGGGGGGGGGGGGGGGCGAACCTGGGGCCACTCAACTGCTCAGTGAAAATGGTTAAGATGGTAAATTTAGACGGCCAGGACGGAGGTGTAGGTAGGCACAGGGCACCTCCTCATACAACCAAAAGAAGGACAACAACAAATTTAAAAATGAAAAACAACCAGAACTCCCAGAAAACTGAACTGTATGGAAGTCCGACAACCAAGGAGGTAAAGGAGAAAAGTCATCTGGACCAGTGGGAGGGGTGGAGCCGGGCAGCCGGGCGGAGAGGCTACTTGGCGAGCCAGCAGCTGGAGGACCAACCGGGGCGGGCGAGGCGGCAGCTGGCAGAGCAGGCAGACCCACATTTGCGGGCAGATAAACCAGGAGGAACCACTGGGGAACGGGACAGACTGAGCAACCCAGAGTCCCAGCTCGGGGAAATAAAGCCTCAAACCACTGATGGAAAACACCTGGGGGGTTGAGGCGGCAGCAGGAGAAACTCCCAGCCTCACAGGGGAGTTCCTCGGACAGACCCACAGGGTCCTAGAATGTACACAAACCACCCACCCAGGGATCAGCACGAGAAGGGCCCAATTTGCTTGTGGGTGGCGGGGGAAGTGACTGAAAGCCGGCAGAGAGCAGAGTAAGTGGCACTGTTCCCTCTCGGACCCTCCCCCACAGACAGCACCACAACATACAGCGTGGGTGGCCCTGCCTGGTGAGCACCTAGAGCTCTGCCCCTTGCTGCATAACAGGTGGGCTGAGACCAACAACAACAACAAAAGCCCCAAATGAAAGAACAGATCAAAGCTCCAGGAAAAATACAACTGAGCAATGAAGAGATAGCCAACCTATCAGATGCACAGTTCCACACACTGGTAATCAGGATGCTCACAGAAATGGTTGAGTATGGGTGAAAAATAGAGGAAAAGGTGAAGGCTAAGCAAAGTGAAATAAAGGAAAATGTACAGGGAACCAAAAGTGAAGGGAAGGCAACCGGGACTCAAATCAACAGTGTGGACCAGAAGGAAGAAATAAACATTCAGTCAGAACAGAATGAAGAAACAAGAATTCAAAAAAAAAATGAGGAGAGACTTAGGAACCTCTGGGACAACTTGAAATATTCCAACATCTGAATCCTAGGGGTGCCAGAAGGAGAAGAGGAAGAGCAAGAAATTGAAAACTTATTTGAAAACATAATGGAGGAGAACTTCCCCAATCTGGCAAAAGAAATAAGATTCCCAGGAAGTCCAGGAAGCTCAGAGAGTCCCAAAGAAGTTGGACCCAAGGAAGCACACACCAAGGCACATCATAATTACATTAGCCAAGATTAAAGATAAGGAGAGAATTCTAGAAGCAGCAGGAGAAAAGGAGACGGTTACCTACAAAGGAGTTCTTACAAGACTGTCAGCTGATTTCTCAAAAGAGACCTTGCAGGCAAGAAGGGGCTGGAAAGAAGTATTCCAAGTCATGGAAGGCAAGGACCTACATCCAAGATTGCTCTATCAAGCTTAACTTTCATTTAGAATGAAGGGCAAATCAATGCTTCTCAGATAATGTCAAGTTAAAGGAGTTCATCATCACCAAGCCCTTATTCTATGAAATGTTAAAGGGACTTATCTAAGGAAAAGAAGGTAAAAAATATGTATAGTAAAATGACAGCAAACTCACAATTATGAACAACCACACCTAAAACAAAAAAACAAAAGAAACTAAGCAAACAACTAGAACAGGAACAGAACCACAGAAATGGAGATCACATGGAGGGTTAGCAACAGGGGGGTGGGAGGAGGGAGAGAGGGGGGAAAGGCACAGGAAATAAGTAGCATAGATGTCAGGTAGAAAATAGACAGGGGGAGGGCAAGAATAGTGTGGGAAATGCAGAAGCTAAAGAACTTATGACACGTGGACATGAACTAAAAGGGGGGGATGTGGGTGGGAGGGGGTGGGCAGGGTGGAGGGAGTGAAGGGGGAAATGGGAAAACTGTAATAGCATAGCCAATAAAATATATTTTTTAAAAAGAACGCAAGTCATTGTTTTCTAAGGGTGACTTCCAGAGCTTCCTCCGGTGCTTTCTTTATCCTTGTGCGACGAGCCCGAGGTTTTATTTCTGCCAGATTCACCGTGGTGGGAATGGTGGGGGTGTGTCCCCGGGTCCAGTCCACTTTCCTCCTGACTGGCTTTCTGGAGATGCTGTCGCCACATCTTGAGGTGCACCCCGTCTGCAGGCTCCAGGGAAGGAGTGCAGCAAACCTGTGTGTGGGGGGGGCGGTGGGGGGCGGGGGGGGGTTCTCTGATACAGGCAAGGCCGCTCATCACAGCTAAGGTCTGACTTCAATGTTGTACGTTTTCTTTACCTTCAGTTTTTTCTTTAAATCTATATACATGTCTCCCACCCCAATTCCGCCCATACACGGTTTCAGGGGGACTCAACTGAACCCCGCTTCGAGGAGCCACCCTTGCCCTGAGCAGGGCGACAGGCCAAGCTTGATGCCGAGGGAGCTGAGTTCTCGACGCCGCTTGGCCGTGTGTTTCTCTGAGGTGCGGCTCCTCCCCTCTGCTTCCTGGGACCCTGGGGTCTCCGGGCCCTGGGGAGTCCCCGCGCGGTTCCCAAAGCTGACTGGCGTCCCGTGCAGCTCCTGAAGCTGAGGCAGGTCCGCCACCACCCTGGGTGCTGCCAGGGAGGCCGAGGCGAGGGGCTGTTTCCTCCCATGAAGCTTCCGCTGCCTCCCAGGATCCCTCCATTCTGGCAGGATGAGCTTCTGTCCATCCTGAGAAAAAGGTGTCAGCAAAGACCCTCACATATTGTATTTCCACTCTCAGACCCTTGGCACCTGAGTAAATTCTGTTTGCCAGTCCTCAAGGGGGCACTGCCCTTGGTGTTGCTTTCCTTCTGTCCTTTGACGGGGACCTGTCGTGGGGTGGCTCCTCCGGCCACAGCACACCCAGCAACTACTGCTCTTACGGCTCTAGAAACTCCGGGACCCGTGAGCCGCGGTTTGACGGAGGTGGTTAACGAGTCTCTTCCACAGTGGGTGGCCTCACGCGGATGCTTCAGGACCGGCTCCGCTGAGAGCAGAGGCTGAGGGGCGCTGTGGGCAAGCTGGGGGCTGCCCACGGGCCTTGGGGAGCAGCCGTGCCTGGGCTACGTGGGTTCCGGACACAGGGCCTCGGAGGAGACTGGCTGAAGTGGGTCTCAGACTCTTCAGGAAGACATGAGGTCATTACTCTCGGTCTGTGTAACTTTTAAATAAATAATTCCTTTCCTTTTCACCAGTCTCTGGCATCGGAGACGTCTCTCCCTGGGGGCAGGCAAAGCAAACCAGGTGCGGAGGGAACCCCCTGGAGAGAAAGGGGGTCCTTTCGGTAATAGTATATGGTTTACCCTCCCGGGTCTGCTGGGTAACACACGTGCCGCCCACGCCCCATTCACATGCTGTCCATGCACTGATCAGGTGCCGTTCACCCGCTGATCATGAGCCAGTCACCCGCTGATCATATGCTGATCACACACTGATCACCTGCTGATCATGCTTTTCACCCGCTGATCACGTGCCATTTGCGCACTTGCCGCGCACTGATCACGTGCCGATCACGCATTGATCACGTGTCACTCACACGCTGATCACGTGCGGTCACGCACTGATCACGTGTCATTCACACGCTGATCACGCCCTGGTCACGTGTCACTTGTGTGCTGATCACGTGTCGCTCACCCGCCGATCACGTGTCACTCTTGCGCTGATCACGTGTCGTTCACCCACTGATCACGTGTCACTCTTGCGCTGATCACGTGCCATTCGCCCACTGATCACGTGCCATTCACCTGCCGATCACGCACTGATCACGTGCCATTTACCCGCTGATCATGTGCAGCCCATGCCCCATTCATGTGCCGTCCATGTCTGATTCACATGCCTTTCACATTCTGATCATGTGCCGTCCATTCCCCTTCACACGCTGCTCACATGCTGATCTTGTAACAGGGTGCAGCCAAGAGAGGGGGCCCCAATAGGGACTTGTAATGGGGTCCAGAATTCAGGGTGTTCAGGAAATATTAGAGAATAATATATATACGATGTCCTCACCCCCACCAGGCTGAGCTGGGGGATGGGGCATGTGGAGCAGGGCCGGTGAGAGCTGTTTTGTACAGCCACAGCTTTGCAGCTGACGGCTGGCACGGTCATTTAACATATCTACAGCCTTTAACTGGCTTCATGAATATGTTAAATAGCTGTGGCCATGCTTTGAGCCGGGGGGATGGGAGTGACCTCCACCCAGGTTGTATAACTGGGAGGCAGCGCCCCCTGGCTACTGCGCCTGCGTGAGAGCTTGGAGCTGATTGGCTCCACGCCACAGCTGTGTGCACTCACTGTGGCAGCCCAGGAACGCTGGGAGAATATGGGAGTGCTGGCAGGTGTGACTGATTGTGGGCGGACTCGGAAGTGGGGCTGCAGAGGAGGATTGGCGCTGGGATTTAAACCCAGGTGTGGGGGCCATGCAAGGGGGGCACCCTGCGGCTTGGGCCAGAGTTAGGACCACGCAGCTTGGGGGTGCTCCCTTTGGCCACGTGGGTTAGGCAGCAGGAGACACTTTGCCTGGGAGAAAAGGGGTGAAAGGCTCTCGCTGGCGGGGCCATGAGAAGGTGCCACATGGTTTTGGATTAACTGGAGATCGTGGCGGCGACACGGCTGATGGTGCCGGGAGCCTGAATCACAGACTTCTACTTCTTTTCCTGGGATACGGAACCCCAGACTGGGCAGAGGGAGAAGGAAGGACTGTGTGCGTCTGTGGGTGTGCTAAAGGACTTCAGTATTTCAGTGAAGACATTAAGTCACTACTCTCAAGTTTGTATAGCTTTTGAGTAAATAATTCCTTTCCTTTTCACCCATCTCTGGCACTGAGGAAAGTCGCTCCCTGGCGACAGGCAAAGCAAACCTAGTTCCGGGAGGAACCTCCAGAGGAAAAGGGGGGGTTCTTGGGGTAACAGTTTATCATTCACACACACCCCCGTCTGTTCTGTAACACTCGTGCGGTCCAGGCGCTGTTCACGGGCTGTTTGGTGGGGGCTTAGAGTTGGAGACTTCCATTTAGGTGGCAGCAGCTGACAGGCTCCGTGACCCACGCCTGCACGAGCTCCGTTCCGGCAGCTGAGGCGGGGCCCGCCGTGACTCCAGGGGACCACGAGCAGTGCCGCCCGTGTGCCCGGGGTGGGGGGGGCTGCAAGCCGCGGAGACGGACCCTGAGCCGCCTGCTCCGCAGCGAGACGCCACCGCCCGGGGCGAGAACAGGCAGCGTTTTAATCCGACGAACGTCTCCCTGAGTTCCAAAGCCCTTACCTACACTTTGTGCTCATAAAAAGGGCCATTCTGAGACGGAATTTAGGACGGCCTGTTAGGGTGCGAACCCGCCCTCTTCTCGGATCGCCGGCCGGCCGTCTGAACACAGCGCCCGGGAAGATCCAGTCCCCGTCTCTGCTCCCGGGTTCGGGGGTGGCAGGCAGCCCCCACGCCGGCGTCCTTTCCGGTCTCACGAGGACGCCCGGCTCTGGACGAACGGTCCGGTCGGCCCGGCCTGTGGACCCTCGGCGTGAACACACTCAGGCCTGCATTCCAAGCCCAGAGAGAAGCAGCTCCAAACAGCTGGGCCAGCGCTTCTGCCCACGCTTGCCCGGCTGGCTGACGCGGGCCGGCGGGGTGGCGGAGGGAGCCCCAGCTGCTCCGGACGCCGGCGCACGTGGGCTCACCCTGCGGGCTCAGCAGCTCCCCAGCCCTCGGACAGGTGGGCTGCCGCCCTCCGGGAGCCCGGCCTGAGCTGCGCCCGTGGGGGGCCGGGGGCCCGGCCAGGTGGGCCGCGCCCAGTGCCTGCGGTGCCCCGCGGCCAAGGGCACGTGCCTTGCGGCCTGTCTGCTTCTGCAAACTCTTTGCTGACAGGAGCCAGGATTTGGGGGGAGGGAGGGCCTTTGGACGGAGCTTCTGTGAGTTTCCGTAGGATTAGGGGGTTTTGAGTCGGCGTTAAAGATACGCTCTCCAGGACAGCCCCCTGGAACCGGCCCGCGGCCCTCTTGCCCTGGGAATTGGGGGCACGGTGGGGGGCTGCATAGCTGGAGCCGAAGGTTGCCCCAGGTTGGCAACATATGTGTGCCCACCCTGCAGACGACTCTTCTTCCAGGGCGGCCCAGAGACGCTGAGGGCTCGGACACCCCTGCTGGGGAAGAGGGACCTCCCGAGGGGATGGTGGGCGCTCTGGCACAGGGGGCAGCGGCAGGGTGCAGGGGAGTGTGGAGGGGGGGTGCCCGTGCTTGGCCCAGGTGCAATAGGGGCCAAGGTGGCCGCCATAAAGGAGAAGTGTCCGATCCAGGAGGGGGCCGGGTTGGCTGGGGGAGGAACCAGCACAGGCCTGCGACGGATGGGGAGGGGTGTTACAGAACAAACAAGGGGGGCCTGGGACGACATAAAGAAGCCCCCAGGTACGTTATGTCCGCCGCCAGAGGAAAGACGTCTCTCAATGCCAGAGATTCGTGAAAAGGAAAGGAAACGTTTATTTAATGCTATACAGACTTAAAGTAGGGACCTAATGTCTTCACCAAAAATCCTAAAGTCCCTTAAAATACCCACAAACAGACACAGTCCTTCCTTCCTTCCCCCTTTGCCCAGTCCAGAGTACCGTATCTCCTAAAGCTGCGGGGGTCCCTACTCTGGCAAAGGCACGTGGTCCTCTCTCCCCGGACCACGGGAGCCCCCACTCTGCCAGAGCTGCGTGGTTCTCCCCCTCAAATGGCTGCCGCGTCTCAGTTTAAATCCCGGCGCCAATCCTCCTCTGCAGCCCCATTTCCAGCTCCTCTCACAATTGGCTACAGCTGCCAGATTCTGGGCAGCTGTGGCCCTGTGGTGTGGAGCCAATTATCTCCAGGCTCTTCTGGATCTCATTACAGACCCCTATATGAGGCTCCCCTCTTGGCTGCACCCTGTTACATAGGTAGGCACAGGGCGCCTCCTCACACAACCAAAAGAAGGACAACAACAAATTTAAAAATGAAAAACAACCAGAACTCCCAGAAAACGGAACTGTATGGAAGTCTGACAACCAAGGAGGTGAAGAAGAAAAGTCATCTGGACCGGTGGGAGGGGTGGAGCCGGGCAGCCGGGTGGAGAGGACATGTGGCGAGGCGGCAGCTGGCGGAGCGAGCAGACCCACATTTGTGTGCAGATAAACCAGGAGGAACAACTGGGGAATGGGACAGACTGAGCAACCCAGGGCCCCAACCCGGGGAAATAAAGCCTCAAGCCACTGATGGAAAACACCTGGGGGGTTGAGGCGGCAGCAGGAGAAACTCCCAGCCTCACAAGGGGAGTTCCTCGGAGAGACCCACAGGGTCCTAGAACGTACACAAACCACCCACCCAGGGATCAGCACCAGAAGGGCCCAATTTGCTTGTGGGTGGCGGGGGAAGTGACTGAAAGCCGGCAGAGAGCAGAGTAAGTGGCACTGTTCCCTCTCGGACCCCTCCCCCACAGACAGCGCCACAACATACAGCGTGGGTGGCCGTGCCTGGTGAATACCTAGGGCTCTGCCCCTTGCTGCATAACAGGTGGGCTGAGACCAACAACAACAACAACAACAACAACAAAAAGCCCCAATGAGAGAACAGATCAAAGCTCCAGAAAAAATACAACTGAGCAATGAAGAGACAGCCAACCTATCAGATGCACAGTTCAACACACTGGTAATCAGGATGCTCACAGAAATGGTTGAGTATGGTTGCACAGTAGAGGGAAAAATGAAGGTTATGCTAAGTGAAATAAAGGAAAATGCATAGAGAACCAACATTGAAGGGAAGGAAACCAGGACTCAAATCAATGGTGTGGACCAGAAGGAAGAAATAAATATTCAACCAGAACAGAATGAAGAAACAAGAATTAAAAAAAATATGAGGAGAGGTTTAAGAACCTCTGGGACAACTTGAAATGTTCCAACATCCGAATCATAAGGGTGCCAGAAGGAGAAGAAGAAGAGCAAGAAATTGAAAACTTATTTGAAAACATAATGAAGGAGAACTTCTCCAATCTGTCAAAGGAAATAGACTTCCAGGAAGTCCAGGAAGCTCAGAGAGTCCCAAAGAAGTGGGACCCAAGGAGGAACACACCAAGGCACATCATAATTATATTAGCCAAGATTAAAGATAAGGAGAGAATCTTAAGAGCAGCAAGAGGAAAGGAGACAGTTACCTACAAAGGAGTTCCTATCGGACTATCAGCTGATTTCTCAAAAGAAACCTTGCAGGCAAGAAGGGGCTGGAGAGAAGTATTCCAAGTCATGAGAGTCAAGGACCTATATCCAAGATTACTCTCTCCAGCAAAGCTTTGATTTAGAATGGAAGGGCAGATAAAGTGCGTCCCAGATAAGGTCAAGTTAAAGGAGTTCATCATCACCAAGCCCTTGTTATATGAAATGTTAAAGGGACTTATGTGAGGAAGAGAAGATCAAAACTATGAACAGTAAAATGAAAACAAACAACTGTCAACAATGGAATCTAAAACAAAAAAACAAACCAAGCAAACAACTAGAACAGGAACAGAATCACAGAAATGGAGATCACGTGGAGGGTTATCAGCGAGGAGGGGTGGGGGAGGAACAGGGGAAAAGGCGCAGGGAATAAGGAGCATAGATGGCAGGCAGAAAGTAGATGGGAGCGGGGAGCTAAGAATAGTATGGGAAATGGAGAAGCCAAAGAACTTACATGTACGACCCAGGGACAGGAACTAGAGGGGCGAATGTGGGTGGGAGGGGGTGTGCAGGGCGGAGGGGAATAAAGCGGAGGGAATGCGACAATTGTAATAGCATAACCAATAAAATATATTTAAAAGAAAAAATGGTAAATGTTATGTCATGTGTATCTTACCACAATCAAAGATACTCTGAAAAGCGAAGGAGGGCCGAAGAAGACAGTAGCACCGTGTAACTCCGGACTGGGGGCGAGGCGCTGAGGGCATCATCAGGGCACCCTCAGCGTGTGGCCGGGACGGCGCTGCACCGCGAGGGTCAGAGCGTGGCGCGCCCCCCGGAGGCCCGCGCTGAGGGGGTGAGAGCTGGGAGGCCCCCGCTGACTCTGAAACGTTTCGGCAAATAATAATAATAATAATAACAACAATAATAAGTGCACACACACACACACACACACACACGTGTATACACGGAGGGAGTGTGTCCAAGCATTAACAGTGGAGAACACTGGTGAACGATACAGGTTTGTATTTCCTACAGGTTTGACATTTTTTTCAAAATAAAAAGTTGAAACGAAAACAAAACCCAGCAGGAGGAAGAGAAGAGGAAGGAAGGAAGCAGGGGCGGACAGGGCGGTGGGGCGGGTCCCTGAGCCCAGGCTGCCTTCCACGGGCTCGGAGCCTGGCGGCCTGGCGTCCGCTCGAGGGCCGGCCCGGCCGGGCCCCCGGGGGGCAGGGCCCGGGCACACTGCCGCAGCCTCCGCAAAGGTGGAGGGCGGTCTGTCGGGGAGGCGGCCCCCCTGCCCGAGGGGACCCGCCCGGACTGGCCGCAGCAACGGGCAAGGGGGGCACCCAGGGGAGAGTCACAAAAGGAGCACTGGGCCGCCAGAGGGGGCGGCCGTGAACTTGGCCGCGGGCGGCGAGGCCCGGCTGGGCGGGCGGGAAGGCGCCACCATCCCGAGGAGAAGATGCAACGTGGTGAACGCAGGGGGCCTGCCGTCGTGGCCGTGTCCCCCGCCACCCTCTCAGGGACAGAGGCGCCCCCGTGACCGGCTTCCCCAGGGCTCCTGCCAGGGACGCGGGAGCTGGAAGAGGAAACCGGCCCCCACGGGGAACAGGCCCCCGGACTGTCTGCCGCTCAGGACACGCCCCAGGGCCGCCCCTCCCAGGCCCGGCCCCTGCAGGACGGCCTATCCCCTGCCCTCGGCACGCGCCTCGAGTGTCCTGACGAGGTTCCCCACCCCCCTCCCCCATTCGTGACCCCCGGGGGGTGCTCTCACGCTGGGTGAGTCAGGGGCAGCCGTCGGGCGATTTTCCGGGGACGCCTCGGGCGAGCCCTGGTCCGGTGGCTGCTGCCCTCGGGAGGCTGCTGTGCTAGTACCCTCGTCTTTCCATCGGAGAAGGAAGGTCTGTGGGTGTCACCTGGGGACCCCGTTTTGTTTCGTTCGTTGTTGCCGTTGTGCTGCCGGCCGGCCTGGCAGGTCTGTGTGCTCGGACGTCCCGATCCACCCTGGGTGAGGGGAGGCTTCTCTCCCTCTCTCTCCCCCCCCGCACCCCTGATCCTGTCTGCCTTCCCACCCGACCTCCGGCCCCCCGTGAACCCTTCCACAGCCCCGGCTCCACTCCCGCCCCACGGAGGAGGGGGGCCCACTGCAGGCACGGTCACGGGCAGGTGGTGCGCACCTGGGTCTTGGAGAGGGGGCTGCTCCCCCCACCGGCCTGGGTCTGCACCGCTGCGGGAGCACCCACCCGGACTTTAGGGCGTGGGGGGGCGGGGGGAGGACCTCTGAGCAGAGAGCCGGCCCCGTCCGCTCCCCCCCCCCCAGGTCCCAGGCGGGGCTCTCTCGGTCACCGCTGGTCACCACCTCGGTCAGCCCCCAACCCGGGACCCCGCACACCCCCTGAGTAACCCCCCCCCCCCCCACACACACACACACTGCTCTGTGTCCCGTTTCTGTCCCGTTGTGTGGCGTGGCTGTGACGTTTACCGACTCTCCATCCGGGGGCGGGAAGAAGCCGCACTCGTTCACAGGGCCACGGCGGCCAGAAATCCGGAAGGTTCCTTTCTTTATTGTCTTAAATCACCTTAAACCCGACTTTGAGCCCCACCCTATGGGGCCGGCAGAAAAACGCGTCCCCTCCCTCCCCAGGATCTCGCCGGAACCAGCCGCTCTCGCCTGCTGCCCTGTGGCCCCTCCCGGCTGGGGCTGCAGCCACCCGGGCCCGCGGGGATCCTCCCCAAGGACGAGAGCCCTGTGCCCCGGTCACCCCCGCCGCACCCCCGCCCGGGGCCCTGGTGGCCAGCCCGCCACGCTCCTTTCTTCCCGTTCCCGGCCGCTGGGCCCGCTCTGGCCCTGGCCCCCCGCTCCGGCCCTGGGCCCTCCGGGACCCCCGTCTCCGCTCCTCCCAGGCCCAGTCCCTCCCGCCCCGGGGGTGCAGGGTTTATGAAGCGGATTTAGGTTTTTATGAAAGACAGAAAGCCTTTGGCTCATGCGGTATTGGCTCCCTGCCTGGGCAGCATCCCCGAGGCAGCAGCTCGACATGACAGAGCTGGCCTCTCCCGGGACGGGAGGAAGGAGGGAGTCATGGGGCAAAACGAAGACTGGCGTTTCTCCTGCCCACCCCCGTGGGCCCACCCCCGTCCCGTGAGAGCTGGTGGATGGAGGAATGAGCTGCTGTTCCCAGGAGGGACAGTTCTTGGGTGAAGGTGACAGTCACCCAGTCTGGAACGAGGACAGTGAGTGGAGGGGCCGCGGCCCCCAGCAGAGCTGAACCCGAGGGCCCCACGGTGCAGCCCCACTGGCTGCTCATGCGGGCGACTGTGCGTCACCAACGAAAGGCAAGTTGGTGACCGATTTTTTTTTTATCGTGTTCTGTGTCGCAAGCTGGGGGAGTGTGTTCATACGGTTGAGATGCAGGGGTGTCCAACGTGCGGCCCACGGGCTGTGTGCAGCTCAGGATGGCCGGGAACGCAGCCCAACGCAAAATCGTAAATTTCCTTAAAACGTTACGAGATTTGTTTGTGATTACGTGCTGCAGTGTATTGAATGTGTGGCCCAAGACAACTCCTCTTCTTCCAGAGTGGCCTAGAGACCCCAAAGAGTGGGACACCCCTGGTGGAACACTTACCACCAAAATAGCATTTCTGGCCCTGGCTGGTGTGGCTCAGTGGATTGAGCACCAGCCCACAAACCAAAGGGTCACCAGTTCGATTCCCGGTCAGGGCACATGCCTGGGTTGTGGGCCAGGTCCCCAGTAGGGGGCGCATGAGAGGCAACCACACATTGATGTTTCTCTTCCTCTCTCCCTCCCTCTCCTTCTCTCTAAAAATACATAAATAAATTTTTTTTAAAGATAGTATTTTTTATAGAAGTTGTTTCTTAAAAAGGTAAATTTCAGTGGCCTGGAAAACCCACAGAAACACCATGTTCGGGGCAGCTCTGGAGCCACGAGCTGTCACTGTGGCGGTGGCCCTCCTGGGAGTGCTGCCTGCCGCTCCCTCGCCACCCGGGGGCGGCCGGGCAACCCCCTCCCCTGTGGCACCCCATCGCATTCATCTGTAAAGTACGGAGGCGCGCAGTGGGGTGTGTAACGTCACCTCCAGGAACATCAAAATGTGACTTAGATGGAGTGAGCACCTTTGGAGATGTGCGGAAGGTGAGGGTCTCAGGATGGTGTGCTCTTCCAGCCTCCCAGGCGGGGAGCAGCTCCACCAGCCTCCCCAGGGCCTTCTGCCGCCCTGGTGCCACGCCCAGGCCGGCCCAGGGCCACCTGGCCTGACTCAGCGTGCCCCGTTTTGTTCCACAAGCGATGATGTCACATTGGACAGCCGTGATGTGTCAGGCCTGTGGCACTTCCCAAGCCCACGTGGACACAGAATACCTTTTTTTTTTTTTTTTAATTTTAGAATGAAGGGAAGGGAGGGAGAAAGAGAGGGAGAGAAACCTCGATGCAAGACAAAAACATCGATGGGCTGCCTTCTCGGCCTGGGCCCTGACGGGGGCGGAACCTGCAGCCCAGACCTGAGCCCTGACCGGGAATCGAACCGGTGACCCTTCAGTTTGTGGAAGGACGCCCAGCCCGTTGAGCCACGCTGGCTGGGGCCACAGAGCACTTCATGCGACACAGTCAGTAACAAGTCCGCGGGCCGGGGCTTCCGGAACCCAGTCCGGGGGGCTCTGGTTCGGACCGTCCACTCCTCTCCGGGGAGAACAGGTCACGGGACAGCCGTGAGGACGTGTGGGGTTTCAGGAGCACATTGGAAGACCAGGCTGCCCTCAGAACCGCGGCGGACACGGTATTAACTGACGGCACCTCACCTGGGTCACTCTCCCTGGGCAGGTGCTCTAGCGGTGGCGTCACTTACAAAGAGCAGTGAGGAGGCTGTGTGGGGGTGCAGGTGGGGTGGGGGGACGGGGGGAAACAGGGGAGACACTGCTGTGAGGTGAGCAGGGCACAGACGGAGAGAAGCCCCACGCCCTCCCGAAGCGCCCACGCCTCCCCAGGCGGCGCCCTCGTGGGCAGGCGCTCACTAGCCCCGGGCACCTGGAGTAACTAACGCGCCTCACCTGCCCATCGAGCGTCTCGCCATTTCTCCCCCCTCCCTGGAAGTCCGGCTCTTTCCTCCAAGCAAGGTCAACCGTCAGGTGGCTTTCAGGGACCAGCCTGAAGTCGGGTCTGCTCCGGGGACCCCGCCCACCCAGCGGCGCCCTCCCGAAGCCCCGCCCTGCCCCACACAGCCCCGCCCTCCCCTGAGAGTCTGGGAGTCCGCACCAGCTCACCCTGAGTCTGGGGTCAAAGTCGGCCAGAGCGTGCGATGCAGCAGAGCCAGCGGAGGCTCGAGGGAGGGTGCCTGGTGTGCCCCGAGGACACGGTGGCCGTGGGCTGAGCCCGGCCTCTGGCCCGTTGAGAACGGTGGTTCCTGGCAGAGGGAACGGGCGAAGCCCACGGCAGACAGTGGGTCTCGGGGGAAGAGGGGGCTGCCCCCAGGGGCAGGTGAAGCTGGGCAGGCCGTGCCGTGGTGATGGTGACCCAGGCTGGGGACCTACGGCCGGGGCGTCCTGACAGCAGCCACATGTCTGTCCAGCAGGGGCCCGAGGCAGACCCTGGGCCACCCCTTGTGCCGGGGGCTCCCTCAGGCTGCAAGTCTGGACCCTGGATGGGGGGTGTGGCTGAGCCGGCCGGTGGTGGGAGACCTCAGGGTCCCTGTGCCCCGCTGGGGAGGCCTGGGGACACCTGCCCCCAGAGCCTGGCCTGATGTCATAGCCGCCCTCGGCCAAAGCAAAGAGAGTGACCAGCCAGCGCCACTCCAGGGCAGAGCACCAGCAGGCCGCTCTGGGATTCGGGGGTTCCTGAAGGAGAGAGACCCCTGCCCTCCGGCCAGGATGGCTGTGCTGCCGGCCTGTGACTCGTGCAAGAAACTCTAAACCCCGGTCCCTTTTCCGCTGAGACCGGGAGTGTGGGGGGCTGCAGGTGACTCCCCAGTGCTTCCTCTCACTCCTCAGGAGCAGATGCGTGTTTGGCTGTTTTAAGTCTCTTTTAAAAAATGATGGGGAACACAGAGTGACGCAAAGCTTCCACGAAAGGTTCAGAAAGTGGGGAACCGGAAACAAGCGAGCTGGCAGCAGGAAGGGCCGGCCGTGTGGACGGCGCCTCCCGGTCCTCAGGACGGGCCACCAGGTTCACGGGAACCAGACGGAAGCCTCTGCGGGGGTCGGGCCCAGGCGTGGGCCCCCGCCCCCGACCACTGTCCAGGGGGGAGACAGAGGTTTGCTCGAGTGGGCGAGTCGGAGGCAAACTCACTTCCAAGTCCCTTCTGGAACTTTCAGGTCCATCCTCCGCCACGCCAGGAGCGCACGGCTGCGCCTCTCACCGGGGGAAACCAGCAGCCGGGACCCTGGCGTCCAAGGTGCCACGGAACTTGCCCTTCGGGGGGGGGTCCCAGGACCACGGCCTCCAGCGCCGCTCGGGGGGCTTCCTGGGGGAGTCGGGGTGCCCACTTGTCACCAGAGGACCCTGACCGGCCTCCATGGCCCTGCTCCCTCCCTGTGGACGAACCCCACACTGGCGACAGAGCAAGCCCACGGCCCCCTCCCCCGCCGGCCCGGGCTGTCCGTCCGTGCTCCTCGGGCCCCGCGCGGGTCTGCCGGGGAACCCCCAGGGGCAGCCCCTCGAGCTCCTTGACTGTCCAGGTGGTCAAGGCTCCTGTCTAAGGGCCAGGCCCTCCGCTGGGGCAGGGGTTCCGGAACCCGCGGCCGTGGTGGGACATCGGTGGGGCCGCTCGCCACCCCGTGGAGCCTGTGCCTCCTTCCTGGGGACCGAGGGAAATGGGCACGGGGACACGCTGTGACCAGACACTGTGGTCTGCATGTCCACGGCCACTCCCAGCCTCTCTCCAGGGACGGCGGCTGGCCCCGGGCCAGGTTTCCCCAGGATGTCAGAAGTGTGGCGGGACCCCGGCAGCCCCTTGGCCCCGGCCCCGCCCCCACTCCATTGCATTGCATCACATCCGCCCCCTCGGCGGCTCCGTCAGGGCCTGGCACCTCTGGACCTAATGCCCCAGCAACAGGGGCCCAGCCCCACGATGTGCTTGAGCCTGAGGCCTGCCCCTGGCAGGCGTCCTGCCCCCACCAGCCACCTCCTCCCACTTCCTTGCCGTCCTGCAAGGTTCCCGCCCAATCGGCTCGCAGCCGCTTATCTCTGCAGAGTGCTGGAACGTCTGGCGGTGAGGTCACCGCTGGGCCCAGGCCTCCACGTTTGATGCTCCCCAGCTCTGACCCTGCAAACACTCACGGAAGGGAAGGCCAGTCACATCTGTGAAGCACCCCTGTGCGGGGGTGGGAGGGCGCCTCCCAGGCCAGCTCCGCCTCCCACGAGGGAAGGGTGGGCCCTGTCGCTTCCAGATGGCCCCTGCACCCGCCCCGCAGCGCCTGCACCTGGGGGCAGATGCTGAGCAGGCACTTTAGGTCCCTGGCTGCCGGGGTGGCCATGAGGTCCTCTCTCAGGGAAGCCGGGGACTAGGCAGACCCAGACCCGCCCCCGCCCCCGCACCACACAGAGAAGGGGGTCCGAGCACCTCCAGGGGGGCTCCAAGTCCATGGGGCTTGTCCTGGGCCCTGCCTTCTTCTGAGGGCCCCCAGTCCCACCGCAGAGGGAAAAAGACCCAAAGAGGGGGTGGCCCAGCCCCCACCCCCTGCCTTGCCCTCAGCGCCAGGGTTCCTGCCCCAGTAGGGCTGGAGGAGGGGTGAGCAGGGTGGGGACAGACGCAGTGGCAGCCGAGGGGACAGCGAGGACAGCGTGGGGTGCGCGCCAAGGCCTCTGTTCCTGGGCAAGAGCTGTTCTCCTGGGGAGAGGGGCACACGGACCCCTCTCTGTGGACAGTCCACCCCCAAAGGCCCCGGGTGGGTGTGGGGGTGCTCGGGGGCCCGTCCTGTGGGTGGGGAGGAGGGGAAAGAGCGCCCTTGCCCCGGGGAGACGAGCAGCCTCTGGGGGCCTGTCTCTGCTCCTGTGGCTCCCGGGGCTCCTGGAAAATGGCGCTTCCCTGGCAGGGGATGCCGCACACGCACACACACACACACAGGCACATGTGTGCACACAGGCCTTCACACGCACACACCCAGGCACATGCGTGCACACAGGCCTTCACACGCACACACACAGGCACATGCATGCACAGAGGCCTTCACATGTACACACATGCACATGTGTGCACACCGGCCTTCACATGCACACACACAGACCCATGTGTGCATGCAGGCCTTCACATGCAGGCGCACACACATGCACATGCGTGCACACAGGCCTTCACACATACACACGTGTGCGTGCAGGCCCTCACACGCAGGCGCAGGCACACGCGTGCACACACTCTCTTCAGAGCGCCCTCACTCCCAGAAAGCAAACCTTTTCGGGCCAAAGACCCCCGGGCCCCATCCCCCCACCTTCCCGCCCCCTCCTCTCCCCGAGCTGATTTATTGCTCCCGGGACGGCTCCCCGCAGAGCGTGAAGAAGCCCAGACTCCCCGCGTGTCCTCACGGACTTCGCTTCCTCGCCAGGAAAGTTCAAGGTGGGGTCAGATGCCTCCCGTTTCCACTCCTCGCTGAGCGTTCCCAGCCTCCTGCCCGGCAGGGTCCGGGGTGTCCCTGTGGGACAGGCAGGCCCTCGGGGGACAGGGTCTCAGGGCCACGTCCCCCGCACACCCTGTGGCCGAGTCCCGTTCCCTGGGGCCGGCGCGTGTGTGGGGGGCGGGGGAGCGGTGGGGGCCCGCCCGTGAGTCTGTCAGCAGACACTTCAGAAGCCCCCTGTGCCCCGTCAGCCCAGACGAACCCCTGGGCACGAGGACGGACGGGCCGGCACTCGCGACCCCGACCCTGGGGCATCGGGCCTCTGCCTGGAACCCCCTGTGCCCGCGTCCGCCTACCCCCCTCCACGGTGGCCCCCCCGAGCTCTGTCCCGGCCTCACCCGGCGGCCCCTGGGGCTGGAGGCAGGCTCCCCGTCCACCGCCCCAGCACGCCCCGGCGCCCGGGCGGCTGTGCCCCATGGGAATCCTCGTCCAAGGAAAGTCCTCAGAGGTCAAATCCGAGAGCCACCTGGCGGCCCGACGGTTGGACTTTGCACGTGAACTCCGTCCGGCGCCAGGCCCTAGCTCCACCGGGGCCTCGTCCCAACACTGGTGGCTGCGTGTTAACTAGTATTCACTTTTCTTATTAACACGTAATAGGCACTTAAGAAGCACAGTTAATAAGGGGCAATGGGAACCCTGGAATCGGCTCATCAAGCCCGGGGCAGGGGTTAGTGCGCTGGTGACGAGGCCTGCAGACCTGTCGCTTTGGAGGCCACTGGCTGTGGCTTCAGTGTGAACCGGCCTCTGGCAGGTGTTTAACCCACTTCCACTCGTTTACTCCGAGGAGCCAGGGGCCGGTAAACGCCCCCGTGAGCGGCTGGCGGTCCGGGTCCTTCCTGGTTCCCTTGAGGACGGTGCCAGGTGCCGCGCCGCCCAGCCTCTCGTCTCCTTCCCGGGGGGGTGCGGGGCCTCATCCCTGCCCCGAGGACGGACCCCCTGCAGAGGCAGGAGGGCGGCTTCCTTAGGAGCCAAGCGCTGCGTCCCCACAGGCCCCCCGGGGAGCTCGCACTCGGGAGGGGAGGGGCCCCGGGGGCGGAGACGGGGACGCCCCTTTGAGTCCACCGCACCTTTCCACGCCCCCCCTCCCCGAACCCGTGGGGATGGCAGGCAGCCATGGAAGTGAGAGCCAGCCCGTGACCCGGCTGGAAACCACTGCACGCCCGCCTCACAGGACCCTGAGAGACCAGAGGCAGGAGCGGACGGGACCAGCCTGGAGAACCAGCGGGGTCCCCCGCCCGTGTTTGGGGGTCCCGGGTTCTGCTTCGCCTTCCCCGGGGGGCCAGCAGGGCGTCCGCTGCCCGGGCCGCCTGGGGGTCCCGGGACCCAAGGTAGGAGCACGTCGTGGTGGATGGCGAAGCTCGGCTGTGTGTGTCCGGGCACCTGCTTCTCCGGGCGGTGTTTGGGGGTCCGTTTTCTCTCGGCCCGGCCCCAGAGCTCGCCGAGGCCCACCACAGAGTTCTCGGATCTTCCCGAGACGCCGGGTTGACGTGTGGGCAGACGCACGCTGTGTGGGGAGAAATGTGCCCTGAATGTTGGCACAGACCGGGAGAACACACCCGTCTGTGTCAGTTACTTGTCGCAGAACCTTATCTCCACAATCGCGTTCCGGCCGACACTCACGCTCACCCTGACGCTCACGCTCACCCCGCCACAAGAAGTGGAGCCATCTCTCTCGAGAAGGCTGACGGCTCCTCTCCCTCAGCACCACGGCGAGCTGCGTGCTGACAAGCGGAGTGAAGAGGAGTTTTGCTGAGTCAAGGCTTTTCCCAGATAATATCCATCGTGACACAGCCCTGGGAGCCCTCCGGTGCTCTCCCCAGACAAGAGTCTGCAGTCCGCTGAACAGCGCCGCCAGGAAACCCGCCCCTCCCCTTCCAGAACCATCATCTCCCACCGCACTCCGCCCTCCGAAAGGCCTGCCGGCTCCTCCTCGGTCTCACATGGCGTCCAGGGCAGCGGAACCCAGGACCCGCCCGCCCGTCCCAGGCCCTGGGGAGGAGGCTCGCAGGGCCCGAGTGAGCGGCTGCCAGGGGGCCGCCCAGCCAGGACCCCCTCCTCCCACCCCACGGTGCACTCCCTGCAGAGGGCCCCCTCCTGGGGTGGCCGGGGGCCAGGCGGAGTCCCCCCTGCGGCCCCCCTGGACGTTGCCTGGATGCAGATGGAAAGACACTGGGGCAGGGAAGGGGGGGCTCTGGTTCGGCAGCTCCACCTGGGACACCAGCCCCGCAGCCCCCACCCCCCCCAAACAGCTGATTCTCCGCCGAGGGGGTCTGGGCGTTTCTGGGCTCCCACAGAGGGTGGGGGCGGGGCGGCGGCGGGGCTTTCTGCTGCTTCCTGTGCTTTTTGTAAAAGAGCAGAACACCTCCCCACCTCCATCTGTTTTCCTTTCCAGATAAAATCTGTTTTAGGGCAGGAGTATTTTAGGGCTGCGCTCCATCCCGCGCGCCTCCCCCGGCGTTTGGACGCGGCCCCTCCGTGGGTGGCTGCAGCTGCGGCCGCACGCCCCTCCGCAGGCCCCGGGCCGGGCAGGGGTCAGGCCCCGGGGCGCCTCCTGCTCTGGTGAGCCTGGGGAAGGCCATAAAAACCAGGAGTGTGCCTGCAGGTGGCCTGCCGAGGCCCAGTGTCCCCACCCGTCTCCCCAAGGGCCCCAGGGCCACCCTGGCCCACGGTCCCCTTGGGGAGTCCCGGGGGCAGCGTGCAGACCGGAGGCCTCCAGGTCCCACCCTGCCGGGCCCCCTTCTGTCTCTGTCTCCCCTGCGCCCATGCAGACGGGGCCAGGATTTCCAGTGAGTCAGACCCAGTTGTGACTGAAATCGCGTGTCTTCAGGGCTTTGCGACAGGACAGACATGGGGCCCCGAGGCCGGGTGCCCTCTGGCCCGAGATTTGCGGGGAGGGGCCAGCCAAAGCTGCGGGCGCCGTGGCCTCCAGCTGAGCCGGCCACGTGTCCCGGCGTGCTCTCAGGACAGCGTGCGCACGGCCAGGGAGCTCCCCCCCTCCGTCAGCGCCTTCCCGTCCCCGCCGCCACGGCCCCCGAGCGGCACTGTGCAGCGAGTCCTAATACTCAGTGGGCTCACGCCGGCCACCCTCAAGCCCGACACCCCGTGCGGCCCCAATGCCCACTCGGCCGGCTGAGTGGCCCTGGAGCAAATGGGGACTGGACGGTGACAGGAAGAGGAGACGCCATCTCACACGGGGCAGACGCAACGAATTCCCCCGTTGTCCACCCCGGGGACGTGCAAGCTCCCAGTCGGTGCACGAGGGCTCCCCTGAGCATCTGCCCCCGGAGGCCATCAGCCACCGGAGGCGACATGGTGGTGCTGGGAGCAGGGGGCACCCCAACGCCCAGAGGACCTCCGACCAAGCCCCTCCCCCGCCCAGGGCAGCTGGATGGGAGCCCAGGGCGGGGGTGGGGAGTCTTGAACCCCACTCAGGGTGGCGCGTTTTGAAATGTTGGCAGGAAGGAGGTGCGGGACACGAGGGAAATGAGAGAAAAATAGAACAGCACAGGGTTCAGACAGTCAGGAAGGAAGAAGGGAGAGGAGGAGGTGGCCAGGGCCGCCCGAAGTGGACGGGTCCGCTCTGCAGGGGGAGCCGGGGCACGTGGCCCTCGGACCCCCCAGGACTGCGGGGCCGGGGTCTGGGTAAGCACCCAGCGGTCAGCGGGCGAGGACGCACCACCTCTGCAGGATGTCTGGGAGCCTCCAGGGTGGCCCCCCAGGCTGAGAGGAGAGCAGCCCCCCAGGGCTAACAACCCTGGCCCGCATCCCAGTTCCAGGGCCCATCTGGGTCCTGTCTGCCCGGCCCCTGCCGCCATTGGCCATGTCGTGCCCGCGTGGGTGGGACTTTCTGGAGCAAGTCGGCCCCACTCAGTCTCTCAGACTCGCACTCCTGAGCTACGGCTCCCGGGCACCGCGTCCCCGCCCTGGCCGCCGCCCTCGGCGAGGCCCCGCCAGGCAGCCCGGAAAGCCCCGCACCCTCAGGGCGGGGCCGCCAGAATGCCAGGCCCCCGGGCCTTTCCCTGTCACCCAGGAGAGCGTTCGTACTCCGGGATGACACAGTCAGAGCCACATGCTTCTCTGAACGGATGGGGCCCCAGCCTGCCCTGCTCAGCGTCGCCGAGTGCCCGCCGCCGCTGTGGCCCGAGGGTGGGCCCGAGCCGCCCGCACGGCTGGGACCCCGGGCAGCCCGTGGACAGCCAGGCCCAGCACCGGCCTCCGGTGGGCTCAGGGCCACGGTGGGCGTGGACGTGGCAGGGCCCCTGCCAACCCCCAATCCCAGCCTGACCCCACACATGCCAGGGAGTGGAGAGTAATGCCACCCATTCCAGGCGGGTCTGGTGTCACTAAACATGTCCGGGCCCTCTGACCTGGTGAGAAAGACGCTTCCACAAGCCGTGAACGTAATCTGATGGCTTTGCGGGCTCCCGGAGGGGGGCCGGTGGGGGGTGCCTGCTCCCAGATTCTCTGCCTGGGGGAAGGGACAGGGTCCCCCCCAAGTCCCCCCACCCCCCGCCCCCCAGAAGCAGGAGGGCAGCAGCAGGACTCCAAGGCTTTCCGAGGTTCGAGGAGACCTCATCGGCGGGAGGGCGCCACGGGGGAGCGTGCTGGGGGCCGTGGGACCGTGGGGGCCGGCACGCGCCCCGCGCCCTTCCCAGGCCTTCCGGGGTGGCCGGGGTGCCACCTGGCGGTGCTCCCCGGAACGGTCGGGACGCTCAGGTACCCGCCCCCCCCCCCCCCCCCCCCCCCCCCCCCCCCCCCCGCGCACCCCGCGCCCCTCGGCAGGGCCCGCAGCCCTGACCACAGGCCCCGACCCCGCTTAGACGGTGGCGGGCGCGACACGGCGAGGCTCGTGAGCGGCGGACCGCTCAGCCTGTCCCCGTCTCGGGGGGATGGACTTGAAAGGCGAGGCCTCACCCTCCGTGGGCCTGTGCTCGGGACGGGGGGCCCGTGTTCCCCCGAGGGCTGCGCACGCCGCACGCCCGGGAGGGCCGGGTCTGCGGGCGGGGCCGGGGGCTCGGGGCCGCCTTCCCCGCGGCCGCCGCCGGGGCGCCGCCGTGCGTCTCCTCCTCGCGCTCGTTTTCCGTCTGGTCCGCCCCACGCGCCGCAGCCCCCGCGGCCGTCGTCCCCGCACACGCAGCGGCCCGTGGGGACCGTCACCCCGCCCCGCGCCGCCACTCGCGGGCCGCGCCCGTGGGCGCCCACCCGCTCCCGGCGGCTACATGTTCCCAGGGGTCTCCCACGGTTCGTCAGGTGCGGCTGATGGGAGCTGCCCGCGCGGGAAACACCGTCCGCGGGTGGAGTCGCGGCCGGGACGGGCCGGGGGCCGTGTCCGCACCAAACGCGGGGCCGCCCCGGGGCGCCGCCGGCTCCGGGCCTCGGCTTGTGCGCAGGCGCGGGGTTTTGGCGATCCCGGGCGGCCGCGCCTCCCTGTCGTGTCCGTGGGCACCCGCGCGCGCGCACACGCGTGGGCCCTGCGGCGGCGGGGGGTCCCGGCCCGCGGACCGGAAGTCCTGCCGTGTCTGTTCGCTTGCTGACCGGCGCTTCCTCCGCGGCGGCGGCGTCCGGTCGGACTCGCTTCTGTCCGCGTCCCCTTCGCGAGGGAAACGAGGGCGAACCCGGGGGCCGGGAGGCGTTCGAAGCTCCGGGACACGCGGGGTCTGCGCCGCGAGCGGCTGAAACCGCGCCTCCCACTCCGCCGGGGAGCGGCGGCGCCCGGACTGCGCCCCGGGGCCCCCCTCGGCCTGCGCGGGGCCTCGTGTGTCACTGTCCCGCGGGAAGCCCGGCCAGGGTGAGCGCGGTCTTGGCCGTGGGACACAGCGGTGGGGGCTGTGAGCAGGGGCAGGGCGGTTCTGCCCCGCCTGAGACCGGAGCGTGATAGGACAGGGGAGAGCTCCCGGATCCCGGTGAGGTGAGGTGGGGTGAGGTGAGGGAGGTGAGGTGAGGGAGGTGAGTGAGGTGAGGTGAGTGAGGTGAGGTGAGTGAGGTGAGTGAGGTGAGGTGAGGTGAGGTGAAGCGAGGTGAGGTGAGTGAGGTGAGTGAGGTGAGGTGAGGTGAGGTGAGTGAGGTGAGTGAGGTGAGGTGAGGTGAGTGAGGTGAGTGAGGTGAGGTGAGGTGAGGTGAGTGAGGTGAGGTGAGGTGAGTGAGGTGAGTGAGGTGAGGTGAGGCGAGGTGAAGCGAGGTGAGGTGAGTGAGGTGAGTGAGGTGAGGTGAGGTGAGGTGAGTGAGGTGAGGTGAGGTGAGTGAGGTGAGTGAGGTGAGGTGAGGCGAGGTGAAGCGAGGTGAGGTGAGTGAGGTGAGTGAGGTGAGGTGAGGTGAGGTGAGTGAGGTGAGGTGAGGTGAGTGAGGTGAGGTGAGGTGAGTGAGGTGAGGTGAGGTGAGTGAGGTGAGTGAGGTGAGGTGAGGCGAGGTGAAGCGAGGTGAGGTGAGTGAGGTGAGTGAGGTGAGGTGAGGTGAAGCGAGGTGAGGTGAGTGAGGTGAGTGAGGTGAGGTGAGTGAGGTGAGGTGAGGTGAGGTGAAGCGAGGTGAGGTGAGTGAGGTGAGTGAGGTGAGGTGAGTGAGGTGAGGTGAGGTGAGTGAGGTGAGTGAGGTGAGGTGAGTGAGGTGAGGTGAGTGAGGTGAGTGAGGTGAGGTGAGATGAGGTGAGGTGATGAAGCGAGGTGAGGTGAGTGAGGTGAGGTGAGTGAGGTGAGGTGAGTGAGGTGAGTGAGGTGAGATGAAGCGAGGTGAGGTGAGTGAGGTGAGGTGAGGTGATGAAGCGAGGTGAGATGAAGCGAGGTGAGGTGAGTGAGGTGAGGTGAGGTGATGAAGCGAGGTGAGATGAAGCGAGGTGAGGTGAGTGAGGTGAGTGAGGTGAGTGAGGTGAGGTGAGTGAGATGAGTGAGGTGAGGTGAGTGAGGTGAGTGAGGTGAGTGAGGTGAGGTGAGGTGAGATGAAGCGAGGTGAGGTGAGTGAGGTGAGGTGAGGTGAAGCGAGGTGAGGTGAGTGAGGTGAGTGAGGTGAGGTGAGTGAGGTGAGTGAGGTGAGGTGAGGTGAAGCGAGGTGAGGTGAGTGAGGTGAGTGAAGTGAGGTGAGGTGAGGTGAGGTGAGGTGAGTGAGGTGAGGTGAGGTGAGTGAGGTGAGTGAGGTGAGGTGAGGTGAGGTGAGGTGAAGCGAGGTGAGGTGAGTGAGGTGAGTGAGGTGAGGTGAGTGAGGTGAGGTGAGGTGAGGTGAAGCGAGGTGAGGTGAGTGAGGTGAGTGAGGTGAGATGAGTGAGGTGAGGTGAGGTGAGTGAGGTGAGTGAGGTGAGGTGAGGTGAGTGAGGTGAGGTGAGTGAGGTGAGTGAGGTGAGGTGAGATGAGGTAAGGTGATGAAGCGAGGTGAGGTGAGTGAGGTGAGTGAGGTGAGGTGAGTGAGGTGAGGTGAAGTGAGGTGAGTGAGGTGAGTGAGGTGAGATGAAGCGAGGTGAGGTGAGTGAGGTGAGGTGAGTGAGGTGAGTGAGGTGAGGTGAGTGAGATGAGTGAGGTGAGGTGAGTGAGGTGAGTGAGGTGAGTGAGGTGAGGTGAGGTGAGGTGAGATGAAGTGAGGTGAGGTGAGTGAGGTGAACTGAGGTGAGGTGAGGTCAGGTGAGGTGAGGTCAGGTGAGCTGAAGACAGAGGCCAGCAGCTTCTGTGCCAGCCACCAAGGGTCTCTGCCTCCTGGTGCTGGTGCTGTCGGCAACTTTCTCCTCCAGGGTGTGACGGCCTCTCTGGCTCCTAAGTTACAGAAGTGGCAGGACTTCTCGGGAGTGACACACATCCCTCCCCAGTTCAGGTATGAAGGGACCGTGGCTCTGTCTCTCAGGGTGTTATCCCTCAGGTGTCTCTGCATCACTGGCTCTAGGGGTGGCATCTGCCGGGCCATCGGGCCACCTGAGGACAGCACGTGTGGAGGGGGGTGAGGGGAGGCGGCTGCACCCCAGAAAGTGTGAGCCCAAAGGGCGTCCCTGCTGTTGAGCCGCTGAGCCTGATGGAACCTGAGACGACTTAAGCTGCTGTCATTGCTGAACCACCCCGGCCCTCACCCACAGCAGCTTGTCCTTCAAACTGCCAGCTGTTGCGGTCACTTGCTGCGCAGCAACTGAGCACTGATACACTGTAAGCAGCAACTACTCAAACTGAAACAGTTCATAGTCCTACATCGCTACGAATAGAAACATGGTTACAGGTGCCTCCCTGCTCTGGGACATGCAGCTCCTTCTCCAGTCAGGGCTGGTGCAAGTGGAAACTGGCGCAGCCACTGGGGGAGCCACTGCTTACAGAACTGACTCTCAGAGACACAGATGAGCACCAGAAGACAAGGGTGGGGGTGGGGTGGGGTGGGGGGGTGCTGGTTCAGTGCAATTTGAAGAGCAACACCTCAATGGCTGGATCATCTATCAGGAGGGCCGGGCTGTGGAACTGTCGTCAGCAGTGACACGGCACATGGCAGGGACTAACCTAGAGGGGTGAGCGTCTGTGTGGACGGATCTCAAGAACACCCATCAGGGATCAGATGGCAAGAAGCAAAATATTATTTATTGTGTGACAGACACCATGTACTATAAATATATACATGTCAGAAACACTAAGATTTAGTTTTATAAAGTTATGTGGCAAAAATGAAAAAACATGGGCCAGAAGTCCACACATCACTTTCAGGGCAGGTTCTTCCTGGGGTCAGGGGGAGGAGCCTGGGCTGTTGGCAGAGCTGCATCTGCCAGATGTCCAGTACCGAAATGTTTAAGGTGAGGTGTGAGACCCAACCAGGCTCCATGGTGGGCACACGGCCTGAGTGTCCCTCCTTGACGTGATTGCAGTATTTATTTTCAAAAGGTAAAAAAATAATCAATGCTTTGTAACATACATTTAAAAAGTCACTTTCAGATAGAATTATCCAAAAGATGTGGCAAACGCTTTTGTTCTAATTAAAATGGAAGAAAATTGGTCCTCAGGAACCTACCTCCTGGCCCTAGAGCTAAATACTTTCATTGGTTTCAGAAATGAGACCTGTTAGAATAAGATCCTCTCCCTTGGGGTAAATTGATACACATATTCTCATAAATGTCCACCTTAAGCCCAAAGAGGCCCTGGGTACACTGTAGCCCTTCACCAGCTCCCATCCCCATGTCTGTTGGGTAGACCACATAACCACCCTCAGTCCCCCAACCCCCGACCCCAGCTCCCCGTCTCCAGTCCTGGCTCCAATTCCAAGCACTCTGGACTCCAGGTTTGCAGCTGGGCAGCTGTGCCATCTGGCGGTCAGCTTGGATGGCCATGCTCCCCACGCCTCATTCTGCAGCCTAGGCATGGGGGTCCCAGGAAACAGACTTGAAGGGGGTTGTGTGCAGGATGTTCACTGAGTGCCCTTGGGGTGGCAGCTATGAACGGAAAGCACAGACTTGGCAGAAGAGGCTGTGAAGGGGGTGGGCAGCACCTTGGACAGCCCCTCAGGAGTGGCTAGATCCCAGTGAGCCAGCCCCCGTGGCGGTCTTACCCATCCTTCAACCTAGTGACAAGTCACGGGACAGGGGAGCTAAGGACAGTGGAGTGGTCTGGGGGTGGCAGCATGTTGCCAGGCCGGGATCGCTGTTGGGAGTTTGCGGACTCCCTGTCTGGGGGGAGCATGCTTGGCTGTGGGAAGATGGCTGAGCCTGGGCCCTTTGGCCTTGTCCTTCTCCGTGGCCATTTCTAGCCCATGTCACTGAAGCTGCAAAGTATTTTGGGGGAGAAGACAGTACAAGGACTTAAATTATTGGACATTTAAAATGAAGATACTGCTGTGGGACCTACTTGTACACATAAAGGGTGACAGGGCCACCCGCTGATGGTCTGGATCCCAAGAGCCATCCCCATGATTCACGGTCCCCACCCCAACCCAGGGTACAGGCAGAGTAGCCCCGTGGGGTCCCAGGTCCATGAGAGCCAGTGAGGACAAGAGCACACAGCAGAAACCAGAAGTGAGAGGGCAATGAACGCTGTCTTTATTGACACCACAAGAGTAACAAGTTGTACGAGGTACAAAATACTGGACTCCAGGTGCAGTGGAAGTGGGGTCGGCCGTCAGAGGACACCGTCAGCCGGTGCAGATCCACCCAACAAAACAAAACAAGAAAACCAAGAACAAACCTCCAACCCCACCGAGCAAAAGAAAGACCCACTGGAAGTTCCAGACAATCGGACAACTGAATTAAATTACAGAAGAAACAGGAGGCTGCTACCAGTGGGAACCCACCCCAAGTGGGAACAGGCGTCAGGAAGGATGTGATGTCGTCACAGCTTGGATTTCACATCACCTGTCGTAAGCTCGGGTGAAGAGGGTCAGACCCCATTACATGTCTATGCTGTGTGTGTCACTCTCATAAACTGGACACGAGAGCCTCCACCATGGAGCACATGCCCTCCCCCAAACAGACAGAAACTGTCACTATCTTTTCTTTCCATAGGAGACTTTTAATCACGTCAGAGATAAAGTGAGCCGAGCTAGCAACAAGCCCGGCTTCGTTGTAGGAAGAAATGGGTTGCTTTCGTTGCAGTGTAGGATCTGAAACCACAGTGCTCGCACAGTTCACAACGGCTTAGTGTAAAGTGAAATCTTAGCCATACATCATCTAAAAGGAATAAAAAGTCAACGCAGCTGTGTGGGAAGGGGCTCCTCGGGGCCCACTGGGTCTCCATCTGGATAGCCGGTCCTCAGGGCCACACGGGCCGCCTCGCCTCGCCCGCTGGCGCAAAAAAGATAAAGGAAAAAAGAAAACAAAGCAAAACAAAATTCCTCCAAATCAAATGAAGAGACAGGCAGTTCACTTGAATTCTGCTTAGTTCCCCTGAAACACTGTTTCCACATAAATACAATAAACTCTATTGTTGGTATGTCACAAGGGTTAGATAAACTTTTTTTCTTAATATGACAAATGTTTAAGTAGTCCTTTTTATTTTTCTTACGAGAAAAAGTACAATTCCTTAAGAATAAGTTCATTAAGATGCAAACGTTCCCCCCCTCCTTCAAGGGTTTGTGTTACAGAAAAATCTCCGTCTCTTGAATCAGCAAATGTCGCGAGGGGACCGCAAAGGCATTTTCTCCTCCCCCAAGCTGCCGAGTTCGGCGTGCAAATCCGTATACAATAGAAAGACATGCCGGCCGTACAGTCATGCAACCTCCGGGTGTAGGAAACGTAAAAAAATAGAGTCATATATATTTATATGTGTATTTATATATGTATCAATGCCCGTAAAACACATGGGCCCAAAAGTCTACAAAAAGAAGAATGGAATGAGCACGCGGCTGTGACCAGGAAAGAAGGAATGTTCTGATGGGAAATAGAAAACCACCAAGTCCAAGGCTGGTGCTCCAACCCAGACCCGCTGCGTGTCAGACCGCTACAAAACGGTCCTTCCTCTGGAAACAGACTTTTAAAAGAAAGAAAAGAAAAACTGAAACATGTTGACAAAGTGGCCCTTTGGAAGGCGGGCGCGGTCCCGAACGGCCGCCTGCTGGTGGGGCTCGGCCGCGTCGTGGCGGAAAAGCCGGAAGGGCCGGGCTGACACCGCGAGCCCCGCGGCATCACGGGGTTCCCCGTGAAAGGAGATAAAGTGCTCACTTGCCGACCCCCGGCCTGTGCCCCAAGGCCTTTGCAAAAGGGAAGAAAAGGCTGAGGTCCAAGGACCAGAGAGGGAGGTGTGAGGGGCCCTCCCTGACGCGGGGTGCCGCCCACACTGGGCGGGCCCCTGCCGTCTGCCCTGGACAGGTGGCCTGGAGAGGGGCCGGGTGTCTTCACAGGAAAGAAAGGCTACACGGCAATGCTTCCCGCACGTCTGTGAAGCTGGAGTGAGCTACAAAGGCCTGTCTGCAGGGTGTCCTGTGAGAGCGGAAGTCAATCCCCCAGTGAGAAGGTGGCCACCAGGAGGCCCATGCCACCCGTCATCTGTAAAAATGGCAGATGATGGGTTCCTTCCCAAGAGCCACGGCTGACAGGAGCAGGCAGGTGGCAGGGGGTCCCTGCCACCCGTGGCACCACACTGGGGATGGGTGGCATTGCTCCCACAGGAGCCCCTCCGGCCACAGGGGCCTCAGAGCAAAGAGTGGCCAGGAGGGAGGAGAAAGTCAGACCACTGTCCCAGACCTGAACAGCAGCATTCCGATGACCGAGCTGATCCAAGAATTTGGATTCATTTGGTCACTACCCAACTGCGTCAGTGGCTCTCTCAGAAGCTACCCTGTAAATGTCACCAACTCAGAAACTTGGCTCGGGGCTCCCTCGGGTGGGCACGCTGTGTCTGAACTTCCTCCCACAAGTCTGAACTCAGTACACACTTTGGAATGAAGTAGGTGGCTTCAAGTGCTGAAAAATAAGTTACCAGTAAAAAGTAATGTTCATTTCTGTCAAAGAGAAAAAGAGCAAAGGCTGGCTGTTCTGTTCGGGAACCTGGTGTCCCTGCAGGCTTGCCAGGTAGCAAGGGCCCTGGCTGTGCGGCTGCAGCGGAAAAACCCGGGACGGTGCCGGGCCATGCATTGCTGACATGCTCAAAGGTCTTTGGAAAACTGAAGCTAGAATTCTAGTCTGACGACGTGGTCAGAGAAGTTTAAACACAAGTTTCCTGAACACTGACAGCCCGTGGTGTCTGGCAAGCCACCCAGCTCAGCATCACGAGGGACCCTCTCGACCCCTACCACAGTGCCAGCAGGGCGGGAGGAAGCCCTCGCACCTGGGTTCTGCCCCTTGGCCAGCACAGGAGGGACACACCCCTGCGAGCCCACCCCAGAGCCACGACTCACGATGCTCTTTCTGAAAATAAACTCTGATGGCGACAGTCTGTATACACAGAAAACTGCTCACTGTACAAATAAACAAAAAGGAACACAATTAAAAACACCTCTGAAAGTTAAAAAATGTACAAGCAAGAATTTAGAAAGAAAAACGTTTTAGACATTATTACCATTCAGAAAACCGCTAAATGGCGAGAAAAAATGTGTAATTCAGAAAACAATGCATATTCAGGATCTTTTTGTGAAAAATTCATAAAAAAATCAACAGCAAATTTATATTCTTTGCTATAAAAACTCATCACACATGTGCATGGAGGCATGGAGCAGGAGGGGTTGTTAGAAAACAATTAAAATGAAAGTACAAACTCGTGGTAGTTGCCAGTGGCGAATGCGTTGGCGATCTGAAAGCGACCCGATCTGGACTGCAGGAACACGTGCTTCCCACTAGATCCCTCTCCGTAAGCACCTTGATAGCTAATTCACAAGTCATCCATTCGCCAGGGACCTTGACAGTCTGCATTTATTTTTTATATATATATATACTTTTTCTATAAATGCATTATAAATATTTTATCAAGATTTCGTAAGAATCAAGTTTCTTAGCTTGGAATACATTGGAATATATATTATACATATATATTTATTTATACCTAAAAATTTAAGCAATACTTCATGCTACTTGCTTTTAATAAAAGCATTCCGACCGTAACACTGAGTGTACCTAGGACATGCTTCAAACCAGACGGAGATGCTCAACTGGTGTGTGGTGTGTGAGGAAAGAACACTTTGGATTCGTTTAAAATTTGTTGGACTTCAAACCCCCCAACAGTATTTGCCACTTTTTGGGAACTACCTCCATTTTTCTTACACAGCAATAAAGCAGAATGAGGGCGGCAGGCTCGCAGCCCCCAGGAGCTGCCGGCTGAGGCCTGCGCTTGCTCACGGAGCCCCGGCCAGCCCGGCAGCGTCCTTCCCGCGGGCACCGCCGGCCCCACCACCCACAGGCCACGGTCCCACCCATTCCTGCTGTTTATTTTTTTCTTAAGGCATTGTTCCTCAGACTTCAGAAAACCCAGCCACAAAAATCCATCAGAGCAATAAAAAAAAGGCACAAACTCGCATCTTCCAATGGCTTTGAGACGACAAAGCCGGCTCCTGCAGGCTCACATTTCCATTTTTTGTCCAGTTTTTTCTTCAACGCCGTCCACTCGGTCCCCCACCCGGCTGCAAACCCTCACCGCACACCGCTCTGGTTCAGAGGCAGGCCAGAGCCGTAGAAAACATCCTCCTTAAAAAAGTAAGCTACAAGATGAGTGGTTTACAACGGAGACTGTGGAATTGTGGGTAGTCATCAAACTTTAAGCACCAGTTTTTAATCAAGTTTGTTTTGTATTGTGAGATCTTTGATTTTCATTTTCTTTTCCTCGTGTCAACTAAATCGGCCGACTCTGCACGAGCTGCCACAGGCTTCCTCCCTCCGTGGCTTCCCTCGTGGGAGCCGAGAGAGCGCCTGGCACCCTGTGTGTCGGTGTGTCCGCGCATCCTGGCATCTGCCCCGGGTTCTGTGTGAGGCGGCCCCACCCTGTGAGCCCCGGGGTCGGCCCCGTGCTCCTGCCGACTCAGAGCGAGCCCCCAGCAGGACGCGGAGAAACAGGAACTTTTCTTGGCGGAACTCTGAGACGGACAAACGAGAGGTCGCAGCTGCAGGCGAGGCTACAGGGGCGGCCCCTCTTCCATGGGCTCCTCGTCCGGCCTGTGGCGGTGCCGGGTGGGGTTGGGGGTGGCCGGGACAGACAGGTGCACGGCAGGGGAGAGAAAGGATGCAAGGTTAGTGGCAGCGCCGCGGCGGCTTCCCTGCCTGCCGTCTGTCCCTTGTCCTCCAGCACGACTGTGGCCACTCCTCCAGCCCCGCCTGCCTCCAACTCCTGGCTCCTGGTGTTCCCGGAACCACCTTATTTAGGGCTACACACTCCCCCCATTTCAAAGGGTCCTGCACATTGGAAATATGTGGCCACGATGCCCAGGCTATCGAGCTGTTTGGGGACACTTGCCCCCTCCAGGTGCCCTCCAAGGGTTTCCCACACAGGAGCCAAGATGTCAACCGCCCTCGGCGTGCGTCAGTCAGGCAGGGCCAGCAGGCTGGGGCGGCGCCCGGGGCTCACCTCCTCTCCGCGGGCTTCACCCCCACAGAGAGGGAGGCCATGGCGGTGACAGTCTCGGCTTCTTCGCTTTCACGCTTCTGGGCCTCCACCAGGGAGTAGGCCGCGGGGGAGGGCAGGCGCTGCAGGGAGCGCCAGTACTGGCCTGGGGGAGGGCAGAGCTCAGTCATGGGTTCTGTGGGGCCGGGCCCCCCGCAGGCTCTCCGGGCCAGCCCCCTGACTCCAGGAGTGCATGAGCTCGGGAAGACCATCCCTCCCCCGGTGCTGCGGGGGTCCTATTCGGACCCTCCAAGATGAATGGGGGTGTGGTCTGGGGCCTCAGAGTGAGGGGACCATGCCGGAAGGGCGGGGCATGACCCATGGGCAGCCTCTCCATGTTCCCTGGCACACGGGGGCTCCTCACTAGGGAAGGGAATGCAGCTCCCTCGGCCCCCAGGCCTGCCGTTTGAGGGGCAGTGAGAGGAGATGGGGCCCGCACCCTCCCCTGGGTCTGGGACGGGGGGACTCCCTGGCCAGGGGAAGAGACCAGACTCAGGGACATGGTTCCCACCCCAGTCCCGTCCCTGTCAGCCAGGGACCTGGACCATGTGGCTTCACAGACCCCTGCCACCACACTCTTCTGGCCTGTGCTGACAGCGAGTTCTAGCGCTGTGGGGAGCTCGGGGGGGTTCACTGACAGTCCTTCTCGGCTGTCAGACCTTGCTGAAAGCGAGGCCTCTCCTGCAGGCCCCGGGAACAGCCAGCAGCGACAGAGAGAGGAGCCCAGGGCTGGGGACCCGGGCGGGGACAGGGGGCACCCGGCCAGGCGACTCACTGTGGATCTCCACGACCTTCTCCATGGAGCGGACAGCGTTGGCGTTGGGCCTCCGCTGCAACACCTCTTCCGGGAGAGGCTCGAGCTGTGAAAGACAGACAGGTGCCGGTCAGCGGCCACCCAGGACGCCAACACGACCCCCGTGCACGTTCGGGGCCGCTCACGGCCGGCACCCGTGTCCTGCGCACACTCGCTCATGGGGAAGGACGGCTCTACGAGACCAGTCGAGGCTCCGGGCTTCATCACACAGACTTGTACAGAAGTAGATCTACCCCCCTTGGGAGACTCCCAGGGGCACGCGTGGCCCCCCGTGAGCAGGGTGACAGTGGCCAGGAGGGCCCGTGGAGGCCGCTGCGGAAGAGGAGAGGCAACGACTGCTGGCGTGTTCCTGGTACTGTGCGTGCGAACGCTGGACTCCGCTCTGGCCACAGCGTCCCTCTAACGAGGGACGTGAAAGGAAGTGGGCAGAGTGGAAGGACCCACGGCACCAGGTGGCCCTGGGTGCTGGCAGCAGGCACTGGCCGCACACAGAGTCCGCCAGAGGGCCGAGGGGCAGACGGGAGCGGCTGCGACGCAGGAGGAGGACACAGCTGCTGCTGACAACCCTGCAAACCCCGGGAGGCCTGCCGGGGAGGGCAGGCGCACAGTCGAACGGAAGCAGTTTCGGTTCTCAGCCTCGGCTCTGGGCAGCAGCTCAGAGCAGTCACCGAGGCTCCACCGGGCGCTGGACAGTGCGCCCGAAGACCGCATTTGCAGCGGCTGGGCTCTGAGACTCGGCACAGCAGCCGTCCACCCTCTCGTGGAGCCCGGGCCCAGGCCAGGCCGCCAGCTGGCTGCCAGCTCCGCTCCAAGCAGCAGGATGGCCGATCGTCAAGCCCAGCAGCCAGCCAGCTGCGCTGGGGCCCGGAGAAGCAACCGAGGTGCCTGGCAGCGTCCTCTGGTGAGGGGCGCCTGGCCGCCCGGAAGCTCGGCCAGTGGGGAGGCTGGGGCGGCTGCTGGTGCAGAGTGCGGAGCAGCTCAAAGACAGACGCCGCGGCCTGCGGGAAACTGCACACACAACACGGTGCTCAACCGTAGCCCAGAGTCTAGAGTAGACTAGTGGGGAGGAAGGACGTGCTTCCGCTTGAGAAGAACGGTGGGCAGCACACACGCCCGGTCCACCCGTGGAGCCGACACCTCCCGGCCCCGCCCCAGGGCGGGCCCTGGGCTGCACAGGAGACTTCCGGCCAAGGGGGACCGCTGGGGAGGAGACAGACACTGGCCAACCCACTGTTGGCGGGTGCCCCCGGTCACTCCCGCGGAGCCAGGTGGACGGCGTGCTGGACAGGAAATATGGAGAAGGGCACATGAGCTCAGGGGTCTTGCTCCCCAAATCTCTCAGCCCAGTGCGGTCACGAGGGGAACAAATCAGACCGAAACAGCCTATGAACCACTGACCATGCTCCCCGGAACCGTCACAGCCATGAGGGCGCGGGAAGACTGGGTGCCGCTGCTGCCCAGAGGACACTGGGGGCGAGGAGGCAGGACCACCGTGAGGCCCGGCGACAGAAGGCCCATCAGGGGAAACCGGCAAATCCCAATGTGTGCAGCGATTTAGTGACGTGCCAGGGTCAGCTCCTGGGCTGTGGCCACACCCCACACCAAGGCGGGGTGGTGACAAGAGAGGAAACTGAGGGACACGGGAACACGGGTGCTGAGTCTGCTACTTCCAGCGAACTGAGAGGCACTCCAGAGAGATCACGTAGGTCCCCAGAGGCCGCAGCCGTGGACACGACCAGCTGCCAACTGCGGCGCTGGCGTGGGAGCCACAGGGCAGCAACCGTCCGACGCAGCCCGGAGGCAGGGAGGCGGAGACCGGAGAAGGTGCCCCGCCGCTCCGACCCCTGAGCGGTGGGGAGGCGGCGGCACAGGTGCCCCTGGCTGAGGGCTTCCAGGCTGGACCAGCGGCATCCCCCTCCCCTCCCCCCAGGTCACAGACCCAAGCCGAGGAGCCGACAGAGGGGGCCGGCACCCGGGCCTGCCAGGCGGGGCCCGCAGCAGAGGAAGCAGACCGTCCTGAAGGAGCGGAGCGGCGTCCGCCTCGCAGCAGAGGGGCAGGGGGTCGGGGCGGCTCGCACCTGCTGGGAGGACGCGCCTGCCGCCCCAGGACTGGGAGCACACCTGTCCGTCAACAACGGGGGTGACAGAGAGACTTTTAAAACCAGCCCCGTGGGACCACGACCCCCGCCCGAGGGAGCCTCCGGCTGCGCTGTGGGCAGAAGGAAGACGGTCAGGTCAGACGGCCTGGAAAACGGGGAGGAGCGAGGACCGGGAAAGCAGCCCGAAAGCAGGAAGGCAGACCGACAGGCTGTGGGGCGCGGCCGCGGCGACCGCCGCCACAGGAGCGAAGAAAGCGGGGCGAGAGGCGGGCCGTGCACAGACCCCAGGACGGACGCCGGGCGGCCTGTCGACAGGCCGGCACACCGGACACCAGTGACACTGGGATGTCCACGAGCCAGTCAATCTACGCCCCCTGGGGGCCCTGCACTTGGTCCGCGAGCCCCCTGCAGCCGGAGCAGCCCCGCCGCGGCCGCAGGGGGGAAAGGGGGTGGCGAGGCCACTGGCGCTGCCGAGCGCACGGTCGTCGGGGCCGTGACTGAGCCTCTTCGGCGAGCGCCGTCCTTCTACTCAGGAGAGGGCCCACCGGGCCGGGGAGCCCTCGGTCGCGTGGGAGCAGGCGAGGAGAGAAAAAGGAGACGCAGAGATGGCAGGCGGCACAGAATCAGACGACGGAGACGAGTCAGAGCGACACCCACCGCCGCCGGTCACGGCCCGAGTTCTGCCCCCGGCGCGGTGACCGCCGTGCCTGGCAACCCTGTGGACTGGACACGACAGGTTCGGCGGAGCACAGAAGGTGCCCGTGTGACGACAAGAGCCTGGTTCCTCAGCAGGACGCAGAGACCTGAAATCTGTGCCTGTTCGGTGAAGCTGCTCTGGAAGGTCAAGGCGAACCCGACAGACCCAAACCGAGATGCGGTCCATGTGCCATCGGCGGGAGATCCCGCACGGGGGCCTCAGGTGCAGCAGACAGGAGCCGGAGGGAACCGGGGCGTGGGCGACCCAAGGGGCCAGGCTGGTCTCACCGACACGGACAGAACCCCGCAAACCCGACAGACACCGTGTTCAAAGCCACACGGGGCGTCCGTGCAGACTGGCCACGCACACACCGCCACCAAGTCTCCACCAAAGGGAAGTGCCCGCTGGGTGGCCTTTTCCTTCCACGACACAACCTGTTAGAAACTGGTAACAGAACCACGAGCCCTTGTGGCTAGAGATCAAAAACACACACCAGCTGTAGGTCGGAGGAGGAATGGTGATGGAGATCAGGCCGTGCTCAGGCAGAACTCAAACGCCCTGAAAACGCGGTGTGTCGGCGCGTGAGGCGCAGCCGGGCACCGTGCCGGGGCGGCACCGCCCGGGGTGCACCCTGGGAAGGAGGCCGGAAGGCAGCGTCAGAGGCGAGCACGACAGCGGCCTGTCCCGGAGGGCGGCACGGGGACGGCTCGCAGGAGACGGCAGAAGCCCGTTTTACAGGGAAGAAAGACGCTGCAGCTGAAAGCCGGCCGGCCCCTGGGGACGGCTCCGGACACAGCCAGCGCAGACTACCCGGTGAATGTAGCTTCCTGAGACGAACCCCAGAAGGAACAGAAAACCCAAACAGATGACCTACAGCCACTGGAAACATGGACTCACCCGAAACCTCCGCCCAGAGGGACCCACAGCCCAGCGGAGCCTCCCCACGCGTGCCCTCCCGGAGGACAGACGCCCGCCTGCTCTCCTCACAGGTGCCGTATCACAGGGAAATTCGGGGAGACAGCATCTTCCCAGGAAGAGGAGCCCCAGCAACCCAGACATGACCAGATGCTCGACCCCGGGGCGATGAGGGGTGACCCCCACCCAGCTCTGTGGGGCTGCCCCCCGCACCCCGTCACACCAGCAGGGGTCAAAGGCGGGGCTGTCAGTGGCGCAGAGGCTCGTCACCCACTGCTGTGGGGGCCATGGGACAGACGCTCTGCCGTCCCCTCCAAGGCGAGGGAAGGTGTTTCCGGGGAGCCTCCACTCCCCTCCCTGCTGGCGCTCACCCCAGAGGCCCAGCTGTTGTGGCGACCGCCAGCCCAGCACAGCCCTGAGAGTCCCCGGGGGACAGCAGTGCCCCGAAGGAGGCCGTCCTGGCGCAGGCCGAGAGGAGCAGAGCCCGGCGCAGCTGCCAGCCCGCTGGTGCTCAGGTCCCAGCACTGGCGTTTTGCTGGAATTTCGTTTCACCGCTTTTGAGAAAAAATTGCTTTAACAACTAACTCATCCCGTGAACGGTCGATCGTTCTGAAGCGGAGGGCGCACCGGAGCACGTGTGCGTGTGCTCGGGAGGAAGCCCCCGGGGGTTTTCTGAAACTAAACTCCGCTTCTGCAGCTCCCCCACGCCAGGGGTCTCTCCAGGACCCACCTCCCCAGTGGGACCCGCTCCCCGTTGGGGGTGGTCCTCCAGAGTCGTGTCACCCACCTGTCAACACCTCAGCCACGGTCAGGTCTCAGCACTGTGGCCACGTCACTGCCTGTGCCCCCCGCCACCCACGATCCCAGTGAGGCGCCCCATGGCTGTGAGCACACGTGCAAGCATGACCACGTGTGTCAGCACGACTGTGAGCATGTGTGAGAGTGAGTGGGGACGGCTGGTCATGAGCAGACTGAGTGGGTCCAGGGTCTGTGTGTCTCTCCCCCTCACCTGATGACTTTTTTCACCAAGGACCACGCACACCTGACCAAGGGCTGCACGTGTCCAGACTGGGGATCGAACCTGCGACCTCTGGTCACAGGATGAAGCTTTCATGAGCGGAGCCGCCCAGCCAGGGCCACACACACGCAGCTTTCAGCCGCCTCGCACTCCGTCACAGCCACATCTCTCCGAACGCTCAGCAACATAGCCGGGTCGCCACGTTCCCAATGAACACCCTTTCTCCTGACACCGCGACTCCCCCGGTCCTCCCTGAGCTCCTCGGCTAACCGCGGGGTCGGTGGAGTAAAAGGGTGGTCCTGACCCCTGAAAGACCACCTGATTAACCAGAAAGCTGGCCCGAACAAAATGCTGCCTTGGAGGGGACAAGTGACCCGAGACATGACGGCTCCCACCTGCCCAGCAGCTCCTCCCGGCTCACCTCAGCGCCCCGCCCACTGGGCCCCCCCTGCACCTCCATCCGCACGTCAGCACCCCGCCCACTGGGCCCCCCGCACCCCCGTCCGCACGGCTCCCGAGGGCAGCCTCAGCGACACCTCACTGTCATCCATTCTCGCCGCCGGCAGCTGCACACGCAGCTGAAGCCGTCACACACAGTGGCTCCTGGGAGCAGCGCCGGCCTCGGCCGCCGTGCTGGTCTCCGACGGCAGCCCCGTTCCAGCTCCCGTTGGCGGCTGCGCCCGCCGCAGCTGGCCGCTCGTGGTGCGTGCCAAGTTGTCCAACACGCCGTCCATCAACCCTCATCAAAGGCGGTGGGGCAGAGGCATGGGGCCCCGTCCGGCTTTCTTGCATTAAAGGGATTTTAAAAGACCCTGATAAAACCACCGCTTCCTGCTTTTTGATGTACGAAAAAGAACGCTTTTTGTTATAAGAGCAAATGTGTCAGGTAGCAGGGATGGGCCCTGGATGAAAGCTCAGTTCTCTGTTGTTATTTTAGAATAACTTGAAGAATCAAAAAGCTCCGGGACAATTTAAATACATAAATCAGTTTGCTTTTAACTCCAGCAAAAGAGGGAAGAGCATCTTACGTGAAGACAGAACACCGGGAAAGCTGCGGATACCTCGAGAAGCACTGTGTCTGGGGACGCGTGACCCAGCTGACCGGACACGAGACACATGGCAGGACCAGCCCTGGTCTGCTTGTGACCTGGCTGCAGAAGAACACCACCCGTGACCAGCAGGACTGTGAGGGCAACAGCACCGCCCGGTGCCACAGGCCCACCGCTGGCCGGCGGCCCTGGCGGATGGCTGTGGGTGGAGGCTGGGCTGGCCGCCACGGGCCTCGAGGTTTGAACTGCAAGCCGGCCGCTGGGGCCACGTCCCTGTCCCGGGGCCCTGAGCTCCACCATCGAGACTGCAGCCGCAGGAAGTGGACGCTGGGCACCAACCCCCACCCGGGACTGGGCTCACCTGGTCACCGCCCTGCCTGGGCCCGCTCTCAGGGAGGACACACACGGCCTCCCAGGGATCCGGTCCCACGCAGGTCACTGTCACCCTCGGCTGGGCTGAGGCCCAGACCTGGCGGCGGACCTCGCCTTTGCCTCTGCATGTCCCCTGTTGTCTCTGTCCCCACCCCCATCCCCAAGCCTGGCAGGACACTTGGCACACACCTCCTCCTCCTGCCCACAGCCCACCTGCTGTCAGTTCACGCGAGTGAGGCGGCGATGCAGACCGGGAGCCGTGTGGGGACAGAGTGCTAGATCACGTCACGGGAGAGCTGTCCACAACCAGCCGCCCGACCACAGCGTGGGGGGGTTCGAACTGAACACGGGGCGTGGATGCCTGCCCGAAGGCGCCCGGGGTCCTGCCGCTGGCTGTTCCCCTGATGGGCGTCTCCGAGAGCAGCCGCAGTCGGGGCAGGAAGGGACCCCACCAGGCAATGAGCAGGTGAGGTGAGGTGCCGCACTCGAGACGGAGCTCACACTCGCGGTGTGACCGGCCGCAGGGCGGGCGTGGAGACGACAGGCCCCAGACAGGACCCCCAGGAAGCCTGGCCCGGCCGAGGGGAGCGAGCCCCAGGGGACGGCAGGAGAGCGGAGCCCCTGCTCCCTCCCCAGGGCTTGTTTCCAGAAGCCGCACGTGATGCACACCCAGAGAAAGACACACTGGGGGACCCGGGCCGGCCCCAGGCACCTTTCACGGGGTCATCACGGGGTCAGGGCCCCACGGCCAAGGCCTGTGGGTGGACTTCAAGGTTTCGGGAAGAGCACCTTTTTGAAACTGAGAACAGAAGCTTCCAAACCAGTTTTGTGCCGGGGAGTTCAGACACTCAGGGGGCTGAACACCGTGCAGCCCAGCAGCCCTGCCCTCCCACCCTCCCCACCTGGAGTGGATTGGGAGGGAGCGGATGCTGCCCCCCCCACCCCCCGGAGGCTCTCTCCCTGAACCCTCGGAAGCCCCGCCCCACCCAGCCCAGGCCCTGGAGACCTGTGTGTGCAGCCACGGCATCCCCCTGGCTGTGCTGCGGCCTCGGGGGGGGGGGGGGGGGGGGAGGGGGGCGAGGGACAGCGGGCAGAGCCAGCCCAGGGTGTCAGAGGCAGAGGCCCCCGCCTGGCCTCTGAGGCCCCTGCGGTGATCCCTCCCAGAACTCTGCAGGGAGCTGGTAGTCTTGGAAGCAGGCCAAGACCGTGAGAGTGGATGCTCTCCCGGTGACCCACACAAGGCCCAGCCCCCAAGGTCCTGAACCATCCTCTTAGGAGCAGCACCCTGACGAGCCGCGGCTCACCTCCCTCCCGTCACGTGGAGCAGCTCTGCCAGCCGCGCACTAGCCTGCCGGCTGGGCCCGGGGACATCCAACACCCAGCGGCAGCCAGGGAGGCGGCCCACGCCGGCCTGGGCCCGCCCACGGCGGCCTGCGGCTCCGGCTCTCTTACCTCATCCCCCAGCAGAGCAGAGACGCACGCTTCCGAGGCGTCACAAATGGCCGTGAGGTCGTGGCCCCCCTCCAGGGCCAGAACGATCCGGCCTCCAGCCAGGCCCATCAGCTGCTTCGTCAGGTACCCGAAACCTGCAACGGGAAACAGGGGATGAGGTGGAGGGCAGGGCGGGCGCGAGCCGACGCTGGCAACACATCAAAGCGCCCGGAGACGCATTACATCACACGCGGACCCCAGGGGCCAGGGCACCGCGGCTCGTAATGGAAGCCAGGTTCGGCTGTAGTAAATTCGTCGAAGCATTTCGGTTTGCGATTCTGTTTGATCTGCGTGAGAGCAGGAATTACGGCTTCAGCGCTTTGATTTTATAATGCCGCAAATCATCTCGTCGGGGGGCGGGGAGGGGCTGCAGGAGGAGCCCCTCAGCTCTCTCCCGGGGGACGGGGCCCAGAGGCAGGGCCCTGCCTGGGGCAGGGAAGCCGCCGGGGCATGCCTCATCCACCCCCGGGGCCCAGGGCTCTGGTCAGTGGGTGTGCTGGACACACGTGTGCGTGCACACGTTCTGGCACACACATCAATGCACACACGTGCCCCTCTAGGACTCTGACACTTGTGTCTGGAGCCCCCGGCTTTCATCAACAGCCACGGTCCCTCTGCTGCACCCACGCCACCCTCCCACGGGCAGAAACGCCTGACGGGTAACGATAATTACCACCTGTGGCCACAACAGCCTGACACTTATTAAAGAGCCGGTAAGAGCCCCGCCACACTGGTCAGCAGCCCCATCGCCAGCTGGCCGTCAGCAGACCAGCCCCACGCCACAGGTGCTCCCTGGCGGCCGTGGGCACCGAGAGGCCGTCCCCTCCGGAAGCCCCAGCTGGTCTCTGATGGGAACTGGAGCCGTGAGGACCGTGAGAGGGAGCCCGGCCTGGGCTCGGTGCTGGGCACCAAGGGCTCTGAGCACAGGGGGCATGCCGGCCTCTGCCCGGTCACTTCCTCAGCCACTGAGCCGCACGGCCACACCCCAGTGCCACGGTGGCCCTTTGCTTCCCTCTTTCTTCTGGTGACCCACCTACTTCCTGTGGGAGGGCAGGGACAGGCAGGCTCTCCTTGGCCAGCTGTACCCTTGGGGTCAGCACGAGGGGCTGCCAGGGAGCCCCAGAGGAGTCGGAGGACTCGACTGCTTTGATGGCTGTAGTACTGGGCGGTGGTGGGGCACCCAGGGCCTTCCTGTGGACATGGGGTTCCATGCCAGGTGGTCTCTGTGTGGCCTGCCCCGTGGGCAGGGCGGTTTTCACAGCCACTGCTTTCCTGTGGCAGCAGCAGGGCCGCCATCCGACACCAGCCCCTCGACGTGGCGGGGAGACGGCAGCCTGGGCCCCCCCCCCCCCCGACTCTGAGCTGCACCTGCTCTCGGCTCCGTCCCCACACGGTCTCCAGCAGGGTCACGCCTTTGGCGAGACGGGAAGAAACAGTGCCACTGAGGGTGAGACCTGAGACACGGAGCAGGGCCCGCGTGTGCTCCCACGCCCGACTCACAGGGCCCCGCGTGTGCCCCCACGCCCGACTCACAGGGCCCCGCGTGTGCTCGCACGCCCGACTCACAGGCCCCGCGTGTGCCCGCACGCCCGACTCACAGGCCCCGCGTGTGCCCCCACGCCCGACTCACAGGGCCCGCGTGTGCCCCCACGCCCGACTCACAGGCCCCGCGTGTGCTCCCACGCCCGACTCACAGGCCCCGCGTGTGCTCCCACGCCCGACTCACAGGCCCCGCGTGTGCCCCGCGCCCGACTCACATCTGGCAGAGAGGCTGTAGCCGCCCAGAGGCGTGGGGTGGCCCTCCACGGCGTCGAAGCCCGACGACACCAGCACCATGTCGGGGGCAAACTCGGTCGCGATCGGCATGACCACCATTCTGCAGAGGACAGGAGGCGACCCGGAGTCAGCGAGGGACGCAGGTGCAGAGGAGGGCCCCGCGGTCTCCGACTGCCCCTGCCCCAGCTCCCCTCGAGGTCAGAGGCCTTGGGCCTCGGGGGGCTGGGACCCCACAGTGCCTGAGAAGTCCCGACCAGCCAGCCCCGCGGGCGCTGAGAGCCACACCTGCAGCCCACAGCAACAGTGCGCCCCACGGGGCAGCGGGGCAGCTCCCAAGGGTCCCACCCGAAGGTGCGGGCGGCTCCGCTCAGTTTCCCACTTGCTCCCACCAGCCCTGAGCCCAGCACCAGGGCCATGTGTGGCCGGGGTGGCAGCTGAGCCCTCTCGCAGCCCCCAGCCCACGGGACTGAGCCCTCTTGCCCACCCCAACTCACCCTGGCTGAGCGCAGTGCACTCACTTCCTCGGGACGCGCCCCCCGCCACCCAGAGGTGCTCTGGAATGTCCGACAGGCCCCGGGGGATGAAGCCCAGGGCTGGAGACTCGGTGTGTTGGGCTCCAGGCCACATGGCGCCTGCTGCCACTGCCCAGCACTGCGTGGCTGTGTGCGAGCAGACACGCACGGGGGCGGGGGGCATGCAAGAGCAAGGCTATGTCCCAGCACAGTGTCACTTAGAAACATCCGATGCATTTGGCCCGAGGACCCCACTCTGCCAAGCCGTTCTAGACCCGTTGCTATGGCTGTGGTGCCGGCCCCCGGCCTGAACACGTTCAGTCGTGCCCGCGGCAATCGAGGCCAAGGGCTCTGTGCACACAGTGCACAGTGGAGTCCCCTGCACGCCTGCTCCCGCACAGACGCGGCCCACGTGGACAGCCCTGGCACAGCGCCGGGAGTGGAGGGCCTCTGGGCCCAGGAGGAGCCGGAGCCTCCACCTCAGACGCGGGAAGGCGCAGTGTCTGCCCTAGGGCACAGGGCGCAGGCCCCGCGAGCCCGGGCTCCTCAGGGCCGCACAGGCAGCACAACCCACACCGGCCCTCGGCCTCGGCCCCTCGAGGTCTGTCCAGGGAGACGGGTGTTCAAGGAGCCATGCTGCTGCGTGGGCCTGGAAGCTGGGACACGCACGCTGGGAAGCACAGACACGCGAGTGGGCGCCAGCTCGCCCCGGGCGCTGCTGCGGGAGGGCCGCCCCGTCTGGCCAGCCGGCCCGACTCAGAACAGCAGCCCCGCCCCAGAGCCCACGGAACACAGGGCGCAGGCAGCACGGCGGCCCCGCGAGTGCGGCTGCACGGGCACGCTGGGCCCCCACGCGTAGCCGGGCGATGCGTGGGCGTGTGTGCTCGCGGCTCGCCCTGGCGTGGGGCCTCTGTGTAACGTGGTCATCCCAAACACTCGCTCAGCGGAGAAAACCCGGAGTGGCCCGAGGGCCAGGCGGGTGCCTCAAGGGTCTCCAGCAGCGACTGTGGTGTCTGGCCCGGGATGTGCCGCTTCCCCGGACGGACTCTGCCTCTGCCCGAGCCGAACGCAGTGACTCCCGAGGGGCCCGTCCAGCCCCATCACCACCCACCCAACCCCTGTGCGGGGCGGGGGCGGGGAGGGGGCGGAGCTGAAAGAGCGTCCCTCGGTCCTTCACAGACGCTGCAAAGGAAATGGCAAACTGGTCCCATTTCACCTCTAGAATAAAACTGTAACAGACTTCGCCTATGCAATCACCGCAGGCCTACCGTCACCTCAGTGCTTCTACGGGGCTGCCCAGGGCCTCCTGCAGGGCCCTCTGAGGGCAGAGAGGCGTGGGCTGCGCCGGTCCCACGGAAGTAGACGGTCTGCTAGCGGTGCCCCTGGCGGTGAGAGCGCAGCGGGTCTCCGACAGGAGACAGGTGAGTGCGTGCCAGCGGAGCGCCCCTCACGCAGGAGGGGTGTGAGGGGGCAGTTGCTGGGAACAGCACCCCCGCCCCAGGAGCCCTGTGCCCTGCAGTGGTGCTGGCTCCGGCAGAGCCGTGAGGGGACGAGCAGGCAGGCCTCGGGGCCAGGCCTGCGTGCACGGTGGGTGTGGCCCGAGTGCCAGGGCAGGGGCAGCTTCAGGCCCCATCTCTGGAGACAGCTGCCAAAACCACTGTGTGCGCCCGAGTCCCCGGGCCAGCAGCCGGAGCAGCCGTCCCCACGCACCTGACCTCTGCTGGGGGTCCGAACCGGAACCGACAGGCACCTGCCCTGCCCCTGTTGCCCCACCCCTGCAGCCCCCGCCTGTATTCTGAAACTGGGGTCCCCTGGGCCCCCAGAGGTCACCCTGATGAAGTGGGGGCATCCTCCCTGGGCTGGTGCCTCCGACTTGAACCTGTTGTCCTCCCCTCCCCCTCCCCACCGTGTCCTCACGCCTCGCTCAGTCACTTTCACGGGTGTGGCCGCCTGGCTCTGCAGCTGCCACCCCCACAGGGGGCCTTGGGCCCACGCAGTGCGCCCCCTCATCCCCACAGCCCCACCGCCACCGTCCTCAATGCCACCTGCACTGCTCTGGCCCTGCTGCTGTGGGACGCCGGCCGAGGCCCCTGCCTCGGTGTCCCTGTGCTCTCTGGGGCTCCCACCTCACTCCAGGCAGGTCCCGGCTCCTGTCCCCCCACCCCCCGCCGCAGGTCCTCAGAGGAGCAGCGCATCTGCTGTCTCTCGCCCCACCCCCACGCACTCTGCCTTTTCTGTCCTGACCTCCACTGACTGTCCCCCAAGTTGCCAGTAGCCCCCAACTGCCCAAATCAGAGAAGCATTTTCCAGCTCCTTCCTGAAAATCGGCTCAGACACCCCTGTCCCCAGCGGACCACACTCCAGGCCACCCAAACCTGCTCCTGCTGTTTCTCTGCCCAGTACCCCCACCCCGCCTCCCACCCTGTGTCCGGCCCCGGTCAGGGTCAGCCTCCTTCCCTGGCCTCCTGGTGCCGCCCGCCCACCCCCTTCTGCTGCCAAACTGCCCAAGGCGGCCCGTCCAACAGGCCGTGCATGGTGCCCGCTCCCCGGGTCGCAGCCAGGGGCACGCGTGCCTGTCAGGTTGCCGTCACGCTCCCTGGAGGCGGACCCACCCAGATGGTCCTGCGCCGGCACTGGCTCCTGTGGGAGCACCCAGCACCCCTGGGACCCATGGCCCCCACTCCTGCAGGTCCGATGAGTAGGCAGGTGCACACACCCGCCTCCTCGGCCACACTGCTGGCTGGGGCCCCGGGGTCGCGGCTGAGCCCCCCGAGGGGGCAGGCGCCACGTGGGCCGTCTGTCCCAACCCCACTGCCACCAGGGCAGGTACGAGGAGGGCAGCCGGGCACCAGCCTCCACTGTTCTGTCTCTGCCTCTGCGACCGCCACAGCCGGTCCTCGAGCGAACCCCCCGCGGGAGAGGCGTGGGGACCCCGTGAGAGACGTGCTGAAGAGGCGGTGAGAACGCAGGTTGCTGCGGACACGCCAGAACACACGCCAGAAAGAGGCAAAGCACGCCGCACGGGCGCGCCGGACGCATCCCCACCTCCGTCACGCCTGGAAGGCGCCTCTGCTTTCGCTCAGCGAGCAGCTGCCCGTGGGGCACGCAGGTCCACGGCCACCCCAGGGCAAGGACACCCCGACGCTGCCGTCCTCACTGCCGGCAGGTGGCCCCTCGGCGCAGGTACTCGAGGGGTTAAGGAAAGTGCCCTCATCTCCGGGCACAGACCCCGGCCTCCTGCGCCAACTTCAAAGCCTCGCCCGCCCGCTGGTTTGAATTAAGCCCCTCCCCCCGCCCCAGGGGAAAGCGCCCCTGCTCCTGGGTTTCATTAGGGGCCGCGTTCTCGTCTCCTCCACATCCCGGCTCCCTCTCCTGAAATGGGCCTGGCAGGCTCCGAGGAGCACCCTCCCTCCGAGGCACGCGCTGTCCGAGGCACGCGCTGTCCGCCGCCCCCGGGCGGCGGGGGTGGGGGCAGAGAGAAGGGGAAATGGATCCTGACCCTCCTCCCCCCTCTGATCGATGCCCAAGGAACTGTAAATTGTGAACTTCAAAGGGCTATTTTACATTTAAATCAATAAAAAACCCTGAAACAATTTTCCTTTTCAAAGCAAGCGGCTCAGGCTTCACGAGGCTCGTGTGATAAGGTGTCATCGTGCTGCGCTTGGCAGGAGATTAAAACAGGACGTCGGCACCGACTCCCCGGAGCGGGTCCACCTTAAAGGGACGAGCACCGTCCCCGGCCCCTGGGTGGCCATGCCCCGCCGGCACTGACGTGGGCCGCAGGCGGCTCTGGCAGGCACGTCCCCCGCAGGCCAGAGGGCCCCACCTGGCAGAACGACGGCCCGAAGGAAAGACCTGCCACTCTCACCCCTCCAACCCATTTGAAGGAAGCTCCGCCCTCTCTGCCCTCACTGGTTTCGCCCATGCGGTGCCCCTTGTCCCCTGGGTGGCACCGACGTTCACTCAGGCACTGTCTGCACCCCTCACTGCAGCACTGGGACATCCATTTGCAGAGCAGCCTCCTAGGGGGGCCAGTCCCCGGGGGTGGGGGGGCAGCCAGAGTTCAGGTCTCACGGAGCTGACGTTCAGCTGTGCACGTGAGCACACTCTCGGACACTCTGCCCGGGAGACGTTCTCTAACTGGGCAGGGCACTGACCCACGTCCCACTGTATCCGACGGAGCACGCAGACCGAGTGTAAAACACAGGGACCAGCGGGAAAAGTGACTCCGGTGAACGCCTGGGTGGGCCCTCCAGGAGGTGACCGAGGAGTACTCCCACGGACCGGACCCCCTGTTGGAGCGGCGGATCGAAGGCCTCCCTGGCGCAGACCCCGAGAAACAGCTGGGGTCGGGGGTGGGGCCCCCTCCGGAGGCGAGCAAGCAGGTGCTGCCAGGGCCACGTGGCTGCTGCAGGCCGCACAGGAGCCCGAGGCACATCTGCAGCCACGGCCTCTGCGGAAGCTCAGCCCCCAGGATGGGCGGCGGAGGGACAGGCCGTGGGGCTGGTTCCTGGGGTTCTCTCGCCAGGGCTCAGGGCGGTCAGACTTCACCCTGAACAGACCCTGCCTCTCCCCGCGCCTGCCAGGCCGCCACACTGCTGCGGAGTGCCCGGATCGGGGCGGACGGCACCCCTTGGCGCCAGTGCCCACAGCGGCCCCGGAGCGGGGCAGCCGGCCCTGCAGCTCCGCTCTGGGAGCCCAGCAGGAGGCACAGGAAGCCCCCCAACGGGCACGGCCTGCCCTGCCCTCAGCAGAGGAGCAAGATGCCTTCCGGCTGCCGCCTCCTCGTGGACGTTTGCAGGGAACGGGTCAGGAGACGGCAGCCCTCCAGCCCCGAGCGCCCGCTCCCCGTCAGCAGGCCCCCGCGCACACCCCGCACTGCACTGCCAGGGCGGAGACGCGGCCCCGTCTCCGATGCGTCTCCGATGGGAGGACGCACGGGCAGGAGCACCGCGGACAAGCCGGAGGGCGGCCTCAGAGACCCTGCCTCCAGCTGGAAGGAGGGACCGGGACCCAACCCCAGGCCCCAGGGCGCCGCTCCTCCAAATGCAGCGACAGAAACCCCCACCTCTGCATGTGTACCCCGGGGCGGGGGCGGGGGGGCCTCCCTGAGGCGGGTCTGAGGTGCTCAGACAGGAAGGTGGAGGTCAAAGCCAGTGAGAGCTGGGGACACGGGGGTGGGGTTCAGAAAGGTCCCGGGTGCCTCGGGGACAGGAAGCAGACGCTCACCTGAAGGCGGCCAAGTACTCGGCGTCTCCCATGGGGGGGTCCAGGCCGCCGGTGAAGGCCATGTTGACGTTGAAGCCCACGCCTGGTCCTGCGCCCACCTGCGTGAGGCAGAGACACGCACGTCGCAGACCCTCGGCCTGGGAGCCCCGGCGCCCCGCGGCAGCCTCACTCGTGGGTCGCCGGGCCCCACAGCCCGACACGCCGACAGCGGCACGTCCCACAGAGCTCGGGGTCCCCTGGCCCGTCCTCCTGGCCTGTGGGAACGGGGGAGGGCTGCCCCTTCTGCTGGCCAGGGCAGGACCTGCAGCTCCGTGCTAAGTGACTGAGCGACAGACATGGGCCACTCTCTCACCTTCCTTCCAGGAAGGGAGACCGGGGTGGGGGGGTAGAGGGGGGTGGCTGTTTCGCCGGGTGGGAGCCCCACTGCAGGGCCTCTGCTCAGAGTGTGGTGGGCTTGGCTGGGCTCAGGGTGTCACGAAGGCTCTGAGCCGCTGTCCCCAGGGCTCGGGGGTGCAGGCACCCGGGCCACGGAGCCAGGCGAGCTCGGCCTACACGGGAGGGGGCGCACTGCTGCTCCCGCCTGCACCGCCCTGTCTGCCTGGACCCGGCACGTCAGGACAGCTGGCCGCCGGGCACACATGGGCTGGGACCTCGGCTGCCGGCCTCCAGCTGCCTCCTGGGGGCTCCGGGAGCAGGTGACCCTGCCTCGACCTCGCCCGAAAGCCCCCCACGCCCAGGAGGCCCACACACCTCGTCGGGCGCCCCGCTGCCCGGGAAGAAGTTGCCATCGTCGTAGCGGTGCAGGGAGACGTAGAGGACGCCAGGGTCGCTGTAGAAGGCCTGCTGGGTCCCGTTGCCGTGGTGCACGTCCTGTGGGCGAGGGCTGGCTCAGTGCCGGCCGGGCCGGGCCGTGCCCCAGCACCCCCAGGGCGGGGGCCCGGGGACCAGCAGGAAGCGAGTGGGGCGGGTGCAAGTCCCCAGCACTGGAGCAGACTGCGGGCCTCGGCAGTGACAAGTGGCTGGTCTTTCAGCCCCGCCTGGGGGAGGCCACGGTTTTCCAACCACGTGGCTGACTTCTCACCTGCTGTGTCCACGAAGAACGAGCCGCGCCTCCACCCTTCGACCACGGCTGCTCGTTGTCAAGCACAGTGAGGTGCCCTCTCTGCGCCGATGCCGGGATGAGGCAGGGGATCACCCACAGGGCGAGGGGCAGGCGCACAAGGCGCACAGCGCCGGGCCCTGGCTCCATGCCATGTCGGCAAACTACCTCTCCCGGCCGCACACAGGGGCAGCTGGGCCTCCCCCAGGCCCGAGACCGCGTGCCCTCGGGGCAGGCCCCTGCGGGCCCCAGGGAAGGGGGCCCTGCTCGCATGCCAGCGACCGGGGAGCCAGGGGCCCGGTCGCTACTCAGTCTCTCCCCCTTCCCTGTAAAGCCGCCCGTGCCGGCGAGAGAAGACAGGGGCCGCTGCGAACGGGCAGCAGGCGTGCACCGCTGCACCTACGGGACACGGCACCACCTGCCTCGGGGAGGCTCCCTGAGGCTTCTAGACAGGTCCCTGGCTTTCGCCAGGTGCTGCAGCCACACCTGCGGGGTGGACACTGTCCCACTGCGGGGCACTCTCACGGTGTGGCATCACCCACATGGCACCTGGCATGCCCCCAGTGTCCCTCGTTACCCCTTCAGGAGCCATGGAAGGGCTCAGGGCAGGGGTGCCAGGTACACGGCAGCTGGTGACTTGCTCCAGGTGTGCGTGATCCCAAGTCATGCTGCTGGGGCCACCTCAGGGCCACTGGGCCTCCGTGACCAACACCCACCCTGGGTGCGTGCTGGGTGCTCTGCGCTGTGTTTCTGGGTTTTCTCTTCTACACCAAGAAGAACTCTGCATCACAAATGCTACCCCCACCTGGCCTACCTCCTGTTTTCCTTGAGAAATTACGAAGTTAACAGAAATACCAAAGAGAACGCCCCTCACTCCCCCTGTCTCGATGAAAAGGAGAGTGAAGTGACAGCCGGCCCCGCTCCCCACCTGCGGCGTAGGAACGGGGAGCCCAAGGCAGGCCCCGCGGGCAGCGGGGCCGTGAGGAGCGGCACCCTGCAGGCACAGGGGGCAGGTGGCGAGGGTGGCGCACGCTGTGTGCCCTGCGCGGAGGCCAGGAGGGCGTCTGTGGGGGAGCGAGGCCCAGCGCAGTGGCGCACTCGGCCGGGGACAGTGGGGCTGCACGCTCAGACGAGGGGGTGGCCACTGGCAGCCCCGCCGCCTCCGGACCTGCCTCCCAGCAAGGCTTGGCCAGCAGTTGGTCGCCCGCAGCGGCAGGGGCACCTCTAGGTGCACGTGTCGGGCGCGGACCCCACGCAGCAGCTGCTGTGAAACAGACCTGCCCTGCCTGGGGCTCTGTCTCCGCGCCCTCGACGCGGTTCCGACAGGGAAGGCCCCCGAACCTCAGCGTGAGGGAGCCCGAGCGCCCCGCCCGCCCCTCCACCTGGGGCTTGGTGCGCCCACGGGAACCGCAGCCCCGGCCCCCGCCCCCGCCCTCGCCCAGGGGCGGCCCTCACCCAGTCCACAATGAGCGTCTTGCTCACGTTCAGCCTCTGCTGCAGGAGCTTGGCTGCGATGGCCACGGAGTTGAAGTAGCAGAAGCCCCTGCAGGTGAGAGTCGGAGAGAAACACGGGTTCGGACCAGCTTCCACATACCTTCCAGCAGAGCCGCCCCGAGCCCAGGCGAGTCCGAGAGGGTCTGGGGAGCGCACGGCTTCCACGCAGCGGCCGGTGAACCGCAGGGGACGCTCACGGCGGACTGACACACGGCCCGCTGCGTGCAGACGGCCCCGCCCCAGTACGGAGCCCGTGTCTCTCTGCACCAGCGCCATCTCCTTGCTGGCCTCTCAAGAGGCACCACGGGCCACAGGGCACAGGCATGACCTCCTGCACTTGGTTGGTCCTGCCCATCTGTCCCTGCGCTAAAACGTGGCACAATGACACACGGCCACCCCAGCGACTGCCCGCGACTCCAGTCTCCCTCAGAGAGCACGAAGTCTGAGAAAGTCACCGAGACAAAACGCAGCTGTTCTCCGTTGGGACTCCCACAGAGTTGAACGGCCTGGCTGTCCTGCTTCTGGAGCCCAGGCTGCGGTCCGGGAGCCCAGCCCGGCCCCAGGGTGTGCGCAGCCGCCCGCGGCACGGGGGAGGCGTGTCCCCAGAACCCTCCCCCGCAGCGCACAGGGGCCTCTGCGTGTACGGCTCAGCACGTGCGACCACTGAGGCCCCGGTGAGGAAGCCGTTCCGGAGCCACGGCACCCGGCCCTGCTCCCCACTGGCCCGGACGCGTGTTCTGGGCCCGGGGGTGACCGGTGACGTCTGGGCGTGGCTGCAGAGACTGCACCCGAAGCCCACCCCGGCAGTGGTGAGTGCCCCGTCTTCCTGCGACTCCTTCTGGGACTCGGGGCTGGCCCTGCCCCCGGGGTCAGCTTGGGCTGTGCCGGCGTCTCGTGGCTTCTCCGAGCGCCCTCTGCACTTCCTGGCTCCACCGGACAGAGCTGTGCGCACGCTCCCCGCTCTGCCAGGTGACAAGCCACCCCCATTCTCTGGGCACAGCCCCAACGTCACCTCCTTTCCTCCTGACTCTCCCCAGCAGCGCGGGGTGGCCTGCCTCTCGCCCGGGGAGCCCGTCGTGTCCCCTGGGGGGGCCTCCCGGGCCAGCGACACAGCCCCTCCCCGCAGGCAGCAGAGGCACTTGGCACAGCAGCCGAGGGCAGGAGTCAGCCCCGAGGCTTTGGGTCAGGGGGGCGTGCACCTGTCACCAGCTGTCCACAGCCATGGCTGCCCAGGGCCCCCACACTCCCCGTGCTTCCCTGGCCACCACCTCTGACGTGGGCGCGCACGGCCATGGGGTCCAGAGCCCGACAAGGGGTCCAGGCGGCTGCCGATGCTGGGGCTCAGCCTCGTCGTCACCCCCCTGAACCGCCAGCAGGTCCCCCAAGAGGCCGCCCTCGGAAAGCGGCTGAGGGTGGGACCGAGAACGCGCGGTGACGGCGCTGGCGGGCTCAGCTCCCTCTCCCGGGCTCTCCCAGCAGACCGGCACCTGGGAGGTGGACGGCTGGCAGCCTCGGCGGGGTCTGCGGACCCTCCCTCCCCTGCCCATCTCCAGCTCTCCTCCGTGCCCCCACCCACCGGCAAGTCGGCCTCTGACCCCAAGTGGCCCCTGCTACAGCACAGGGCACAGGGCACACCCTTCCCAGCGCCCGAGGGCGCCAGAGCCGGGCACCGGCACCGCCCCCCCCTTACTCACATTGGCGTGCTCTCCTCCGCGTGATGTCCTGGGGGGCGGACCACCGCAAAGCCGTTCTGCACGAGACCCCAGGTGGGGAGACGGGGACAAGAGACAGGTGCGTGTCAGTGAGGACATCGTCACAGACGGACGTCCGCAGGTTCAGGGGGCTGCGAGGATGTGGCTTCACGCTGCACCCAGGCCAGACCCAGGGCCGGACAAAGGGCTGTCTATGGGTGTGGCTGAGACGCGGCCCCTGCTCTTTAAAGTCCGCTGGCGATCGTTGCTAATGGAGCGCCGTCCCTGACTTTCCGCGTCCGCCAGCCTGCTGGCCGGGCAGAGGGACTCTGGGAGGGCCGGGGGAAGCCTCGGCCCCCGCACGATCCTCCCCAGGGAGCAACCTGACAGGGACCACGGGCGCAGGTGAAACAGAAGGGGCTCGGCCTGGGGCAGACGTCACGCCCAGTCCGACCCCAACGCGAACTGCAGCTCAGGGCTCAGGGAGAGGGCAGTGAGGAGAACAGACGGCCCGACCCCACCCACAAGAAGCATCTCGGAGGCCAGAGGGAGCAGCACCCGCCCACCCTGCCTGTGGAGGGGTGCCCTGCGGCTGCTGCGTCCAGCACATGCACGCTGCACCACCGAGGGGGCTGCTGGGCCGGGCCAGGGCACGCCCCCACGGGAGCCCCGCCCACCCGTGCCCAGACTGCGCAGCGGCACTTGGCCTGCGGGCCTGGGGTCCCTGCTGTCACAGCGGCTCTCGTCTCCCACTGTGGGGACACGCTGGGGGGTCCCCGGCGGTGTCACAGCGGGAGCCGGGCCGTGGCCCAGGAATGCACTGATGCTCAGCAGGACTTTGGCCATGCGTTCGAGGCGTGCGACAGAGCGGGGCGGGCCAGCAGCCCGCAGGAACACTCCTGGGGGTGCTGCCAGGAAACCGGGTGCCCGGGTGCACCTCAACAACCGTCCCCCCCTGCCTACAGAGCGCCCCACGGACCCGGACCTCTGAGGACAGCCAGTGGTTCCCCAGCGTGGGAATGTTTCCTTGGACGCAGCAGCTGCTGGCGCCTTACGCCCGGGCGGGAGCTGTCCCCCCAGTCACATGACTGTCTCCAGGGCGTCTCAGTGGCTGTCCCCTCCCCGGCCCCACCCGGAAGCGCCCAAGCCCGCGTCCTCGCGGGAGCCCGCGTCCTCGGCGTCCGCACTGACCTTCAGCTCCCCCGTGGCCACCTTGAAGACCAGCTCCACCACGCAGCCCACGGCCAGGCGGGCCGCCCCCGACGAGTGCACCTCGTTCCAGATGGTGTCGCTGTCCACCTGGGGAGGCAACGCAAGGTGGTGAGTGCTCGCGCCCGGCCGGGGCCTGACCTCCGACACCGCAGGAGGGGCGCCTGCCGCCTCTGTGCGGATTCCGGAACGTGCCCCACGAGTCCCCGAAGGCGTGCCAGAACGCACTCGGCCAGAACGGAGCGGCGAGTGCGCCGAAGGGAACGCTCCGGGTGCCGCTCCGTCCGCACGTGGAGTCTCCTCTCCGCCACCCAGCACACCTGGGGCCGGGAGCAGTGAGGGCAGTGACCCCGAGGCCACCTGGTCAGCCCCCGCTTTTCACTCCGCACACCCTTCAGTCAAACCAACAAGCAGCCAAGAGAAACACCGGAACGAGGCCTCTGCGATCACGGCCCCACTTGGTGCTAGATTTCATGAGGAGCAAATACTGGGTAAGCCCCACAGGAGCGGAGGGGGTGGGGTGGGGGAGGGCGGAGCTCCGGGGCCGTGCAGGTGGATGGTGCATCTGCCCGCTCGCCGCTCCACTCTGAACCACGCGGTGTGGCCCGGTGACTTCTCCGGGTGTAGGGTTCATTTGCTGAGGCGAGTCAGAGTTTTTAAAGCTCCGGTTATTAGTGCAGGAGACGAGCAGACAAACTTCGGCGACCAGTTCCGCGGAGAGCACTTCCTTGCGGGAGGGCGCAGGTGGGCGGGCGCAGGTGGGCGGGCGGTAGGCAGGAGCGTGGGCCGCACCTGCCGGGGCCAGGCAGCCCAGTGGGGGTTTGGAGAGGCGGTGCGGTGAGATGACTGCCTGCCTTTCACGGGGTGTCTGCGCAGCCTGCCCGCGGGCCTCCTCCCTGAGTTCGCCTCCGAGATCTTTGGGGCGCTGAAGACACGGCCACGGCAGCTGCACTCGGCGTGTGCTGGGGGTGCTGCCGAACCCGCGCCTGCCCCTGCCCCTGCCTGGCAGGGGTGTCCCGGTGCACTGCCCCTGCCCACCCGACACAGACGCTGACCGTCACGGGGGGCAGGTGGGCTTCAGCACGGCCACAGTGCTGTGTCTTCGCAGCCAGGCGGTTTGAAGCCCACGGACGCAGGGCTGGAAGCCGTCGTGGGACGGGTGTTACACTGTGAGGGGAGGGTCACTCTTTCCAGTGACGGAGCCGCCGTGTTCTGTAAACAGTTTCCCAACGTCGAAGGAACGCCGCGTGCTCTGACGCCTCTCCAGGGCTCTGGTGCTCAGCTCCCACAGACCGGCTTCCGCTCCAGGGAACGCCGCTCCCCGCAGGCCACTGGGACACTGGCGCCCCGCACCCACTCGCCCCTCAGCCCAACGCCGGAAGGCCCCAGACGGAGAGCCGGCGGGGCGACTGCCAGCCGCCTGAGCCTCCCGGACGCCAAGGCCACGGCTGGGCCAGCCCGAGGCGGCACCTCTGCGGACTGATGGCTGTTTGCGCACAACCACCCAGGCGGCCCCTCTTCCTCCGTCGCAGACCTGGGCTGGAGGGCCCAGGGAGCAGGGCAGGGACAGAGAGCGAGCCAGCGGCCCGAGGCCCAGAGCACGAGGCTCCGGGGAGGGGGTGCAGCCCAGACACAGGACCCACCGGGCGGCCGCCCAGCTCAGGGTGAGGCGGCCGTGTGGCTACTAGTGCAGGGCAGGGCCCGAGACACACTGTCCCACAGTGAACACGGGCATGGACTGAGGGGACGGGTGGGCGGCTCACAAGGAGGCAGGGCACCCAGGGCCGGCCAGGCATGGACTCTCCAAGCCTCACTAAATGGGAAGCCTGTGGTAGTGAGGAGCAGAGCGAAACAGCTTCTTCCACTTAAGTTTCAAAACCAGGAACCAGCGCGGCTGCCCCCTCAGTCCAGGAAGGACGACCCACACAGCCGGGCGCTCGCTCAGAACGTCCGAAAGGGCAGAGCAGCCTCTCCTCGCTGCTGCGGCGCCCTCGTCGCCCGCACGGGCGTCCCCGCCACGCTTGCTTGCGCTCCTGCGGCCTGCTGTGCTCCCCGGGCTGGTCCCCAGGCTGCCCCTGTGGCCCTGCCTCCTGCGGCAGGCAGCCACGGGAGCAAGGGGGAGAGACACGCTGGGGCCCCCACTTCTAGCTGGGCACCCCGACAGCACCCGGCCCAGGCCACACGGGGCGTTTCCCACGGCCGTGCTCGGCGCCCCGGCTGCGTGGGCCCGGGTGTGGGCCGGGTGCTGCTCAGCCGGTGGCCGGTCTGCACTCGCGCTGGGGGGGGTCTCCGGCCCTCGGCCCCTCTCAGCTCTCGTTTGCAAACTGCAAGCCCTGCAGGGCTGTGCGAGCGAGTTAGGAGACTGCAGCCCCCTTACAGTTCAGGACGAAACAGCCCTAGAAGGGCTTGGTGGCGGATGAAAAAATGCCGCTGATCCCCCTTCTGACGGGATAATTTTCAAAGCAGCGATTTTTGTAAAGACTCAGGAAGAAGACAATTTTGCTCCATTTCCGTAACAGATTCCAGACCGCGGGCTTCGCCCTGTGATCTGTAATTACACGCACACCCCGCGCCGCGCGCCGGGCCCGACGGCTTTGTTGTCCGTACGGCCACGTCCTGGGGGCGGCCTGGGGGGAGCCTCCGCGCCACCACGAGCGAGGGCTCTGGCTGGGGACACTGCCCGAGTGTCTGCCCGACCACACCTGCCCGAGGGCCCCGTGCCCCTGGAAACGCTGGGGCAGCACCCAGCTGCCGGCTCTGCCCGCCTCTCACGGCCCCAGCACCAGGCTTCCGCACTCCGAGCCTCACGGGGGCTTGGAGCTGGAGGGAGAGCGGGCAGGACCCACACTCGCCACCTGCGTCGGGACGCGCAGGCCGAGGCCTGCCGTGGAGGCCCGCCGCACGCCCGACCCCACTTCCTAGGGCGGCCAGGGTGCCAGACGACCCTCCCCGAGGAAGGTGCCGGAGTCCAGCCATCAAACGCTTCCAGGCTCCCGAGGCCTTTGAAGCCACACGTGTGGGTGAGGGGGGCGGCCCCGCCGCCAGCCCGTGTATGGAAAACACCTGGCAGCCATTATCCACTCCGCGGAGAGCCAGGCGGCGGCCTCTGTGACCGCCGGGACCCCGCGCACAAACAGGACGTTATTTACACGTTAGAGAAACACTTACCCCGACACCACCACAGGGCAGCCTGACGAACATGGACGTCAGCGAGCCTGCCGGGAGAAGGAGAGCCAGAGTCAGTGGGCCGCGGTCACAGGGCGCCCGAGCACAGCACGGGCTCTGGGAACGCTCGGGCGCCACGGAACACGAGTCACGTGTCCACCTCGGAGGGCGGATTGGCTCCAAAGGTACAACCGCACCCCCACGGCCCCCGGGAAGGACAGCACCCGGTGGGCAGTGGCCCCACAGGGTCTCCGCTCCCAGCCCGAGCAGGTGCGCCTTGCACGGAACGACCCACACTCCTGACGGCTGCGCCCGCGCGTCCGCACAGACCTCGCCGTCACCCAGCCCGACCCGGCGCCATGGTGAGCCTCGCTCCCAACCCTAAGGCTGGGGAGAGTCTGAGGGCCCCAGCAGCCCCCACACTACAGAAAAGGGAAAGGGGCCAGAACACGGGGAGCCCTTGGGACACGATGGGTCTTTCTGGAACGTGAGACGGGGCAGGCCGCCCACTGATGGATGTTTCCCGTTCGCTCGGACGCGGTGTGAGGCTGGCTGTCTGCGAGGAGCTGCCAGGCCCAGGCCGCAGGCGCCAGCCTCCACGTCCCTTCCAGGTGTCCCCGTCAGAAGACGACCCCTCTGACTTCCAGGGGCACTGGGGGTGACCGACCAGCACCCCCTCCCCAGGGGTCCGCAGTGCACCCCACCAGCCAGGCCCCGTGTCCCGCACATCAGCTACACAGGTGCTACGTGGGCGGAGACAGCTGCGGGTTCCGTTGGAAGAGAAAGGGAAGCAGCGTTTGGGCACCCAGCGAGGGTCGCTCCGTGAGAGGACCACCGCGGCCGGTCTGGGACCCTCTCTGGGACCCTCGGGCTGAGGGCGGCGGCGGGTCCTGGCTCGGCCGCCCCGGGGGGTTTAAAAGCAGATCCCAAGCGGAGAGGTGGGAGAGCAGATCCGGTGCCCTCACAGCCGTGTGAACGGACTTGAAAAGAACCAACTCCGGCGGAAAAGAAACACCCGTGATGTGTATCGCTGATCTGCACATAACATGCGTGTAACGTCGCCCTGTGCCCGCAGAGCTGCCCCGGTTCCCCGAGCGAGGGCACTCCGGGCAGCAGGCGGGCCCCTCGCCGGAGACTGCCGCACTTCCCGGAGGACCCCGGAGGCCCGGGGTGGGGCTCAGCCCGTCACACTATGCGGCTCTCTCCCGCTGAGGCCGCTTCCCTCCTGCCCGCTGCCCTGGTCCCTGAAGGCTCCTTCCTCCAAGGCCCTGCCTGCCTCTGGGCCAGAAGCCCTTCCTCTGGGCCCCCAGCAGGCACTATCTGGCCTCCAGACACACCCTGCACGCTCCGCTCCAGTCTCCAGGCCCTCGGCACGCCCCGTGTCCACCGGAGCCCTGGTTCCCCACCCTGGCACAGACTTCCTGCCTCCTGCCCAAGCCCCTCTCTCCAGGGGAGGGGCCTGGGAATGCCAACTGCCCCCCAGCTCGGAGACAGAGTTGCCTCCTGGGGGCAAGCAGAGGGGTCAATCCCACAGCAGGGTGCACAGAATGCCCCCACCCTCCCCCAGCGGGGCAGTCCCTGTGCTGCCCTCACAGCCCCGCCTCCTGCGCCGTACAGGAACCACGGCAGCCGGGCTTCGAACCCCGAGCCAAGGAGCGAGGGCAGCGCAGGCACAGAGGAACCCCAGGAGGGGCGGCCCGCAGACCGGGACGGCAGGGGGTCTGGTCCCACGCTGCCCGCAGCTCTCCCCAGCCTGTCCTGGGCAGCAGAGCTGTGGGTGGGGCCCAGGCAGGGCCGGCAGCTCAAGCAGCTGTGCTGTCCTCAGCCCGCCAGGACCCACACGCACTCCCGGGGGGAAGGCGGGGGGTTGGAGGTTGGGGGGTGGGGGTGGGTGCCATGAGCCCCAGCAGCGCAGGCCTGGAGCAGGGCGAGGAGCCGCGTGGCCAGGGTGAGAGGAAGTCGCCGGGGCTCGGCTGGTCCCCACCTGCCCTGGTGGGCGGGGAGCCGGGGTGTTCACCCTCCGCTGTTTCCGGCTCTGCAGGACCAGTGGTTCCCAGACCAGCTCCTGCCCCGCACACAGACACACGCAGGCCACCGGTGCCCCCCGCATGCCGGGGGCCAGCACAGCTGCCCCACCGCCTCCTGAGAACTTGTGTGGCCCACAGAGAGGGGCCCCCGCCTGGCTACCCAGGCAGAGCCCGGCGGGCAACACTCACAGTTACACCCACAGCCTGAGGGGCCACGAGCAGGTGGTGGGGCTGCCCTGAGGGAGCACGGGGCCGGAAACCGCCCCGGGCGGGAAAGGTCAGAAGGCCTCCCAGTACCTAGACGCTTCTTACTGTCCAGTTTCTGCCGGTTGAGGGGGTTGGTGCCGTAGAGCAGGGCGTGCGCCTCCGAGTGCACGGTCTGCAGCTCCTCCAGGGTGGCCTTCCGTCCGCGGATGCTCTGTGGGGACACAACGCCAGAGGTCGCTCGCGTCTCCCGCGGGCACAGCCTCGGGTTCAAGGGAACCCTCCCGGCCCCCGGCGGAGGAAACTGAGCTGTGCGCATGCGTGAGCAGAACGTCATGCGTGAGAACGTCACGTGGTGACTGCGAAACAAGAGGCAGACACCCCCAACACCCTGGTTTAATAATGTGTCAAAGGACGCAGGGACGTCCAACCTGCAGCCCGACAGAGAGTCGCGGGTCTACTTGAAACACTGAGTCTTTGTGATGACGTGTCACCATGTATGTAACATGTGGCCCGAGACAACTCTTCTCCCAGTGCCTCCTCCGTGTGGGGTGGACACGCCACAGGCTGGCTGCCCGTTTCAGAGAGTTCACACTGTGATGGTGACCTTGAAATGCATCTGCGCAGGCCACTCCAGCCTTCGGTGCCCCGACCCTCATGGTCACACGACGACCTGGCACTGGTCACGGCCCTGCGGCCGCTGTCGGGCAGGGCTGCCTCCCTTGTCCCGCCGAGGGGAGCTGGGGCCAGGGCCCTGAAGGCTGCCGTGTCGGGAAGAAGCCACCTTCCCATGAGGCCAGAGAAGCCCGAGGTCAGCCTCAGAGCTCCAGCTGCCTGGATCTTTCTTTGGTCTAAAAATTTCTCAAATCGAGATTCCCGGACTGTTTCCTGATTTCCCCCAGAAATCGGCACACAAACTACTGTTCTTTAGTCGGCTCCACCCCCCTCCCAGCAGGAGGTGCTTTGGGAGGTGCCCGAGGCCAACAGCGCACACCCCAGTGGCCCTCTATGGGGAGCAGCAGCATGGGCCCTGGGTGCTGGGTGCCCCGGGCGATGCATGAGGCCAGCAGCGGCGCTCACCCTTGCACCCTCTGAGGGCCAGGCTGGGGGCCGCTCCAACAGGGCTGCTCCCCCAGAGACCCTGCTGCAGCAGGAATGGGGGGGGGGCAGGTTGCAAGCTGCCTGTGGCTGCGGGTTAGCTGTTCCACCCCCGCGGGTCGGCGGGGAACGGCTGGGAAAGCGCGAGACAGAGATGGGAGGAGCCGGACGGTCTGATCCAAGTGCCTTTATTGGATGCTGCGCTCACAGGCGGCCGAGTCTGGGCCAACTGCAGCCCCGGGGGAGGCAGGAGTGGTCTTGGGTAGGCAGGGGAGGAGCTAGTCTCTAGTTCTTCTGGGCGAGTGCCTCAGGGTTCCAGGGCGTGAGCCGGGACAGTGGGTCAGGTAGAGGGCGGGCGGCTCCCAAGACAGGAAGGTCAGCCTGACCGCTGGCCATCGTGGCTGGCGCCCGGTGTCCGCCGTGCGCAGTGGGGGAGCTGCGGAGGAGCAGCAGACTGCCGAGCGGGTCGGACACCTGAGTCGTGGGCAGCCCAGCGGGTGGGGCCTGGCCTGACCCTCTCCGGAACGAGCTCCCGGGACAGACACGCCCACTCTGTGGGGCGTCGCCCTGTGCCGAGCCTGACGTGGCAGCTCCGGGACAGGGGCCCACCCCGCGGACGCCCCCACAGCCGTCCACCTGCAGCAAGGGGCGCCTGGGAGCTGGACAGCCCCTCGCACACCGGTCGGGAGCCAGCTCCTACAGCTGTGTGCTGTGCGGGGCCCCGTGCTCTGCCGCCCAGGAGACCCCACCGGGAGCCAGGGTGAGAGGTGGGGACAAGGTCACCGTGGCCCCTTGGGCTGCATGAGTGCCACACACCCACCACGGGTGCGCCCGCCTGAGCCCCCGACCGAGTGTCCTGCGGGGGCCGTCCATTCCAGCCCAGCCCCCTCCCCACCGCCCTGCCGGCTCGGCTCCGACCCCAGGCCCCAGGGGCAGCCCCGCAGCCGCCAGCACGGGCAGGCTGGTGCCCCCAGTGCCAGGGAAGGTGGAGGAGGGTGGGGACCTGACTCCCCCCGTTTTCGTGCCTCACCCTACTTTGCTAGGTTCCCTTTTCTGGCTAAGAAACTACGGTGAAGGCCTCGGGCCCCAGCGACCCTTCCGGGGGGCAAAGGGAAGAGACAGGAAGCTGGTCGTGGAGCTTCACGTGCCTCCACAGAGTAGCAGGGCCAGGGCGGTGGCAGGAGGCACCGAGGGTCACAGCCGTGTCCGCCAGGGCGACGCTGCCCTCCAGTGGTGAGCGCTGGTGGGTGGGGAACAGGGCCTGGCCTCCCCTCCACACCAGCCAAGGGGCCCCTGTCCCTCCGGGGGCACTCCAGGACAGGGCTCTCTGCTCCCCTTTCTCCTCCAAAAATCACGCGGCATCAAAAAGCTGGTACAGATCGGGGCCGAGGTTCCCAGTTCCCCAGCTTCCGGAGGAGGAGGGGACTCAAGAGGGCCTATGGGTGCGCCGGCTCTCTGGGGTGTGCCCGCCCCGGCGGTGATGCAGGGACGCGGACATTGGTCCCCACCGGAGGGTCTCTAGCTTCCCGGGACCACCCTGCAGAGTGCCCCGGTGTCGTGGGTTTTCCCAGCACGCATGGGGGCGCAGTAGGCCCCACTGAGCGGGCACCTGGGGGCTGGGAGCCTGCATTCCAGAAAGCCCTGGGAGGCAGGTGAGGCCCGCCCCACCCCTCGCACGAGGACACCGAGGGAACCCCAAGCCTGGGCCACCTCTTGCCCTCACCCCGCTCCTGATGGCCACACCCAGGGCCCAGAGACGACCCCATCCCTTAGTGGAAACACCGTCCCCCCACCAGGAGGACGGAAGAAGGTCCTTCACGTCGCTCAGCAGGACCTTCCTGTCCTCACAGGCCGGGGGCCACTGCAGCCACGTGTGGGGCGACTGAGGACCAGCCGACTCTCTCACTGCACTCGGCAGGGCAGGGGCGCTGTGCTCACGAGCCACAGTCCGACCGGACCGAGACGCTGCTCCCCACACTTGCAACGCTGCTGCCCCACGGGAGCTTGGCTCCCAAGGGGTGTCTCAAACCTGGCCCTCTCCGCACCCCGGGGGGGACTTCGGGGGAGGAAGTGGGAGAAAACGGAGGGAAGAGCAGCAGGGCTGCCCCCCCTGGGGGCTGGCTCCCCACACCCCCGCCCCCGGGCGGGAGCCAGAGCGAGGCCTGTGTGTGCTGGGCGAGCACAGCCTCAGAGTGGCACCTCCCGGGGAGTGGCCAGGAGCGGAGCGGCAGCCAGGGCTTCAGCAAGCACGTGCTGGGTAGGAGCTGACCAGCGTGCAAGCTGGGCGCAGGAACACCGAGGGGTGCAGGGAGGGGAGAACCAGCAAGTGCAGGGTAGAGGCAGGCCGTACCCCCGGGCACCTCGGTCCTCACCATGGACCTGCTCACACTGCCCCCCCGCCCCACGGGCCCAAGCTCAGCCCAGATTCCCGCAGGCCCCATGAGCCCCCCCACCCACTGCCCCGGCCCAGCCCTACCTCGCATTTGCCTCGGAGGCCCGTCTCCTGCAGCCGGGACCAGATGCTCTGGATCCGGCCGGCGTGCTCGGGGTGGCTGTTGCTGTTCCCACAGACGCACTGGTGCTTCAGCATCAGCGTGTCGTACACCAGGCCTGCAGTGGGGCGGGGCACATCGGTCAGAGCCAGGGGTCCGCCACCGCAGGCTGCACACCGCCAGCCCAGAAAGCTGCCGTCTCGGTGCCGAACCCCCGTCTCCTACGGAGGCCCCAGCACACCCCACGCTGCAGGGACGGTCCCCGAGAAAGCGGGAGTTCGAGAAACCCCTCCAGTGCAGCGCAGAGGGACGACAGCGGGGGCGAGGCTGAGTGGGCGAAGCGGCCCGCGGCTGCAGCGCACACCTGGCCGGCGTCCAGGCCAAGACCGCCTCGGGGGGCGCCCAGCGTGGCCTGCGTGGCGGGAGCAGGAGGAGGAGGAAGACCCGGAAGGCAGGCCCCCCACTGGGACGTGACCTCGGGGCCGTAAGTTGTGTGGCAGGGGCCGCAGGGACCTCCAGAAACATGAGACTGTGGTCCCGACACCCCCACCTCCCTGCCAGGGCCCACCCCTCCGTGCAGCGTGCCGGTGACTGCAGGCTGCTGGGCCCGAGTGGAGGCCAGGCTGACCCAGCCGTGCTCCCCACACATCCTGGCAGGGGCCAGGCCCTCCGCACTGCTCGCTGGGGAGGCCGGCCGTCTGCTGGTCTTTCTGAGAAGCAGCTATTCCATTATGTCAGGGTAGTCACTACTAGGTTTTTCCCTGAACGTGAACGCTACCCTCCCACGTGCCGACGAAGAGGACTGAGCCACGTTAGACACGACCGGGAAAACAGGAGGTGTGTCACGGGGACTGTCCGAAGAAGAGCAGAACCGCCCTAGGGCATCTAGACGGTCCCTTCCTCACACGGCACTGAAGAGACCACCACACGGGAGCTGTGCCGAGAGCCCTCCTGGCCGCCCGCGCCCAGCACCGCAGACCCTGCAGGGGCCGGGCCCGACCATCCAGGCCTGGTTCCTCGCTCGGACTCGGGCAGCCTTCTGGGCGGAAACCAAGACCCCCGCCACGGACGTCCCCCGGTGGGGGCAGGGCGCGGGGGGCAGCACCGCGGCACCAGTCACGCCGCGTGTGACTGCAGTGCACGATCACGCCTGTGAGTTAGCTGGGCCCCACGGCCAAGGCCCTGGGTGTGGGCTCGGTCCCACCAGAAGGGGCTGGAGGGGAGATGGCACGTTCCCCAGCCCCGCTGACCAGGATGGGGCAGCCGCCAGCCGCACACTCAGGCTGCCCTGGCGCTGGGCTGTTCTTGGGGGACAGGGTGTCTGGGAAGGGCAGGTGGGCCTCTGCACCCAGGAGAACCCCCAGGATCATGGGAGGGGACAGGGGATGGGAGCTTTAGGGATCTGTCCATCTCTTTCCGTCCCGCCCCACTCCCCCAGCAGGAGGCTGGGCTGCATGGGAAGCTGGCCAGCCCTGGACAGGCCTGTCTTGGAACCCGCGTCTGGCCTGACACCGCCCTCTGGACAGTACAGGCCCCAAAGCGCATGTCCCAGACCTCTGTCAACACCTGCCACCCTGCTAGGCAGCCCAACACCAACCACCACCCCCCCACCCCTGGCCCCGGCCCCGCTCACACTACCTGTGGTGAACCTCGGTTTGCTGGGGGGCTCCTGCACGGACACGGGGAACGTGGCGGACGCCGGGGAGGACTGGGCCCGGGACAGGGGCCGGTGGCCGCCGAAGGACACGGGGATGCCGGCGGCCTCCATGGAGGCCTGGTAGTTCCGCAGCTGGTGGATACGCTGCTGCTCCAGCAGGAGGGCTTGCTGCGGGGAGACGGCGTTCGCTGCGTCAGACGGAGGAGCCGCACTTCCTCCTCGGGCTGCGCCGGTCCTTTGCACCATGCACCCCTCGGCCCACCCCCCTCCCCACCCGTCCCCCGCCCGGCGTGCGTGGTGGCAGCAGGGGAGGACCAGGACAGCTGCCCGAGGCCCCAGCGGCCCCCGGCCCGTCCCCCTCGTCGTTCGCCCTTGTCTCGGTGTGGAGCTGGGTGGGAACGCCCACCCAGAGGAGAATGGGAACACCCCTTCGTCGGCCACCGTCCCCCTGTCCTGGCCCCCTGCCACCCCACGCCCTCCTTCGAGGACAGGAGGGAGTGCTCATGCGCAGATGTGCCTCCAGGCTCCCGAGGCCCAGGGCCCCGCCAGCCGGGTAAGGGGCTGGGAGGGCTGGATGTGCCCCTGAGGATGTGGGGCACCCCCGTGGGGCACCCTTCGGCACAGACCACCAGCGCAGGGAGGGCTGAGCCAAACACAGGCTGCGCGGACACGTCTCTGCAGGACTCACGTTCCCACCCGAGGGCTGGCCCCTGTGCGAGCACGGATACTGCCGGGGCCTAGAACCTCAGGGGCGGCAGGTCTTGGCCCCCCGGAAGGCCGCCGGGCCAGCGCGCCAGCCCCACTGGGATGGCAAGGGGCTGGGGAAAGCAGAGCTCCTGGCCCCCGCCACACCCACTGCAGCTGCACCTGAGCGCCGGCGAACACATCTCCGTCCGGAGGGCCTGCCGGCCCCCGGGGGTCAGGTGCACGGCAGGCCGGGGGGCAGGGAAGAACAGCCGGAGCCCTCGGGAGGTCGGGACAGGAGGCTCCCCTGACCCCAGGGGACTCACCCCCAGCTTCAGAGCCCCCACCACCAACCAGCCCCCTTCCCGATGCACTGTCTCAAGTCTGCACCTGCAGACTGCTCCTCGGGCCCCCAAGGTCCCCTGACGAAGGCTCCTGCCCGTCATTCTCCAAAGAATACAGAAGACACGTGTTTCTAACGGTCGTCCCGGGCTCGGAGCACAACGAGGCCGCTTTTCTTATGTAAATGCTAGCGGCTTCACCACCTACGAGACGCTTGCCCTCGTGACTCTGATGGGCACGTCCCAGCCTCACACCCACGCGTGAGCGCCACACTGGACCCCAGACGGTGGGAGGCGCGCCCCCTGCCCGAGCTCCCGGCCCTGCACCAAGGAGAGCGCAGAGCCCCGCGGGCTGTCGGGCAGCGTGTGGAGCGCAGCAGGCCGGGGGCGGGGAGGGGCTGCCTGCTGCCCACCCGAGGCCTCTAGAGGAGCCCAGGGCCTGACCGGGTGTCCCAAGGGCCCTCTCTGCAGGCACGCCAGCGGAGGCGGGGGAGTGGCCGCATGCCCGGGCTGTCCGGAGCTGTGTGGTGCATGGCCAGGTGGCCAGCACGACAATCAGTGAGGAGGGAGGGACAGGCAGCGCCCCGCAGGCGGCCAGAGCACCACTGCTGCAGGACACGGGCAGGCCCACCCCGGGCGCCCCTGGCTCCTGGGTCCTGCTCGTCAGGGGTCGGCAACCTCCGTGGTGGCACTCGGGCCTCACGCCCGGCTCCCGACCCAGCGGCCTGCCCACCGAGTGGTGTGCGGCCCTGGCGGGTGCACTTCTCAGTGCGAATCAACACACTGCTCGTGGGAAGTGCTCGCCAGCCCCTCGGGGTCTGGTCCGTGTGCCGGCGCCCAGAGCCCTCCCCGGCTCTGGGGTCTGGGCGGCCCCCAGAGGTCCTGCCTGCTTTTTGGATCAACTAAGAAGTTAACCTTCCAGCCCCACCTTTAGCGATCGGGCTGAATCCCCCACACACGTGGGGTTCTGTCACCGACCCTCCCCCCACCAGACCTGAGAAATCCGGCCCGGGGGGTCTGGGAGGCGACACGCCCTCGGGGGACGAGCGTCCAGTCCGTGTAGACGCAGCGAGGGCAGAGTGGGCGTGGACCCGAAGCCACCCCGGTGGCACCCGGGGAAGATGGGAGTGGGGGGGCCTTCAGGCCCCACCCACCGCCGGCCACAGAGTGCTGCCCACGGGGAGAGAGGGCCCCCCCCCAGGCCCGCCCGGCCCCTACCCGACCTGTCGGAAGAGCAGCTCCTGCTCCGTGGGTGGGTGCGGGCCCGGCTCCACCTCCCGAGAAGGCACCGTCTCCTCGTCGTCGCTCTCCGGGGGCTCCTGCTTCACCTGCACCCCGGCCAGCTGGCGCGCCTCCCTCGGTCCGGAGAGCCGGTCCGGGCAGGACTCCTCCAGGAGGGCCTGGTGCTCCCGGAGCTCCTCCTCCGTCTCCTCGGGGTGGCTCTCCGGCTGCCGGGTCGGCTCGCTGGGCTTGGGGATGATCTGCAAGGGGGAGGGGGAGTCGGTGTGACCGAGGGCAGCTAAGGTCACCGGACAGGTGCGTCTCCAGGTCAGCATCCCAGAACAAACAGAGGGACGGATGGCTCTGGGGTGCGGCCTCACCCTGGACCCAGGCCAGCAGGCGCCAGGCGCCGTCCGCGGTGCTGAGCAGCGACACGCCTGCGGGGGACAGGCCTGCGTGGGGTCGAATTCATGGACCAGTCTGTGCCCCGGCAGAAGGACAGCGAGGACAGTCCCAGGTGTCCGCGCACCTCTGCACCTGGGCACGAGGGGGCGAGGCCAAGCTCCGCCCCCCTCCCCCGACCTCTGTCTGTCCGGGATGTCCCTTTTTTGAGTCTTTCCCAGCGGGGCCGAGGACCTGACCTGGATGGGGATGGGGCCGGACACCCGCACCGGCTCCAACCCCCAGCTTCCTCGCCAACAGACCAGGCCCAGCCCGTCCCCCCCCACCCCCGGGACTGAGAGTCTGAGTGCTCAGCGCACCGACCCAGGGGCAGGGGGACGGAAGACTCCCACGCCGTGAACTTTGCCCTCCAGACTACAGGCACGAGAGGCTGTGTTGTCTCCAAGTGGGTGCCCCACCCCGCCTGTGCCACGGATAGGTCCCAACGGCCAGACCGAGGACGGAGACACTGGGAAGTGACTCTGGGGTTCAGCAGGACCCAGCGGAAGGACCGCGCTGGGGCCAGCCCAGGAACAGAGCAGTGGCCGCGGCGGGGCTGGCTGCTGGTGCGCACAGGAGCAGGAGGGCCCAGCTGCCCGGGCGGGAAGGGCAGGGAGGGGTGCCCCAGCTCCGAGGCGGAGCTCCACGTGCCCGGGGGCCTCGGAGGGCGGCTGTGGGCCGAGGGAGGGGGCCAGGGCTGCCGGTGGCCACGGGCAGCTGAAGCCTCAGGCACGGCAGCAGCGCAAGGCTCATGGAGCCCATCCACAGGGCAGAGAGGCCCGAGGGACATGGGGAACCTCGGAGAACAGGCCGGAGTCCAGCAGGGGAAGGTGGGGCCAGGGAGCCGGGGGACGCCGCCCGGGGCAGGGCAGGAGGGCAGCAGTGCTTGCGGGCTCACTCAGCTGCTCACGAGGCGGCAGGCAGGCCCGACCGACGCCTGCTCGGAGATGCCCCCACACTCCAGGGAGACGGCTGTGGGAAGCGCCCACCAGATGGGAGCAGGTGCGAGGCAAGCGGGCGGCTGCGGCCACTTGAAGAGGGTGACGTGAAGGCGACCCCACGGTGGGTAACTAGGAGCTGGGCCTCTGCCCGAAGGACCCAGAGCCCACTCTGAGGCTGCGGGACGAGCTCCCGCCGAATGCCCAGGGGGGCAGCGTGCAAACACGCCAGTCCGCCAGGGGACAGATCCGGGAGACCGCCGGCTCCCCGCTCCTCCTGCTCCGGACACGCCGCCTCTGCACAGGTGCTCCCTGCCTCCAGGCCTCCCACCCCTACGGGGGGGACACCCCAAGGAAACGCAGCGCGGAGCTGGCCCAAGGAGGGGAGTCAAATGCCAGTGACACTGGGGAGGGGGCGGGCGTGGCGCACCCCCGCGGTGAGCAAGGCCCTTTCTTGTCCCAGCAGGGCCACATTCGGGGCTGCCCACGCCGACCGCTCCCTGCAGTCCGGCCAGGAGAGCCTGTGGGAGGGAGCCCCTGCCCAGCGCTGGGTAGGCAGAGGAGCCTGGGCGTGGCTGCCCCGGGCAGCTGCCCCTCGGGAGCAAACGCCAGGACCGTCTCACGGGACACAGCGTGTCAGCCGTGTCTGCTCAAGGCGCCCCACGGCCCGGATGTCCGTGAAATCCAGGCCTGTGGACCCCATGGGGGGCTGAGCCGGGCTCAGGGGCCCAACAGTCCCGGAAAGACGTGACATCACTTTGACAAGCAACCCTGACAAAACCTTATCAGCCCGTCAGCCAGCGCCGTGGCAGGCACCTGGGCCCGCCGTGGCAGGCACCTGGGTGGCAGGCACCAGGGCCCTCCCTGCCAGGGAGTGGCAGACCCCGTCCTCGTGGGCGGACACCCCCCCCCCGGGAAGTTGACGTGAACACAAGGGGTGAGGGGCGGATGCGGGCACTGCTGACGGCCGGCAGGGTGGCCCAGGTGACAGGACTGTGGGGCGCAGGAGTGTGGGGCGCAGGGCTGGCGCCTGCGGAGCAGGGCTGCCCCACCAGCTGAATGCAGGCCTCGGCCCCGGGAGGGCGGGCCTCCCCCTCCCGTTCCTCCGTCACACTGGGCAGGGGGGCCTGAGTCCAGCCCCTGACCCCGGCCCGCTTCTTCGCTCAGGCAGGCAGACAGGACAGCCTTCCTGTGCGGCAGGCAGAGGGCCGGTGACTGCAGTCCCCTAAAAGAGGGGACGCCACGGGTCAGCCTCCCCGGGAAGAGACACGGAGAGGGTCAGACATGCCTGTCCCTGGACTGCCCAGGTTCCCTGCGAGTCACCGCGGCCACCACACGAGCCTCGTCCTCTTGTCCCCGAGCAGCTCTCCGGGGGACACCGACTCAAGGACCTCGGGAGCCACGCCCCCAGCCGTGTGACTCGCGAGCGGCTCCAGTGGGAACAGAGCTGCACGGCCGCCGTGGCCTCCCTCTCGGCACCTGTTCCTCGTCTCGGGAGGAAGCGCCGACAGCGCTGGCCGCCCCTTTCCTCGCCTGCGCCGCACGCTCCACACCGGCGGCGCTGTGTCTCAGGAGCCCGTCCACAGGCCACGAGTGCCGGTGCCCCTGGCGCGGTGCCCCGGGGCCCGGCAGGGCCTGTTCCGGCTGACCGTCCCCTGCGCTGTCCCTGCAACCAGCCAGCGAGCCCCCATGTGGGGTGTGCTGCCAAGGTTCCTGGCTGCGGGCGGGGCTGGTGGGGGGGCCGCTGCGTCTGCCTCCCGGGGAAACGCCGGACCGTCACCCCCAGGGCGCCCCCCCGCCCCGATGCTGCAGACGCTCGTTCCGGAGGCCGGCGTGGAGGAAAGGCTCCGGGAACTGCTGATCTCCAGGCTTGCGCCCCTCCGCCCTCCCCCTTCCTGCTGGCAGCGGCCCTGCCCCTGCCGTGACTCTGGGACTTCACTGATGTGCAGCCCAGCCGGCCTGGGCGTGACCCTCCGAGGACGTCACTCCGATGCGCAAGCACGCCGCAAGCACGCCGCAAGCGCCAGGTGACTCAAAAACGTGGCTTCCGGGACTCCAGGACACCGTGGAGTCGGGGACTTTCTGTGGTGAGTTTGCTTGGAAAAGGAACGGAGCTTACGGAGCTCCAGACGACGGCGCTGACCGGGAGTCCGCACAGAGCAGCACAGAGGCTCCCCGCGCCCGCGCGGCCCCGGGCACCCACCTTGTTCATGTGCAGCTGCTGCTGCTGGAACTGCTGCTTGTGTTTCTCCAGGAACTGCTGGTGCTGCTGCTGGATGACCAGGTGCTGCAGGGCCTGCGCGCTCTGGGGCAGCGGGGCCGACTGCGTGCGCCCCAGCGGGCGGTGCTGCCGCAGCTTGTGCACGGAGGGGGACAGGCGGTCCGCAGCGACCAGAGACTGTGCGTGCAGGGGCAGCGCGCCCAGGCCTGAAAGATACCAGTCTGAAGATAACACGGAGGGAACAGCAGAAGGGAAGAGGAGGAGAGAGGGGGGGGAAAGGCGGTTAAGTGACGGACGGAGGCACTGGGCGCCTCCCCCCAGCCCACGCCAGCACCCGGAGCTGTCCCCTGGAGGCCACCGCCTCTGACCCTGGGGCCACTGCCATCGGCAGGAGCTCAGCGTGACAGGCCTCAGAGCGGCGCGCCCCACCCGGCGGGCAGCGGCCCCGGGCGCCTCCAAGGCCCGGGTCCGAACGGCACTGCGGTCGCACAGAGTGGTGGTGCGAGGGGGCTCCTGTGTCACCGAGACGGAGTGAGTGTAAGGACAGTGAACTGTCCTCGGGCGTCAGACTCTCCCTGCCCGGGGCCTCTTAGAGGCTGACTCCACACGCGGAGGGCGCTGACACCTTCAGACATCCTGACAGGTGTCACCCAAGTCTCTTCCCACAGATGTCTGAAGGTCGTGCCCGTTCCAAGCCCACTGGCCACCAGGAGGGCAGCGGCCCCACGCCGGCACCAGGGCCGAGGGCCCCACGCCAGGGTCCACACCCACAGGAGGCTGTCTAGCTTCACGTGACCTCTCCCTGAGGACCCAGGAAGTTTAATGTTTCCCCTTCCGTAGGCTTTCCATCCGCCTGGTTCTTCTCTTGCAAACTGTTCTTTGGGTCGTTTACCACTTTCCCAAGGTTCTGTAAGCAAAGGAACTAGCAATCCCCTTCTCTGCCAGCTGGACACGTGCCCCCATCAACCTGAGGTAAACAAGCACCCAGCAGCCAGCACCCATCTGACTGAAAGTGGCCCCGGGTCACGGGTGTCCCACCAGGACAGCGACAAGCGACCTGAGCGCAGCAGCCCTCGGCGGGCCTGGGAGTCCCCGGAGGCTGGAACGACCCGCCGCCGGCACTGCACCTGCCCCTCTGCTCGGCCTCCCTCCCACCTGCCTGCCCGGTGCACTCCGCCTCGGGTCTCAGCAGCGACGCCTCAGCCCCAGGCGGCCTTCCCGAGGCTCACCTGCCCGGCCGCCCGGCCTCTTGCCCGTCCCTGACCACCCAGCTCTGGGGTCTGCCTCCGGGTCTGAAAGTGCCCCCTCACCAGCCGCCGCACCCGGTGGCACGGCCGGGCCAGGCAGTGCCAACACAGGGCCCTGCCTGTGGCTGACCTCCATGCGCCCTGCTCTCCCAGGGGCAGTGGCACTGAGTGCAGAGCGCCTCGCCAGGCAGCTGGGAACTGAAAGCAGGTGAGGCGTCCGGAGGCCAGGCACCGAGGGGCCTGCAGGAGAGGGGCGGGGCCAGCGGCCAAGACCCCGCACCTCGCTCGCCCTCCAACCGCCACTCCTCCCACAGGGGCCTGTTTGCAGAGCACACGGGAACGGCGCTGGTCTAGCTCGGTTGGTCTGGCTGCCCGTGGAGATCACCAGCAAGGAGGTGGGCCTGCAGGCCGACCGCTCGGGGAAGTGCCGCTGAACCAAAAAGAAACAGGAGCCACAGGGACCCCCGCTGGTGCTGCTCAGACACGGCCAGAGACCGAGCCCCCCACTGAGTCCAGTCCGGGATGTTCGCCGCGGCCCTGCTTGCTGCAGGGAATGACAGGGCCTGGCTTCCGGAAGGGGGTCAGGCAGGGCAGACGGAGCATCCACGGAAGCTGACGCAGAGCGAGCTGCAAGTGTGGGCAGAGCCCATGGGAGCAGAGGGCAGGGACGTGGGGACACAGAAACAGGGTGCCTTGGGGGGAAGGAGACCCCTGGTGGACGCCCTGGCAAGGTGCGGGGGGAGGGCCAGGAGGCCTGGAGTGGCCTGTGTCTGTAGGGAGAGAGCCGTGGCCCCTCAGGCCGGCCTCCCCGCAGCCACACCAGCCACCACTCGAGCCCTCGCTGTGCCCCGAGGACCGAGGTGACCGCTGCCCCGTACTGGAGGGCACTGAGCCAGACATGTTGGGGACCTTCCAGGCCTCAGGGGCCCCTGGGGTCAGCCTGTGGACAGGACGGGGAGGCGGGCAAGCTGTCAGGAGGCGTCCCCCCACAGGGGCCCTGGGGCACTGGAGGGACACGGGCCCGAGTCCAGCCCAGCTGGGGACCCGGAGCAGCTAAGCGCCTGAGAGGGACGGAGCAGCACAGAAAGAGAGAACGGAACGCGGCCCGCCAGTCCAGAGCCGCCCGTGCCTGCGCCCACGCTCGTGGCTCCATCACCAGGGGCACCCGCAGGTGCCACTGAGGCTGGTGTCAGAGGTCTGGAGGGGCGGCTCGGGGGCTGCTGCTGGTTCTGCGTCTGAGCAGAGAAGCGCCTGGAGCCAAACGTGAAGACGGTGCTCGGTGTGAAGGCGACCGCACAGCTCCTCAGGGACATGGCGCACAGCTGAGGCGGCGCAGGCGCCACCAGGGACTCCCCGTTTCTCCCCAGCAGAGCCAAGGCTTCAGACGCACACGAGTTTTATGAGACTCAGTGCTGGCAGGCGCACCGACCGCCCAGCCCAGTCAGGGCTGCGCTTCCACCAGGGGCCCAACTGGACCTGGGTGGGGACTCGCGTCAGAGGGGCTGCCGCCTCCCTCGAGGAAGGACAGGACGTGTGACCGACGTGTCGTCACCCTGCTCTGCAAGGGGGCCGCGGCGTGTCTCACCCAAGAGTGGGGGGTGGCGGGGCACGGGCAGGCGGGGCGCTCACCTGTGACGAGGGGCGTCTGTGCGGGCGGCTGCTCCAGGAAGACCATGTGCTGCAGGAGGGGGCTGTGGGCCGCCCCACCATCGCGCTCCAGGGGCGCCGAGCTCAGGTAGGGCGAGAGGTGGGTGCCGGGGAAGAGGGCCAGGCGCTGCGGCAGGGCTGGGAGGGCCAGCCTCTCGGCGTCCTGCTGGCCGGCCGCCCCCTGGAGAGGCACAGCTGGTGACGCCCGGGCCATGGGCCGGGACGGCCGCCCCTCCCCCGGGGACCCCCCCACCCCGGCGGCCTACTCACGGCGGAAGGGCCGGTGGCGGGAAGCCCCAGCGTGATGTTGGGCAGGGATGGGGACGTGTAGAGGGGCAGCGGGGCCACGGAGCCCTCTCGGGCCGCCAGTCTGTGCGCCAAGCTGGTCTGCGGGCAAAGCGCAGAGGGGCCGTCACGCCGGGTCTGCCCTGGCCCGAGTGGGCAGCCACCGAGGGAAGGGCGGCGGGCACCCCTCCTGGGCGGACGGTGAACCCACTACACAGCAGGCGGGTGGGCGCACCCACCGCCTCAAGAGAGGGCGGCAGGCAGGAGAGTGTGGGTTCACGCTCCGTCAAACACTCGTTTTCATCCCAGTTGCTTATTCACGGCAAAACTACCAAACGAGACCAGAATCTACGATAACGTACTTTAAAACACATTCTTAAGAGCTGGGAATGTCTTTCTAAACTAACATGAGAGGCAGGAACCAAAAAGGGGGACATTGATGAAAACCCCTCACACACACACACACACACTCACACACTCACACACACGGCAGAGGACGCCGAGGGCGGGACCAAGGCTTGTGCGCCCAGAGCTCTGGACCCAACCATAGCCATGGGACGGGGTGTGTGTGTGTGTGTGGGTGCCAGAGGACCGTCCACACTGAGGACACCGGGAGGTTGGGGAGAAGCCCGCAGGGGCCACGGCCTCATTTGGGAAGATTCCCCACGTGAGAGGCGAGGGGCCGAGCGCCACACTTGGTAAAAGGCAGGCTGGGCTGCCCCGGGGCCCGGCCAGAGTGCGGCACAGGGTGCAGACAGGGTGAGCAGCTGGAGGTCTCCGCGGGGTTGAAGCACTGAAATGCCAGACACCCTCTGCTGCTAGAATGAACGTTCTCTGGTACAAGAGGCTGTTTCCCCTGCACTGCAGACAGCGGGGCGGGCGTGGGGCAACAGTCCCCACCCCCCCGCCCCCGTCCTCCCTCTAAAAGTGAGTGAGTGACACCTTTAAAACACAATACAGGGCATGGAGCGGCCAGCGGCAGGGGGCCGTGGAGCCCCAGGAGCCCTGGGCTGGTGTCCCGCTCCTCAGCCTCCCTCCCACGACCCGGACGGGAGCTCAGGACCCGCGGGCTGCAGTCGCGCAAGCAGGTCGCCAGTGGCCGGAAGGCAAGACACTGACCTCGGCCGGGAGGCTGGGGACGGCGGCGGGTGGGATCCCGTTCTCCGTGCTGATGCTCCCGGAGCTGTTGTTGGGCGAGCTGGGTGCGGAGCCGGGGGCGCTGCTGCAGGCTGAGTCTGTGGGCGGGGAGACAGGCGTGTCGGCCCTGGCAGTGGCCTCCAACAGCACTGTGCGGGGTGGGGGGGGGGGGGGGAGTCTCTTTGCCAGGCTCAGCCCCGTCCACCTCCTGGCTGCGTGAGGCCGCCCCTGAGACTTCCGAGCTGTGCGTACTGCCGTCTCCTCGCCTCTCCGAGTTCCCAGAGGGCCCTGAGCACCAGCCCTCGCACCCTTGCTGACGCTCGGACCGCCCAGGGCCAGGACTCCTGGAAAAGGCCCCATGACTGACAGCAGGGCAAGGCCCGTGAGGTCACCAGGAAAGCCACTGCCGTCCGTGCCCACTCTGAGCTGAGCCCTCTCCAACTTCCTGAGCCACACTGAGGTCCGGGGAGAGCAGGGCGAGACAGGCCAGACCCAGCCCCGGCCTCGGTCGCCGTGCAGACACGAGTTGCCGCACCTGCCCGTGGGGCCCGAGGAGAGGACGCTGTCCTGCCCGGGTGGTCTTCTCAGTCCCAGGGAGGTGGCCACAGACACAGGGTTCGCCGTCTCTGCCCCCAACCTCTGGCTGTGGCCACCAAGGCCCCATCTCGGACCTTCCTGCTGCCATCCTGTCCCCAGCCACACGCAGAATTCCCCCAAGTCTCCCTTTAGAACACGCCCCTCCCAGTGCTGTCGCCAGGCCAGGGCTCCGGTCGGTACTGCGGGGACACCGGGACGGCTCCCGAGGGGACAGGGGAACACGCCCCTAACTGTCCACCCCTCTGCAGCTCGGTCATGCTAGACACCTCCAGGCCGCCCCCGGAGCCCGGTCCGAGGAAGCGCACGCAGGTGCACACTCCCTGCAGTGACAGGTGGAGTGCGTTGCACGTGCCCCACGGTGCGCGTGAGGAGCGCCCAGTGCGAGGACACGCGTGCCCGTGAGGTCTGGGCTCAGCCGTGCGCGGCGGGTGCACCGACAACGAGGCCCTCTGACCTGACCGCGTGCAGGCGGCTGGGAGCGGCGGGTGTCTCCCGGCCGCGTCCCAACGGTCTCGGGCCCGGCCCGGCCCCCTCACCCCCGTCCTTCCAGTCTCCCTGCACACACCCTGACCGGCTCCCGCAGGCCAGCACCGGCCCCTGGGGCGGGCGGGGTCCCCCTCCTGGGAGAAGCCCCTTCCTAGACGCCTTCGTGTCCTCCGGACCGAGAGCCGGCTCTGCTCCGAGCACTCTCCCCCACAGCCCAGGCCACGCGTCCCTCACGTCTCTGACGCCTGCACTGTCCCCCAGCTTTTCCCGGCCCCACGCAACCTGCCCCCTCCCCCGGTCCCGGCTCCCTCAGGTTCGCTCTCCGTGGAACATGACCCAGTGTCCACCAGGCGTTGCACCTGTCTCGAGGGTGACAGCCTGTGTGTGGCTTCTCGGATCAGAGCAGGAGCTCCAGGATGACAGGGACCGAGTCGCTCCTGCCCGGCCTGGTCCTGACTCCCAGCGGCACCGAGCAGCCACTGCCGACAGCGTGACACTTGCTCCCATGCCCAGAAGCAGCCTGGGGAGGACTCGGCGTCGCCAGCAGCACGGCTAGAGATGCGTGCCAGGGCTTGCCCGTCCCTTGTGCCCCCGCCCCCGTGGACGAGTGCTGTAACGCACAGGCCCCCGATTTACGCGGGGTGCCCCAGGCGGTGAGACCCGGGGGCTGCAAACAACACTTCCCCGTCTCCCCGGGCGAGGCCTCCCCACCCCACGCCAGCCAGGGGCCCTGTGCTGGGAAAGGGGGACAGAGGTGGGGTCCCCAGACTCCTTCTCACACCGGCCCCGGGTGGGCAGGGGCCGGCCTTGGGCTGGAGCTGCCCCAGCCGAGGGGCCTCAGGCCCCATGGGGCTGGGCGCCAGGCACCCATCTCCCACCGAGGGTGCTGGGACTCGGAGTGCGAGGCTGCCCACGCTGGCACGGCCGGCACCGAGGCCCTGCTCCTGCTCCGAGGGCCTTGACTTTGAAACCAAACACTGCACTCGGTGCAAATGTCTCCCCCTCCTGCACCCAGGCCTCCTGAGCCACGCCTTTGCCCCGCGCTTTCCGGGATGCAGACGCGCACCTTCGTGACACAGTACGCCCCGGAGAGTGGAGGTGCCCTCAGGACGAGGTGTGGCTTGGGGCAGGAGAGTTACATCTTAGGGGAGGGGGAGGCACCCTTGGGAGGGGAGCTCCTGAAGACTGGGGTGCACTAGGGACGTGGGATGCATGCCTGTGAAAGGGGGTGCTCCCTCAGGAACAGGCTCTGCCCAGTGGGCACGTTCTGCGTGTCTGCCACTAGGTGGGGGCCAAGAGCAGCACGCGCACTGGGAGGCAGGGGCGGTCCTGAGCGCCCACTCCCCCTGCCACTGGCGGACCCTTTCCGAGACAACTCTGTGCCCCAGCACTGACCCCGGAGCAGGGTACACACATGTGACTGACCGCTGGCAGGGCAGGTCGGTGAAGCCCCCTTCAGAGCAGCCCTGACCTGAGCTCCTGCGCCAGAGCAGGGGGGCTGTTCAGGGACGGGGCCCCAAGGTCCCCACACTGCTGGCACCCTGGGGACCGGAGTGCAGACCGAGGGGCCGTGTGGGGCTGGCAGGCGCGGGGCCCCGACTCCCCTCCAGCGCACCTGCAACATCCAGGGGACGCTTCTTGAGCGCGGCGACCACGGGCCCGTCTTTCCTGCGCAGGAGGGGGCTGCTCCGCCTCTCGGCCACTTTCTGCTTCAGCCGGGACCTTAGCTTCAGGTTGGGCTCCGAGGCTGCATGAGAAGGAAGTGCGGTTATGGTTACCGGCCGGCAGACCCGCCCAGGCCCAGGCCTTGCGTCCGGGGGCGGTGCACAGCCACACACGTGGGGCCACCGCCGGCAGCGTCCCACGAGGTGCTGCCCCAGGGCTGGGCGAGGGCATGGTCCCCACGGCCTGTGGGCAGAAACGTCCTCTCGCAGAGAGTGCAGGGAAGGCAGCCGACGCCTTTGGCTACGCCCTTCCGACAGGGTCACGAGCCCGCCGGCGGGGACCTCGGGAACAGTGGCGTCCGTGCGCTGCACCGGTGGACAGGAGGTAGGGGCCGGAGAGCGCTCAGGGCTTTGCCCCGTGGACACTGTGACCCCCCATCTCTGGTCCGCCTGGCCCAACCCAGAAGTCCGGGGGTAAGTGCCGGCGTTTGCCCCTGCCAGGCCTTCCCCAGGGAGGCCCCAGGGTTCTGGCTGCCTTGCGGCGTCGAGGGGAGGCCCGGGGTGCCAGGTCTGGCCAGGGCAGGTGGCTGGCTGGGGGAAGGTGGAGGGCATCCTGAAGCTCCAGACGACGAAAGCAGAGCCTGTCTCAGGTGGCAAAACCGAGGGAAGGCGCAGGGGCGGTGCAGCCCAGGGCGTGGGGGGCGAAGACCCGTCCTGGCAGCAGGGCACAGGCGGGGCACTCCGACCCAGCGTGCGCAGGAGCTGGGGCAAAAGAGCCCTTCGCTCAGGGGACGGGCGGGGGCCGCCACCCCAGAGGCCCCAGAGCCCAGGCGGCGGGAGCGGGCAAGCCTGGAGAGCAGCGAGGGCACGGGGGTGCCCCTGGGACTCCAACGGGGCGGGTGGGCAGAAACTGAGGAGGACACCACGGGGCTGCTGAAGCGCAGCGCCCTCATCCAAGGCGGTCACTACAGTTTTCCCGAGACAGTTGTAACCGACTGTCACCTCCTGAGTTCCCTCGGACCGACCCCAGCAGAAGTGGGGAGGGCGACTCCTCCCTGCGCTCTGTTCCCTCCCGAGCTGCGTCTGTTCCGTGACCCGCGCTAACTTCAGTCGCCTGCTGCTGCTGCCCCTCTCCACCTGGGAGCGCGGTCCTGGTGCAGCTAGCTCCTCAGGCGCAGGCAGGGCCTCGTCCTGGGCTGCCTCCCGCCTGGGGCGCTGCTCACCCTGAGCACCAGCTCTGGGGATCTGGGTTCAGTTAAGGACAGCCCCCGAGGGTGCGTGGAGGCACCTGGGGGACAGGCCCGGAGACCCTGACACACACGTCCTGCTGCCCAGCTGGAGGGCTCCCGACTGTGGACCGTGACCAGCACGCCCTCAGAGCGACAGGGACATCTGTGTTCAGGAAGACAGAACAGTGCGGCACTGTCCCCACCGCCCAGGGTGTCCCCGCACGGCCCTCACTGCCCTGCGGCCGGGCTCCCCTGCCACCCAGGCCCTCACCTCTCGGGGCAGCTCCCCGGCCCCAGCCCTGCCCTTGCTCAGCCCCCATGCGCAGCCACGGCCACGCTCATCCGCCTCACGCACCGCTGCCCTCTGAAACCGCCAGCACTGGACGAGGTCGGAGAACCCGCTCTCCTGGAAGCGCCCCACCCCGGCTTGCGACGGAAGTGCCGTGTGGACTGCCGTGTGGACCGCCGCGCGGTCCCTGCAGGACACGGAGCTGCTCCCCACACAGCTCCCAGCCGCAGGGCCCACCGCCCTGCCGCCCAGGCTCTGCCCACGGCTGGCACCGAGGGCCGGCGATGCAAGACCTCGAGGCCCACCACGGCGGCCGCCGCGTCCCCACCCCCACCAGGGGACTCTGGGCCGGGACGGACGCAGCCGCCCCCGGAGAGGAGCCGGTCTGCAGGTTTACAGACGAGCTCTAAACGGCAGGCGTGTGCCTGTGAGGCCCACGGCTCCTGGCGAGATCACGCACCGGCGCACCGGCAAAGAAGCCCGCACTCAGCACAGGCAAGGGCCTTCCTGTGAGTGCGCCGTGGCCGCAGGCGCAGGGCGCCGCCCCGCCCCGCCCCGCAGCCCCGGGCCACTGACCTGTCTTTCTGAGAGGGAAGTCGTCTTTGGCGTCGTACATGCCCAGCACGGGGTGGTGGTAGGAAGCCGACGCCCCGCTCTGGGGCGGGGAGCTCTGGTCCAGGGAGCTGTGCTGTGTTTTCCTGGGGGGACACGCAGAGACACGGCTTGGTGAGCGCGAGGCCCACATCCCAGGCTGCCCCCCACGCACAGTGGGTCCCCTCTGACACATGAGCCCCGGCCCAGCCGGAGGCCTCGAGGGCCGGCTAGCAACCTCTCCGGGACGAGCCTGGAAGGGAGCCAGCAGCAGTGCCGACCCAGGGCCAGGCACGTGCGGCCGCGCCTCGGCTGTCTGACGTGGTCCCGGGCCACTGCTGTCAGGCGGGCCCTGGGTTCCGGCTGCCGGGTCAGCACCGGCAGCGAGGGGCCTGTGCCGGGGCCCACGGGCCAGAGGCAGACAAGTGGGCTCCAGGTGCAAGGATCCGAAGCTGTGGCTGGGGGTGGCCTCTGGGAACGTCTGCTGGTGACGTCTGGTGACATCTGGGCCCTTGCGGGCAAGAGCCTTGCGGTACTTCCTGGCAGTAGAGACTCCAGCCACGGCCCTGCCTCCCAGAGGACAGACTCTCCCGCCGGGCGCCCCCCTCCTTCCCCAGGGACCGCCAGGCCGCCCGGGGGCTGATCTGTGCCGGCGCTTCTCTTGTGACCGGCCAGGCGGGACTCGGAACCCTCAGAACCCGCCACCGGCTAGTGGGGGCGGGAGGGGCGGCTGCCACGCAGAGACTTGGGGGAAGGGGCCAGCGGCCCTGGACGCCCACCAGCACGCTGCGCTGCTAGCAGGGACAGCGGCCGAGCCTCAGGGGCGCGCTGGAGGTGGAACAAATGCTGGGAAACGCAACTGTGATCTGCTGAAGGACTGGTAACAGACTGGCCGACTTGCTGGACTGGTCACTTGAGAAGAGCACTCCCTGCCGAGCCCCTGGTGCTACTGAGGGAGGGGCTGGGCCCTGGACACTCCCAGGGGCACCTGAGTGCTCGGGAGCAGACGGCAGGAAGGAGGTACTGCTCGCAGGGACCCCATCCATCCATGACACAACGACACCCGCCGGCCGCTCTCGTGGTCCCAGGGACGCGTGCGGCCGGGTCAGGGCGCAGGCTGGGCGGGGGCAGCACCGGCAGGAAGCCCGCCTGTTCTCCTGCAGCTGCGCTGGGACCCTGCCGGCCCCGCCCTGGGGACCCTCTCCCACAGCCCGGCTCCAGGCCGGGGCGCTGACACCCTCCCTCCACCACGCCCGGCGACACAGCCCGTCCTCCGGGAGCGCGGCCCTGACGGCACAGACCTCTCCCCCGTGCCCAGAGCCTTCGCCTCCTCCCCACGAGAAGCACCAGGACACCGGGGTGGGCCTCGTGAGGCTTAACAGCATCATTTCTCAGCAGCACATGAGCTACCACACTCCAACGGCGGCTCGCTCACTCCCACCACCAACCAGTCCACTGCTCCCGGCAGCGCCCTCCCGGGTGCCCGTCCCCGGGGCGGGCCGCACCCTTCCTATTGCGGGGTCTTGGCTGCACCTCGTGGGAACCTCGCCGCCTGGGGGCACACAGGCGCGAGAGCTGCACCAGGAGGCACCTGCGGGGACTCGGCCCGCGTCCCAGGCCCATAGCTCCGGCCGGGGCTGCCCCGCGTGATCCCAGCCCTGGGGTGGCCCGGTGGGCACCGTCCCTTGAGTCCAGACTTGGGGGAGCCCAGACTCTGGCCTGCAGCCCCAGCCGGGCGCTGCCCTGACGTGCCCCACCAGGGAGCAGGAGGCCACAACTGTGAGCAGGTCCTCGGCGCCTCCAGCGTGGCCGTGCGGACCCTGGGCCTGGGGGCATGCGGCACCAGCACCCAAGCTGTGCCCGCGGGGTCAGAGTCCACTGGGAACACACCTGCTGTGCACCCCCCTCCCGGGCCGTGGCTTGCCTGCCTGTTTTCCGAATGTACCTTTCAGAGAGCAGATGTCACAACTGTGACCGAGTCACACTGAGTTCTTGGTTACCAGCTGATGACTCTGGCATCCTCCAACCTCTGCCCACCTCCCCCCATGGTCAGAGAACCCCCTCCCGTGCTGTCCTCCAAAAGTGCCCTCGCGTCCACGTCCCCGGCCAGGCTGTTGCCTGCGCCCACTGTGCGTGGTGCAGCGCCAGGGCCCAGGTGCGGTTCTTTCCTGTGGACCCCGCCTCCTGGCACGTCTCCTGTCACAGAGCCCGTGAGCTTGACAGGCCGCCCCGAGACACTGGCTCAGGGGACGGAAGGAGAGCTCGGCCAAGCACGCCCTAGACGGAGGAGCGGCCCAGCCGCCTGCCCCGCTCCAACCGGGCCCCAGCCTCCCAGAGCACAGGGCACCCACAGCAGGCCAGGCTGGGGGCCACCACGCTCCCAGGGGCCTCGTCAGCCCCGCCTGCACCGGCAGGCCCCTGCTCTAGGGCAGTGGGCCCCTGGCGTCCTCCCCTCTCCCCAGCCAGCCCCCAGCCCCACCTCACAGGCCCTCCTCCCTGAGGCACTACAACCCACCTCACGGCCCGCAAGGTGGCGTCGCTCCTCCGAGCCTCGTCTGCCAAGGCCACCCCTTCCCCACAGCCACCAGGGTTGCAGGGGGGATGCCGTCCCTGCCTGTGGGGACCATCACCACCGCCGCAGCCTCTGCCCCTGCCCGCACGCCCCACGGTCACACTCACTCCCCTCCAGGCACTGCGGCCGCCACCTGACGGCTGGCGTGCTTGAGCCGTGACTCCCACCTCCCACCTCGCCGGCCTCCTCGGGCCCGCCTCTCCCACGCTGCTCCTCTTCTGGAAGGGTGCCAGGGGCCGCCCCACCCGCCTGTCACAGTCTCCCTCCCACTGTCGCCCCTGCAGGTCAGTGGTCTCGATTCCTCTCTGTGCCTACTGGTCCCTGAGACCAGCACCCCGCCCACAGCCCGGGCTGCTCTTCCTGCAGCCCTCAGCTCAGCCCTGGGGATGCCACTGCAGCCGCTCTCACCCTGCACGCACCCACCAGGGACGGTGGGGCTTTCTCACAACAGAGCTTCGTGACGGTCACTAGTGGGGGGACCACAGTTTGGACTGGCGCCACTCAGACGTGGGGGCTCTGAATGCACGGCCCCCAGCACCTCCAAGGAACCCTCCCTGCCACAGGTGGCTCAGGGCTTCATGATGGCTTTGCACGGGCCTCCGTGGACTTCCCTCCTGCGTGACCGTGTCCCCGGCAGGGCCGCACGGACCCCACCGGCAGGTCACGGCACGAGCGCTGCCCGGGGCCGCAGCAGGGGCAGCAGCTGTGGAGAGCACAGGGGTGGAACGGCTGTCCCGTGATAACCGGTGCCACCCATGGGAGCTCGTGGGCCACCTCGACGGGGTTTGGGGTTTCAGGATGTCGGAGCTCGAGGGCGGCTCCATTTCTTCCCGATGAAGTAAACGGTGACCACATTTTGATTTGTAAAGCCGACCTACGGGTATCCCCCAGAAACAGAGTGAGCCCGCGGCAGCGGGACGTTGGGTGGAGAGCGGACGTCTGTGAACCGCCTGGGTCAGGGTTCAAGGCCGCCAGCTGGCCCTTCCAAACCCAGCCCGCGTCAACGGCCAGCTCCCCTGTGGTGTACTTGGCCAGGCGCAGCCCTGCACACGGCGCCACCGCCACGGTCGAGACTCTCGGCTCTCAGCACAGCCCGGCTCGCTGCCTCCCCCAGGAATCAGTGCCGCGTGGGGAAGAAGTTGAGAAGGGGCTTGTGGACGCCTGGGACCACAGTTCCAGGAGCGGCTTCTCTCGTGCCTGAACAGACGGACAGGTGGGCAGGCGCCAGCCCTGGCGGCCCTCAAGCCCTTCGCAGACGCCCGACAACCTGCTGGTGCCACATCTGCCTTTGCCGCAAGGGTGGGCCACTCGCCGCGTGCGCTGCATGCCTTGGGGGCGCGTCACACCACACGCCCTGGCCTCCGCTTTGCCGCCGGAGAACGGGTGCCACCCGCACCGGCCGTGGCCGATGCCCGGGCCCCGCCCACTTACCCGTACCAGTAGCGAGGGTCGCTGGAGATGCAGTGGTTCAGGCTCCGGTGGGCCAGCGCCTTCTTTTTATTGAGGACAAACTCCTGCAGCTTCATCTTCACTTCCGTGCTGGCCACGGCGCCTGGCAGGGAGGAGACACAGGGCCGTGACAAGGCGCTCCGCCCGGGGACGGCGGCCCCGTGCTGCAGCGAGGCAAGGGCCCGGGGACAGCGGGGTTCCCCCACGGGAGGCTCTGACACCACAGGGCCCCTGAAGGGAGCAGAAGGCCCGGAGGAGGTTTAACACGAGGTCTTTCCGCCAAGGTCTGCACGCAACTGTGTTCCGCCTGAGACGCAGATGTCCCCCCTACGCAGACTCACTGTCCCCAACACAAACCCACTCCGAAGGAAGCTCCAGTGTTCTCACACGGAAGAACGTTCTGGATTGAGCACGGGCAACAGAGTGGGTTCCTCCTTGCCACAGCAGGAGAGGCGGAGTCTCCGACCAGGGCTGCACCCCGACACTCCCTGCCACCTCCCATGGCGACAGCAGCAGGGACAGGGCCTGCGTCCCAGACCAGCTGCTGCCGCGCCCCGAGCCCACCGGGCAGCCAGCCCCTCTCCAGTCCCTCCCAGCCTCGCGGCGACTGAGGCGGAGAGCACGCCACACGAGGTGAAGGTGTGTGCTCCGTGGACTTGTGGTGATGCCGGTTAGTCACAGACCTCTCCCCGCCTTGAGTCGGCCACGGGGCCTGCAGCTCCCCTGGGGGCCCCTCAGCTCCCCTGGGGGCCCCTCAGCCCTGCAGACACCCCTCCTCCTGTGAGGATCCCTCTGGCAGGACAGGGCCTGTGGACACACGTGTGCTCTGCGGAGGGGCCATGGGGCGTCCCTGCAATGGCCATCTGCAGAGAGCAGCACAGAACCCACGGGGAGGTGGGGGTGGTGGGGGCGGGGGGGGTGCAACCTCAGGCACCCCAGGCCGGCCTCAGGCTGCTCGACTGCAGCCACGTCACCACGCGGGCCCACGGCACTCTCTGTCCTGGCCCAGCGGTCACCCGAGGGGACCGTGGCCTCGTCCCCCAGGAGACTCGGGAGTTCTCCAAACGGGGAGGCCACAGAGAAGCTGGCAAGGCAAGACCAAGCCCGGGCGTTTCCGAGGGTGGCAGACCACACCGGCCCCCAGACGTGCAAGCATGGCCACCGTAAGGCAGAATGCGGCTCGGTGACGGTGCCCCCCTCGCCGGCTGGCCTTCCGGGCGTTCGCCGAAGGCTCTCCGAGGGACAGGACTGGGAAACGCCCTGGGCCGAGCTCATGGGTGGGGCGCGCTGCATGTCTGGCAGGCTCCGCGGCTCTTCTGTCTACCGGGTCCGCCAGGTGCTCTTTAGAACACCTGGTCAGACCCAGGGTCATGCTGCCTGCCCCCGCAGCCCCCGAGAGGGGAGGGCCCCCCTCCAGGCGGAAACAGAGGGCGGCCTGCAACAGCCACCTGCGGGAAACCTGCAGGGACCCACGCGCTGTGACCCGGGAGGCGGCTCCCTCGGGCACTGCCTCTGGGGCGGGGCACAGGGCACGCCCCCCCCAGCGACCCCGCCCCCCACGTGTCCCCGGCAGGACTCACTCTCTTTGCCTTTCTCCTTGTTCTTGAGCTGCTGCAGCTTCTGCTCCCGGTGCCGCTGCTCCAGCTCCTGCTCCTGGCGGTGCCTCTCCAGCTTCCGCTGGTGCTCCAGCAGCTCCTGTTGGTGCTTCATGGCCAGCAGCTCCTGCTGCTGCTGCAGGAGGGGAGGGGAGGGGAGAGGTCAGAGCTGGGCGGGGCAGGACGACACACCAGGACAGAACCAGAGGACCCGCCCCTGCCCTGTCCCCACAGCCAGCACTGCCTACGACGCTCGCCGGACTCGGCCCAGGGCGCAGGCCCACCGGGCTGCTTGGGGCCCAGGAGTCTCCGACCTTATGTTACAAACGAAAACGGAGACGACTGAGGTCCTGGCAGAGAACACACGAGAGGAGTTCTACCACCCTGCAACAGGAACGCCTTTCTGAGAAGGACACACGAGGGTGAGGAGCACGCGCCCCACCTGAGGTACAGCTGCCCTCTCAGGGACTCACCCCGGAGACGAGTGCAGAGCCCCGTCTGTGGGCAGCCCAGCCGGACACACCCCCGCGTCCCTGCACACCCGGCACACGCTGTGTGCCCCCCTCGGGGGACCACTGCCCTCGAGTGTGAGGACGGGATGCAGAGGCGTGCGCTACAGACACGGGAAAACCACGGGCAGGCCGCAGAGTGTGCACGGACGTACGCCCACGGTGACGGGGCGCGGGCCTGGGAGGCACGGGCACAGGTGGCGCTTCTGTGACACCCCACCACAGGGGACCCCGCAGGCCAGGGCGAGGGTCAGAGGCCGACCCAGGGCTGAGGCAGGCGGGGAGGCTGCCCCGTGGCAGGGACACAGCCAGGAAACAACAGCGAGCAGGAGCCGCGTGGCTGGTGTCCAGCACATGGTGACACGGCCGCCGCCACCAAGGGGTTCCGGGCACAGTGCGACGCAGGGCGGAGATGCCATGGGGCCAAGGCCGGCTCAACCTCAGGCCGCGGGCAGCCACCTGGGCCACACTCGGGCCACGCCTGGCCTGTGGGGGCCCCACCCAGGACGCCTCGGTAAGTGCCACCCGCAGTGGTCACGAGTGCCGTCTGTCCACGGAGTCCGCAAGCCGTGTGCACGCGTGTGAGAGGGAAGTGTGGGGGAAGTGCCGGAACGTGCTGGCAGGGGGGCAGCAGCGCCGTCCCTGTGTGGTCCGACCACGGCACGCAGCCTGCGCACGAGGGAGCTGGAACACGGCGACCTGAAAACACCCTCCCGCCCAACTGCTCTGCTCCTAGTGGCTGCCCAGTCACGCTCGCTGTGCACCCGCAGCACCACCACCGCCGTCACAGTCTCCGAGCGGGCGGGCGGCCTCGGGAGGCGCTCACAGCACGGGGAACAGGCCGCTGGGAGTGTGGTCGGCAGCGCCCCTTCGGCAGCACAGATGCACACACGCACGGACGCACGTCCAGTGGTGGCCCTGGGGGTGGCCGCCTGGCTCACAGCCAGGAGCCCCCTTCTCGTCTCTGCATCCCCAGCCACTCGCATCTTCGCCGTCCAGACCTGGGCCGTCGGGGACACCGCGGTCACGACGACAGCGCTCCCCGTGAAACGGTGCAGCCCAGGCACCGGCGCTGGCACAGGCCCGGCTCTGCGCACACACGGCAGCTGGGGAGGCGGGGCCCGGCCCGCCCTGCCCGCCGGTGGTCGGGGCAGGTTCCCACTGGGGGCTGCCTCTGGAGGAAGGGCCTGGGGACAGTCTTGGGGGCCCAGGGCAGAGGAGGAGGGCAGGTGCTTGGGGAAACGTGGCCCACGCACTCTCCGCCCACTAACAGGGGCAGGAAAGAGCTTCTCTTAAAGAGACAGGGATCCACAAAACAAGGGCTGTGCGAGGGGTGGGCTGCAGGTTTGGGCCGGGGTCTGCAAGGCGCAGAGCAAGGGAGAGAAAAGCCCTGACACCACAGGCTGCGGGCGCTGCCGCTGGGGAGACAGGACAGCAGCCCTCTGACGCCCTCGCCCTCCCGCGGCCCGTGCGCCCGCGCTCTGCCCGCGTAGCTCCCGTCAGACGTGAAGGAAACTCGCATCCATGGAGACCTCACGGCTCGTGGAGGCACCGGGCCGGCACCTGAGCCTGGCACCGGAAGGTGGCCACAGTGGTGATCGGGCTGGCACTGCGGTTTCCAGTGTCCTGTCCCCCTTCTTCCTCGTGCCCAAGTCGGGGCAGGCCGGGCCCTGCTGCCGAACCAGAGTGAGGAGCCCACGGGGACGCTCCTGGCCCCGCGGGCCGCAGGCCCCAGCACCCGTTCCCGCGGCGTGTTCCTCCAGGAATGCGGACCTTGCCCCGGGGGTTGCTCCGGCCAGTGGGGCAACAGCATCCCAACCCAAAACGTACTTGCCCGCCTGATGACCTTGGAACTCTGCCTCTTAGAGCCTGCCCACCACCGGCCTGGAGAGTGTGGCCACTCCAGGTCACCGGGCTACTGCCGGGCCGGAGAGCAACTCAAACCACCAGGGACTGGTCGTAGCGACACGTGAGGACAGCCCTCGCGGGGCAGCAGCGGCTGGGGACTCGCTTGGCGGCGGGGGCCACGGGGTGGGAGCGTGCGCCTGCGGGGGCCTCACCTTGATGTGCTCGTGCAGCTGGGCCTCGTGCTGCCGCGACAGCTGCTCGTGCTGCCGCTGGAACTCGGCGATGAGGAGCTGCCTCTGCAGCTGCTGCTTCTGCTTGAGCGCCAGCAGCTCCTGCTGCAGCTGCTGCTCCCGGAGGGCAGGCTCCGCCATGGGCAGCGGGAACTGCTGGTCCAGGCGCAGGTCCATGGGCACGGCGGGGGGGGCCACCTGCAACGGCAGCGTCGAGGGCACCTCCACTGCGGAGAGAGCACAGCACAGAGCGGGGTCACTGCTGGCCACGGTGGCCCCGCCCAAGCCCCTGGTGAGCCTCGAGGAGGCCACGCTCGCACCGAAGGGTGAAGGGTGGCTCTCGTTCCCAAGGCCTCTCCCCGCTCCTGCCCGCAGGCCCAGCGTGGGCCCTCAGCCCGGTCGGCCTGGAGGAAGGCTCGCGGAAGCCCCGCCCCCTCCACAGGGTGGCGCGCACACGCGCCGGGGCCAGAGCCCACCCCCCCGCGAGGCGAGCGCCCTCCCTGTGCAGGTGTCTCTCGGATGCAGCCCGCAGCACTCCCCCAGCTGGCCTGCCAGGCGCACACACAGCCGTGTCTCCGCTGCCCAGAACCCGCGGTCTCCCCGGCTCGCGTGCCGGCCGAGGGAAACTCGGGTGGTGGGGACCAGAGGCGGCAGCTGAGCCCGCCCTGACGCTCTGAAGGTGGCACAGTCAGAGCGCGAGGAGCAGCACGGGAAGAGCGTGTGGTCAGCGGGACGTCTCCCGCAAACCCGGTGTGGGGCTCCCGCCTCAACGGCTCCTGCCTGGGGACGCAGGCCCACGCGGTGGCCCCAGTGGCCCTTCCGTGGGCTCAGACACGCGGGAGCCACCCCTGCAGGGGCTGAGGTGAAGGCTCGGCCCTGAGGCCCACGGTCCCCCAACCCTTCCGGAAAGTTCCCCCACAGTCTGCCCTCGGTCCATCTCCCCACCGACTGACGAGCACCAGACCGGGGCTGGGGCAGATGAGGCCTGGCCCTTCTGAGAAGCAGAGGCCGGCCCCGCAGAGCCTGCGCCCGGACCCCACGCCGACGCAGCCTCCACACTCTGAGCCCTGCTGTCCCGGCCGACGCACCATCGGGCTGCTGCGTATGGCTCTCGTGGGGACAGAGTGCAGCCCAGGACTCAGGCTCCCCGGGTCCTTCCCGCCCCAGAGCCCGAAGCCCGCGGCACGCCAGGGGCTAGCCCTGGGCCACAGGAGAGGGAGAAGAGACAGATCTGCCCAGAGGACGCGCAGTCGTCACATGAAGCCCCGGCCCCTCCTGTCACGCCCCGAGGAGCGGGGGCTCAAGAGCGGCTGGCATCCCCTTCTGTCCCCCCAGTCGGTGACTGCAACCCCCGACTCTCCGTGCGCACACTTCCGTGCGGGCTTCACCCGGCAAGGGCTCTCGCTGCAGGTCTGCGTGAGGGAGCCCGGCGGGGTGTCTCTCCAGCAGCCCGGGTCGGCACAGCCCCGCCCCTGCCCCGCCCCCATCCGGGCCGGTAAGACTGCACCTCGCTAATGCGCCGTCCTTCTCTTCTCTGACCGTTTTCATCACGAAAACTACAGCCAGCTGGGAAGACTGGGTGAACAACAAGGATTTTATAAAAGCTCAGGGCCCCTCCCACTTTCTTCCGACTTTCTCTGGAGGACGATGGGGTGGGGGGAGGGGAGGGGAGCCCTGCAGACCAGCTGGGGCAGGGGGAAGGGGCCTCGACTCCAGCAAGGGGCGGCAGGAGGACCCCCACCAGCACCCGTGGGCAGCGCCGAGTGCTCCCTAAACCTGCTGTTAATGTGACGGGTCGCCCGGCGCCCACGGGCACGACCCAGAAGCGGTCCTCCAAGAACCTGGGACCCGCTGCTCACCCGCAGCTCACGGGCCGGCGTGCGCAGGCCTCCCTGGGCGGGTCTGCCTGTGCCTTCCAAGGCCAGGCCTGGCCTTGCCCTTCCGGGTCACGCACACAGCCCCTGATCCGTGGCGGCACTTCCTCCGTGCCGGCTAACCGCTAGCAGAACCTCCGCTGCCACAGAAGTCAAACACGGAGCAGAGAGAACGCGGAGTCGAACACTAGCTGCGTCCGACACCAGCGCCAGCTCCCGCCACTTCCCCGCCTCTGCCGAGTGTGCCCGGCCGCAGTGGGACTCCGGAGCCTGCGCGCTGCTCCCATGGGCCCAGGAGGGCCGCGCAGGGCCGAGGGGCTGCCTGCGCCGGGGTGGGCGCCCCACATCGAGCCGCCCACATGCTCCGTGTCCTCCGCCCGCCCTGCACACCAGCTGCAGAGAGACGTCACAGCCCCCATTCATCCCAGCCCCCAGCGGGTGCGTCACACGTGACTCGCTCTGACTCGGGATCAAAAACTGCTGGAAATGCCACGAGGGCCTGACAGAGGCTGCTGGTGCCCTTGACCCAAAGGGCCCCGAGGAAACAATCGAACCTTCTCTACTTGCAGAATGCGGCGTCGGGACAGAAAGCCTGTGTTCTCAGGAGCGCTCCGCGGCACGGGAGAAGCCGCTGCACAGGCGGTGCCTCCGTGAGCAGAGGGACACAAGCAGACGCGTGACGTCAGCGGGCGCACAAAGGGTGCGTTCAGAGTCGCGACAGGAGACGCGGCCTGCACGGCGTGACGAGTCCACGAGCACAGGGGGAGCCGCCTGGGAGTCCCCCCCTTCTGAGCAGGGACCGTCACAGCAGGCGCCGTCGCTCCCACCCCGCGCGCGGCCAGGCCCGCCTGCAGAACCCGCGCCGACCCCGCCGTCACACGTGTGCGCGGCGCAAGGCAGCACCGCGCCCCAGAGCCGGGGCCCCAGGAAGGAGCCTCCGCCGGGTCCGGGGGAGACGGCCGACACTCCAGGCCCGTCCCCGCGCCTTCCTCCCGCTGCCACGTCTGCTTCCTGCGGGTGGGAGGGGTCCGAGTGGGCTGGCCGCAAGACGTGCCCGCACTCGGAAGACATGTGGGGCAGGCGCAGCCGTGGTGAGCGAGGGCCACGCACCTGCACCTGTGTGCCTGCCCGGCACTTCGCCAGACAGCCCCTGCGCCCTTTTTGGCTACGCACCCCTGTCGTACCCCGACCCAGGCACCGCGTGTGGGGGCAGGGGCCAGCGCCGGGGATGACAGGGTGGGGACGGTCCCCAACAAGTCCCGAGTCTGGTCTGCCCGCAGCAGATGCTTCGGAGCAGAGGAGGGAAACGCAGGTCCGGGAGAAGTCCACCCTGCCCCTCTGCCAGGAGCTGCAGGGAAGTGTGGCTGGGAAGGGGGTGGCACCCCCTTCAGGCCCCTGGCAGGAGGACTGGCACCCCCGCTCCCCTGGCCTGACCTCACAACCAGCACGGCTCGTGGGGCTTCTAGGCAGAAGTGCCACGTAACAAGGACGGACCGGGGCCGCAAACCGACGGGCTGGGCTCAACCGACCCGGCACTGTCTTCTGTGTGCGCACTGCTTGGAGCCGGAGCCACGGAGGCGGGGCGGAGGAGGAGGAGGAGGAGGAAGACAGAGTCCCCCCCCCCCCCACCAGGCCCCATCTGCATGAGCTATGGCTGAGCGGGGCGGCGGCGTGGCTGGACTTGCCTGTCACCTCCAAGCCCTGGGAGCCTCCCTAAACCCTGAAGGGACCGCCCTCCTGACCCACGGTCATGGTCGACAGGCCCCCAAGCCCCACCCCAACACAGCACAGACCGGGAGGCGCCCCCCTGCTGGCCTCCCACTCATCCAAACAGCAACACAGGTGACAGCACTTCAGTAATGACAGACACGGAACCAAAGTGCAGGTCTCAGCTTCGGGCGGTGCCCACGGGACCCAGAGGCCCTGCAGACTCCTGAGGCAGCAGTGCAGCGAGGGTCCCCCTCACCTGCTCACACGGGGGACCGGGGCCGGCTTCCGCCCCGGGGCTGGGCTGAGCCTCAGCCGCGCTGGCACGGAGGGAGGGCGGCAGATGCCCCACCGGAAAAGAAAAGCTCTCTGCAGCCCCAGGGGAAGGACGTGGAGATGCCGGAGCACAGTGCGGGCAAGGGGATGTTCTGTGCCGGCCGGAGGACGCCCCCGCCCGGCCCGCCGACCCGCTCACCCCACCCCCCGGGAGGAGTCGGGGCCCAGAGCCTGCCCTCCCCCACAGACTTCCCGCACCAGCGTTACAGGGACGGTGTGTTGCAAAGACCATGCAGGGGCCCCGGAGGCCCCCACCGGGGTCTTCCCCACGCCCGACGTGCTCCGCGGCCCACACCGGCCCCCTGCGGCCCCGCGTCCGTCCCCAGCCCGCCCCGCCGCCACACCGCTAGGCCTGACTCCCTCCCAGTGCGTGCTTTTCCAAGTTCTGCCAGATGACAAGCTGAAGTTACTGCAGCTACGTGGACTTCTAAGAAACAAGACTTTTTTAACAGACAGCATAAGTTTTTCCAGAATCGGAGTCGTGAGCTGCACAAACAACTAGGGAAGCTTCACTCGCAAACAGGCCCCGACCTGACTCCGCAGAAGAGAGTTCCGGAAGCCTGGATGGGGGGGTCTCACAGCTGCCCCCGTGTGGCCCGTGCACCAGGTGCCAGGACGCCACAGGCCGCGGCAGCTCCCGCCCGGAAGTCCGACTGCCGTCCCGGGGGCTGTGCTCCCAGCGCCGCACGCACACACCACTGAGCGCCGGGCCGCGGGGCCGCCGGGCTCTGACCCGGGGCGGCAGAGCCATCTGCACCCCTGCCGTGGACGCGGCGAGGGGCGAGGGGGCGAGGGCCAGAGCCCCCTCCCGAGCTCAGAACCGTCCTCACGGCACTTCCCAAACCCCTGGCACTGTTTCTCGCGCGCCCGTGTCCCCTGGGGAGAAGCGCCGCTCTGGAGGCGCCGCCAGCTCCACCGGAGGGAGCGAGCGCTGCGGAGAGGCCTGGCACGGGCGGGAGCTCGGCGTCCCCGGAGTGCGCCGACAGGAACTATAAATAGAACCGAGGACGAGGGACGGCTTTGCGTTCTCCCAGACAGAGGCAGTGACCGCGGACAAGCCGGACTCCAGACGCGGACACGGAGCAGCCCACGGGAGCCTGTGCCTCCCCGACTTCGCGAACAAGGGGTTACTGGACAGGCACCCTGGTGTCACACGGTCACAGCGCCAAGGCCGCAACACAGATGGCAACAAGAACCCCGCCTCCTTGCTTCTGGGGCCGGGACGGGCTCTCTGCCGTGGACTTCAGCCCTCGGGACCCGGGAGGCGGGGCTGTCGGGGATCCCACGCCCAGAGGGGAAACTCGGGAGACTCATCCAGAGCACGCAGCCAGCACCTGTGGACCCCTGGGTCCCAGCCCGGCTGCACCCCGGGCCAGGCCTGCCCCACCGTGCAGCCCTGCCTCCCTCACCTGCTGCCCGCGCCCACGCCAGCACGTTCCTCCCCGAGGGCTGTGTGGACGGCCCGGCACTCACTGGGTGAAAACACAGTCTCCGAAATCAGAACCAGTCCCGGAGGTCTGGGAAGGCCACAGGTCTCCCAGGCAAGTGTCCCTGCACTTGTCTCACGAGGTCAGGTTTACATAACACGGAGAACACATTTCAGAATTTCCTTCTTAGCAACCTCCAACGTTTGGCTGTGTGTTTTACCTAACAGCTGGGTTGCAGTAGGAACCAACATTACTTAACAGCAGCAGTTGAAACATTTAAAAATAGAAGGCGCCTCTTCCACCCGGTGAGGAGAGAGCCGTGCCCGAGGCCGACCCGAGGCTGGACGCCGTCTCAGCAGCGCGGCCTCTGCAGCGCGGGGCGGGAACCTGGGGCTCCACTGCGTGTGGGAGTGCACAGACGCTGCGTTCAGTGTCAGGGTCTGGAGGAGCACACGGGACACGTGTCCACAGTCCAGCCACACGCTGTGTGTCGGCTCCGTCCAGGGCTTGGCCTCTCGCAGCCAAGGGCGCCTCCCCTGCGGCCTCCCGGGAGGACGGGCAGAGCTGGACGGACGGCGGCCGGGCAGCTCTCACCGCATCACCACGGTGACCGTCAGAAGGCCAGGGCTCTGATGCTGTGCTGTCCTGCTGCAGGGGTGGGGGCTGCCCCCGGCTGGACGCACACTGGAACCACGACTCGGGGAGCCTGGGACGGCAGCTCTGCGAGGGTCAGTGGTGCTCTGCCGAGCGCGACTTGGTCAGAAGGGCGTTGGTGACTCTGAGCCGATGTTGTGAAAGAAAACTCACAGGCAGACACTGAGTGAGGCCCGTCCCCCGGCAGCTCAGATTGTGGGGCCGTCTGTGTGCCCTGCCCCGGTGGGGGCTCCTGCTCACAGCCTCCCCCCAGCATCACTGCTGGGCGCGACTGCCAACAACACACACGCCCCCCACCGGCCCTCGCCCGCCTCACCAGCTGCATCCACGGCCCCCTGAGGGCTCGGCCTCCAGGTGTCGAATGCGAGTGTCCAAGCCGCCCCGTGGGAGGGCGGGACAGGCCCAGCTGCGCAGGCCAGCAGCGCTGCCCGCCGACCAGAGCCCCTGGATGCTGGCCACACGCAGGGCGCTCCGTGGGTCGGTGGGGGGCTGAGGAACGCCAGTCTCGTCCCTGCCCCGTGCCACCACCCCAGGACGCCGCAGGACGGCTGAGAGCCACCCAGGAAACACGGAGGGCCTGCGGCGGGCGGCTCCAGGAAGGGGCCCCTCCCGGAAAGAAGGCACTTCACCCTCCCCCAAGGTGGGGTGTCGGCGAGACAGAACCTCACGTTACCTTGAAGGTGACCACGAAAACCGCCTCAATGGGACGTAACGAGACAGCAGGGACAGGAGAGAACACCCTCCCTGCTCCCGGCCGGGTGCACATTTAGACACCACGTCCAGGGTCCCCGCTGCGGGGTCCACAGACTCTCTGGATGCCCCACACGCACCGCGCAGCCCGTGGTGGTGTCTGCACACGAGGCTGGTCCGCAGGGACACACGGGGACAGGAGCCCTCCTCTCCCAGCGGGCGTCACGGCGGTGCCCGGGCCCCGGCCCCACACGGGCAGAACAAACCCCGCCTTGGAAAACTCGCCTGCTCTGCCCTGACCATCACTGTGACTTCGCATGTCCCGCAGGGACACGAAAGGACCTTCAAGTCAGACCTCAGGGTCACCGCCCCAGCGGCCACACCTGTCCCGGGAGAGGGAGGAACGACCAGCAGCAACCCCAGCCCCCGGGCTTGTGTGACCACATGGCCAGGCTCAGAGCCTGGCCTGGCCACCCGGACGCTGGGCTTTCTGGCCAGGCTCCTCCGCCAGACCGAAGCCTCGCCACAGCCTGCAGGCGGGCCGGGCAGGCCGGGCTGAGCCGGGTGAGCTGACTTACCGGTGCCGGGCACGTGGTTCGCGCGGGCAGGGCTCAGCAGCTCCACGGGCTGGTCTCGGCCGGGAAGTCCATCTGCGGGGCAGAGAGAGCGTGGGGTCCGGCGTTAGGAAGGCACTGGTTCCAGCGAGAACGCTGCCCACCGCGACGCTGCCCGGAGCAGGTCCTCGTGGACCCTGAGAACGCACCCCCTCCTGCCTCAGGGAGCCGGACTTGAGTCCCACGCGGACCGCCTCGCTCGCTGAGGTGCACAAGGGACAGCCTCCAGGCGCAGGCCTCGCCCCGGCCAGTGCCACCTACTGGCCCGAACCTCTGGCTCAGCTGTCCCGCCCCCTTCTGCCAGCAACTGCCTGCGCGGCGCCTGCTGCGCTCGTGGGAAGCCAGCTCTGCTGCAGCGGCACGAGCACAAAGGTCACACGGACGGACAGACGGACGGATGGACCAGCTGAGCTGCTTGCCCAGGCTCCGCCCTGACACACGGCCGGCGTGCACAGGGGCAGTGGAGAGCGGCACACCTGCTCTCAGGAACACCTGGCTGGGACTGCCGGCGACAGACAGGCCTCCCTTCCGGACCCGCCTCAGGGGTCTGGGCCGACCGCAGGGCTGGCCCAGAGCCCACCGGCCCCGAGCAACCGCAGCAGGCCGCAGGGGCCTGGGAGTGCCCATGTTCTCTCCGACAGAACAGGAGGAGGACTCTGGCGGGACTTCCAGGTATCGCACCTCTTTAAAATCAGCCTCTGGCAGGCGTGTCCGACAGCCTATGCTGGTGGGGGCACCCTCGTCCCCGACCCCAGGGAGCACACTCGAGGTGCCCAGGGCAGCCGTCTTTCAGATCAAGACAAAAACGAGCAGCTCCAGGCCTACCGACGCTAACAACACCTGCGTTTTACCCCGAACAGGTACACTCGGCGCAGCCCTCACGTCTCGCATTACACGGTGCCCCCAGCGCGTCTGTGGAGACGTTCCAGCCCCAAGGACAAGTGCAGTGACCCGGGAAGGCCTAGCGGCGTGCTCTTGAGGGCTGGCTGAAGACCATCCAAGGAGGGGGGAACGGCCTGCAGGGCCCCGAGGAGCCTGTGTCCACCACAGCCTGCGTGAGCTGCCCCACTGCACCCACTGGGGAGGGGTGGACAGCTCCGACCGTGCACCTGTGGGACAGCCACTGCTGGGCCCCTGGGAGAACCAGACCTCGGAGTGGGCAGTCTCTTCCCCAGGCAGCAGCCCCTCCCAATGCCGGCCACTCCAGGGGACCAGCATGGTCACAAGAGGGCGGCCTGTCCGGAGGTCCTGAGAGCCCATGCTCCCCCCCGAGCCAGGGGACGGGCTGCAGGCCCCGAGGCGCGAGTGCCGCCCCTGCCACACAACCGGCACCCCCAGGACTGCGCCGGAAACCTGTCTCGTGCCTTTCTCCTGAAAGCAAGTGACATGAAATGGGTTTCGTTTACAAATGAAACAACTCATTTTTGAGACTGACAAGTCCAGGAAAGCACACACGTGCTGACTTCTGACCCACTGTCACCACTGTCAGAAACCGGCAAAGTGGAAATGGTGAACGCTCAGGGTCTCCCCACCACGCTACAATTCAATCTACCGAGACTTCCGGGCCCAGGATGAAGGTCCCGGGAGGGAGGCAGTGTGCCGGGAGGTACTGGGGGTGGGGGGAGAGCTGCAGGCGCACCCACCCGGCAGCGAGGCCCCCAGCTGGGCACCAGCAGTGGAGGGACGGGTCTGCCTCACCCGGGTCTCCTGGGAGGAGGTCGGTGCGCGGTGGGGGGCCGTGTCTCTGTGGGCAGACGACACCCTGCGCAGGGCGGCGGTCCCTGAGTGGCAGGCACCAATCCGAGTGTGACCTGCAAGTGCGGTCCTGCACATGCGCCCGCCAGAACAGCCCTGCGTCCGTCCCCGGCGGAGGCCTCCGTTCCGGTCACCTGGCTGCCGCGCCCCCAACGCCAGGACTCCTGCCTTCCGCACAGGAGGGCGGCACACAGCCCCGTGGGCCCCGCCGGGTGCCCGCCGAGCAGCCCGGGAGTGCGGACTCTCAGACACACGCGCGTCCCTGGCAGCAGTGCTCACAGCGCCCGGGCCACAGGGCGGCCCCAGGGTCCCAGGCACAGAGTCTGCTCCGGGCGCCAACAGCGGGAGACGGGCACGGGCACTGTGAGCGCTGTTGGCAGGTTTCATTGTGGGGGGAGGCCTGGTGCCCAAGCCTGGGGGGCAGGGCCCCCCCCCCCCCCGACACCTCGGGCTGGTGTGGCGCTGCAGCTGTCTCCCAGGCCACCCGCCCTATGTCGGTCCCACCGGGACAGGCCTCCCGTCTCGCCTGAGGGCTCGGTCGGGGCAGACGGGGCCAAGCGCCCAGGCCGGGTGAGCAGGAAGGCCGAGGGCAGCGAGGAGGTGGCCGCGGTCAGCGCTGCGCAGAAGGGGATTGCGGCCGGCTGCTCGGCAGCGTTCCGTGGGAAGGCCGCCTTACCCACACCTACTTGAGATGCGACCCACAAAACCAGAAAGAACACAGGGCAGCTCTGGCCGCAAGCCACGAGGGGGAGTGCCGCGGGAGCGCCCCGAGGGCACAGGGGGCCCGTCCGTCCCCAGCACAGAGTGCACAGAGCGGGACAACTCGGGGCAGGGGCACTGGGGGGGACGGGGAGCAGAGCCCGCAGCCTGGCGGGTGGGCGCAGCTGGCAGCCAGCCAGCAGGGCTGCGGCAGCTCAGACAAGCCGGGCCCTGTGCTCTGGTCTGAGGGGGCACTTCCTGCAGGGAGCCTCTCGGCAGGTCTCCAAGCTGAGGGTGGGGCAGGGGGTGGGGGGGGGCGGGCCAGGGACCGTCCTCCCGTTCCTGCCCCCTTTCCTGTTCCCAAAGGTGACCCCGCCCAGCTCAGCCACTGAAAGCTTCAAAATTCTAAGGACAGATCTACCCAAATCTTTAGACAACTGCTCCTTACTGTCTACGTTCTGTGATGGAGTGATTTTTGAATTAAGAAAAAAGCGGAGCCCTGGCTGGTGTGGCTCAGTGGGCGGGGTGTCGCCCTGCAAACCCCAGGGTCGCAGGCGGAACCCCCATCAGTGCTCAGGCCCCGGCTGCAGGCCAGTCCCTGCTTGGAGCACGCGCGAGAGGTGACCGATCGAAGTTTCCCTTCTTCCCCCTCCCTCCCCCTCTCTCTAAACATGAACTAATAATGTCTTTCTCTGCCCCGTCCCCATGCGGACATGGCACCTCACTCCTCAGACCACCAGTAACCACCTCGCCTGCCAGTGGTTTGCCGACATGGAGCCTGCTGCCCAGGTGGCCAGCACCCCGCCCCCGGCTGAACCCCTGCACCCGCACCTGCCTCACAGCCTGCCTGGATGGACGGCACGTGTTTGGCTCCCCCTGAGACACTATGATTATCGGAGTAAACCTTCTGGAACTGGAGAGAGCGGATCAGACGTGGCTGAGAAGAGAGCTCACTCGGGGGTGGCAGAGACCCGACCTGCAGGCAGCCCAGGAGGGCGTGGCGGACCGAGTGCGGCGGCCCGGCCCAGGCTGGCATGGCTTCCTGAGCTGGGAAGGGGGAGAGGGGGCAGGAAAGGCACCGGGGCCCATGCCAGAGACACAGGCGTTGCCGTGCCTGAAGAGCAGGCTGAACCCCGAGCAAGCACAGGCCGGCACCGACTCCCTGTGGCAGAGAACAGCGTGTCTGCCGAGCGCGAGGCAGGGAAGACCCAGAGCCGACGACCTGGGCCGAGCACGAACTCTTCGCCGCTCCGGAAACAGCCGGGGGCAGAGAGCGTCGAGCTGCAGAGTGAGACACGCACCACTGGGGTCCTTCACGCAGCCGAGGGCCCTTTGGGGAAAAGGGCTCTTTTGGGACAGGCACCTACAGGCATCCAGAAAGGCCCAGCACTGGACCTGCCACCAAAGGCTGCCCGAACCCCCGGGCCCAGGACGACTCCTCTTTGTGCCGACAGGGCAGCAAATAATGCACGGCAATCTGCCTGCGGCGTGCGCCTGGGCCGCCTCCGTGGAGCCGGCGCTGGGAGCCCCACAGTTCTGGCGAGGGACCAGGCCGGCAGGGATGCCGTGGGCCCGCACGTGCTGTATGTGTCCAGGACAGGACAGGGGCACTTTCCCTGCGGAGGGCAGAAAATCGGGGTGAGAGTGGCGAAGGCACCGGGCAGAGTGGCGAAGCGGAATGTAAAACGTGTGCCTCTGAGTGATGAACACCGAAGTCGCGAGAAGGACAGAGGACGCAGCCCGGGCCCGGTGGCTCCGCGGGCTGGGGCGCTGTCTCGGGCCCCAGGAGGCTGCGGTTCGACGCTGGCACGGGAGCCACCTAGGCTGCCGGTTCAACCCCAGGGTGGGGCGTGTACGGGAGGCAACCGATCAACGCTCCCCTCTTGAATCAACAAAAACGTATCCTCGGGTGAGGATTTATGAGAGAGAGAGGACCTTTCTGGACAAAAACCGAGAATGCTCAGCACTCAGACACCGTCACTGAAGTGACAACTAGAGCGTCCCCGCAGAGAGGGGCCGCATCCCATCCCGGTGAGAGAGGGGGACGCTGGGGCAGGGAGGGGCACGTGCACCGTGGGACGCTGCGTCCTCCGCCGGGCGTGTCTCGGGGCCGCCGTCTGGACCGCCCCGTTGGCGTCTCGGGAGAACGACGTGAGTGCTAAGAAGGAACCACGCTCTCTCTGTACTTGGACACTTCAGCTCACCAGGAGGAGCCACGCAGGATGCCCTTCCCGCGGGCCGGGCCGCTGCTCACCAGCAGACGCCACTTCTCCTCTGCTCCGACGCCTGGACGCGCACCGCCTCGGGGACGGAGACGTGGGGACTGAGACAGAAGTCCCCCCAAGCTTCTCCTCGTAAGGAGGGCGCGGCCACTCCGGCCTGCCGGACCCCTCACGGAACCCTCTGCACTTCTACGCACGAGAGACCACCCAGAACATGACCCACAGCACCGCTGCCTGCTGCCCTCCACGCCTCGCTCCCACCCTGGGGGGCCCTGCCCCAAAATCAGCTACCCCGAGGCAACTATTTTTGAGAAATAATCAGTGAAAGATGGCTTACCCTTCCCTGCACCCAGAAATTAGTTCCCACTAACAGGCTCTGGGAAGGGGTAAGCCTACGGGAACACTGATGCAGAGGCAGAAGCACCGATGCACCTGTCACCCGTCTGTCCGAATGCAGGCAGCGTCTGCAGGCCGGCCCGGCCTGGCCCAGCCACCCCTCTGCAGTCTGTGCGGCCAGAGTGGAGCGGCGGCCGAGGCAGCTCCGGGGCGGTCCAGCCACTGCAGCGGCACCGAAGGGGGTGACCTGGGGACGGCGAGGGAGCTGGGTGCGGCCTCTTTGCTCTTCAGGTGAGATGGGGACAAATCCAAGAGTGACATCCACCTTCACTTCTGGAGAGGTCTGGCTTTGTGTGGGGGACCTCCTCCTCAGTCATTCTCACGAAGGAGAGAATTTGGATTGCTTTCCACACACTCCTTTGCTGGGAAAACGGACCCAGACAAGCAGGTGTGGCGAAGGAAAATAGGGCAGCGCCAGGCTGCCGGAGAGCGCTGGCCGGACCCAGGGTGGAGCCCCCCTTCCGAGACCCCTGGCCTCGCCCGCACAGCCCCCTGCAGCCCGGCCAGGGTGGGGGCCCGAGGGCTCCTCACCAACACGGCCACCCGCCCGAGACCTCTGCTCTTGGCACTCCTCCGCCCCGGACAAGGCCAGAGCGCGCCTAAGGGGCAAAATCTCGACAGTCGCTTTGTGGCGGTGACCCTGAAGCAAGCCCAGTTCAGGAGCAGCCGAGACAAGACGGACGGGTGGGTGGAGGCGCCGTCCCCAAATAAGGAGACGGATCACCTGAAAACTCAACCTGAGGTCCCTTCAGACCGATGGATTCCACCCCCAGATCCCGGCCCCGCAGAGAGCGCCTGGAGACAGTCGGACCCCGCCCGTGGGGGGCGCAGGCGTGCTGCCCGCCAGGGCCTCGGGCCGAGCACCCTCGAGAAGCACCCTCGCGGAGTGGATTCGGGGGAAGGGTGACTTGGACACTTGCAGACAGCTCTGAAAACGAACTTGTCATTGAAACTCCAAGCACCTATTTGAACAAATGACTTTTTGTGTAAGTACCAGACTGAACGTCTAAGGACACCCTCTACTGTGGCCATTAATTTTGCGTCAGAGTGACCGATCTGCCCTGACTCACCGCCGGCCGTCTCGCGCTGGCTCGCAGAGCGGGGCCCGGCCTTGGAACGAGCTCGCCGCGCACGGGGCACGGGGCAGACACACCGGCTGCTTCCAGGCGCGGAGGGCACAGGGGAAGGTGCATGGGCGCTCCAACCCCGTCTCACGACAGAGAACAACCCAGAAGCTACCACACGCAGAGAGGAAAGTGGCCTTCAAGTTCACATAGGGAAGTTCTATTTCAAGGGCTTAGAAATGAGCAGAAAAATGAACTCAACAAAGTAAACCCAGTAACAGCGAGGATGGGAACGGCCGGGGTGGAGGGGTGTGCACGGGGAGGGCCCAGGCCGAGAGCCACTTCCGCACGGGGACGGCCGGCGCAGGGGCTCCAGTGGGGCGGGCGGAGGGGAAAGGCTGACCGTCACGCACGGGGCGGGGGTGCCCCGTGGTGTTGCCCCACGGGGACGGCGGGGACTCCGGGGCCGCACGCCGGCTCCCTAGCAGGCTCCCTAGCTGTTGGCTGCCTGCTGCAGCCCCATTCTGCCCCACGGGACGGGGGTCTCGTCAGTGTCCAGGGCACGCACGGACTAGGTTTCCGCCAAGCCTGCCGGCCTCCCACCTCCCCCACAGCCCCAGCACGGAGGCCAGAACTGCCGGCATGCAACACACGTGGCGCAGGTCGCCAGTGCAAACAGCTGTCACAGCTCCCCGGCACCTGCAGGGTCAGGTCCTGGGGTCCGGGAGGGCAGCGGGGGCTCCTCCAGCTGCCCCACTCCCCTCCCCGCAGAGGAGGCAGGGAGGCACTGCACCGTGCGGGCGGCATCCCTGAGCCCTGGAGGCGGCACAGGCACCCTCCCAGGTCAGGGCCACAAGGGTGGCCCAGCTCCCGGGGGGACGGCGGGGCTGCTCAGCCGTCGGCAAAGGGCCGGCCCGTCCGTGCCCCAACCTGAGCACACGGCCCACGGGCTGAAGCTTGGTGTTGGCGCTACATAGTCCTCACCGGGACCACCCGTGCCTGCTGGGAGAGGCTGGGTCTGCGAGGCGGAGGGCCGTGACGCCAGCCTCTCGGAGGTGAGCAGGAACTAGAGGTGTGTACAGTAGGCCGGGACTGGCAACGCAGAGTGTAGTTTGCAGGCTTAAGTCCCTCCCAGGCGCACACGCACTCAGACCCCCAAAGTGTGCCCGAGGCGAGGATGGGGCTGGGGGGGTGGGAGGGAGGAGGGCAGGTCTCAGAGCAGACGGGGGCAGGGCCCCAAGCCCGGGACCCCCACCCGGACCATCATCTCCACTGCTGAGAGGACAGTGCCGACCCCACGGCTATGCCCCTGGGACCACTGTGAGCCTGGGCACAGCCCCCGGGAACCGGGGAGTCCCTCCAGACCCCTGACTTCGAGCGCCCAGGGAGCACCCACGGCCCATGATGCAATGGTTTCCAGCTGCGGCCCACGCCTGCCCGCTGCAGCGCTGACTTCGCCGCAGCTCCCGCAGGACCTGGACAGGCAGGCCCACGGGCACCTCGGGTCCCCTCCAGCCTGAAGGGCACAAGCAGACAAGGCCAAGTGTGAGCGTCCCCATCCTCCCCGCCTGAGCACCAGAGCCCCCTGCTGCCCCTGCTGCCCCACAGACAGGTGACCCCCCACACGCAGGCGGCACGCGGGCACAGGGGCCGAGTCTGCGCTCCCTCGAGGACCACCCGGGGATGGCACCCTCCCCTCGGAGGCTTCCACACAGAGGGGAGCCCGTGAGGAGGAGCCACGCTCTGGGGCGCGGGGCCCTGCAGCCCCCGTGGCCGCCAGGGGCGCAGCCACAGGCTTCCAGGCAGCGTTTCACCGAGAAGCACTTCCTACCCGGGCGTCTCCTGGGGAACCTACGTTTCCAAGATGTGGGTGAGAATTTTCATGGAATCACTGTACAAAAACTGGTTTAGTAACACTCCTCGGAGCCAGAGTGGCAATTTGGTTCTCTGCGTAATTATGAATGGAAGCACCGTGTTCTCCTCGCGCCTGTCAAGACAGCGAGGCGGAAGGGGAGAGGGGGACGCTCTGCAAAGGCTCAGAGTGCCTCCGACACGGGCTGGGCCTCCCCGCGGCCCCGTCCCGGCTGGGCCCGTCGGGCCCAGGCGATGCCACCCTCACACGAGGCCCACGGCTGCCCTGCAGCGCCCCGACTCTGGCACCGCCCCGACTCTGGCACCACAGCACCAGCAGAGGTGTGCCCTGGCCCAGGCGGCAGCCACCAAGGGCGAGAGGGGGCCCTGAGGCCTGCCCAGACAGCCTGCTTCTAGAACCATCTGCGTTTCTTCCGGGAGCCGGTGCTCTGGGCAAGCGGGACAAGGGCCGGGTGACGGAGGGGACCCCGTCACCAGAAGATCTGTGCACAGCTAAGGTACTACGGAAGCCTCTGGCTCCACCAGTCCTGGTGCAAACCCCCAAGACCGAGGCTGAGACGACAAGGCCCCGCCCTGGGGACAGGCCCCGACCCCACACCCACACCCAGCAGCTCAACACGTCTCCGGTCCCCACCACTGCCAGGGCTGCAGGCAGCACAGGGGCCGCCGGGCAGCTGTCGGAGGCCTGGGGCTCCCGTGGACGAAGCCTGCCCCTCGGAGTGTGGGTCGTGGTGCCCCCAGGAGCACCCGGGCGGGGCAACTCTTGGCACCCACATCCAAGGGGCACCGCTGAGTCTGGGGGCACCCTCACACGGCGTGGTGGGAGGACAGGGGCCCTGTGAAGGGAGGCAGCCCGCCCGCACAGCCCGCGAGCGTGTGTTCTGGAAGGGCCTGGGGAGGAGCACGCAGACAACTCCTGGAAGGGTCCGAGGGACGCAGAAGGGTGGGGGGCATGCAGCCGGGTGGAGGGGCACGCAGTCAGCCAGAGCTGGACTGAGTCACGTGGCACTCAGCCCCTGTGGCCGCCCCGGGCCCCGACGGGGGGCTGTGCCGAGCCCGGGACCGGGAGGAGTGGCCCGCTTCCCAAACTGCACAGGGCCGCTCTCAGGGGTCAGCTTGGTCTGGCCGAAGGACCCTGCTGAGCCCCACATCTCCTGAAGCCCACCCCAGGAGCCCCTGAGCCCCTGGCTGGACCAGGAGAAGGAACTCAGGAACCCGGCAGCCATGAGCCCCTCATCCCCATCGATGCGGCCTCCACGGGAGCTGTGCCGGCTCAGGTTCGGGCTGCGACTCTGGCTCGGGCGTCCCCACGGGCAGTTCACAGTCACGGACCTGCAGTGAGAGGGTGCGGACGGGCACAGGTGTTGCTGGGCCCGTTTCTGTTGGGCTGGTCCAAAAGTTCGTTTGGTTTTTTCCCCATACGGTGGCTCTAGTAGTGCTTAGTTGCTTTAACTTCATTCAAAACAACTTCGTTAGATTGTGTTGGGACAGCTGTCATGTCAGTGTGTATTTAAAAAAAACTTAGCGAAATCGGTGAATTTCTGTGTAGCCACTGTAACACTGGAGATGGAAGAAAATAAGCAGCGCTCTCAGCCTGTCCGCTTTATCGTTCCAAGAGCAGCAACGACGCAGCTGAAACACAGGGGGGCTCGCACCGTGCGTGCACGGAGAAGGGCTGTCTCCCGGACGACGCTCCGCGGCCAGGCAGACCGGCGAGGCGGAGGGCGGACCCGTGGGGGCCTGAATGGACAACGGTCAACGCTGCGCCACGCGGGGCGGAGCCGGCACACCCAGAACATCCCCATCGCCAGTGACTGGCAGAAACGAGAAACGTGTCTTTTGTTTTACGGAAAAAACTCAACAATTTCCGAGCAGTCCCATCGGTGCCTGTTAAGAATGGCCGACGGCGAGACTCCCCGGAAAGTGCGGCAGGTGCTGCCCCAGTGCACCCCGGGAAGAGGAACGCGGTCACCGGGGCGCACACAGCCGCCGGACGCCTCCCCTCCTGCCCTCTCCGGCATGACCCTGAGGGCCCCCCCGGGCTCTGTGCGTCCCGGCTGCCTTCGCACGCCCCACGCTCAGAGACACGGGGGCTGGGCCTTCCGACCCCACTGCGCAGCAGAGCACAGGGTGGGCAGGGGCTCGGGGCCTGGAGACGGGGCCCACTGGAGCCAAGGACTGAAGTGACCCTAGCCTGGCCACCCGGCCCAGCCCACAGGTGACAAGTGGCCCTTCCCACACAGGTGCACTGACCCCAGGGTCAGCGGTTCTCTCAGAAGAAATCACAGCCTCTGACACCGCTCCAGAGGTTTTGTAAGCCAAGCCGCAAAAGGCTTCCTTTCCGAACTTGTGACTTCTCAGTAAATACAGCAACAGACCTTTCTTATCAGGAAATCACTGAGACCATCAGTGGGTGTGGTTTCAAAACAGTCACTCCTCCCCAGAAGCCAGGGCCCACACTCACAAACAGGCCTCCTAAACACACAGAAAACCCCACCGTCAGCCACCTGGGGCCCAACCACCGGGCTCTCTCACTCTCGCTGGCCTGGTGGGGACCCGAGACCCCCTCCGGATCGGAGGTGACCCCACACATGGAGCTGATCAAGTCCAAGAGGCCTCCGTGCCCCACACCCCAGCCCAGCCACCACGTGGGACCCCACCCGGTCGGCCGAGACTTCCCGAGTCCCTCGGGACACCGTGAAGGCGGGGGAGCCTGTAACTGTGCACAGAAGGGCTCCCCGCGCTCTGCTCCGGCAACTACAGAGAGAGCTGCACGCTCAGGAAACCAGCACAGGCCGGAACCGGCAAACCACAGCTCAGGGGCTCTTCCTCCGCGGGGGCCCAGGGGCTGCAGGCCTCTTGCACAAAAGGGCCTGAGCCCCAGCAGCTTGAGACGGGGCGACAGGGAAGGAGAGCATGGGGAGGAGCCGGCCAGCAGCCGGGCTTCCAACACCAAGTCCGCTGCTGCACGTTGCCCCTGCTTACGGTGTTTTAGACCATGCCAATCCACGGTCTTTGAAATGCCATCTCACCGCAGAGCGACAGCATGTCCCTGGAAAGACGAAGATGGTCAAGCAGTTTTCAGAGAACTGCACATCACCCTGTAAGCAGGCTACCCTTGAATTCCACGCACATTATCAGAATTCTCTCCTGCCTGACGTTTATCAAGATCAGAAAACATCTGCTCCACTGCCATTTGCCACTCTGTCAAACCCCTCCCTCTGCAAGGCTCCTTCTCACAGAGTGTGGCCACGTGCCGGAGGCCCCGGGCTGGGAAGGCAGCCCCAGGCCAGGACAGCAGCCAGGGTGGGCCAGGTGCAAACATGGTCCCTGGCCCCTTCTGGTCCCTGCAGAAGCGGTTGAGAGTCAGGAGGACCCCCGGCCCAGGTCCTGCCTCGTTTCCCAGGCAGAGGTGCGGGCCCACGAAGAGATGGCGTCACTGGGAAGGGTGGGGTTGGGGGATGGCAACGCCCACCTGAGACGCCACAATCACAGCTAGGATTAGCCAGGTAACTGGGGTATCAGCTCTGATTTAAACTACCACCACAATGAAAATCTCCTTCACGATACAAGCAAAAACGAACTTGCCCACTCCCAACAAGACAGAGCTGAGCTGGTGAGGCCAGGGGCATCGGGAGCCCCGCCCAGGGCTGTCCGGCTCACCGAGAGCGCGCCGCCGCGGTGCAGGAAAGGCTGCCGCACCAGGGGCGTGTGTCCAGACCGACCCCGTCCTCTCGGGCCTGCCCTCCCCACCCCGCCTCCCTCGGCTGCCCACGGCGGGCAGCAGTGGGATCCCTCTACGATTAGTCCTGCTCTCGAGAATCCTTTCCGAAGAGCCGCGTCCTGAAATGCCTCTGAGAACGGGAGGGAACCAGCGTGGGCCTGCACTGCCCGCGGCGGCCCTAGGCCCTGGGCCGGGCCAACGTGCAGGAAGCCGGCAGAGCGGGGAGAGAGGTGGGCAGGCAGGCAGGGAGGAGGCAGGCCCCGTCCTGACAGAGGAAGTCTCGGGTGGGGAGAGCAGGGCAGAGGCCTGGCGAGGAGCCGCTGGGCCTGCCGCTCAGACCCCTGGGACAAGCAGCTGGCCCTCTGAGGCCATCCCTGGCGCGCGTCCCCACCCCGGCTACCCGGCTGCCAGCAGAACCTCGCTCCCTGCCTCCTGCTCCGTCTGTGGTCTGACTGACGCACATCGGGAAGCAAGCCGTGGTCCTGTCGGGCCAGGATGGGCCATGTGGCCCGCTCGCCTGCCTGCCGCCGGCCAAGCTCCTGACCGCCGAGTCACGGCAGGCAGCGGCCCGGCCCGCACATGCGAGCTCTCCAGCACGCTCACCTACCGGCTGCGGAAGGGGCGGCAATGGCAGCGATGAACCACTGGGCGATGCAGGGACACCACCCCTGCCCACAGGCACGGGCACTGGCACCAAAGCCCCCCAGCGTGACAGAGCACTGCGCCCGAGGCAGCTGCAACAGCAGCGGCAGCCCGGCGCCTGTGTGCTACGCATGTGCCTGCGTGGCCAGTGCATGCGTGAGTGCGCATGTGTCAAGCTTGTGACCCTGGGGCGTGAGCACCCCTGTAGGCCAGCTCCTGTCTCAGCCCCTGGCCCCCTGGCCCCACCCATGGAGGGCCATGCTCAGACCCTGGAGTCCCTGCTTCCGGGCGCTCGTGGGGCAGGGAATGCGGGAGACGAGCACCGGCCCCAGGAAGGCCCCACTGAGGGGCAGGTCAGACAAAGCCCCCCTCATCCCAGGGCGAGTGAGGCCCTGGAGGACGAGCAGGGACCTAGGTGATGGGGGGTCTCCTTCTGAGCGGGTGGAGGGTCCTGTGCGAGGCGCGGGGCAGGGCGGAGCAGGGGGCCCAGCTGGACCGCGGGCGGGCTTGGCCCTTGAAGCCCCCGGCCTTGGGCTGGGAAGGTCACTGAGACCAGAGCCGGCAGACCGGGCAGGGTGGTTTCCAAGCTTCCCTGGGAGCGGGTGCCAAGATTCCTTCCCACTTCCCACACGTTAAGCCCACAGGAGGAAGGCACAAGGGTGAGGGTCCGGGGCGGGCGAGGTGCGCAGGGCAGCAGGGCCTCTGTCCGCGCAGAGGGTGGGCCCGAGTGGGCAGGGGCCCCACCCCCGAGGAGCCCCACCCCCGAGAGGCCCATGCAGGTTGGGTAGAAAGGAGCACACACAGTGGGGGTCTCGGCAATGTCGACACGAACACCACGGGGTGCTCCCCCTCCGACCCCGCCACAGGCCCGCTGGACCGCACCAGGTCACACTGAGGGTGCTGCTGGGCCTGCTGGGGCCAAGGGGCAGACCTGCCCACGCGGCTCAGCACGGAGGGCCAGCCCGCAGCTGCCCCCCCAACAGAAAGCTGTACTGCTCTCCCCAGCCACCGCCTAGGCAGGGAGGGTCCCCAGAGGTGCCGGCCTGAAGGAGCCCCAGGCTCTCAGGGCCAGAGGACACAGAACCACTTTCACACCGAGTCCCCACCGGCCGAGGCCGCCTGGTGCCTGGGGTTTCTGGGCGGTCGGTGCGTGCTCACCACGGCTGCCGAGCATTCCCGTCATCGCTAGGGGAGGGAGAGAGGGGGAGGGCTGCGCGGCTCATGTCACGCTGGGAGCCCTCCCCAGCGGTCTGTGACAGGCGCCGCCCCCCCCCCCGCCCCCCCGCAGCAGGTATTCCTGGCAAGGCTGCTGCCAGAGCGTTTACGGTTCTTTTAAAAATACTTGACAGTCTAACTTGCAAAAAAAGGGAATTTACATACGGAGACATATCTCCCACCATGTACCAGAGTCAGCTGCCGAGGGTTTTGGCTCGTGTTAGCACGCCGTGCAAGCAGCGTCTCGGCCCTGCCTGGAGGACCACCTCCTGGCCCAGAACCCGCCCGCATCACTCCTGCTCTTCGAACGGGGAGGGCTGGTGCAGAGCGGCCGCACGGCGGTCTGGGAACTGGGGGCGGAGGGCAGGGACGGCGTGTGGCCACACACCCTGGGCAGGGAAAGGGGCAGGGGCGGGGTGGGGGGGGGGGACTGCCCAAGATGTCAGAATGACGGCCCCAGAACACTGTCAGATGCAGCAGTCACAATAGCCTTCACTTGCAAAAACAAAGCCACGACCTGCAGCCCCGGGAGAGGAGCCTCCGACAGGGCGAGGCCGGGGAGCTGTGCCTGCAGAGGAGACCCCGCTGCCATGTGCCGGAGACAGTGACTACATAACTGAGTTATTAAATGGATCAATGAATGAACTGTCTACCGTGCACCGAGCTGTAAGCTCACACCCACCCCGAGCCTTCAGATAACCGCCGGAGGCAGGCTCGTCACGCCCGCCTGACAGGCGAGGAGGAGCCGGGCACAGACACGCCGACACACCGAGGGGTGCTCCCACGATCTCGCGGCAACACTGGGTGCAGCCCGGCTGTGCTGAGGCCGGGGTCAGATGCCTTCACCGACCCGGAGAACACCGCGTCCTGGCTCCCGGAAGCCGCATGGAGGGAGGGCCCTGCTCCAGTGTCCCCGGTGAGGCGCCCACCGTGTCTGCTGCCCGGGGACGACAGCGGGGCCTCACCAGCCGGCGCAGGGCAGAGACGGGAAGGCGACCCCGCCCGCCCCAGAGGGGACACGGTGGCTCTCGGGCAGCAGAGCCAGGCCGTGTGACTAACCAGAGACATCCCTTCTGGGAAAAGGAACAAACGCAGAGCCATCCCACCGGGCTCCTCCGGCTGTTCACTCAGCGCTCCTTCCAGTGTGGGAACGCACAGTGTGAGGCGTATGATGCAGAACAACCCGGCCTCACGGCCTTCGATGCCCACGACACTGAGAGCAAGGAGACTGGGACCAGAACATGACGGCTCTCAGGGAGGAAGCAGGATGACGTGGTCACAGGGTCAGGGGACAAGGAAGAGGGGCTTTTCCCCACCTTCAAACATGTTTGTTCCTTCCAGCACCTCCCCCCATTGACAGTCCCCACCACTCTGCAGCCGCCCTCTGGGACGGCTGCCCTCCCGCCCTGGCCCCCAGGCTGCTCCGCCCAGTGTCGCTCGCTCGCTCACTCGCTGCACTTCCTGTCCTAGAGACGTGTCCCCACCAGCCCCGAGAGCACCAGCCAGGCCCCTCCCCACAGCCCTGCAGGAGCGGAGCAGAGAGAGAGCCGCCCTCTGACCCCAGAGAGGAGCGTCTCGGGGACCGGGAACCTGAGGGCCAGGGGACACTGCCCTGTCTGTCACAAACTCCTTCTGCATTTGCTTCCCCCGGGGCCCCACGGTCCCCTCAAGTGACAGCCAGCCCAGCCACAAGCAGTGTATGCACGGACCCTCAACTGAGGGCTGAGTGTGCCAGGGTCCCGGGCCCGTGTACAGGCGGGCACAGAGAGCCCAGCGGGAGCCCAGGTGGGCTGCTGCACCCCTGCGTGCTCTGCCCGCCCGGTCGGTCACACTCAGAGCACACGTGTACGTGCAGCCACGTCCCCGCCACACACACGCACGAGCTACACTGGGCCATGCGTGTGCACACCTCAGGAGCCACGCCACGGTAGGCAGGCGGCAGCCCTGTGCTGGGGCAGCCCCGACCTGCACACTCTCTTCTTCCCGTCACCAGGTCACGGTCTCTCTCCGAAAGGCGGGCAGAGCACCAGTCCTGAGATTCTAAAGGTCATGACAGTTCCCGCTGCCCGGGTGGCCTGCAGGGTGGCCTGGCACCAGGGTCACAGTGCTGGCTGGCATTTAAGAGAACTGTCACAGTTTTTTCGGCACTCACCGTTGACCTGAGCATTTCCGGCTCTTTTTCCTTGAACAGTCATTAAATGGAGAACCCCAGCAGTCCGTCCCAGTCCGCCTGGGGACCGGGAACTCGGTGCTTCCCCGACACCGCACCAGGCTCTGCAGGGGAGCTGCCCTGAGGCCCGGGTGGGGCTCAAGGGGGCGGGGTTCCCCTGAGCCGGGGACTGCAGGCAGCAGGTAAACTTAGGAAACATGGGACTAACGGCTCACCTCACTCCCCAGGCCTCCCCAAACCGGACGATCTTGGAACGACTCGCTCTAGTCTCCCTCCACGTTCAGTATCTCACTGTCCTTGCCCAAGAAATGAGACGGGATCCAGATGGCTTCCCCACGGTGTCCCCTGGGGCACAGAAAAGAGTGACGATGCTCACTGTTTTCTTACTTTGAAAGAAGGAACCAGCTTTACGCTTCTCAATCCGAGGGTGGGCTGCACCCCCACCTGGCCGGCCACTGTCAGGTTGCTCCCCCGCCCCGGGCCTGGTCCGGCTGTGCTGTCTGTGTCCCGTGCCCCCAAATCTCCAAAACAGGGACAAGGAGCGTCGCCACTCTGCCGTGGCAGTGGCCTGCTCAGAGGGCGGACACTTCAGAGAGGGGGCCCACGTGTCCTGGAGACCTGAGCTTGTTGAGGAGCTGCCGCCAGGCCCTGGGAGCCCTTCACACGAGGCGGGGGCCCACCGTGGAATCCGAACCCGGGACGGCGCCAGCCCGCCGCCAGGGGAGCCCTGCGGCACTGTCAGGGCTGCTCCATCTACGCCCTCCATAGCAGCCTCCCGGCAGGGGCCCAGGTGGGAGTGCCAGGGGCCGGCCTGTGGACTGGGCCCAATGGACACACTGGGACACAGGTGGACACACAGGTGGGGGGTGGACCGACACAGGACGCTTGGCTGGCCCCCGGGCCCGTGGAGTCACTGTCACACTGAGGGTCCTTCTGAAGCAACAGCGATTTTGCTTCCTAGAAAAAGCTACCCTTCTTTCCAGCAGCCCTCGCTGCCTCTGGTGGGGACCCACAGGTCGCACCTGGTCACTTCCAGCGCAGGAGCAGCAGGCCAGGCCGCAGGGTGCCTGGAGCACGCCCAGAATGCCCCAGCTCGGACACCCCCAGGGAGGCGGGAGCAGAGCTCTCCTGAAGTTTCGGGTGATGACCACCACACACACCCTCTGAACACGGAAAGCCAGACCTCCCGCTGGGGAACCCACTGTCCGCAAGCCCCCAGTCCCCAGGGTTCACGACCGCGGTCAGGCCGGCACCCTCCCCGCTCCAGCCCAGTACACGCAGGCCATGCTGCGTCTGCTCCGGCCACATCCTCAAAGACACAGAGCAACACCACCTGTCGGAAGTCCGCTCACCGCTCCAGAACTGAGCAGAAAACAGACGCAGTGGGTTTGAGCAACAGCTGGTGCTCACGGCAGAAAGGTGTGCGGCGTTCTTCCAAGGAGGCCGGCTGCTCGGCCGCTCCCACGGCACGCCACCCCACATCACGGCCACCGCTCGTGCAGCAAGGAGGCAGGGTGCAGTGAAGGGTCAGAGAGCTGCCCGGCATCACGGGTCTGTGGGTCTGCTGGAACCACCACGGGCAAATGCACACATGCTATCTCCTCTCTCTCTCTGTCTCTCTCTGTCTCACACACACACACACACACACACACACACTCACACACACCCCAACAGGATGAAACACCCCAGCAGGGCCGGGCTGAGCAGCGCCCCTGCCCCGGTGCCTGCAGGAGAGTCAGCTCGGGCTCGGCGGGGGACGTCCGGTGCCCTGGGAGCACACAGACCTGGGACCCGGCCCGGGCCCCGCACCGACGTGGCTGGTCCGCCTGGCCTGGCAGTGGCCCCTTGGAGGCTGGCAGACCACCCGGGCATCACGGAGAATGTGAGATGGTGCTCCCGGAGCCTGACGCACGCCTCAGGGAGCCGCTGGGACACCTCCCGCCCGAGCACGCCCGCCCCGAGACACCCTGTGAGCACGGCCGCCCTGCCGGGAGTCCCGTCGTCACCGCCGTCTGCAGAACTCGGGCCTCCCGGTGCTGAGAGCTCCGTGGCAGAGCCCTCGGGCCGCCCGCCCCCACCCCCCCATCTAACTCCACTCCCCCCGAGCCCCGGGGACGGCGCACACGGGCCCCGTGCACACGGAGCTCAGGAATCGAAGAAAACCCGCTTCTCCGGAACCCTGCATGGTGGACGTCGCCCCGCTCCGGACGCGGCACCTCCCTCAGCCACACGGGACACGGCAGCGTCACGGCCGTCTCATCGCCAAGTGCCTCCCAGACACCTAACCGTGTCTGGGTCACGCTGCGGACGACATGCTTCCCTCCAGGACTCGCCGTGTCAGGAAACGCCTCCTTGGTCAGTATGTAAAAATAAGGATTGAGTGGCAGGCTGCCAGCCCGAACGGTCCCCCAAAGCTGGGACATCAGGGACCAAACTCTTCCTCTCTAGTCGGCAGAGAGGCCGCCGCCGAGCCACGCCGTCCCAGGGAGGCGCACGGAGGGCGAGGCGGCCCTCACGGAAGGACCCCAGGCACCCGGACACTCGGCACCACCCGTGCACGGTCTCGCCCCAGACGACGCTCCGGGCTCGGGGGGCTCGGAGGCCCTGGGTGCAGCCACAGGGGAGCTGAGCCCTCTGGGAGGGCGCCAGCACCACACGGGCGCAGCAGCGGCTTCCCAGGCCACTGACCAGCACCCACCTCCCTGCTAAGTGACGGTGCACAGCGTGCCTGACGGCAAAGACGACGGGCACCCTGAGGGAGAGGCCTGTCTGCACCGCCGGCTCCCAGCGACTCTGCAGACCCTGGACCCAGGCCGCTGGTCTGGACGCTCCCCCCCCCCCCCCCCCCCCGCCTGTGTCTCCAGCCTCCTCACCACACTCTGGCCGTCCGCTCCTGGGCATGTCCCACACAAGGGGCACGCAGACAAGCCAGAGCAGTTCCAGACACAGCCGAGGGCCTGCGGGGACACAGCTGAGGGCAGGAGGGCAGAGAGAGGGGCAGAGAGAGGGGCAGAGACCTCCCGCAGTGCACCCGAGTCTCCCCCAAACCTGGTCCGTGAACCCGTTTGCTGGGCCCCCTGGGCCCGCCCAGAGCGGCCCGGGCACGGGGGCGCGGAGGTGGCACGGGCCAGTGCTCAGCCCTCGCTGAGGGCCAGGCTGCAGTCCACTGAGAACCACACTCTGCCATGAAGACAGAGCACGCAGACCCTAGCAGGTGCCGGTCACACCGGGTTTGTACTTTGCCCGCAGCCGAGGCGTGGGTGCAGCGCCCACGGACCCCCTGCGCCGGTCCCCGGGACACCGAGCGGTGACGGGGAAGCCGAGTCCGGGCGTGCCCTCGGCGCCCCCACAGGAACTCTCCGCCGCCCACCCGAGCTCGGGCTCCTGTCTCACACGGTGCTGTCATGTTACACGCGAGCAGATGGCACTCGGGTCGGGACGCTGCCGTCTCCGCCGGCCCGGGGAGGCTGGCCCCGCCACATTCAGTGCGGCAACCGCCCCGTCCGAGCCCGAAACCGGCCGTAGTGCGTGCCCTCGGCAGTGAGACACCGCCGGGCCGGGCCTCCGGGCTGTCCCTGCGCGAACCTCTCCTCCGCTGCCACGGTCACGCATGAGCGCAGAAGGAGGGGGAGAAGCCGCAGCCTCCGACGCCCGCAGGAAGGCGGCCACGTGCAGGGCGGGAGAGGGACCGGAGAACGGTGGCTAGGAGCCCCTGCCACCCTGTGGTCACATGCGGTCCCAACCCAGGGAGAAGGGGTTGGCGGGGCACCCAAAGGAAGCCCATGGCAGGGCGTGTTCTGGGAGCTGAGCCGAGTCTGGGGGTAACCTCCCACCTCCCCCGGGATTACCCGGGGGGGGTTGTGAGGGCGGCCGCCAGGGACACAGGCCCAGCACGCTCCAGCCACGCACAAGGCTGCCAAAGCATGGCAGTTAGGATCCCCAGGAGCCATGTTCCTGGCCAGGCAGCTCCCCACACCCCTAGCTGCCTATCACTTGCGTCTCCCCGCACCCGAGCCTCGGGGAGGGTGGCCAAGGCAGCCCGCCCCACTGGCCAGTGTGAGGCATGAGGGGACCAGCAACCAGAGATTCTCCCGAGTCGCCTGAATGGCCCGTCCATCAGCCTGATCAAGAAGGATCCGGCCCCACAGCGGAGGCAGGTACCCCACAGCCTGGCCCCTGGGGGCTTTATGCAAGACGGAAACCAAACCACTAACCACCGCCTGTCTCATCCACCCAGAGGCCAAGAGCCACGACGGGGCTGCGGGGCGAACAGTTCCGCTGAAGCGGAAGTGAGAGTCTCATGTTCGCTCACTGACACCAGGTGCCAGTGGGGCAGGGCCTGGGCTGGCACCGCTGTGGAGCGCAGGTCCTCTCTCCGAGGACAGAGGGCACTCCCACTAGGAGCTGTCTGGGACTCGCTCCCCCGGCCACACCAGGGACCGGGGACGATCGCTGGGAAAGGAAGAGCTGCTTCCGGTGTGGCACAGGAGGGGCGAGCCAACAGCGGTCTCAGACAAAGCCAGCCCCGCCACCACAGGGCGGCGAGAAAACGCACCAGTGAGCGAGGAAGGGGCTCGGAGAGCGGCGCGGCCCCTCTGGGAGGACAGCCGCACCCGGCCAGCTGGCCGGGGGCTGCCGGGGACGCATGTAAACGTGTCGTCTGCTCCTCCGGGGTTCTCCCTGCGGCCACTGTGCTGTGCCTCCCTCCCCATGTCCACGCAGGGCCGGCGGGGGCTAAGGGGGCAGCCTCGGAGGATCAAAACGAACTCTGGCGAAGAGGCCAGGCCGGGGCCGCTGCTGCACCTCGGGGACCCTGAGAAAGACGGCCTCTCTGACACAGACCCGAGACGCCGTGCTCTCGAGCCACCAAGGACCTGACACCGGGTCCCTGCCGTCCCCTTGCAGGCAGCAGCATCCAAGGCCACGGCCTCCCCGAGCCCCAGCTGCCCGCGCCAACATGGGCCGCAGGCTGAGAGGGGCCCTTCGGCACTCCACAGGCCTGGGCCGCCGTCTGGACAGGGAGGTCTTCCAGCGACCCACCTGTGGCTTCACCAACGCTCTGCGGGCACAGCCGGGCAGCAAGGGTGCGGGTCCCACTCTGAGGGAGCTCCCAGCCTGGGGTGGCCAGACCCAAGTGGAAGTCCTGCTAAGGCCGAGAGCACACAGACCCTCTGCCCCTCCCAGGCAGGGTCCCTGCGCAGCCCTGACGCACCCGCTGGACCCTCAGGGTCAACTCCAAACTTGTGCCTAAATAGCAGGGCGGGCAGACGGGTCCAGCAGCCTGCCAGCACCCTGCCAGGTGGCCCACCCAGGCCTTGGCCACCAGCTCCCCACTGCCGCCCCACAGGCCAAAAGTCCCACCCACACTGGTGGGAGCACGGGCCACAGACTCGCCCTCCCCCCAGTCCCGCCCCCAGCAGGTTCGGAGTCCTCAGCACACGCAGCACGAGCCCCAGCCCTGTCTGCTAACTGGAACAGGGGCGGGACTGCCCCTGCCCAGGCCACAGGGAGGGCTGTCTGCACGGCCGGCTGCGCCAGGAGACCAGGGAACCCCATGCCTCTGCCAGGCAGCCCGGGAGCCTCGAGGACCAGCACCCCCGAACTTCGCAGGTCTGTGGCCATCGCCTGCCCGCTCCTCTGCCCACCTCTCCATCCCGGGCACTTGGACCGCAGTGGAGCAGCTCCTGGGCCTCGACACCCCAGTCCAACCACCAGGGGCACAGGAGCCCCTCCCCGGCTCCAGTGGGAGAGCCCCGGGCAGGGGCGGTGCCCTCTTCCCTGGACGGGGGTGGGGAGTTCCATCAACACAGAGAGAGAAGAAACCACTGCCCACAACGGGCCCCCTGAGCCTGAGGCACTCAGTGCCAGACAGGAGCTGTGCCCGAGCCCTCAGGCCAGGTCCCCCCACAAAGCGGGCCCCCAGAACTGCAGGTGGCTGACCTGCAGCCTCTCCCCTGCCACTGCCTCTCCCCGGCGAGCTGAGCCTGGCCGGGCCACCCGGCAGGGGGGCAGTCACCGTGCTCACTGCCGAGTGGACTCAGCCACAGAGAGAGAGAGAGGCCCCCCACGTCCCATCGCAGGCCAACCCCATGCTTGCCTCCGCCCCAGGTGCCGGCGGTGTTTACCTACATTGACAAACTCCTCCCAGGCCTGCTGGTCCGAGTCACAGGGAAGGGTCCCCCGGTGGGCGGCCACTCAGCAGTCTAGGGGCCCCGGCCCACCCAGCGCTGCCCGCACCCTGAGGCACCCAGTCGCCTTCCCGGCTGCGAGTAAACACACTGGTGTCAGCGGCACACTGGGTCTGCCCGTGTCGCAATGCCTGGCACTGGCCGTACGGCACGACCGCAGACAGCCGGCCTAGACCGTCACCCCGGGCAGCAGGTCACGTGCCAGGCCGCCCAGGATGGACTGCTCTGGGCCCGTGTCAGCTGTCCGGACTCAGACACGCCACACCTCGAGCCACACCGCGCTCCGCCCCGGGCACCCAGGAATGCGAGCGCCGAGAGGTGGCAGCGAGTGGCTGCCAGCAGAGGCGAGCAGTGGGCCAACGCCGGTCCGGAGGGCTCTGGGGGGCGAGGCCTCTGCAAACACTCCATGGGGCTGGGGGCGGGGGTTCCAAGTCACTCGGGGGACTCGGTTCCTTTCAGCGCTCCGCGCCGCTGTTCTAAACAAACGTCGAGAGGCAGCTTCCAATGGCACGTTCACACAACACACCAAGACCTCGCCCTGCAAACTGCCCCACAGATGAGGACTCGGCAGGGACTGGGCTGGGCCAGCCTCGCCCCCCCCCCCCCCCCCCGCCTCCCCGCATAAAGAGCTCAACAAGGGTCACTCTATTTTACGGGTCCCCAGAGCCAAGGTCCTGCTGGCGCCCCAAGCAGTAAAGTAACAGTAGGGGGCGGGGAAAGCTGGCTGTTTCGATAAAATCAATACAATTCTGACAGAAAATCCCAAAGTCGCAGCCAGACGCTCTCAGGTTAGACTTGAGAGGTCTCAGCAGCGAGGTGAACCTGTCGCATGGAAAGGCCTCCGAAGCCAGTGCACCCTCCTTGCCGGCCTCACAGGCGCTGCGCAAGGAGGCCCTGTGGGGAGGACCTCGTGGGTCGCCACCAGGCTTGGCGGCAGGCCATGCCCCCAGGCAAGCCCCTGAGGCAGGGGGCGTGGCACCAGGAGACACGCCCCAGGGCCTCAGCGATGGCTCCGCCCCTGTGACCTCGTGCAGCCAGCCGCAGCCCTGCCCCTGCGTCCCAGGCTCCTGCAGGGTTCTGTCGCGGGGCAGGCAGACGGCCGCCCAGCACCACACCTCCATGAGAGCAGAGCTCCAACACTGGCCTCTGCACCAGCTCTCGAGACCCACCGACAGACACGACTCACGGTTCTCCACCACACTCAACAGCGCGGGCTGGCCCGCACCGGACCCTCCAGGCTCCCTGTGAAATGTGCACCACGGAGCCTGCCAAGGAAACCCCGCCCACAGTGCGGGGGTGGTGGCTGCGGTGGTGGCAGGAGGACCGTGCGGGTGGGAGGTAGCGCCCTCCGCGTGCGCGCAGAGCTGAGCGAGAGCGAGGGGCCCTCGAAGGCACGCGCTCCCGGGGGCCAGGGCCGGTCCTGAGGCACCTGCCTCAGCCGCACTCACCATGCCGGCACACCCCGCTGGGACCCGGCTGGGGGACAGGGCCTGCGGCCCATGTGGGTAAGGATGCTGGGAGAAAGTGCTGCGAGGTGGGGGGGCATGTTCAGGCCTGGATGCGGCCCCAGCGGAGAGGGGGCCGCCCAGAGAGGGATGTGAGGATCCAGACAGGCCTGGGGTCTGACGGACTCAGGCCAGCGCACCCCGAAGCATCTCCCAGGCCGAGACACCCGGGCCCTGCTTCCCCGGCGGCAGAAAGCGGTGCCTGAGTCGGCCCCACAGAAGCCCCCAGCCCCGAAGAAGGTCCGAACGGCACCACCCAACCTGAAGTCACAGTCGAAGATCACAGGGCAGAGAAGACCCAGGGAGCGGGAGTCCAGCCAGGACAGACTTCAGTCCCAGGAAACCTGATCTGACACCAGACTCCTGTCAACAGCAGGCTCGGGCACAAACAGGCTGGCACAAGGGTCACCCCGGAGCTGGCGGCTGTCCGGGACTGTCACCCAGTCACTGCACAGCCCAGGTCCCTTGACCTCTCTGTGCCTGCACCCCTCACCTGCCGCAGGGCGACTGTGACGGCCACGCCGTCCCGGAGGGGCCTGTCGGGAGCGGCCGAGAGCATGTGTTAGCTGTTACCACTCACATCAAAACTCGTCAGGCACGCTTGAAAACGATCCGAAGAGAAGTTGTAGAAACAAAAACTGTGACAACTAAAATTTAAAACTAAATGCAGGCGTTAAATCACCCACGAGGCAGAGCTGGGAGGGGCCCCGAGGAGACGACCGGAGGGCGACACAGAGGGGCACGGCAACGAGGAGTCCGCGGGGCTGGGGGCAGCGGGGAGTGGGTGTGACCCAGACACGTGCCTGCCGGGACCCCAGGGGGGAGGGGGCAGTCGTCGGGCGGACGCAAGCCACGGGCGGGAGGGCTGGGAAAGCGCTCGGAGAAGGCGGCGAGCCCAGCCAGGCCGGAGAGCGTTCATGGGAGCCCCGGGGCTCAGGGGCGTGGGGCAGGCGGCCGCTCTATTGGTAGTGCGGGGCCGGCTGGGGGGCCACTGGGGAAAGAGAAAAGTAGAGCCAACCCCCCCCCCCCACCACACACACACACACGCATGAGTCTGCTCTGCACGGGTCGGGGACCAAACGCGAGGACAGAGAGCAGACAGGCCCCAGGAGAAAACGGGGCCTGCCGGTCAGGCTCCAGGTGCAGCGAAGGGACAGAAAGAGAGAAACCCGTAAGTCTGCACCAGGGCGGGGCGGGGGCATACGAGGCAAAAGGTGTCCCGGGAAGAGTTCAGAAAACAACAGACAGGCCGGGAGAAGCGGCTTGCCGCGTGCCTGGTGGATGACAGCTCTGTTTCCTCGTGCAGAGACTCCCCCGAGGGGTGCAAACGCAGGAGGCCAGGCGCACAGGCAGGAAAGCGGCCCTCAGCCGGGACTCCGTCCCTCACATGTAGGTGCGGCGGGGGGGGACACATAGGTGGGTGCAAGCTCTGAGGCAGGAACACTGGGCAGAATCGAACCCAGGTCTCTCCGCTCATCATCTGGCGGTCACCCCTCTGTCTCTGTGAAGGGATCTGAGACGCAAGCCAGACAACAGGCAAGGGCACCAGTCTCGGCCCATCCCCGGGGCCCCAGCGGGTCGCAGTTGGGTCCCGACTGAGGCGGAGTGCTGCTGGACGCAGCGAGGGGCAGGTCTGTGCAGGGAGTGGGGCTTCCAGGACGCGCTCTGGGCGGGGCAGCCGAGGACAGAGGTGCCGCCTGCGGCCAGTGCCTGCTGTGCAGGAAAGCAGCCCCCTGTCTGCTCAGCTGTCCGGGCAGGGGCTCACTCGGGGACCACGGCGGGCTGTGGTGGGGACAGAGGGAGGAACTGCCATTCCACAGCGCAGAGGCCTGGCAGCTCCCCCTCAGCCCAGTGGCCAGAGCCACATCCCCAGAAACAGGCCAGGTGGACATGCAGCCCCCAGACGTGGGGTGCTGGGAACACAGCACTCTGGGCTCTGCCCCAAAGGTGCCACCTGAATCTGATCGCGAGGAACCAGCAAGTCCCGGCCCCAGGGACGGCTCACGGAGCAGCCGCTGCAGCCGGAGGCTCTCGGCCCTGAGGCACACAGACAGACGGACTGACGGACTCAAGGCTGCTCCAGGGTCCAGAGGCCCGGCACCCTCCCGTGCCACGCAGGTGGCGTCAGCACCGCAACTAGTGACGCCCTGGTGCGGCTCAGCCCTGACCCTCTCCCGGTCCCCACAGCGGCTGAGGCGTGTCCTGGCCCAGGGGGGCGCCTCCCGACCACCGGCCTCCACGGGTCCTGGAAGCTCCCTTGTGGGAAGGGATGTATAGACCAGCTCTTTCACTCCTCTTGCAGCTTTTCCGTGAGTCTGGAATCATCACACAATTGAAGTTCAAGGAGAAATGGAAAGACCTAAGGGCTAAAACTTCTCCAGAATTTTTGAAAGACACTAATCTCCAGAGTCAAAAAGTCTAAAAAAGAAAATCCAGACAGACAAGTGAAGACAGTCAGCGAAGATGCTGAGGGGACCGAGACGGACCGTAGAAGCACCCGCAGGGAAGTGGCAGGGCCACTCGGACGCACACTCAGCGCAGGACAGCGGCACCGAACGAGCCAGCGTCACCTTCAACAGGAAAAGCGGCTGTGCACGCAGAGCCCCTGCCCCGTGGCAGCAGCCAGCGGTGCGAGCCACAGAGGGCCGCGGCGGACCACGACACACGGGTGGCCGGCGGCCGCAGCGGCTGCTGAAGGACGCCACTCTCAGCAGAAGAAATGAGGCTCAGCAGACAAAACTGAGGTGAGTGCATGGAGCAAGACGACGGACTCAAGGACAGCGGGGGGCCAGCGCAACATCAATGTGACGACGTGTGTACGCGGAGAGAGCCCCGAGTGAAGACGGGGGACACACCCCTAAAAAGCAGCCGGCACAGGGTCCGGCACGAGTGACGCCCCTTTTTTATTACGAAATCTTTCCTCACAAAAATCGTAAGCGTGTCACTGTGACGTAACAATTCCACACTCCAGCACACCGTGTGACGTTTCAGATAAAAGGTTCAAATTTAAACCATAAAGTATCACACCCATAGGACCGCCCCACCAACCACACCGGGCAGGCCTGGCTTCAGCCAGACCCTGTGCACCGAGCCAGCTTTGTGCCAGGCCGCTGTGAGGAGGCACACAGGCAGGCGTGCACACACACACACACCCACGAAGATCAGGTCCGCAAACCAGGAAGAAAACAAAACAAACCTCCAAACGGAGCGACGCACACAGCACATGAGGAGGTACGGCGGCCAAAACAAGAAGCTCAGGTTCCCTGGCAGTCCCGGGCCAGGACAGCGAGATCCGGTTTCACCAGCCGGTCCGTGTGGCGTCGGCAACCTGAGGCGCTGGTGGGGGCTGGGACCGGGGCGGGCGGGCGGGCGGCCGGCTGGTGTGGCACCGGGAGCAATGCGTCACCTGCCTGGCCGGGCACCCCACACCCGAGGAGGGACGGCCCATGTGCCAGAACACACCAAAGCAAATGCTCACAGCGTGATGTCTGCGGGAGCAACCTCTGCCAACGGGCCGTGTGCCGTCCACAGGGAGAAGAGCGAGCCGCACACCCAAACTCGGGCCCTTCTCCAACACGGCACTGCTTTTAAAGCAATCTACACTCAAACACGCACTGTGACTCCATGCATGTGAACTTCACAACCACACAGAACTGACACCATGTTACTGAGGAACATACACGTATGACTCTCATTAAACCCCAGGAATAAAAGGCAAACACGCAGACGTCACGCCGTGGCCCGTTGTGGAGAGGCGTGGGCACGCGGTGGTGGTTCCACTTTGCTTCTTTAAGTGACGCCTTAGGGTCTATCTGGTCTTTGGTAAGTAAATGCTTCATACTCAAATTTAAAATAAATGTGCGGAAAAACCAGAAGAATGAGCACAGCCAGCCAAGAAAGAAAGCGACACACATCTGGAAAGACCTGCAGAGAGCTGCCTGCCACACCCACCGCCGTGGAGGCCATGCCCCACGCCACAGAGGCCATGCCCCACACCACTGCTGGAGGCCAGTGGCAAGTCCAGATGTGCTCAGAAGGGAGACGGGGAACAGATAACCTGAGAGACTCCTCCGTCCCGCAGAAACCTGGGATTCTGCGCAATTGAAACTATCTTCTTCGGTATTGAATTTTCAGTTAATTATTGCCGAATACAAAACAGACTGACGAGAGAGGGTTTCTCATACGCCGTGCACTCACTCAGCCTTTGTGGCTCTGTGTTGCCCCCAGGAAACCGGGGGCATCTGGAAGGACACGGAACAGACGTGCTGAGTGCACAGTGACAGCCCATCGGCCTCAGGCCTCAGCTCCCCAACCGTGGGAAAGACTGGCTTCCGCTTCCAAACACTGCTTAGCCTACTCACAAAGGCCGTGCAAGGGGGGACCCCCAGAACCAGAATCACCTCCTGGAGGGCGGGCCCCTGGTAGGACAGGCTTCCCCTGCTGGATGAGTGTTCTAGAAACCCATCTATAGCAGTGTGCCAGCTGGTGGTGTTGTGAGAGGCTGCGTTTGGATTCAGTGAATATTTTTTTAAGGCCCTTTCAGTGCGTTTGCCCATTTCATGACGGGTGACTCACGAGCACACCTGCCCACACCGCAGTGCTCGGCAGTTTCAGACCGAAAACAGCATGACCCCGTGCCCCACCCTCCCTGTTCGCCCGATCTCACTCTGAGCAAATCTTTTTTGTCTCCCTGGATGAAAAGAGTCCTCAAAGGGAAACATTTTGCTGCTGGGGAAGAGGTGGAGCAAAAGCAGCAGCAGCAGCAGAAGGCATCAGCGTGGATGAGTTCACGCACTGTTTGGGGCAGCGGGAAAAACGTCTCGATAGGTGTGCCGAACCAGATGGAGGGAATAAACACAATTTTTATTAATAAACTCCGGGATTTTGGGGGTCCCCCTCATACGTTTCCTCGGAGGTTAGGGTGTTTTTAACTATGAAAAATTGGAGTCCTTGTTAACCTGACCTTCCTTCACCGCTCTCCCTGGCTACAGGAACCTCACAGCTCCCCTGTCCAGCACGGCGCTGGCCACAGAGCCCTCAGCAATGGGGACCACGCCCGCACAGCACCATGGCCCCCCCGCCCCAGGCTCTGGTCAGGGTCTGACGCCTCCGCCCATAAGCGAAACCGGCCTACAGTCTGCATCTTATCGCCGTCTCTCAGCAGGTCTCCAGCACCCGGCGCTTTCAGACTCAGGACTCTGCGACCCTGGTCTGGGCTCAGAGGCGAGGCTCAGGGGGGCGACCTGCACTGCCTGGGGACCCACTGAGAGGTGCCCTAAGGGTGGGTGCTGGGCTTGGGAGAAGCAGCCCGCATGCCCCTCACTGGCAGGACCCAGGCCCGCAGACCCTCCCGGTTAGGAGCGGCTCGCACGTGCTCTCGGTGGCGGGAAGGGGCTGCTTCCCCCCCCATGGGAGGTCCCGGCTTTGTCTCGGGAACACTCTGGCGCTCTCCTCACTGGGCAGCCTGACTCCCCATCGAAGAGCTCAGGCCCTTCGGTGAGCGTGTGTTTTTCAGGTCTCCCTGCGGTCTGTCCCCGGGTCGGCCTCCCGTTCCCGCAGAAGCCCCTGCGGGGCGCGCTGTCCGCAGGTCACTCCGGGCTCCTGGCAGGAGGGCCCTGCCCGTCTCCAGGCTGAGCCCGGGCCCCCCCCCACCCACCGAGTGACAGCTGCCCGAGGCAGACGTTCCCACAAGTCAGCAACACCCTTGCATTCAGGCACCTGCAGCCCAGAAAAACCATGATTAAATTTCTAAGGACAATGTGCACTTTAATTTCTAGGACCCCAAAAAGGTTTTACTGGGGATGTTTTTCCACCTAAACCTACTGAACGGACTTTCCTCCGTCCTCACATCTGTTCCGGCTCCTTCTCAGGGCTGTCTTCCTCGACCACACAGTCCACGCCGCCAGGGCTAGCTTGCAGTGTGACAGCCCTGACCTGACCCTGACCTTGACCCTGACTGGCACGTTCATTCCTCATCACTTAGAACTTATCTACTCAATGAGCCATAAGAGTTTATAATTAAATGTAACACAAACACAATGCAGACATAAAACCGCCCATCGCTGCAAACAGCTGCCAAGTCCCGTCGGGCAATGCCTGTGGGCTCCTGCCCGCCGGGGGGACCACGGGGAAGCCCTTGGCCCCGCCGAGACCGGCACGTCTCCGTGCCCGCACACGACACCACCTCCTCGGCCTCCTCAGGGCCTGCGGGCGGGGTGCCGCTGACACAGCCTGTCCAAGTGCTCCTCGCCGCGTGCACGCCGGCGCCAGGCCTCTGACCAGCAGCCCTCACGCTGCTGCCTCAGGGCCCCTGCACCGATGGAAAACACTCAGGACCCCAAAGTGCTTGTATTTATGCGGCGATTACGATCAATATCCACCGACAGAAGTTAAAACTGGAATGTCTAAAATTACGGACTTAATTCATTTAAAGATGGTGACGAAGGTGGTTGAACGTCAGCATGAATTACTTACGCTCATGACAAAGCACCTCCTGCCCACATGGAGGGTGCCTGAGCAGGTGGCTCCAGAGAACGGGGCTGGGGAGGACATGGCAAAGCGGGGCACCACTGCTCAGCCGGGGGGACTGCGGACGGCGGGATGGCCGCAGTGGGGGGCAGCGGTCTTCCCAAAGCTACACCCGGGACGGCCGTGTGACACGGCAGCTCCCCCTCCAGGCGCACACACGGGGATCGGAGGGCAGGGACGCTTGTGCACGCCTCGGGGGGTGGCAGTGTCCACAGGAGCCGGCGAGAGACCACCCGGTGCCGGCCCTGGACAGCCGAGCACAGCGCGGCCCGCCGCCCGGCAGAGCGGCGCTCGGGAAGGAGGGGAGCGGCATCCCTGCCGCTGCAGCCAGGATGGGCCTCGGTGCACGGTGCCGGGCATAACGAGCCGGTCACGGGAGGACACGTGGGACTCCACACTCTGAACCCCCGGGGGCTGCAGAGTCAGCAACCGGCAGCCCGGGGGGTTGTAGGGGCTGAGAGCAGGGCAGAGTGCAGAGTTCCAGCCTCCATCTGGGGTGACAGAAGGTTCTGGAAGTAGACATGGCAAGGATCACACAGCATGGTGAGATACTTAATGCCACTGATCTGCACGCTTGAAAGCGGTGAAAACGGTGAACACGTTACTTATCTCTTTTCACAATAAAAAAAGACGTGTGGAGAAAAAGGACACGGGCACGTGTGCTGATAAAGACAAACGACGCCCAGGCCCCGAAGGGAACAGTGACTGCTTGGCCTTCCGGACGTGACAGGGCCCCACTGCGGGCGGACGGGCCGCTGGCTGTCAGACGCGGACAGTGTCCCCAAGGGGCCGGCCTTCTGCGGGGGCCCAGCGCAGCCGGCAACCCGTGGCTCTGCAGCCCCCGAGCTCCACACCTGACACCTGGGGTTCCCAACACCAACGGGGAGCAGGTGAGCGGCCGGCACACCCACCACCTGCACACGAGACACCCCCAGAGTGCGTTCTGAACCCCGGATTCCACCTCCTCCAGCCCGGTCACTTCGAGGCAGAGACACAAAGAACAGAGAGACCACATCACTCCTCAGGGCTCCCGGCCACCTGCACCTGTTTCTGGACACGCCGCGCCGGGACTGGAACCATCAACGGATGGCCTTCCGGACCGCCTGTCTCGGACCCGACGCGCCCGCCAGTGCTGCCTCGAGCTGCAGCCGAGCCCCCCGCCCCTGCCTGGGACGGGAGGTGAGCTGAGCACACAGATGCGGTGGTCTCGGGCCTCGCGAGCACAGTCTCCTTGCTGAGGGGCCGGGAACAGGGCAGAGAGGCGGCATATCCACGGCCCCCCCACTCCACAGCAGAGGACGCGCTGGGGCCAGGCACCTGCTGGGCTCCCAGCTCCGTGGAGCCCCGGGCCCAGGGAGCGGCCGGCTGGGCCCCGCCCCTCCACAGCAACCGGGCAGCCTCCTCGCACCCGGGCATGGAGCTAACGTCGCAGAGGTCTCGCATGCGGTTTTTACTCGAGGGTCTTCCTTAAGATCGCGGCACTTACCACAGCTTGTGTGCACAGGTGGAGAGGGAGGGTCCCCAAATTCGGCCATCGGCTCCCTCCCTGGCTGGCCGTGCGTGGCTGCGGCCCAAAGACTGCCCCCGACGGTGACACTCTGTGGGGAGCTGTGCCTGGTCCACGGGCCGGGCTTCACCCGCCCCCCCGAGGGGCACCCTGCGCCCTGCAGGTGCGCAGAAGCTGGAGCAAGACTACAGACCCACCGGCCGGGTTCAAGGGCATGGCCAGGTCCCAGCAGTTCCCAGCCCCCACCCCCTGCGTCTGCCAGCTCGCACCCAACAGGCCTCCCTCCCCGACGGCTCCGCCCTGCCTCCACATGGCTTCTCCCACTCGCCCACCGCCAGGGCCGGCCGCGGGCACCCTCACCACGTGCCCCTCGGCATCTGCCTGAGGCGGCCTCTGGGGCTGTGCGCACACCTGCCCGTCTGAAATGCAAGCTCCTGGACACCCTGGAAACCAAGACTCCTGCAGCATCCACCTTAGCAGGGCTCGATCACCATCTGCCAACGGCCTGAGTCACCCACGAAAAACCACGGGCATAAGCTGTTTCTTCCGGAACCCCGGGAGAGCCAGGACGTGGGGATGCTGTGCTCAGTTTTGGTAAACTGAGGACCGTGCGGACAGCAGGTCCCGTTTCTGGCCTCTCCTGACAAGACAGACGCACAGGGCACCGCCAGACGCCTCAGGCGCAAGGGTTCTACAACGAAGGGCGAGGACAGACTGGGCCGAGGGACTGGGAAGGTCCCGGGTGCCGGAGACAGAGCTGCCTGAGGACGACCGGGCCGTGGGCAGCCCCGGCCCGGGCAGAGGTCGGGTCCCACACCCCGCACAGGGCCTCTGCACACCCCGAGGGAAGACCAGGCCAGACCAGACCAGGGGCAGAGGCCGGCTCCCCGGTGGGGAAGCAGCACTTGCCCCCAGCCGGCCGCCCCCACCCATGACGGTCGGGCTGCGAGTGTGCCCGGCGGGCCCAGGAGAAAGGGCTTTGTCGTGGACAGAGAGGCACCAGCCCCTCCCTCTGCACTGCCTGCCAGGAGCTCCGCGGGAGGGCCAGTGCTGGCGGGCCGGGCGGTGCAGCTGGACCGGGTGTTTACGTCCGACCCAGACGCCAGAGGGCTCGTGACGACTCGCTGACGCAAAGGGCCCGGCACCACAGGCCAGAAACCAACCAGGGAGGAGGCTCCTCTTCAGAAGCCGCGGCGGCTGCGGCCGGCCTGCAGGCCCTGTAAGCCGAGCTCCTCCTCCCGGCCGGGCTGCCAGCGAGCGGCCGCCCCCGGGCTCACAGCCGCAGGGCCACACGCAGGCAGAGCCCGCCCGGGAGACCAAGGGCCCCAGCACAGCGTGGGGGTCCTGCCGCATGACGGGCCGTCCTCCCCCAGCTGCGTCTCCCCAGACAGAGGCCGGGGCACGCATCTGCCCCCCCACCGGGACCCAGGCCCCTGCAGAAGCGCCCTGGGATTTCTGTCACCTGCGGCAGAAGTCACTAACCACCCACCGGAAGCAAAGCTAAAGCACGAGGGCCTGGCCCTGGTGGCCTGTCTCAGGGCACCGGTGCAGGGCGCGGGGGCTGGAGTCTGCGCCCTTGGGGAGAGGGGCGGTCTGCATGGGCTTCTCTCCCTCGGTCTTCTCTGCAGCCCCCTCTCCCTGGGCTCCCCCGCACGCCCACCCCGTGCGGCCTGCGCCCAGGACAGCAGCAGGTGGCACCACCGAGACCAGGCCAGCAGGCAGCTCCGCGGCGGCAGGGGGAGGCTGCCTGTGTGCACACAGCCCGTGTGAGCTGCTAGAGCACTGGTGTCCCTGTCACTCTGGAACCGCTAACCCGGAGGGGCACAGGGCACGTCCCCCTCTCAGAGAGGGCACGAGGCTGGGCCAATGGGAGACACCGAGACTTGCCAGGAACCCCGAGACTGGCCCTGGGCTATGGGGGCCTCCGCACCCCCGGGCCTGACAGGGCAGCTGACCATGCGCCGGCCGGGCCCAACCCTGACACGGGCCCCCCTGTGAGGCCGCTCCCGGCCACACGGTTCAGAGAAGAAGTCACCCCAGACAGAGGCGGCACCACTGCTCGCCGGGGAGGGTGGGGTGGGCCCGGCACCCCGTTCCAGAGCCCGTGGGTCAAAGGGAGGAACAGAGGAGGGGCCCTGAGGGGCCCAACTGTGGGCTCTCCACGGCGCGGAGCCTCACCCCACAGCCCTGCGTCTCCACTGCCGGTGGTGCCTCGTGCTCACCCCCACCCCCCACCCCGCGGCCAGGAGGACCCCAGGCAGGGGCGATGGCGGCTGCAGAGCAGGAGCTCCTCCCACACCCAGATCTGCGGATGGCCACACTCGGGCCCAGGCAGACGGAACACAGCTCTGCAGCCGCACCCGCACGGGGTGGCCAGCAGCCGGGCACCGCCCCACCGCCGCCGAGGAGCGGCCCGCCAGGGGTGTGCTGCTCCGGGTCGTGCCGATGGGAGGGCTGGGTGGCAGGGTCAGGAGGGCAGGCCGAGGCGCCCAAGAGGCCGTGGGGGTGACAGGGTCCATCATCCCCACTCTGTGGGCCCCCGAGCCAGGAGAGGGGATGTCACACCTGAGTGACCAGTGAACACAGCTGTGTTCTGCCTGGCTCCAAAGGCCTGAATGAGGACCACTGGGGCCCCTGGCCAGCGGCCTCCGTGCCCGCCCCTGCAGCCAGGGCCGCAGGGCAACAGGGACATGGGCAGCTGAGCGGAACTGAGCTCGGCCCTCTGCCACCAGCAGTGCAAGCAGACAGCCTTGAACCCCGTGGGGGGACGGAGCGGCACAGGCCACCACCAGCGAGTGTCTGCAGGTCAGCTCCTCTTCACACTAGACTTGTTTTATGTCCAGAAAGGACGGGGATTCCAGAAAAACGAAATAACGGTTTTCCTGCAATACTGAGATGGTCTTCTGGCCTTAAACCCCGGTTTCCTTAAAAGTCAGTAATCTGTAATTCAATTGCAAGTAAAACTGCATTTCTTTTTAAATCACGTAAATTAGCAACCATATCACTAAAATGTACTTCTAAAAGTAACAGACCAAACATGGTATTTACAGCCTAACTATGTAACGCAATGCACCGGTTAGAAAAGAGAAAAGGGTGCTCGCTTCGGCAGCACATATACTAAAATTGGAACGATACAGAGAAGATTAGCATGGCCCCTGCGCAAGGATGACACGCAAATTCGTGAAGCGTTCCATATTTTTACATGATATCACCTTTAATAGGAATCTAAACAAGAAAACAAAACAAAACAAAAAACTAGCAAAATATAACCAAAGACACTGAAATAGGGGATAGTCTCACAGTGGCCAGAGGGGAGAGAAGAGGGAATTTCAGGGGGGAATGGGTAGGGATTACAGGAACAAATTTGGAGGACACATGGACAAAAACTAGGGGTGAGGGGTAATGGGGGGAAGGGGGGAGGGTTGGGTGGAGGGGCTGGAACGGGAGTAGGGGGGAGAAAACTGTACTTGAACAATGATTGAAATTAAAAAAAAAAAAAGAGAAAAGGTAAATTTTAATGCGGAAAAACAGTTCCCACCCACAGCCTCCCCACCCTAGAACGGCCCTTGAGGAGAAGCTGTCGGCACCCCACCCCCACGCGCAAACTCTCCTGGAATGCGCACTGTGGACCTGTGGCTTCCGTCCAGCCTCCCCCACGGCTGCCCCGCGGACGCAAGGGCCGCGGAGCCTGGGTGTCGGAGGGAACTGAGCCGTCATTCACCGAGGCCGGGCCCTGGCTCCACCCCAGTGGGCAGGAGGCCCAGACAGACCCAGTGTCACGCCCGCACTCTGCCCATGGGGGGGTGGGGGGAGCCAACATGGTCCCGTCATGACATTCATGGCATGGAAAGCAACGTCCTACAGATGAAGTGAAGCCTCCATTCATGCTGGGGAAGGAAAAACAACCCGGTAGAAGCCCGGGGGCGGGGGAGGGGAAGGGCAGGGAGGCAGGAAGGCGCAGAACAAGTGCACCTCGCACGCAGCCCCGAGAAGCCGGCTGCTCACAAGGTGCGACCGAAACCACCTCGTAACCTCTCTGCAGGAAGCGCTCCGAGAGCGACTCGGGGCTGCAGGCCCCCCTCAGCCCCCCTCCCCGCACGCCAGCAGGGGGCTGGGGGCCGCAGAACGGTCCACGTGGGGACCCGGACACAGGAAGGATGCGGACAAGGGGCCCGTGGGACCCCGGCAGGGGCCCTCGCCTCCCCCTTTGGCCACAGCACACGCCGGCAGCCCCGGCGAGACCTGGCGTGCAGGTTCAGATGACACGCCTCGGAGGCCGGAACCCGCATGCCATCCGGGCTGCCGGGACTCGGGGCCAAGGCGCCAGTGGACGGGAGCCCGAGAAGGGCCCTGCGGAGCCGCTGTCCCCAGACGGGCGCTGGTGGCCGCCCGAGCCCCTGCCCGGCCGGAGCGTGAGAAGCTGAGCCCCGGACCCGGGGCAGACCTGCAGCCGGCGGCAAGGGGGCTTCCAGCACAGGCAGTGACGGGAGGGGAGGGGCGGGCTGGCCGCCACAGGCCCCGAGACCTGCATCCCTCCAGAACCCCCCAGGGAGGTGCGGAGGCTGTGCCTGCGTGGGCCTACAACAGCTCCGAACACCCAAAGGCAGACGCCGGGGGAGAGAGAAGGAGAAACAATGCTGATCCACAGCCCCAGGAACAGGCAGAAGCAGCAGACGGGCATCGAGGAACCACAGGCCAGACCGTCGCCCCGGCAGCACTGAACCGAGGCCGGGAGGCCTGGCCGGCCATCGGCGGGGCCCTACCCACACACAGGAGGGCGCTCACCCGACAGACCAGCGCCGGCGCAGCAGGACCAGGGCGAGCCCGAGGACCGAAACGTGGTGAATTCAGTGGCCACGGCGAAACTAAACTGGGAACAAATAAAAAGAGCAAAGTACTAAGACAGTCATAAACAGCTGAAGTAAAGAAACACTGTTTTAAGTGACCCGTGAGTCGAAGAAGGGACCAGAGAGGGAATCACGTATGGCTCTAAGCCGTGGTGCAGTGGAAAGGGACATTTAAGACGCGCACAACCCAGCTGAAGCCGCACACGGGCGAGCACCGCAGCCTGCGGCGCACACGTCACTCACCAAAAGAACGCCTGAAAAAATCCAGTAATTTAAATATTTATTTCAATTAGTTTTTTAAAAGCCAAGTAAATCCAAATCAAATAACTAAAGAAAATAACAGCAGTAAGAGCAGAAATGGATTTGTTTGAAGTCCCAGGGAGAGGGTCAGCGAGACTGAGGACGGCTCCTCGGAAACACGGCGGGAAAGAAAGAGAGGGTAGGCGACGGGGCGGGGGGGGCGAGGGGGGGACCCCCCCAAAGGCCTCCCTCCGGCAAACTGACAGCGAGGGCGCAGGCCGCCAGGTCCGCGTCGGGACTTGCGACGATGCAGCGGGAACTGAAAGTTCTGGGAAGAACTAAGCCCGTGAGCACTGACACGAGGGGAAGCAGGCATTCCGAGGAGCCCCCCGTCAGACGGGGGTGCGACCCGTGGCTCTCCCCACAGGCTTGCTGCCCGGCAAGTCCCTGTGTCCCCCGTTCCGGCGCGGATCCTCGGATTGGAGCAGAGCAGAGCAGAGCGGCATCCCCGCACAGACCCCGCCCGAGATCTGGATGGGAGCCGCCGCCGACGGGGAGGCCTACTGGGAAGCGTGGGCGGTCGGGCTCCAGTGGCTGCACTGGAAACCTTCCGAGGAGGAAGCCCACGCAGCAGGAGCCAGGTGGGGCCGCGGAGCTGGGGACACTCACCCTCCGACTCTACAGCACAGGGGCGAGCACAAGGTCCCCGGGCTGCATCCGCCCCTCCACCTGGTTTTCTCGGGCTCGGCTCCTTGTTTCTGCCCGGCGGCAGCGCCAAGGTCTCACTTAAGGAGTGGTCACATTTACACCGTCCCAGAGTTACATTTGGCCCTTTGAAGGCCACCGCAAGGCCCATGTGGCCCCAGTGAAGACGAGTCTGACACCCCTGCTCTATGGAAAGCGCCGTCAGCCCGGAGAACAGAAGATGGGCTGATGCCCGCACACGCATGGCCGGCACAACCCTGACACCCAACCCTCAGGGGAAGGTTCCAAGGCGAGGAAACGGCAGGTGGACCTCACTCCTGAGTCCACGCTGGACAGAGGGAGCCGCGGAGCGGGCAAGTCCGTGGTACGGAAGAAGAGAGGTAGCACATTAAAATTAAGGTAGGACTACCAAAAGTTGTCAGATTGGTTGACCATTCAGAAATCCGTCAAGACGACTCATGATAGGACTCAAATAGTGGAGGAAACTTACATGACCCGCAGACGCGGGAAAGACCCCACCCGTGTGGGTCGAGCGGAAGGGCCAGCTCCGCAGACAAAAGAGACCCATGTCCGCACCACCTTGTGGTCCTGCCTGGTCCTCTCGCGCCTCCCAGGAGGGCAGCTGGGTGGCGCGAGGGCAGGAGAGAGCGGCCGGCCTGCCAAGGCCCACAGAGCATGAGGTCCCCAGGACACCGGTGCGACACTGAGAACGCACCCTCCACACACGAGACAACGGCGTCCACGCTGCCGGGATCCTGCGTGCGCAGGCCCCAGACAGCGGGACCGAGCAGGAGCGGGACATAAAGGGTGAAGAGTTAGCGAGACAGAAGTGCAATGATCACTGCCGATACAGGTCGAAGCCAAGGGCAGCTATGGACAAGCTGTTGGGAAAATCAGCGAACCCCACAAGCTGTCTGGAGACAAGATGGCTACACGAAAATTCATCACCTTGCTATACACAAACACACAAACACACAAGACCTTAAGAGCAAAACAGCATTGAAGAACTACCTAGAAGCAAACCTACCCAAAGAAACGAAAGCCCTCCCCCGAGACCTCTAATTTGCGACTGAAGACACTGTAGACCGGCCACCCACACAGAGGCCCACAGGCGGGAAGACGCCCGTCAAACCGACGGACAGGCCGCCCTATGAGCTCCGACCGGGGCCCAGCGCTGGCGAGGCGGAAACATGGAAACACAGACACACGGAAACGCGGGCCAGAAGACCCGCCCGGAAGTGCACAGGACCGAGAAGGACCAGGACGACCTTGAAAGAGACGGTCAGGGGTCGCAGGGCTCCCACTGCCAGGAATCGTGGCCGACCCCACAGCCACAGGCGTGGATCGGTGCCATCCCCGTTTCAGGGGCGGACCACACATGAGCCCGGGAGCGGGGGACCCCACGCACAGACCCCCGACTCGTGAGATGGCGGCGCAGGAGTGCGGTGAAAGGCCGGCGTGGCCGTGACGCCCAGACCCGGGGAACAGACGCCCGGCCCTCGTAAACACCGGCAGGCCAACGGCACGACCGGTGTGGAGAGCAGCCCTCAGTGGCCGCGTTGCACCAAGTCTTCTTAAACGCCAGCCCCCGGGGACCAGTCCCTGGTGCTGCAGGGCAGCACTGCAGAGGGCTCCCGCCTCCACAGAGGCGCAGGTCCGGCGACCCACCAGCAGCGGGAGCGTCTGTCGTCCCTCAGAGAGCACCGCCCACGGGCAGAGGGAGCGGCCCCAGGGGCAGAGGGAGCGACAAAGGGAATGGCTGAGAGAGGACCCAGCCCCCAGCCACATGAGCAACTCCTCCGAGAGGCGACACAAGGCAGCACAACCCGGTTTGCTCAATGAGCAGGAGCCCAGAGCGGGCACTTCCCCCCGAGGTTCAGCCCGCACTCCAGAGCACGGCCCACGTCTCCAGCGCCCGGGAGAGGCCACAGGGTGAAGGCGGGCAGCGCACAGTGAGGCGGGCGAGCCTGCGGGCCTCCCGGCGGAAACCCGCGAGGCGCACCCTTCCTCGGGGGGAGAAACTCCACTCGCACAGGCCCCAGGCACACCCGGGACACTGCAGCAGCAGACACGCCCCCCGGCCGGAGCCCACCCAAACGTCCCCCACCACTGGACGGACAGACGGACACGTCCACGCAGGAATGAGCAGACGGCTGGACACCATGCCACCAGGAGCCCAGAGCCGCACACCCGAGTGAGGGAGGCCGGGCGGGAAGACCCGGCACTTCTGCGCCAGCTTGGCCAGCGGCCAGAGGCCGGGAGGCGGTGCCCAGCGGCCAGCCAGGGCTGTCGGTCCGAGAGAACAGCTCAGGCGGGCAAGGAGGGCTGCACGGCCCCAACCACCTGCTGGGCCCCGGCCCCTGCAAGCCCATGCGGACACGGGACACTCACAGCCGCAGGTCACACAGCGGTGGTGGAGGACTGGACGCAAACTCAGCGTCCACCACCAGCGATGCGCAGCCGTGTGAATGAGGGTGCACCCACACCGACCCCGAGAAAGGACAAGACGCTGCCGTGGCACCGATCTGGAACACTCTCCCTGGGAAAAACTTCAAAGGCTGCAAGCCGAAGTGTCCACAGGCCACTGCCGTCGCCGACAGAGCCAGCGAGAGAGACCCTCTACAGCCCCTTCGCTGTTCCGGCCGGACATGAGCAGACAGTGAGCTCAGCGCGCGTCTGCACCCCGCCACCACACACTGTGCCCGTCCCCCAGGTCACAGGTCCCGTCACCGCTGCGGTCCCTGAGCCACCGGTGCTGACGCGCCACGAAGCACTCAGGTTTCCTCAGTTCCCCGGGTCCTTGCTCCACCCCAGGACCCACCCAGGACAGCACCCAGCATTTAGCCGGCCGGTCTCCTGAGGCCCCTCTGGGCTGGGACAGCGCCTCAGACCGCCCTTGTCTTTGGTGGCCCTGGTGGGACCGGGGACCCTCTGGGCACGACGTTTGCAGCTCTCCCTCCCCCCAGAGCCCCCAGCTCGCTTCCAGGGAGGAGGGTGAGTGAGCAGCACATCCCAGACCCGCCCCGAGCCAGCTTCTGCTCCCAAACACACACACACACGCGGCGGCCCTGGCTGCACGTGACAGAGCTCTCCAGGAACAGCCCGAGCCGGCAGCAGGACGACCGCTCAGCAGAGGCCGCAGCCCGCTGCAGGAGAACAGGCAGCCCGGAGCCACCTGGGCAGCGACCAGCAGAGCGGGAGGGGACGGAGGGCTGCCATCCGGAGAGAGAGGGAGGGAAAGAGAGACGGGAGGCGCGGTCTGAGCACAGGCTGACACTAGGGAGGGCACCCCACCCCACGCGGACCTCAGGGAGAGGTGCCAGGGGCCCAGGTGGCTCGCAGGCACGAGACAAGCGCCAGGGGAAGCTGAATGCAATGCCAGCTCTCAGCCGGGGGCTGTGCCGCCCGCTGCACGGGTCCCCTCTCGGCGCCCCTGAGCTGCTCCATGACCCCCAGAGCACTGTCCCGGCAGCCCAGAGTGGGGACACGCCAGGGACCTGGCATCGCCGCCCTCGGTCCAGCCTCCCGGCCCTCCCGGCCTGGTCACAGGCCCCGCCCAGCTTCTTCCAAGCAGGACCCGAAGGCCCTTGTCTGAGACAACTCCCCCCCCCCCCCACAGAGCGCCCCCGGTCTTCTGTGTGGCCCTCTAGCCCTCCCCGCCACCCAGTGCACATGTGACTCGCTGACCCACACGCCAACGATAATGGCAAGTTCAAATCTTACTCGGGTTTGTTTTTCAGATCCCATGCTAGAATGCTGATGTGACTACATAAAACGAAGAACTAACTTCGTGCCCCGCTCTTGGGAGTCTCCTCGCTCTGCCGCAGCCCTCATGGGGCTCCCGTGGGGTCTAACAAGCACGTGCCAGAGCTGGCCGAGACCCCGGACTCAATGGGAGGCCGAGCTCCGTCAACCCTCGAGAGTCTGCAAGCATCTGAGACCAGAGTGGGCCTCCACCAGAGAGCCCCCAGCAGACGGCTCTGGAGCGGGAGCCCCGGTCTCATGGGCACGGCCCGAGCCTCGCAGCCCCGGCCCCCAGAGCTAGCTTCAGCTCCGCAGCGACACCGCTCCGTGTGCAGCACGGACGTGCACGTGGAATCTGCTTGAAAGGTGTCCAACAAGAGCTGCGAAGGCACAGGAAGCCTGTATTTAACAAAACTTGTGAAAAGTGTGTGTTCGGTTTACGTAAAACCGGAACTGCAGAGTCTGGCTGGTGGAAAACAATGGTCAAGATGTTGTCTCAGCGGGCGGTTCTAACCAAGGTCTCAGGAGGAACAAGGGAAGCGGTACAACGAGCTGCTGACCACCCCCATCCCGGTACAGACCTGGACCCACCACCCGCCAGGGCAGCCGGAAGGCCAGGTGCGGCAGGCCCGGCCCGGGTCATGCTGGACGTGTACCCCCTTTCTGTTGCAGAGGGTCAGGGTTCTGACCGTACATACAGGGCCACCCTACCTGGGACTCTACCCCCCCACTGCTCCAGCAGAGGCCTCCCGAGGGAGGGACCACCTAACACCCCCCCCTTAGCTTCTGTCGAGCTGCAGCGCACAAGCTAAGCCTCAAAGCCAGGTGCCCCCCGAAAGGCCAGGGCCTGTGTGAGGTGACCTGGCCCCCTCTCAGGAGGCAGCCCAGCTGCACCAAGCAACCCCAGTGACACCCCTTCGGCCGAGGTGGCCTAGTCACACACGGAAGCCCACAGACACAGGGCTGCCTCTGCCCAGGGGCTCACCCAGCCCTGGCCCCCCCCCGCCCCAAGGCAAAGCCGAACTCTCTCAGAACTAGACACTGTTGAGGACGTCCCTACAGCACCGTTCTCGGGCAACGAGGGCGCCGAGCCAGACCCCAGCGGTTCTTCTCTTCTCACAAGTAGTGCTGACGCTGGAAAGGAGCCTGCCGCCCCATGCAGGCCCCCCAACCCCATCTCATCGCACCCAGGCCCAGCCCAGGGTCCCCACAGCTGCTGGGAAAGAAACAGGCTGGGCTGAATCTCCTTAGGATCCAGGGGGGCTGAGGCCACACCCTGCAAGCCCGCCCACCAAGGCCACACCCACCAGGACCCTCGCCGCAGCAGAAGAACCAAGGACGGCCGGAACCGCTGTCTGGGATCTCCTGCAGCCCCACGCCAGAGGGCAAGAAAAGCCCCCCAAGGACCGAGAGCCACGCCCACGACCAGGCTGGGGCCCCCGGGCCACGCGCGCTCCCCCTGGACAGCCGGGCTGCGGCGGAGCACAGCCGGACGTGTGGAGGGGGGCCTGGAGGGCTGGACCTGCCCGAAAGCCAGCGGGGCCTCGGGGCCAGGAGAGTCGCTGCAGCGTCCAGGGCACTCGGTCCCCTGGTTCTATGCAGTCACTTGTCGCCAGGCTGCTGCTGCTCTCCCACATCCAGGACACCCCAGCCCCAGCTCAGCCAGCCACAGAGGGACTGACCTGTGCCCCTCTCCCGCAAGAGAGGACACGCCCCCTCCACGACACAGCGAGAGGTAATGTGCACAAAGCCAGGCCACTGCGGGTAACGGGAGGAGCCGGGCCACAGACGGCGGGCCCGTCCACTGGGAAGCACTGCCCGAGGCCACCCGTACCCAGGAAGGACACCGAGCCCCCCCACCCCCGAACCCCCACCACGAGGCTGAAACAAAGTGGGCTATGCCTCGGACCGTGTAATACTGTCCGCAAAGAACACGCGGTTCCCTCGCGCAGCCCCGGGCCGAAGGGCATTCGCCCCAACCCAGCGCGGGCCGGCACCTCTGCCTGCACTAAGAAGGCAGGCAGGTGCCCAGCTGCTGGGAGCTGGAGGACCACTGTGTGTGGCCGGAGGAGGCGGAGCATCAGCACTGCGGGCCACACCCGCCCCAGACACACCCCGGTGCGCATGCGCAGCCGGGTAGACCGGGCTGGGACCCTCTGCGGGACCGCCCTCCATGGCCTCGGCACCGCCCGGGGCCCGGCCAAGAGAAACTCGCTGACCTTAGAAGTGCACTGCCCACAGAGGATGCCTAGGGCCAACAGCTAGGAATGCAAACGCGGCAGGACGGAGCCTCAGCTCCTCGAACACCGGGCGTTCTCCCGGCTCCACGCTCAAACGGCGGGCTCAGGGGAAGCAGCCCTCTAGGAGATGGCCTCGGAGCTGCAAGTTCAAAGGGCAAACCACGTGCGCCACCCACGAACGCTCCGCCGCGAAAAAGGCTGGCGAGACCACCACGAGGCTCCGTGTGCAGAGTCGTGGCCGCGCGGAAGAGCTCGGCGCATGCGCAGTAGGGGCCCCCGCCCGCACTGTGGCCGCCGCCAAGGCCGCGGCGCCGAGACGTGCCGACCAGCTGCCCGGGATTCTTGACAAACGCCATTTCAAGTCAACGGATGTCGAAGTGGTACGTTTTATTTAAAAATACATATACACACACATATTACTTTTAAGTAAGCCTCAATACAGCTTTTCAGAAGCATGCAGTATTAGTAAAAGTGAGGAAAAGGTTGTAAGGTTGAGCACTGCTTTTCGAGTAAAACTCCCAGAAGTCCCAGCGCCGCATTTCCCCGCGGACCGCTCCAGTTCCCGGCCAGGGCCGCGGCACTCAGTGACAGCCGTGAGCCCAGCGGCAGGAGGGGGGGCACCCAGCCTCAGTCCCGCAGGGACCCGAGGCCCCAGAGCCCCACTCGGACCGTCTTCCCAGGGGCCGCCTGCCGCCACAGCGCCGGCCAGGCTCCCGGCGGCCAGCGTCGCAGCGCCGGGAGGCAGAGCCGAGGGTCTGCACGCGGTGTGGGAGTGGGGCGAGAAGGGGAGGCAGGGCAGGTAAACAGGGGGCGCCGGGACAGGCGTGTCCTTCGCCCGCACTCCCCCTTCTGCAAGGCCCCGCCCCACCACCCCACTGGTGGATGGAGTGCCGGAAGCCAGCCGGGGAAGAACACGCAGTCAGACACAATCCTAGAAAGTTCGGTTATTTGTCTCACTTGATACTTCTTCATCATTATGACGCCCTACAGGTGTCCATTTTTTATCATGTTCTCGGGAATAAGCAAATAAAAGGCTCTTGGGTGGAAACACAGTGAAAAGCTTCAGCCCAAACCTCCGAGACGGCCCAGCTTCCTCAGGGTGGGCGGGGGTCAGGGAGAGTTCACAGTGTTCCCACACACATCCCAGCAGCACAAAGGCCGAGAAGTTCAACAGCAAGGCCGCGCTCCTCCACACCGAGGGGACACACCTCCTGTGTCCCCGCCAAGGGCACAGTGCGAGGGCAGGGGATGCAAGGCCCACGATCCCTTCTCCAAGCTCAGGGTCATGGGACCACGTCAACCTGGGTGGCAGTAGTCCCCCCCCCCAGCCCTTCCAGACTCAGCTCGCCGTCCCCTGGCCTGTCCCCTGTCACCGCAGGAGCCACACTGAACCAAGGGCCCTGGGGCATCGGAGGTCCCTGCACGTGGACAGGTCAGCTCCCAAGGGGGCCCAGTGTGCCCCGAGTTTGCCCTCCGGACAGGCGCCCAGTTCTGCTCCAGGCCGGCCTCTGGCTGACGCAGCCGTGAAGACGGATTCACTCAGCTACAAAGCGGGAAACGTGGCCCCGGAGCTGCCCACGCAGGGCATCGTGCGAAACAAATGCAGTAACTGCAGGCCCCAACTCGGAACAAAGTCACCATTCATCCGGCCTGGACGCCCCGGGGGCGGGCCTGGACTGGGGGCGAGCGGGGAGCAGGCAGACGTGTCGCTGCCATGAGTCTGAACCACCTCTGGTTCAACGGAGCCGGGTCGACAGCACCCCCGGGCCCCGCACACCTGTCCACGCAGACCTGCCCCCACCGGGGGCCCCAGTGACAGCTTCTGGGTCCCAGCGCCAAGCTGCTCTCAATGGGCTCTGATGCTGGGCTTGTGTGTCAAATCCCTGCCGGCAGCTCATTCTTAAATCTCAATGCCATTAATCATCCAACATTCAGCCTGGCAGAACTCAGAAATTTGCATTTCTACAATGGTGGCTTTGAAAAAAGGACATACATGCAAATGTCCCACAAACTGTACAAGAATTTTCAGAGAATTGCCAAAACAAACCATCAATGCTTCATTGACAGTGAATTTTCTGAGCTCTTCAGAACGACTGAGTATTCGTGATTTTTAAAGACAAAACACAATTTGGGGATTAAAAAAAGAAGTAGGTTGAAAAAGAAGTCGTTATGTCTCCATGATTTGCAGAACAAACCTTGACTGATTAAGCTCCCAGATAATGAAGGCGGATAGGGTGCGGGGGAGGGCTCAGGGGAGGGCGCTAAGCTGCAAGTGCCCCCCTGGGGCTCGCCAAGGCCCCGGGGAGGCGGTTCTGAAACCCCACCAACTTCCCGCAGTCACTCAGCTCGGCTGGGGCAGTTAGGGCCCCACCACCCCAACACACACACTCACACCTGCCTGGGTGCCTGCAGCCTGGTGTCAGCCCCGTCTCTCTCCCTGGTCCCCTAAGGGCTCAGCGCCTCCAGCCAAACGCTGGGGACTCTCATGCCTTCAGGGAAGGATCTGGAAGCTCTTCTCCAGCTGCCGCACCTGCTGCATCCTGCTGGGCGTGAACGAGGCTGCCCTCCTGGCCCGAGCCTCCTGCACCCCCTGCCCCCTGCCCCGTGCCTCCCCAGCCCAGGGGCAAGGCCGCACAGGGCTCAATCCAGGCCCAGAACCCATCTGTCACCAGCAGCTCGAAACTGATGTCTTTGTGTTAACTGCAGGTCCTCAAAATTCATTTTCTCTCTTTAAAGTCCCTAAAACTTGGCAATATCCCTGAAACATCCCATTATTGCAAAGCACAATGTAAAGGACACAAAAATATTTTTCTGATAGAACTTCTATCTTAAAACATAATGACCTTGGCGGCCAAACTGGTTGCAATAAACTGACTGCAGATCAGGCCCCGGAAGCCAGGCCCGAGGACAGAGGGGGCCGTCTGGATGACCTACGGAGGGCAGCCAGCCACCTCCGGGAAGGCCTCCAGGATGGAAACCCGAGGGAGACCTGAAGAAATCAGGCTCTGTGGAACTCCACCAAGCCCCTGCAGGCGCAGGTTCTTTGGCGGCCACAGAGTCTAGTGACTGGAGTTCAGTCCTTCCGTGTAGACAGGGTACTTCAGCCCCTAAGAAGTCAAAGGGTGGTCCACGTGAAACCACTGATCGCACGTACACGAGCCTTCCTCGGGACGGCTAGTCTGCTGTTCCCGAGACACGGTCTGTGCCACCTTCCAAGATGCAGGGGGAGAGAGGGCACCTGACTTCCCACCCTGATCAACCAGTTTTCTATCGAGACTCAGGTGCACATGACCACACACCGGTCCCCGAGTGCCTGCCAGGTGGGCCCTGAGACTGGCAGGATTCCTCCGGCACCACTGGTACCAAGAAGGCACCCTGCGGGTTGGAGCGGGGAAAACCTGTCGCTGTCAGGTTTTCCTGTGAGCCAGCTGGGTTATCCACCCCCAGGCGCAGTCTGCTGGGGGCGGGAGGGACAAAGACAGGGAGGAAAGGACCTCTGCTTGTCCCGAAGGCGGGTCACACTGGGCCCCTCCCCGTCTCACCCAGGGACGCCCTGACAGGCGGGCCCTGTGTCCTGTGCACCCTTCCTGACCCGTATCAGCACGTCCCGCAGGGAAGGGCTGGAGCATGGGGCTGGGCAACAAGCACACTATTTCAGAACCTCTTTCCCTTCTTCTCGCCGTCAGAGAAGGGTTCTTTGAGGCTGAGTCCACCCAGCCCTCTCCGCAGGCTGCTCACATCGGCGCAAACACTGATTCAGAGCAATAAAACCCAGCAGCGAGCCGTTTTACGTCAGAGCGCCGGCCGGCTCTGGCGCGCTCGTAAAGAAGGGCCATAAAACCCGGTGCACGCCTCGCCGCCGGAGGGAGTGTGGAGGGAAAACAGGGAGGGAAAAGCAGACACGTCAAACACAAAGGCCGTGTTATCATCCGGGCTGAGCGCTGCACTGCCAGTGTGGGTGCGGCGGGGACAGCCGGGGCCCCAGGGGCGCGGCGGGGTAGGGCACATAGCCTTCGAGGTGAGGGGCCTCCCACCCCGCCCCCAGGGCCAGGGGCCTGGAGGGTGCGGGTGCAGGGAGGCTGGGGCAGAAACAGGCTCCTGCTCGGGTAAGGACGGGACAGCAGAAACCCCGAGTTCGAGAGAGCAGAGTGAGTGAGTACTAAGGACCTCTCTCCTCCCCAGTCCACTCAAGTGACCAGATGCAAACAGAAACATTAAAGGGTGCGCAGCCATGCTAGACAGTGGGAAACAGCACCAACTGACCAAAAACTTGGAGCAATTTCCCAGAAAATGCAAGTCTGACGGGACCCAAGTGACGAGAAAATCATCTTAGAGACCAGCCCATCGCTGGGGCAGGCCAGACCGCCGCGGCACACTCGCGGAGGGCACCACCCCACGGCTCGGCCCAGCCCCCCGCCAGCGCTGTGTGCGGCACAGGGCTGCTCGGGGAGGACAGGGAAGCCCTGGAGGACACCTGAACACCCGAGGGACGGGAGTGTCCAAGGGCTTGGGCCCCAGGCGCACCACCACCGCGGCTGAGGAGGAAGCAGCTCAGGCCTCCGAGAGACCCGCGGACAGTCTCTGGAGCACCACAGAAGCGAACCCGAGGCTCCGCGGTTCCGAGCGTGCACGGCCGCCTCGCCCGCCGGCTGCGCGGTTCCGTCCGAGCGCCGATCCGGCACGGAGGGACACTTAGAGAAGTACGTGCACCAACCACGGAGTGACCGCGGTCTGACGCCAACCCGGGGCTGCTGCACACACGTGGGGCCGCCCCCACGTCCACACCCATCCACCAGCTGTCAAAAGTCAGCTTGACTTATACCGACAAGTGCTCACAATACATTAAAACATAAAAAAAAATAAAACAGAATCATCCCCCAAGGGGTGACTTCGCGTCATGAAAACACCTGCGCACGGCCGGGGCTCAGACGCAGGGCGCAGGCCCGCCTCCCGCAGCCAGAGGGCAGGGGAGCAGGGCACCTTCCGGCCTCCGCGGACACACCTCGATGGTGACACTGCAGTCTGTCCTCCGCCCAGTGCCCCTCCCCGGCGAACGCTCACACCCGTAAAACCTTCACGTCTGCAGGCGCCCGGGCCTCCTGCCCTGCCGGCTTCCGGCCACGCCCATCAGGCCGAGGGGAGGTTCAAGAAGGTCCCAGGCGATCCCGAAGCAGGAGACCCGGATGCCACCGCCGGGCTGACCCAGGGGTGAGCATGTGAAGGCCGCCCCCTCCCTGGACACAGGGCGGCTGGAAGCGGCAGCAGGTGGCACGCTGGGGCTTTGCAAGGGGAGAAAGAAATCCTAAGGCGTGTGCCCACGCACACTTTTGAATGTTTGAAGGTAAGGGCCACACAGACGTGGGTCCCAATATGGGATCCCAGACAAGCCCCTCCTTCCATCCAGGCCTGAGAGCACCTGGGCGCTGTGAGGACCGACCCGTGTGGCACCCCGAGTGTAGGGCCTCACAGAGGCACACCGCAAGGGGCTCCTGAGCCACACCCAGCCCCAGCCCCCCACAGCCCCCCCCAAACAAAGAACCTGGATGAGAAATCAACTCTCCAAGTCACAAAGTGACCTTTAGGTGTCACCTCCCACAAGCTCCACGCCTGAGCCCTGGCACAGCAGCCGGGCCTGCCTTCAGGTGAGCCGCCCGGCCCAGTCTCCCGCCGGCTGGCTCCTCCCCCGAGATGAAGGACAGGCGGCCAGCACTGTGCCAAGTGCAGGCAGGACCAGCAGGGCCACTGTCGAGGAAGACACGTCCACAGCCCGAGATGAGTGCCGCCGCCAGGGACACCCCTTCTGCCCAGGGCAGCCCCACCGGCCCTTACCTGGGTGGCTTTGGGAGCTCATCGCTGGCAGCGTCTGTGCCTCGCCGTGACTCAGCGGCTGGAAACTTCCACGGGGACGATGCTCCACGCAGCTCCAGAGTCCCGGGGACACATGCAAGCCCAGCGGCGGGCCGGGGCAGGGGCACGTCAGCGCCTCGGGGTGAGGCAGGGCATCCACCGGCTCAGGGGAGGGCCTGCAGTGGGGCAGAGGAGACAGCACAGTCAGTGGGTGCGCAGAGGAGCCCCGGATCTGTTTTCGCTCGTTCCCACCGCCTGGAATGGACCAACGACCACCTGGGCAGCTCTGCTGACAGGACGCACTGTCGGGGAGCGGGGGCTGTCAGTAAAACGGGCAAACACAGTGAAAACATGAGAGCGACCTCACCCCGTCGGCAGAGAGCGCAGCACAGGGACTCCATCCCGCCCGCCCGGCCACAGCCCCCGAGGGCCAGCTGCACGCAACAGCGGCCGCACTCCAGCTGCTCCCGGCCCCTCTCCAGAGTGGCTGTCTCCTGTGTCCTCGTTGTGAAGTAGCACGCGCCCGTCACAGGGGGGTTTTGACAAAGTCACCTGTGATGCCGTCACAATGGGGCCAACATGTGTAAGCTCCTGACACGTTTTCCCTTGCCCTATGCCCAAACTGCCAGCTCTCAGCCGCGGCCCCCGACTCTGTACTGCGTTGACACCGGTTTTCCAGGGTCCTTAACTCCCCCGGCCGCACTGGCTGCAAGGCTCGGTGAGGACGCCGCCCCTCCACCACGTCGGGCGGGCATCTGGGACCGGGCAGCTTGTCACCCCTTCTCCCCAGGACCAGACCCTGGGCACTGCAACCCCTGAGCGGAAGAGCACCGACGCGAGTCCATGAACTCCCACCACCAAGCACCCGTTCCTCGCCCCGGCATCGGCAAGGGGCTGTTTAGACCGTGTGATGAGCATGTGTCACTTTTATAATCAGAACATAGAAATACCCTGAAAAATGGTCCTTATGAAAATCCTCCCATTGACCCTGGCTTCAGGCCCATCTGAGGCCTGTCTGCCATCTTGTCCTCTGCCAGCGTGACGAATCCCTGCTCCTGATGAGATCACTCAAGGCCAGTTTCCCGATTCCTCACAATCAAAGAACCTGGCCCACACAGCCTGGAAGCAGTCACTCCCCAGGACCGGCTATTTAGGTGGTTTCCAAGTTCAAATTCTCTGTAACTCTGTGGTTAATATCTGAATGACTGCGGTTCTGTAGCTGGTTACTTCCCCATGAAACACAGTGGCATAGCTCTCAGGCTCAGAATTCTTATTCACGTCTTGGTCAGAAGGAGCTTTTCTTGAAGGCAGTGTAGTGGGCTGGCCAAAAGGTCCATTTAGTTTTCCTGTAGAATAAAAGGCACATTCTTCATGTTCACCAATAACTTTAATGATGTGGATATTCTGAATATGACGGCTCTCTCCCGCGTGGTAGAACGTTGATTGTTCTCAATTACTGTCTCGATGTGATCGCCGTCAGCTTCAGTGGGTCTCCCCGACCGTGGAGCGCCGTCCAATGGGAAATCTCCAGCAGGAAACTGCGCAAAACTCTTCTGACACGTTCTATCAGGCACAGCGCGCTCCCATGCACAGCTCAAATCTTTGTGTGCGTTCCAGTTGTTTTTACCTTTCTTGAAATAATAAAGCATAATACACTGAAAATGTTGTGTATTTTCTCTCATCTTCAATATTAAAATGGCTACGCAAAAATTCGCCAATTTTGATGTTTTTTTTAAATGCACACTGACATGACAGCTGTCACAACACCATCTAACAAAACTGTTTCGAACGAAGTTAAAGATGACTAAGCACCACCAGAGCCATTTTACTGGAAAAAATAACAAAACGAACCTTTTCGCCGACCCCACAGCTGGCATGATTCCAAAGCCTTGCACACGTTAGCTGGCTCTCCACCCAAGTCACCCCTCACTGGGTATAAAAGCCGCCGACATTCCCCCCAACAGGTCCGTGCGCACACACCGCCCCGCCCCCTGCTCCGCAGGACACGCCCATCGGCAGGGTGGGGCTTCCCCCCAGGGAGCTCTGGGGCTGACGGTGCTGCTGCTGTTACTGTCACTGGATTCTGTCTGGATCGGGCCAGAATTTTTTCAACCTCGAAACAAAAAGACGTTTTCAGAAGAGGTACGGGAAGAGCCCCGTTTCTTTACCGGCCTCTCTGCCGGGGCAGTGCTCCTCCGCACCGTGGTGACAATCGCTCCGTTAACCGGCTCTGGCTTCTCCGGGGCACCCCGGACGTCCAGCTGAGCTCGCTCCGTCACCACGGCACGCGCGCCCTGGGTCGTTCTCCCACCCAGGCCTCTTCGCAGGCGCGTGATCCGCGCAACCACTTCACTCCTCACGGCTTCTACTGCAGGCTTACACCCGACTGCCCGTCCCCAGCCGCTCCCCTCACAGCTCGGCCTTCTCTCGTCCTCCCCTGGGTCCCTCCCTCCTCGCGTCCTTCTCCCGTGTGCATGCGGGGTCGCGCCTTCTCCCAGCCAGGCTCGTGGAGTTCGCTCTCTGACTTCGGCAGTACATCACTTTCGGAGGTAAGTTCACCTTCTGCAGTTCGGAGCAGGTCCCTTCCCTCATCCCGGGACACCGTTCTGAGGCCGGCACATGAGAACAGCTCTGGCCCCGGGCTGGGTTTTGCGCCAACGCCATGCGCGCCGGCCCCTACCCCATGTGTCCACCGCGGTGCTGGCTAGGGGCCTGCTCCGGGCTCTGCTCCGGCGGCGGACGGGCGGTGGGCTCTCAAGCACACGCTGAGGCAGCGGCGGAGCAGCCCTCGGATGCGCAGAGGCTGAAAACGCTCGGCCGGCGGACCCGCACGCAGCGGGTCCTTCAGGCGGAGGGGCAGGACCGCCCGCCGGGCCGCAGCTCCTCGCGGAGGCGGGAGAGGAGGAGCCTCGGAAATGCGAACCACGGATGTAAACTCAGAAGTCTCCTCGTAGGTTGGCTTTCGAGGAGAGAACTGCCTGAGCAAGAACAGCAATGTACCGAGAAGTTTACGGCACAGGGACCGAGGAAACACGTCGAAAGTAGCCCAGACCAGGCGCACCAGAGGCGCGCGGGCCGGGTCCCCACACCGGACATGGAGCGCGGCGTGAAGCGGCCACTAAGGTCCTAGTTAACGTGCCAGTAAGAAATAACAAAAACAACCCACAGGCAGGCAGGAAACAGACAAAACAAAAAGCCGTGACAGGCGGAGAGAGGCCGCTTCAAACCCCACTCCATCGGCCACCGTGCCAACGGCCCGCCCCCGCCCCCGCGGACCGGGGAAGAGGGCAGACCCCGCTCCCACAGAGCTCGAGGAGGAGGACGACGCGGGGCCGGCCGCCAAGGGTCCAGAGAGGGGCCGAGCGTGGGACGCGGGGACACCGGCCTTCCCCAGGCTCACGCACCCAGCGAAAGCGCTGCCCGCGAAGAGCCCGCTTCCGGCATGAGGATACAAACAGGCGGCACGGGGAAGGCGGGAAGAATACGTATCGTGCAACCGCTCGTCGAGCGGAAGCCACCGCCGTCACGCTAACGCGGGGCCGGGAGCGCCCTCGGGAGGGAGAACAGCGCCCCCCCTCCCCGGAGGAGAGACGGAGCGGCGCTGCGAGGAGGAAGCGGCGGCCGTGCAGCCGGACACCCGGCGGGAAGAACCACGGAGGACACGGCCGCGCCGCCGCCACTGCCGCCGCCGGGACGAGGACAGGACGCCCTGCGGAGGGGCGAGTGCGCGCCCCCCGCACTCCTCCTGGAGGCGCGCGGAACGCCCGCCGGGACAGAGCGCTCCGCGGCGCCAGACGAGGCTCCGCACGGTCTAGAGGACTGGAGCCGGGCCGTACGGGCGCGTCCCCTGAACACGGCGCGGTGAAGGCGGAACCCCGGCGTCTGGGAGCCGACGCACTCCCCGGGGCCGGGCCGAGGAGCCATGGGAACGCGGGCCGGAGAGTCCCGGAGCGGAGGCCTTGGACGGGAACGGAAACGCAGCGTGTCACCGCGTGTGCGGCAGGGGACACTCGGGGCGCCGGGAGCCCGCCCCGCCCGCGCGGGTCGCAGCCAGCGCCCCCCCCCCCCCCCCGGTGCCGCCTGGAGGAACGAACGAACGAACGACCGACCGGGGCGAATCCGGGACAAGCGAAGAGGAGCGGACCTCGAGGCGATGGAGGGAAACGCGGGAAAAGCGCCGGGACTGACAGCGGACGCCCCGGGACGAGGAACACCGCGAGACCTCCGGCTGAGCTCGCGGGAAGGCGCGGACAAGACAGGCGGGCGTCCGAGCGGGAGGTCACCGGGGCGTGCGGGACCGGACGGCGCGCACGGGACGCCGCCAACACCCTCCCGCCAATGACCGTGACACTCCACGACCCCAACAGATGCCTCACGGACCCACAGGACGGAGCTCACCGACGGCCAGCCCCGGCCCGGCCGGCGTCCTGGCGTCCGCGGGGCGCCGGGCCTCTGGCCACCCGCTGCGGCTCCGCTCCCGCCTTCCCGCCGTTCCTTTCGCCTCAGCGCGCTCCTTTCTCCTCAGCGCCTTTGCCGGGACTGCACTGCGCAGGCGCAGGTGCGCCGCCACGCCCCTCGGCTCCGTGTGGCCAATCCCGTGCCCCCACAAGCGGCGCGGGCGCACCGGCGCGTGCTGGTTCTGGTCCGACGCCACCACCGCTCGTTCCGGGGGCCGCCACCACCGCTCGTTCCGGGGGCCGCCACCACCGCTCGTTCCGGGGCCGGGACGAGCCCCTCCAGGTCCGCCCCCCTGTGCTCCTGACAGGCCCCTCCCCCACCTCGCTCTCTCTTTCTTAAAGCGTTCTTTACTTTCCCGGAATCGACCGCTTCTCGGGGAGCCGGGTCCCTTTCTTTGGAGCCGAGGTGACCTGCGCCGCCGCCGCCGCCGCCGCCGCCGCCGCCACCGCCCGCGGCCCTCCCAGCAGGCAGTGCGCAGGCACCCACTGCACGTCCCAGCTCCACGTCTGCGTCCAGCCGTCGGTCTGCGTCTCTAAAGTCCCGAGCGCGCACGGACGCCTCCGACGGCAACCCCGCGCCTCTCGCCCCCTTCCCTGCGGCCCGGGGTCCGGCCTGCTCCGGCGCCTGCGAGCAGCCTTGGCCCTCACGTCTCCGGTGCATGTACTCGTGTGTCCGACGCCGGCGCAGAGCTGCTGACCCGCCCACGCGAGCAGCCCCTTCTCCCACACGGCCCGGCCCGCGGGGCTCGGTCCCGACGCCGGCTCCCCGCCCGGTCCTCCCCGCTGCGCCCCCAGCTCGGTGAGCGACGCACTGGTGGCAGCAGTCGAGTCACTGGGAGTGTTTGTATTTCACGTGGGCGCCCCCACGTCCTGGCTGCGTTTAACTGTTTGTGTATTTTTGGATATGTGAGGAGTAAGAAATACAAAATTTGTTTCAGTGGGAAAAAAATGTGCTCGTGTTGATATTTGCAATTTAAATTTAAGATTTCAGAGTTTCGATGTAAATTTCTCTTCCTTTTAAAAAACCTTCCCGTGTCACGGGCACTTCAAACGTAAGCTTCAAACATGCACGAAATAAACTGGGGAGCAGGGTGGGCCCCCGACACGGGCCTGCCGGGCATCCACACCCCATACGCCTCCTTCCGCATGCTCTGAAATGCCCCAAATACACATGCACGGTTGTGAAAATCTGGGGTGCATCCGTAGAACCCTGTTACCTTGTGAGCTTTTTCTTACTTTCAAGCACATGACCAAACGAGTCAGAAATAAACGTCCTTGCTATAATGCACTTGGAAGCCGGTTCTGCTAGGAACAGTGCGGCTGGTCACCATAGCCTGTCCTCCAAACTGCAGGACACGGAAGACCCTGAGGGTGTCGGGGCAGGACAGAGTCTGGGGTGGGCTCTGGGGCAGGCGAGAAATAGCACCAACCACTACACGGAGGGGTCCCCCTGCAGAGCCGGGGATCCGGCCCTGAGGAGAGCGCACCCTCCACACAGCCCTCGCCCAGCCTCAGGGCTCCTCTGCACCTCAGGTGGCCTGGCCGCCCCTGATACAGGCTGTCTCAGACCCAGGTGGTTCTGGGGCCCACGGCCTCCCGAGAGGAAGGCAGGGGACTAGGGGCTGGAGAAGCAGAGACAGATGACCTGGAAGACAGTGGACCTGGACCAGGAGGCTGAAGAACCAATTCCAGAATCTGGCAGACAGACAGAACCTCAGGGCCCAGCCTGGGAACCCTGGTTTCTAGAAGCAAGTAACTATAGTGCAGTGTGGGAGCCCACAGAGGCAGGAACCCAGGTTCCAGGTGCCGGCCTCTGCAGACAGAGGTGTGTCTGCCAGGGGTCCATGGTCACAAGCACAGAAGCCATCTAGGCAAAGGAACCTCCCGGAAGAAACGGGGGATCCAGAGAGGCCCTGGAGGGCTCCTGCAGCAGAAGTCATAGGCAGTCCGCAGGGACCTTGGCCGAGACTCATTCCCAGTGGCCGCACCTGCGGGGCCAGGGCAGGACACCGTGACCAGCAGACCTACCGTGGTGACTCCAACAGGAGAGGGGTCGTTCCCAGAGGAAAGCAAAGAGCTGGCCAGGGGAGGAAGGAATGGGACTGGGTGGACAAACGCCACAGAGAGCCACGACCCGGCGATCCCAGCGCCCCCAGCGCCCCCAGCGCCAAGGCCGGAGCTGCGGACACGCTCTGTGGGGCTGAAACAGCAGCTCCCCCGCAGCCTGGACGACCCAGGTCTCCCCAGTTGCCAGCTTCCCCACGGGACCCATGGGTGGGACGGCACCTGTGCTGGCTGGCGGATGGACCTCTGCCCCCTGTGGACTGGCCCTGAGCTCCTGAGACCCCACCGCCCAGCCTGGGAGAGAGCCCTGCCCTGCGGGGCGTCCAGGCCCCGTGTTGCCACAGCGAGCTGCAGGCCTCGGTCCGGTCTCTGCCTTCTGGAAAATGCTGGGTTCCCTAAAGCGGACGCCCTGCAGTGTTTTCGGGAACTCACGGTGGGGCAAAGGCTCGGGGGCAAAGGCAGCTGGAACACCAAGGTCTCCAGACTGGCTCACAGACGTGTCCCCAGCAAAGAAGCTATGACCTTCCCGTGTCCTTCCCCCGCTGGAACCGTGGCCCCTCCCCAAGCCCGTCTCCCCGGAAAGGCTTCTCCTGAGCTCCCAGCCAGCGGTCCCCCTCACCCCCGCCCCTGCTGTCTTCCCCTCAAAGCTCCGGGCGCTGGGTCAAGCACAGAGGAGAGTGCACCCCTCCTGGTCTGTCTTGTCCTTGTCAGCCCCGCCCCGGCGACAGGTGCACAGAGCGGGATGAACTTTTGAAAAGGGTCCTGGGTGCCCCTCAGGAGTCAGCTCGAAAGGGGCTGAGGTCCACAGCAAACTGCAGAAACAGCAGGCTCCGCCCCCGGGAGGTGGCAGGAGGGGAGTTGCCGGGGCCACAGCTATTCTTCTGGAGAAGACGCCTCCTCGCTCAGCCGCATCCAAGTCACGGCTGAGACGCAGACCCACCGGCACTCGGGACTGTCAGAAACTGAGCTGGATGGGGGTCCCGCACCTAAGGAACTCAAGAAAAAACCACTTCAAGACTGGTGGGGGCATGGAGACGCGGCCCAGGCTGCTCCCACACCCACACGGGGCGGACAGAGGTCGGGAGGGATGTCGCAGGAGCAAGACCCCCAGCCCAGGGTCCTGGCACCAGGAAGACAAGTCCCCACAACTTGTGGACGCCAGAACCAGCGGGGATTGAGGCTGCGGAAGACAGAAAGTGCTGGAATCCCAGGCAGTTCCTCTTAAAGGGCCCACGCATGGACCTACTGGACTCGCTCTGAGAACCACATCTAATGCAGAAGATTCCAGAAATCCAAAAGCATGTGGCTTTTTGGATTTCCTCTGCTCAGGATGCCTCTGCTCAGAGGAAGGAGGTCAGGGCTACTGACAGAGCAACAGGTAATAATACACACCTGGCTACAGAAGGAATCTGCATATTTTAATGGAAGTGGTGGGACACAGCAGAAAAGTTGAGAACACGCCGCTTCCCAGCTGAAAGCTGAAACGCGACAGAGAAAGCGACGCCACCAAACTCTCCAGGACCCGGTCTGAGAGGAGAGCGCTCAGGAACACCCCCGACTCGTCCAACCACAGTCCCCGCCCCCATGTGCAGCAGCACCCCCTGCAGAAGGAGGCCCCTGAACGGCCCCCTGCAACATGCACAGTGTGAAAGCACAGCGGAGAGCTACCGGTCAAGTAAGACAAGACGCGAGTGTGACACAGGTCCTTCTGCCCTGACGGAGACACCCGAGGACACTCTCCTAACGGCAGGTCACCCTCCTCTAAGGAAACGCACACGGCGAGCGGCACCGAGACATCGGAAATCACAGGAGCTGGCGGAGTCAGGAGCCTCCACGCCGCCTCGCAAACGACGTCCGGCACCTGCGTCTGCGCCCCTCCTGCCACTGCGAACCGTCCTGACGAGCGCTGGACGATCGCAGGACGTGGGGCTCGGAACACAGACACCCCCACAGCCGCGCCCTCCCCCCCGGATGTGCGGCACACGCCTCGAGCCCACACCTGGGAGGGTGAGCCGTAGGGAAGCGTCTGTAACTCCGATTGACAGGCTCCTTCGAAGGGGGCGCGGTCACCCGCCAATCAGGCAGTCTCCGACACTGAGAGTCTGTTTACGTGAAGACACCGCTGTCTTTCTCTTTATTTCCGTTCCACGCAGAAGAAATGAAACCAAACGCATCACTGAAGTGGGTGCTGGCACCTCCCCCTCCAAGGGGCTGAGTCGCCTACAGCTCTTCCTCCCTCGGCTGCCCTTGGGCATTTCAGTTGACCCGATTTCACGGAATAAGCCATAAACCTTCCGAAGAGCAAGAGTCTTACAATGATAAATTCTTAAGAGAACACACTCCTTAGACTCTTGTTAAGTGGCCACAGAGAAACGTGGCAGACAGCAAGGGGGACACATCTGCCTGCTGACCGCGACCTTCTGCATCCCGTCACGCCGGCAAAGAACGGCCACGGCTCAAGGTCCATGCGCCCCCCCCCCCCCCTCCTCGCGCCGTGGCCTGCCAGGCTGGTGGGCGCACGGGGCTGCGGGCACGACCACACAGCCTCTGCCCCCCGAGGAGGGAGGAAGCGAGGCGGTCACCAGCAGAAGGCACCAAGGGGCCTTCCCCGAAGGGGAAAGCCCGGGAGGCCCCTCTCCCCACTGGCGGTCACCGGCCTGCCGGAGATGCTGGCCGGGGCCACGCGGCAGGAAAAAGAAACGGAAGGCACGAGGGATGAAGACGGGATGAAGACGAACTTGCAGCTTCGCTCACAGACCACACGCCCCGCGCACACAACACTCAGACGGTCTGCCAGGGCCCGGCGGACTCCTATGTGGACGTCACACATCACCAGGTGCAAGGTCGATACACAAGAAGCTACTTTACTCCCACACACCAGCAACAACTAGAAAATAAAAGAGATACTGTGTACAACAGCACGCAATAGCAGCAAACCAGCAAACATCCAGGCCCAGATCTACCAAAAGCTGTGAGAACGTAACACGTCAAACTATGAAATGTTAGAAGTGAAATTAAAGGCCTAAATAAGCGAAGAAACATACAGTGTGTGTGGACTGGAGGTCCAGCATGATTAAGATATCAGTGTTCCCCAAATTAATCAGTGTTCCCCAAACTAAATGCAATCTCAGTCAAATCCCCCTAGAATTTCCTTAATAACTGACAAGTTAAACTGTGAATGCTACATGGATGTGCAGAGGACCCAGGATAGCGATCCTGAGGAAAAAAGACCCGGAGGACTTCCTCTACTAAATCTCAGGGTTTCCTATACACCTGTGTACACAGACACTGGTATAAGACTAGACAAGTAGAACAAGAAACAGAACACTCCGGAGTGAGACCAGCACAAACCCAGTCACGTGGTGAGGGCACAGGCTGCCCTCCGACCCACAGGGAAACAGCCGAGGGGGCCGGGCCTGCTGCCACCTTCTCTCGGACGAGCCAGCCCCGACCCACCTCCCGGGGCCTCAGTGAGATGGATCACACAGGCAGCGGGTCAGACAGCCCAGCAGGGCCGGGAGGGCAGCAAGGAGACAGATCTGCAGGCAGACAAAGGTTCTTAAACGGAGTTTTCAACCTTCTTCTGAGGCACTGACCACAAGGGGGAAGAAAACAATACATTGTTTTCTGTATCCAACTCAGAACTCCGTTTGTCAAACGCCCAGTGTGCAGAGCGCGGGAGAAGTTAATCTGCCCAAAATACATCCTGCAAAGGACCGGGACCCCAAATAGATAGTAAAGTCTTACAAACCACCACGTTTAAAAACGCAGACAACACAAATAAAAAACGGGCAAAGGGTGCGAACAGGCACCTTCACACTGGAGGACGCCAAACGGTCCGTCGGACGGGTACAAAGAGGCGCTCAGCTGCGCACTCGCAGGGAAATGCAAACTGAAGTTGCTACCGGGCGCTGGCGCGCAAGCAGAGCTGGGGCTCACACGCGGCCGTGAGTGTGAGCGGCACGACACCGTGGGGACCTGCCTGGCGACAAGCACGGAAGCTGCACCGCACACACCTGGGCCCAGCAAGGCCACTCCTGGGCGCGCGCGCTACAGAAGCGCGTGGATTTGCTCACCAAAGCCGTTCACAAGCAGGACGCAGCAGCAGTACCGGCGGCAGCCAGACACGGGACACGTCCCAGCCGGCCCCGCACAGCAGAACGGACGCACAGACCGTGGCCGGTCCTACCGCGGAATGCCACCAGCCTCGAGAGCAAACAGCGGCACTGGAAGCGGCGGCCGGGCGCGTCGCACAGACACCGCGCTGGGCAAGGACGGACACGAGGAAGCCCGAGCTGCACGGCCCCGCACGGCAGGGCCTGGACCGGGCGGAAGGAAGCGGGCCACTCCCACGCTGTCAGGAGACAGGTCGCCCTGGTGCGGGCGGAACAAGGGGGCTGGTCACCCTCTGTCTCCTGATCCACATGCAGAGTGGTGGGGTCGGTGGGAGGTCTACCTGGTGGAGAGTCGCCCACTGAACACTTCGGGCTGGGGGGCAGGGGGAGAGAGAGAATAAAGCGACTCCTCAAAGACCGTCCTGCATCCGAGAAAGATCCGAAACTGACACCTGCGCGCCCCACAGCTGGCCCCGCCCCCAGCTGGCCCCGCCCCCAGCTGGCCCCGCCCCACAGCTGACCCCGCCCCAGCTGCCCCTCCCACAGCTGGCCCCGCCCCACAGCGGACCCCGCCTACAGCTGGCCCCGCCCCCAGATGGCCCCGCCCCACAGATGGCCCCGCCCCCAGCTGCCCCGCCCCGCTGCACTGCCTTCCTCACACCGCCTGGGCAACCCGCGAGCCCGCACAGCCCTGGGCACTGCCCTCCCACAGCCGCCAGGCATGGCACGGGGGACGCATGTCAGGTGGCCCCTCTCGGACCAGCTGGAGCTCACGGACGGCGCTGGCCACGTGCTCACTCCCACGGAGGCGGACGAGGGGTGCGCGGCCCGAGCCCGGTTCTCGGACAGAAACACGCACATGAAAGAACTTTCCATTTGAACGTGCCCCCGTTTAGTAGCTACTGACACTGAATTAATTTAAATTAACTCAAATTCTAATCAGAAAACGAACTCCTGGCTGTGACTTTTCTGAGTCCTATTGGCACGGTGAGCTTTTCGAATGCTGTTCTGTCCCGCAAACACCCTTACCGAAGCCCGCCCCGTCGGGCCCAGCGGTTGTGCTGGGGAGGGTCATTCTGCGGCAGGTGGCCGCGTGGCAGAAGACTGACGTCTCCTGTCCCTGGGGTTTGTTGGGGCGGGTTCACCTTGTAGCTCCCCCGTGGGCTCTGCACTCCAGAGCAACAGCTCTCAGCACGTCCCAGCAGGGAGCTGCCCAGTCCTGCCGAGCGACGCCAAAGCAGGCGCCCCTGCCCCCCGACCCCGGCCACTCTGGGACAGCCGGGCCCAATGCTGGGGGACGCGGGCACAGGCACGGGCCGCAGGCAGCACCGGGCCACGGGAGCGCCAGTGAAGACACACAGCGTGCACACGGGAACCACCAGCAGTGGCAACACAGCACCGGTCTCCCCCCAAAACGAAGCAGCCCCCAGCCCCGGGCCCGCTCCCTTTGGCTGCACGCCGATAACCGGCCACACCGTGGTTTTAGCAGCACGGCTAAACTTCTTGATAAAATAAACACTCTCGATGAAGGGTCCAAACGGATCAAGTGTCCAGATAAAACAATACTTGTTTCCTTTAGCTGCTAAAGAAAATAAAAGATTCTGGCAGGCAGAGGCCTGGAGATGTGACTTTTAAGTGTGAAATTCTGGGCCGTTTAACATCCAACAGCCGTGAGAGTTTCCACACAAGGCAGCGAGGCCAGGGGCGTCCTAGGCGGAGAGACGGCCGCAGCCCTGAAGGAACCCAGGGCCTAGGTCGGCGCCCCACACGGGACACCTCGGGCCCGTGACGAGCAGCCTCACGCCCTCCGGCTGCTACCACCGTAAACCCAGCACACGCCAGGTCCCCAACCTCACGGGACTCACCCTCGCCGCCAGCCCTGGGAGAAGGGACGGCGGCTCAGTGACAGGAGGCTCCGTGGACGGGGGCGAAACCGCTCCCCTCCTTCCCCCACCGCACGGAGCCGCCGTCTCTGAATCTGCTGGTAGAAGTGTGTCCAGGCTGTCCCGAGACGGCGCCGTGTGCTCCCCCCACTCCTCGCCCTCACGTGCGAACGGGGCAGCTTCCCAGGGGACCAGACAAGCTGAACTGCCACAGGTGAAGCGCCGAGGGGGCTTCGAGGGGCCGGGTGTTCCGGGGCCGGGTGGGCCGCCAAGCGCTGCGTCTCTCGTCACTCACCCCCTAGTCTGCATCCCGGAGTGATTACTTCCCATGGAAAAGCGCAGAATCCCCATCACTGTGGAGCGGGCTCAGCTTTCAGAGATGAGATGTTCTTCAACTTCTGCATCCGTTGCCCATACGGTGTCACCAGACAGGAGCCCCCGAAACGACAGCTACGTGGGGACCGCACACATCCCAACCCCAGGGTGCGGCCGGGGGACACCTGCCCCAGCCCAGGGCCGTGCCCTCCCGGCCAAGCAGGCTCTTCCCCCCAGCACACAGCAAGGTGACACCCCGTGGGCCTCCCACCAGCAGGGCGTGCGCAGACACACGCTGTGGCCCCTCACCATCGTGCCCGCGCCAAACCACCCACACGTGGCAAACTCGGGTCTCTGACAGCTCGAGTGTCAGCGCTGCCCGGGGCGGGGCCACTCGCCCGGGCACTGCAAGGCCTCCCCCGCAGGCCGCCAGGCGTCCGAGGTGCTGAGGTCCCCGGGCTCCCCTCTGCCCAGCCCAGGCCGACTCACTGGAGGGGAGGGATGTGTGCTGACCGCTGGCCCCACCGAGGGCAGGTGTCACTGCATCGTGGTCACCGGCCCGGCTGCCGGGCCACCACTGGGCCCACAGCCTCTCGCACTGTGTCTTTTCCACACAGCCTCAGCGTGTGCCCCGACGGCCCTGCAGCAGGGCTGGTGAACTGGGGACGACGGCACTCCACCCTCCCGCCCCCACGGAGGGCGCTGTGTGGTCAGGAGAGGCGTGCTGTGACCACCCTGGCTCTGACGGGCGTGTCCATAGCTGTCAGTGGTGTGGCCTTCCGCTGGCCATGCCCAGGACCGGCCACCTCCCCACTGCTGCGCACAGCAGGGCCCTGGCCCCAGGTGGCCACGGGAGCCGCAGGATGTCTGGGGGCCCCGCACCCTCCCGGGGGTCCAGGTGCAATCAGCTCTAGAGTCACGGGGCAGACCCCCAAACACTTGTGTCCTGCCGGCTGAGCCTGGCCCCAGGTTCCTCCCCTTCATAGCTGCTGACGTGTCCCCACACCTGTGTCTCCCGGGTAAGGCACTGGCCCCAGCAGAAGGTGCCTGGAGCCGAGCGCAGGGGCCTAGCCGTCGTCCCCTCACACGAGGCAGCGCCAACGGCGTGTCCGGGCAGGTGCCGGGGCGAGGCGGAGGTCCCAGAGGCGCAGACGCCGAGACTCTGGGAGACGGCCATGCCTTGGGGCAGGTGTCCGGCCGGGAAAGTCCCCACCGTGCCTTCAGGGTTTGAGCGGGAACCGACCTCTGGAGAGCGGCCTGAGAACCGCGCCTGCCAGGCGGGACTCACCCTGAGCACCTCCGATTTCCTCTGGAGGTGGAAGTTCTGTGGAGACCAAATCCCTGGTCTTCAGCTCTCCTCGTCTCACAGGACAACTGTGGAGGAGGCAGAGGGTCGGGTGGCAGGGGTCGCTGCAGGGAGACTGGTCCCGGAGCAGCACCGGTGAGCGGTCCAGTGAGGCCCGGCACCCTCTGCCCAGCCAGCAGCAGGGGCACCAGAAGGGACACGCAGCTCCCACACCTGCCCCCCCCCCCGCCACGGATCTTGCCAGGCCACTGCCCATGTGCCACGCAGCCACTGAGTTAGCCAGGCAAGGCGGTCCCTGGCCCCTGGTTACTGGCAGCGGCTCTGGGCTGCACGTTGTGGGAGGAGACCACCAGGCAGACCCAGCACGTCGGGGTGGTGGGGCCGGGAGGAAGCTAAAGTGGTCGGGAGCGGGCAGCAGGGGCCGGGGGCAGGGGCCAGCTCTGACCAGGTGACAGCTGACCGGGAAGAGCAAGGGAGGGAGGAAGCCCTGGGAATTGAGGGGGCGAGGGTCCAGACCCAGGTCTCACTGCCCCCAGGCCCCTCCTTCCTGAGGAGCGCACCTGCAGCTCACGCTCTCCTGGGCTGAGCAGAGTCTGGCACTGTGGCCTCAGGTCACACGCTACCTTTCAAAGACGAGAAACACACGGAGCCCCCTGCAGACTTCCACTCTGCGGGCACCCAGGATGCGTCCCGCCCCCCCCCCCCCGCCCTCTTTCCAAGGAAAAGACCCCCACCCCACCGGCCCCGCCCCCACATGGGCGTTCACTCGGTGTTCAAATGCACGCACGCGTGGTCATACGCACGCAGTGTAGTTGCTGTCCGTGTGAGCGCCCTTCCCTTAGCGTTAGCCAGCGCCGGCGGCCGGCAGAGCACCGGGGGCAGCCCCGTGCCTCTCGGGGCCAGCCCCTCCCACAGCCGGCGGACCTGGGGTGTGCGCACGGGCCCAAGGGTGCGAGAAAGCCGGGCTGAGAACGGCTGCACGGCGGAGCGGACTCACCCCACAGCACCTGGCGCCCTGCGCCAGTTAAGATGGGGCGTTTCACGTGCCGTGTTTCTCTCCGTGACGGTAACAGTTTTTAAAGCCAGACACACACTCCACACTCCAACACACCACCCGTCCGTCCCGCAGACGGCCCCCCGTCCCCCACTGCACAGACTCGTGGGGGTGTCCTTCTCCATCGGCCTGGCCGCCCGGCCGGAGACAAGGCACTGCGCCCAGGCGACCGCGTGGAGCTCGGCAGCCCCTCCCGCGGCACCACCGGGTGCCGTGCGGCGGCGCCTCCAGGAGCGTCTGTGCCGCAGTCACCGGGGAGTGGCTGGAAGAACACCGGGCCCCACCACACTCATCAGGATGGTTGGAGCGTGTACGTGGTCAGGAGCTGTCCCCCACACATGTGACCACCACGCACTGGGCACTGGGACAGCAAAGGAGACAGATTCCAGGAATCGGCAGCAAGGGCACCGCTTCCCACTCCTCGACCCCGGGAGCGTCACGCTGAGGACACGCAGCGAGCCCGTGCTGGGAGACGCATGGCTGGCTCCCCACGGCCCGGCGCGGCCCGTCCTGGAGATGTGATTCACGGTTCAGCCGGCCCCTCTCTTCCAACGCCGCCGCTCGGGCACCATGTCATCTCCCGCTGCGTCTGCTCGGGAACCGGCCCCGCGAGGACGACCTGAGTTCGGGGCACTGCGGCCCACGTTCCCAGCTCCCAAGAGACAGGGAGAGGACAAGGGCAGGCTTTACCCAAATGCAATCACAGTAAACGAAAGCTGACTTCACTTCCTCCCCCCGGACACTACCTGACACCTGCGACTCGGCCCGGAGTGGTTTTGAAATCACTGTTTGAGGTGCAGGACCGGGCAGCGGAACCAGGTCGAGCTGGGCCCGAACGCCACGTGGCCGACTCGAGTGCTGAAGCCCGAGCTTGCGTCCTGCCCACGGTGACAACAGGGTGTCGGCCTCTGAGCCGGTGACAGCGAGAGCGCCCTGAGGGAAAACCCCTGAAGCAGCCTCCACCTCTCTGACCGGGCGCAGCCGCCCCCGCCCCCGCCCCCGCAGGGCTCACTGCTCCGACCCCAAGACCGCCTCTCTGGCCACCACAGGAAGCTCCCTGGGCCGCTCAGGCCCCCAGCGCGGCAGCCAGACGGTGCAAACCACACGGAGCCCTGCAGGGGACGGTGTCACCGACCACCGACGGTGCCCTGGATCTCCTCGGGCCACCGCCGACGGCACGGAATCACGCCGACACCAGCTGGTTCCCCGAGCTAGGCAGGGCGTGCACCCACGGCACAGATTAAAATTAGGCACCCTAATTATCAGACTGTCACAGAAAAAGCCGGAAAGACCTCTTCTGTGAAAATGAACAGAAGTGACGGATTTCTCTATTTGCTTGCATTTGTGATGCACGACCTGTCTCTGATTATCAGGGCAGTCATTAAAAAACACTGTTGCCACATATACAAATTAAATCATTAGTATTTTTCCCAATTACAGTAACTGATCATTTGTATTGCTGATCTATTCTCCCAATTTCCTTCCTTTAATATTAATGCCATCGGAGACGCTTTAATAAAAAACACTCTCAGGCAACACAGAGCAATAACTTCCCTTCTCTTCCCTCGGATCCTGTAACTGCAGCCCCCTCCCCCCACCCCTCGAGGACCTGATTGGTCCCAGAGGGCCAGCCCCCCCCCCCCAGTGGGAGGTCCCCCAAGGCCCAGGAGGACACGCCTGCTTCCTGGGGCCCCAGCCCAGCAGCATAGGTGGGGCGCCAGAGCACCCCCACCACCCACCCGCGCTGCCCCCCACCCCCGCACCCCAGGAGCCCCCCTGCAAGGGGCACGGCCCCCCGGCAGACCTGTGTCATTCACACTTCGGCTCTGTGGGCTGGCCCTCTGCGAGCCAGCTTCCTGCCTGGGGGTCAGGGCTCGGAAGGGGGACACAGGCTGGCTGTCCCTGCTTGGGGCTAGCCTTGCGGACAGATGAGACGGAGCGGGGGCTGGCACCAGCGCCCCCACACCCAGCTGCTATGAGAGCCAGAGAAACACAGAGAAGTGCACGGTCCTCGGGGAAGCCACGAAGAAAAGGTCCTTTTCCAAACCCACAAACCGACAGACCGACCTCCCGACGGGCAGTTACAAAGCGCTCCTTCCTGGAGCAGAGCGTGGGACCGAGCACCAACCAGGCCGAGACTTCACATTCAACCGCCAGACGCGGAGCCGGGCGCCCAGCAGAGACGCTGAGGCAGAGCGGCCGGGGGCGCGGGAGGGAGAACGAGCAAGGCTGAGGCCACCCGGCCTGCAGGGCGCCCGGGGCAGCCCTCTCCAGGGCGGAGCAGGGAGGTAAACTCTGAGGGCTGCTGCAGGGTGCCAGCCCGGAGACCCCGGCTCCCTAGTCCACGGGCACCGTGAGCCCGGGGGGCAGGAGACAGGCAGAGATGCCCAGCACCCGCAGGCCACGGGGCATCCAGGGAGCCTCTTCCTCGCGCCCCCTCCTTAGCCCAGGCGCCTTGCCCTTGCCACCCAGCCTCCCGTGCTGCGGTGCCCGGCCCCTCTGGCCCCCGCCGTGGGAGGAAGCCCTCTCCCTCGGGCTCTGAGAAACACTCTGCCCCAGGCCGCCCGGGGAACCCTGGGCCTCCCAGCCTCGTCCCTCCGGGGGCTGCAAGGAACTGAGCTCGGGCTCTGCACACTGGGCTGGGGGCTGCCCTCAGCACCGGGTGGGACGCAAGGACTGTAGGAAACAGGGCTCGGGCTGGGACAGGCAGTGGGGGGCTCTGCCTCCGCCCAGCCCCTGGGGTAGGCGCCAGGAGGCAGAGGGGCCACGGGGACGAGGCCCACAGGTGCCAGCTGCTTCCTGCTTCTCAACCTCAGGCGCTGAGAAGCCTGCAGCTCCCACAGCTCAGGCAGGGCCGGGCTGGGCGACAGCCTCGGCCCATTTCTTCGGAGTCTGCCCTGGGGACCAAAGGGCACGGCAGCACTCCGAGACCCTGACTGCGCCTTGTCCACCCCTCACCATGAGGCACAGAGCGGCCAGAGGCCAGGAGACATGGTCCCAGCAGGGACTCCCAGGAGGCTGTGAGCCTCATCGCTAAGGAATGGGAAGGGGGTGCTTCTCCTGCTGCAGACCTGGAACAACCCCCCCAACCCCCCACCGTGCTTCAGTCAAGCCTAGGGCTGGAGAACCCAGTCAGAACACCAGCAGGTCCCTGCAGCCAGGCCACAGGCCACAGGCCACAGGCCACGGAGGAGGAGCCTGGGTGGGGCAGACACGCTGCAGGTGAGCCAGGAGGCCCGAATGCTACCCCAGACAGCAGGGGCCTGGCTGTCTGGGGTCTGGGTGTGGCCAAGAGAGGAGGAGGGCCAACGGCGCAGGGCCTGGGGCGGGCGTGCAGGGGGCAGGGCTCAGGGAGACTGTGGGTGCGGCCCTGACCACATCCATGGGCATCGAGGCCGCAGGCACCGGCCCAGGTGTGAGAAGAGGGGGTCGGAGGGGCATCCTCGTGAGGAGCAAAGGCTGGGGGGGGGCTGCAGTGGGAGAAGGGGAGCCCTTCACTGGAAGGGCCTGGAAGAGGAGTGCCACCCGAGGAGGCAGGGCCCCTGGGTGCCCAGGGGAGGGTACGACGCTCGGGGCCTGGGTGACTCTGAGAGACAGGCCGAGCCCTCCACTGGACGGCGTGGACACGCCTCCGGCACGTCTGTGCCCCGGAACGCCACGGCGCTGTGCCACGAGACCTGTCGGCACACCAGCGCCAGGGGCACCCGAGGGACCTCCACGAGGAGCCCCGACCCGAGTCTGAAAGGGGAGCCCGTGCCCCAGGGGCTGTGCAGAAGCCGGCCACAGCCGCCTGGGCCCAGCCCCACCCGCGGCCCCGCGGACAGGTCAGAGCCCGACTCCCGAGTGAGAAGCCACTGTCCTGCCGTCCTGAGGAAGCCAGACCCGACAGGACTCAGACACCGAGGGTCCATCTGCTGCTCCCTGCTCAGCCGCGGGCGCGTAGGCCGAGCGGCTGCAATGAGCCCGCCGGGCCATGAGAGAGGGGCGGGCTTCCGATCTTCCTTCGGGACCCCATGGGTGTGCACACACCTGGGTGCTGCCCCGGCCGGGCACGCCCCGTGTGTGTGAGTGCACGCCTGTCAGGGGTGTGGGCAGCGCTAGCCAGGGCGGTGCGCCCACAGCCTCGCTGGCTGAGGCGCAGGGAGAGAAGGCCCTGGTAACAAGTGCCCTGGACGAGGTCACCGCCCGCCCCCCGCCCCGTGGGCACAGGGACTGCAAGCAGGGGTGGCCCCCAGGGGAAGCAGAGGGTAGGAACCTCTTCCCGCCCACCCGGACCAAGAGGCCGCCTGCAGCCTAGTCCCACCATTCAGGCTGCGGGTTGCTCACTGTCCAGCTGTGCCCCAGCCGGCAGGGGCCAGGGGACGGGCCACCACCAGCAGCAACACGACCCCCAGGAGAGCCTCCCCTCCCTGCCAGTGAGAGGCCCCACCCCCTGAGAAGACACCCTCCGGGTGGGGAAGGCGAGGTCTGAGGGTCTCTCCTCTCCCTCTGGCTGGGACGCCCCCCACACCGGGGCACCACCCAGCCCTCCAACCCAGGGTGCACCCCGGAACGAGCCCCGCACCCCCCACTTGGGTGTGGACGGCTGTGCCTCCCGTCCCCACCTGTGCGGAGGGAGGGACAGGCAGGGGCCCGGGCCCAGCGAGCACCCCCGTCACACCGCCTGCTTCTGCTTCGGTGTCAGCGGGGAGTGAGTGCGGGTCTCCGAGCCGCAGGGCTGCTGAAGGACCGACAGCAGGACTTAACGACGGCGCGCTGCGGAGACCTGGCGGGATGCGGCTGGGCGGGGTCCACCCAGCCCACAGGCACCTGAGCCTAAGGCCGGGTGGCAGCATTCCCTCGCCCCGTGCCCTCCCCGTGCCCTCAGCGGGTCCAGGAGCTGGGCCACGGCCTCCTTGTCTTGCTCAATCCTGACAGCAGGCGTCCCCAGAGGGAATTCTCACGCCCACTCTGCAGGTGGGAAGACTGAGGCACAGGGACGCCGGGTGACTGACCACTTACACACTGGGGGCTGTGACGCCCATATTTCCAGCCCAGCTGCCTCCCCCCAAAGCACGTTCCTTCCCACGGAGCCCATGCTCGCCGAGCGGCAGGCGGGCTGACGGGCTGACAGGGTTTCCGAAACCGCGGCACTCACCCTTCTCAGGACACCCTCGGCACCTGCCCCCTCCACACAGGGCGGGGTGCTCCCCGGGGCACCGTGGGACAGCTGCCTTGGTCCCCTTGGGCTCCCCAGGTGCACAGCCCCGAGGGCAGCGGGACTGGTCAGGGAAGCCGACTCTGCCGCCACTCGGCACATTCTGTGCCCAGGTCGCGGTGACAGTTCAGAGGTGGACAGGTGGCCCGAGGCAAATGAAGCAGAGTGAACCCGAGACTCTTGTTGGGACAAAGATACCCTCTTTCCTGGTGGCACAAACTAGCAGGTGTGTAGCCCTGAGGGCAGCTGGCAGGACCATCTTAGGACCGGAAGTCAAGTCTCCCGAGACAGGGGGAAGAAACAAGCCCGTCTCAGTGACGGCGTGGTGGAGCTGGATCAAGCCGTACCCGGACCCCTTCACCTGCACTTTCCAAAAAAGCAAGTCGGTCAGTTCCCTGCAGAGTGCTCCCTGACCCTGCCGTGCAGGATCCTCGCGGACACAGAGCTACTGGAAACACCCTCCCGCTCAGGGCTGAGAGCCGCTCACAGAGACGTTCCCCTAGAGCACCTTTCCCACCATCCGGGGGGACGCAACCTGGTCTCCTGCCTCGTGCCCCTCCGCTCACCAGAGGTCACCGGCCCTGTGACACAGTCACAGCTGCCCCGCACACACACCCGCAGGGCCGCCGGAGAGGGCCCTGCCCGCAGGGCACAGCAGCACCCAGCCTCTCTGATCTCTCAGTCCCCAGGCCTGCGGCCCCCAGGACCCAAGCACCCAGGCCATGCAGGTTCCCCCAGCCACGGCTGCCTTGGAGAGCACCCCTGCCTCGTGTCACCACGGGAGGAGCCAGGGCCCCGTCCCTGACGCTCCCCACTGGCGCGTGACACAGAACAAGAGGAAAGCAGGGCAGGGGCACCTGCGACCGGCCCCGTGGCATACACCCCGTGTCCAGGACACCAGGCAGTGCCTCGGCATGAAGACCCGGCAGAAGTCTCCCTCACGCCTGCTCACGGTCACCCTCGGGGCCAGGGACCGCAGCCGCCCTGCCTAGGGATGCACGCACCTCGGCCAGGCCAGGTGCAGCGGGACGGCGTGGCCGAGGGCAGCCTGTGGGCGGGACACAGGGCAGCACCCCCGCCGTGCGCGGCACACCCCGCACGGTGCAGGGTGCCGCCGAGCTCCCGAGAACGTCTCTGGACACAGCGCCTGCGAGGACGGCGGCAGATGGCTTGCTCCCATGTGAGGCCCTGCAGGGGGGCTCTCACCCCGCCGGACGCGGGCACCCAGATGCAGGCAGAGACGCCCTGAGCTGGCACAGGGGCCCAGCTTCCGCCCTCCCCCGCCACAGCCCAGCAGACCGCAGCCGCCCCAAGACCTGCCCTCAGAGAGGGGTGGGAAAGGGCCGGGCCTCAGGGGGCGGCCCCCACGCAGCACCCCCTCTCTGCCTGCCCACGGCTCCCAGGAAGGAGCCCATCTCTCACCCCGCAGACAGGACCTGCAGCAACAAGGCGATGCCAGCCAGCCACCAGGGTCACGCAGCAGGGCGGGGTCTCCGCCCAGGTCTGCCTCCACACCCACGGGTGGCCTTGGCTCCCAGAGCCACGGGGAGGCAAGGTGTCCGCGGCACGGACACCCTCCTGGGCGCGACAGGCAAGTCGGCGCCACAGCAAGAGGAGCCGGCACCCCCGCCCTCTGACGCGAGCCGCCGAGGAGCCCCGAAGTAGAGAGAGAGAGAGCACCCGGGGAAGGGCGGAGCCTCTCTGCCCCTTCAGCTCCGTCCTCAGCTTCATTAAAGAATTCTGAAAATAATAGCTTCCCCCAAAGGCAGCCCACACTTGGCTCGGTGCTGCGCATTCTGACGCAGAAGGGCATTCTTCTCCGGGCTGGGAGCCGGGACGCAGCTCACGCTGCTGTTTGTCGGTTAACTCCTCGTCCCGGAGGGCTGGCCGCCATCAGCCCAGGGAGGGGCCGGGGGTGACCTCGATGCTCCACCGTGGCAGGGGGGCTCTCGGCGCTGTGGGCCAGGAGGCCACTCCCAGCTGTCCGGGGTGAGGCGGGCCACCAGCCCACACGCCCTCAGCCACCTGGAGAAGACAGAACGGTTAGGAGGAGGCAGGTGGGCCGCTGCCCAAGCTGACGATGCGGGACGGGCTCAGGTGGCCGCACGATCCAAGGCGGACACCCACGTCGGAGGAGGTGCCACGCGGAGACCACAGCGGGGACCGAGGCGCCCCAGTGCCGTGTCCCTCAGTGTGTCCCTCTGGCCCGGGGGCCTGGGGGCAATTACGGCCCAGCCCTTCGGCTGGCAAAGAAAGGTTTTCCAAAGAACAGGGGCTGGATCCACCTGTTATGACTTTTTGGTGCAAAATCTGCCCTCCATTTACGTCAGAGTGGGTCTGAACCCACGGCAGGGCCTGCCGCCCGGGCGGCCGCACTCCCAGTACTTGTCAGTTAACCTCGGCCCACGCCAGTGGTGGCATGGCCCTCTTGGCGGTCGAGGCCCTGGTGGGTGGCTGCAGCTCCCTGGGTGTCCACAGCCCCAAAGGTGGGGTGGGGCGGGGTGCGGACCAGCCCACTCAGAACTCTCTAAGCCCTTCGCCCTGGCGGGTCTCAAACCCCAGTCCTGAGGGGATGGCCGTGCGCTCCGCTGACCTGCTTGGTGCCCGCCTCACGGCCGGCAGACCTGCAAGGTCCCGCTTTCTGCCGTGACACTCGCGAGACGCCCTGCAGGGGGCCGGGCGGGCGGGGGGTGGGGCGCAATCAGCTGTTGACTCCAGATGCACAAAATGAACAGCTGGATCAGAAGCTGCTCAGATCCTTTCCAGAATGTTCTCTAGAATGACTTCCAGGGCGCTCAGGTCCTGACAGCCACGCCAAGGAGTCCGGAACCTAGAAAGGGGCTCTCAGTGACACTGGCTGAAGGAAGAAGGGACAGAGACAGCTACCACCTCCCATCAGGCTGCGCGGCCACAATGGAGCCCTGGGTGACAGCGCCACGGTCCCCGCACGTGCCCCAGAGATGGCTGGCCCTGCACCTGAGTCCCTGACCCCAGTCCCTCCTCCAGGGACAGGGCCCCTGCTGGGAAACGGAAGGAACAGGAGGTGTGTGCTCGGGGCGGCAGGGGCTCTGTGGAGGTGAGCCTGCCCGCCAGCCCACCAGCACCGGCCATGACGGCCCCGCCGCCCTGCAGCGGCACACAGCTCTGGCTGAAGAGGACCCCACCCAGTGCCCAGCCCGGCTTCAGCCTCCCCACCAACTGGGCCCCAGCCCCAGCCTCGCAGCCTGGGGCACCTGCATGTGAGCCCTCCTCCTCCCCGGCCCCCCAGCGGCTGAGCTCCCTGCAGGCAGGGACCAGGCCTCCCCGACGGAGACTGGGATCGCAGCACCTCCCAGTGCCTCTGCCACCGAGACCCCTGCAGGGAGCACTTCTTTGCTCAGAGCCGTCCACCCCGTCCCTTCGCTGTGCGCTGGGGGCGGTGTGCAGGCTCAGGGTTTGCCGAATGACCACTGTCCACGAGAAGCTGCGGGAGACCCTCCCAGACGCCACCAGCACTGCCCCGCAGGGAAGCGAGGCCGCGGGGGTCGCAGAACCGCTCTCGGGCCTGGAGAAGACGCTCCGGCAGCTGGACCCAGGAAGCAGCCGGCGCTCCCGGGGGGGGGGGACGCGGCCCCACCGCCACCGCACTCGCCCACTCGGAAGGCCGGCCGGGCTCTCAGGCCTGAGAGCTGATTTATGGTTTCACGCACCAACGTCAACCCAACAAAAGCACTGGACCCGCGGCCGGAACGCTTCATCAACAATAGTAAACTCACGCAGCCTGGCGTTCACGTTTCCAAAGACAGCAGACTCCAACAAAACGCTTACGTACACAACCAGGCTAAGGCACCACACTGCAACCAGGAGGCTGAACCAGAAGTGACCAAACAACAACTCCAAAGGGAACAAGTGAGAAGGTGCCGTGAGGAAACGCGGCGGCCGGCCGCCCGGAGTCCTGGGGCCGACCAGGCTGTGTGCGCTCGCCCTGGCCCGGGGCTCAGGGCCCCGTGTGCCACTCGACAGCTGTGTGCCGGGGGCCCTCCCTCCTCCCGTTCCTCGCCGGGTCTCGGGGCCCACCGCATTTGCATTGATGGCATCTCCTTAAAAGCACACCATCTCCAACAGATCCCCGAGGCTCCCAGACTGAGGCCAGGAGCAGACAGGTGAGCCCAGAGCCCAGGCAGCAGTACCGAGGGCTGCAGGGCCCCAGGGCCAGGCCTGGACCAGGCTCTCTCCCCCCCAGAGCCCACGCAAGCCCTTCCTTCAGCAACGCACTCGCTCACGGAGCACCTGCTGCCGGGCCCTGGCGCAGGGCAGGCGGGAGGCCCTCAGCCCCAGGAGCCCCAGCAAGTAAGAGAGGTGACACTGACCCACTAGTGTCACAACGAGCTATTGAGATTGCACAGCTGGCCCCTGTTCAGAAGGAGAAAAGACGTCAGGGTTAGTGCAGTAGGGGGACCAAAGGGTGAGTGTGGACTGGGGATGGGGATGAGAGGGAGGAGAGAGGTAGTTCCAAGAGGTGAAAGAGCGTGTGCAAAGGCCCTGGGGCCACGGGGGCACACAGAGAGCGCGGCGGCCAGCGGGGAGAGGCCACGGCTCAGCCGACGGCCCTGTGCCAGCAGAAGGGGTGGCGGACAGAGGCCCGCAGCCGAGAGGCCTCCCAGTCCTCGCTACAGCAAGGAGCCGCGACAGGGCCAGAGAGAGGGAAGGCAGGCCTGCTCCTCGTCCGGACCGCTTGCGAGACCGTGTGCAGCACGGGCTGTGCCGGGCACGCCCAGGCCCAGGAGGCCGGCTCTCTGCCCTGAGAGCTCACGAGCTGGTCAGAGAAACAAATCCCCGGGATTCTCCTGACACTGAGCATGCCTTCCCACGTCCCGGGACCTGGTTTTTCTCCTTCACACGCAGTACGGTCGTTTCTCCCCAACGGAAACACCCGCTTTCTCTTTAAAGCATTTCATGCTTGGAGCAAGGAGTTACACAAATACCACTGTACAGAACAAGGCCACCAAAGTCCCTCACGGCCCATTTCCCGGAGACCCCCAAAGGACCACCGTCATCACTTTAGAGACCCAAGTGCTTAAAGGGGGGGGGGGCCGGGTACCTCTCAGGACTCAGTTTCCCAACACCCCGCCCTCTGTGGCCGGGAGCCTGCACCCCGACTCACCCTGGGACCGAGGCCCCACAGTGTCTCTCAAGGGCATCGCCTTTGTAGATGCCGCGGCGGAATGGCCTGTGCGCTCCTGGGCGTCCACGCGCCATTGCCGCCTCTCCTGAGCACAGACGCTCCAGCCAGCAGAACGCTGGGCAGGGGCGTGACCTCCCGCCGCCGGACGCAGACAGCTGTGCTGGAGAGGAACTAAGGAATCGGGGGGATCTGCTCTCCACACAGCAGACACCAAGCACCGACACCCTCGCCGTGCCCAGGACACGCGGGCCCTTTCTGAGCACCGTGCGGACATCAACTCACTTCCGCTCCGCAGAAACCACGGAGAGAGAAACCGTCACCGCCGCCGCCAGCGGGGGTGATGGAAAGCTGACCTTTGCTCACCCGGCGGCACAGAGGGGCCCGCCGTCCAGATGAACGTCCTCATCAGTAAAGCTCAAGGCCTTCCCGCCGCCACGCCGCTGCCACGATCCTCGGCTCACGTGCTCCGCTGCTCCGGCCACAGGGAGGCTCACCCTTCGCTGGCCGGTTCCCGAAGGCTGTGTCCACGCTGGCCGGCACGTTTCTGAATGTTGTCTCTCCCACGGTCTCTCGACCTCGCTCACGGAGTCTTTTGCCAAAGAGAATTTTCTGTAATTCTTACAGTGTTAAGCCTTTTAATATTTTCTCTTCAAGATTTCTGGCTTGGTATTATAATAATGTATTAAGTCAGTGGTTTTCAAAGTTTTAGGCCCTTAAAGAGCTTTCTTCCGATGAAACCTTCCACGGGAATCCCCCGGACAAACAAGGAGGGCCCCGGAGCTCGGGCCGAAGCAGCCGTGGGCGCCAGGCGTCGTCCCCGCTCTCTCACCTGTCCCGGGCGGCCTCGGGGCCTATCCAAGCACACGACGCAACCACCTTGCCCACCGGCTCGCTGAGGCCCCCCCCAGCTCTTCAACCCACACGGGGCAGCAGACGCCCCAAAAGAGCCAGAGCTGCCGGCCGCACGCTGCTGCAGCCCCAGCACCAGCGAGCAGGACGCTGAGCGCACGAAGGCCTTCCCGCGGCCGTCTCCTCCGAGAAGCCGTGCTCGCCGCGCGGGCCCCCCTACCCTGAGCTCCGTCTTCGAGACCGTCCCCGGCCTGGAAACAGAGGCACAAGGCAGGCCCGGCATTGGGGACGTGGCGCGGAACGGGGTGGCAGATGCCACATCTTCACCTCCGTCTTGGGTCCCTCCCCCCCGCAAACTGAGGACGGAGTGGCAGCCACCTCACAGGCTGTGGGGAGGGAAGAGGGGTCCACGTGGCATGTGGCCCCAGCAGACGCTCACTGAACGTCGGCTGCTGGGCCGTGTGAGCGGCAGGGTCTCCTCCCAGGAAACGCCCTCTGGCTTCTGCGCCGGCGGATGCAGAGGCCGACCCGACCTGTCCCCTCGGTTCTGAAGGAAGTCAACGGGCAGTAAGGAGGCCCTGAGCCGCTGCAGAGGCCGTGCCCCTGGGGCACCCCAAACAAGCCCGCACGGCCCTCCTCCCCACCCACAGAGGCTGGAGAAGAAAAACACGACCTTACGAGGAGAGCTCACGCCTGCTACTTCGGCGACATCCTCCCCTGAACGAGTCCCTCTGTAAACATCCGCCAGTGAGGTCTGCTATGAGGTCTGCTAACACGCAGCAGCGCTCGTGACACCGGGCCCCTCGTCCGAATTGAACCAGATGATGCTGCACCCTCCTCTGAGGTCAAGGCCCAACGCGCTGAGCCCACGGCAGTCCACGGCATATGCTGACCATCTGAGGTCAAAACAAAGAGCCCCTCCAAATTCAATCCCTGCCCCCCACGCCAGGACCCCGGTAGGGGCTGCAACCAGTGGGGCAAGGACTGGCCCTCCGGCCACAGCAGCAGGGGCTGGGGCCCAGCTGCTCAGGCTGCAGAACCAGGTTCCGAGGCCCAAGTTCCCTCGGGGACCGGGCGCTCGGATCCCCGTCTGCACAGCCGTGGATTCTGGTCCGGGGCCCCAAAGGCCAGCACGGCCCATGGCCGGCGGCCTCCTGGCAACAACAGTTGCCCTTCCTCCCCTGCGCCTGGCTGCCTCCCTGCATCAGGTATTAATCTACTGCTCATGGCAGCTTCCGAGCCATGAAAGCCCAGCCGTTTTCAATAGAGGACGGTATGGACGAATTCTACAGGAGTGACGAAATGTTTCTTCGGCTCTGGCAATTAGGACGGCACAAAGTCCCCTCTCCTCTGGTGCCACCCCCAACATCAAAGGATGAGAATTCAAAGCCATTCATGCTGCATTGAAACCTCACAATGAAGCTGGAAAATGGAAGTCGATTACTGGGCATAAATATGCAGTAGTTAAAAGGAAAGAGTTATAACGAAATTAAACTGCAGCAACCCCACAATGTGTGGAAACTTCCAGAACTAGAGTCTTCCCAGTAAACATCAGAAGAGGCACCCTCCGAAAGCAGGTTCTGAGCACCAAAAAGAAAGCCAGGATCGGCCTCTAGCTGCAGGGGGCCGGGGGCCACGTTCTGTGGATCTTGCTACAGTAACAGCCCCCGAGGCCTCAGAGAACATGGTATTTGGAGGTTTTTACTTTGCACAGCTGTGAAGCTGCTGACCACAGAACATTCTCTCTGGCTCAGGGCTGCGAAGGCCACATCTGTCCTTGGTCCCTGGGCCTTGCAGGCCTGTGAGCAGCCCATCACCCACCCCACCCCCGGCCCCATGGCTCCCCCTGGGGGCTCTCCCGCAGCCAGGCCCCCCGCCCCCGCAGGAGACAGAACCCCAAAGAGGGCAGTGTGACACCCGCCTGCCCGCCGCAGAAACCCTGCTTCTCTTCTGATTGATCACTGCTCTTTTCAGGAAGGCATTTGATCTTTAAAATAAAAGCCCAGAACCCAGAACGCTGTGGAAGCCGTACAATGTGACAGGGTGTGTGTGTGTGTGTTTAAAGCAGGAAAACACTTCCCTCCCACACGAACGTGAGTGCTGGGGAGAGATGCCACAGATCCGAGCAAGCGGACGAGCTGGGAAGGCTGGATCGGCCTTAAAAATAGATAACTGAACACAGATTTTAGAATTCTCAGAAGCTACCTGAAAAAAATAAATACATCTCACGTATTTTCAATATCCCAAACTCCATTCTGATGAAACTTCTAGCAGGGTGGCATTTTGCATTTCCAATGATAATAGAGTAATTGTGTTGCCATAGTTACAGCAAAATTCTGCAATAACTTTTGTTGCTCTGCAATCGCCGTCATGTATATTTGTGTACCAGCAGCTGAGTTTCCTTAATTCACTGTCTCTCCCTCTCCCCAGTCACCAACCACCACCCCTCCTGGCTGGATTGTGAAACCGCCGCCGCCGCCACCACAGCCGGTCCTTCACCGAACGCACGGAATTATCAGAAGCAATTAAAACTCCAGGTAACCACGACCGTGAGACGGAAGAAAAAGTGAAACCAGGCCCAGGTGCAAACCCACCAGCACTGCCCCCTCCCGCCGGGCTGGCGCGGGGAGGGTGTTTACATGTTTTCCCCCAGGCCTTCCATGCTTAGGTGGTTTGTGGGAATAAACAGAAAAGCCCGGGTGGAGGGGAGAGGAAGCGAAGTAACTGCCAGGCCCTTCCCTCCCGCGCCGGGGGCAGGCAGCGCCGGCTCGCAGCAAGCAGCGATGTAGGTCTCTACAGTCATGCAATTAGGATTTAGTTAAGAAAGTCATTAGTTTTAAAATAACTTAAGTTTAATTTCTACAACGCTTTATTTGAAAATTGTGTCACAGCAGGTCAATTTACAACATGCAATAAAAAAAACACTTATATCAGCCGCTGCAAGTTATTACAAATTTCTGATGTGCATTAAATGAGTACACTGGGTTCCACCCCCGGCCTTTCAACGGATCCGCACGGTCTCCCGCTGTAACAGTGTCAAATAATTCAACGTTAAATGTAAATACGAGATAATTTGCTTGTAATTCCGTAGTGTGTTTTGGCAACGCCGGAAAACGGGGCTCACAGCCTCGGGGCAGGACCGGCCCCATCTCAGCCGGTGCAAACCCTGCGGACACCCGCTCGGGGTCTCGGGCCGGGGCACCCACGCGGCGCGACAGCGCACCCCACGCCGCGGGCCCCGGGAGAGACGTTTTTCTGCAAACTCACAGCCCTGACAAAGTTACATAAACGGCGCCCGCCGGGCTCGGGAAGCCCCCGGCCCACCTGCCGAGGGCTCGGCCTGGCCGGGCGGCGGAGGCGCCCCGCGACCCCAAAGGCCAGCGGTCGGCCCGGCCCGGCCCGGCCCCTCCCGGCCCCAGCGAGCGGCCGTCGTCGCGCTTCGGCTGCAGGGAAAGGTCCAGCCCGGCTCCGGCTCCGGCTCCCGCTCCGGAACCCCCGCGCTGGGCGGCGCGCGGCCTGGGCGCACGGGCCGGGGCCGGGCTGGGCCGGGGGCGCGGACCCGGCGTCCACCTGCCGGGCCGGGCGGCGGGCGGGGGGCGTGGAGGCCGACGGCCTGCCGGCGGCGGCGGACAATGGCCCGGGGCCGGGCCGGTGCGCTTACCGCGGCGGCGGGCGGGGAGGCGGCGGCGGCGGGCGCTCCGAGCCGCATCTCCTCAGCCTGCGCCGCCACCACCACCGCCGGCGGCGAGCGGGCGGGCGGGCGCTCGGGCGGCGGCGACAGCGGGGACGCGGCCGCGGCGCGCCGGGCCCAGGCGGCTGAGGCGGCGGCGCGGGCGGGCGGGCGGCGGGCGGGCGCGCGGGCTCGGGCGCGGGCGGCGGCGGGGACGGTGCTCCGCTGCGGCGGCCCCACAACCTCCCCTCCTCATTCACAAAAAATTGACCCACGTTGAACCATGATGCTGCTCCCCCCTCCAGCACCGAGCGGGGCTCTGATAGGCCAGGTCCAACGCCTGTCAGCCGTTAAGGCCCCGCCCCCTCACGGAAGACTCTGCAACCGTTGGCTGCCGGAACCTTGCATCACCTCCCCTCTCGGGCCCCTCCCTCCTGCCCGGTTTCTAATGAAGAGCTCGTCAATTACGGCTCGGCCCCGCCCTCCGCCCTCCCTGCCTGAGCTCCCAGCCGCCCTTCCATTGGTTGTCTGGCGTTCAGGGTACAGCCCCGTCTGCTCCCGCCCCTCGTCCCGCAGCGGCCAACCGCCAGGCCAGACGGCCTAGGAACGGCAGAGATGCTCCACCCCTGCCCGCCTTCCCGCACACGTCCTGTACCCCATTGGCTGCCGGAGCTGCCAATCCCAGAGGGCGGAGCGACCAAAGGACGCCCCAGGCGCCAGCCGATGGGGCGCTTCGGCGTTCAGAAAGCGCACAGAGGTAGTTCCAGTAGTGAGTGTAAACACTGGCCTTCGCCCTGGCCATCCCCTCTCCGCAGCCCCAAAGAGCTGTCCCGCGCCGCCCCAGCGGTCACAAGCGCGTGCCTGCGCGCCTAGCGGGCGCACGCCAGAGCTGGGGCTCAGGCGGGGAGCCTGCGGGGCCTGGCCACGGCCTCCATCTTGGATATTGGCAGGGGTCACGTGCTGCTTGCTGCTTGCTCCCAGATTCGCTGGGGCTGCGCGAAGGAGTAGCGCGCAGGCGCGGCGGGCCCCGCCCTGCCCCGCGGCGGGAACGCGGTCGGAGGAGCGGCGGGCCCGGGCCCGTGGGTCTTCCCGGCGGGCCTGTAGCCGGCCGACCGCGCCTGCGCCGACGGGGCCGGGCCTGGCTGCGGGAGGTGCGAGCACCGCGGGCGCTGCGGTCGCGCCTCCGGGGTCAGAGTGCGGGAGGCGGCGGGCACTCCCGGTAAAAGCAGCCTCCTCCGTGCTTCTCGGGGATCACCGTCGGCTCGTTTCCCCCAGTGCTCGGCATTTTAAGGCTGCTGGTGGGGTGGTTTGTGCTGTCCCCCACGAAGGCCCTTCGGGGGCCCCGTGAGCTCAGGGAGGCACCTGAGTCAGCGGCCTGTACGGGGTTTCCGACGCACACCCCCCTCCCCCGCCCCCCAGCCCTTTCCCTTCCGCACACTGCGACCCGGCTTCTCAACCTCAGGGCCCGGGTGTGTTTCAGAACCCCGAGTGTTCAAGTGAGCACGTGGACCAACGGGGGGCTGTGATCCCGGGAGCTCCAGAAACTGAGTTGGGCTGGTCTCAGCGTGTCCTGAGTGTTCAGACCTGCGTGGTGACAGCGCTGTGGGGAGTTCCTGGAGGGAGTCTTGCCAGACTAAGTCATTGGTATTCAAATTGCAGCACTTTGTAACTGTTTTGTTTATAAAACACTTCCTTTAATCAAAGTGGTGTGTGGAATCTATATTCTAAATTAAAAGGGCTGTATAATTTGCTTACGTAAAACCTGTACCTTCAGGATACTTTGAAATACCTCGGCACGTTTCACAACAAAAAAAGGTGACTATTGCTCGAAAGACTTGAGATCTTAATGACCAAATTTGGTTAAATATGTTGGCGCCTCACTAAAGCAGCCTTTTTCCTAGAAAGCAGAATCTAGGTAGATCATTTAAAAGCTCCATCCAAGGGATTCTTTTTTTCTCTCAAGTACCAAAACGTCCTTACTTGTTAGGCTCGGATCAGACAGCACGGTACTGAGCGGCGTGGACACAGGAGTACTCGTGTCCTCGGGCAGGATGGGCGGAACAGGAAGAAGACTAATCTTGAGAACTCCGTGAGCAAAGGAGAAGTCGATGGAGAAATTACCAGAGGTGACTAGGTTATCTGAAATTACCTGCTGGATTACAGGAGGGGGGGCGAGGCCGGCCAAGAATCGACACCCACGGCTGCGTCAAGAAGACGAGACGCCGATAAGCCTTCGTCACTCATTAACCTGCACTCGAGCGCGTCCGAGTCCTGCGCCCAGACGCCTCTTCAGGGGAGAAGAGCAGCGGCGTTTCCGCTTCAGTCAGAATCCGTCCTTTGTGGTGTTACGTCCTTTCGTTTTGTAACAAGGGCTTGGAATTGTCCTAACTGCAGCACTGCAGCACAGAAAAAATCAGAGACCAGGTCAGTTTAATCGTCGATCTCGGGATCACCCTAGAGGCAAACGGTGCTGAGCCCCCACTGCGTGGCTGAGGGAGGACGGTGGGGTTTGTGGTTGCTTGTCTGTAGGCCTGTTTTCTTAGGAATGAACAGAGGTAGCTTTTAATATCATTCCTGCTCAGTGATTCGTAGAGGGGGAAAATGTAGACTAAAATACAATATGCAAAATAAAAATCCACAATTCTACAGCATTTTAGCTATCTTGAGATAAATAATAAGTGATGACCGGAGAACCTAGGCATCTAGGTATAAAGACCCGCTCTGAGATAACGTGGAAGCAAATGAATGGCAAACGGCAGAATGCTGTAAGACACAGCTGCGGAAAATCTCCACCAGGGGCCTGGCCGGTGGCAGGGCCACGTGCATGCCGCCAGATCGCACGCAGTGGGAAGGACCCGTGGCTGAGGAACACTTAGAGGATGAGAGCGAAGACACGGTGTCATTTCACAAATTAGTGCAAGTGCACAACAGTCGGGAGAAAGTGCGTCTTCTAAGTCCAGTCCGGTTACTTGTACGCGCATGGGAGGAGAGAGGCCTGCCTGAGGGTCACAGGAAGGAAGGAAGGGTTCTGGGGTAGAAGACCAGGCAGGACTGAGGAGAAGGTGGGGTTTCACGCTGGGGCGCAAGTGGGCCCGCTGCTGTGTGCAGCCGGGCCTCACCCCGACTCCCGGGAGCCCCCCCAGGAAAGAGGCGCCTGGAGTGCCGGGCCCTGGGGAGGGAGGAGCCCACTTGCCTTTTCTAGAAGAGGGGCTTAGGGACCTGCACGGCTCTCCGTCTCCGGGTCCGTCGGTCTGTGCGGCTGGAGGAGACTGTCCGCAGCCGGAACGCAAGCGCCATACGGCACACGACACACGACGGTGCCGCACCGGGAAAGGAAGCCCCGATGCCGCGGCTGAGCGGGAAGGGGCAGGTGGGGGCACCGCCCAGCGCCAGGGGACGCCCACCTGGGGTTTCACAGGAAAAAGTACTTTATAGAGTTCCAAGCTTAGAGGGTTTTCTTTCAGGAAAAAAAAAAAGAATCTGGGTGTTCGCAGAAAGAAACACGTCCTTCCGGCAGAAATAAAGACAGCTCCGATGATGCGAGCTTTTTAAAAATCTAGGATTGTGAGTGCAGCTGGCCCCGGGGCAGTGGCTGGGATGGAGGGGCAAGCCCGGCAGGAGCCACACACAGGCAGCGCCAGGGGCCCGTGTCCCCGGGAAACCGTCGGCAGCACCCCCGTAGGCTCGGGGGGTCTGGGTGTGGACTATGAACTGCAGGCTCGCTGGTCCACGCCTGGAGTGAAGAGGGGCATTGGGGAGCCAACAGGAAGACCTCCGGGAGGAATTTCTCTTCTCCCAGCACTGGACACTCACACCTCTGGGTCTGGGAAGAGAGGCCAGCGGTGGTCCCCAGGGTGCTGTGGAGGACCAGGGGGAAGCCCCACAGCAGCCCGAGGACATGGGACCAGAGGCCAGTGCAGGCTCATGGGCGTCTAAAACTGGACAAGAGAGGAAACCAAGCTGACCAGCTGTTCAGTCGAAGCTGCCCTGTGTGCCCCGCCCCCCGACAAGTGCTCTGAAGCTACTGGACTTCGGAATCCCTCCCCCAGGTGCCGGGCTGGCGTGGAGGCTGCCTGGACTGGCCCCTCCTTCCCCCGCCCCATCGCACACCCGCATGCCCGCAGACACCCCAGCCCACGGCCCAAGGCCCCCCCCCCCCCACCACCTTCAGTGCTGACGGGCCTGGAGAGAGAGGCCCCCGTGGGAAATGGGTCCGGCTGTTCACACAGGGAATCCTGGGCCCTGGCTTCCTGGGGGGGCGTCTAGAGCAGGGAGCGTGGGTCTCCCCCCCCCCCACCCCGGCTTCTCTCTGGGGGAGGATACACCGAACGGGGGCGGGGCAGGTCCTGGAGAGCCCGAGCCCAGGTGAAGGTCCCTGCCGCTCAGGTGTAAGGGAGGAGCTGACAAGCCCCGGCAGACAAGCCCCCCTGGGTCAGGCGGAGACTCTGCAGCGAAAGGGTGTGCGGGTGCGTGCTGCCAGCAGTGGGGACAGCAGCCGAGGATGGCGCCTCACCTTCGTCACAGACACGGCCCCACTGAGAAGCAGGAGCCAGGGCCACCTGGTGAGAATAACACCGGCAGGGCATAAAGTGCCTACTATGCACCAGGAGTGTCACCAGCAGCTCCAGTTGGGGGGCGGGGGGGGACTGAGCAGAGAGCCGAGCAGGCGTATTGGGGCCGCTGAGCGGGGCCTGGGGCCCGGCCGGAGTCAAAGGCCGTGGGCGCTTTCTGGCGGCGCCCAGGGGCCCACGTGCGAGGACTTCTGTGCTTGGACGGAGGCGAGGTCAGCGGGGGCATGGAGGACAGAGGTGGGGAGAGCCTGAGGGCGCCCGCTCCGTGAGACTGTTGGGAGTCACACGCCCATAGCAAAGCTCCGCACCCTCCTTCCTAGACACAGGAAGACTCACAATCACCGCAGGGACGGTGTGTCAGTCACCTCGGGGGCGGACGCACCAACAGTCGTGTGAGGTACTGGTGGAGGCGATTACGGAACTTTACTGAAAGATCCTTAAAAAGGACCCAAACAACTGGAGGCATACAGCAAATTCCATCAGTTCTGAGTCGTGCTATTTTTTTTATTTTCACAGTTCAAACATCTGAGAAATATGTGTTAGAACTGTCGGGGCCTTGGCTTTGTGTCGTGGGTCATGGGTCAGCTGGCGAGACCTCTTTTTCCTCCCGGAGCGACGGAGAGCGGTGCGCCCCCCACTCGGCAGCACCTTGGGCCAAACGACTACACGGGCGGGAAGACTCCAGATCGTGAAAGTGGGTTTTCTCGCCAATGTGTTTCATATTTTGATGCAATTTTTGGTGAGTTGCTTCTGGAAATCGGTGACTAGCTAAGAGCCCAGAACAGGCGAGGCAGTCTGATAAATCCACGGGGGTGGGGGTGGAGGTAGGGGAGGGGTGTTCCCCAGGTGTCCAGGTCTCTTCTAAGGTTCAGGAACCCGACCCCGTGGCATTGGCTCAGGCGGAGCGGCGTGACAGAACCGAGTCCAGACAGAGACGCACATCTCCACGGGGACTCGGTCTCAGACGGCGGCCGCGCTGCCCAGTGGTGGGGGGACCGTAAATGACAGGTGCTTGCAGAATCGGCGAAGCACAGGGAAACAAAACAGAATCCGATCTCGCACCAAACACAAACGTGTGGCGGGAGAAAAACCTATTACCTAAAAAAGCAAACCTTTAAAGTGATAGGAGTAGATATGGGATGAATAGTTTTATGATCCATCGAAGCATTTTTTTTACAAAGATTTCTTTCACAGAACACAAAGGACATAAACCACAAAGGAAAACATGCACGAACTTGACACCCTTGTCCCATGCCATTGGGTGTCATTCTGGACCCAGGTCTAGCTGTTCTGAGGTATATTCTCCTTCTCTTATTTTGACCCTGCCCCATACGATTTATTTCTTTCTTCAATTCCAACCAATCGTACATTTTCTTCCTAACATTCTCCAGCAGAACAGGGATAATTAAACAGCCTCCCCTTTATTAAGGCGACAGGTCACTCTCTGTTGCATTTAGAAAGTTCCCCTCCCGCCTCTGCAGAGCTGGGGCCTGCCTCGGACAGCGCTCCAATGGCCATGTTGCAGCTGCATTCCTGGTCTCGGACCCGGACCCCACCCCCCCCCCGAGCGCCACCCACAGCCCGGGAGGGCTTCAGAGCGACCCCTGCAGTCACCACACAAACACAGTCATAGGGCACCTGTTTTTTTATTTTAATTTTGTTTTTTTCCACTAAAATATTCAAGTGAGAAACATTTGGAGATTTATATTCAGGGCACAAGGCCAAGTGGCATCTGAAGCGTTTCTTTGTTAAATATAATTAATTTTTCTTGGCTTCTCCCTCCCTCATGCCAAAGCCGGATCTGTACCATGGATCCCGTTTAGGGGTGAGTGGCACCTTCCCCAGGGACTACCGGCAGTGGCCACCGGGATGCCAGGGGGCTGGCGGCCCTGCCTCCTTCCCATCTTCGGATAGGGAGGGGAGAAGCAGCCTGAGCCGGGCAGACGGGCAAACAACACACAGACAGACAGCAACACGCCAACAACACACGAGCAACAGCATAAACAAGCAACAGCGCCACACACGGCAAACAACACACAAGCAACACACAGAGAGCAACAGCTAACGACACACAAGCAACACGCATGGCCAACACACAAACACGTGACAACATGCAAACAACATGTCAACAGGTGGCAACGCGCAGACAACACACAAGCAACCTGCAACACATGAGCAACACACAACACACGAGCTGCACGCGAGCTGCACAAACAACAAAACATGAACAGACCGCAATGCACATGCAAGCAACAACACACACGTGTGCGCACGCACACACACACACAGAAAGCCACTCTCGGCCAGCATCGCCTGCTCTGGGAAGGGCCCAGCGAGCCCACTGGGTGCATGCGCACGGGTGGGGAAAGGCAGCCCCCATCGGTCCGGTCCAGTCCGGGGGCAGTGTGGGTGGGAGCAGTTTGTGTGGGGGGGCGGGGGGTGGGGGGAAACAAAGAAAATATTGCTTCTTTCTTTTCCTTATTTTTTCCTAGAGCAAAAAAAAAAGGCCTCTTTCTAACACACACACTCAATTAGAATCTAAGGAACTGCAGAAAGGAAGCTGTGTGGAGAATGTTATTTTTCCAATAAAGATCCATGTGATCTGGCCCCTGGGTGTCGGTTTTAAGTGGAGATATTGACTTCCAGCTGACTGATGAGGGGAACATCTTTCTCCTGAAATATTGATGGTAGATTACACGAAACCACAAACTATCTCCATAAAGCACACCATTTCTAATCCTAATGGTGTTTTCTTCCCTCCGGATGGCTGCTACATTCATGATATGATGGCTTTATTCTATCTGGGGGGAAAACTTTTTACCATACTGCTAAATTAACTTGTCAGAAGGCTTCAAACTTCGGAAGCTTTTACAGCTCAATTCAGAGCCATTATTCAAGATTGAATGGGAAGGCCGTGGACTGTAAAAGCTTGCAAAAAATAAATTCCATGGGCTTTCAGAGACGGAGTGAAACAGTTACCTTTTGTTCAGGTTGTATATCTTTATTGAAAAGCCTCAGAATAGCTGCATTTTGCCTATAAATCCCGCTCTTCCCCCGACAGACGCTGTGTTTTGTCGGCTGCCCTCCGAGGCCCCATCCAGCTCTCGCGCCCCCGGTGACAATTCATTCCCGCCGAGCGCCGTGGGGGCTGGCGCGCTCTCCGGATCTCGGGGCGGGAGGGCAGGCCGCGAGCCCGGCTCCTGGGATGAACCTCGAGTTTCTAAAATCCTTTTCTTCTCGAAAGGGACCCGCATGGGAGCTGACAGCCAGTTGTCGCTCCAACCGAGGGCTGTGTCCGTGGCTCAGGGAGGAGGGAACCCGACGCTGGGGCGGCGGCTGACCCCGCGCTCTCACGCAGGCGCAGTGCCGAGGGCGCGGCACCGACGTCCCACCGCAGGTGTGGCCTCACGGCCGGCCTCCCGCACACCCAGCTCGCCAGGTAGTCGGGCAGGGGCCACAAGCCGGGCGTGGACCCACTGGTCCCGTGCATGTCTCCGCGAGCACCGGGCACCGAGTGGAACGGTGCGCTGCGTGCAACGCTGAAGCCTGGCCTCTGGCGGTTCTCGTGGTCTCTGAGCCTCCGGCGCCAGGAACCGCCGACAGCTTCGGGGTGGGCCCCGGCAGCCGCCCCAGCGCGACGGCTCTGCCGCCCAGTGAGGCCCGCGTCTCCTGCGCCCCTGACGACCTAGAGCTTCCGGACCCACCGGGCCCTGGGCGCCCAGGCACCCAGGAGAGGTGGCGTCTTTTTACTTCGGACCACTAGGCACTTGGGGAAGCGGAGACCTGGGGCCTCGGGGTGTGGGAACTGGGTTTCCGGAAGCGGGGTTCCACGGCCGGGGACAAAGCAGGAGAGACCCGACCTTTGGAAAGTTGACTCTCTCCCGTGGCCGTGGCTCCTTGCTCCTTGGGGGCAGCTGTGTGTCCCCCTCCCCTCCCATCCACAAGCGGGGTGGGGGAGGGGTATCCCCAGCAGTCCTCTGGGGCCTCTGTTTTCCCTGGAGCGGATCAAACCAGGTTGAAACTCTGGTTCCGTGATTTCAAGCCCAGCAGCCCCTGGGCAGTGCCCGGGCATTGTCATCGCCGCCCCCTCGTCCGGTGCTCTGAGCTCCAGGCCCTCCGCCCGCCTCGCTCAGCTGCTCGGGCACCTCCTGGGCGGAGTCCTTCTCAGGCGGCTCGGCACCCAGGACCCCAGAGCACAGAATCCGGCCAGCCGCGGGCCCCTGGGCACCTCCCCTGGGAGGCTGGCCAGGGGAGGCGGACCCCATCTCTCAGACACCCAGGTCTTCCCTGCACATCAGTGCTGCCCATCAGTATCGGGGGCCCAGAACAGCACCCGGTAACGTGGCCCTTCTACTTCCTCTCTTCTTCCTAGGTGGGGGGAACACCCCCCCCCCGCCCCCCGCCACCCCGCCTCAGGGGACAGCCACCCACACCCAGGCCTCCCACGTCTCACTCTCTGCCTCAGCCCTCTGCTGACACACACAGTCCCCGGCCTAAGAATCCCGGCCAGTGCAGGGTCCCACCTCTCCTCTCCTCTCCTGCAAGCTAGGAAGCGTTGTCGCCGATTGCCCCATCGTCCCTGCCGTCTTCTCCGGAGCGGTGACTCAGAGTGATTCAGCAGGACAAACGCCTTTTGTGCCGTCACCGAGAAAACCAAGGCGGCGCCCTGCACACACCTCAGGGGCACTCCAGGCTCCTCCGTCGGAGGCTCACGCTCCACCGATCTAACCGTTCCCCATCTCTCGGGCGCCCGGTCCCAGGGCAGCCCCGAGCCGACAGGATGTCAGTGTCACTCACCAGGGTGCCCTTGCTTTCTGGACAAAAAGGGGCACGCGTGCCTGCCATCCCTCCTCCCCTCTTTGCCCTCCCCTGCGTATGTGCTTACTGGGATGTGGGCGTGATGGCGGCGGTGCGGCAGCCTGCCGGAACTAGGAGGCAACACGCAGGAGGATGGAGCTGATTTTCTGAGGGAGCCGGAGCAGAAAGCGCACAGGACCTGCGCTCCTGGACGACACCAGTGACGAGCCCCGGTGGCCGTGGGCTTTCTGCCTGCACGCGCCTCACGTGCGAGAACGACACACCCAGGGAGTCCAGGCTCCTGAGGCCGGACAGTCCTGACCTGCAGCCTTCAGCATCGGGCTGTCCTGAGTGATGCTAGGTGCGAATTAATTTTTTTCACACGTGCTCGGACGTGACAGGACCGGGGAGGACACGAGCAGCTGCTGTAACCCAAAAACGTCCTGCCGCATGCAGGCGCGTGTCTGTCCGGTGGAAGGGACACCCGGTGTAACCGTCAACCGAGAGACCAGTCCACGGGCCAGATGGACACGGACCCAGGTCTGACCCCGAGGACCACAGCGCGCCGAGGCGGACACAGACACTTGAACACGTGTGTTTGTATGAGCCGTTCCTTGTTCACACAGTGGTGTCGGTGTCATTCGAAAGGGAGACACTGTCGGAAACTGGGATCTTACGTCCCAGGTGCAGACACCAACCCCAACCTTTCCGAAAAAGTTGCTTTGGGTCATTTTCCTTGAAATACAAAAATTGTCGTATCAGAAAACTTCTGGCGTTCTAAAATAAGTGCCTCGGTGGGAGTGAGGTGCTGTGGATCCACGAGCAATGCACACTTTGTGTGTGTGTGTGTGCAAGGGCAGCGTGCGGCCCCTCACGACTTCGGTTCCCGTTTCCCTCACCTGGGTTTGGGTAGAGACACCCCCCCGCCCGCCGTCTGGAGTTTCTGGAAACATAAAGCTCTCACCCTAACTCACACAACGTGTGTCTCTGTACCTCTGTTCGAAGGCGGTCAGCCAGGTTTAATGATTCAAATTCAAGTGTTACTGAGATGTTAGATACATTGTTACCTGACCTTCTGTTACTTGTTGGTCTTCTTGTTGCTTTTGGTTTTCCCAAAGGAGAGCACTTCTGACTTTGCTTTCCGTGGCTGGGAGCCGGGCACAGGGCAGGGGGCGCTGGGCACATGGTGCGTGTGCAATAAAACTCGAGTGTAATAGTTACTGACAGTGTAACTGCTCTCTGCTATCATTGTGGCCTCTTCGTCACACCGCATTAAATGTCAGGGTCAGTGTTTTTTATTTAAAACGCTTGGCTTTTGCTGGAGCTGCAGCATTCCCCAGAATTCCCCCGCTCCTCGGTCCCAGCTGGGTCCTTCCCGGAGGGTCTCTGCCCCGGGCGTGGTCAGCACGAGAGCCCCTGCCCGCGTCTGCGCCCGGAGCCCGCGCCGCCCGCTCGCCGGCTCCCTCCCCGGGCTGAGTACAGCTGCCAGTGTGTTTATTTTGGTCGTGTATTTCAAAGGACCATTTCTCCCCGAAAGTAAACAAACAGAATGGAACAGCTGTGACTGATAAAAATCCCAGGCATAATCATCACCCTCTTGTACGTATCCTGTGGTTTCAGATTTAATTTTAAAAATCTCCCTTAACTCTTGATTCACGACGGGAACAGTGGGTTCAGCGGAAAGCGATGCAAAGCTGTTCTCCCGCGAAGGAAGCAGCTGGGACAGCAATCGAGCCGTCCTCTCCCTTCCCCGGCATCGGGGGACGGGGGGTGGGCTCTGAGGCCCCTGCCCGGGGCCCCGGTGTAGCTGGAAAGCAGGGCGAGGACAGGTGTGGACAGGTGCCAGGTCTGGCCCCAAGCACCCTTGCGGAGGCGCCCCACGAAGCCGGGCCGTGGGGAGTGGCCTGTGGCCGCCGTTCCCCCGTCGTTCTGCCCCATCACACAGCAGGCCGCCGTCACCAGCTCCGCGCAGTGGGGCAGGCTGTTGCCATGAGAGCTGTGAGATCCCTGAGATTTTGCCTGTCGTACGAACACTGCTTCCCACCTCACTCGTACCTGGAGAAGGTGTGCACCTCTTCCAACCACCCCAGGCTTTGGGACTCTTTCTAAACCACCAGAAGAACAACATGGATACATCTGTGTTAGTAGGACTAACACATTGTGGTAGACTAACAATGCTTTTAAACTGGAAACAGTCCTTAAAAACTAAACACAGAGTTGCCATAAGACCCAGCAACCCCACTTCCGGGCACGGACCCCGAAGGCTTGAGAGCAGGGTCCCAACAGGAAGTCTGCACCCCTGTCTGCTCACCGCAGCCGCGAGGCGGAAGCGCCCAGCGTCCACGGGGACAGGGACACAAACTCGGCCGGTCCACACGCGGGGCCGTGGCTCTGCCTTGAGAAGGAAGCACAGCCTGGCACAGGCTCCCTCCGCGGTCCCCAGCCCTTTCTGGCACCAGGGACCGGTTTCACGGGAGACACTTTTTCCACGGACCAGGGGAGGGGACGGCTTCGGGAGGATCCAAGCACGCTGCATTCAGTCTGTTCCTTGTTTCTATTCTTGTTACATTGCGACGGACGATGAAATAATTACGCCACTCACCAGGTGCCGGGGCTGGCCTGTGGGCCCGCCAGGACGGCGACTGCAAAGACGTGGGGAACCAGACCGGGCGGGCGGAGGTACATGAAGTGATGGGCGGGCCAGGCGCGGACAAAAGCGGGTGCCGCGTTCTGACATAAAGCCTGCCTCCCGGGGCAGCCGCACAGCCGGAGTGCATCAGCCCGCCAGCCCCTATGCAGCCCGCCACCAGGTGCAGCGCGGCCGTCACCTGCCACTCACAGCTGAGCGGGTCTGACGTCCGTCTGCAGGCCACCCACGCACTGCGGTCTCCACGTGGTCCGCCCTCCCTGCTCAGGACGGTCTGGTTTGTAGCCGGGCCCCAGCACCCGCATCCCCACCTCAGCGGCACCTCGGACCCTCAGAGTCTCATGAGAGCGCACAACCTGGGCCCCTCCCAGGGGCAGCTCACAGTCAGTCAGTGCCCTTTGCTGATCTGACCGGAGACGGGGCTCGGGCGGTCACACCAGCGAGTGGTGGGGAGCAGCTGTAAACACAGATGCAGCTTCTCCCACGGGCCCGCCACTCCCCTCCTGCTGTGCAGCGCGGTTCCGAACAGGCCTCGGGCCAGTACTGGGCCCTGGCCCGGTGTTGGGGGGCCCCTGGGCTGCAGCATGAGTGAACCTCGAGGACATTGTGCTAACCGAAACGAGCCGGTCACAAAAGGACAAATACTCCTTGTAAACTCTGCTCCTAAGAGGTCCCTCAGAGGGTCAACTCCCCGGAGATAGGAAGCAGGTGGTGGCCAGAGGCTGGACGAGGGGTGGGGAGAGGCAGTCCCGTGGGGACAGGGCTTCAGGTGGGGTGCTGACAGAGTCCCCGAGCGATGGCAGTGGCACAACGAGGGGAAGGTAGTTCGTACCACTGAGCCGCGCACTCAAAACGATTAAAATGCTCAATTTTTTGTTAAGTATATTTTTCCACTACAAATCTTTTTTTTAAATTTTAAAATACAAACACTGTATGTATTTGTAAGAAAATCCTGCTAAACTCTCACGATGGTGAATAGCAGTCGACCCACTGTTAACCCGCTGTCCTCGTCACGGGTCCCACGGCGCCCTGCGTCGCGTGGAGTGTGGCCACATGTGCTGGTGCCCCGTTAGGGGGGAGCTCCTGCCCTTTGCACCCTTCCGGAAACGCCCCCAGAGAACCCCACCAACCCGCACCCCATCCCCCATTCTGGAAAAGCCCGGCATCTTCTACAGGAGTTTGGAGCAGCCTGCAGCCCCCGCCTGTGGCTCAGCCTTCACGTCTCATCCCCGGGGCCCCAGGAGACGCGCTTGGGGCCGGGGTGCCGTTCAGCTGCCTCGAGCCGCGCCACCCAGCGGCCCACCCAGCGTCCCGCCACCTGCTGGCTGGCGCCCACGCTGCGCTCTTCCCCACCCCCCCTATTCGAGGGCCTTATACTGACGAGGAATTTTAGGAGCCGTTTGCCCGGGGCCGTGTGAAATGCTGTCGGGACTATGGTCAGACTTTCATCGGCCTTTTAGGTCCATTGAGGGGAGAGCTGGTGTCTGTGGGGGTGGAGTCTTCCCCTGGGGTGCGCTGCTCGTCCCCGCTCCCCGCAGGTCCGGTTGCGGGGAGCGCCCTGCCCACGGCCGTGTCCTTCTCCGTGGGCGGGTGTGGCCCCCTCCCACTGGGCTTGCTCCTGGCGTTGCGCCGTTCTCGTGCACACTGCGAGCAAGGGCGTTTATTTCTTCAGCCGTTTTCAAGGGGAGTGTCCTACATCTGGACCTGCTGGCCCGCCTCCTTGCAAATCCACATTCACTTCGATAGTTCGCTAGTTCACCGGCCTCCGTGAGCGTAAACATGGGGAACCCGCACGCTGCGCCCTGTGGCAGCGCCGCCCGGGGGACCGGCGCGCCCGCCCCGCTGCCTGGTCTCCGGGTCTTCCCCATACACGGTCTCAGTCCGCGAAGGATGACTTTTCTCTCCTCCGCGCGCGCGCGCGCGCGCGCCGCTGCTCTCCGCGTTCCCCTTCCTTGCCGCGGCGTCGGCCCACGCGAGCAGTAAGACGCGCCCCCACTCTCCCACCCCCGCGGGAGTGGGCGGAACAGGCACGGCCTCCTTCCGCCGGACTTCCCCGAGAAGCGCCGCCGCCCCCTCCCCGGCAACCGCGCGCGTGGCTTCGGCTTTCTGGTCGGCGCTTTCCGTCCGAGTGAGAAAGTGTCCCTCCTCCTTCCCTGGGCTTTGTCTTCACTCGTGCACACGTGGTTTGAGTTGGCCCCGCGTTCTCATTTGGCAATAAAAACGGAGATTCGTTGCTCATTAATCTGCTAGTAGAGAGAGTGTTGCTGGTAGACTTTTCAAGCGTTCGGTCACCTCTGGATCACTTGGCTGAAGACGGCATGGATGTGATGTATTATTTTTTACTTTCCTCCCCGTGAAATGTCACGTAAAGATGCACAAGCCACACAGCCCCGCCTCACCGCCTGCCCCGCTCGGAGCCCCGAGTCGTGGTCAGCCAGAGCGGGAGCCTGGCCTCGCCCCGCGGCCCGGTCCCAGCCCTTCTCACCCCGCAAACCCGCCACACTGCGGACCTGGTTGGACTCACTTGCCATTTTCTTCATACTTTTCAACCTAAATGTGCATCTCTGAACGCTCTAAGCTCATCCTGCCCTTTCGACCTTTATCGGAGCAGGCTCCGCCACGCAGCGTGCTCCGCCTGGCGCCCGCCCCTCCCCGACCGCTGGGCGGCCTGCTTCCTCCGCCTGCTGTGCGCGCTGCGACCCCTTTCCGTGGTCTGCTCACCCCTCTGCTTAGTCATGTTTGCTGGTGTGGCTGACGGGGGCTTTTTTTTTTTAATTTCAGAACAAAATTGAGAACTGTGGCGTATGCCCCTTCTGTCGGAGGAGTTTCGTGTATGGGTGAGTCATGCGTGGGGCCCCGTGAGTCACGGGCAGCCTTCGGCCGCGTTAATCCGGTTTCAGGGTCGGAGGAGTTTTCTGCACTCCGCCAATGATTCAGAGCCGGCTGCAGGAGGAGGTTGCGCAAGCTCGCCCTAACTTCTAGGAAGTGGGGCCCGGGGGCCAGCGAGCGCGCGCTCCCGGGAGCGCGTGTGTTCGTGCATCTTGTCCTCACCGCGAGTCCAGCGAGGCCACGTGGGGAGCTTGAGATTGGTGCCCACGGAGGATTCAGACCACGGGAACCGACAAACGTCAGAGCTCAGGACTTCCGACTTCAGAGAAGAACCACGTTAAGAGTCTATTGCCCGCGCTTGCTCCCAGGGTCCGGCTCTTTGGGGCCCCTACGCGAAGGGTGCGGTTGATTCTCAGGCCCCCGGCCCTTGGCAGTCCCCAGGCTCGGTTTTCTCCCCCGAGCCCACCCGAGCAGACCCTGAGATGCACAGCCGGGCCTCACCCTCCCTCCGTGCAGCCGTTCAAGCCCCCGGAGCGCGCACGCGCGGAAGCAGCTGCGAGTGCTGGGCCCACGGAGGTTGATTCCCAGTCTTGGTGATTGCGAAGAGAGCTGCTCTAAACGCTGGTGTGTCGGGCTGCAGGCGCGCGTCCGTCTCCCCTCGCCTGGACGCTCCACACACGGCGAGATCACCGGGCGAGGCGGGGAGCGCGCGCCGCCCCGCGGCACAGAGAGGCCGGTGCCCCGCATCCTGGCCGGGCCGTCGGGTGCTGCTTACTTCCTCCCTCGAGCGCGCGCGGATGTGTTTCATGTGTATTTCAGCCACTCCGACGGACAGTGGTGTCCTGGTGCCACTGCAACTCGCATTCCCTAACACCTTGTCGTGCTCAGCGTTTGTCTCTCTGGCCGCCGGCTCCCCGTTCCTACAGCCTCTCCCACGAGCTGTTCGATCCTTCCGTTCCTTGGAAAACTGCACAGTTTCGCCCTGGCCGGTGTGGCTCAGGGGACTGAGTGCGGGTCTGTGAACCAGAGCGTCGATGGTTTGATTCCCTCCCTTCCCCTCTCTCTAAAAATAAATAAATAAATCTCTTTTTAAAAAAGGAAAATTCAGGGGAGAATGGGAAGGGTTTACAGAAACAAATTTAAAGGACACACGGACAAAAACTAGGGGGAGGGTGGTGATGGGAGGAAAGTGGGGAGGGATGCGTGGGCGGGTTGGAATGGGAGTAAAAGGGAGAAAAGTGCTTGAACGGTTAAAATAATTTTTTAAATAAATAAATATTTATTTATTAGTACTTAAAAAAGGAAAGTTGCACTCTTTGTTTTCTCACTGTTGAATTCCGAGCGTTCTTGGCAGGGGGTGGGCAACTGTCGGTTTTCGGCCGACCGTATGGAAATGAGCAGGACAACGAACAGATGACGACGGAAGAGCCAGCGCGCCGCGCCGCTCCGCCCGCACCCGCGGACCCACTTCCGCCAGCCCCGCGCGCTCCAGATGTGAGTCCTCTGTTGGACGTGCGACCGGCAGACGGTTTCTCTCCATCTTCATGTTCTATTTAGTTTCTTTCTTCATCTTCCCTTGATTTGGAAACGTGGATGGAAGGACAAACCCCGTGCGCAGGGACACGGGAGGGACCGGGAGGGAACACGCCATGCCCATTGCTCGGGCTGCTCCCAGGGGGGACGACGGTCGCTGGGCGGGACGGTCTGGGGACCATAGCTCTGTCTGCAACGCTTGACGTTTTTACAAAGAGAGTTTTTTTTTTAATTATTTGACAAGAGACACATGACCATGCGAATGCACTGTGCACCGGTCATCACCAACACATCACTAAATAAAGGACATCTTGACACTGGTAAAGACGATATTATTTAAAAACGAGAGAACATTTTAAAGTGGAGACGAATACATTTAGCTTTACGAAAAGCTTCCTGCACACATATACAAATACCCACAAAGAAATCTAATTTGCGCAAGCACTTCGTGAATTGTTAAACCTCATTAAAACCCAGCGTGGAGTGAAGAGCAGTCAGCTGGACGCGGCCCAGCCGCAGGTGAGCCAGAGCTGACGCAGCCTTCAGACGCCTCAGGCGCCTCCTGCACTGCCCACCCTGCCCCTCCCAGTCCTGCCCCGCCCCACCCTGCCCTGCCCCGCCCTGTTCTGCCCCACCCCGCGCCACCCTGGGCTGGGCTCCGGCCTCAGTGCTCCGTACTCGCTGTCAGTACCGACTGCTCCTTTGCCTGGGAGAGCCAGGCATCGGCTCCCCTCGATGCTGCTGTGAAGTCAGAGCACCCAGCGACGACTCTGGGGGTTCTAGCCCCTTGTCCCTCACACGGTGTCACTGGGCGTGCGCTGGGACAGCTGGAGCCGCAGCCGAGGGTACAGCCTGGAGTCAGACGGAGCTAACACGTTGAGGGGCACCGCTGGCCAGCCTCCCCCATCCTCCGACACCCTGTCCCAAGACGCCCCTGCCTGATGGCCTCGTGTCCCTGGGTGAGGCGGTGGGCAGTGTGACGAGGCACCCTCACCTTGCCCTGATTCTCACCCTGCTGCAGTGTCTCACTCCCTAACCCGGGGCCAAGGCCAGCGTGGCGCCCTGGCCTCAGACCCTGTTTCCTGGGGACCCCAGGGTAAGAAGGAGTCCTGGCTTTCCCACTGGAGTGAACCGGCCAGGCGCCAGGGAAGCTGCCCCATTTCCGCTCACCCTACTGACCTTGTTTGTGGCTTTTGTCCTCGTGGTCGCAACAGGGATGCTGCCTCTCCATCTTTCACCCAAATTCCAGGGAGGGAGGGAGGGAGGGAAAGGGAAAAGGGGCAAAGGGCTGCATTCTGGTAAGGTTTTCTCTTTTTTCAGGACAGCAGGTGCTGCTCAGGTGCCGGCAGCCGCTACCTTCGGGGCAGCTGGACACGTGACTCCTGAACTTCCGGTCACTGCCGCCCAGTGAGCGGGGTTTGGAGTGGGTGGGGTGCCCGCCTGAAGGGTCTGCTGAGAGGGCAGGTGGGGTCCCGCGGACAGAGCCCCCTGCCCAGCCCGCGCCCCTGAATCCCACCGACTCCTTTTCCTCTGCTCCCCCCAGGCCCAGAAGAAACCCTCGGGCCTTGTGCGGGGCAGGTTTCCTCTTCTTCAAAACCGCAGACAGGTTCTAGGGTCGAAACGCAGAGACCCTTTTATCTGGGGGCAGTGCCCTGGATGGTGCCCCAGACCCGTCCCCTGCTGGGATGGCACTGGCCCAGGACGCCCCTTCTTGCAGCATCTGAGCCCCCTCCAACCTCCCTTCCGGCCACCACCTTCGGAACCACCGTGGCCACCCCAGCCGCTGAGACCAGCCAGCACCGGGTTGGGACCCTGACTCCTCACTGCCCAGCAACCACGCGCTCCCGGATTCATCACAGTCGTCCCCCGCGGTGGAGGCCCCGTCACCCTGCATCTGTGGCCTCCCACGCCTTCCTCTCTCTGGGCTCCTGTTTTGAGGCGACAGTGTGGCTCTGGAGGGTGTGGGCCAGTGGGCTGTGGAGAGGCCAAGGGTGCCTAGCAGCTCTGGACGATGCGAAACCAGCGCTGCAGCCGCGCCGTCTCCCAGGACGCGCTGCAGCCTCCCCACGTGCGGCTCGTGGGCTGACGCTCTGGGTGCGGGGGGGCCACGTGGTCCTGGAGGAGAAGCTGACCCGGGCCCTGTGGGACCTGCGGGTCCTAGTTCTGCCCACACAGCCCGCAGCTCCGAGACTTTCTGGAGGACCACGTCCCGGGCGAGCAGCCCCCTGAGAAGATGGGCCGCCCCAACTCACCCCCCAGGCTGGCCGGCCCTCAGGCCAGGGAGTATCTGTTTGAAAGGCTCCCCCCCCAAGCATGACCAGAAGCCTGTGGAGCCCAGAGGCCTTGAAGGGGGCCCCCGTGTTCCCCCATGTCCGGCTTCTGCCTGAGCCCCTCCCTGCAGCCACCCGGCAGCCTTGTAACCACCCTGGAGCTGTCCCAGGCCCTGAACCAAATGGAAACAATAAAGCTTTTTGCAGGAAAAAAAAAAACTCACAAAGAAATTTTGAATGACGTTTTAAAAAGTGAGAGATCACAGGTAACCACCTAGAATCCCGGATGTCTTTGAAAAAGAAAACTGTTTCTCTAAAAATTGACAGGCGCTGAGGGGCTCCTCTCCCTCGCAGACCGTGCAGGCCAGCGCCCTGCTCTCTGCGGTTGCCACCGGCCCCGAGTCCCCGCACCCCCGCTGACCTGCCGGCTGCCGGAGTGATTCCGCTTCTGCAGGAGGGGTTGCAGTAGAAGGAGACTCTGCCCTAAAAACAGGCCTGATCCCGGCTGCTCGGAGAACCCCATTCCCTCCACCGCACTGCGGGCACCGGAAGCCTGGCCCTATTTTTCCTTCGAGGGTCTTAAGGGGTCCGGCCAAATAAAGAGTCCCCCGATCTAGTGCCAGAAGGACCCAAAGGTCGAAGGTCACGTTATGGGAAGGAAGGTGTGACTTCACCACCCGGACTGCTCGTTGCTCTTCCTAAACCCCACGCCTTCCCTCCACGGGCGTTGAAGATCCACAGCCGAGCCTGAGTCTGGGTGGAAGACCATCCGTTCCGACTCGTCCAAAACTGTTTGGTGCTGTCACCTTCTCCTGCTTTCCCCTCCTCCGAGGGAGGACGCCCCGCAGGGGTGGCACCCCGAGTCCGTGCTGTTGAGCACGAAGGTGCCAGAGGAGGGTTTGGGCCGGAGCTGGCGAGAGCGACCACAGCCACAGAAACTGTTGTCTCTCGAGGTCTCTCTCGTGCTTCATGCTCACGTTCTGAGGTCCAGGCTTGTCCATAAAAACACAGGGTTTCGACTTTTCCCGTTTGCCTCTGCTTTCTCGGCTGCCCTGGGAACGCCACGAAGAACACGTGTCTCACTCTGCGTCAGCGGGGTTCCAGAGCGCACGCGGCGTCCACGTGTGACCAACGCTCGGTGAGAACTGGTCCTTGCGGCGCAAACCTCTGCCCACGCTCGTTTAAAACCCGCAGGCGTGTTTACACTGTGCCGTCTGGAAACCAGGAACACAGTGCGACAACCAGGCATGAGCAGAACGACAGAATGTTATTAAGTAATGTCTTATTACAGCTGTAGGCTACGGGTTGTGGAAAAAATGCCCTGATTATGAAGAACATCTTATTTCCGTGACGAAGACAATTTCCTGAAGAACTACGAAGTGTGAGGAGCGATCGGAGTGATCGCTGTCTCTTAGCGCACAATTCCACGGTGCAACTGTGCAGCGAGTCCCGATAATCACATTCCAGTTGAACTAAGGTATTATGGTGTCACAACTATTTTCAAATACATACACATATTTCAATTTTTCTCCCCTGTAGTTTCCAGGAGAACGCAACATTGAACTAGTTACAGCCGTGCGTTCTATTTCGGTCTGAGATGGCGCAGGAGTTTGTGATTTTAGGAATTAGTGAGCTTATATATGAGGGTGAACTTTGTAAGGTCACGTGATGAGATATGGAGTTCCGTGTCTCTTTCAAGCGTTCAGAACGTGTCCCGCGGGCGCAGACCTGACGGAGGCTCGGATGACACCAGCGGCCCCCCGTGACCGTCCCACCTGCGCACCGCCGGCTGCCGGCTGCCGCGGCTGCCGGGAGGCTCAGTTCTTCATTCATAAAAGTTGCATGAGTGAGAGAATAGCTCTGGGCAGATCGGGAGCACAGAGAGAGACTGTATCAGCTACTCATTTCATTCTGAATAATTTCCCCAGAAAATTTCCAATGTTTCTGTCAACGTGGAACTAACTGGCTTAATTCAGAATGTTCTGGGGAATTGGGTATTGAGAGTCAGAACATCCATGCTCTCTGAACACAGTGTTCCGCGTTTCACCCCCCGGGGGTCTTCTCTAACGACTGCAGTTTGAAAGTGAGAAACGCCGAGTGGAGGGGAACGGGGAGAGGGAGCCAAGGCCCCCTCTCGCCGGCACCGCGTGCCGCCCCGGGACGCTGTCGTCAGCACAACACGCGTGTCTGGAGCTTCGAGTTCGCACCTGCGCCGGAGAGCTGAGCCGCGCGAGCCGGAGCCTTCAGAGGCGCGTGCCCAGCGTGCAGCACATGCGTGCACGCGCACACACACACACACACACACACACACACACAGCTGCGCCCTCATCACCACTCTCTCTGGGGGTTTAATGTGTGGACAATCGGGGACGACCGGGGAGGCTGGCGGGGCGCTCTGCGGAGAGACCCTCTGGTTCTTGGGGGGCAGTGAGCGCTGCGTCCCTTCTCACAGCCAGGCCAGAGAGGTCAGGGACCTGCCCACAGCGACAGACCTGGGCTCTGTGCCCTGCCCATGGACCCATGGACTCACCTGCCTGCAGCCCCACAGTGGTGGATGATGGCCCTCGGGACCCCTCTGGAAGTGGTGGAGAGGGGCCCACAGCCTCCCTCAGGAGACAGTGTTTATGTCGCTACGTGTGTGCGCGATGCCTCAGAGCCTGTCCTGTGCTGGTTGCCCACTAAGCATCCCTGTGGGGAGCCGGGGTGCTGGGCCCACGTGGCCCCCCGAGAGCGGGGACGTCCGAGGTCCTCATCCTGGACGCAGGGCACGAAGAAGACCCGTTCTCTGGGGAAACGTGACTCGAACCCCAGGAACAAAGGGCTGTACGGAGTGGGGGCTGCTCCCCCCAGGACCGTCCTGCCTGCAGGCAGCCAGGGGCCCTCCCTTCTCCTCCGGGGTGCACAGGCCCACTTCCAGAAGAACTTGGGGAAAACGAAATTCACAGACTGGGAAGTAAGTCCTGACAGCTGGGGCCAGATGCGTCCTTGCTGGGAACTGTCCCGTGTACCTGCGGACAATTACGGCATCCTGCCCCCCCCCCAGCCCCCCAGAGGCCAGAGCACTCTCCCGTCCCCGGTCCTGATGACCCCGGACACCCCCAGCTATCGCCAGATGCTGCTCGGGGCCCCGTGGCTGACCTGGAGGCGTCGTGGGTGCCCATGCCCAGTGAGCAGCCATGAGAGCCCCCCGGGTCCTCTGTGGGGTCCCACTGCACCCCCGGCCACCGCTGCTTCCTGTGGACCACCTCCCAGCCGCCTGCCCCCTCCTCAGTGTGGCTATTCTGTGGGCACAGGCTTTACCTGCACCTCCCTCCCCGCCCCTGGCCTCGGCCTCCGTCACTCTTTGACCTGGGCTGCCCTCTCCTGGTTGGGCCAGCTCTGTCTCTGAGCCCGGGGACAGGCCCTCTCACCCACCGCCCGGGGTGGGAGCAGCTCCGGGAGAGCTTGAACGGGGAGCCCGGGCAGGGGCCTTAAACTCTGGGGGGGGGGGGGGGCAGGGACCCTGATCAACGTAGGGTCCCAGAGGAGCAGGGTGGGGTGGCACACCGCCCAGGTAGAGCTTCCTGGAGAAGCCCCGCCTGGTCTGTCCAGGGCAGGAGCGGCGGGGGCGGCGGGTCCAGCAGGCCCCAGGGGGAGGTGGGCAGAGGCTGCCTGCGGCAGGCTGCCACTGACAGGGCCGGGAAGATACCCCCAGGCCCCCTGTGTTCTCCGGGGCCCCGCGGGCTGCGGGGCAGGCCGGCTGCAGACCCGCCGGGGCCAGAGGCTGCTCGCTGCTGGAGGAGGGGCAGGAGGAGTCATGCTTCCGAGGCCACCCCCCAGTGGTGGCTGAGATGGGGCTGTGGAGCAGAAGGAAGCCCCCCGGGGACCTGGCTGCCACCTAGAGCACAGAGAAGTGGCCGGAACCCAGGGCCCATGGAGACTGAGTTTTAAACCAGAAATGAAGGATTCCGGAGGCTTCAAACCAAAGTTAAACCCGGTCACGATGAAATAAGGGTGACACCGCCCTCCGCCCAGGGGTGCTGTCCGGAACGCAGGGCCTGCGCCGGCGCGGGTGGGCAGCTGGGCTCTGAGGCGACTGTCCTGGGTGTGCTGGCCCGGCCAGCAGCCCCTCCGGCATCTCAGGACCTTGGGGCGGAGGGCTGTGTCCAGGGCTGGGGTCTCTACTGAGACACAGAGGGACAAAGGGACAACGGCCAGACCATACATGAAAATGGAACTTTGACTCACAGCCTGCAGCCGCCGGCCCAGGAACCTGGCCCCTCGCCCACAGTGGCCAGTCTAAGGGGCCGGCCACTGCCTACCAGCCAGACGGGTGTCACCGTCAGAAGCCAGGCCTCTGTCTCCAGGAAAATCCCGGAAGGGAGACAGCAGTCCTGTGACAATCAGCCCCAAACTCTCGGAACCTGATCAATCACTGATTTTTCCCTAATAATCTGTGCTCACTTCCAACTGAGGACCAATTGGAAAATGTCCAACACACACCCCGACCAGTCCTGGGGAATGTCCCACTTCCAGGCCGCTGTCCCCCAGCTTCCCCGGACCCCGGTTCCCACCCACCTGAGCCCCTGAGCCTCCCGAGGTCCACCACGGAGCCCCCCTCTCCCACTCCACCTGCCTTGGGTCTGCCTAGCCCAGAGCCAGCCCCCTCCCAGACCCCTGCAGGAGTGGCATGAACAGCCCCAACTCTCCATTGGCTGCTCTGCGTCCACGTGCACTCAGTTGCTAGAAGGCTGTGGGGAGGGGGGAGGGGCGGCTGGGCCATGTGCTCCGCACAGTTGCCCCCAGGGCTCCGGTTTGCAGAGACCTGGGAGCTGCAAGAGCCAAGTTGAAAACCCTCAGCTTTAACACCAGGGGGTGGGTCTGGGTCTCAGTTCTCCGTGGCACCAAGGAGCGGGCGCCGTCGGGGGCAAGTCCCGGGCAGGACTGGGCATGGGCATGGGCAGGGGCTCCGGGCCCAGCGTTTCCTGTCAGGCACAAACGTAGTGACCTCCTGGAGCCTGTGTCTCCCCGCTAGGAAATCAGGACGACGGCCTCTTCCCCAACGGGACGGCGGTGCCTGTGGTAACCTCCTGGAAGCCTCCGCGCTGTTGTTTCCTGGGCTCCCCGGGGTGGGAGAACAGGCACCCGCTGACGTTAGCACAAGGTTTCAGACCCCTGTGGCTGCCGGGGCGCGGGGTCACTGCATGGAGCGGGCCCAGAGCCGCGCACAGAGGCTCTCGCCCCTAAGACTGCACCACTGCCCCGCCCCGGCCCCATGGCCCCTCTGCGTGGCGCACAGGTCCCTCTGCCCCTCGCCTGTCTCCCCCCTGTGGCTGCCCTCCTGTCGGAGTCCCAGCCCTCAGCTCAGGGGGTGAGGGCTAGGACCTCTGAGAGCCGCCTGATCAACCAGTGGCCGCGCCAACTGCTCTCCCAGGACCAAACCTCGCCTCCCCAGGCCGCCACCCAAGGCGCATCTGCGCGGCACTCCCCAGCGGGTTAACAGCAAGCTGGGAGCGCCTCCTCCCAGGGAAATGGCCAGGCCTGGTACAGCTGTCCTGGAAAATCACTGCGCTGTGTATAAACTGCCTAAGTCCCAGATCCGCCATCTCATTGCCCGCCAGTGGCCCGGCTTCGGGAGAGGGGCAGAGGCAGGAGAGCGAGGGTCGGAGCGGAGACCAGAGGCCGCTCCATGCCACCCGCGCCCACTCGGGGCTTGCCTTGGGGCTCCGCCGGGACTCTGCCTTCTGACCGGAGCCAGCAGCAGAACTGTTTTGCGCCCTGCAGTCGGTCCTGTACCCGGACGGCCGCCTGTCGCACTGCAGGCTGGAGTGCAAGGCCACGAGGTTGGCACTTGGGTGGGCTTGGCATCGCAGGCCAGGCCGGGAGCGCAGCCAGCCGCTCGTCCCTGCTGGGTGCTGCCCAGCCGCACTCTCTCTGAAGCCGAGTTTTGGCTGTCCCGGTGCCTCTGCTGGGAAAAAAAAAAAAAAGAGGCCGCAGACCCCCTGGGGCTGAGTGGTCCCAGGCCCCTGGGTGGTGGGGGCCTCCCCTCCCCCACAGGGCTAGACTCTGAGCTGCCCCCTCAGGCAGAGCACCTAACAGGAGCCACCCCAGGCCCTCCGGAGCTGCGGGGACTGGGATCGGTCTGGTTGGTGGTCGAGGCGCGCACTGGTGCAGTGCGCCCGGAACTTCTTTCAGCTGGGAGGAACCTGACTCTCTTGGATTACGCCTCCCGGCGGCGGGGGGGGGAACGACCTATTTTTAAAGACTCCGCTGGAAAAGTGTCCTCACAGCTGTGAAAACACCGCCTGGCTCTCGCTCCTGGCTGCTGCGCAGAGGCTCCGCGACTGCCAGCGGTGCTCCTGTGGCGAGGTCGGGGGCTGGGCGGGGAGGCCCTGGTGTAAACACTGCCCGAGGCCCCGAGGAGCAGAGGGCTTCTCCGCCCCCCCACTCGCCCCCCCCCCCCCCTCGCCACCCCCCCCCCCCCGGACGGTTAGGTGAGGCCAGCGTTTATTTTCTGAGAGTGATCGCGTCAGAGGACAGCCGCTGACGTCGGAGATGACGTGGCCTCCCACCCGACAGGAGAGAGGGCCCTTCTCTCTCACTTGTTTGCAGAGCAGGCTCTGTGAGTCAGAAAATGGGCAGACCTGGCCCCGGCCTCTGGGCCCAGGTTCGTGACCAGGCGGAGCCCAAAGGGGCCCTTTGATCCGTGCGTTTGGGTCTGGAGCATCTGGAAGGTTCCAGTGCCTACATTTTCCAACCTAAACTACTCACCGCCACTGCGGATTGCCTGGCAGTAGCTTCAGTGGGCTCCTGGGAGCGGCGCGGGTGCAGGGCTGGTCATCTGCGCCCGGTCTTCATCCACACTCTCCCCCGCTGGCCGTGGTGCTGTGGGGCGAGGTGTGGGCAGCAGTGCCCTGTTTTTACAGAATTACTGCACGTGAAGCAGCAGAGACGCGGTGGGGCTGTGAGGGTCCCCTCTGTGGCGTGGGACAACGCTAGGGGAACCTGCGTGGGGCAGCTGGCCGATTCGGCGAGCGCATGCAGGCACAGCACTCATCTCAGCTCCTGGCACAGGGCCGGGCAGGCACTGGGGGGTGCCTGCTGTCTTGGCAGACGGCAGGAGCCACGGAGAGGTGGTGGAGGGTGGCGAGTTGGGGGGACAGAGCCCTGCACAGCTGCCTGAAGGAGGCTGAACAAGAGCTCACGACGCTGGGTGTGGGTGTGCACAGAGCTCTGGACAGGAGGTGGGCTGGTGGGTCACGGGGTCCCATCACTGATGTCCTTCGCCTGCTACTCCAGGCTCTGCTACTTTTCTCACCCGCTTACCCCCGTTTCCAGGGTCAGGGTGCTCCCCACCTTTCCCAGCTGCCCCAAAGGCCTCTCCGTCCTCACAGCCAGCCCAAGGCCCAGCTCTTTCAAAATCCGCCTGTGTGCACCAATGTCCCCCAGCTCGGAGCTCCCAGCAACACCCGTGGCCGCAGCCTGTCCTCGCCCTCACTGCTTCTCCAGTCACATCACAGGGCAGACCGTATCTCCGGCTGGGCTGACGACGGCAGGGGCAGCCTCCTTCCTCCCCATCACCGTGTCCTCACTCCGCAGGGCTGCCCCCTGGGCCGCGGAGTTGAGGCGGGGCCTGCAAGAGTGGCCTGTGCGCTCCTGGAGCTGAGAAAACCCCTCCACGGCGCAGCCCCGGGGGGTGGCTGAGCGCGCGCGTTCGCGCTCCTTGCGCCAGGCTGCGAGGCCCCGCTGGAATCAGGACTAGCTGGGCACGAAGTACTGGTTTGCTCAGGGACCCACACCCTCAGGCGTCCTGCTGCGTCCTCAGCCTGTGCACGAAGTCCGGGACCCCGGCCGTGAGCACAGGGGTGCTGGCTCCTGGCTCCTCCCCCGTTGCGCTGTTCCCACCTTGCGGCTTGGGGAAAACACACTTAGAAAGATGGAGGACACCTCGACGCAGAATCACGTGGGCCGAAGCGCCCGGGGGTAGCACCGGAGCAGGGCGGAGCCCCAGAGGTCACAGCTGATCGTGGTTTCGGTAACACACAGGGACGGGAAGGGGCTCGACCTTCCTGTGGCTGTGCTGCGTCCAAATGTTTCCGGCCACCTTTGTCCAGCAATGTCAACCGGCGGTCATTGGCATCGATCTCCAATCTGGGGTGCCGTGAGGAAGGGAACTTGATTTGGCGCCAACAGCGTGGCTTTGGGAGCCACACCGCCGTGGAACAGCTCAGTAGCGCTCCAGCGCAAACGGCACAGCTGTGGGGCTGCCCTGAGGGCCAGGTGGCGGGGGGCAAGGGTGGAGGGTGTTGCGGGGCAGGCCCCCCTGCAGCAGCTCAGTTCAGCGATGCGCTCAGCAACAGTCCGCAGCGCTCCTGGGCCTGCAGAGCTCCAGCTGGCGCACGTGGGCCCAGGCTTCCGTGTTACAGAGCCAGCAGTCCCCGCCCCTGGCCCCTGATTGGTCAGAATAGAGCCGCACTGATTGGCCAGAGCGGCACAGCTCCGACGGGACTGGGAAAGCGTCGTTCCGGAAGTCCTTTGCAAGGGCGGCTCGGCCTGCAGGACGCAGTGCGGGCAGCAGCTCAGTGCAGAGGCTTCTGGGCAGAGATGGCTGCGAGGCTCCTTTTCTTTAAAAAATTTTAATTTAATTTAAGCCCAGTTAGCCAGCAGGAGCCCCCCCTCCCCCACGGTTCACAGTGAGCACTGCCTCAGTTTCCCCGTCAATCACAGGGTCAGCGGCTGGCACCTGCTCCTATTGGGGTGGGCAAACCCCTTGAAGCAAGAGCCGTCCTGGGCGTGAGCGCCGGGGCCAGGGCTTGTTCGCAGCTCCGCGAACGGTGGCCCCTTGGGCTGGAACAGCAGAGACACCCCCGGACTTCAGCGTCTACACCAGGAGGCTCGTTCCAGGCACGCTGGGTCCCCACGTCCTTGGAGGGCGCTGGTGTCTTGGCCCCGCAGGCCTCTCTGGCTTTGCGCAACCCAGCCCGAACCGCAGGTGGCTCTCGTGTGGGCCGACGGCTTCCTTTGTTCCCGGGAGAAAGTCTCCGCGGAGTGACGGCGGCCTGCCTGTGCACGACTGCGCCTGACGGCCCCAACGCAGGTCCCGCCGAGCTGGGTCTTTTCCCATGTCCCGCGGAGGCCACTGCACCCGGGCGTGGGAGGAAGAGGATCCGCGTTCCTGCGCCGATCCGGGCGGCCGCTGGGGCCGGCTCGTTTGCCCACTGCCTGACGTGGGCGGTTGTGAAACTGCCTATTGTGTTCGCAGACGTCTTTCGCCCCCTTGCCAAAGGCGCCTGTCGCAATGGGCTGGGCTGCTGGGCGGCTCCTTCCAGCTGAAAGCTTCTGCACCGCGAAGCTTGGTATTTGCATAGCAATTAGTTTGTCTTCCTGCAAAAATGTTCACGGCTCCAAGTTCTCCATGGAGGGTACACTGCGCCCCAGATGAAAGGGCTCGTGTCAAGCAATTCTTGGAACGCTTTCTTAAGGCTTCAGACCGTCATTATTCGTCACGTTCTCTGAAAAGCCCGCAACTAATTGTTTACCCCCTACCGATTTGCACCTCTCCTCTTAGCAAATACTGGTTCTCCCCCGCTCCAGACTGGGTCCGGGTGGAGCGGAAACGAATAGGCTGCTTTTGCTCCCCGCGACGAGCAGAGCAGAACCCCGCCGGCAGGCCCGCGGCCCGCGCGAACATCTGCGGAGGCCCAGATGGCCGGGCAGGGGGCCTGCCAGGGGCTCTCTGCCGACTCAGCAGACGGGGCGAAGATGCTGAATTTTTATAGGCCCCACAAAAATAGTAACTTCTGAAAACTTCTTGGCAACAGAGGGCCTTTCTTTTTTAATCCGCCAAGAATGCGGGACTTCCCCATTAGATCACTAAGCAGAGAAAAGCCCACTTTATAATCAGAAGGCTGCTCATCGTGGGCTGTGACACTTGGCACCGCAGGCGCCTGTGGACGGGAAGGGCGGGGCGCGGGGAGACACCGGGGTTTCCTGGTTGTTGAGGGCAGGGCGCTCCGCAGCCCGCGAGGAGCCTTTCCTTGCACCCAGAGGAAGTGACCGCGCTTTGCCGTGGGTAACACACACATTTTTGCCCCAACTTTTGAGGGAAAAGCAAGGATGCACGTTGTACATGGGCAGTTCTGATTCTGCATGTATACAAATGCCTTAAATCATTTTATTTATGCTCATGCATTAACAGTGTGACTCTAGAGAGCAATAACGATATCCGCATGCAGAACGACACCCTGGGATACGGTGATACACAAAACCAAGTCTCTAAATATAAATTTAAAATTTGAGTTAAAAAATTAAAAGATTTTTTTCCCTGAAAGTTTGGGCCAAAAACATGAGTGTGCCTTGTACACGGCAAAACACGGTATGAAGAGGGACTTGGCCTGTCGGGAACTTCACGGGGGGGGCGGGGGGAGGGGTCTGTGGAGTGGGGTCTTCAGGCAGTCCCAGGTTTATTTCGGGGGCCCTGTCCTTCCTCCTCCTCCTCAGTGGGTCCCGCACTTTCCGCCTCTCGGACGGACTGGACATGGCTGCGAAGTGGAAGAGGCCCTGCCGGGTTTGTGTTTTTTTCAACCAGAACGACTGTCCTGAGGGCCCACTGTGCGCCAGGCCACGAGTCCACGGCGAAGGACCGAGAAGGCAGGGTGTGGACTCGTTAGGTTTCACGCCATTCGGTTTCATGGGCGGTTTCGGGCGCTGGGAGTCGCTGCGTGGCTCGGTTCCGACGGGGAGGGTCCTGTGCCCGGGGCACGTGTGCTGCCCTTCCCAGAAAGCCGCTGTTCCCTGTCCCCCAGCCCTTCGTGACCGGGGCAGCGCCCCGAGGTTCCAGCCGATGGCCGCTTCCCGGAGGTGCACTTCTGCAGCCCATGTCCCCGTCCAACATCTCCTTCGTCAGCGCCACCCCGGGGCAGCTGCTGCTCCTCCCTTCGTGCTGCCCCGCGCAGCCGCACGGCCTGGAACCCACAAAGTCGCGCGTCTGTCTTGTTTTGATTGACTTCTCCGGTGGTGCTCTCTAGACGGGGAGTCCTTCCAGGGAGAAACGTCCCTAATGATGCAATTTATAAACCGATTGTGGGCTTTCCACTTCATCTGAAGTTTTGACAGATGTTTAGAAATTTTCTGTTTCATCTTTTACATTTATTTGCAAAAACGATTGGAACATTTTTACAATGTCCCCTTAGTACCTCTCCGTACCCGCAGGGTCCGTAGTGACGTCCCGTTCTCGTTCCCCACACTGCACCGGGGCCTCCGCCGTGTGCTCCTGGCGAGGCTCGCCGGGACCTGGCACCAATGCTAGTTCCCCCGGTAACCAACGCTATTGTTTAACCGATGTGTTTATCTGCTCTGATAAGTGTCTCCTTTTTATTTTATTTATCTGTGACCCTATTGATATTATTCTTGATCGATATTTTTGTTGGGTTTATTTGGGTTTTCTTTTCCAGATGTCCCGGGATGAATGGTCAGCTCCTTCGTGTTTAATCTCCTTTCCCCTGACATCGCCCCTTAAGTCTGTGTCTTCTCCTCCAAACATGGTGTCGCCCGCGCCCTGCAAGTTCTGTGATGTAACACGTGCTGCTGTTCAGTGCGAATAATTTCTGATTTCCCTTGTGACGCTTTGAATCCAACTCAGAAGCATATTAACTTCCAAACATATGGGGATTTCCAGGGTTTCTTTTGTTATTATCTCGTAGTTTCACCTCTGTGGTGACAGAACTTGCTCTCTGTGATTCGGCTCAGCATACGGTCAATTGTTTTTTGTAAACATTCTGTAGGTGTTTGAGAGAAATGTGTATTCTGCTATCCATGGGCAGAGAGCAGTGTTCCATGTATGTTCATGAAGTTTGTTCATTTTGTTGTACAAACCTGAATCTTTACTAATTATTTATATGCTTCTTTCACATATTACTGGTAGAAAAATTCTCTGTTGTGTTTTATTTTAAAATGCATTCATTTATTTCTTGTTCTCGGTATATTTTACAATTATAGCATTCTAGAGTTCGAGACTGCTGTTCTCCCCTCCACACACCGATGAGGTCATCCCACTGTTACTGGCTTCCATGGTGGCTGTTTGAACGCTAGCTGCCCTCTATTCCTTCGAATAGGTCACTTTTTTTTTTCTCTTAGGTTTTAGATTTTAGATTTTCCCCCCTTGTCTTTAGGGAAAGACAGTCTCATTAAAGAGTGTGTTTAGTGGTGATTTATTTTTTAGGTAGTTCACTTTAGATTCAGTGGGCTTTTTGAGTCTGCAGTGTGGAGTCTGTCGGCTGTTGTGAATAATCCTGGCCATTATTTCTTCAGTGTCTCAGCCCCGCGCTCTGCTCTCTGTCGGGACTCTGACTCGGGAGGTGCCAGGCCTTCTCACTCCATTGTCTGTGCGTCAGCTTTCCTATCACCGGCACATTTGTCATTTCTCTGTTCCTCCACAATAGGTTCTGGGTCATTTCTTCTGAGTTTTCTTCCAGCTTACTCATTCTCCCCTCAGCCGTATCTAATAACTTGATAATTGTATCTCTTTGTCACAGTGATTACTGTATTTTCAGTTTCTATGAATTCTATCTGAATATTAAAAAAAAAAACTGGTAAGTCACATCCTGTGGTTTCCTGTGCGCTACAGAGAGTTTCGAGCTTGTGTTGCATTTCTGTAAACACAGAACAAACACTTGTTTCTAAATCAGTGGCTGAAAATAGTACCTGCACGTTTTCAGATCCGGTTTTGCAATTTGTTGTTTCTACTTCTGTCACTGATGGTGACTTGCTCTGCTGGTTTGATCGGGTGGTTTTTGTTCTGGTTTTGTTTTGTTTTGTTTTGGTGGGAAGTGCTCTTTCCTCAAAAATCTGTGTGGGTGTTTCTGAGGCCTAAGGTGAAGATGTCCTCCTCCAGAGACGAGAACAGGCATTTACATCAGTCCAGTATTTAGGAAAAATTCTAGTACAGGAATGCTTTAAAATAAATTCAAAACTTGAGGTTTTCTCAGCCACATAGGTGATGCGAATTTGGGCTGAAAATTCTACAACGGCTGGTGTGATTATAATTTCTCAGGAGCTGTATTTCCCCTGCTTTGATGAGGATAAGGGTGGTTTTCTGCTGCTTCCTTCTCACTTTTCCTTACCCAGGAGGATGGAGCCCTCTCTGGCCCAAACCTGGGGACGTGAGAACGGGAGTCTCCAGCCCACACTCCCTCCTCGCAGGGCTGGCCTCTGAGGTCATCTCCCCACCCCGCTCCCTCTCAGCTCTTTATTTTCATGTCCTCAATTCTAATCACTGTGTTTTTTTGACCATATGATGCACCTCGGTTTTAGAGGAGGAAAATAGGAAAAAAAAGTGTGGAAGCAAAAAATGTGGTACAATATTTAATAACATAAACAACACACTATTTCACCAATGTAACTGTCAGCAGAACTCAACAGCAGCGTTAACAACCATTATCCCTCCCAAATCTGGGGGGGGGTTGCGGTTTGTCCACCTGAGACATCTTCTACGGGACCCCGACGACTGGGGACCGACCGCGGTGTGTTCGAGAGCCGCCCGCTGCTCACCCTCCTGAGACACGGCATCGTCGGGTCCCATCCAGAAGGATGGAGGGCCGAGGCTTCCCTCGCCCCCACCCTCAGCGGGCCCTCGGGCCTAATCCTGTGCTCCCGGCTTCCCAGGCTGGCCAGGCCGGGGCTCCAAGCGCGGGCCTCACCCCCTCGGGACCCTCCCTTCTCCCAGACCATGGTCACAACTTGTCACCACCGTGTCATCCATGTCATCCCCATCGTACCAACGTCTCTAAGCAGATGGTTTTCTTACATTTTATTCAGACTTTTAATTTGTCCTCAGAGTGGAGAATGTCTAGATCACTTAATCTGCCATTTCCGGCCTTGTGAGTCATCGTATCATTCAACATATGTATCTTTTAGTGAATGACTTGTAACTCGATGTCTCTGTGCTCAGAAAACATCATCCGTCGGGCAGTTTTCACAGTTTGGAGAGACTTGCTCTACGACCTGGCTCGTGGTCAGTTTTTCTGCCAGTGCTGCCGTGGGGCCGGGACCAAACCATGTCCTCCCCAGTCGTTACGGGCAGGCTTCCGTGTGCGCCTCCCAATGCAGCACCCTCGTGGCTACGCTTAAATATTCTACACGCTTATGAAGTTCACTTTTATTAACCCCCCCAACACTCGAGAAAGGGATATTAAAGACTATTATAAATTTTATCAAAATTTCCTTACAGCTCTCAAAATACAGAAGCAAAAGGTAATAGGCCATTGTATTAGTTCCTCAATGCTCCCCACCCAGCGTGCTTTCAGGATTAGTCGGTCCTCTCAAATGTGTGGGTCATGGTGAGACTGACCTCTGAACCAGCTTCCGCCTGGCGCCTGTGTTGTGTGTGCCTTTCTGGGGCCATCACTCCTGCCGTCCACCTGCCTCTCGTCACCCCGAGGCTGCACCTGGGCTCCCGGCGGGGGTGGTGTCTGCCCGCCCTGCCGGCCAGCGGGGGCTCCCCTGCGCTTCCCCGGCAGCCCCCGGTTTCCCTCCCCCCAGCACAGTGGCCCTCCATGGGGCTGCATCCCGGGTGCCCAGTGTGGTGGGCGGGCTAGCCGGAGACCGCCCCCTCCATTCCCGGCCTGGAACAATCCGTAAACACGCTGGGATGGTGTAGACGCCCCTGGTGGCAAAGCCGTCCCATCGCACCCCGTGCACCTTTCCACGTCCTGCCCGGGCTCCCAGGAGCGGCCTCCAGGAGCCCCTCCTGTGCCTTCTCCGCACACGGCTGGCACAATCTGTGGGTCTTCCGTGCCCAAAAGGAGACACTTACGCAGAGGCACAGAAGGCAGGAACGGCCACCGGCCGGGGCACGTGGGACGACATCCTTTTGTCTCTCCTGCCTGTGGTCTGGCGGCCCTCCCTCAGAGGGCGCGGCGCCCGTCCTCCCCGCACGCACTCAGCAGGGGCTGTGCCGGGGAAGCAGGGCCTACAGACCGGCGCCCCCTGCTGCCTGGCGCGGCTTACCGCCTGTCCACGGGGACCACGGGAACCGCCAGGGCTGTCCCCAGCCCCGCCCGGCTCCCGGCCCTCCCGCTCCAGGCTGAGGGGTTTCCCGAGTTGCGTCCTGATGCCCCCACCTGGGCTGCGCTAGGTCCCAGGGCAGGCTGCCCGAGCCCCCGGTGCTCGGCCGACCTGCGCATGGCACCTGCGGCAGCGCTCTCTCAGTCGGCCCACCGACAGCCCTCCGCCATCTCCATCTCCATCTCCAGATTGTATTGTAGTCCCCCTTGACTGGGTCTGGTCGGGGGGTTCTCGGAAAACAGAAGCGAGCACACGGCCCAGGATGGTGGAGGTCCGGCGCCGTCTTGGTGGGTCAGAAAAAGAACAACAGGCGACCCCAGCCCTGGTCCCTGACCGGAGCTCAGAAAGGGAGCCCGGCTGCCCTCTCGACTCCGTGGGTGAGAACGGGGCCGGTGACCTGCCCAGCTCCCCCCACCCGCCCCGAGGCCCTCCCCGGAGACTCGGTCTACCCGCCCGCCCACCCGCAGACACGCCCAGGAGGAGGAAACATAATGTAAAGCAAACCCACACCGGCTGGTTTCGACCCCAGGTGCACCTGCCAGGAGGTATTTAGTTGCAGGGACGTGGGAAAACCGGAGAAGCAATTCCGCAGGAAGAAAGTGGGGCCTCTGCGGGGGCGGGGCGCTCAGACTGCGCATGCCCGGGTCTGACGCCGCGGCGGCCACGCCTCCGCAGAGGAGCCGGCCGCCCTCCCGCACCGTGGGCGGGGCGTCGGGGGGAGGGGCAGGCCTGGGCGAAGTGCCCGCAGGTGGCGCAGCCTGTCTACACGCGGCTCTGTTGACCAGGGGCGGGGAAGGAGTTTACGCGCAGCCCCGAGCCGGGGACACAGGCCTCGGTCAGCGCCGGGTCCTCCGACCGGGTGGTTTTGGCGGAGCGCAGTTTTCTAGATGGGTGTCGCTCACACCCGAGCGCGCACACACCCGCACACACACACTTTGGGGGTCTTACCGAAGGGCAGGGTCTGACTTGGTGGGTCTGGATGGGGCCGGGGGTGGGGTCCAGAACCCGCCTTCCCACCGCGGCCCAGGCGATGCAGCCCCTGGCCCAGGGCGCGCTGAGCACTAGGCCGCACCCCGGCTGTTTCGGTTCCGCCGCTGGGGAACGTTTACAGCGTGCGACACCTGGTGGTTCAGTTCGATCTGGTCGGGGGCACCGACCTCCTCCCCCTAGACCGTCCGCTGGAAGCAGGACGGCAGCCAGCACGACAACAGCTGTCCGGTGTGGATGAGCCAAGATTATACCTGTTCTTTGCCAGGCTGACAAAAAGTGTATTTCTCCGTGTGCTGCAGGATTTTGGTAATTTGTGCGCGCGCTCCGGAGGGAAAGTGGTGAAGGTCCCTGTCCCGCAGGAGCCCCTGGTCACCGGGCGGAGCCGCCCCGACTCTCCTGGCCCGCGGGTGCCGGTGCGGCCGACCTGGTGTGTGTGCCGGAAAACAGCCTCACTGCTTTCTGCCACCCTCCGTCTGGGCGGCAGCGCTGCACGTGGGTTTCCTCCGGAAGCGTCTCCACCGCCTTGGGATTCCCAAAGGCGGCCGCAGTGCAGAGTGTCCCTGTCAGGCCCCGGATGTTGGCGTCCTTACTAAATGTCTTTGTCGTAAGCCCTGGCTGGCATAGCTCAGTGGATTGAGCGCAGGCTGCGAACCAAAGTGTCCCAGGTTCGATTCCCAGCCAGGGTACATGCCTGAGTTGCAGGCCATGACCCCCAGCAACCGCACATTGATGTTTCTCTCTCTCGATCTCCCTCCCTTCCCTCTCTAAAAATAAATAAAATCTTTAAAAAAAATAAAATGTCTGTGTCGTTTTGGAAATCACTCCTCCTCTTCAGAAGTAACGGCAGGTCTTGTAGAGGGACGGAATGCACCCGCCCCGGCGCCCCCGGTGGCCTCCCTCCGGTCACCCTGCCCCATTCCCCGGAGACAGCGATCGGAGGCTCTGGCCCCGGAGCTCAGGGAGGAACCGGGGCATCGATCCCTTTCCGCCCCTGGACCGTCCAGGCCGCTGCGAATCCCGGTGGACGGAAGCCACAGAGAAGCCGGGGCCCCTGAGCCCGGGTCGCCCCAGGACACACCGGCCCTGCTTGGCCTTTTACGGTGTGAGGAGAGGTCACGGTGCGGTCATTCCAATCGAGTGACCTCGGCCGTCGGGGACTCATCTGTGACAGGAACCATTTCCCGTTTCCTGGCAACGCGGCCGGATGACACGACCCGCTCCCAGCGGTCCTCCTCGGGCCTGCCCCCCCCGCCACCCCCTACTGTCTCTGCAGCCGCTGGAGTCCATTTTCGGGTCCCCCGGCGGGCTGCTCACCCAGCGGGCGAGGCGCTGGGGCGGCCCGCTGAGCCAGTGCTAGGGGAGGCCAGCGCCGCCCACCCGTGCCCCTTGACCTGCTATCCGGGGGGACCCAGAGGCCGCCCACGCGCTCCCCTCGGGGTTTGGCAGGTTTCCCAGATCCCGTAGGGATAGGGTGCATGGGGCAGGGGCGAGGCTGTGGGCAGCTGCCCTGTCTGGGGAGACCTGGGGACACCCACCATTCCCCCAAAACCAACAGGGAGTAGCCGTTTGTCTGTCTAGTCCTAGCCCGGAGCCCCTCGTCCTGCCCAAAAGCTAGAAACACCGTTAGTTCGTTTCCCGGGTTTCTCTGTCTCTCTGACAGCCGCCCACCGTCCACGTCCACCGTCTTTTCTCCTGCCCTCGCCGCCCCCAGCCGCACTGCCCACTGAGGGAAACTGAGGCGAAGAGGGGCGGGGCCGGGGGGAGATGCCGCCGTCCCCACTGGCCCACTGGAGCCACTCCAGGTGCTCCTGTCCCTGCACTGGGTCTGTCGGGTGACGTCGGTCTCAGCGCCTGTCGGTCGTGGGTTCTCCACCCGCGCCCAGTCCCCTCCCATCTCCTTTCCCCTTACACCTCCTCACCTCCCCCACCCCCCGCCCGCTGGTGCTCACCCTCGAGATTCCGACCGACCGATGGCCCTCGGGGTGAGCCGCTGGGACCGCACCCATGAGGAAACTGAGGCAGCGGGTGAGTGAGTGCCTTCGTCGAGGTCGCGTGACCAGAGGGCGCGCCTCTGGGCTGAGCTCTCAGGCTTGGGGAACCTGCCTGGCGCTCTCCCAGCCAGAACGGGGTGAGTGAGCCCCACTGCACGGGGTCCGGCTGCGGGGGAGTCCAGGGGGCGGGGCCGAGTGCCCGGGGGCGGGGCCGAGTGCCCGGCCGTCACGCAGGTGTGGTGGGCAATGTTGCCATCATCATGGCGGGGGGGGGGGGGGGGAGGCAGTGCGCCCCCTGCAGGCTTCTCGCAGACCCCAGAGCAGGCCTGTGGGGGTCCCCGGGTCTCTGCACATCTGACCCTGAAGTGCGGCTCTCCCCCACGGGGGGCTGCCCCTGAGGGACAGGACGACGCCCGCACCGGCTCCTCTGCACTGAGCTGCCCACGCCCCTCGCAGCGGGAGAAGCTGCTGCTGCCTGGGCCGGAGGTGGCTCCTGGTTCAGGCGCCTGTCCCTCTGCAGCCCCGTGGCCCCTTCGCCCTGTCTGGAGGGGACGCCATGGACCTGCCCCGCCGGCCGGGGCTCGGCCCTGGGAGCCCAGGACTGAGGCTGCCACCCGAGGCTGCAACCTCAGGATGGCTCACAGGCCGCTGCGTGTTTTTGTCTAAATCACCTTCGGCCGGGAGAGCGAGTCCCTCCCTGTGCTGAGTGCCGTTCACGGATGTGTTGGCTCCCGCGTTTAAGCAGATTTCCAGCAACGGCAGAAGATGCGCCCAAGAATAGGTCGCCTTTCTCAGTAGGTAGGTCCTTCACATCGGGCGGGAGCCAGTGGCCGCTGACGGACACCCAAGGCGGCCACATCGGGGAGGACCGGAGCCCAGGTGCCCACACAGGAGCTCCGTGCTGTGCCGTGGGACACGGCTGCCCCAGGCCCTGGGACAGGGCTGGCCGAGGGCTGGCTGGGGCCTGGCGGGACAGCCGCAGTCCTCTCTGGGCCGGCTGAGTCTCTGCCCCGGGCCCCTGGCGTTGCCCTCGGTACAACCAGGCCTCGACCGGGTGTCTCTGCAGCGCTGGGGCCTCAGGAAAGTGGGGTGGGGCCCGCTGAGAGGCGGGGACCTCGGGGAGGGAGGCAGGGCTGGTCCAGGTGCATCCAAGGGGCTGGGGCTGGCCGGGGACACTCTGGCTCCTGGATCCTCCCCCCACACCCAACCACTGGGCCTGGGGCTCCTCTGGGGGAGACAGGAGAAGGTGCAGGATGAGCCCAAGGTGGCGGGTGAGGTGCCCTGTGCCCTGTAAGGCCTCCCGGGGGCAGAGAGCCCAGGCCCCAGGGGGCCTCGGCCGGTGCGCTGCCCAGCAACAGGTGTGGCCGATCCAGCAGCTGTCACCTCCGGAGCCTCTCGGCACAGTGCCTGGGCAGCCCCTCTCGTCCCTCGAAAAAGGCAGACAGGTGAGACCCGGCAGGGGCCCCGGGCGGGGGGACTACCCCGCTCAGCTCGGGGCCCTTATGCCGGACACCTGAGGTGCGCCAAGGGGTGGCACTGTGACAGTAACCTGTGTGAGGCTGACCTGGGGTGACGGCAGCGGCAGACGGCGGCTGAGCGGGAAGGAAGGGCCGCAACGTGGCCCCCGGACGTGGAGCTTGGGGTGGGGGCGGGGCACCTCTCAACAAGGAAGGAGCCTCACTGAGGTGGCACGTCTGACACACTTCCAGGTGGCATCTAAGCTGCAGGCGATCAAGAACCACATCTGGAGTAGAAGGCTGTGTGTTCTGGGCCCTAGGAGGCGATGGGTAGTGTGCCCAGAGCACCTGGCAGACACCTGGTATCACCTGGCAGACACCTGGTGAGTAGTACCTGGTGAGCACCTGGCAGACGCCTGGCAGGCACCCGGTAGGTACCTGTAGGACACCTGCTAGGGTCCTGTCAGGACCTGTTTGGCCCCTGGCATGTACCTGGCTGCCCCTTGTGCCGACCTCATGGCTCCCTCAACCCCACGCAGACCCCCAGCACCTTTGGGAGGTGCGGGGAGCTCACGGCCTGGGGCGGAGAGGCGGGCACCTCTGCCTCCCTTCCTTCAAGAAGCCACACGGAGCGAGTTAAGATCGAAGCTCTGTTCTGTGGCTCGCCGCAGGGGTCCGCGAGAGCCCACACAGGGCGGTGGGCTGGAGCCTGCGCCCCTTTAATTAATCTTTTACAGCCAATTTCCACCGGGTTCCTCTCTGCTCCGGGTCTCTCTTCCCCACCTGCAAGGCTCATGCGGTGGAAGGCCCTGCCGTGGGGGCGGGGGGAGGAGGCTGATGAAAGGGGGCTGTAGGTGGACAGTCGGCTGAGCTGGTGGGGGGAGTTGCTGGGGTTTCGCCTCAGGTCCCGATTGGCGGTGGCCGTTTTTCCTCTGCGCCCCCCCCCCACCTGCCAGCGTTCACCCCTGATCTCCGAGCCGGCCGCCCCAGGTGGGCCTGAATCGCTGATGGCTTCCCTCCCTTGCTGCTGAGTGTCAAGGTGCTAATTATTTGTGGCACGAATCTGCTTGGAACCAAAGGAGCGAGCGCAGGAAGGGAAAATAACCCCTAGTGACACCCCGCAATTATCGGAGCTGGCACCCGGGGCCCTGCCTGGGGCGGGAGGGTGAGCGCTGCCTCTCAGAGGCAGCGTGGCCCCAGGCTGGCGGGGATCAGGAGCCCCCCAGCCCCCCACCACGCCCCCAGCACGTCCTCAGACTGAGTCACCCAATGAGGGGGTGAGGGCTGGGGTCCAGAGGCGGGGAGGCGTTGGCTGGGTGCACGAGGGGGGGCCCAGGAGGTGACAGCAGAGCTGGGACCTAGTTAGTGCGGGAAGAGGCTCCTGGAACAGAGTCGCCAGCAGAGGGAAGGGCGTGGGGCGAGGCCCGAGGCGTGGCGGCACTGGGCGCTCCCACTCTGGAAGGAGCAGGGGGCGCTGAGGAAGGGCGAGGTCAGGGTCAAGTGTGAGAGGTCCGCTGCCGCCGCCGAGGCCGGGTCTCTGAGGGCAGAAGAATGGGGTTCCCTGGGGGCGGGGGCGGCGGCAGTTTTCAGCAGCGCCAGGGCAGGATCCGACCTCCGAGCGGCAGCGTGCACTCCAGGCCTCTGGGCGGGAGGACGGAGATGCCGAACGGCCCGACTCAGGCTGTCTTCGCCGCGGGAAGGAGAGGCCCTCCTTGGGGCGTCCTGCTGGGTGGTCGGGAATGGAGTCTCTTCGAAGCTGCAGGCCCAAAGGACCCGCGGACAGCAGCACGGTCCTGGAACCGGCCGGCCCCTCGCCCGGGCGCCCGGCCTCCTGCTGCTGCAGGGAGGCCCGCCGCACCCTCGGTCGGTCCCCGGGCTCCTGGGTCGGCGGCCCCTCCGCCCCAGCCCCGCGAAGCTGGCGCGGGAAACGGCGTCTTTGTCTCTCCCGAGGGCCCTGGCGCGCTCCCAGCCCTGCGCTCCCTCCGCGTGCCAGCCAGCCGTTTTCCACCCGACGCTTTGAAGTTAAAATCAGTGTGCAGGGCTGTTTAAGCCACAGACACGGCCAGTGCGCGCCGTGTTTAGCGGCAGCGGCGACCACTTAATCACACGGCGACCACAACGCGGGCGGCGCTCCGCGAGTGCGGTGTCGTTAGCCCTGATTGGCGCCCTCCCGGGCGGCGGCCACAGGGCCGCTGCTTTCGGACTCTCCCAGCGCGCGCGTGTGAGTTGGAGCCACAGCAGCCTGTCATTACCGGGCCGCGTGACGAGCGTCGAGTAAGCAAACGCCGGGGGGGCTGCCGTGTGGGGGTGAGCAAGATCAAAGCCCCCCCGGGAGGCTGCTGGGGGCAGCCCCTAACTCCACAGTGTCCCCAGGCTGGGACGGAGGGAGGGGACGCCACGCTAGGATTCAAGGCCCGAGTCTGGTTCCATCGTCAGTGCTGAAAGCCTACTGTGTGCCTGCAGGGCTGCACCCAGGGGAGAGAGAAGAAAAAACTTAATTCGCCTCCGACCGGCCACACGTTCCTGGAGGAGGTGCGTGTGGAAAACATGTATTATGGGTGTGGAAAGTGCAAGAAAAGGGTCACAAACACAGATCTCCGAAATCCCAGAGGATGGAGGGGGATCCTGCTCAGGGGAGCTCCTGGGGGACTTCCTGGAGGAGGGGGCACTTGCATAGGGTCTTGAGGGATGGATAGGAGTTTGGTAAGAAGAAGTGGGGTGGGGCCCACATGCTAGGTGGAACCCAGTCCTTGTTTCTGAAACGCCAAACCCTGCGCGCTCTGCGGCGTCCCGGGAGACCCCGACGTCTTTCCCAGCGGAGGAGGCAGGCAACCAGGACGGGTCTCAGGAAGGCACTGAGCTCGGGGCACTGGGGCGGGGGTGGGGGCGCGGGGCGGTTCCAGCGGCTGGAGCCCAGGGATCAGAAGGGGACGGTGTGGGGGGCGGAGGAGGCGAGCGCATGGGGCCACAGGGAGGGCAGGATGGCGGAGGCAGCGGAAAGTGCTCGGCGGAAGCACACGCTCAGGCTCAGCGCCTCGGAGCGCTGCCAGGTGCGTCCGCCGCGTTGTCGGGCGCCGTGTTGTGGTCTCAGGCCCCTCCCTTCTGCCCTGGGGGCTCCGGACAGGCCCCCTGGGTGGTCGTTAGAAGAGGGGACCAGAGTCGGGACCAGGAGATGCCTGGGCGTACACCCGTGTCCCCGCCCAGGGGCGTGCGCCTGGGAGAACGGAGACCAGCCCGGGCCGGGGAGTGGGGAGCTCATCCTGGAGTCGCGGCCCTGCAGAGGCGGTCCGCGGAGCCTGGGGGCGGGGGGGGGGGGGGGGGGGGGTAGTTCCGGGCGCTACGGGAACGCTGGACAGGGTGCCAGGTAGGGAGGGCCTGAGTCCTCCAGGACGACCCCGTGCTGGTGTGTGGGCTCCGGAACGCGCGCATGGGAACGGGGGACAAGTCTGCAGGTCCCCGCAGGGCGCGGGGGACAGGACGGCGGCTGGCCCGGCATGGCGGCAGCAGCGAGCGCGGACAGCCGGGCCCTCTCCCACGCTGTCCTCGCTCTGTCCCCGCAGCCTCTCCGGGGGCGCCTTCTGTCCTCTCCGGCCTCGTCCTCTGCCCCACTCCGGGTGCAGCCGGGGCGAGGAGTGGAGTTCTGGGTGGGCTGGAGGGAGGACAAGCGGGGGCTGAGCAGTGAGGCGGGAGCCCCGTTCTGCAGGGCGTGCAGGGACCTTGGGGTGGGGCTGCGGGGACAGAAGGGAGAGGGGCCCATGGACGGTCTGGCCCGAGGGCGCGGGCTGGTGTGGGAGGCGGCCGCCGGGCGCCAGCAAAGGTGTGGGAGCAGCGCCCCAGCCCCGCCCCCTGGGCCGGGTGCGTCTAGGCCGTGTCCTCGGGTGGCCCCAGCGGCTTCCTGGGCCACGGTGAATCAGTCCAGTGTAAGCAGGTCTGCCGAAATAGGTCACTCTCAGAAGCAAGCTAAACTTAATTGTTACGAGTTAAAAATGGAAGCAGCATGAGTCCCCGAAGAATAAATCATTCATTAATACCTCCCCCGGTTCCAAACTGAACAGCACTCAGGTTACCTTTCGCCTCGGAGGAGCTCACGGAACGGGAGTGTGGGGTTCCTGGCTTTCAGCCGGTGGGACATCGGAATGTCACCGCTCACCCCTTTGACCCGCTCCCGCCCCCTGCCTCCACGGCCTCCCGTCACCCGTCCCCTCCCCAGGTCTGGCGCAGGTCGGTGGGGTCCGGGGGTCTGGGGCTGTGTGTGCTGGCCCGTGGGAGCAGCTGTGTGTCACAGACACACCCTGCCCAGCCACGGCGGGCTCCACAGAAAGCTACACAGGGAAGGACCACGTGTCCCCGAAAAGTGGGCACCGGGGACTCAGACGCCTGGACAGGGGTGTCCACAGCAGCGCTGTTCGCCGTCGCCAAGGGCAGGCGCGGCGCGAGGCTCCAAGGTGAGTGGACAGAGCCGCGGTCTGCCGCCCTCGGCACAGGGAGGGAAGGCCCTCGCACACACGACACAGCAGGCGGGGCCTCGGAAGCGTCACGCACAGTGAGAGACGCCAGGCGTGGCACGAGACGGCCAGAGCGGGCAGGTGCACGGAGACGGGAAGGGGGTGCTTGGATGCTCAGGCTCAGGGTTCAGGGGGCTGCTCGGCGGGCGAGTCGCTGCCACCCTGAGACCCGCAGGGCTGAGGGGCCGGGGGAGGGGGAGAGATGGGCGGGCCCACGAGTGGTGGCCGATGCAGGGGTGGCCGGGACACGGAGTCCTCCTCGGAAGAGGGGCGTGTGGGCACAGAGACGCGGGCACGGAGCAGAGCCTGGAGGGATGCGGCTGCGAGCCAAGGACCGCCCGCCCACCCCTCCCAGGGACGGGGGAGGGAGGGAGCCCCCGCCAGCACCTCGGTTTCTGAGTTCCGGCCTCGTAACTGTGAGGGGATGTGCGTCCGTGTCTTTGAGCCACCTCGCCGTGGTCATCCGTCTCGGCGGTCACAGAGGAGGACGGCAGACACCAGCGTCCAGAGGGGACCCACCGGAGGCGCCTTTCTTCTGCCTGCTGCTGGTGGTCGAGGCTCGGGGGCGGACGCGGGACCCCAGGGAAAGCTGCCCCTGCCTCTTGCTTTCTGTCAACAAACAGAACGTCCACGGAAAAATGCGAGACCAGCGTAAGGAGGCAGGCCACGCGTGGGCGGCATCCGAGGGCTCCGACTGACCACACGGACTCGGGTCGGCTGTCCCCAACAGGGTCCGCTCCAGCGGTGGACTCCGTCCTTGGTCCTGCAGTGGCCAAGGTCGTCTTTTCTGTGTGACCCTGCCGTGGTTCCCTCCGCCCGGACAGCCCACTGGGCCTTACACTCGGATTCCTGTGTTGCTTTAAAAACCGAGACTGCTGCACGCGTATGCCCTAACTGCAGGAGAACGGCTTTTCTTCTTGGTGGTTACGTGCACAGTTCCCGCGGCGCTGTTACCGCCGTGGGGCGGGGGAGGTTGGCGCACCCACGGGGGGGAGGGGGGGCGGCGTCTCCGGGAGTGAAACCCAGACGGCTGGGACCCGGGCAGCGGCCTCCGGATGGGCGGAACAAGGGAGCATTGGGACCCTGCAGCGGGTGAGCCGGCCGGTGAGGAGCAGCCCTTCTGAAGACGGGGGACACACCGCACCCTCGTTCCGGACGGGTCCGCAGTTGGAGAGGAGATGAAGGTGGGGAGGGAACCCTGGAACCCTGTCACGGGAGTCGGCAGCGACTGATGTCACGAGATGCATCCTTGTGAACTGGCGACCACTGGAGAATCTTCCAGAAGCCAGGCGCCATGAGCAGACCCCTGCTGGGCCCCTTGCCCAGCCCACCTCCCACCGTGTGTTTGCTCCGTGGTCACACGTGGAGTGGGTGACGGGGCCATCAGACGGGTGGACAGGCCCCCGGTGACACAAGGTGGCAGAGCGACATGCAGGAAGCTGGTCTGTGCCCATGGAGAGCGTCACCCGAGAGCCACAGCCCAGCAAGGTGTCTGTCACGTGGCTCCCACCAGGTCCCCTCTGTCTGAGGGCACGCTCCAGAGCTCCCGAGGGGGCGCTGTGGGTGGGGTGCTGGGCAGCGGTGTCCGCCCTCACCGCCACGAAGGACCCCCACCCCCCACCGAGAGGAGGCGCTGGGAGCTGGTGACAGGATGGAAGATGAGGCGCCCGGCGCCCAGAGCGGGCCGGAGACCCCAGAGATGCTGCCTTGTTTCCCGCGGAAAGCAGGTCAGACTGGGCGCTGCTGTGCGCAGGGAGAGACCCAGTCCGCAGAACACCACGCTGCCCTCACCCATGCTGCTGCAGACGGTGTTCCCTGCCCGAGTTCAAGGGGGAAACACGGGGCCGGGCGGAGCTCAGCGCTGACCAAGGTCAAGTGGGGTGGGGGGGAGCCCCACACCCTGGGAGGGGTCCCAGGGACGCAGGGCGGAGCCTGACCTGGCCCCCTGCACCCTTGTCCCCCAGTCGCTCCGACAGGTCCCTGTCACACAGGGGCCTCCTGGGTTCACGGGGCACGTCATGCTCCGCATGCATACAGACCGGAATTCTCCGTGGTGCAAACCGCGCGTCAGCCGCGGGGCAGCCCACAGACCCGCCCTCACGTGACACTGCACAGGAGCGGAGCCGCGTCCCGGGGTGGGGGCTCTGAGGGACCCCACCAGGGCAGCCGGTGGCTGGTCCCCGTGACAGTGCTGTGACTCAGTCCCCTGGGCTGGGCCCGAGGCCTTTCAGGCCAGGTGCTCCCCCTGCGGCTCCCAGGAGGGGCCGGGGGCCCGAGATTCTTTCCCTTCATGCCTCTCTCCCCTGATGGAGGAGGTCGCTGCCCCCTTTTGCCACATGAGAAAATGCCAGAAGGGCTGTCTCCTGCAGGAAGGCGCAGACCACATGGGAAATGTTGCCGCAGAGAACCGGCATGGGGCCGTTATTTATGGGCGTGTCACCACCGGAGGCTGCCCACGCTGGCTCGAGGGGTGATGGTTTTTATAATTACCTGTGTTTGGAAATACCTTCACGCAAAGAAGTAAATATGCCTCCTGCCGAGACCAGAAACAGTTTTTCCCTTTGTAATTAGTGAGCGTTTCTGCAACCAGAGCCTGAAATTACGTTTGCTTTCTCGGGGGACAGAGAGGCAGGGGCGGGAGGCGGCCACCGGGTTCTCACCGGAGCTCCTCCGTGGGCCGCCCTCGGGGCCGCGCCAGGGTGGGCGCACACCGGCTCCCAGGGCGCCGGATCCCTGCCACGGCCACCCGGGAGGCCGGCGGCCACTCCTGCAGCCCGCTGTCACCGCGGCCGCCTGGGAGCCCCGGGCTCTGGGGCAGCTGTCCATCTGGTTCCTGCCTGCCCCGGCCACCCTCTCCCCACCGGCCAGCCCCTGCTGGCTCCGGTCACCCGCCTCAGGTCCTTCTCCCGCAAGCAGGGCCGTCTCCTGGGCACATCTGACCTGCCACCCCCGGCCCAGAGCCCCGGCTGCCCCTGGGGTCCACAGTGAGAGTCCCTGAAACCAGCGGGGCAATGCAGGCGGACAGGGGCGGCGACTGAACGTGCATGGAGTGAAGAGGCACGGGGCGGTTTCTCGGCTCCGTCCTTTCTTCCCGGCCGGGGTCCCTCCTTCTTTGGGGGTGTTTGGGATTTACACGCAGGCGTTTCCTGCCCCCCGTCCCGTGTTAGGGTTCCAAGTCAGCAGTGTACGCGCACATGCGGGGTGTGTGCGCCTGTGTGCACGTGTCCATGTGTGTTCATGTGATGTGTCTGGGTGCATGTTCATGTGGTGTGTGCACCTGTGTGTGGGTGTCCCCGTGTGTTCATGTGGTGTGTGCACATGTCTGTGTATGTTCATGTGGTGTGTGCACCTGTGTGCACGTGTCTGAGTGTGTTCATGTGTGTGCACCTGTGTGTAGGCGTCCCAGTGTTCATGTGATGTGTGTGTGTGTCTGTGCATGTTCGTGTGTGTGTAGCCATGTGCACATGTCTGAGTGTGTTCATGTGACATGTGCCTGTGTGTACGTGTCTGTGTTCCTGTGGTGTGTGTGCATGTGTGCGTGTGTCCGTGTGGGGGCAGGGGGAGTCAGCCTGTGGCTGGCTGGGTGTGCACTTGGGGGCACAGGCCCCTCGAGGGGCCCTGACCGTGCAGCCGAGGCTGGGCCAGCTGCCGGGCCTCGGCCGAGCGGACCCTGCCACGGGGACGCCTGCAGCTGGGCGGGGCCCCTGACTTTCTTGTCCCCACTCCGTCTCCCGTGAAGGCAGGGTGATGGCAGAGCCAGCCTCCTTGGGAGGAGAGAGAGCACTGGAGTCCACCCGTGGTCTGGCATGTGGTAGGTGCCGCACGCACAGGCACGAGAACACGTGTGGGCTCACACGCGCCATGAGAGCAGGGGTGCACGTGACTCTGGAACCACTGCTCTGCCCAGAAGTCCCTTCTCTGGCCTCTGGGGGTGAGGGGGCGGGGCCTCAGCGCCCCAGGAGGTGGGCAGAGAGGGTGTCCCTGGGCCTGGCCCCCATACCCCCCCCCCCCCCCCCCGCATGCCTCTCAGGGGCCATGATACTTGTCTCAGGCTCACGCCCCTGCCATGGGTGGGAGCCGTTTCTCCAGAACTTCCAGAAACAACTTCCTGCTCTTGATTCCCATTTTTATTTTCCAGGAGCGAGTTGTGAGGACCCACCAGTGCTCGCACTGGGTGCAGAATTTCCTGGTGACGTGCATTTCAACACTCACACACTCACTCGGTCCATCCATAGGCTAACGGGGCTTGTGCGGAGATGGGACCTGCTTTCTTTAAGGAGTCTGCTCCCTCAGGGGAACCCTGAAGAACAAGGGCCCCCCCCTGCACCCCACAGCCCCCACTGGCCCGGTGGGGGGATGTTAGGCCTGCGGGCAGGCAGCGGGGAGCACAGGGTGGGTGCTGGAGAAACCAGCGCCGCTCTCTCCCGCTCCCAATGCAAGTGCCGATGGCCCCAGGCTGGACCTAGGGCCCGCCCCCCCTCGGCGGAGCCTGCCCACAGCAGGCGTGCACCTGCGACCCCCTCCCTGGAGCGCGGCCCAGCACACTGCGAGGGACGGTGGGCCCTTTCAAGCCTCAAGAGGCCGACACAGTGTCGTCCCAGTGGGGTGTGGGCGGTTTCTGTCAGGACCTGGGCTCCGGCTACAGGGCACGTGTGGGCCATATTTGTAAATATGTACGTCGTCTCAGCTCAGTCCGCCCCGCTGCTTCTCGGTGTCACCCCGGTACCACCAAGCCCATCGCCTCGCCGCTCCCAGGGGTCCCAGGGCGAAGGCCTTGCTCCGAGCCCAAGGCCTGGCTGCGGCCCATTCTGGCTCAGGCCCCGTCAGCAGAGAACAAACACCAGGACTCGTGGGGAGAGACTCAGTGTCCACCACAACTCCCGCGGGAGGTGCGGTCCCTCCCTTCCGGCGCCCCCCCCCCTTGGTTGGTCCTGACTTTCGGAGTCACAGCGACGACAAGAGGGGGCCCGCAGGGGCAGCTGCCCAGGGGGTGGGGCCCACCCACCGCCCCACCGCCCCACCCACCTGCTGGTCCTCACCTCCCTCAGGCTTCCGTTCACTCCCCCATCACCAAGGACAGAGTCTTCGGTCGGCAAACCCGGTCCGAGCCGGAGGGTGAGACAGGCCCCGGTTGGGTTGCCGGGAAGACGCAGAGCGCCCCAGACGGCCCCTCCCCCGAGGGGCGCGCTGTTCCCTGCGGGGATCGGACGGGCACGCGGATCGCCCGTCGGAGGGGAGAGCAGATGCTCAGAGCGAGGTTAGGGTTAGGCTTAATTAGGGAAGCAGATGGAGAATTCAAGTTGAAATCCAGTAAAATTTAATTAAAAGATTATGTGTTTCTACCCTAAGATCTTTTAGAGATGAGCTCAAACTTCAGGCCCCGCCCCCTCCCCAACCATCCTGAGCCTGAGCCTGCGTCTCCTCCGCCTCCAGCCCCGCAGACCTACGTCCCCTGTCTTGGTGTCCGGGGTCCAGCCCCGCCCCCACCACAAGGAGCACGCCTGGCCCCCAGTCGGTGGGCCAGGGGAGGGACTTGAGGAACGCAGGACCGTGGAGGAGCCTGCGTGGCAGAGGCGGGGCCTGGGCCACGGTCCTCCTGCACATGTTGGCTGGTCCTCTCTGCCACTGTCTTGGGAGTCTGTCCCCAGTGACTGCCGGAGAGCTTTCTCCACCCTGGAGGAAGTCCCTGAGGTCCGTGGCCTTGGGATGTCCCTGAGGCTCTGGGGGACGCCCCAAGAATGGGGCCTGGGGATGGGAGGAGCGAGGGGCGGCCTTGGGGGCGGGGCAGGCGGAGGCAAGCCGCGTGTCCAAGGAGGAGGACGGTGCTGAGCCCCTGGCCCCGGGGCCTTCTAGTCGGGACTCGGCCACCCCGACCTCGGTCCACACTGTCTTCCTCGACCGTGCAACCTCCTGTTCGTCGACGGCGTCTCCTGCCTTGTGGTTTCTCCTAACAAACATCTCCCTCTGTCCCGAGGCGTGGTGAGATCCGGCCATGCCGACTCCTCACCGCGGTGCGTAGGCCGTGGCCCCAAGGCCACCTTCATGCCCGGGGCTGGCCCGTCTGGCGCCGAGATGTCCAGGCCACAGTGAGCTCCGCCTGCTCCCGGCCAGGCCGCTGCCGCAGAGGCCGGCTGCCTGGGGGCCGCCTCACCTCCAGGTCGGACGCAGACGTGTCTGCACTTCCTGCAGAGTCCGGGGAGCTCCCGGCTTCAGGGTTCTGCCTGGCGCCGGCTCCCCGGCTCAAACCGCGTCTCCCTGGATTTCATTCTCACCGTGCCATCGACTTGAAAGTCACCAGGGAAAGGTTTTCTTTAAAAATAGACTATGTTTTCAGAGCATTTTGAGGTTTGCAGAGAAACTGCACAGGACACACACAGTCCCCATGGGTCCCCACCTGGTTTCCAGCATCACCCTCACGCGTGAGTGAGGCCGGAGGTCGCGGCGATGCACCGCATCGATGGAGCAGTGTGACCTGAAGTCCACAGCGCGCAGAAGGGTCCGCTGTCACGCATGAAGCCCCATGGGTGCGGCAGGCTGCTCGCTGTCACGGATCCACCTCGTCTGCCCACATCACGCTGAACAGGCCCCCTCCAAGTGCTGGTGGGCCACCCACTCACCCCTCCACCCCCCCCGGCCCCGAACCCGGTGCCCCTGGTCTTCTCACCAGCTCTACGGTCTGCCTGTGGGTTCTGTAGGTGGGAGAGTGGGTAACACAGGGCGAGGGAGACAGCTGCGAGAGCCGGGCGCTGGGAGGTTCTGGGAGGACAGCTCCCGGGAAGCTGGGCGAGGAGAGCACACAGCAGAGCGCAGACGGCCTGCGACCAGGGAGAAGGCCCTTCTTCTCCAGAGACGGACGGGGACTCCCTCCGGGCAGGCTGAGCAGGCCTGGGCGCACGCGGGGTGGCCTCTCTCAGAGGGGGCAGGGAGGGAGGAGGAGGGGCAACGCTGACCCTGTGGACGCCCCGCTGGGCAGCAAGAGGCATGTGCTGAGACTGGAAACCGTGGCTGGTGAGTGACCAAAACCCACCGCAACTCGGGGCAGCCTGGTGTGGCAGGAAGGCGAGGCAAGAGGGTCTCAGACGTCAGGGGACGGACGTCCCCAGGGCTGTCTCCTCCCGCACAGGCGCCCAGAACACGTGCCTCTTTGCAAACCACCTCCCTCCCCAGGACCCTCCCCGTGTGCGGGGAACAGTCTGTTTCCCCAGCAGCCGGCTGCACCAGCGCTGCTCTGCCGCATCCTCCGGGCCAGACCCAGTGTCTCCAAAGCAGCTGGCACGCCGAAGGGTTGCATGCGGCTGACCGAAAACAGCAATATGCGGAGACTCAATGATGTCACTCCCGGTTAGGGACAGACGTGATCGGCCTTAATGATCACCCAACACAAACGCACGTTCGGCCGTGGCACTGTGGGACCAGGGGCCGGGTCTGCCGGGGGGGGAGACCCTCACACGCCGCCCGGGGCCGGCATCCTCAGCGCCCGAGCGGCTCTTGGGCAGAGGCAGAAGGACAAGCCCCCCTGCGGGCACGTCCTGTGGGAGGCGCTGCTCGGGGCGGGGCCGCGGGGCCTGGAGGCTCCCTACAGGCAGCCTCGCACCTGCCGGCCCGACTCCGGCCACGGCAGGTCCCCTCCACGCGAGGACGTCTGGGCAGAGGGTGGGCCTCGGCGGTCTGGCCGCCCCTCACGCCTCCTCCACGAAGCTCTTGCACTGCGGCCTCACTGCATTCTCACGAGGGTCCCGGGAGCCGGCGAGGGGGCCCCCGCCGTCCACAGGCGAGCGACCCCAGACCCGTCGGGACAGGGTGGGGGAAGCGAGGGCCGGACAGTTTTTCTCGCAGAGTGCCCGTCTGCTCAGCTGCCACGGCAATGAAGAAAAGGCTAACGGTCACCGTGGTTAGCCCCCGCCAGTGTGAGCCCGCCAGTGTGAGCCCCCCGGTGTGAGCCCCCCGGTGTGCTCCTAGTGTTTGCGGTCAGGCTCGCTCCCGCGTGCAAAGCCAACCAGGGACATAACACACTCCTCAGAGCCGGCCAATCAGTGACAGCTTTGCTGTTCTGTACACCAGCCAATCGCGACAGCCCATCCTCCTGAGAGCCGGCCAATCAGTGCCAGTCCCACCCTCCTGAGAGCCAACCAATCAGTGACAGTCCCACTCTTTTGACAGCCAGCCAATCAGTGACAGCCCATCCTCCTGAGAGCCGGCCAATCAGTGCCAGTCCCACCCTCCTGAGAGCCAACCAATCAGTGACAGTCCCACTCTTTTGACAGCCAGCCAATCAGTGACAGCCCATCCTCCTGAGAACCGGCCAATCAGTGACAGTCCCACTCTTATGACAGCCATCCAATCAGTGGAGGTCCTACTCTTAGACAGCCAGCCCCATGACAACAGTCTGGCTTTGGAAACGGAGGGGACACAGCCGAAGGTCTCGCTGTCCCTCCCCGCTGAAGCAGGGGGTCTGCCACAAGGAGGTCCCCGCTCTTCCTGGCGTCCTTCAGGTGTTCCGTCCTGATCCACACGTCTCTCCCAGTGGGTCTGGGCTGTGCCCAGTCCCCGCAAAGGCAGCGCCCCCACCTGGCGGCAGGTCAGGCTGTGCAGTGCAGCCTCAAGGCCCAGGGCCAGAGCGCAGGGTGCACCCACGGGTGGAGGGCGGCCAGGTCCCATCTGACCAACACGCACAGGCGGGGGCACAAGTGCGCCTGGCCCGCCCCCTCTCCCAGCACCGGCCGGGCTTCCTGCGAGGGCGGCGTGCATCTGTCCGCACACCTGCTGTGCAGGAAACCCGCCAAGTCAGGCATTCTAATTTTATCACACAGGCCAGAGGAGAGAGTGCAGGTGAGGAGTGCTCCACGCAAGCCCCCACACGCCCCCACCGCGTGCACGGACCTCCCTGAGCTCCGGTTTGTGGAGTGTCCTCCCCACGCTCTTTCCGCACAGGCCTTCCCTGCGGCAGCTCCTCTGGCCCAGGGCTCCAGGGAGCTTGGCCGGGGAAGCAGCTGGGAGAGGGACCCCGGGAAGCTGGGACAAAGGTCGGTGCTGTGACCACAGCAGGCGTGTTATTTGGCCTGGAAACCGCAGTGACCAACGTGAAGTCCAAGAGGCTGCTGGCCCTTCCCAGCAGTCTCCACGGGCCTGCCCCACGCCTGAGGCTTTGGTGTCCCCAGACTGGCCTCTCCAGACTGTCCCCATGTCTGTCATCTTGACCGCTGACCTGCAGCCGCACCCCTCCCTCCTCAGCCGCCTGCTCCAGTGCCCCCTTCCTGGCAGGCCTGTCCTCCGTCCCGAGGGGTCTCCACCACCTGCCCCCCCTGCACCCCAGAGCCAATGCGGGGCTCCACCGGGCAGAGCGCGGAGGCTCGGCCATTCCGACGTCCTGTGCTCTGGCAGCAACCAACGTCCCCGCTGGGACTTGGGAGGTGGCAGAGCAGACCCTGGGTCCTGTGTGACAGAGAAGGAGAGCAAGGCCAGAATCTCGAGGTGTCACGAGGACTGGGGCTCACAAGAGCAACGCCCGGCTCTGGGGGCCAGCGTGGTCTTTCTTCCCACGGCACCGAGTGACTGGAGTTTGGGGGCAGTTGATGCGAATACAGCGAGAACCAGCAGTGGTTTCGGCCAGGGCGCCTGGTCTGGGGCCCCTCAGAGCAGAATTCCACAACCGGGCGTCAAGGAGAAAGCTGGTTTCCCTCCCTGGGGCGGGGGTGGGGGCTCAGCTTCCCCGTCGGGCGCGCCAGGCTCCCGGCGCTGGAGAACCCGGCGCTGGAGAACTGTGCCGCCCACCCCGCCGTGAGCTCTCCCTCCGTGCGTCTTTGGCCAAACAAAACCTGGGACCAGCACCACCGTCTGGCAGCCGGACTCTGGGTGAAGTTCCCGGGGTGGTTTCGGACCCCGCTGCACGGAGGACATGGGGCCAGCTGAGGCCACCATCGCGCCAGACTGTCAGGTGTGGGAGGCAGAGGGACCAGAGCGGCTGCGCTTGCCCCCGGGGTCCAGCAGGGCCATGCCCACCTGCCTCCCCTTGCTCTCCCCTTTCAGCGTCTTGGTCTTCCATGTGCTGGCAGTTCGGGGGGGGGGGGGATGTTTATTTTGTTTTGTTTCTGGGGGTATTTTTATTGATCTGAGAGCGAAAGGGGAGGGGAAGAGAAAGAGACAAAGAAAGAGGGCGGAGAACAAAAAGGGCGGATACACAAAATATCTAACGTGTATATGTCAGCAGCCTTTAGCCATTGGCAATGTGGCACCGCCACCACCTCTAGCAGGTTCCAGACCTTTTCATCCCCAACACAAAGCTCCAACCGATGGACTTCCCTCTGGACCGTCAACGGGGGCGCTTCCCGTCACCGCGCTGGGCTGGGGGCGGGGTTGGGAACAGACCGCCAGAAGCTGGAGGGGGGGGGGGGGCAGCAGCCGGGCAGGGGACGGCCTGGGACAGCACCACCCGGCGATGCTGCATGGACATGGGTCCCCTCCCCCTGTTCAGCAAGCGGCTGGGTGACTTCGGGTGACAGCCCACTTCTTTAACAGGGAGGGCGGACAAGGGGGAGGGAAGTTCCCTGGGAGACCATCCTTCCGTCTGGGGACTTTCTGTAGCTGAGGACCGGGGACAGCGAGCTCCCGGACAAGGTCTGCTCCCGGGGCGGGAGGCAGGGCCGTGTCTCGGCAGAGAGCGCCGGCAGGCCCTGGGGACGCCCGACCCCGGCGCGGACCTCAGAGCTCACTGTCACGCGGACTGGCTCTGCCCACCTGCCGGCCCTCCCGCCCACCCGAGGCCACGCGCCGGCGGCCGGGAGAGCAGGTCCTGCCCGCGGGCTCCTGACCGCGCTCTGCCCCTGCACGCTCCCGCACCTCCGCGGCCGCGGTCACAGAAACAACAACTCCCCCAGGACCCGGAGCCTCCAACCGCGGGCCCGTCGTCTCCGAGGCCTCGCCTTCTCGCTCGGCCGGGCCCCGCGTGCCCACGGGGCCAGCTCACCCGCCTCGCCCCGAAGTCAGCGCGCGCCGGGGTTCAGGTCGCCTGCACGAGGCTCACACACGCACCCGGTCGGCCTCCGCGGCGGCGCGGACGTCAGAGCACGTCGGGCGGGCGCGCGCGCGCACACACGCGCGCGTGCACAGGGGCAGACAGGCCCCGCCCCCCGCAGGGGTGCGCGTGTCTTCAGAAGTTACCTCCCGTGCACAAACGGTAGCGCGAGCCTCCCAGGCGGTACGCTGGCACAATCCCTTAAAAGTGCATCGTCTAGGTTCACTTTTTAAAGCAAAGGTGTTCGTGCGGGAAGACCGTCGGGTGCGAGTGCCCCGCTCCAGGGGGTCCGGGCGCTGCGGGCCCCTAGACGCAGCCCCGCCCCGGGCTGTACCCCGGCCCCAGGCTCGAGCGCGGCGCGCCCGAGAAACGGCCACGAGGAGGGCCGGTCTGGAGACCCTGCAGGAAACACGAACTTTCCCGCCTTGCTGCGCTTGCTTTCCTTTCTTCGCCCAGGGAACCTCCAGCCCAGCTCAGCTCTGGCTGCTGGAACCAGCACAAGGGGGGTTGGGGGGGGCATCTGCTTCCACGCGACCCCCTGCGGGGAAGGGACCGAGGTGGCCAGACGCCTCGTCGGGGGCCAGGCCAGTGGTGTGCCAGCTCTCCAAGAAGGGAAAGCCTTGCTTTTTGTTTTTTCTTTTCATTCTATGCCGATGTCTGTGGTGTAAATACTGTCGCCGCGGCTGCTTTCAAGAGGACAGCGTGAAGCACCCACCGTGGAGTGGAGAGGAGATGGGCCAGCCCGGCACACGGCTGCCCTGGGTTATCCGTGATCTGGGAGGGCTCGCACGTGCACGGGTGTGTGTTTGTGTCACTGAGGGGCGGGGGCGTGCAGCTCTGGAAGCCAAGGCAGCAGCCCCGTGTCCACCAGCCTGCGCCGTGAGGACTGCCAGGGCTTGTCTAGGCAAACCTGCAGATACACGGCTTGGGGGGACCGGGGCTGTTCCCAGTCTCCTAGCAAAGGCTCCGGTTCCTCTGGGAGGTTGGACAGCTAGTTACCCCAGGGACCGGGGACACAGCCCAACGTCCTGCACCCAGACCAGGTGCGCCCGCTGACCGGGGCCCACCTCCCCAGTGCCACTCCGCTCTGCGCTGTGGCAGGGGTACAGGCGTCTCAGCGTGAATCCGATGGAATCTCTCGCGGGGAACGCCGCGGGACACAGGGATTCTGCACCAGGCCTGCCCTGGCCCACAGCGCAGATGTCACGCCCAGGATGAGCCTGCCGCACGCCCCGCGGGTCTCTGGCGGCGGCGCCCCCTGCACGCTCACCCTGCGTAATTCCCACTTGCCACCGACTGACACAGCAACACTGATCATTTGGCCGTGCTCTCCAAGCCTTGAACCCTGCGTCTGTCTCAGCAGGTGCCGGAGTGCCACTCCAGCTGCTGAACAGTAACAATTAATTCCATTAACGTTGCAGCAGCTGTAATTTCGGAGGAAATGCAAAACATTAATAACTACCACTAAAAGCTCAAAAACAAAGCCAAACAGAAACACAGCTTCCCCCTCAAGGCTGAAATTATCTACTCGAGAGAGGGTCTCGGGGGGCAGACAAGCCCCCGGCCCCTGCGGTGCAGGGGGGACTCGCCCCGCCTGCGAGCGCTGCCCCCACCGCCCTGGGGCCAGCCAGGGGCCAGGGCCGCTGCAGCCCAGGTCAGGCTGGCCGGGGCTGGGCGGAGAGGAAGGGGACCCCGCGGGCGGGAAGTGTGTGCACCGGGGAGAGGTGGGCAGGAGGGACTCTGCCCGGAACCCGTGTGAGGGCACTGCACGGCACACGCACACACCCTCACACGCACACGCCAGCGTCCGTCTCGGCGCCAGGCTTCCTGCCCCGTGTCCTGGGACGAGCCCTGGGGTGGGCCGTGCAGGTCTGAGGGGCTGACGCTGGGCATGGAGACACCTCCAGGGCAGAGGACCTGGTGGCCCGAGAGCCGAGGTAAAATACGGCCGATTAACGAGCCCGCCCACCTTCTCCTCAGAACGCGTGTGTGGGAGTGGTTTTTGTAGCACAGGCGTCATTTCTAGGCTGTGACTTAAGCTTCAAGAATTAAATGAAAAGTCAGCTTTGCTGAAGTAATTTTGATTAAAAAATTTAGTATTTATTGTGGGTTGTATTTGCCATTAATTTTAATAATGTCGAATTTCAGATGAAAAGTGTCTTTGAAAAATGCATATGGCTTGACCTTTATCTTTGTGTTTTGATTAAAACAGTTGATAAAACGTGTCCACCTGTCCACCTATGTGCCCGCAGGCATGTGGGCACAGGGCGCACAGGACCCTCTGCACGCACAGGTGTGTGTGGGGGTACACGAGCACGCCTGGACTCACACAAACCCAAGGACACACGTGCACACACGTGCACACACACCTGCCCTCGCCACCCTGCGCTGCGTGACTATGCCCAGAAACAGGAGCAGACAGAAGTCAGAGGTGGGGTAGAGCAGGGGTGCGCAGGGTTGCAGAGCGAGGGGTTCCAAGCAGCGTGGGGCGCAGAGGGCTGGGAAGCAGGGGAGGGGGCCCGGGAGCGTGGCTGTGGCGTGGGTACACCCCTCCTTCTAAAGCCCTTGGGAGGGGAGATGGGGTGCCCTTTCCGTGGGCGATGGGGCCGGTCGGCCCGCCCTCGGTGTCGTTCTTGGGTGTTTCTGGCCGTAGCGCTCCAGGGTGGAGAGAGTCAGCTGTGCCATGATCTTAGGGCCCCCAGTCCCTTCCTCCGCCCCCTCCCTCCGGGAGAGGCAGGGGTTCTCCAGGAGCAAAACTCACACGCCGGCTGCATGCGGAGCCTCCAGGGAGCGCGCTCTGCAGAGCGGCGACACTGAGTCGAGGTTAAATGAGTCCATCCCTTCTAATTTAGCGTTTTTCGGGGGAAAAATACTTCGCCGCGTGCCAGCTTGCAGATCCCATACGTTTCCATTTTATCTGGCACTAAATTTAAAGAGGATTTAACTAGCAGTTCCTGTCTTCCCTTTATTCGCATTGTTTTTCTCTGGGAACGGCGTGGAGATGCGTTCCGTCTCTGTCCCGGCGTGCAGGGTGCGGTCTGACACAGAGCGGTGGCGGCCGGGCCTGCCTCGGAGGGAAGTGGGGTCTGTACGACCCCCCCCCCGCCCTGTTACTGCCTCGGGCTGGGCTCTCGGGGTGAGCACCTGCCAGCACCTGCCAGCACCTGCCCCTCCGGTCCTGACCCGGCCCCGGCTCCTCTCCCCCCTGCTCCCCCGAGACAAGTGCCGGCTCCCCGGACGCTCACTGCACTCAGCAGTGCCCCGCCCGCCGCACAGCCTTGCCCTCGGCCTGCCGCCCGCTGGCTGACAGGAGCCCCCCGCACCTCGGGCCTAAGACCGCCCCGGCAGCACCGGGGGGGGGGGGCATGTTCAAACCCATGGACACTTGTCTCCGTGCACCTTTAGGTGCCGAGCCAGGCTGGCACCTAAGATCGGCCACCACAGGGGCTCATGGAGTGTCGACAGGGACCCTGCTGTTGGTGGGGCAGATTTTTCCCAGGAGGCTGAAAAAGGAGGTGTTTCTGTATTGGGGGAATGTAGGGGGGATGGGGTTACCAGCCAAGGGGGTGGCTGTGCACTGGTGTCCCGGGGTCTCAGGGAAGGGCCAGCTGGCCCTGCCGGCCCCACAGCTGGCTCTCACTGACCCCTCCTCACCACTTCCCGGCTGGCTGGGCGGGGGGCCTCCCTGGTGGGCAGGCTCTCTCCCACCTTTGCGTCTCAGGGCACTGGCCTCAACAAACGGGCAAGACAGGGGTTGTGGCGGCTTGGAACCCTGCTGCTAACCAGGCAGCACCAGGAGGCCGTCCCTGAGACGGGCAGAGAAGGAAGCAGCCGTTTCCAGAAGCTTCCGCAGACTCTTCTTTGTGGCCCGGGTGCCACGGCAGCCGCCCTCCAGCCAACCTCTCTGCCGGACGCCGCGCTGGGGAGGGAATGGACCGGGTACCAGCAGCGTCACCCTGCCCCCCAGAGCCTGGTACAGCCCCGGGCTTCTGTTCCCCATCCGGGGCCGTGGGTGGACACCTTAGAACTTGAGGAACTGTTACTTCAGCTAGTAAAACTGTGGGTTAGCAAACCGTCCCCTCTGTGCCTCCACTTTGGGAACGGGACCCGGTGCCAGACGGGCGAGCCTGGCTGACAGTGACCGGCCAGCTCCGGTGGGCGGCTCCGGTGGGTGGCTCCGGTGGGCAGCTCCCGTGGCCTGGGCATGGGACCGCCACGCCCTCAGTTGGGTCCCAGCCACAGAAAGCTCCCCGTCCCTGCCTCTTGACCCCAGGCCCCAGGCCTCATCTCAAGTGTGGGAATGTGAAGCTGTTTGCAACGGGCAGGGAGGGTGTGGGATGCCACTCCGGCAATGCGGACCGCCGGCCCTGGGGTCACGGGCGCAGCCCCTGAGGCTGATCTGGGCCAGGCCCCGTGGGGCCGGGGCCACCTGGCTGCTGCCTCCATCGCCCAGCCTGAGCTCCAGACTCAGACACAGACCCTGGGCTGCAACCACAGGGTACTGCTGGGGAGCTGGGCAGGGGACCCGGAAGTGGGCATGCTCCTCCAGGCAGGGCTGTGGCTCCCGGGGGCTCGCTGGCTGGGGAGCAAGACGGGGGGGGGGGGGCACCCGCCAAGAACAGGTCTGGGGGATCCCCACGGCCCCCAGGCCCGGGCGCTGGTTCTCCCCAGGGGTGGATCCTGGAGGACCCCGCACGGCCGTGCAGGGGAGCGTGCCCGGAATGCTGCCCCCGTCCCACCAGGCCTGGGGTGGGGGGGGGCAGCGTGAGCCCTGGGACCCCGTGTCAGTGGCCTGCAGCTCCTGTGTGCTCACCGGTGCCCACGTGGCCTGTCGGGCGGAAGTCTGCTGCACCCTGAGCTCTCGCCACACCCAGTCTGGCTGCAGCACGGACCTGGACGGTGCACGGACTCCCACAGCACCGGGCGACGGCAGCTGGGCCCCGGGGCACAGCCAGGGCAGGCTGGGCGGCAGGAACCGTGCAGGGGCCCGGCCTCCTCATCCTGGGGCACCGAAGATGAGACCCGGGAGGCGCTGCCTCGGCCCACGCGGCCCCGATACCCACGGGCTGTGCGGTGTCCCTGCGACCTTCCAGAGAGGATGCGGAGGCACCGGCAGCTGGGGCGGGGCGTGAGGAGACATCGGTCTGGTTTTAAAATCCTGCTCTTGTGAGAATCAGACAGGGGAAACCCACCCGTCACACGCCCATCAGGAAATGTATCAGTCTGTGAACTCATGTGAACTCACTGAACACGCCTCATCCCTAACCTGCACATTTCAAACAATAGAAATCGTTTAGTCACGTAGTCACTCATTGCCGAGGCATAGCTGACACGTTACTTTGTATCGATTTCAGGATTACAACAAAGTGATCCCGTGTTCCTCTAAGCTGTGAAGTCAGCACCGAGGTCTAGCTGACTAACGTCACCACCGTTACACATTTTTTCTTCTGATGGGAACTGCAAAGATCTACAGTCTCAGCAAGTTTTAAGTAGGCGACACAGCATTATTGACTAGGTAGGTCTTAACTGAGACGAGGACCCAGGCCTGGCCTGGCCTCGCCTCACTCCGGGATGCCAGGCCAGCACCCTGCTCCGTCCGCACTGTCCACGCTGTGCCGGCCTTGGGCCTGTGGTGTGAGCCGTGGTCACCCGCACACCTTCTGAGGCCTCATGTGGGAGCTGGGGGGACAGGGCTGCACCACGGAGGCCTGGCTCCTACCTCCCCCTGCAGGGGCTCCCCAAAGCAGGTGGGGGGGGCGGGGAGGGGGATGGTGAGCAGGCCTCTGCGAGTTTCCTGCAGGAGGAGAGGGGCGGAGCGTGCAGGCCAGCCTCCGTGGGCACAGCACTGTGTCCACTGTCCTGCCGCCATGCCTGTGCACGCATGTGCGTGTGCATACCCGTGTGTGCGTGCATGTGCGCACAGGTGGAATGGTCCCTGCTCTGGCTGAGGCATCCCTGGGTGGGGGGCTCCGGTTCTGGGGGCCGCAGAGCTGGCAGGCGGGGGGAGGTGGGGCGGCCGTCCCAGGGTCTGCCGGGGGCTCCCAGTCAGTCAGTCTCCCCTCCGGAGCCTGGAGCCCGGTGGACGCGTGCGGGGCGTGGGCGGGGGAGGCGCACGGAGCAGCCCCAGATGGCGCAGCCTCTCTGACTCACGGCCCCGGGCCTGGGGCCCACGAAGGGCGACGAGCGGGTGCCTCTGCCAGCAGCATGCGATTAGCTCGTGCCGGAGTCGGCCGGCCGCTCACCGCGGCCTGCAGAGGGGCCGCGTCTCTGTGGGGCTGAGGGGCTGGGTTTCTCTATCGGGGGTCGGAGGGTTTCACAGTGAGTCTGTAGAGGGTGTGAGGCGGCAGACCCCACCCCTGGGGAGACCCTTTCTGTGCCTCGTGAGCTGGGGGGGGCCGCACACCCCCAACTCGTTTCCCTTCACTCCGGGGAGGGTCAGCGGGAGCGCCTGCCCAGGTCCAAGCACACCATCGGGTCCCTGCCCGGTGGGGACAAGTGGCCACCAGACGGGGCGCGGGCCGGGACGCAGAGGACAACCAGCACCCTGGGGCCCCGGAGCCGATGCCCGGGAGCCCCGACTCCGCCCTCGGCCAGCGGACAGGGCGCCGCCCGCGCCGTGACTCTCTTCCTGAGCAGGAGGGGTGCAGCGCGACGTCCACCTCTGGGCGGCGAGGCCTCCAGGTGGGAGGGCCCCTGGGGGTGGAGGCGGCTGTGCCCTCTGACCTCAGGCTCCGACCCATGAGGGATCCCCACGTGAGCACAGGCACACGGCTTAACTCCGACGCTTCAGGCCGCTTTTCCGGAACGTGGGGTGACACAGAGGTACCCACCCCAGAGGGTGCCGGAGGGTTCGCCGAAATACTGCGGAGAGCACATCTCATTGGCTGACACCCCTCACAGGCCCCAAGCGAAGTGCAAGGGAGGCTGGGAAATGTAGTCCGTCCCCAGTGCCAGGAAGGGGACAGAGGGCAGCGGCTGAGCATCTGGACAAAACGCCGGCCGTGGCTCCTGCTGTGGAAGAGGACCCCCGCCCTCCCCTGACCGCAGACACGTCACGACTTTAGGTAACAAGGCGTCCGTTACACGGCGTCCGTGCCAGCGGCATCTGTGCCAGCGGCGTCTGTGCCAGCGGCGTCTGTGCCAGCGGGGTCTGCTGCGGGGCTGAGGGGAGGGCAGCGGGGGCGCCGGCCCCCCGCACAGTTCATTCACCCCCCTCCCCCCCACCCCATAGAGGGGTCTGCTGTGCCGTGTCCTCCGGACGCCACCTGGGCGACGACCCACCTCCTCCCGCCTGGTCCTGCGGCAGGGCACCGGGGACAGCCCCCGGCAGACGGGAAGTGCCGGTCAGCGCCGGCCGTGCGTGGTGGGAGAGCAGGAGAAACAAAGTCGGTGACGCAGCAGGAGACACCTGCCCGGGCCGCAGAGAGGCCGTGCACGCCGCCGACCTGAGACGCGCCCCGTTGGCGGGAGGGAACCGCCCCGAGTGTGTGTGAGAATTCCAAGCAGGCGCAGGTGAGGGTGTGCCCGCACTGTGAAACGCCACGGAGCTGTGACGATACAGCTACCACACGCACACGCCGACTTGGAGTGACCTGCAGCAGGTGCCGTGCGCGGAGGAAAGAGGCTGCACAGCAAATGCAGACCTGGGCCCTTCTGTAAAACTCCTGGCCCGTGCGACCCCTGCTGGACGGCCCTGAGCCCCCGAGGGCTGGTGTCCTGAAGGAGCGGGGGCAGGGAGGGCGGCACAGGCCCCTCCTGCAGGGCCCTGGGCTCGGAACCCCCACACCTGACACCCGAGGGCCCGGCCGCCTGGGAGGCGGCGCAGCGAGGGTGGCCCATCTGCCCCCTCACAGGGGAGGTCAAGGAGGCTCTCCGAAGCTCTCTGGGCGTCCTCCCCAGTGCCCGCGGGGAGCTGGCCTCGGCCCTGTCTCCGTCCCCTTCAGGCTGTGTCAGCCCACCCCAGAGACCCAGAGTCCCCTGGGGCCCGGCACCCGGCGGGGGCGGGCAGCCAGGGCCGGGGCTGGCGGGGTAGCCAGGCAACACGGAGGACTTGTAAGCTGGTTGATCACCCAGAAAAAAACAAATGCCCCATCTGATCACATCTCTCCGTCTTTGGCAGGAAACCCATTTGGTTGCTAGGCAACAGCGGGGTGCCTGCGCCGGCAGAAGGCAGGAGCGGCCCGGCTCCCTGGGGAGGTGCCTTTCCGCACTCCGCCCCGCCAGCCCCGCGCTGACCCGGGTGACCGGGCCCGGCTGTGCCCCCGGACCTCCGCCAAGGCACCAGGGCCGCCGGCCGGCCGACACCGCCCCCGCATCACAGCTCGTCCGCCAGCGGCCCCTCGGGGAGGCCGCTCCCTGAATCCTGCATTTCTTATCGACCTTTGCAGACCACTTTGCCTCTCTCCCTGTGTCTCTGAGGCTGTGACGTGCTGCGGGCGGACGGCCCGCGGGGTGGAGGGGCGGGCGTCCGAGCACCTGGGGTTGGGGCGCGGCCCACAGCCTGCACCCGACAGTTTTCTTTCCTTAACACGAGAGCCTCTCGTGTCCCTGTGCATGTGTGTGTCTGTGCACATGTGTGGTGCTCCGTGTGTGTGCACGTGTAGCACCTGTGCTCACGTGTGTGCACGTGCAGGAGGACCCTTGACTTATGAAGCAGATCGGGCAGGACCTGGGCTGGCTGAGCCTGGGGGGCGTCCCCGGGGCCCCACTTGCCCCAGTGCCCCTCCGCCCCCTGGAGACAGTGCAGGACTGTCCGGTCCGGTGAGCCAGCTCATGGTGCAGATGGGAACCGGCCCCTCGCAGGGAAGTGGGACGTCCTCATGCCCATCGGGGCAGGGCTGGATGGGGGCCCGGGTGTCCGGCGTGCCCTGGGGGAGGGCTGGAATGGGGGGACAGGGTTCTTTCTGGGGGGAAGCAGCCCACTCTGACAGGAGGAGGCTTCCCGAACACCACGCCCCCTCCTGGCTGTGTCCGGAGAACAAAAAGGTGCTGCTCGCCCTCCCCTGGGCCGGGCCCGGGAGGCACCGCTGGGAGCAGCCGTCCAGAAGGAAACGGGGTTCAGGAACGGCGAGATCAAGCTGCCCCGCAGACTGGGGTCTGAGGAGCACGTCTGGCACAGGGCAGGCATCAGCAGCCCTGGTGGGGACCACGATGTCATCGGTCGGGGACGTGGCCCAAATAACACTCTTCCATCCGCCCAGTGCCAGCCTCTCGCTGGTCCTCTCCGCCGTCTGACTCCCCACGAGACACCCCGTTCAGGGCACCGCCGGGCCGGGTTGGCGCAGCCAGGGGCCGGTGGCTAGGGAAGGCGGGGAAGTGCCAGTGTTCCCTGCCTCAGGAGCAATCCTACGCCCCCCGCAGCTCCCCCCCCGCCAGGAGCTGGGCTGTGAGCAGGCGCGTGTCATACCTGTGGGCCCGACATCCCAAGGGGCCCTGCAACTGGCCCAGAGTCACCAGGGAAACAGGAGGCGGAGCCCTGGCCCGGCCTGTGCCCCCCTCTTCCTCCTCCTGCGAGTCTCACCTGTCGGTGCTTTTGCTGAGTGGGTGCGCGCGCCCCGCTTGCTGCTCACCCTCCGCACTCGGGCGGTTCTGCCCAGCCTGTGTCTGTGGGACCCCCGGGTGCCTGCACAGCAGTCTGTGCCCGGAGTCTCCTGCGGTGGCTGGGGGGTGGGGGGGGCTGGGCTCCGGGGCGGGGGGAGGTGTGGGAGGAGGGCGAGTCCCCGTGCCTCGCCCTCCGTCTGACCACGGGAGACTGGACTGGAGTCTCAGTGTTCATGCTCTTCACACCCAGCAACCCCCCCCCCCCCCCCGCTCCTGCTCCAGCTGGCGGGTGGGTGAGACCACAGCCGGCTGGGCCAGCGTCCCCTGCGGGCTCTGGGGACACTTCCAGGACCCAGGACCAGCGCTCGAGGGGCCACCAGCCCTGCTGCCCCCCGAGGACAAGCTCAGTGCAGGGAGCTCTGCCCGGTCCCCCTCCTCTCACCTCCCAGAACCACCCCCCACACAAGAAGTGCAGAGGGATCAGGGCGAGCGCGGCCAGTTCTGAGGTCCGGCCCAGGGACCCTCGCCGAGGACCTCCCCAGGATGGCAGGCCAGGGGAGGGGCGACCGAGACCTGGCCGAGTTCCAAATGGGATCGGGAGGGGGACCGCGCCCGCCCCCCAGGGCCGCCCAGGCCAGGGCTCGGCGCCACCGCCTTCGCTCTGGAGGACGCAGCAGGAAGGCTTCCGCACTTTCGAGCGGCAAACACGGGTGGGGGGGCCCCGGGCCGACCCGTGCGTCTCCACATCTCCACCCCCCCCCACCCCCGTCGCAGCGGGCTGCTCCTGTATGTGTCCAGGGGGATTGCTTTCCATTATCTTCCCTCCCGATTTAATTAATCCACGGTCCGTAATGACCCTTGAAATTCCCATTAAACACACTGTTGCTGATCGGCACAGGCCCGGTGGCGGTGGCGGTGGCGGCTGCTCGCGGCTGCGCGGGGGTGTTGGGGGGGCGGTGCGGCACGGCTGTCTCTCCGAGTCTGGGCCCCGCCCTGTCTCCTGCGTGCGCGGTGCGGAGGTTCTCTCGGGCTGTCTCCCTGGCCATGACCCCCCGCTGCCCCTCCCCCGGGGCTGGCCGGTCAGCTGGCCGCCGCCTGCTGCGGCCTCAGGGGCCCAAGAGACGGAAGAGCCGGGCTGGACCTGCGGGTTCCGTGTGTCATCGAGGAAGACGGGCCTCCTGCCGGCACGGGGGGTGTAACAGCACAGCCAGAGTGGGTCCCCACGACGGCCCTCCGGGTCTCGGCTTCTGGGGGTCTCGGGACACGTCCGCACTCTTAGGTCTCCCCACCTCTCTCGATGAGGGACCCACCGACGCCGGCGGAGGCTCTGGGCCTTTGGCAGCCACAGCTGCACCAGCGCTGCCCCGCTGAGGGTGTTCGAAGGGCGTCGTGCCCGCCCCAGAGCCTGCGCAAGAGGTCAGGCCAGGGACCCCGGCCGGGTGTCCACAGTCCGGGGCAGCAGAATCGCGCCAGGGCCGGCAAGGGCTTCTGGCCGACGCTGTTGCCCCAGTGGAACCGATCTTGGTGCCACCGCATCCGGCACTGACGAGCCTGAGTCACCCGGAGTGTCTGGCAGCGAGGGTCGCACCCCCAGCCCCGAGACCATGCCCTTCCCTCGCCGTGCCGCGGGCTCGCTCGTCCCGAGGGGCTTCGGCTCGCTTCCTCTGGGCCACCGTCCCTTCCAGGGCTCTGCGTCCTCGGCCAACACCAGGGTGCGGTCCGGGCATCTGGAGGCCCGTCCGGGAGGCAGAGGGGCCTGCGACGCGACCTTGAACTCGACGGGCCCCAGGGTTCATCTGTCCTCCCCCCGGAGCGCAGGGTGGGCTCCGCGCCTTCCCAGACGGCCGCGCCGTGGGGCCTCGCCTGCACCCCCACGGGTGGCAGTCCCCTGAGGTCACCTTGTGACAGTCCCCAGAGGTCGGAGGAGTGGAGGATCCGGGGGAAGGCCTCCTCCCGTGGGCTTCCTCCTCACCTGCGGTCACCCCAGGTTCGGAACGCAGGTGAGGGCTGTGGCCACAGGCGGAGGAAGGGCAGCCACAGGGCAAGTGTCCTCCCGTGGCGGGGGGGAGGGGGGCGGCCCTCCCAGCTCACGCGGCTCTGGGGAGAGCGGGGCTCCCCCGGGGCCCATAGGGCCTGTAGTCACTGTGCCCTGACCCTTGCAGGCCCCACCGATGGGCGCGAGGTGCTCTTTGCTCAGGCTCCCGGGGGGGTGCGGGGGGCGGGGGGCAGGAGGGAGGTGTGGGCACCACCGGCCGCCGGCCTGGCCCCGGGCGCTGCCGTCCTGACCAGCGGGGACCCAGACCGTGTGGTGGGGTCCACCCTCCCCCCAACTCTGCCTCCTGCAGGAGCAGAAACTGGGGAGGTGGAGCCCAGGCCCTCGGGCCACCAGGACATCCCGTGGATGACCCACGCTTGACTCCACCACTTGACCCTTGGGGTGGTCCCTAGGAGATGGTCCGAGGGCGACCACCATGCAGTGACAGGGACCAGGGCAACAGAGTGGCAGAGCCTCGGTGCCGCTGGAGCCGCGGAGCACAGACCCTGTGGCTGAGACGGAGCGGAGGGGGTGGGGCCTGCCCCCGAGGAGTGTGCGGCCGAGGCCGCCCCTCCCCATCCGCCGGTCCTTCCCCAACCCGGAAGGAGACGGGCCGGCAGTTGTGGGCCCCTCCCAGGTCCATGGGCCCCGGAGGCCTGAACAGGAGTAGCTCAGACGGAGCGGCCTGCTCCTGTGTGGGGGGAGTGGGGGGGGGGACACATGGGCTGAGCACCCCCAAGGAGTCTGGCCCCCCCCGCCCCCTGCAGCAGGGAGCCAGAAACAGGCTCCAGCCCCTCAGTAAGTCACTCTGTTGTCGAGGTGACGGTTCAGGTCGGTGGCACGAGGACCGACTGGTTAATAAGCAGCGTTGTGGCTTCTCCCCGAGCCGCTCAGAAGGAAACGGAGTTCGGTTGGAGAACCGCCACCGCCCCTACCCCGTGCACCCCAGGTGGATCGCGCTCCGGTGTAAATGTTTAACGTGCACGTCTGCACGGGCCTGCAGGGGTGTCTTCTAAGGATGTAGCGGCTGCAAAACCTGCAAATCAGGCGAACAGGTTTCACAGCATAAGGTCCACTTCACACTCACAGCTCGAAGCGCTGCGGCAGGGGTCTCCCCAGGGTGCCCTCTCCGAGGCGGGTGGGAACGGGCAGCCAGTGGACTTGGGGAACCCGGGGTGCCCACACCCAGGAGGCAGGGAGGGGAGAGAGGGACTGGTCGCTGGGGCCCCTCCAGCTGGCTGAGGCAGATCACAGCAGGTGGACTAGAGACATCAAAGGAGACGCAGATACACGGACTGAACGTTGTTGAAGAGCCCGCACCGCCGAGCCACCCACAGACGATGCAGCGCAGCCGCCGCCGCCGCCGCCGTGCCAAAGGCAGCCGCTGCAGAGGCAGGAGAGCCGCCCTGAACCTCGCAGGGAACGGCGGAGGGAGAGGAGCGCGGACAGCAGCCCCGACGACCTCCAGACAGGAGCGGAGCTGCAGGCCTTCGGGGGACACGGTGTCTTCAGCACACGGTGTCGGGGGGTCGGATTTCCACACCCAGAGAGCGAAACGGGGCCCCGTGCTCACCCCGGCCACACGCACAACTCCCAGCGGCTGAGGCCGGGAAAGCCGGACCCGAAAGCAAACGCCCCAGAAGACGTCAGGGGAAGCTCCGGGGCCTCGATCTTGGCCATGACTCCTTGGCTGGGACTCCGCAGGCACAGGCCACAACAGCGAGACAGACAAGTGGGACCACGTGCACCTGAGAAGCCCCCACCCAGGACAGGCCGGGAGCTCGTACACTCATGAGCAGAAAGACACACACACACACACACACGAGGAAACCCAGCAACCACAGATGGACACAGGGGCCACGGACCTGAACAGACGTTCCTCCCGAGGAGACTGGCAGGCGGCCAAAGACGCGTGAAGAGACGCTGGGCCTCACCCGCGGTGGTGTCAGGGACACTGGGGGGACCCACAGCGCGACGGCGCCTGTGCCTGTGCCATGGGGAAGGCTGTTGCGCCCCTCCCTGCCCCCCAACACAAGTGCCGGCGAGCACGTGGACAGAGGGGTGCCCTCGGGCCCGCGGCCGGGGGTGCCGGTCAGGGCAGCCCCCGCGGAAACGGCCAGGTGGGTCCTCAGAGCAGGGAAGCCCGAGCCGCCACGGGTCCCAGAGGTCCCACGCCCAGGCCTGCACCCGCAGGAAGAAGAACCAGCGCCCCAAAACCAAAGGGTGTCAGCTTCCCCGCGCTCACGGCGGCGGTCACAACAGCCGAGGCTGGAAACACCCGCACGTCCGCCGAGCGGCCATCGGGTGGAGGAGTGTGGCCGGTCCCCCCAGCGGAACGCCGGCCGGCCCCAGGAAGGAGGAAACCCGCTGAGTGTGAGAACCCTCGGGGGGGATGGGGGGGGCTGGTTGTCTCCGAAGGACACGCACTCCGCGGTCCGCTTCTCCCAGGCATCAGGACAGCCGGTCTCGCAGACGCAGACGCAGAGGGCCGGGACGGAGGGCGGCCAGGGCCTGGGGCGGGGGCGTGGGGACACGGGGCGCTGTCGGTCCGGTTACGCCAGAGGAGGGAGGTGCGGGGGTGCACTGTGTGACCCCGCGCCTGCAGCCGACTCGCCCAAACGTCTGTTCAGAGGACAGAGGTCGTCAGGTCACGTAAGGGTTTGCCTCACACGAGAGAAGGACCAGCTGGGGCCGGCCGTCCTGCCGGGAAGGGCCGCGAGGGCTGCCTGGAGCCGGGCGCTCAGGGGTGAGCCTTGGGCAGGTGGGGGACGGACCCCGGGACCTCCCGGGGGACGGTTGGACGGGACACAGGATGCATGAGCCCCACGGGTGTCAGTGGAGATGGGAGCCCTGGGAGGGTGGGTGCGTGTGATAGGAGGGGAGGGGCCCGAGGAGCTTCGCCTCCCTGGGAGGAGGTGAGCCTGGGGAGCCAGACCGGGGGGGGGGGGGGGGGGGGGGGGGGGGGGGGGCGGACCTGCTTCGGGCGGGGCCTGGGGAGAGTTTCCGGAAGGAAGGCGGGGCGGGGGTCGATGACCAGGGCTGAGGTGTCTTTGGACTCAGGGCGTGGGACTGGAGTGAGCTCCCCAGAGGATGCAAGCCCGGACGACTCTTCTCAGAAGGTGGGCTGTGACAGGACCTGAGGGCTGGGCGAGGCCTCTCAGGGACTGTGGGGGCCCCTCTGAAGCCGGGAGAAGGGAGTGGCTGAGCTGGCACAGCGAGAGGAGCCGTCGGAGAGGAGCCGTGGGGAGGAGCAGAAGCCCCACCACACCAGGGGCCTGGGTGTCTGTGTGCAGGGCTCAGAACCCAGCCCGCCTGCGGCTTCTCCGGAGGCCCAGCTCCGCCCCGGACGCCCAGAGCGGGAGTGAGCACTTTCCCCGAAGGGCGTCACAGTGCAAGGCTGTCTCAACCATCCTCTCCAGAGCGTGGGCTGGTTGGTTCATGTTTAAAAGACATTTCCAGCCCTGGCTGGGGCAGCTCAGTGGACTGAGCACCGATCTGGGAACCAAAGGGTTGCAGGTTCGATTCCCAGTCAGGGCACACGTCTGGGTGGCGGGCCAGGCCCCGGGTTACGGGCGTGTATGAGACACAACCACACAGTAATGTCCCTCTCCCTCTATGTCTCCCTTCTCTCTAAAAATAAATAAAATCTTTTCCTTTTATAAAAAAAGTATTGTCAACTTTCAGACCATTGACCATTTTTCCCTGGTGGGGATTTTTTAACCCCTGCTCCTCCTTCCGCCAGACTTTCCAGCTGGAACAGGTGGGGCCTCCCACCCGGGATACTTGATTTCAGTTTCCCGGGCTCCGAACAAGCCGCTGACCTCTGCCACGCCCAAGCGTCAGGGCCAGCGGTCGGCGAAGCCGCAGATCTCCACGGCGATCAGTCCTGCGTCCAGGCACCTCCCCAAGTTTGGAACGCACGTTGTGCTTACATGCGCTCGGAACCCGAGCCCGGAGAGGCCGGGGAACGGGTCAGACCTGTTTGGCTGAACCGGAGGGCGCGGCCGCCTCCGGGTCGTGTGAGGTCGCCGACAATCCGGGCTGACGCTCCCGGACAGATGAGAAGGGCGCTGGGCTCAGGGGGACGGTCCACGCCAGAGCCGGACTGGCGCCTGGGCCTCTTCGGCCGAGGAGGACAAGGGTCTGAGGACCCGTCCCCACGAGCAGCCTCTGCAGCTCTCCACGGCCCCTGAACCTGGGCGGTGAACGCCGGGGGGCCGGCCCCTGACCACCGTGTCCGCCGCTGGACTCCGGGGGTCTGTGTGTGCCCGGCATGTGGCGCATTCTCAGACTCGTCGGAAACCGTCGGGTGAGGGAAGACAGAGTCGGGGGAGAGGACCCCTGCCCGTTCTCCCTCCAGTGGGTGGGCTGTGTGTCTGGAACCCTCCGCTCAGAGCCGTCGGTCCTGCCAAGGGCCCACGATCAGCGTGCCCAGAGCTGCCCGACGGTCGCCAGGCCCGGAATCTAGGGCGAAAGCAGACGCACGCCCCCCAGGACAACCCCGACCCCCCGGCTGCCTTGTAGCCTCCTATCAAGGTCGCCGTTTCATTTAAAGGGTCCCAAAGGGCATCCGACCTCAATTTGTATAATTTCCTCCCTGAAATTCAAGAGCAACATCCTCGCTGTTCCCGATTACCCCTCTGCTGCTCGGAAAAGTTAAAGTTTAAACGGCAATTCTCTTCAGAATTTAATATCTGTTCCCCAGCACTCTGGGTTTAATTGCTAGCGGGCTCTTCAGAAAATTGCATCCCTCCGTCACGCCGGTTCCGCGCACGGCGGCCGGGGAGCGCGGGCAGAGCCCCGCGCCGGGAGCAGCGCCGCGGCTCCAGCTGCGTGCCTTATTGGAAAAGCTCCTAGCTGAGGTTTTCTCTTTAATTTCTGCTCCTGCTTTATGTTTATGTCCGAGGGCCCCGAAGCGGGTCAATATGCAGCGAAGGGGGGATTTCGGGGGCCGCACTCCCGTTCGGCTCCTTTGTGGGAGGCGTTCGTGGGAAGCTGCCGGGGGGGGGGGGGGTGGGCAGGAGCCCCGGGGTGGGGCCCACAGACCCCGCTGCCTGCCCCGCCCACTCCTCCCCGGGGGGGACGCCCGGCACAGGGCAATCACCTGCCCCTGGGGACGCCGTGCCCTCGGGGGAAGGGTGGCACCCGAGGACCCTGAACACTCACGGCACTGGCCTTCTGCTGGCGTCCCCTCAGTTGGAAGAACCACCACAGGACAGACCGCGGCCGGCCGGCCCCGTGGACGCCCGGGGACAGGAGTCAGCCGGCTCACGTTATTTCCCTCATGAAAACACGGCGTCCCTTTCCAAGCGGAGCCTTCCGGGGGCCGCCCGGTGTCGGGGGTCCTTATAGTCCGTGACCTGGTCTCCCTGTCCTGGCTGTGACGTGGTCTCCTGCCTGTGGGGGGCGGAGTCAGCACCGTCCCTGAATCGGGGCGGCCCTGTGGCACGCAGGGCAGGGGAGCCCGTCCCTGCGGCGAGAACAAGCCAGGCGAGCCCTAGGGGGGTGGGCAGCACCCCCCCTGGCGGGACAACCGGCAGCCGGGCCGGCCAAGCACAGCGAGGGCCCGGCAGGGTTGAGCCCCAGGGGCCCAGAGCCCTGGACCGGGGGCGGGAGGCACGGCGGGCAGTTGTCCCTGCGAGCAGCCCCCGGGTCCGGGGACGTGCCTTCCACGGCAGCAGGGCAGTCACACTCCACGTCACACGGGCGCTCCGGGAGCCGGCTCTGGGTCCCGCTCCCCCCCGGGCCGGACCCCTGCCCCTGCCCCTGCCCCGCTGCGTGGGGCCACCCTGCATGTGGACAGGACAGCCTCTGCCCCGAGTCTCTGCTGGGCACACACCTTGTCATCTCAGGAGCCCCCTGGGGTGCTCCCCCTCCTTCCAGGGCGTCCCTTTCTCCCCAGGAAAGACGGCGGCCCCCCCACCACGCAACTACCCAGACCTCTTCGGACTCCTCTGTCTCTTCCTGGACCGTGAGCCCCTTGGGGCGACAGCTGCCGGCTCTCGCTGTGGCTCGGGCGAGCGTGTCGGGCACGCCGGTGCTCCACGCGTGTGTGGGGGGGACGTCAGGACTCTGGCCCTCGGCTCCTGCGGCAGCGCCCCCTGACCGGGCCCCCCGGCCCCCAAGGGTCCCCATTCCCCATTCCTCCGGTCCCGGTGGCCAAGGTAGAGGGGAGGTTGCCGGCCTGGGCTCTGCTGGGTCCCTCTTCTCTCTAGCACATCTCCGGGCCTCGGTTTCCCCACTTGTTCTGTGAGCCCCCAACACCTGCCTTCCGTGTTCCCCGCCCTCCTTTTCCTTCAGCCGTGTTGGCAACCATCTGTGTGTGCGGGGTGCCTGGCCGCACCCCCCGCAGCCCCCCCTTGCGGCTCCCCTGTGTGTGTTGGGGGTGGTTTGCTGCTGACGGCTCCACTCGGGGGACCCGGGGGCGGTCAGCAGCCCGAGGGACCTGGCGCCCCTGGGCCACCCCCGCCCGGCAGGGTCCCGGGGCCATAGGGCCACCCCCCACAGTGCGGCCCAGCTCTGTTGTCCCCGTGCACCTGCCCCCCGCCTCCCACTCCCATCTTCTCCGGGACCCCGTCCCCTGCAGCGGCTCCCCCCCAGACGCCCGACGCCCAGGTCCGTGGGCCCCCAGGAGGAGCGGGCACTGCTGCAGAGGAGGGGGCAGGGGGCACCCTCCCGGGCTCTGCCACTTCCCGGCGGCCCTTGGCCTCCCCCCCACCAAGGTAAGGCGGGTCCCTGACCGACCCAGACACTGTCTGTGAGTGTCGGGCTCTCGAGGTGGCACCGCTGTGCCGACGGCTGGCCGCGGGGACCCCAGGGTGGGTCTGTCCTGCCCCTCGGTGCTCTCGCCCCGGCGCACGGTGCAGCCCTCCCTTCGGGTTGAGGGGGCAGGGTGACCGTCACCCATCTCGCTGGCTTCTGAGCACGGCCCCAGGGAGAGGCAGTCAGATCCCGCTGAGCCCCCGGGGGCCTGACTGTGGCCACACAGTGACGGCACCGCCACTCCCAGCCCCAGGCCGGGTGTCCCTGACGGTCTGCACAATGGGCAGGGGGGTTTCCACCGGGGCCGCCTCGCGATGGCGTCTCGGGTTCCCTCCCCCCACGAGGGAGACCTGAGACCTGCTCACCTCCCTTAGCTGGGGCCTGCGGACAAGGCGGCAGCAGAGGTGGGAGAGGCGGCCTGGGTACTGCCTCCCTGCCCCCCACGGCCGGAGAATTCTAGAAAACGAAAAGGGAGTTCCGGCCAAGATGGAGGCGTAGGTAGAAACCCTTCGCTTCCTCGCACAACCCAAAGGAGGGTGACAGCCAATCCAAAGTCAACAAACAAGCAGAAGTGCCAGAAAACCAAACTGCACGGAACTCTGACAACCAAGGAATTAAAGAAACAGCGACCAGACCAACCAGACCACTGGGACGGGCGGACGGAGAGAACCCGTGGAAAGGCGGTCTGCCATGCGGGCAGGACCGGCTGAGCGGGAGACTGAGGCTCAGAGCACAGTGTGCACTACGGCGGGGTTGCCGCGGCGGGAGAAACTCCGTCTCACACGAGAGTCCGTCCGCTGGAAAGTGGGCCAGAGCCGAGCGGGGAGCCGCACTGTTCCCTCCCTGAACCCTCCTCCCAGGCAGCACCCCAGAGCAGCAGGGAGGGTGGCCCGCCCTGGTGACTACCTGAGGCCCCGCCCCCTTACAACCTAACAGGTGCCCCGGGACAAAGAAATATGGTCCAAATGAAAGGACAGAGCAAAACTCCAGAAAGAGAGCTAAGCAATGAGGAGACAGCCAACCTATGTGATGGAGTTTAAGGCCCTGGTAATCAAAGTGCTCACGGAACTGATCGAGCTTGGTCACAAAGTGAAAGAACAAATGTAAAACACCCAAAATGAAATAAAGCAAAATGTTCAGGGAACCAATAGTGACAGGAAGGAACCCAGGACTCGAAGCAATGATTTGGAACAAAAGAAGAAATAAACATCCAACCAGAACAGAATGGAGAAACAAGAATCCAGAAGAATGAAGAGAGGCTGAGGAACCTCTGGACACCCTGAAACATTCCAACATCCCAATCATTGGGGTGCCAGAAGGAGGAGAACAGCAGCAAGAAATTGAAAACTTATTTGAACAAATAATGAAGGAGAACTTCCCCAATCTGGCGAAGGAAATAGACTTCCAGGAAGTCCAGGAAGCCCAGAGAGTCCATAAGAAGTTGGACACAAAGAGGAACACAGCAAGGCACATCATCATTACATTAGCCAAGGTAAAAATGAAGGAGAGAATCTTAAAAGCAGCAAGAGATAAGGGGACAGTAACCTACAAAGGAGTTCCCATAAGACTATCAGCTGATTTCTCAAAAGAAATCTTGCAGGTAAGAAGGGGCTGGAAGTATTCTAAGTCATGAAAGGCAAGGACCTACATCCCAGATGACTCTATCCAGCAAAGCTTTCATTTAGGATGGAAGGGCAGATACAGTGCTTCCCAGATAAGGTCAAGTTCAAGGAGTTCATCATCACCAAGCTTTTATTATATGAAATGTTAAAGGGACTTATCTAGGAAAAAGAAGATCAAAAATACAAACAATAAAATGACAACAAACTCACAACTATCAACAAATCAACCTAAAGACAAACAACGAAAAGGAAAGCTAAGCAAACAGCTAGACCAGGAACAGAATGAGAGAAATGGAGATCACGTGGAGGGAGTTCAGTGGGGAGGGGGAGGGAGGAATGGGGGGGAAGGTACAGGGAAGCAGCAGCATAATTGGTGGCATAAACTAGACGGGGAGAGGTCAAAGATGGTGTAGGAAACAGAGGACTCAATGAACTTACATGTACAACCCATGGACAGGAACTAAGGGTGGGGGATGCCAGAGGGTGGGGGGGGTACAGGGGGGATAAAGGGGGAAAAATTGGGAAAACTGTAATAGCATAATCAATAAAATATACTTTAAAAAAGAACATTGAAAAGGGAGAAGTTACCTATTCAAAACCTAACTCTCTGTGTGACAGAGTTCATTAGAGGCGGCGGGGCTGGGACGGGGCGGAGCCAGTGCGGGCAGGCGGGGCTTGGGGCCTGTTCCTTAGGGTCCGTCCTCCGGTCTGCCCCCCGGCTGTCCAGGGGGAGAACCTCATAGAAGACAGGCGGAGGCTGTCCCCTGGGCTCGGCCTGGGGGCTCCCGAGGACCCCCCCATGTGCAGACTCCCCTTCCAGAAGGCTCTGGCCATCCAGTGCTCTTTTAAAAATCGGTGCTCCGACGTCCGGAGTGAAAAGTTGACCCTTTGGGGTGCGCAGCTCAGTGGCATCTAAGTACGTTCACGATGTCGTGCCACCATTGGCACCGTCTCCTCCGGAATGTTCTCGTCTCCCAGACTGACGCTCTGTCCCCGTGGGACACCCCCGCCCCCGGCTGCCACCACCTGCTGCCGGTCTCCGGGAACCTGACAAGGCTGAGCCCCTCCCTGCGTGGAATCACGCTGTGTTTGTCCTCCTGGGACCGCTCGCCTCACGGGTCGCATGTCCCCGAGGGTCACCCGTGTCGTGGTCTGTGTCAGAATGCCCTTCCTCTCCGGGGCCGCGTCACACTCCCCCCGTGTGGGCACGGACCTGGCTCTGTCACCCCCTCCGCAGTCCACGGGCACCCGGGGTGCCCCCGCGGTCCAGCTGCCGTGAGCCACGCTGCTGTGAACTTGGGGTACAAAGACCCCCTCCACACGAGACGCTGGGGTCTACACCCAGAAGCGGCACTACTGGACGGGGCGGGCATTCCGTGTGTGTTGTTTCCAGAAACGACCGTACTGTGTTCACAGCGTAAACGCCCCTTTTCTCGGAGAAAGGCAGGCCCACGCTGTGCCGCTTGGGGGGCTCTGCCCAGCCGGTCGCCGGCGTGCACTCGTGGGTTCCTCCACGTCGCAGCGCAGCAAACAGCGAGATGTTCTCCTCTGCGCCCCCGCGGAGCAGGCCCTGGCACAACGGAGGAGGAGCCGTGGGAGCCCTTCCCGCGCCCTTCCCCCCGGGAGAGAGACCCAGAAAAAGGAAGCGGGTCTGAGAGTGGGCGACCGTGGAAACCATGGCGCTCGCTTCCTGAGGCTCAGCCTTTTACAGCCAAATGACCCCGTTTCCATCAGGAGTCACTCGCCTGGGACGGGATTCGCAGGGGCGGGAGGGGCCAGAAGCCTCCTCCCCCTCGGCCCCGGGGTCCTCCGCCCAGAGGCGGCGGTGTCACCAGGGCCTCCCCGGCGTTCGGCTGCACGCGTTCACATCCGCGCCTCCTGGACTGCCCACCCCCCCGCCCACGTACCTGCCCCGGGCTCCCCCACCCCCCACGAGCTCCGAGGCTTGTTTACGGCGGCTCACAAAGAGCGGCAGCTGCAGAGCGCGCCGCGATCCCTGCGCCGCTGTGCAGGGACGTGGTTCCGTAAATGCTGCGTTTCTGACTTGCGGGAGGGCGCAGGCTGCATCGGCCGGGGGCCTCTGGGAAGGAGCCGAACGGCTCGAAGCAGGTGCCGCGAAGGCCTCCCCGGGCAGGATTGCCGTGAAGCGCAGTGTAGAACATGTTTTATTGAAATCCAATTTAACACGGAGCAGCACGCGCCCCCGGACGCAGAGCTGCGAACTTCCGCGGACGGAGCCCGCGGCGCAGGCGGCGCGGAGCGGGACCGCGGGGCGAGTCGGCGGCCAGCGCCGGGTCCCCTTTCGGGCAGGAGGGGCCTCTCCCTGGTCTGTGTCTGAACAAACTGAAGTGTCAACCCCGAGGCCTGCTTGCTGGTTCCCGAGGCGTCTGTGGAGACCTCGATGTGCCCCGCTGGATGGCATTGCCCTGGGACTCCAGGGCCAGGGACCCAGGGCACTGGGGGCCGGGGGGGGGGGGGGCGGGGCAGAGGGCCCCACCCTCTGCTGACACCACCTTCCCGGGGTGCAGGCTCCACCCCAGCTCCAGGGCTCCGGCCACGTGACCTCAAGGCCGTTACTGACCTGTCCAGCCTCCCCGTTCTCACCTGTAAACTGAAGTGGCCACAGGGTGGCCGAATGGCCGAGCGCGGACACAGGGCAATGCTCGCCCAGAGGCCCACCCTGCGCGCAGGTCCAGGCCAGACTTTCCGGCTGTGACTGCCCTGGGTCCTGCACCTCCCGACGCCCAGCCCCCGCCCCGGTGAGGGTGGATCTGCCCACAAAGACAGAACAGCGGAAGGGGTGCTGGCTGTGCCGCCAGGGGGCGGGGGCTGCCTGGCTGGGAGCAGGGCTGAGGGGTGCTGGCCTCCTCGGGGTGACCCCAAACAGACCCAGAGACGGGAGGCATGGGTGCGTCTCAGGCCCTCGAACCTGTAGCCCGACGCCTGCGGCCCCCGGCTCCCCTCCCAGGTCCCTGGTGCTGGTGCTCGCAGCGGGCGGGGCCGCCTCATCCCTGGGGGCTGGACCAGGAGCTGGTGCAGCCCAGACCTGCAGGCCGTCCTGCCTCTTCCTCTCCATCTTCAGCGGAGTCCCCGCCCCCAGTTTGCCCCCCCTCGGGCTCCCGCCCTGTCCTGGCCGGAGGAGGCACCGCCCCTCCCCCTCCCCAGCTGACTTGCCGAGGAGGAGCCTTGCGAAGTAAGAGGTCGGTGGGATGCACGGGGGGGGGGGGCGGGGGGGGGCGTTACCTGGCCCCGGCCCTGGGCTTACAGGACACGCAGCCCGTTCCCACCTGGGCGGCCTGCCGGGTGGCTGCGGGGCGAGGCCCGGTCCACTGCCGCCTGGGCCAGGGGCTTCGGGCTCCGGCCGTGTTTTCACACTGACGACCTTGACTTCACCCACGGGCGAGGACAGTCCAGAGAGACGGGGCACACACACGGCACCCCCCAAAGATACACCGGCCTCTGCAGGGGAGCCCTGGGCCTTGCCTCAGGGAGGCCCACACAGCCCGCCCTCCGCCGCCCTGCAGCCCGGCTCCGCCTCGGGCCTCTGTTCACAGAGCGGGGCTGAGGCACGGGCTCCATCCCAGGGGAAGGGGGCTGCCTCGGCTTCGGCCTCTGGTCTGTAGGTGGAGAGAACGCTTTGTGGATTTTACTAGCTGTTTCCCCGGTAGGTCTGTGGGCAGCTGAGGTCCTCGTGTGGCTCGGGGCAGCAGGTGCGTGCCGGCTGGACGAGCTGTGTGCCAGGACCACGGGGCGGACAAGGCCGCCTGCCCCCAAGGCCGGGAGGTGACAGCGGACACGGTGGCCCTGGGCCCCACGGTCTGTCCCTGAGCTCAGACATCCCACGGCTGCAGGCTCGCTCTGGACTTGCCCGAGGCACCTGCCCAGTCAGCCGGCGTCTGCAGCCGCCCCTCCTCCGTGGTCTCACTCTCCGGCTCTCAGCCGCCGGTGGTCGCCCGTGGTTGCCCGCGGTCTGAAATATTAGATGGAAAAACCGGAAATCCACAATGTGCCCGTTCCCAGTTGTGCAGCGGTCCGAGCAGCGTGACGGGATCTCGATGCCCACCGTCCCTCCCGGGACGTGACTCGGCCTTCGCCCAGCGTCTCCGTGGCATGGACGCTATCTGTCCACGGGTCGCTCCGCAGCTGTCTCAGCCGTCAGACCAGCCGCCGTGGCGTGGCGGTGCCCGTGTCCACGTCACCCCTGTTCTGCTCCACGGTGGCCCCAGAGCTGATGAGGGGCGTGCTGGCGACTTGGATCCACCCGGGAGGAGCCGTGAACTCTTCCCGTGAGCCGGACAGCGGATGCTCTGACTTATGGGACGACACACGTCGCACACTGAGGGTCCTCCCAGGAGCGAGGTTCTTCCGCCAAACCGTGAAGAAGAAAACAAGGTTCACGCTGGTGCTGCTCCCACGGCACCCACCTCGCCCTCGTGGGCGCCCACCGGCCCGCCCGGCGCCCGTGGACACGGAGGCTGAGGACGGGACGGCGAGGCATTCTGGGACAGAAGGAGGAGGAGGCCATGGCCGGACGACTCCTGCGACAGCTCGTCACTGTGCCGCCTCTGCGTTAGTCCCTGTTCTGTCGCTCTCTCTGGGGCCCGGTTCATGCACCGAACTTTATCCGAGGTGCGTCGGACAGGGCCCCGGGTGCTGTGGGGGCTCTGTGCTCTCCGCGGTTTCGGCGTCGTCCACTGTGGGTCCTGGAAGGCCTGTCCCCCGCGGATCAGGAGGGGCGACTCTGGAAAGCGGGTTCATCCTTGGGAGGGCAGAGGCGCCCCACAAACACGCAGACGTGGGGGCCAGAGCCTCGTCACAGGCAGGGGGCAGGCGGGACACCCAGGGGGGCGGCGGGAGAAGCAGGAAGCCAGGGGCCTGGGCTCCAGCGGACGGGACGGAGGCCGCCTGGGCGTAGGGCTGGAGCTCAGGGAGAGGCCAGGTGCTGGCACCGATTTCCGAATCACACGAGGTGACGATGTTGAGGTCTCCAACCCCCCCACCCCCCCGCCCAGGGCAGTGCCGGTGACAGGGTGACGGTCAAAGGCAGAGCCCTGGTCACCCCAGATTTAGAGGCAGGCTGGGGAGGAGGGGCCAGTAAAGAAAGACTCAGGGGGGTGCCCGCCGGGCAGGGGCGGGAGAACGGCGGAGCGTCCCCCGCCCCAGTGTCACCCATGCTGCCCGGGACGTGGGGCCGCCGATCCAGACACTGCACCTCCCAGCACCTCCCAGCTGACCCCGGGGCCCCCGGGAGGAGCCCCCTCTCCTCGGCAACGCCGTTTCCAGCACCTTCTCTGCTGGCCCACGGCCAGCCCGTGACGGCCCCTGCACGCCCAGGAGCCCTGCTGGCCTGTGGCCCGCCCACGGCTTTTGGTAAAAAATTCCCATTTCTCTTTGTCAGAAGCAGCCCGACATTCCTGGAGCTCTTCATAGCATCTGGGGGAGGGGTCCCAGCTGCACTGTGCGTGCTATAATTAGGACCTGGGCAGTTCTAGAAAAGAAACCACCACATTTCCCCAAACCCTCACAACATTTCCTGGGAAAATGTGAGCGAGGTTCTCTGGGAGCCAGCGCGCCCACCCTGAGTGCGAGTCCGTCTTGGGGGTGGGGGCCTTCCCAGGTCGCCTCTGCCTGCACGTCCCAGCCTGGCGGGCCCCGGGAGCCTTCTGGGGCCCGGGCTTGGGCCCCGGGCAGGACCGGCAGCCGGCCGGGCGCCCGCCCTCTCCAGCTGGGTGGTGGGCAGCCCCGAGGGTACCCACACCCCTCTGCCCGCTCCCTCCTGGACTGTGTAGTCCTGTTTCTGGACCTGCTGGGTCGGACGCAGCTAATCGAGCCACAGAGCTGGGACCCCCATCCTGTCAGTCTCTGCATGACCAGCTGCCCCCCACCTCCGGTACAGCCGGCTTGCTAGCCCGCCACGCCAGGGGGAGGCCCCTCATTCTCCAGGTTGGGGTAGCAGGGGCCATGTGCAGCCCCAGGCTCACCGCTGAGAGGGACCGACATCAGACCTCGCCCTGCGCCCGGACAGTGGGGGGCGTCTGCGTGTCCGGCCACCTGGGAGCAGCCCGGAGCCCCTCAGGCCGGGGCCAGACGCAGGCTGTGGAGGCCCCGAGGTTGGCCGTCCCCACCCCACCCCATCCCCACCCCCGGGGGCGCCCCTGCTGCTCCACCTCCTGCAGTCCCAGCCGGCACTGTCCTGGTGCAGGGAGGGGGGTAGGGGATGGAAGAGTGCCAGGCCCCCCACTCGCCTCAAGGGGAGACTGGACTGCGGGGGGCCCGCCAGGCTGACCCAGAGCCCCCGGAAGGCTGTGCCAGGGTCTCTGCTGGCTCGGGTGTAGCAAAGGGTGACACTGTGGGGCCCTCAGTGACCCTGAGGAGAATCCGCAGCCCCAAGGGAGATAGATGCCGAAGGTCAAAGCCGTGTGGTTTGGCCAGACTGGGGGCCCTGCAGCCAGGCTTTCCCGGCTACCTGCTCACAGCAATGGACTGACTGCATCCCCCCAAATTCACGTGTTGGGCTCCTCCCCGCCAAGGCGTTGGTGTTGGTAGCTGGGGCCCTTGGGAGGTTTGAGGCCTCGAGGGTGGAGCCTCCTTAGTGGGGGCGGGGCCCACCAGGGAGGACCCAGGGAGAGGCAGACATGGGCTCTGCTGGTGCCCTGGCCCTGGGCCTGGGCCTCCCGCACGGGGAGGAGAGAGCGGGTGCTGCCAGCCGCCCGCAGCAGCCCCGGAGGGCCTGGGACACTCGCTGGGTGACCGTGGACAACCACGCGGCGTTTTCTCTGCCTCCTTCTTCACCTAAGACGGGGAAATGCACTTTTTCATCTCATTCCACAAACGCTGGCACCCCCGGGTGCTAGTGTCTGAACGCTCAGCTGCACGCCTGGCTTCCGGGGGCCCGACGGCTCGGCGGTCGGCACCGCCTCAGTGGGGAGAGCTCGGTGGCACCCGGCGTCCAGACGTCAGGGGGGCCTCTCGGGGCGGGTGCTGCCCACACCGGGACCGAGGGAAGGAAGGGTCCCCCCCCAAGGGGTGCTTGGGGGGGATGCCCCCGGGGTCCAGAGCCGTGGGCGGGTTCGTGGCCATGAGGTGGTTTCGGCTCTTGCTCTGAGTGGGCGGCAAACTGAGGCCACGCTCCGTGTGACGCCTGGAAGGGTCGCTGTGGCGGGGTGAGGAGGGGACGTGCGGGCTGAGGTGCATACAGGAGAGCCAGGGTGGCCGCACCCTGTCCTGGGGCTGTCTCGGGAGTCGGGCGGAAGACCGAGGGCCGGACACGGGGCGAGCACTCCGGAATGTTCCCCCAAGCAAACGCACAGGCGTCCGGCAGCTCCCCGGAGGGACTGCCGCTTGCCAGAGGGGTCTGCCCCTGGCAGTGGGTTCAGAAGAGTCTCCCAGATCTGGACGCAGGGCCCGGTGACCCTGTGTCCACCAGCTGCCCCGAAGGTAGCCAGGCCACCCCCGAGGAGCCTGGAGCAGCCCCAGAGGTTGCCTGGACCTGCCGCACAGCCCTCACCTGGGCTGGCTGCCTGGGCTCGGGCTCAGGTGGAAGCCGTCACATGGACACTCTCACACACTCTCTCACACGCTCACAGACTCACACATAGTTACACGCACACAGGCTCACACACTCACACACTGATACACACGCTCACACTCACACAACCTTGACTGGGAGCCCAGGCCGCCATCACTCACTGACGGGTCTTCCGTGGTCGGGAGTCTGCGTCCCCTTAGATGGAACCGGAGTAAACCTGTTAATAGACCCATCCGTTCGTGCACCCACCTGTCCGTCCACCTGCCTGTCTGTCCTGTAGTGTGGGTGGGACGCCTGCCGTGCCCCCGCCCGCCCGGGCCCCAGGAGGCAGCACGGAGCCTTGCAGAGGGAGCTGTGGTCCTGGGGGAGCTCATGGCGGACACCCCCGAACCCCAGGCAGCGCCACCCCGGGGCGGCACAGCGCCAGGCGGGGGTGGGAGCGGGGTGTGTGCCGGCACCGGGGTCCCCGGGGCTGCCGCTGAGACAGCGGCGGCTCAGCAGCCCCCAGAGTGGGAGCAGGTGGAGCCCCGGCCGTGCGGAAGGGACAGGTGCCCCACGTGCAGGTCTGGGCCCGGGGACGGCCGGGGCGGAGGGAGGCCCTCGGGCAGGGACGGCCTTGCCGGGTCGATGGCGCAGGGGTGGCGGGCGGGCTGTCTGGGCTGTGGGGCCGGGCGGGCAGCGCGGCTGCGGCAGACGGTGGTGTGGGGGGAGGAGGAGGCGTCTGGGCCAAGGCCAGGCCCTGGAGCCCCGGCGTCCTGGGAGGAGAACCGAGAAGTCGCTCCGAGCGTGAAGGGCAGCGCCCGGGGCTGGGCGGGGAGCGTGGCCGGCCGGCCTCCGTCCCACAGAGCCCTGCTGGCCACCGTGCGGGCACAGACTGCAGCCCATCAGGGGGCCGCCCAGGCAGCCTCTCCGCTCCTCCCTCCGGCCCGGCCGGCCTGGCCCGCTGCGAGGGCATTGGAGACGCCAGAGCCGCCCGGCCGGCAAACCCTGGGCGGCCAGCCCGGTGGGACAGTGTGGGCGTGAGACTGGGCTCGGGGCGCGGAGGGGTCAGCCGTGAGTGAACGGTCCGCACAGAACGGCCCCCTTCGCCGTGTCTCTCAGCAGCAGAAACAAGTGTGTGTGACCTGCGTCCTACCCGGTCAGTGTGGCAGAGACTGTCTGTGCTGGTGACGCGTCAGCTCAGAGCACCCTGTGTGCCGGCACACCCGCCCCGCGCCCACCGGACAAAACAGGGACGCGCCACCCTGCACCAAACCCGTCTAGCCCGCGGGACGGCCGCCTCACCCTGGTGCGAGCCCCTGACAGGGAGGACCTGCTCCGGACCGTCCCTGCCGACCCGGCCACGCCCGGGTCAGGGCAGCAGCTGGGAGCGGGTCTGGTTCTCCGGCCGTGGGGCCGGCCGGCAGCCGCCTCCCCCGTCACACGCCCGTCACGCCCAGGCGCAGAGACGCGCCGACTGGGCGGCCTCTGCCTCTCAGCCTGATGGCACCTCGGTGGCTCTCCCGTACTGCCGGCCGGCACCCAGCGGCCAGAGCTCGGGCGCCCCAGGAAGGGGCATGAGCCACCCTGCCCGTCACAGGTCCGACCGGGAGAGGCGGGCTCTCCGGGCGACCTGTGCCGCGTCCCCGCAGCAGGGTGAGGTGTCACGAGACACTCCCACCTCCCTCCTGCCGCTAACGACGCTGATGCGTCCGTTTAAAACGTCCCTGTGCTTGGGCAGGTCCAGTGTTCACCCACCGCTCTGCTCCACTCTGCGGGGGGGACCAGACCCGGTACTCGCCCTATCGGTTGACGGGCCCACTAATTGATCAGCCGCCCCAGCTTTAGTGAGTCCCTCCTGTGTCCGAGACCGCGGTGGGTGCTGGGAGTGCAGGGGTGGACGGACCCCAGGGAGCCGGCTCCAGTTGGGGTTTAAGAGCAAACTCCCTCATTGAACAAAGAACACCCGGCCCCTCCCCTCCTGCTGCCGGGACGACAGTGACTCGGGGCAGGGTTGAAGGGAACGGGCCGCGGCGCGAATCCAGCCGGGGTGCCGGCCGTGGGGCAGGGGGCGGGGCTCTGGGGCCCAGGGCCAGTGGCGCTGGCCAGGACTGAGCCCCCCCTCCCCCGCCCCCCCCCCCCCCCCCCCCCCCCCCCCCGCACAGACTGGGTGTCCGCCCACCCGTCACCGCCTGATGTTGAGGATTACACAGCAACTGACGCACAAAACCCACACGCTCCGGACAGAGAAGAGACTGTGGGGACACAGCCTCCCGCTGACCCAGACGGTTCCGTCTGAGACGTCAGGAGCCCCCCCCACCCCCGCACAGTCGGTGCTCCTCGGTTGCCTCAGCAGAGGGGCCCGGCGGCCCTGTGGCCCAGCCGGTGGTCCTGGGTCCTCACGGGCCAGAACGGGAACAGCGTGGGAAGGACCCCCTTCTGGTCTTTCTCCCAGAGCCCGGGCTCGCTGCAGCCACCCGGCTGCTGCCAAGGGGCGCCCCGTCTGCTCCCCGACTGCCGCCCTCACGCCAGCCCCCCTCCACCGTCCTGGACCATGCTGGTCCGCGCTCGCTCAGCCCTCACACTCGGCTCCCTCCAAGCCACCCTTCTCCTCTCCGGAACATTCCGGCACACGTGAAAACAGCAGAGCAGTTTTTAAACCCGTTCCCCGGAGGGTCTGAGTCATGCTCCGTCTTTGCCTCGGACGCCCGAGGGAAGCTCCCCGTGGGGAGACCACAGTCGTCTGCCACCAGCAGGGACACGGCCGGGACAGGCGAGGCCGACCTCGGCTGCCTGGGAGGCCGGTATCCCTGGAGGGCTGGCCAGGGCCCCGCAGAGCCCGCTGGCCCGGCGCCAAGGGGAGCGGGACCCCAAGGGTCTGAGCCGCGCGCCCTGTCAGGGCTCCGTCCCCGGCTGTGCCGGCACCGGGGACCCGGCTGGGAAAAGCCACCCACAGCCACAGCAGACAGCACTCCAACCCCATTCGGCTGAGCAGATGTGACGCTATTTTTATAGAGCCCTTATTTTACTTAAACATTAAAAAAAGAGTTTCCTCTTGTGTTGCATATTTTTAAGCCTTGCGACTTTCCTGCAGCCTCAACAGCCCGCTGTCTGTGAGCGCCCCCCCCCCCCGACGGTGCCCTAGTGACCCCCAAGCACCAGCGAAGTCCCTCGAGTCTGCTGTGTCTCCCCCCGACCCCGGACCCCGACAAAGGCCCTTGCCTGGTCCTCGCGCTCTCGGCCCCCACCTGCCGGGGCGGCCCCACCTCTGGGACCTGGGAGCCCAAGCAGCCCCTCAGCTCCTCCCATTTCTCTGGGTGCGGTGTCTGCAGCTGGGTCGGAATTTTCCTCGAAGATGCCCCCCACCAACAAGGAGACATGCTCCCGGATCTGTGGTGTGCCACTGGGTGCTCCCTCTGGGCCGCGTGCCCTGGTGCAGAGACGCGAAGCCTGGCCGGTGTTTTTCTAATCTCCTGCTGCATCGTCCACCTATGGGTGAACTCCGAAAAGCTGCCCCGTGGCCGCAGTGGGCGGACCGCTCTGCCCCTCCCACCCCTCCAGCTCCCTTTCCTGAGCTCTCCAGCCTGGAGGGCTGAGACCGAGTTCCCTGGTGCCCTGCATGGGGGGCGCTGAGGCTACCCAGCCCCCCGGTTGGTGCGTCGTGGGAGACGGGCAGATGTGAGCACCTGCACTGTCTCCGGGCACCTGCGGCCAAGTGTCTGGTGTCCGGTCACCAACCTCCTGGACGCCACCGGAGGCGGCCGGGGTCACCTCAGCCCCTTGTGGCCTGCACCTCTCCCGTCAAGGACTTCCTTCTGCGTTTTAATGGAGAACCGCCTCCCGCTGGATGCAGACTCCCGTTTGCAGGGAGCCTGGAGGCTGACAACCCCCCCTCACCCCGTCTTCCCCAGGCGGGTGGGGGTGCAGAGGGGTGGGGGTGTGCACCCCTCGGCCCCAGACAGATGGTTTGGCCCCACCAGGGCCCAGTCTGCTTCCCCCTCGCTTGAGCTAAACCGGAAATGGCATTTCTGGTTGCGCGTACTTATAGTGAAGTAACATCCCCTGAGTCTCTGCGTGTGGAGAACCGTGTAAGGACCACCCACACTTGGGTGGCTGGAGTCCCTCCCCAGGTCCCCCCCAGGAGAGTGCCAGGTCATCCATGGCCTGGGCCCAGGAGGGTCAGGTGCTGGGAGCAGGGAGGAAAGGCACGTGCCCCAGACACCCAAGGGGGCGGGACACGATGAGGAAGCCCCACCCCACAGAAGGGAAGGAAGCCGCCGTGCGAGGTGGGCCTCGCTCTCCGGAGGACGGGGACCCACCTGAGTCACCCAGCCCGGGTGGGCACCCCGGGGGATCCTCCCCGTGCTGCCCACCATCGGCCCCAGGTGCCGACACTCGGAGCCCAGCTCGCCAGGCTCGGACCCCTGGACTCCCAGGCCAGCGGAGTGGAGCCACGGGGCCATCCCCGGACCGAACTGGAGTCAGTCTCCGCTTTTGTGTCTGGAGGTTCTCGGACTCACACGGCGCGTCCGCCGGGCGGGCAGCCTGTGCATGCGGCTGAGAACCTTCCGGAGACGCAACCCATTGTTGTGAGCGGCTGGGCCTCCCCACACTGAGTGCTGGCCCCGCTCGGAACTCGCTTGTCTTTGTCGTGGTTTAATAAAGCTGCGGTCGAACGCCGCTCGAGACGATGCGATGGCTGGATGCAGGCTTGAATTATTTTATTTCGTGGAGTCTTAATTAGATTTGTCATGCGGAGCTCCTGCGTGCCGCGTGTTTGCTTAGAGCTAATGAGACCTGTTATGGAGACTTGGAGAATTGTAATTCTCCCATTAACTCCACGGCGATACGTGTTGCAGAACTGAGCATAAATCAGGTGGCAGCAGACACTCCTGACGCCACAGGGGGCCGGCCCCTCGCTCCTCATTTCCACGCGTTGCTTGCTCCGGGCTTTCTCCGCCTGATCTCCGGGGAAGACCCCCCCCCTTTACAGAATCTTCGTGGAAGCTCGGTGGTCCACGGCCCCAGCTGAGCGAGGGCTGTGTCTGCACAGCGGGCAGCTTGGGGGTCCTCAGCTCACAGGCCACGTCTTTGGGTGTTGCTGGTGCGAGGAGGCAGCAAAGACGGTGGCAGCACCCAACGTCACCCAGACCCACCCTCGCTGGCTCCCAGGCTCTCCTGAGCGTCACTCAGGGCCCTGAGCACACCCCTCCCCCACCCGGGCCAGCTGCCGCCCACCGCCCGGCCCCTGACCCACAGGTCCCCCAGCCGCCCTCTGCTTCCCGCTCTGCTCGGCTCCAACACGCCCATGGGGGGGGGGCACAGCTGGGCGCCCAGGGAGGACATACATGCAGCTCGTCTGGGGTGGGGGCGGGGGGGCATGGCAGGCAGTGGGGAGGGCAGCCACCGGAGGGCGACCGGCCGGATCCTGTGGGGAGGGGAAGTCTGGGAAACGGAACAGACCGGCGGAGGGGCCCTCACACTGTCAGGCAGTTCCGACCGGCCGGGCCTGGACCAAGCCGGTCCCACGGCCTGCGGGCGGCCCTCCCCCCCTCCCTCCGGCCTCTGCTCACCCGCAGCCTGGTGAGACCCAAGGCGCCGCCGAGAGGCCACACACGGGTGGCGCTCCGACCTGCCGATGCGCAGGGCGCCTGGTCCCCCCGGCCCTGTCTCCCGGGCAGTGCCACCTCTTCCCGTCTGCGGAGCGGGCTCGAGGGCGCCGCCCGGGGCGGGGCTGGTGAGACAGCGCCGCCTGCGAGCGACACAGGGACGGCTCCTCGGGGCCTTCGGGTGGCGGCCGCGCTCGCCCTCTGCCGGACGGCGGGAGCCTCGGGGGTCGGGGGGCTGGGCACGGCCACTCTTCCGGGTAGGAACGGGCCCGAGACTCCCCAGGGCCCTCGGAGGGCCGGCAGAGCGGTGGGGAGCCGCGGCCAGGGCCAAGGGTGGCCCAGGTCGAGACGGTCCCGGCTCCCGCTTCCCTGCCTCCCGGGCCGGTGGGTCCTTCCCTCCCAGACGCAGGTGCCAGCGGGCCCGAGCGCACACAGGGCGACAGAACCCGGCTCTGCCCTCTCCCTCGGTTCCCAGGCGCCCGCGTCCTCCTTCCCGGGAACTGCAGGCCCAGAGACTCGCCGGAGGAGCCGCGGCAGCCGGAGGAGGCAATTACACTTTTCAGGCCGTGGACGCCACGGAGTTGCCCGTAAACGCTCGAGACGAGCTTCTAGGAAAGTCGGTGCGAGGGCTGTAATCAAAATGATTACACGGTTCGACCGGAGACGCGGGGAGAGCAGAAATTGAGGACATTAAACAAAGATGCAAACAGCTCACCAGCGAGCGCCCACGGCGGCCCTGCGCCTCCGAGTCAGCCGCGGGGCCTGGGCATCGCTGCCGGGATTCTGGTGGGAGGGGCGTGCCGCCAGCAGGCGCCTCGCCCCGCGGAAGCGGACTCGTTCTCTGTGCGCAGCGGCGGCGGGGCGCCGCGTGGGGGCGCACGGATCCGTCCGCGGTGCTGGCCAGGCCGCCGAGGCCGCCCCGGGACATGCGCAGCACGGGCCGGCAGGTCACCAGGTGCAGCCCGTGGGCACCAGCGCGGGGCGGGGTCGGTCCTCGCCTTGCTGGCCTAATGAATAGGCGGGGGGACCCCCAGCCCTCATCAGGACGGTGGCTCCGCACCCAGTGCCGCACCCCAGCTCCCCAGGGAGGACACCCCGCCTGGCACTGAGGCCCCCAGCACCGCAGCACGCGGAGGGTCAAGGAGCCCCGGCCATCAGCTCGGACGGTATCCCTGCGCCCCGAGATCTCGGTCAGGCCGCCGCCCGGCTGGGCCTGGACTCTGCGTCCTCCAGCCGGGGGGCCGTCCTCTCCGTGAGCCCCGCCCCTGCCCTCCCGCGGGTCCCAGCACCCGGCCCTGGGGGCCGCCCGCGCTCGCCGCCCAGTGCGCGTTTCCTCTGAGCGCCACCGCTCGTTTCCGGAACTCTCCGTGCCCTCCCTCGGGGGCACGGAGGTGACCTCAGCCCCGACTGTGCTCGGGAGAAACATTTTCTGTCTCTCCACCCGAACCGTGGGCCTCACCGTCCACCCGAGTCACGCCAGGAGGCGTTCCCCTTAGCACCGTCTCCCGAAACTCTGTGATTTAACTGCCCTCGTGGCAACAACCCCGGGGGTCAGGGCCAGGAAAGACGCAGCCAAGGAGGTGAGGCTGGTGACGTCTGTCTGTCTGTCTGTCCGGGGCCTAGGGCAGGGCAGGGCCGCACTGGAGGCTCAGGGCCGGGCGGCAGCTGGTGCCACAGCCACGAGGGGGCGCTCACAGGGCACCCGCAGCTGCAGGGCACCCCCGCCGGGAGCCTGCCCTCCTCCCCAGCCTTCGGCTCTGGCCCCGCACCTGCTTCTGGAACCTCCCGTGGGCTGTCCTGGGCGCGGACGCAGGTCCAGGACCCTCGGCAGAGTCGTGAGAGGGAGACCCACGATGCAGCGCCTGTTCGCGGGGCACAGGTGAGGCGTGCGGGCGGGGACGGAGCCGCGCGCGGGGACTCAGGTGGAGGCCCAGCAGCGTCTGACCTGCCGGGGGCCTGGTGTACCTGAGGGTGTCCTCAAGGCCAGGGCGCTGGCTCCGCACCCCCCACCCGCCCCCGCCACGCAGCCGGGTGGGGACCCGGCACCCAGCGCAGCCGCTGAGAAGTCCCCAGGAGAAGAACCTGGAAGGGCGTGACAGCCGGGCGAGGGGGGGGGGGCAAACCAGCAAATGGGGCGCAGGGTACCTGGGGCACACGAACAGCGCCCTCTACCCGGGGTCTCCCCTGGGCTGGACACAGCTCTGGCCACACTGCGACTCCTCCTCCCACGCCCTCTCTGTCGGCCCCCGGCCCCCAGCAGCAGCCCTGAGACCAGAGAAGGGCGAACTGGTCGTGGGACCTGCCCCGAAAGGCCCGCGGCCACTCTTCTGCCCTCCCTCCCACGCAAACAGCTGAATGTGAGCCCCGCCCCCGCAGCGCCCAGCTGCACCTGCACCTGTCGACCTTGCAAACCGTTCACCCGGCTGGTCCTGATGAGACGGTGGGGGTGCATGTCAGGGACCGGTTCTGGCGTGACGCTGGCAGGGAGCCTTCCCCAATAGCCAGCCACGGCCCGGAGGGGCAGGAGCCGGCACAGCCCTTCCCTGCCAACGTCCCTCACAGGAAGGGGCGCTTGGAGATGGGCATCCAGACGCCACAGAACTTCGACGAGGAACTTGACGGAGCCTTCCTCGGACCCATCCCTGCCATCACCCTGACGTTCCCCTCCAACCTCCAGGAATACGAGGTCAGGGCAGCCCTGTTCTGTCCCTCCTGTCCTGCATGAACCAAACTGTAGAAATCCTGGAGGACTTCCTGCAGGAGGGGCTGTTTGAACTCTGCCATGAGATACAGCATTGACTGGAGAACAGAAGGGGAGTGGGATCTAGGCCAAGGGTAGGTGCACACAGTATGTCACCTTCAGGCTGGAGCGTGGCCCCCGGGACCTGGGGCCCTGCCTCGGGGACGGCGGGCCCTGTTCTGCGGGAAGGGAGAAGCCGCGTGGGTTTTGAGGAACAGGGTAGAGCAGCGAGGCCCGTCAGGGCTGCAGGAAGAGGACAGCGCCCAGAAGCGCCGACTGTCCTTACACTGACGGCGACCACAGGCACGGAGCAGCCCCCGATGGTGCCGGAGGGGCTGCCCACCGGCCAGGGTCAGGCCCAAGGAGGCCATCACACCAGGCCCAGGTCTGCGGCGCCGGGCCCAGCTGTGTGCGGAGAGGGCACGGGCGAGCTGGGGAAGTGTTTCCGTCTCGCGCACGCCCATCCCTCAAGTGCCGCCACCTCGGGGAGGCGGCGTCCCCTGCCGGACGCGGTTCCAGGGTTGACGGCTCCCCGGCGGAGCGTCAGCGGAGGAAGCTGGCTGTCTCTGGATTCCACACCAGCAGAGAGCAAAGCCTCAGACCCCAGCCAGGACCGGGTCAGCAGGGCCGGATACGCATCCACGTAACTTTTCTGGTTAAAAAAAAAATTCATCCAACCACCTGCAGAGTGGAGCGGGGTCGCAGCCAGGCGGGGCCCTCCCTCCTTAGCCTGACACCGTCCCCCAGCGCAACCCCCTCCCCACCTCACTCTGCACTGATCCCCCCCCCCACGTGCTCCCCATGTTTGTTCCCTCCACCGTCTAAACCAGTGTCTAAGCCCTGCTGGTCAGGGACATTCCAGTGTGCCCAGCATGGGCCCGTGTCCCGGAGCAACGCCCACCCACTCCTCATGGGCACCGCAGGGTGCCCCCGCTGCTGCCCGCGGGCCCTTGGCCCTCACCCTCGGGTGCAGGAAGCCTCCCTCCGCGGCTGCGGGACCCTCCTGTCACTGTGCGGTGGGTTTCCTTCCCATGTCACCGGCAGCCGTGCCAGCCTGGGGCTTGTCCCGGTGTGTTTCCCACGGGCCCTTCCCAGCCGCGGGGCAGCCCCGGGACCCCGGCCTCTCCATCCTTCCCCCTCCCCACCCACCCCCACCTTCAGAGGAGGGGCCTGTGGGTCCCTGCCAGCTGCCAGCGCACCCTTCCCCTCTGGGGCCCACAGGCGCGGGCGCCTTCCAGCACCTGCCAAGCTGAAGTCTCTCAGCAAACCTGTCCAGGAGGAGGCCCCCGACGAAGCCGTGGGGTGGAGGCGGTTTCCTAGCCCAGGAAAGGCCCGGTCCCCTCGCATGCCCTGCCCGAGGGCACCCGCTGGCAGCGGTTGACACAGGCCGTGTGCTGGGGCAATTCCTGAGAACCCAGGGGGCGGGGCAGGCAAGACCGGGCAGCACTGCTGTGTGGGGGCCACTTGCACGCCTACACAGGGCACCCCCTCGTACAGCTTTCTCACACGCATGTGCGCCCATGTGCACACTCTGCCACACACGCACCTCACAGGGGGAGAGCCTTGCCAACCTCAGTGGCTCGGAAAAGCCTCAGGCTTCTCACTGCAACCGGGTGGGCACAGAGGGGACCCCCGAGCCCCTGACCATGCACCCCGGTTCCTGGTTCTGCTCTCCATGGGGGGAGGGGCCGTCCGGACTCCTCAGGGGCCGCAGACGGACGGCAGAGCCACGGGCAGCACCCGGCACCCTCCCTGCCCGACACCACGGCTGCGGGGCCCTGGGCACAGCGTTTGCTGGGAGGTCCGAGCCGCCCGCAATGCTTCCCTGGAGACGGGGAGCCCCCACCCAGCCTCTCCCCCTCCCGGAAGGCCAGCCCCCAGACTCGGGAGAGAGGACACCCGCTGGCGTGGATGCCGCCTCTGAAGGGCCTCTGCCCGAAGGAGGCCGTGTGGGAGGTCCCCCCGTCCCCAGTCAACTCTCCAGTGACCCACGGGCGGCCCCAGGTCCAGGGGGTCTGGCCTGAGCGTGGACTCAGCCGGCTCCGTGTCCCCATGGGAGCCCCCAGCAGATGAGGGGACCCGCCGGGGGGGGAGTCTGGGGACTGTGGGCAGCAGTGGGGGGGGCACCCTGGGGTAACGGGGGGCCCGAGGCAGGACGTCGCTGCTGAGAACCTCCCCTTCCCAGCCTCGGGGCCGGTCGTGAGCACCGTGTCTGTGGCCGGAAGCTTAGGAGTGGCGGGCAGCGACCGGACCCCACCAAGTGCCAGGAAGCCCCCAGCCTTTTAGGGGTCCCCTTGCTGCGCCCTTCCCGAGTGGAGGGCCCTTGGGGGCCACCCGCAGCCTGCAGCTCAAGGGCATGGTGGGTCTCCTCCGTCCCCGTCCCACCAGGCCCAGCTGCCCCACCCTCCCCTTTGCCGCTGAGCCTGCCTCCCAGTGAGCCCCATGGGGCCCAGGCCCCCGCTGGCCAAGACCCTGCCCTCACGTCCAGCCCGTGTGGCCTCCTGTGGCCTCTGGGCAAAGGTGGGGGTGGCGTGGCCTTTGGTGGGGCAGCACCTCGGTTTCCCCAGGCTTTGCCAGACCCTGAGTCCTGGCCCCGGACTGGGCTGGTCCGGACACCCATGTTTCTGCCCGGCCTCAGGGGCACCTCAGGCTGAACTGTCTGTGGACCCCGGGGGGAGCGGGAAACGCCCACCAAGAAGGGCTCCCGGGGGCGCGCTGGGCTCACATCTATGAAAGACGGCCCAGAGGCCGTGTCTGCACAGGGGCCGCTCCGCAAACTGCCCATCAGGGAGCAGCCCACACTGAGCTGCCCCCACCCCATCCCACCCCCGGGCCGCCCTTACCGAGGGGCCCAGGCTCCTGGGTCAGCCAGTAGGACTGGGACTGGGCAGCTCTGACCAATCAGAGCACTGCCTTTGGACGGATCAAACTGCGAGGACTTGAAGCCCTCATCCGTGTGAGGACAGACGCATCAGGGACTGGGGGCAGGGACCCCCCCCACACCGGGGTCTGGAGGGCACCTTCCCTGGGTCGGAGCGCTGGAGCTGACCTGGGCCTGACCCCAGGGCCACTGCACGGCCACGCGGCTCAGAGCGGGGCCGTCCCGGGGCTGCGCTGCCATAACGCCCCCAGGGCTGTCAGCCCCGAGTCAAGCCTCCTCCCCCACCACACTCCACACCCCAGATGGGGACTCTGGGTGGTGCTCGCGCCGGCCCCAGCCGTGGGGGCTCTGGCGGGCACCTGCTCTCTGAGGAGCTGGCAGCGCTTCTGGCCCCGGCGTGCCGGAGGCCTCACCCCGCGCCCTGCTCCCTGATGGCCGTCAGATGGGCCGTCCGAGCCTCCCGCCGGCCCAGCTGCCGCTTTGTTTGGGGGTGCCCAGGGTGGGGGGCCGTGTGCGGGCCACACTGTGGGGTCCGGCCCCGGGACAGGGGGCCGCTGAGCAGGAGCTCGGGGCCGTGGAGCACGAGACGTTTGCTCCGTTATTTGACTAACAAATTAACTCGGTTCGTCGTGGAGAAATGGGATTAATTTTTTTAATTGGGTGCACCAGAGTCAAAGCAAACCCACTTTCAAAATGCACGTAACGTGACAGTGACTATTCCTGGCACAATGAAGCCAATTATTCTCAAACGGAAGCCGGCGCTGGGGAGACGCTGTCGCCAGCGACAGTGGGGCAGTTCTCCTCGTCTGGCTTCGAGCAGCTCGCGGGTGGCTCTGCAGGAGCGTTTGCAACAACACACTCAGCTGCTCCAGTCCGGTGCGGGGGGGGGGGGGGGGCAGGCCCTTGCCACTCGGCGCCTGGCACTGGCAGGAGCACGGGCCTGCCTGCCGCTCGCCGGCCCCCGCAGTCCTGGGGCGCGGGTGCAGACGGCGGGGCAGGTCACCTTTTCGGGTGAGTGCACCTGGGGGTCACTCTTCGCTGCCTTCGTTCCACACGCGGCCGATCCCTGGACCGGGCCACCTGTGCGTCCCCTCCTCCCTTGCGGCCACCGCCGGGGCCAAGCCGGCCCACTCACCTTCTCTCGCCCAGATCTGCTCTCCCTCCTGTCCCTGCGTCTGCCACCAGAGTCGCCTCTCAGAGCACCAGCCCCCGCCTCCCCCTGCTGAACCCCTGCCCCTGGGGCCCCTCCCTGCCTGCCAGGCGACCCCTGCCTCCCGACGGTCCCCGGTCCTCCCAGAGCCGCCCCTGCTCCTTGTCCCCGTGGCCCCTGGGCCTGCTGCCCTCCTTGGCCCCCCACGGGAGGCTCTGTGCCCCCCTCGCCAGACGGGCAACGCGTCCGTGTCTCCCGGTCCCAGCTCCGACACGGGAGGCTTTTCACCTGCCTCCTGCCTCCCCTGGGGTCACGCCCTCACCTGCTCGGGTTGGGGGGGGCCGGCGCCCTCCCTTCCATTGTCCTGGTCCTTTGACTCTCGGGCCCCACGAGCCTCTCTGCTGGAGTCTCCCTCGAAGCCACACCAGCCGCGGAGACCCTGCCGCCCTCGCAGACGAGCCGGCGGGGAGGCCGGGCACAGCCCAGGAAGCAGGCCTGCCGCACGCTCGCCCCTCTTGGGAAGAATCCCTCTGGCCCGGCAGCTCCCGGAGGCCAGCGGTGGCCAGTGGAGGCTCTGTGGCCAGCACCGCCCGCCGGGGGACACGGCTCCTCCAGCCCGTCCCAGTAGCCAGCGAAGCCTCATCGCCCATCGCCCGGGGGGGGCGAGGTCCAGGGATCACGCGTGCACACAGCCACCGGGCTCCGAGGGGCGGACCGGAGTCCCTCCGACCCCACACCTCCCCCTTGACCGCGGTGGGCGCCTGAGACACATCAGCACATCCGTGTCCCCGTGACGCTGCGGGTTTCCCGAGGACGGTACCGTGTCTGAGTGTGGTGGCATGAGGCTGTCCCGGGTCCTCAGGGAACTTGGTGCTGCCGGTGCCACGGGCCTGGCTGGCATCTCAGCCCTGAGGGTGCAGCTGCCCACGCCCCCCGGAGCATGCTGGGAGACACGGCCCATGTCTGCAGCCCTGAGCCCAGGCATTCGGGGAGCGAGTCCAGGCTGCAGCTGCCCCAGGGCCTCCTGGGTGGCCAGGCTCCCGCCTCCATCAGCGCCTGCCACCTGGCTCTCACACAGGGACCCGATTCACGAGTCCCACACAGCCTCTTCTTGGGCCTGCCAGAGTGACTTCTCCCCCGAGCCCGGGGCCCCCTCGGAGACGGAGTCCTCAGAGACCCCCATGGAGGTCAGCTCCTCAGGGGTCAGCACGCAACTCACCACGGGACTCGGGACAGGGATTGGGAAGGACGACTGATAAGGACAAGCAGTGTAATTATTGTTCATTGTAAATTAATGTATTACTATAATGAACACAACAGAATCATATTATCAATAGTGTGACCATTACTATCACTGTAATTATATTGACAATTATTAATGTAATAGTACTGATAACAATGCTCATTCCCCTGTGGATTTCTCAGCGATAACTCTCTCTTCTCCACCAACCACACCAGCACGGGAGGCCACCTCCACCTGCACGCTCCTGCCCCAGGTGCGCCCCAGACCCGCCCCCCAGGTGCACGCGAGCACCACGCGGGGCCCCAAGGTGCTTCCTCAGGTGCACCTGCTTGTTTTGCTCCATCTCTGTCCTTGCGTTCGCACGTGAGCCAGCCACCTGTGCCCATGTTTCTGGAGCTCTTTCCTGGCTCTAGGACTGGTACTAAAATGTCTCCCAAGAATCTGTGTGCAACAAAGTTTCCAAGGTCTTGTGCGTCTGTCTGAAAAATATCCTCTTTTGCCCTGTGTGTGAATGACACAGTGTAGCTGGACATGAAACCCCGAGGTCAAAGGTGGCCGTCCTCCAGCACGGAGGCCGTGGGCCTGGGTTCCGTGCCGCCGCTGCCAGACGTCCTGTGAACTGACCGGTGGCCCCGGGAAAACGACCGGCTCTTTCCCTTTGGAAGTTTCAGGACGTTACCTCCTGAATGTCCATAAACTTCTCACTAGTGTACTGAGATGGGGGTCTCCTTCCCTCCTGCTTCATTGAGACCGTGCGCCCCCCCCCCGTCACCCGTGGCCCCTCAACAAGTCGCCCCGGCTGTGGAACGCCAGGGTCTGAGCGAGCACGCGCCCCCGCACAGGAACAAGCCCTCAGAAGCTGCACAGGCTCCACCTGGCGTGGCCGTGCGGGCTGCTGGCTACCGCCCTCCACAGACAGACAGCCTTGTGGGCTCCGTCCCTGTTTCTGCTTCGCAAGGGTCGCGCCCAACAGCCCCCGTGTCCCTTCCCCCACCGGAGCTGTCATCAGACGGACAGACAGACGCACACGGACACACTCGGGGATAGGTTTCCCCCCCAGACTGCTGGAAGGTGAACTGGGAACATGAAGGACACGGGTGCCCAGCACGTGTTCTTCACAGGAGACTGAGCCATAATGTGACACACCCGAGCCAGCAACCCAGCCTCCACAAGCCCGCGTGGCTGCCGTCCCGGGGCGTCCCCTGGTGGCCCTGTGCCCAGGCCAGGGCCCCCGCCGAGTCACAGGCTGCGACGACTGTCCGGCCCCTCCCGGGAGCTTCCTCAGCCTCCGTCTCCCCTGAACTTGGCCGTGGGCAGTGCAGGCAGTTGTTTTGCAGGGTGGCCCCAGGGTGGGGTCCAGGTGCCACATTTGGGGCAGGGCCACCCTGGAGGTGAGGACACGGGAGTCTCCACAGCGCAGTGGGGGGCATCGGCTGGCTGCTCGGTCACTGGTCGGCCGGCACCTGCCCATCGCTGTGGAGCCGGCGCTCGGGGGGCCCCGCCGGCTACACCCACACCTGTGGAGGCCGGGGTCCGGGTCAGCTGCAGCTGTTGGCAGCTGTGAGCTCGGCCGTCCGCCCCCCAGCGCCCCCTCCAGGTCGCTCAGCACAGCCTCGCCGCAGGGAGGAGCTCCCGCCACCCCACCCGCCCGACCCCCCACACCAGCGTGGGTGCAGGGCTCCGGCACGTTCCGTGGGTGACAATCGGGCCCTGCCGTCCCACCTTCGGCCATCGAGGGACTCTGTGAGTGAGCAGCCCTGGGTGGCATCTGTGCAGGGCCACACCCGCGCGGGGGACGGCAGGGACCCAGTGGCTGGTCAGCAGCCGTCCTCCCGGAGCCCCAGGGGCTCAGGCGCATCTCAGGTGCCGGCCCTGTGGCTCGATCTGCTCGTCCTGTGGGGGAGCCCCCTCCCGCTGTCGCTCAGCCCTGACTCCCCGGCACACCTGCTGGGCGGCCCCTCCTCACCAGCACGCAGACCCCCGGCTGAGGCCGCGCCACGCTCCCCCGGCCCACTCCGCATTCCCGGCGCGGGGGGCGCGACACGCTGTTTGGAAAGGCGTTTGGCAGCACCTGAGCAGAATCATGAAGTTGTTTGTTCCGGCTGACCTCGTGGCAGCATTTCTGGGAAACCGTTCTAGAAGGAAATTCCAAAAATGAACAAAGCCTGGGCACGGAGAGGCTCGCTGCGGGGGTGCACAACCCAGAGTCCACTGCAGGCCTGTCGGCCAGGGGATGGAAGGTAATTTAAGGTGCATGGAGTGGACTGAGTGTCGTGCTGCCCCCAAAACCCTCAGGATAATTCAGCGGCGAGAGACCCATGTGCATTACTGAACAGGAGACGGCGAGTGTGGGGCCTCGGCGCACCCCAGGCGGGTGACGGGTCGCGGTGTCCACGGTGATGAGGGTCCAGAGCCGTCCTCTCCCGAGTGGCTGACAGCGGAGCTGCCCGCAGGCAGGGAGCGTGAGGGTCCGAGGTCCCTGCGCACGTGGGCGGGGGCGCGCGGGGGCTGGGGGTCCTCGCCTCACACGGCCCTGACTGTACTCGGAGGCGGGGGGGCCAGGCAGCGAGCGCAGTCCAGCGCTGGCGACGCCAGATCTGTCTGCTGCCTCAGGCCCCGCCCGGGCCCGCAGGCCTGGAAGTGACCGTCGGGATGGACGGCAGGGACCAGGCCTGCGTGAGGCGACAAGGAGACGAGGGAAACCGGCTGAGGCCGTTCCCACGGACCGGGGCCCCCAGCCTCGGCCGCGTCTGGGCGCTGACCCGCTGACCCACACCCGCAGCCTCTCGGGGTCCACGTCGAGTCGTTGGAGTTCCGGCGTGGGGCTTTCCCAGGCCTTTCCTTTTCTCACATGATTTTGCTCTAGCAGAAAAACACCAGTGTCACTTTAAACACTTTTTTGCAGATGAAAAGAATCAGCTCTCCATGTGCAGGGTGACTGCAGGACGCTGGGGGCGGCGTGGCCATGGGTGCGTGGGTCCGTGGGTCCCGAGGCTGCAGGACGGGCTCGGAGGCCAGGCCCCAGGCTTTGCAGACTCAGCTCAAGGACATTCTCTGGCCTCTCGCCCTCCCTTCGTGGGGGACGGGACAATCTGGGTGACTGGGGTGGTGTGACAGCCCGGGGCCCCCGTGCCGTCCCCTGTCCCAGAGTTGAACTCAGCCCTTGCCTGCCCAGAATGCCGCGGTCAGTGCCGAGTCAGCCCCTCCGCCTGCCGGGACCGAGACACGCTTCCTCTCTCACGGGGGCTGCCCGGGGGGGGCTGCCCGGGGGGCCACAGGGCCCGGCATCCCTAACCCCGGCGGCCAGGGTGGGGGGCGAGGGGTGGGGGCGGGGCTCCCGATGGGCAGATAGCGCTCTGCCCGAGGAGCCAAGTGGCCGCCCACGGGTGTTATCTGAGCCGGCCATCAGCGGCGGATCGAATGCTCCTCCGGTCTCCTCCGCAAAGGCGGTGACCTGCAGTGACCCTCGCGCGGGCGGGGCGGGGCGGGGCCCGGGAGGAGGTCAGGGACCGTCTCCAGGGAGGATGGAGCTGCCGGGAGAAACCTGAGCTGCAGGAGCCCAGGCCGGGGCTGGGGCTGGGGCTGCTGCAGGTCCAGACCGGCTCCGGACTCAGGCTCCAGGGCCTCACAGGGCGGGCTGTGAGGGCAAGACTGGGGGGTGGGGGGTGGGCAGGGGCGGGCAGGGGCAGGGGCGGGCTGGCCCCACACCTCCGGGCCCGTAGGGTCTGAAGACTCCCCGCTCCAGTTCGCAGGCCGAGCCGAGGCCCCTGCGCTGGATGCGCTCTCTCCTCTGATGAGAAGACGGGGCTCCCACAGGACAAGTGGCCTCCAAGGCTGCCCAGCAGCGGGGACCCAGCCATCAAGGGCCCCAGAGTCCTGGACCCTCCTCCGGTCCCCAGCACCACCGTCCCACCTCTGGTCGCAGGCTCCGGACCTGCCCTGGTCGCTCTCGGTGGCCGAGACGGGCAGCTGCCCCGCACCAGCAGCACACGCAGCGCCGGCCACAGGCGGCACCCGGGGGGAGGAGCCCTCCTGTCCTCCGGGAGGCGGGGGGTCCAGGTCACCCCACAGCCCACCCAGGAGAGGACTTCCAGCCTCCGACCCTGAGTCTCTGCAGAACTTGGAGCCAGACCCAGAACTTGAGGGCCTAGCTGTCACAAAGTGTTTGCTGTCCAAGCCGGGCTCCTTATCACCACTAACATCTGCCCTGGCTCTGGAGGGTCGCACGCAGGTCCGGCGTCCCCTGGGTCCCTGGGCGGGAGGGCCCGAGCGGGGCTGGGCCCTGCCTTCGGGGACCGCCACCTTCAGCCGCCCCACTCTTCGCCCATGACGTATCCCGCCCGAGACTTTACACCCAGGCCCCCGAACCCCCACGGCACCTGAGGCTCATGCCCACGGCACCTGAGGCCCGGGCCACGTGCGGGAGAGGCAGAGACGCGAGGCCCTCCGCCCCGCGCAGCCTCTGGGAGGAGGAGGGGCTGGCCCTGGGACACTGGGATCCGAGTGGGGTGACGTTTGTCGGCAGGGATGTGTCTTGTCACCACCGGAGCAGCCCTGGCCCGATGTCCCTGGTGCCGGGTGACACTCTCCCGTCCCTGCAGGGTGGTGCGAGCAGGGCCCGGACGAGCCCCTCAGACAACCGACCTGCAGGGCCGAGCGGAGAACAGAGACCACGAAATCGAGGCGGGAGCTGCCTGCAGCTCCCACTGTCCAGGCCCTCCGGGGAGGTCTGGGCCGTGGCCCCTGGCCGTGGCTGGCTCTGCAGGAGGGGAGCGAGTCCGTGGTCGTCTACTGTGGCTTCTTCTCTCCACGACCTGCTGTCCAGGCTCGTCCACGCTCGCCCGAACCAGCACCCCACGGCGGGTCCTTGGACACCGTCGCCTCGCTCACTGCCGTCTCGCCATGAAGAAAAATCGGTCCCTGCCAGGGCCGCCGTCTCCCATGTCCACGAGGGTTCCTCCGGGGAGCCAGTGGGTGACCGCCCTCGGGAATTCAAACAGGAGCCCACAGGGCCGAGGGGGGCTGTCCCCCTCTTCGCGCCCCCCACACACCCCAGACGGGTGGTGCTGAGCACCTCACACCGGCCGCAGACGGGGAAACCGAGGCCTGGAGGGGCCAAATCGCTGCCCGGGACGACCGGCTGCCCGCACGCCACCCAGAGGCGGGGCAGGGCAGGCCGTCCAGGCCCACACCACGGCCCGGGACCGGACGGACACACGACACCCGCAGCACGAGGAAGCGGGTCGGAAAGCCCTTCACACGTGGTGCGATTTTATGTGAATTTAATCGGAATCAACTCTTCCGTGGAATTTAGGGGTTTGGCAAAGGTCCCGACTGGCTTTTAAGAGCGTGTGGCTTGGCCAGCCGTCCGCGCCGGCCGGCTCCCTCGCTTCCAGACCCAGCGGGAAGAGAGCATCGCGTCGCTGCACGGTTTTCACGTATTCGGCTAAAATTTCAGTCTTTGCGAACCAGAGGGCAGGGGTTTGCGTCTCCGCTGGGCGCGGGCACCGGACAGGGCTGAGACGGCTCTAGACAGCCTCCCCCCCCGACCCCCCCCCCGGCCGCCGGGGCCCGTCAGTCAGCGCGGAGTGGGCGGGGCTGGGCCCTGAGACGCCGCCTGGGCGGCGCTGAAGGGGGAGTGGGCGGGGCCCCTGCGCCGGGCACACCAGGTCCTGAGTCGCCGTGCCCGCTCCCTGGCCCTCCCCGCACCCGGCGCACGAGGCCTGTCGTCCAGGCTGAGCCCTGAGTGTTTGGGGACAGTGGGGCTGCACGCCACACGGGGCAGCTACTGGCCCTGGGCCTGCCCAAGACATGGGCCCCTCCGGTTCTGAGAGCCAGCACGAGCTTCCAGCCACAGAGTGAAGTCTGGGCCTACAGGCTGATCTAGAACGTTTCTTCGGTCCTGCTCACCCCGCTCTCCTGCGTCCCTAGGGCTCTCCGTGGGGACTGTGAGACCCCTGATGCATCTCAGGGGTCCGGACAGTCCTAGACTCACAGGCGGTTGTACGAAACCACACCCTTCACCCAGGGCACCCCCAAGGCACCCTTCACCCAGGGCCCCCCCCCCAGGCACCCCTCACAGGCAACTGCAGCCCAGGATCCGAACCGTGAACGTGACTTTGATGCAGCCCACCCACCCTGCTCAGAGGGCAGCAGCTCCGCGTGCCCTGGTCTGGCTGTGCTGTCAGCTCTGTACCGCTCGGTCCCACAGGTGGGCTCCCCAGTCCACCACCACCACGAGGCACAGGACCCCCTCCCCCACTGCCCTTCACAGCCACGGCCACCGCCCTCCCCTCCCTAACCCGTCACCAGGAAATGCCCCCTGTCCCCATAGTCTGGTCACGACGACGGGGGGGTCATACACAATGCAACCTCCCGAGGCCGGCTTCTTGCCGGCTCACGCCGCCCTTCTGGGCGAACGGCTCGTGCCTCAGTATCATCGCCGCGGGGCCCGTGGGGCACAGGTGTCTGTGTCCATTTACACGCTCCGTGGGGGCACGTGGGGCACGGGGATGCCCCCCAGGTCTGTGTCCACTCTGCCCCGCAGGCCCTCTCCCCTCCAGCAAGCCTACATCCCAAGCCCCAACCCTGTGACAGCCCTGGACGTGCCCAGATGACCCAGGATGCGCTCCCTGGAAGACTCTTCACCCAGTGCCCTCAGATGTGCCCCCGTCGCCCCGTCCCAGGGACCCGGACGCCATGGTCCTGGGTGCTGTGCCGCACTTGAGCCCAGCCCCCACCGGGGGCCTGGCAGTGCCCTGTGGTCAGCACACAGGGCAGGGGCGAGGCTGGGCATGGCCTTGGGAGGACACTAACATGCGTGTGAACATGCGTGTGAACATGCGTGTGAACACACTGCCGGTGGCTGTGACTCGTCGCAGCGGACTGGGGGTCACCAGGGAGTGACTGTGGGGCCCTCATTCTATGGCATGAGGCAGGGGAGAGGGGCCGGGGGAGCAGGTCACGGGCTCATGTCCACTGTCCGTCCCTCCCAGATGGTCCTGAACTCCAACGCAGACGCCAGCTCTGTGTTCCTCCCCCACGGCTCCCACCCCCCGCCCCCCGGGCCTGGCACATTCGGGCCGCTGGATAAATATTTGCAGGATAAGTAAACCGCCTTCTCCCCGGCAATCGGAGCTGAAAATAACATGAAATTAGATTTTGGCAAAACTGCCAAATTATTGTTTAACTACCCCTGCAAATCTCTGATATTCTGAGGCCAGTACGTTGAAAAAGCAGAGAGCCGTGGAGGTCCGTTCTTGACCTTGTGACCCCTGTCTGGTCGGGCGAGTGCTGCAGAAACGACCCCCACCCCCGCCCCGGGGGCAGGCCAGTCCCTCCCAGCCTGTGTCCCTGGACTTGGTTAGCACCACTTGGCTGTAGTGGGCCCGTTGGGGTCTCCCCAGAGCCATGCCCACCCGGACCCCGGGTGTGACCTTATCTGAGGGTCCTCACAGACACAATAAAGGTACAGGTCTGAGATGAGACCCTCCCTGGCTACCTGGGCGGGTCCCGAATCTGGTTCCCCGCCCCCCGGGCCTGATGGGGACAGTGGCGGGAGACACAGAGAGGCCCCGTGGGGACAGGGGCGGACGGGCAGCGACGCAGCCGCGGCCCAGGAAAGTCTGGGAGAAGCCAGAGGCGCGCGGCCGAGCCTCCCGGAGCCGCTGGCGGGAGCGTGGCTCCGCCTGGGTCTCAGACTTGCAGCCTCCCGCGCCCTAAAAAAGCTCATGTGTCTGCTGTGTCGGCCGCCAGACCTGCGCTGTGCGAGGCGGCAGGCCCCCGGGCAGAGGAGACGCGAGGGAGCGTGGCCTCCGTGGGGCGGCTGTGCTCACCACACCCACCCCAGCGCCCACGACGGAGGGAGGAACGCAGGTTCGCCCAGACAAGGAGTCGGCTGTGGCGGTCGCGCCGGACACGCGCCCCGGCGGATGGTGGACCCGCTCCCACTGCCCTCGGGCCCAGGGCTCAGCCCCTCCCGGGAGGGCGGCTGGCCAGGCGCCGATGCCCGGACTCCGGGCAGCGAGTTCCGAGGACCCTCGCTCTGCAGGACGTCGAGGCTCTCCCCTGCGTTCCTGGGGGTGGCCTGTGTGGCCGTTGCCCCCCACACCCCGAGGACCGTGCTGGACTAAAGATGCACCTGCCCCCGCGGCCCTTTTCCTGGCGAGCACCCCTAAACACGGGAACGCCGGGCCGAAGCGCGCACTTTCCCTCCTGCGAGATCAGGCACCGGCGCGGGGCCAGGGCGCCAAGAACGGTCAGGAGCAGGACGCTCGGAGAGCAAGGAGGGGCTGTTCCCCCGGGCACCGCGGCTCTCGCGATGACATCATGTTTTGTTCTCCACATAAATCAACAGTGTTGACGGCGGGGGTGCGGAGCGAGAGGGGACGGTTTGTGAGGTCACGGTCAGCGCGCAGCAGGGCCCGGATCAAACGGGGCCTTTCCAGCCCTCCAGCGCCGGGCAGAGACTTCAACGCGCCCTCGGCTAGAAGACGTGTCCCGGGGGTTCTTCAGGGGAAGGTACGCCCAAGCGGAGACGCCGCTACCCCCACTGCACACACCGGTTTCGGGGCGCGGGGCGCGGGGCTTGGGCGTGGGGAGGAAGGCAGATGTGCCTTGGAAGGCGGACCGTGTGTGCGGGGCGGACACCGACCGGGAGCACTGTGCTTGCGGCTCGCAGCTGAGGCCGTCACACTGATGCGAGCCTTCCCCGGGGCAATGTGAAGGCCTGGAGCGGGGGCCTTGAACTTGGAAAGCGAGGGACCGGGCGGAACAGCCCAGGCTACACTCGCTGCATCGAGGTTAGGAAAAACAAGCAAAAGCAAGACTGGCGCGGTGGAACCTGCCGCCTGGGAGGCCCGGCGGAGGCCGGTCTGCAAAGTGGAAAAACTAACAGGGGGCCGCCAGCCGCCCCCGCCCCCTCTCACGCCCCGCCCCGGCCCCGGCCCCACCCATTCCCTCTCGCTTTGGCCCCGCCCATGGCCCCAAGCCCCGCCCCAGCCTGGCGCACAGCCCCCTGGCGAGTCGGGCTCCGCGCGGCCTCGCCACGCATCTCCTCTTCGTCCGTCCTAAGCGCTTTCAAGTGGTTCCAGCGCTGCATTCCAGCTGGGAAACCGAGCTGACCCAACACCCGGCCCCCACGACGCCAGAACGCTTGGACGGGAAAAGGCACCGACCCGTTCGGGGTTTCCGTTCGGATTGGACCCCTGCCCCGGCCTCAGTCCCAGTCCAGACCTGGGGACACTCTGGCCCAGCGACCTGCCTGCCGGGCAGGCCCTCCCTGGGTGGGCGAGGCTGCGCCGGCTGTGCAGGGGGGGTCCTCCTCGCGTGGACGAGCCACCGCGTGGCTGCCTGGCCCTGCTCTGGTCCGAGCTCGCGCAGCCGCCTGGGCTCCAGGAGCTCCGAGCCTCCCAGCGCAGGCGCAGGGTCATGGCCACTCGCTGCCCGGGAACTGTGTTTGCAGAGAGGCAAGGCGGCGGCCAGCTGGGAGGAGGCGGCCAGCTGGGAGGAGGCGGCCAGCTCGGTGGAGATTTCCGCCGGCCTGAGGGGAGAGAGCGGAGGCGGCTGCAGCCCAGGCTTGATGAAAGTCTCCCCTGCCGGTGTGGACGTGTCTCTCTGGGGTTTCGTCCTTCCCACGGAGCCGGGGAAAGAGCGGACAACGGTGAACGGGTTCCAGGAAAACCGCGCGTCCCCGCCCCCGCCCGCCAGGCGAGCCCTGCCTTCAGAGCTGTGCTCTCCAGCCCAGGGCCCCCTCCAAGGCCGCTCCGCCCTGGCCGGCCTCCCTGGGCCTAAGCCCGTTTGTGCCCCTGAGTGACAGACAGACAGGGTGCCCCGTCACCCCTGGGCGTGAGGCCCCGGTCCCCCTGCTGCCCGGGACTGCCTGCTGACTTGGGCGGAATTGCCCTTGAGTTCCCCAGAGGCCTTTCCCTGCTGGAGGCTAGGCTCCCCCCGCCCCTGCCAGGGGCTGTCCATCATGGTCACCGATGGACCGAGGGGGACACAAAGCCGCTGGAACCACCCCAGTCCTGCTGGGACAACCCCGAAGAGCCATTCCGGCTTCGGAGCTGGGTGGGGGTCTCGGGGGGGGGGGGGCGCTGCGGCCCCTGTGGCCACCACACTGTGTCCCAGCGCCCCTGCCCCACATAATGAGTACCCTCCCCACCAAGTCCGAACGACCCCACCCTGCTTGTTCTTACACTGACCCCCGAAGGCTGGAGCGGAGTTCTGGAGCGCGACCTGGGCGTGAGGTGTGGTGCCATCCCCTCGAGGGGAGTGCCGCCCTCTCGCGAGCGGCAGAGAGAGGCTTTCAGCTCTGGGAGGGCCTAGCAGGTAACCGAGGCCACATCCCCCGTGCTGCAGGTGGGGAAACTGAGGCCCGGAGACAGGAGCTCCGAGGTTCCTGCGTGCGGGGGCAAGACTCAGCGCATGCGTGGGGCTCCCCGGGGCTGGGGCCCAGGGGACGCTGCTCTGCAGGGTCAAGGGTGTGGCCCGGGACGTGCTGGGCGTGGAGGGCTGGGCACCCTGGGCCGGAGCGGCAAGGCCCTCGAGCCCGGCCAGTGCCCCGCCGCCAATGCGGGGGGACACCCTCTGCTGACTGCAGCCCCTCCGGCGCCTCAGCCGACTCAGTCACGCTGCCCAGGCCCCGGGGCGAGGGGCGGGCTGGGGCTGGGCGGGCGGCTGCCTCCAAGGCTCAGGGCCGCCCCACTCGGGCGACGCAGGCTCGGAGAAATGGAAGAAGGTGGCAGTCACCCTTCTCGGGTTTGTCACCCTTCTCTTTGGGTTGAGCTGGCCCAGAGGAGGTGCTGGGTGCCGCTCCGAGGGGGAGGGTCCGCGCCCAGGCCTGGCCTGCCCCAGGAGCCGGGTGGGCTTCGCTGGTGTTCGCCCGCAGGGACTTGGCTCAAAGGAGCCCGGAGAGGTGAGGCTGACTGGCGCCTCCGCCCACCTGCAGGGGTTTCTCGGCGCGAGGGCTGGGCAGAGGGTCCAGACACCCCCTCCAGATTCGAGTGTCTTGTTGGCCTGGCCTGCGGGAGGAGTGCGGGGGGAACCACCCCAGAGGCGGCCCCGGGTTCTCGGCAGCGCCCGGGCGCGGCTGGATCTGTGCGCCCCTGTCCTCCCGCTCAGGGCCTGGGCGCCCGTGTCCCTGCCCCAGCACAGGCTGAGGCGGGTGGGGGCCAGGGAGCCGGCGGGAGGCCCCGAGGTCACGGCCCGTCTGTGGGCCGTGGGCAGTGGGCAGTGACAGCCGGTTCAACCTGCCTGCAGGCACCTCACGCACGCGGGGCCGCAGGGCGCCACCCAAGGGGCAGGGTCTCAGCCACACCGAAGTGAGGCGGGTGGATGGGGGGGTCAGGGGGCACCAGTGCAGCGGGGCGATGAGTGGGGGAGGGGAGGGGCGCGCTGTCTGTGCAGAGCCCCGCCTGCTGCTGAGTCAGCGCAAGCCTGAGCGTGGCGTTGGGGGGGCACAGCGGGGCCCTCTGGGGTCTGGGGCCTCTCTTGACACCCGACACAAGGGCAGTAACACGGTTCTTTCCCTGGGTGGCTGCCCGGACCACCGCCTGCGTCCTGGATGACGCTGACCTGCCTGAATCCTGGAGGGGCTCACCCCCTCCCCGGGGCCTGGGTGGGACCACCTGGTCGATGAGGCCTGGGGGACGCAGCACAAGGCCCGCCCACAGCGGGCGAGTGGCCCCCTTCCCCCCACGCAGGTGCAGGGTGAGAGGCGCCCCGAGTCACTCCCGCCTCATCTGACGCCTGCAGGGACGCGGTGGCCACGCAGCGAGGGGCGTGGGAGGTGCCGCTCCCCGCTGCCGCTGGCAGTTTGCGAGGGCAGGCAGCGCCATGGGCGCCTCCCGGAGGCCCCGCCGGCACCCCCCCCGGCCCCAGTGAGGCCCTCTGGGCAGCTGCTCCCTGAGGGCGGACACCGGGGCCCCGTGGTCACTCAGCATCGTGCTGGGCTTGCCTCCTGGCTGCCCTTGAAGGCCTGCACTGCCCCTCGGAGCTGGTCACCTCCTGACGGTGGGGACGGACGGTCTGTTTAAGACCAACCACCTCTGCCAAGGCCGACAGCGTGGGTCGTGTCCAGAGGGGGAGAAAACCCTGCCGGGCCCGGCCCCTGGACGTCTGCCCTCTGACCTCAAGGTAGCCTCGGCTGGGGCCGGCACCTCAGGGCAGAGGGCGGAGAGCCCCGGTGTGCCCACTACAGTGCCCCACTCGAGAGCAGGGCTGGACCTGGGCGCCTGGGAGCCCCTCCCCACTGGGAGCCCAGGGCCCTGGCGCCCAGGTTCGCTCTGGACTGTCAGGCAGAGGCGGAGGTAACCCCGTCAGGGGCCCTCCAGTGTCCACCCCCCCGGACATTTCTAGAGGCAGTGCCACTGAGAACTCTGGGCTCCCCTCTGCCTGCGACCTCTGCCCCTTCCCCCGCTGGTCTGCGTGGAGCGGGGGCTGGACACCTGGTCCCGGCCTCGGCCCGCCAAGCCTCCTGTCCACAGATTTTCACAGACGCACCCGTCCACGTCACCCCCTCCCCCCGCCCCTGGGCCCACCGCACCACCTGCCATCACCACAGCTGTGTCTTGTGGGACGGGCCTCCTGCCCCGACACGGCGCCTCAGACCCCCCCGCCGGCGGCCACCCGCCTCAGGCACCGGCTCTGTGCGCTGCTGAGCCCCTCCCCGTGATGTGGGCGCACCCCCGGTCTCAGCCCCGGTCTCACCCGTGTCGAGAGCTCAGCTCCTCGTGGGCCTGACCCCCGGCGGCGGGTGACTGGATACAGACGGCGACCAGCTCGGCCTCACCAGCTGGCCCACGCAGGGGGTGAGGGTGTGAGGCCTCAGGGCCCGGGGCCTGGGCACACGGGACTGGGGTCCAGGGCTGTGCTCGCCGCTCGGCTGCCGGCTCTGATCCCCGGGCTCCTCGGCACACGCAGCGCCCCCTCCCCCGGCCGCCCCACTCCCACCGCTGCCGCTGGCCAGGCCTTGGTGAAGGCCGTGGGGGTCTGCAGCCACCCACCCCCGCCCCCCGGGGCCCAGGCCGCGCTACAGAAACGCCAGGCCCTTCCATCTGCCCACCCGCCTGTCTGTCTGTCCATCCGGCAGCTGCCCCCCCCCGCCCCGCTGGGCTTGCAGGTCACCCACCCCCGCAGAGGGCTGCGTCTTCGCGGCGATTCCGTCCCTGCGGAACGGAGCTCCGAACCAGCAGTTTCCCGAGGCGCCCGTGCCGACCCCCGGGACGGCCTCGGCCTCTCATTCTGAACCTGCTCTCCGACTGACGCTGAACTCCCAGGTCAACAAGTGTGGAATCAGAAGCTTGCGGCCCGAGCGAGGTTTCGCAGGGTGGACACAGCTGTGGCGCCCCCTCCCAACCCCCCTACCCCCCCCGCCCCCAGGAAGTCACCGCCGGCCCCTGACTCACGTCGGACGTGGACGCTGCCTGAAGCGTGACAATCGGGGACGGAGGGACACCGCCCTGCACTCCACGCCACGCGGCGTCAGGACAGCAGGGCCGTCCCCGCGCTGTGCCCGCCTCCGCCCGCCGCCCCGCCGCCCCGCGATGCCCAGTCCCTGGAAGACGCGGTGGAGACCGGTGCACGCAGTCGGCGCTCCCTGTCTGCGGCTCCCCCACCACGGGCCCCGCAGCGCAGGCCACAGGGGCCTGTGCGGCTCCCGCGGGGGTCATCTGAGGGCCAAGTGCGCGGGGTGACCGTGTCCGGTTGCCCTTCTCCTTCTGGCCCCCGAGCTGCTGGCGGGCAGGTGACTCTGGGGGGCGTCGATGCCGGTCACCCGTGGGGCCGACTTCCCGGGACGTGGGTGCCCGAGCCTGGACGGCCCCTTCACTGCACCGTCACTCCGCTCCTTTGCCCGATGGGCCTGCAGCCTCGCCGGTGGGAAGCAGACCTCCCTGTGGCCCCTGAACCTCGGTTCTGCCCGGGGAGCCCTGCAGGCCAGGTGGGGACCTCTGACCTTTCACCGGGGCCACAGCCTACAGAGAGCCCACGGCAGGGCCCACTGGAGACCTTTCCTCTTGAATCATGACTTCGGGGGGGGGGGGTCCCTGAGGCAGGTCTCAGCTCTGGGGCCCTCCTCACATCCAGGGAGACGCTGGCCCCAGACCACACTTCAGGGACACTGAGAGGCACTCAGACCTCCGTCCCTCAAGGGGAGGCCCAGGGCGGCCCGCCAGGTAGGGGTCAAGGCCATGGGGGCTGTGACAGCCCAAGGCAGGGAGCTGCTCAGAGGCCGGGCTCCCTGACCCCTCAGCCTCCCTGTCCTTGTGTCCACAGGACGTCAGTCCCTGGGCCCCCGGCAGGGACAGGACCGAGGTCCAGAGGGGGTTGGCGGGGGGGGGGGGGCTCTGCTTTCAGCCCAGACTGTCCCCCCAGCCAGCCCTCCTGAGCGGCGGCCTCCGCCCGGGGGCAGCCGTGTCCGTCCTGCTCCTGGCAGTACCCGCAGGGAGAGGGGGGAGAGGAGCCATGCAGACGCCCCTGCGTCACAGCAGATGGCCGGAGCTCGGGAAGGGGCCACCTCGGGGCCGGGCTGTCCCTGACACGGGCCCCCACGCCTCCCGGAGGCGTCTCTCCCAGCTTTGAGGCCAGGGCTCGCGGCTGCCCTGCCGGCGCTGTGGAGGATCCGGGGGCAACAAGGGGTGAGGACACTGTGAGAGCGCTGAGGCCTTGACAGCCAGAGCCGGGAGCGAGGGACGCCCCGTGACCCCAAGGCTGGCGGCTCCCCACTGCCAGGTGCAGCTTTAACCTCCCCCCCCCCCCCCCCCCTCGGGCCTGGTGGGTGCCTGGACTTCCTCAGAGGCTCGGCCCGCGTGGAATGCCGGCCCCCCCACCCGCTCGGCCTTATCTCCGAACTTCATTCCCGGTGTCTGCGGCAGCCAGACACGCCCGCGTGGAAAAACCAAACAACCCGGAAAGCCGAGAAAGACAGCCGACTCCTCCCGAGCCGGAACCTGGAGAGAAAGAGCCCCCCCACCCCCACCCCCGTGGGCCCCAAGGAGGGATGCGCCGGGGGATCCGGAAGGGACAGGAGACCCCTTCTTTCCCAAGCACCCCTGGGGGGGGGGCGGGGAGCTGGCGCTGCAGGGGGACGGGGAGCCAAGTCCGGTCCACGAACCGCAAGCTTGGGGGTTCACACAGACTGGGCCCCCACAGCCAGTCGCGCTGACTTTCTGCTCTCCCGGACGGAGAGAGCTCAGCGTGGGCGCCGGCTCCAGGAGAGCGTTAGCGGGGTGTGAGGGCCGGTTCCCCTCTCTTCACTCCGTGTCACAAAGAACGTCGCCAGGGCCTGTCCGAGCCTCCCCTCCAGCCTCCAGCAGGGGCCTCCTTTGCGGCAAACAGCGGCTGACGCCCGTCTGCCCGTGGCCTTCGGGGGAGTCCGGCCGAAGACACACGGCGACCCGCCGGGGACCCCCGGCCGCACCTCGCACCCCAGCGGGGTGGGTCCCACTCCTGCTCGGTGTCCGTCCCTTCTCCCTCCTGGTCCCTCCGTGTCGCACAACTCGTGCGCAGCCTTCAGCCGCTTCTTTCTCGGGCCCCCACGGGTCCTGATTTAGTCTGACAGAGGCCCCGCCCACTCGGGCCCCGCCCACCCAGGCCCCGCCCACCCCGGCTCCAGCCGGGCCTGCCCACTCCCGCGGGCACAGTCTCCCACGCGCTCCCTCGCGGCCTCTGGAGCCAGGACCTCGCCGGCGCTGCTGCGTGCACTTCGGTCTTCACGGCTCAGTCTCCGGCAGGCGCGGACGGAGCCACCTTCCCCGGCACGGGACGCGAGCTGCCCTCTCCACGCGCCCGGCCGCCGGCCCCGGACGGTTTCACCGGGAACCACCCCGCCCTCTCCCGCTCGGATTGACAGCCGCCTAGTGGTCTCGGGGTCGAGCGCCCACCCAGCCGGGCTGCCCACGCGGCTCCCGGGACCGGGCTCCTCCGAGCACCGTCCCCCACGCGTGCCTGCAGAGGGCGCCTGGGCTGGGCCTCTCCCCGTCCGCCGCGGGGCCCCGGCGGTCCCAGTGCCCGGAGCGTTGGGAAGTGCGCGCTAATAACCCCCGAGAGGCAGCCCGCGGGGCCGAGCCTCGGGGCAGAGAGAGAGCATCTGGCAGGCGGGTGTTACCATTCTCCACGCAAACTTATTAGGCACTGCGGCCGGTCTCCATGACAACAGGCGGCGCAGAAACAAGCCATCAGCACAGATTTATTCCTGGGGAAGGGTTAGCTAATACCGTTCCGGAGGTATATCATTTTCCACTTTCGGCCTCAATAAAAGAAAAAAAATCTAATTTAAAATCCAGCGTGAGAGCACAACGTGGCACCAAGCCCCCGTGCGGGAGCAGAGCCCCGGGGCCGGCGGGCGCCTGTGTCCGCGGGCAGCAGCGGGGAGCAGACCCCGTGGACTCGGGCGGTAGCGCAGGTGCAGCGGTCCTCGGCCCCCCCGCGGCAAAGCGGCTCAGGGGCGTGACGGGCACAGGTGCGCCCTGGGCAGCCGGCCGCCCACTGTGTCCGAGACGGAAGGTGTGGGTCGTGAGCCCCGTCCCAGACGGGGGACACCAGCCGGGCGCCAGGCCTCTGTCTAAACCCGAGACCTCAAAGGTGTCACAGGGACTTGCCCCAAGCGCGCGGGGGAGGGGCCGGCCGGGGCAGCGCCACAGCCCGCCGGTGTGGGGGAGGGGCCGGCCAGGTGGTCCGCAGATGAGGGAGGGTCACGGGCGGCGCGCTCGGGTGGCAGGAGCCTCAAAGCCAAGGAAGGCCACCTCCTGGGGAGCGATGGTCGGAGTTTCATAAGTTCAAGGTCACCTGCTTCGGCTGTTACGTCGAATCGGCCCCCGCCTCCCCAGATTCATCCTGCGCAGCCCTGGCTCCCGGCACCCCAGGGTGGGAGCCAGTTTGGACATAGGGTCATCACAGAGGTGATCCGAGGAGATGGCGTCCTTACCGAGGGGATGTTTGGGCCCCGGCACACACAGGCCGGCAGAGCCGAGGCCCGCCCGCCCACACGCGCCCGAGTCCGGCAGCAGCCCCGCGGATGCCGGGATCCGGGACGCGCGGCCCCCAGACGCCAGAGGCCACGCCGCCGCTGGGGCAGGCGCCAGGGCAGAGGCACCTCGTGGTGGCGGCGGGGACACTGGGCACCGAGAGCCCACAAGCCCAGCCCGAGGAGGCCCTTCCGCCGGGAGGGCGGGGGACGGGTGTCCGGGTCAGCCCAAGTCAGAAACACACCCAGCACCCACTCCCAGGAGTGGGTGGGTGAGCACTCGAGGTCTGCTGCACGGCGGAAGATGCTCCGCTGTGAAAGGGACGGTCCTGACACGCGGGACCTGCAGGAGGGGTCTCTGCGGTCCTCAGGCCGAGCGCCAGGCCGGGCCCCAGCGGGGCGGCTCCCAGGGCTGCGGCTCCGCTTGGGCGAAGCCCTCCGGTGCCAAGCCGACCACCGAGGCGGGAGCCTGGCCCGCGGGCTCGCTCGAGCGCGTTTGGCCAGTGGGCGCCCCGAGTCTTGGCTGGGTGGTGACATGTGTCAAAACTCATGGGACCTACTGTGTGTCACAAATACCTCAACAAAGGGATTTCCGTGTTTGAAAATGTGACTGAACACAGGAGAGGAACGTCGTGGAGGCGGGGCCGGGGCCGGGGTGCTGCTGGCCCCGCCCCCCGCCCCGGGTCGCCAGGGACAGGGTGCGGGCGGGTTGTAAGGACCTGCGTGTCCCAGGCCCTCCCTTCGTCCGCCGGCCAGCGATGCACTGGGCACCAGGCCATTTCCTCGGCGTCACCTGGCAGAGACGAGCCAACGTGCGTCTCACACTCGGGGAGGGGGCAGGGTGGGGAGACAGAAACAGAGAAACCGGTGTCCCGAGTGCCGAGTGGTAACTCGGGTGACACGGGAGAACACAGGGGCGCGGGACGGGCGGGGGCGCTGCTGCGCTCGCCCCCCAAATTCTCGACAACCGGACCTTGGAGACCAGGTCTTCCAAGAGAAGTCCCAGGGGACAGCGGGGCACCGTGGGGCGTGTAGCCGCCTCTCCGGCCCGGGTCTCCGCTCCCGCAGCCTCTCCCCGCCGCTCCGCAGCGGTCTGGGGGGCCGGGGAGCAGCTGTGGGGACGAGGGAGCCCCGGCGTTGCTGGCAGGACACGGAGGGGCGAGTTCCCCGCCCTCTCGCCACGTTCCCTCTCGTGTGCCACCCCAGAGACCCCATCCCTGTCCCCTCCTGGCGACTCCTCAGCGCCGGGCGGCCACGTGCCCCGGAATCCCTCTGCGCCCCCACTGGGCACGCCCCCACTTTCAGAACCGAACCCTTCGGTCTCAGGCCTCCTCTCGGCCCTGGCTCCCGCGGGCTCTGGGGCTTCGGACGGCCCGCTCACCGGCTCTGCGACTGTCTCTCCATTCGTGAACCGGAGAGCCGGGGACTCAGCAAGGTCACTGGGGAAAAGGTCACAGAGCCCAGCCTTGCTGCGGTCACGGCTGGGGCCCCACCTGGCTTCGGCGCGGTCCCACTCATGGGCTGGGGAAGCGGCCCCAGCCCAGCCACAGGGTCTGGGAGGGCCCGGGCCCACCTGGGACCTAGAAACGTGTCCGGCTGTTCCGTCCCACACGGGAGACCTGATCCCAGCCGGGCACAGCCCCGGGAGTCCCTTGCCCTCCCCCCAGCTCCCCAGGAGGCAGACCCTTTGTCCGCCCCCTCCCGCCTGCCCAGGAGCCACACGCCGCCCAGACGCCCGGGCTCGAGGGCTCCGGGGCCGCTGTCTGGCTTTGGACCTGAGCGCGCGCGCGCGTCACTCCTGGCAGGGCTGCGCGGTCATCCATCACCCGAGTCAGCTCTCATGTTCACCTAACGGGAAGTGAGCGTGTCCCCGGGTCACCGCCTCGGGAGGGGCTGACGCGCTGGGCACCGAAGGGGGAGGCGGTGGTCCTCGCTTTCCTGCGCGTGGTAGCAGGCTGCTGGCCGCCTGCCCCCACGACCGGCTCCGTTTCGGGCCACGGACGCGCCCAGAGACGGGACTCGCGTTCTTTCGGGGGGAAAAGGGGCACGGGGCACGCGGGCGCACGGAGGGCCCACACCTGGGCGGCGGGCGCTGCCTTCTCGCCTCCCGCAGCCTGCCCGGGTCCTTCGCTGGTTTGGCAGTAACTTTACCCGCCCGCCCCGCAGCTGTGCCCTCCGAGGGGACGCGCAGCGGCCGGGTGGGGGGCGGCTCGGCCACAGTGGGCAGGGCCGTGGGCCCCCGAACATGACCGGGCACCGGGGGGCCTTCGATGGGGTGGCCGGAGGTTGACAGCGGCCCGGACGTGGCAGTCTCGGCGGGCGGGGGACAACGCCGCTGGCTCCAGGCCATCTGCTGGCCACGGGGCCGCGCTCGCCGCGCAGACAGGCTGGGACGGCAGGTGCGGGCCGGGGCAGCACCCGGCCCCCAAGGGAGGGAGGCTCCGCGCAGGAGCGTCTGCCGTCTGGGACACGAGGCCTCGGAGAGCGCCTGGGGCTCCAGCCCAGGGCGGGAGAAGGGCATGGAGGAGGGGCGCAGGCAGGGGTCCTCCGCGCATGTGGGCAGGACCCCCAAAGCGCGGCCCACACAACACTGGGCAGCACTCAGGGCGCAGCAGTGCCAAAGGGTACCAGACACTAGAGGTGTAGTGGCAGCAAGGGATGCTGGGAAGTGCAGAGTCTAACAGCATGGGATGCTGGGAAGTGTAGTCCCTAACAGAGTGGGGCGATGGGAAGTGTAGTCCCTAACAACATTGCATGCTGGGAAGTGTAGTCCCCAACAGCACGGGATGCTGGGAAGTGTAGTCCAGCTGAGCGTCGAGGCTGCAGGGCGGCCCGCAGGCTCCCCAGGCTGAGCCCCTGGGACCGGCGAGCAGGAGGTCCAGAAGCTCTGCCGTGTGAGGATCAGATGGGGGCACTGAGGACGCTCAGCCTGTGAAAGGAAACTCAGAGACGCGGGCACCTTCGAGTGCCTGAAAATCTGAGATAATGTGACAGTGAGATGGGGCGCGTGGCCCGGGGCTGTGCCTGGTGAGGGCTGCGGGGGTCGTCAGGGAGACGGACACACCTGCCCCACAGCTGCGTCCGGCCCGGTGACCGAGCCCAGCGAACAGGGCCAGCCTCACGGTGCACCGGCTGTGACGCGCGAGCCTGCAGAACCCCCTCTCCCCCCGGACCGGAAACAGGAGCCCAGGCGAGGACACAGGGTGGCCCCCGGGGCTCCTCTGGGGGATCGCCGCCCCTCTCGGGGAAAGCCCGCACCACCTGCCGGTGGGAGCCCACAGGACCGTGGAGAAAAGGTCCAGCACAGAGAGGGAGGGCGGGTGTCCACAGGCAACAGCAGCTGGCCGGCCACGGCCTCACACAGGGACGGGCCTGCCTCCCCGGGGCCGGGGATCCAGAGCCACGGAGCGCCGGGGCCTGAACTGCAGAGCCCGAGCCTCCTCGGCCGCTGCCTCTGCACAGGACCGGGAGGGGCCAGGGGGCCCGGCGCATCCCGCTGCGCCCGCTCGGCAGGCACCTCCCGACTCCCGGCTTCCCCCCCAGCGCCAAGAATGAGATCGGGAGGCCGGGGTTTGAAGGCCGCCTACCCACCTGCCGAGTGGACAAGGCAGGCCTTGCAGCCCCTGTGAGCTGCAAACAGGCACCACATGTTACCGTTGCCCCGTGATGTTCACGGACGTGAACTGGGCCGAGGGGCTGGGTGAGCGAGCGGTGCACCCGAGACCCCGGCAGCAGACACGGTGGAGAGCAGGCTGAGGGGCCGGCCCTGCCGGGACCCCCCCCCCGCCCCCCGCCCCAGCCCCAGCCCCAGCCCCAGCAAGGCAGAGGCCCAAACGGGAACAAGTGGGCCCAGGCTTCTGCTCCGGGAGAACTACCCATCCCCCGGGGGCCTGGGAATTCAATTCCAGAGGGACTGGGGAGAGCACACTGAGACCCCAGCTTCAGACTGACTCGTGTCCCTGGAGCTCCCAGGCCTGGCGCCCACGGGTGGCAGAGGTGGCCCGAGGACAGAAGGAGCCCTGGCGGCAAGACACCCTGCTCCCGCGGGAGCCCAGCCTGAAGTGCTCCCGTGGAAGTGGAGTCCTTCCATGGGGCGGTGAGGGGGGCTTCCCAGGGACCGTGTGCGAGAGGGGGGGCTGCGGTGGTGAGAACTATTGGGGTGGGGGTGAAAGGCCACCCCGGGGTCCCCGAGTCTCATCTCTGCCTGTCCCGCCGCGGGGGAAGTCCAGCCTCGCCCCCACCCAGCCCACAGGGAGGGCCCGGGTCCAGGAGCTCTGGTGCGCCGCAGGTGCAGCCCCTCGCGTCCCGTCTCTGCCCCCGGCCGCCCTCCAGCCTGCGCTGCTGCACCCAGGCCCGGGCTTAGACCTGAACTTGGGGCCCGTGTGGCCGCAGGGCTCACACAGCTGCCGCCCACATGGCTGCCATGGGGACACCTTTGTCAGCCTTGATTATGTCGGGCTTTCAAACTACCCAACCTCCCCATCCACCTCCCCATCAGTCTCCCTCCCCATCTGTTGGCTGGTTCCTCCCCCAGCCAACCTGGCCCCCCTCCTGGATCGGACACTTCTCCTTAATGGTGGCCACCTTGGTCCCTACTGCACCTGGGCCAAGCACGAGCACCCCCCTCCCCTGCCCCCTGCCACTGCCCCCCACCCCGTGCCGGAGCGCCCACCATTCCCTTGGGAGGTCCCTCTTCCCCAGCAGGGGTGTCCGAGCCTTCGGCGTCTCTGGGCAGCCCTGGAAGAAGAGTCCTCTTGAGCCAGACGTGAAATACACAACGGAAACTGATGCCCGACAGCAAGGTTTTAAGTAAGTTTGCAGATGGGATCTGCGTTGGACCGTGTTCACAGCCGTGCTGGGCCGCCCGCGGGCTGCAGGTGGGGCACCCCTACTTCTGCAGGGCCCCGACGGGCGTTGATTCGCCTGGTGGGTGGCACTGCGCTCCCCTGGAGCGTGGGACGCTGTGGCTCCCCGCCTGAGTAAGCCCGGCCCGCTCTGCTCCCCCTCGTTTATTAACTGCCTGCTCCCCGAAGCAGCAGGGGCGCGAGCGGCCACCCTCCCGGCCGACACCGAGTCTCGGGCTCAGAAGGGAGGCGGCTGTGCTGCTCCGCCCGTCCCGTCCCGCGGCGCCGGCCGAAGGCTCCAGTGGGGTGGCAGGAGGAACGCCTGCCGGGTGGGCACTGCACATGTTGCCAACCTGGGGCAACCTTCGGCTCCAGCTACGCAGCCCCCCACTGCACCCCCAATTCCCAGGGCAAGAGGGCCGAGGGCCGGTTCCAGGGGCTGTGCTGCTGGAGAGCGTATCTTTAACACTGACTCAAAACCCCTAATCCACAGAAACTCGCAGAAGCTCCGTCCAAAGGCCCTCCCTCCCCCCAAATCCTGGCGCCTGTCAGCAAAGAGTTTGCAGAAGCAGACAGGCCACAAGGCACGTGCCCTTGGCCGCGGGGCACCGCAGGCACTGGGCATGGCCCACCTGGCCGGGCCCCCGGCCCCCCACGGGCGCAGCTCAGGCCGGGCTCCCGGAGGGCGGCGGCGCACCTGTCCGAGGGCGGCGGAGCTGCTGAGCCCGCAGGGTGAGCCCACGTGCGCCGGCGTCCGGAGCAGCTGGGGCTCCCTCCGCCACCCCACTGGCCCGCGTCAGCCAGCCGGGCGAGCGCGGGCAGAAGTGCTGGCCCAGCTGTTTGGAGCTGCTTCTCTCTGGGCTTGGCACGCAGGCCTGAGCGTGTTCACGCCGAGGGTCCACAGGCCGGGCCGACCGGACCGTTCATCCAGAGCTGGGCGTCCTCGTGAGACCGGAAAGGACGCCGGCCTGGGGGCTGCCTGCCACCCCTGAACCCGGGAGCAGAGACGGGGACTGGATCTTCCCGGGCGCTGTGTTCAGACGGCCGGCCGGCGATCCGAGAAGAGGGCGGGTTCGCGCCCTAACAGGCCGTCCTAAATTCCGTCTCAGAATGGCCCTTTTTATGAGCACAAAGCGTAGGTAAGGGCTTTGGAACTCAGGGAGACATTCGTCGGATTAAAACGCTGCCTGTTCTCGCCCCGGGCGGTGGCGTCTCGCTGTGGAGCAGGCGGCTCCGAGTCCGTCTCCGCGGCTTGCAGCCCCCCCCCCACCCCGGGCACACGGGCAGCACTGCTCCTGGTCCCCCGGAGTCACGGCGGGCCCCCCCTCAGCTGCCGGAACAGAGCTCGTGCAGGCGTGGGTCACGGAGCCTAGCAGCTGCTGCCACCTAAAGCACATGATCAGAATGTGAAAGGCACGTGAATCAGACATGGATGGCACATGAATGGGGCATGGGCTGCACATGATCAGCAGGTGAATGGCACATGATCGGCACGCGATCGGCGCGTGAACAGGGATTGGCACGTGATCAGTGGGTGAACAGCACGTGATCAGTGAGTGAACGGCACGTGATCAGCGTGAGAGTGACACGTGATCAGCAGGTGAACGGCACGTGATCAGCGCGAGAGTGACGCGTGATCAGCAGGCGAATGGCACGTGATCAGCATGCGAACGGCGCGTGATCGGCTGTGTGAGAGGCACGTGATCAGTGCGTTATTGGCGTGTGGTGGGCACGTGATCAGCGGGTAACGGTGCATGATCAGTGAGTGACTGGCGCATGATCGGTGTGTGATTAGTGTGAGAATGGCACGTGATCAACAGGTGAAATGGCATGTGATCAGTGCATGGACAGCATGTGAATGGGGCGGGGGCGGCACGTGTGTTACCAAGCAGACCCGGGAGGGTAAACCATATACTATTACCGAAAGGACCCCCTTTTTCTCCAGGGGGTTCCCTCCGCACCTGGTTCGCTTTGCCTGCCCCCAGGGAGAGACGTCTCCGATGCCAGAGACTGGTGAAAAGGAAAGGAATTATTTATTTAAAAGTTACACAGACCGAGAGTAATGACCTCATGTCTTCCTGAAGAGTCTGAGACCCACTTCAGCCGGCCTCCTCCGAGGCCCTGTGTCCGGAACCCACGTAGCCCGGGCACGGCTGCTCCCCAAGGCCCGTGGGCAGCCCCCAGCTCGCCCACAGCGCCCCTCAGCCTCTGCTCTCAGCGGAGCCGGTCCTGAAGCATCCGCGTGAGGCCACCCACTGTGGAGGAGACTCGTTAACCACCTCTGTCGAACCGCGACTCACGGGTCCCGGAGTTTCTAGAGCCGTAAGAGCAGTAGTTGCTGGGTGTGCTGTGGCCGGAGGAGCCACCCCACAACAGGTCCCCGTCAAAGGACAGAAGGAAAGCAACACCAAGGGCAGTGCCCCCTTGAGGACTGGCAAACAGAATTTACTCAGGTGCCAAGGGTCTGAGAGTGGAAATACAATATGTGAGGGTCTTTGCTGACACCTTTTTCTCAGGATGGACAGAAGCTCATCCTGCCAGAATGGAGGGATCCTGGGAGGCAGCGGAAGCTTCATGGGAGGAAACAGCCCCTCGCCTCGGCCTCCCTGGCAGCACCCAGGGTGGTGGCGGACCTGCCTCAGCTTCAGGAGCTGCACGGGACGCCAGTCAGCTTTGGGAACCACGCGGAGACCCCCCAGGGCCCGGAGACCCCAGGCTCCCGGGAAGCAGAGGGGAGGAGCCGCACCTCAGAGAAACACACGGCCAAGCGGCGTCGAGAACGCAGCTCCCTTGGCATCGAGCTTGGCCTGTCGCCCCGCTCAGGGCAAGAGTGGCTCCTCGAAGCGGGGTTCAGTTGAGTCCCCCTGAAACCGTGTATGGGCGGAATTGGGGTGGGAGACATGTATATAGATTTAAAGAAAAACTGAAGGTAAAGAAAACGTACAACATTGAAGTCAGACCTTAGCTGTGATGAGCGGCCTTGCCTGTATCAGAGAACCCCCCCCCGCACACTCACACAGGTTTGCTGCATTCCTTCCCTGGAGCCCGCAGACAGGGTGCACCTCGAGATGTGGCGACAGCATCTCCAGAAAGCCAGTCAGGAGGAAAGTGGACTGGACCCGGGGACACACCCCCACCACCCCCACCACAGTGAAACTGGTGGAAATAAAACCTCGGGCTCGTCGCACAAGGATAAAGAAAGCACTGGAGGAAGCTCTGGAAGTCACCCTTAGAAAACAATGACTTACGTTCTTTTTTTAAAAAATATATTTTATTGGCTATGCTATTACAGTTGTCCCATTTCCCCCTTCACTCCCTCCACCCTGCCCACCCCCTCCCACCCACATTCCCCTCTTATGATCCATGAACTCATGTCCACGTGTCATAAGTTCTTTAGCTTCTGCATTTCCCACACTATTCTTGCCCTCCCCCTGTCTATTTTCTACCTGCCATCTATGCTACTTATTTCCTGTGCCTTTCCCCCTCCTCTCCTCCCCCCACTCCCCTGTTGCTAGCCCTCCATGTGCCCTCCATTTCTGTGGTTCTGTTCCTGTTCTAGTTGTTTGCTTAGTTTCTTTTGTTTTTTTGTTTTAGGTGTGGTTGTTCATAATTGTGAGTTTGCTGTCATTTTACTATACATGTTTTTTACCTTCTTTTCCTTAGATAAGTCCCTTTAACATTTCATAGAATAAGGGCTTGGTGATGATGAACTCCTTTAACTTGACCTTATCTGAGAAGCACTTTATCTGCCCTTCCATTCTAAATGAAAGCTTTGCTGGATAGAGTCAGCTTGGATGTAGGTCCTCACCTTTCATGACTTGGAATACTTCTTTCCAGTCCCTTCTTGCCTGCAAGATTTCTTTTGAGAAATCAGCTGACAGTCTGATGGGAACTCCTTTGTAGGTAACTGTCTTCTTTCCTCTTGCTGCTTCTAAGATTCTGTCCTTATTTTTAATCTTGGACAATGTAATTATCATGTGCCTTGGTGTGTTCCTCCTCGGGTCTAGTTTCTGTGGGGCTCTCTGAGCTTCCTGGACTTCCTGGAAGTCTATTTCCTTTGCCAGAATGGGGAGGTTCTTCTTCAGTTTTGGTTCAAATAACTTTTCCACTTGTTGCTCTTCCTCTTCTCCTTCTGGCACCCCTATAATTTGGATGTTGGAATGTTTCAAGATGTCCTGGAGGTTCCTAAGCCTCTCCTCATTTTTTGTAATTCTTGTTTCTTCATTCTTTTCTGGTTGGATTTTTCTTTCTTCCTTCTGGTCCACACCGTTGATTTGAGTCCCAGTTTCCTTCCCATTGCTGTTGGTTCCATATACATTTTTCTTCATTTCGCTTAGCATAGTCTTCTTTTTTTCATCTAGTTTGTGACCAAATTCAACCAATTCTGTGAGCATCCTGATCACCAATGCTTTGCACTGTGCATCTGATAAGTTGGCTATCTCCTTGTTGCTTAGTTGAATTTGTTCTGAGGCTTTGATCTGTTCTTTTTTTTTTTTTTTTAGTCTCAGTGTGCCTGTTTCGTAGTGAGGGGCGGAGCCTTAGGTGTTCACCAGGACGGGGCAACCACATGCTGGGTTGTGACGCTGCACGTGGGAGAGGGGCCAATGGTGCTTGCTCCGCTATCTGCCGGCTTTCAGCCACTTCCCCTGCTCCCTCCAAGTAAATTGGGCCCTTCTGGTGCTGATTCCAGGTGGGTGAGTTTGTGTATGTTCCAGGACCCTGTGGGTCTCTCCAATTAACTCTCCTGTGAGGCTGGGAGTCTCTCCCGCCACTTCAACCCCCACAGGTGTTTTCAATCAGTGTTTTCAGGTTCTATTTCCCCGAGCTGGGACACCAGGTTGTGCTGTCTGTCTCGCTCCCCAGTTTCGCCCGGTTTATCTGCACACGAATGTGGGACTGGACGCTCCACATCCCTCTACAGTCCGCCGCCTCACTGGGTCCGCCAGCTGCCGCTCTGTGCACCCGGAGTCCGCCAGCCGCCCTGCCGTGAGCCCCCTCTGTCCTGGCCACCCAACTCCGCCCCTCCTACTGGTCTGGACGAATGTGTCTACTTGAACTCCTTGGTTGTGGGACTTCCGTACAGTTCAATTTCCTGTCAGCACTGGTTGTTTTTTAAGTTGTTGCTATCCTTATTTTGGTTGTGCGAGGAGGCACACTGTGGCTACCTGCGCCTCCACCTTGGCCGGAAGTCGACTTACGTTCTTTTCTTTACCTCTTGTTTAACCCCTTGTCGTGGACAACTTACTCCCTTCAAACAGGGAGAAGATATTTGGGTACATTTAGCAAAAAATGTTCCGAACATTTCTGACTTCTGCTTTGCAGGAGGAACTTACGTTGAACAAACCTTTCACTTCCTGTCTTCTAGGTGTCTGTGCCCCTTTGGAAAGCCTTAGAAACGATACTGTGTCTGAGCACAGTGAGAAGAAAATGACCTCTTCTGATATGTGTACAACTGTGGGCCAGCGGTGACGATAAAGGACGGGGAAATGTTTTCCTTAGAGGTCACTCGGGGACCCCAGCTGGAGAGTGTGCACCTTGTGTCAGCTGCGCTACAGCCGCCCTGTGCTCTCAGCAGGTGTGGGGATGAACCGCACCACCACCACTGAGGTAGCTGATGCTCCTGTTAAACCGCCTACAAGATGGTTCCTGATGTGCGGAATGTCTGTCCCCACACTCCAGCAAACAGCTCTGGGGGCCGTGCTCTCTGGGAAGACTGACGGGGTTCATGCCTCAGAAGCCCCACTTGACCCGGGTTCGACGGGATGTCTCCCTTGCACCTGACTGTGTCAATGACTTACACCTTTCAGCCCTGCTGAATGTGTGTCTTTAACTATATTTGTAATGCCAACCACGGTAACTCATTTAACGTAGAAATGAGCAGATTAGCCTGCGCTGTGGCAGAAGCTCTAAATGCCACCTCACCAACCATCAGTGCCATCAGTCAAGAACTAGGACAGCTAGGGTAAGCAGTCCTGGAAAATGGTGCAGCTGTAGGCTGCCTTCTTGTAAGGCATAATCACGGGTGGGGAGGAGAGTTTAAAGAAGTCTGCTGTTTTCACTTGACTGACCGTTCACAGCTCGTAGAACACAGGGTAAAGCAGGTGAGTGAAGTGTGTCCAGCATCAAACAGAGAGAGGGATCCTGTGGTACCGAGTTGTCGGAACCAACCTCCTGGCTGCCCGGCAGACCTGGTCTTCGAGAGGCGTTTACTGTTTTTATCCTCGTCACCTTCTCCAGTGTCACAGCTGCTGTTGCATGCAATGTGCCTCCTTGCGTGGGTCTGCACTTAGGAGTGTTCCTAATCCCCCCCCCCCCACGGAACAGCCCAATGCTGAGTTCTCATCTCACAGAAATGAGACAGTTCGATACTGATGGTGGGGAATGATAGGGGGCTCAAGACTTGGGAAATTTTAGCTTAAGGTAAAAAGTGATAAGCCTGGCAAGTAGTGTGTATGTTAAAGCTTTTGTTTCGAAACTGCAGAGAGATGAGGCCCATCCTGGCTCTCGGGAACGGACCTCCCGGGGCCGTGCTGAGGACCACCGCCTGGGGACAGCCGCAGGCACCCGGGCCTCTGTGGGCAGAGGAGGGGGCAGCAGACGGTTCATGCCGCTCTCGCAGGGCCGTTCTCGGGGTCACAGCGTGAGCTGTGCCCACACCCCTGACTCAGGGGCAGGAGACCGAGGACCCCGAGAGCGGGGCCTCTCCAGGGCAGGAGGGCCCGCAGCCTGAGGGGGCGGGGCCCGGTGTCGGGGGAGGGGTCTGGACCGCGCAGGGGTGCCCGTGCGGCGCAGGCGCACAGAGCCCCCGGGGAGCGCTGGCTCCGAAGGGAGCCACGTGAGGCCAGCGCCGCCAGGGAGGGCGGCAGCAGGAGCCCTAAGGAAAATGCTGGCCGAGGATCCCGGCGGGGCGGTGGGGGCCGGGCCTCGCTCGGCGTGTCTGCAGCAGCGAGAGGACAGCCAGGTCGGGCCGCGGGACGCCGCCAGGCGCACCAGCCGTGGGCTCGGCACTGCGACACCCGGACGCGGAGACTGCCCCTGGTCGCCGTCGGAGGGGTGACGTCCGCCGCGGGAACCTGCCCGTCCAGCCCGTCCACGTGGGCTTCCCAGGGGTGCGCTCGACAACAGGCGCCGGGCAGGGGCCCCCACGGGGTGGGGCGGGGCGGGGGGCTCTGTCGTACGCCCCACAGCGGAAAACCCACAGCCTAGCAGGGTTCCACTTGTGGTCTCCCTGCGTGCACCCCCTCGGACCTGCCCGCCTGGGGACCCGCTGTCCCGGCCACGTCCCCGCCCCAGACCCGGTCCCTCGCCCTCAAGGCTGTGCCCTGCTGCCCCTCCTGCCTTCCTCAGCCCGGGACGCCGGTGTCGGGGCGCCTGGGGGTCAGGGCGCACCTCCTCGGCCGACGCGTCGCCCGGAGGTGGCGGCCCCCCGCGGAGGGACCCCCGAGGCGGCAGCGCGCGGGAGCGCGTATGTGTGCATGCTGCCCTCCGCCTCGCGGCACCCACACTACAGGAAGACCTCAGCACGCCAACCGCGCCCGAGAAAAACGCTCCTTTAAAGATTAAAAGCGGGATTTCAGTGTGGTCGCTGGGGCAGCCTCAGGAGCATAAAAAAGGAGTCGGCTCCAGGGACCGCACACGCCCAGCCACGCGCCGGGAACGCGGCTCTCGGCCCAGCGCGGCCCCGGCTTTGGTGGGCAGGACCCCACACCGCCTCCGACTCCGTTCGCACAGAGCCCGACACTTGAGCTTAGGGGACAGCAGTGTCCCCGGAGCTGTGCGGACACCTGCTCTCCAAGGGGCAGCCGCACGCACACCTGCCGTGCTGACCGCACACCTGGTTGGCGCGACAGGCCGAGATGGAGGCTGCGCAGCCGGCAGCAGCCCGCAGCGGAGCAGGTAAGAGAACAGTGTGTGCGCTTCCCGCTCAGCGGAGAACCCCGAGGCTGGGCCCGTGGCTGCCAGCACTCGGCCGGGAGCCGCGGAGCCGCAGCGTCACGCAAGGGCAGGGCCCGAGCCCCCAGGCCTCGCGCACCCCACACGGAAGGTCCCCACACGGAAGGTCCCCACACGCAGTCGGTTTGAGGGTCGGCAGCGCTCGCTCCCGGGAGCGGAGTCCGTGCTGCTCTGGGCCACCTCCCCGCCCCCTGGGGCGGCACTGACCTGCTGCTCTCTGCCCGGCCTCACAGGACGGGAAACGGCAGAGAACAGAAGGGATGAGACTGCCTCGGCAGCACCCACGAGCCGCACGCCCCCGGGGGAGGTGCACGGCGGCCACCGCCCGCAGGAGGCACTGGGCTGGGCCGGTCTGCTTGGCCCGACGAGCCCTCCCCCCGGAGCAGGCCCGCCCCACACTGCCCGACCCCCACACTGTCCCCCACCTACCAGGACCCGAGGAGCGCAGCGAGGAGCCGGCTCCCCTCCGGAGACGCGGACCAGCCCAGGCGATTACAGACGCGCGGGTCTTCTCCCCCTTAAGGGCTCCGGGCGGCGCTGCCCCGGCCGCGCCCTGGCTGGCCCCGCGCCCAGGCGGCTCGCTCCCACTCAGGGGGCATTAGCCGCGCCCGTTTCCTAGGGAAACGCCACCCCCTGGCCTCTGGGATCGCACTCCAGCCCCACACGGCTGGGAAGCGTATTTCCAACCCTTCAAGCCCGCGGAGGGCGGAGGGCGGAAGGCCGGCCCCACGTGGCGGAACCTTCCGCCGGGGGTTCTCTTCTGTCCGGCAGCGAACCACCGGCCCAGCGGCCCCTGGGCTCCGGGACTGTGGCCGGGGCAGCCGAGGACCCGGGTTGTGAGCTGCACCAACTGGGACTCACCGAGCCCCCTGGACACACGGGGCCGGGGCTGCTGCACGGACGCCGCAGGCTCCGCGCCCCGGGGCCCGGCCGGCAGGGGTGAGGGAGGGACGGGTCCCTCTCCCCGCTCCGGCGGACGAGCCGGTCCGAGGCAGCCAAGGCCGTGGTTCTGCTCTCCTGTTTCGCCCCGTTGACCTGTGACCCCCACTCCCCCTTCGGGGGCAGAACCGCAGGCCTGGTGGGTGGCGAGGCTCCTCCCCCGAGACGTCCACAGGCGCTCCCACCCGAACACGCAGTCCTGCGAACCCACGGGAGTCCCCAACAGGACAGACGCTTTACTCTCCGCACAGGCCGGAGCCATGCGGAGCCGCCTCACAGCCCAGGGCGAGCGGGCTGGTCAACGAACACGGCCACCACCCACGGGCAGGGCTCGGGCCCAGGTCTGACACGGACACGTGTGTGGGACGGGCCGTGTGTGGGCCCAGGTCTGACACACGTGGATGGAGACAGGTGTCTTAGAGCCGTTTTATTTGTCAAGGTCGGAGGCAGCAGCGTGCAGACCCGCAGGACAGGGCGCCGGGGGCACCGGGGGAGGAGCAGTGAGCGCCTTCCAGCCACGTTGTTTCCCCCTCCCCAGCTTCAAAGTGCGAGGAGCCCCAAGAGCCCACAGCCCGAGCGTCCTCCTCTCCACGCTGCAGCGCCCCGGGGCGCCGTCACTTCAGCCAGATCCACTTGTCGCCCACGTCTGCGTTGTACCCAGGGCTGTACCGGCGGCCCGGCAGCTGTGGAGGGAAGCAGCCACGGTCACCATCCGCCCGCAGGCCCCAGCTCACCCCACGGCGGCCCCCAATCCACCCCCGCGTTCTCCAAGTCAGAGAGGCCTCTGCGGGGCCCTCCCTGGGCGGCGGGGTAGCGGGGCCCAGGTGGGGGACCTGCCAACGCAACCCCACCAGGTGCCCCAGGACGTCGGGGGGGAGGGGTGTCGCGCCACGGGGAGGACACGGGGGACCTGGAGGTGCCTGCGGAGCAACCAGCCTGCCGCCACCCGACTCCGCCCTCGGCCCCCAGGCTGTCCCACCATTTGGTCTGGGAGCTGGTGGCCGCGGCCCTGGGACTTCGTGCGGAGACTGCGGCTCTGAAACCGAACCCGGGGCCAGCCTGGGCGCACCGCAGCCGAGGACGGGGCGGGGCCGCAGGCCAGAGGGCGGGGCCTCTTTGATGAGAGCCTGAGCTCAGCTGCACACAGCCGCCTGTCCAGAGTGCGGGGGCGTGGCCTCCGAAGGGCTCTCCAGCCCCCCCACGGCCGCAGCAGACGTGCTCCAGCCACCGGGGGCTCGGCACACCCTCGGCCCGTGTCCAGGACGCTCACGCAGGTCACAGCGTCCCCCACCTGACGCCGGGGGCCGGGCCACGCAGGCCGCGGTTCGCTCTGCTCTCATCTCCGCAGATGAACTCTTCAACCGCGGAGAAGGATAACCAGAGGCGGAGCGGGCCTGCCAGGTGCGCCAGCCTGCAGCAGCTGCCCCACACCATCTGCCCTGACTTCCCGGGGGCCGCTCGCGGGGCCTCTGGCGCCAGAGACCGGTCGGACCCTTGGGTCCCTTCTCTAAGGCAACAGAGGTTGAGGGCCGGCGGCGCTGCCACACCCACCGAGCCGGACCGCGGAGGGAGCCGCTCCTCCGCCTCGCCGCCCCCCGCCCCGCCCCTGCTCACTCCAGCAGCCCCGAAGCCCCGTGCTCACCCACCTGGTGGGCGGACGCGCCGCAGCACCGCAAAGAGCATCTGGCACCTCCCTACGCCGCGACCAGCACTCAGGGGCAGTGCCGGCCACTGGGCCTTCCCCCCGAGCGCCGCACTTCCCTGGGTCTGGTCACTGGCCGCCACTCCTGTCCCCAGCGCCTGTGGGCGGAGGCTGGGCCCCTCCCCCTGCCTCCCCACTCCCTCGGCTCCAGGAACCTGGCCGCCCAGCAGAGGCCGTGCGAGGACGAAGCCTGACCCTAGAGGGCGGTGTGGAGCCGCCCGGCGTCCCCGCAGCACAGGCCCCCGGCCCCGTCTGCCGGGTCTCTGGTTCTTCCAGGCGAACTTCACTCTAACCTTAAACTGCTGCTTCTTGCAGAGTGAAATGTTTTTTAATTCTGAATAACTGAAAACTCCCTCCTTACTGCCTATGCAATTCCATTAAAACATCCTGTGCAAAGTGCAGGCACCGTTACTTACGAAGCGCTGTGGACGGCAGAAAAGAAACAGAGAAAGCCAGCCCGGCAGAGGAGGAGCGGGGGCTGGGGACCCGCCCGCCCACGGGGCAGCGCTCCGCCCTGGGGCTCTCACCTCCAAGAACCTGCGGAAGATCCGGTCGCTCTGGTGCGCCCCGACGGTGATCTCCGGGAGGTAGACGGGAATGGTGGTGAAATTCAGCACCTGCAGCTTGTCCTGAACCCTGGGAAGGAGGACAGGCACGCTCACACCCATCCACAGGCGGGGGGTAAGCGCAGCCACGCTGGAGCACCCACGCACCCACGCAAGTGCCACCCACTCCCCGGCAGCCCGCTCGCAGCGCGACTTCGCCCCCGGCAGCGCCCGCACCCCCGGCTGCGGCCTCTCCAGAGCCTCAGCAGCCAGACTCGGGAGACGTGGAACAGAAGCCGCAGCTGCTCTGAACACAAACCGGCGGGAACGAAGAGTGGAAACAAACGCCGCACGTCGTCACAACGCCAAGCACAGCGCCGCGAAAAACTCGCAGAGTGACCGAGCCCCGAGGAAAACAGCCGGAGTCAGGCATCCCTCCGGGCCCACGGCGCGGCGTCCAGCCTGCCCGGGAAGCCGAGAGGCTGCAGGACTTGGCGTGGACCGGGCAGGGGCGAACGCCCACCCCGGACGGCCGCCGAGCCGGCGCTTGAAGAAGGTGGAGCCCCCGGCCTTCTCGGCCCCGGGAAACACAGACCGCAGGTCCTGTCCTCGTCTCCCGGTGTGTTTTGCTAGATGCTAAAATATTTACACTTGGTTGTAACTTGCTTAAATGCAGTCTGAATATAACCACTATACTGGAAGATGAAAAGCATTTTGGGGGCTTTTAGAAAGAAACACTGAAACAAAGCCTCCTTTCTTAAGGCTCCAAACAAAGAAAACCACTAGTTTAAGTGGCCACTTCCCGCTACAAGCAGTAACGGTGGACGGCTCTGCAGCGGCCCCGAGGGACGCCCTGCCAGGCCGCTGGCTCTCCGCCACACGGCGCGCCGGACCCAGACTGACGGGGCCACGCCACGCCGGCCCCCGCCCCCCGGGGCAGCACCGTCGGTTCCGGGCCTGCCCCTACGGAGCGCAGACCCCCGGGCAGATGGAGGGCGATGGGGGCAGCAGGTGAAGCCCGCCCGGGTGTCGCCGGTGGAGCCACGTCACCGTGCAGTGGCTGGCAGTGCGCACCCAGACATCCCGCCCCCTCCCCCCCCCCCGTGCTGCCAGGGCCACCGCTGGCCCGAGGGCCTGGGCGAGGGCGCCCCTGACCGCACGCCCGCCGCAGCCCGCACTCGGACGCGGCTCCCGCTGCGACAGGGGGGCGGTTACCGGCGAGCTTTACCAGCGAGGCCGGTGACGCGGCAACACCCACGTTTCTATTTTTAGCACACACAGAGCCATCCTATTCTCATTGTACAAGGACAAATGGTAAACGTGATCTCACCGTGAACGATTTCAACTAAAAACGAAGTGGGTATTTTTAAGCACTAACGAACAACAAGGTGGGCGTGACTCGGTTTTCTCTGCAGCTCAAAACCCCGAAACACTTCCCCACACTCCGAGGCGCTGGCGGCCGGGAACGGGAGTGGCGCGCGGAGCCACAGCGCCACCTGCGGGCGGCGCGGCGGAATCACACCCACCCGGAGCCTCCCTGCGAGCCCGAGCCCGAGCCCGAGCCGCAGCCCAGCACACCGGCCCGAGCTGTTCCCTGCAGATTAAAAAGATGCCCGCAGCCGCGCACAACCCGTGCGAGGGCCTGGCCTGCTCATGGCGCGTGTGGCTGTGAGCCAAGATGAGGACCCCGAGCACTTGGTGTCGCTCCGGAGAACTCGGAAGCGGGCGGAGGCGGAGCAGCCCCGCAGCCAGGGCCTGAGCACCGGCATGAGACGGCCCGCACGCCGGTCAGGCTCACGGCCGGGGGGGCCACGCCGCGACCAGAAAGAGCGAGGCCGGGAAGGACGGAAGGAACAAAGCGGCAGCGTCTGCCCGTGACTCGGCCGGCCGCCAGGTCACCAGCCGTCTCCGTGTTCTCCAGAACACGCCCCGGGGGGCGCCGGGCCCTCAGAGACACGTGCTCGGGCGACCCGGGCGCAGCTGACTCACAGGCGCGGGTCCGTGGGGGATCGCAGCTGCGGACACCGCCTTCCCTCAAGGAGGAAGACAGCCGGCGCTCGGCACCAGCGCATGCACACACACACAACTACACGCCGCCACACGCAGCCGAGACGGCATGACACACTCCGCACCAGCTACTTGGTCGGGTTCCGGACAGAACGGGGGCAGCAGGGGACGGTATGTTCGCAGGAATCACCCTGGAAACTGGCCGTCATCTCCCCCAGAGCCCCCACACTGGAAGCGGGGCCGGGACGAGAACACACACGGTCACCACGGTGGACGGCCACGAACCGTCCCGGGGTCAGAGCGCCGGGAGGAGGGGGGGGCAGGAGCGCTCGGGGACGTGCGTCACCGCGCTCGACTGGGTGTCGTGGCTGTGAGCGCCGTGGGAGTGCAGGGCCTCTCCGCCCGGAGAGCCACAGGACCACACACAGACACCGTCACCGAGACTTCAACGGACAGAGGGCTCCAGACACGACCTGGGGTCACACCAGCACACTGCCGGGTCTGGGGAAGGACAGCACCTCATGGCGGCGGGACGCCTCAGCAGGGTGCTAGGAGACGCCCCTTCGCAGGCGGCAGGCCGTGCACTCTGCTGGCGGCAGGCCGTGCACTCTGCTGGCGGGAGCTGACCGACAGGAGCAGGAGCCCCGTGTGAAGCCACGGGAGGCCGAGGCCTGGGGACGTTGGGACGAGGTCTCTGGGGACAGCAGAGACGCCCGCAGCCAGGCTGAGATGAGCGCTCAGGGTCCGGGTCACGCCTGGGCAGGGGGGAGAGGGCCGGGGACGGGAGGCCTGCAGGCACCCGATGGGAGGGGCCGACAGAAGGCTGGGCCCTGCGTGAGTTCCAGGAGGTGAGCCTGGACTTGTGCCCCACGCGGGTCCGCCTCCTCCTGCAGGGCTGCGGGACGCGGGGCTCGAACCCCGCAGCAGCAGCGGGAGCAGTGAGGAAACACAAGGGCAAGGAGTCACTGGAGACACACGCGCCGGCTGCGTGTGGGACCTGGGGGACGGCCAGGGACCAGCAGGGGCAGGCGGGTTCGATGGGCGACAGCCGCACGGGGACGCGACCATCCGCCGGGGCGTCGGCCTGAGCTGCCGAGAGGAGGGCGGGCAAGGGGGCGCCGTCCCGGGGAGCCCAGAGTGTGTCTGGAGCACCTTCTGGCCCGCGAGGGCCTGTTGCCGTGACCTCAACTGCGGGGCTTCGGGCCTGGAGGGAGAACGCCGCCCGCGGTTAGAGGAAGGGTGTGGGCTTCCGGAGCCGGGTGAGGACGGCACTGCACGGGACACCGTCCTGGTCCGTCCACAGAGACACGCACGTCACGTAAGCACCCACCAGAAAAGGTTAGATGCAGTTCAGGGAACTCAGGGGGCTCCAGTTTCAGCTGCGAGCGAAGCGCCCGGAAGCTGGGACCCTCCCCACCGCTTGCCCGCCCGCGAGAAGCCCACCTGAACGCCGAGGCCCGGCTCGGTGCACGGGGCGGGGGAGAGCGACTGCAGCCGCACGGCCAGGGCCGCAGCGGGCACGCCCGCCCCAGAGGAAGCAGACGCCAGGGCCGGAGGGCCGTGCGGGGTCCGAGGAGCACCGCCCGGCAGTCAGTGAGCCCAGTCCCCGGGAAGACAGAACCGCCCGGGCGTGCGTAGCAGGCGCAGCCGGGAGGGGACCAGACACACGCAACGCCCTGCCATCACTCAGGGCGGCCTTCTCCCCGGCCTTGGGCCCCAACGCAGCTCTGCGACTGGGGTGTGCTTGCTCCCCACAGAGCCTGTCTCTGAGGGGCCCCCACACCCTACATGGCACCTGGCGGGCGGTGAAGGCCACGTCCCTGCGGAGTCCACACTGTGACCAGTCCGCCCCCCTCAGACCAGAGGGTGGGGGCCGGTTCCGGGGTGGGGGGAGGAGCGCAGGCCACGCCAGGCTCCACACGAGCCCCGCCCTGGGCCCCCAGCGCCCCCGCACTCACAGCATCCGCAGGTGGTAGAAGGTGCGGTCGTCCTGGCTGAGCCACGGCCCCTTGTCCCACCGGAGGTACTGGATGTCCTCCACCACCTGGGCGAGAGGGTCCCACGTTACCACGAAGCCTCCTCAGGAGTCTAGACACACTCACCGCGGCGCACGCCACACTGCAACCGCCTGGTGGCAGGAACGCTGCCGCAGAAGTCGGGAAGACGGGCAGCTGGCCAGGCGGCCTCCGGTGCGGCAGGGGACCGAGGGGTGGCCTCGAGGTGGGCACCTCGCCCAGCGGATGCCGGGCAGCAGGCATCCCCCCAAGTCTGGGAGGGAGGAGCAGGGAGGAGGCGGCCGGCCGGGGAGGGAACCGGCACCCGTGACAGAGCAGCCCCCCCCCCCCACCCAGTGACTTCGCTCCAGAAGCAAGGGAAGAACCAGGAAGTTGGCGCGCACCCCAGAGCTGAATGAAGTGCGTCACCTTGCCCCCTGAACACATGCCCCCCGTTACCCTGTGAAGATGCAGGAACCACCAGCAGATCTCACACCAGCACACACGCACGGGGCCTGGCTTTCCTTCTAGAATTCTCTCATGTTTTGTGTTTTTAGTAATTTGTGCTTAAGATCTTACAGAAGACACAGGGTGTTTTGTTTGGTTTTTACCAACCGAATCGTCAACTGCCCTAAGAAGTAACCCGTTTTCCTCTACTTTTCCATTATTCTGTAAAATACCCACTTTACCAAACCAAGAACCTCACACACGTATGCACACACACACAGGTGACTGCACACACACGTGAGCCTGTACACAGGTGAGCCTGCACACACAGGTGAGAGCCCGCACACAGGTGTGAGCACACACACAGGCATGAGCACGCACACCCCTAGCTCTGGACTCAGCTCTGGACCGCCACCGTCCCCGCACTGACCCACCGCTGCCACCACGAGCACCCCGGCCGCCACTGCTGCGGAGCCTGCTTCTGTGTTTGGGGGGGGGGGCACGCGTGTTTCTGTAGAGCTCTTTAAAAAACGGCCCTTTCGGCTGCTACTAGTTACAGTGAGGCTGACCTGAATTTTTACAAAACTCGCCTGTGAACGGGGACCGCCGATGCCCTGAGGCGCTGGCCCCTCCTCGGTGACCGAGGCAGCTCCCAGCCCCGCCCCCATCCCAGGAGGGCGCCGGCGCGGGCAGCCTGGCCCGCTGCACCCCCACCGCCCTGGGGTTTCCAGGTCACGGACACCGAGTCCCACGAGAGGAAACCGCAGCCTCACAGCCCCGGGCGTGGCCGTGGGAGCGCCTCTCAGACGGTCCCCACGACCCTCCCAGACCGGCAGGAAGGGGGCTGACGGTCCGACTTGCAGGAACCGTACACACGGGTCGAGCTGAACGACCACACACCTTCCAACCCTTGTCTTACCTTCTCTGCGTCCTGGGCTTCCCTCCCACTGTACTGCAAAACCTCAGACTTCCCACTGCAAGACACAAGGCAGGTCCACGTGAGCCTTCCGAGCTTCCGCCACCGCACAGACGACCCTCGAACACGGGGTCCCCGCTGCCGCTGCCGACACGCCACGCTCCATCCAGTCAGGGGGACGAGGCCGGAGCAGGAACATGCCCGAGACTGGACAGGACCCGCAGGCCTGCTCCCAGCCGCCCCCCCACACTGCTGATCTCGGCCCCGTGGGCACGAGAAGCCAGAACCCCCCGCCACCTGCCGCCCCGCAGACGTCTCCGGCTGCTGCGTTCGTCCCGGGAAGCACGGACACACCTCAGCGACGTGCACACGGACAGAGGCCCGGGGGGCGGGGGGGTGGGGGAGGGCCAGCACGCCCAGAGCGCTTGAGCTGCTGGGACTCCTGCTTCGGAGACACACGGAACGTGGCCATTTCCATCAGACTTGTGCCACGGACAGCAGCTCCTTCCTCGGTCCGTGGGGAAGGGGCTCCAGGAAGCCCCATGGGGGTCCCCAGAAGAAGGGGCAGCCGATGCCACTCCCACACCCGCACCCACATCCTCCCCACACCCAGGGACCCGGTCGCCGGGCCTGGCTGGCACGTCTGTGCCTTCGCAGATGCAGGGGAGGCTGCCGGGCCACCTCCTCCGGACCAACCGGACGGAGACCTGAGGCTGCTGCGGGGCCAGAGGCCAGCGAGGCCGCCCAGGGCAGGGCCCGGCACAGTGCAGCCCCTGCAGAGCCGCTGCCCACCCCAGCAACAGGGGGCAGCCGAGGGTCTGGGGACACACCGACACCACCTCATTTGGGCGTCTCCGGGCCAGGGCGCCTGCCCAGCACAGGGCAGGAGCCTCCAGAGGAAACACCCCGGGAGTCCCAAGCTGGACTCGAGCTGAACCCCACGCACGGCCCGCGTCCAGGGGGCAAAGGTCGCCACCTCTGGGAGCCACGGGCCCCAGGGGGTGGCTGTTTCCGGAGCCACTCCACCTCCCGCCGGGAGCACCTGCTGTCAGGACTAGGCGGGGCATTCACGCGTGTGTGTGAGTGTAACACGGGGCTCACACGGCCACCTGCCCAGCCCGGTCTGCTCTCGGCTGAAGCCCAGGCTGCCCAGCGGCCCACGCCCCCGGGGTTCTCGGGGGCCACCTGAGCAGCAGGTCGCAGGGTCACGGCCCCGTTTCAACGAGGAGGGAGGGGACGGGAAAGACTCCGTTTCAGGGTCCCCAGGGCCCGCGCCCCGACCCGTGGGTCTGTGCGGCCCCCCAGCACCCTGCGAGGTCGGCATGCACGTTGGGTTGCCACGGGAAGCAGACGCACGTGGGCTCTCTGGTGCTGAAACCGTGGTGCCACGTGGCTCCAGTGTGCTTCCAGCACCAAAACGTGGCAACGAGACAGGAAAAAGCAAACCAACCAACCACAACCCCGCCACACGGCACGGGAGGGCCTGCCGTGCCTCCCGTGCACGGACCGCGGGGCCGGAGGGCCCAGCGATGCGTCGGGGTGGCCCGTGCGGGGGGCCGCGCAGCCCCCGGGCTCACCTCATCTCGGGAAGGAAGGCCTTCTTGTAGGCGTCCTCGATGGCCTGCAGGTAGGCGGGGGTGATCTTCATCTCGTGCGGCTGCACAGGGCGGGAGACAGGGGTGAGCCACGCAGCCCGTCCTGCGTGTGCAAAGAGGGACACCCGCCACGGACCACGTGTCCTCGTGACACCTCGGAACGACACCTGCTGGGCTGGGCGCTGTCGGGGTCTGGGGGCCCCCAGGGTCTCTCCCAACTCCGCCCCCCGGAGTCACAGAGCAGGCCCCCCTTCCCTGGAGAACGTGCACCGGAGGAGCGACGCCCCCAGTGGAAGCAGCCGCAGGGCTGGGGGTCCTCGCTGGTGGCCCCAAGTCCCCGTCACCCCTGCACGGCAGCGCCACCCGACCCAGTCGCAGCCACGGCCACGGCCACGGCGGGGACCGGGAGTGTGTGTGGGTGACCGCCCCCCTGCCCCAGGGTCAGGGAGCAGGGGGGCACTCAGGGTCAGAGGGGAGGGGGCACTGGAGGTTGGTCTCATTCACGGGAACACAAGAGGCACGAACTCCTCCTTAGAGGCTGACAGTCAAGGCCAAGGGCCGTCCTGCCAGCAGACGGGCCGGTCCAGCAGGGTGGGCCAGGGGACACGGGCCCGGGGGACGGAGGGCCCCAGGGGAGAGGACAGGTGCAGGCGGCCCTCCCAGGGGCACTGCCCCCACCCCCGGCCTCCCTCTGCGGACGTGGCTGCGAGGCGCTGGCCGTGCACGGGACAAGGCGTCCCAGGGGGAGGCGGGCCTCGGGGACAGGCCAACTCACGTCCCCTTTCTTCTGGATGCGACTCTGGATCTCCGGCACGGGCACGTCGAGGTAGACCGTCACGTGGGGCGGCAGGAGCTGGCAGATGGTCACCTTCTTCACCTCGTTGTAGTGCTCCACACCTGGCCCGCGCGAGACAGGCCCGCCTGTCACCTGCCAGTCCGCCCCAGGTTCCCACCGCATGCCCCTCCTCCGCACACGAGGACAAGGGCACGGGCGGTTCTCAGAGCCAGACGCCTGCCCCTCTGCGACCCGCTGGCGCAGCTGCACGGGGGCCCCACGGGCGCCCCAGGCACACGCATCAAGTGCAGTGCCTGCCGCCCGTCCCCATGGCCGCCCGTCCCCATGGCCGCCCCCAGAGTGCCAGGCCCGGAGGGACCACGCCGCTTCCTCTGGAGAAAGGGGAGCAACGGGCTTCCAACCTGCCTTTAAGGGCCTTGAGGTTTGTAAACGCGTCTCGGACGCACCTAAGGGCCCCCGTACTTCCCAGGCGGGGTGGGGGGGGTCTACACAGGCGTCCCCGGCAGGGGAAGGCACTGCCGGCTCCTGACCAGTGCCCACTTCCTCGTCGTGGTGACCGACGCTCCCCAGGGAGGGAGGACGTCCTGTGCACCCCCCCTTCCAGAGCGCGTGGCCCCACTGCGTGACACCCCCCCCACCCCCGACCTCAGTGTCCGAGTGACGCCTCCAGCCGCGCAGACCGGCCGCTCCTGTCACGGCCACAGGGAGCGCACCACACAGACGGCCACGGGCGCTCAGGACATGCCCGCTGCTGCGGACAGGGCCGCCCCCGGCGCCCCGGGCACAGAGACCCCTCCCCCTGAGAGCACACTGGGGGGCGCTGGGACGAGACCGCCACCCCAGCCCACATAGGGGCACGGCCCAGAAAGTGGGGTCTGCCGAGTGTCCCGTGGAGGAAACTTCCAGGAGCGACACTTGGGTGACCTCCCTCGGAGCCACAGAAAGGGAGCCGCCCTGGCACCCGTGCACGGTTCAGTGGACGCTCCCGGGACGCCCGTGTGCCCGCGGCGGGACTCACACTGCTTCCGGATGAAGCCCTGCTTGTACATGGCGTCCAGGAACACGAAGTCGCTGTAGACGGAGCGCTCCAGCACGACCCCTTGCCCTGTGCGAGAGGGCGGACAGGGGGTCGGACCACGGACACGCTGGGAGCAGCGCCTCGCCTGTGGAGGGCGCAGCCAGGCAGCCGCAACCCCGGGCGGCCGGGCAGCTGGGGCGGACACAGGTGCACTCCTGGTGGGACCGCCCTCACGGCAGCGCTCCCTCCCGTCCGCGGGAGCACCGGCGTCCAGCTCGCAGGAGAAGGGCTCCCGTTCCCACCCCCAGGCGTCCCGCCGGCGCCCGCCCCAGCTGCTCACCGATGAGGCTCGCCCTGGGCTCTCTCCCCACCCCGGCATCGTCCGAGGGCCAACTCCCACCCTGGGGCGTGGTGCTGGACCTGGTGCCCTTGGACCTGGGGGACAGCCCTCTCTCCCCATGCCCCCGGCCTGTCCCAGTCATCTGGAGGCTCTCTGTTCCTCTGACGTGTGGACACACACGCACCCCAGGAACCCGGTGCCGCCGTGAGTCCCACTGCAGGACCCGAGACGGGACGGCGTGAAGCCATTTCACTCCCAGCCACGACCACGTGGGCCCTGGGGAGCCGCGGCCTCACCCTCACAGGGAGCACGTTCGCCCAGCAGACTCCCCAGGGAGGAGCTCGCAGGGGCGACCCAAAGCGGCTGAGCTCTGGAACAGGGTCCAGGTGCAGACCCCGCCCCCCGCCCCGGGAACCTCACCTGTGCTCAGCAGGTGCTCCAGGGCGTCGGCGTACTGCAGGAGGCGGTTGGCGTACAGCCAGGACTGCAGGCGGTAGCTGTTGCCGTCGTTACTCTTGGGGTTGTCGTAAAACTTCTCCAAGCTGCAGTTGCCACTGAGCTCCATGTCCAGGGACCGGCCGTCCCCCGTCGTGCTGTCCACGTAGTGCACCCCTGCCTCCGGGAAGTGCCTCATGCCTGCGGGCGGCGGCAGGGCCGGCTGAGAGGAGAGGCAGCCCCGCCCACCCCCACGAGCCGCGTGCTGCTGGGAACCGAGCCCTTTGGAACGCCGGCGTGGGGCTGGCTGGGGAGCAGGTGAGGACGGCGACCCTCAAGCCTGTGTTCACAGGGCTCCAGGGAGCATGAAGACACTGACAACATGTGTAAAACACGCAGGAGACGAGTGTGTCCCCTCGTGCACCGCACCACAGCGAACCCCTCCCGCCGCTGCGGGAGCCGAGCCCCCCGCCCCCCCGGGAGGTGGGCGGGCGCGTGCTGGCCGAGGGCCCCAGGGAGCTGCGGCGCACAAACGCTGGCCCTGGAGAGGGACGGGAGCGACACGGGCTTTGCTCTGAGCAGCCGTGTGACGCCAGCTCCACACGGAGTGCACCCACCCGCGGGCACGGCACCGACACCCACGTCGGTGGTGGGTGCTGACAGCCGGGTCGGTGCTCCGTGTCCACGACCAGGCCGTCACAGCTCCCACCGGATGGGGGGCGGCGAGGACGTCCCAACTCTCCGAGCACAAGCGATCGGTAACAGCTTTTGGGCACATGCTTGGAAAGGTGAAACTCCCACCGCGGCCCACCGCTCCCACCCGGCCCCGCCCAAGTACCCCCGGGGGAAGCGCGGCCGCCCGCCCGGGGCGCACCTAGCTTGTCTGCGATCCCCTTCGCGACCTTGCTCTTCCCGGAGCATATGTTGCCGTCGACTGTTATCACTTTGCTGGAGTCCGTCAGCTTTTTGGTTGTTTTGTCGCCGAGCACGAAGGCCAGGGGTCCGTACCGCCGCGGGCGCGGCACACCCGTGTGGATTCCTGCCTGAGACAGGACAGCGCGGTGTGAGTGTGCGGCCACCCCAGGCGGCGGGGGCTACCAGGCCTACAGGTGTGTTACCTACGGATTCAGTCACAGGTCCCCGCCCCAAGGGGAGCCCGTGAGGACCCGGGAGGGTCGCTGCTGCGTCCTCGGGGCCCAGAACTGACGCCCCCACTCCTCCAGCTCTGCGAGCACTCACGGCACCCTGCCGACCTGAGCGTCACGTCCCCCCGGGCGCGTCACCTCCTGACCCCCGTGGATCCCCACGTGTCCCCACCTCTCACCCGCAGTGCAGGCACCGGCCCCCCCTCCCGTCTCCAATGTCCGCGGTCTACTCCTCGCACGAAAGGCACAACCGTCCCCCCAGCACACATGCATCGAAAGGCACAAGCTGAGAAAACTCCAGCACGGGGCTGCCCAGCTCGACAACAAGCCGGGCGGAAGGCTGGCTCCCTCCCTCCCCTCCAAGTGCCGAGAACCCGCGAGACCGGCTCAGCCGCACCGCAGAGCAGAGCTCTCTCAGAAGCAGCACACACTTTTTCACACATCAAACTGAGAAATGCTCTGCTTTTCAAATGATGGCGTGCAGTGGGGGGGCGAGACAGAGCCCCCGAAACTGCTGGTGGTGGTGTGGCCATGACCCTGGGCCGGGGGCTCAGACCAGGGGGTCACCCGAAGGGAACAGGCACGGTCTGTGCAAAGACTGAGCTACCGAGGTGCCCGGGGAAATCCAGTCACCGGTTACGGAATCAGACACATAAATAAAACCCTCACGTCCCACCACAGAGGAGTAGTTAAAAACTCAAGGTAAATCCATGTGATGGACTACCAAGCACTCACAAAAGTGAGATTTTTCTATGAAATAAAAATATGAGAATATAAAATACCAACAAGATTTTTTTTCAGTCCTGACTTGCTTGTTCTACTGTATTGTTTACCGAAGGGTGAAAAAAAGCAGGTTGCAAAACTGAGTGCAAAGAAAATGATGGAATTAACAGGCAAAAGGTCTGCACAGACGTCACGGGGAAAGGGTGCAGAATAAGCCCGGAGCGTTCGTGCCCGTCACCTGTGACTGGGGCATGCGAGTGCAACCCCCCCGCCCCGCCGCCCTGGGACCGGCTACAAGCCCGGAACCGCCAACCCCTGGCGCGGCGAGAGCCGGTGCGGCAGGCGTGCCAGTCACCACCCGGCACCAGGGGGCGGGCGCCCGGGAAAAGGTGGCTCCGCGGCACCTTGTAAAACCAGACGCGGTCTTACCACGCAACCCAGCCCTTCCCACAAAGAAGCCTGCACCCACGTGACTGCAGCAGCGCCGCTCACAGTCACCGGGGACTGAAAGCAACCACGTCCTCCAGTGGCTGAACAGCGGAACTGCGACAGCCGTACAGCGGACTATTACACGGCGGTGAACAGAAGGAATCCAGCCACGCAAAGACGGGGGTGTATTTAAATACATGTCTCCACAGAAGAGACGGTATGAAAAAGCAACGTGTTGTGGGATTCCAGTTACGTGACGTTCTAGCAAAGGCAAAGGAAGCTAGGGAGGTGGCAGAGATCAGGCAGGGGACGCCAGGGGACGTTATGCGAGAAGACCGCGGGCTGAAGAGCTGAGGCCTGGGGACGGCTTAGGGCAGAGAGACTTCTCGGCGGGACACCGAGGGGAGGACGCGGGACACCACGCACTCGTCAAGGCCACGCTGCAGCACGAACTGTGAACCTCAGTGTGCGCAAGTGTTAAAACCCCCTTTTAGGAAGAGACGTCCGGGAACGGGGTGCAGGGCGTGAGAACACAACTGAGTCACACGTGCACGGAGCCCCGTCGCTGCGGGGCGCGGGGAGGGGCGCTGCGCCTGGGAACCAGTGGAGTCGCCCGCCTGACGGGCCGCGGAACGGTGGCCTCTCCGATGAGGACGTTTCCCCCGGGGGCGGAGGCCAGCAGTGCCGGTGCCGCTACGTGCGCCCCCGAGGCTGAAGCAATTAGGCAAACGGACAGCAAACGGTGCGACCCAGGTTCTGCGCGGCCCGCACCGGCCCGGCCAGCGGGGTCTGCCGGCCGGCCTCCCGCACCCGGGCTGCCCGGCGGCCGGTTCGCCCCGTGCCCTGGGGGAGCCGAGATTAGGAGGCCGGGAGAAGCTCGCGGCCCCCTGAGGTCTGCCCGGGACTCGGGGCTCGGGAGCCGGGAGCCGGGACAGGGGCGTCCGTGCAGACAGTGACCCTGGGAGCCGCCGCCCCCAGGCCCGGGGACCGGGGAGGGGGCGGCGCCCCGCGGACAGGCCGGACCCCGCCCGCCGCCTCACCCAGCGCTGGGCCCCCGCCGCGAGGCCCCGCGCGGACGCGGGCGCCACTCTCAGCAGCCTCAAGGCCATCGCTCCGTCGTCGCCACCGGCTCAAGGACCCGAGGGGACGCGGTCGCGCCGGGGGTCCTCTCTCGCGGCCGGCGCGCCTGAGTGACGTCACGGCCGGGGTGCCCGCGCGGTGCCTGTCGGGGGCTTCGCGCGGGGCGGCGGGCGCAGGCGCGGAGGGCAGGGCGGGCGGGCGCGGGTCTCCCTTCGCCTCCGCCCTCCCTTCCCCTGGGACCAGCCCCCACACCGCCCTCCCGGATGCCCCGGGGCGCCCGGGGCGCCTCCGCCGAAGTGTCTGTAGCGCAAAGACCGCCGCGGCTGGGACGGCGGGCCGGGCCGGGGCGAAAGGAGGCCGAGCGGGGTGCTCGGGCCGCAGGGGAGGAGGGGCTGTGGGTCGACCCGAGGCCCCGTCCTTGAAGGTTTCTCTGACGTCAGAAGCCCTGCTTGTCCAAAACAGGGGTGGGTGCCCCCTGACTTACGATGGGGTTACGACCCGGTCATGTCAAAAATGCACTTAACACTCCCAACCTGCTGGACGCGAGGACCTCGAGCTCAGAGCACCGTGCGCCGTCCTGCGTGGCGGCGCACCCTCCCGGCCTCAGCGCCCCAAACGCCGGCTACAGCGCTCGCCTGCCTGGGAAAGAGCCGAATTCCAAGCCCAGCTTCTGCTGAGGTCGCAGCGCTCCCGCAGCGCTCCCGCAGCGCCGCGAGGGCGGGGGCGGTCGGCTGCCGGGACTCCTGTCCCCCAGGCGGGAAGGACCTTGGGGTGCTGCAACTGGGGGGAACCTTGGTGGTGACGGGCTTGCCCGCCCTAAACGAACAGAGAGGTGTGTCTTGTCCCCAAACCCATAAAGAAGACCGTTATCTCCAGAGTCGTCTGCAGGTGCATTCAATCTAAATACAAATTCAGCTCATTTTTCTTTTATTGAAGTCCACAAGCTGATTCTGAAATGTATACATACCCCACCTTTGCTTGGGAGGGCTGAAATAAGGCGAAGGTGAGGACAAAGAACAGTGAGGGAGGATTTACTACCAGATACCAAGGTATTAGAAAAAGCTGTAGGAATGACAGCGACGTGGCATTGCTGCGGGAATGCAGACCAATGGGGCAGAACCAGCCGCAAGGTCAGCTGGCTGGCTGGCTGGTCATTGGCTACGAAAAGGAGGGCACTGCAGAGGGAAAGCTTGGTCTTTCAGCAATTGGTGGGCGCTGGTCAACTTGACATCCCTAGAGACAGAATGAATTTTAACCGGGATTTCGAACCAAAAATAAAAATCAATGTCAGATCCATTGTAAAGCTACACATGGAAGGTAAAACAATAAAACTTCTGGAATGAAAGAGAAGTTCACGACCTTGGTTTAAGCAAACATTTCTTAAATGGAAAGTAAAAAAGTAACAGGGGAAAGCAGACAAGTTGGATATCAAGACAAAGAGCTTCTCTTCATCCCCTGACTGGCGTAGCTCAGTGGATTGAGCTCAGGCTACGAACCAAAGTGTCGCAGGTTCAATTCCCAGTCAGGGCACATGCCTGGGTTGCAGGCCACGGCCCCCAGCAACCACACATTGATGTTTCTCTCTCTCTCTATCTCCCTCCCTTCCCTCTCTAAAAATAAATAAATAAAATCTTAAAAAAAAAAAAAGAACCGTGTGCCTTCTCAAGCGTCACAAACGTGTCCCCTGTTGAGGACCGCCCTGCCTGGTCTCAGGAAGCTGCAACCCCCCGTGACTTAGGCTGAGTGAAAGACCTCCGGACCAGGAGCCACTAAGGAGACAAAACTTATTTCCCTGGCATGAACGCTGCCTGTTCTAATGCCTGGCTCCCTGTGCATGATCGGCAGTCAATGATGGGTAACAATTCTCTAGGAAAGAGAATGAACCTAAGGCAGACACAATCACTGGGAATGCCCTAAGGGAAGAGACTCTGGGCTGTGGATATGAAGGGGTGATGGACATCAACCCCTGCCCCCTCGGTTTTGTCAAAGCCTGAGTCCTTGTTCTTAGAAGTGAGAAATCCAAGCCTCCTGGCTGCCTTTGTCTCTGTTGACTCAGGCCTGCAGAAATAACAGGGGCAGTGCAGCCCAGACCAGAGATGGCGGACCCCCGGGGTAATCAGGCCTGGGACATAGAATCTGCAAGATCCTGTGAGATCTGCTTGCTGGAGGATGCTATTGAATTAGAATTTGAAGGCACAGACAGGAAACCAAAACTGCCCTTTGAGCAGTACGTTAAAACTCCAGTCTCTGCCCAGAATCCCAGCGGGGGTTCTGTCTGCACCTTTGTAAGTCACCTAGTTCTTTGGATCTTGTCTGCCAGACTGTGAGTCCACAAACTAAGTCTGTTTTCTGAATAAAACCTGCTTGGGAATGGAGACAGCACTCCCCACTAGAGAGTGGCCGTTCCGCCCCTACTTCCCCACAGGACCTGGCTGTCTCTGTGCGTGTTTTTCTCGTGTTTCGACGAGCCTCGGGGTCAGCAGCAGGACCTGTCTGTAGCCTCCAGGGGGCAGGGGGCAGCAGCAGTCTGACCAGGATGCCCTGTGCTGGTTCCCACCACGTTCCCATCTTGGAAGGGGCTCTTCTGAGGGGCATCGCCCCGAGTCCCTGTCATGGGCCCCAGATTCCCGGAGTGACTCCATGGGGCAGCACCCCATCACAGCATGCCCTTGAGAACCTGGTTTGCCCTTGAGAGTCTGTGGGGTCCCAGGGCTGGGCCCCTGCCCATGAGTGTGAGCACACCCACACAAGTCCTTCCCTACTGTTTAGTCCTTCCGGCACCTCGAGAAGAGCAGCACCCAACTCCGCCCCCTGGGTGGGCTGGTTCCTTCCTTCCTCAGTCAGTCCGGGGGCAGCCCGGCGGGTGGTCCTGAGGTCAGCCCGGAGGATGGCGCCCCCCGCCGGGCGCTCCTGTCTGAGCCATTCCCACTTCATCTCGGAGCCTCCTGGGCGCTGTTCCCCTTGTCAGACCGGCCCTCGGGTGTCGCCCAAGGCCTCACGAGTATTTGAGGTTTCGAGATGACGATCTGTCCTCAGTCTTCGGGGCACTTCCAGTCGATCCCCAAGAACAAGCTGGCAGCTGTCTCTCAAACGGCGAAAACCACGTCGCTGGGTCTGGGAATGTTCTGGTCCGAAGTCCCCGAGGTTGCCACCAGGTGGCGCTCCCGCGCTGCAGACTGGCTCCGGGCTGCGCGCAGAGTCGCAGCTACCAGCCCGACCAGGGCGGCTGCAGACCTACTGCGTTCCGCGGTTCTGACGCAGCCTCCCGCCGGTCAGGCCCCGCTCGCACTTGGCCTTCTCTCAGGGGTGCGCAGCGGCTGGCCGTGCTCCCAGAGGTGGGACACACACCCCCACAGCCAGACCACCCAGCCACGCGCTGCTCCCTCCTTATCCCAGGGAGAGGCCGCGGCTGACCCTGACGCCCGGTTGCCTGTGGGGTGCCCAGGGCGGCTCCGGCCGTTGGCCTCGCTGGGAGTGGCACCGTGCGGGCAGCCCTCGCACCTGCCCGTCTGTGGGGCAGCCTGTGTCGGTCCCGAGCACCAGTGCGGCCCCCGTGACCTCACCGCAGCCCGGGCTCTGGCCTCCAGGGGCTGCTGGGCGGCAGTCCCAGAGCGGGCGGGCCCAGCGACAAGCCCCCGAGGGCCAGCTGGGAGGATGTGGCCCCTCCTCTCACATGCCAGTGCCCGTGCCCAGGCCCATCCTCCTCCGACCCCGTTGTCCTGGCCGCTGCTGCATGAGGCAGGCATCCTGTTAAGGGCCACACTGCGTCCCCCAAAGGCCTGTGTGGAAACCCCGACCCCCCCCACCCGTGACCGACTGTGTGGGGAGATGGGACCTCCGAGGGGGGCATTGGGGCTGAACGGCATGATGCAGGTAGGGTCCTCCTCCGAAGGGACAGGTGTCCTTCAAAGCCAAGGGGAGACTTTGGAGCCCCCGCACAGACAGGAGGCCGTGCCCGCAGGGAGCCACGGAGGGCAGTCTCAGGGGGAACGGGGCCTGCCAGTGCCGGGTCCTGGGACGAGCAGCCTCCTGTCTGAGATCCAACTGCCCGCCGTGCAGGCCGCCCGTGTCCGGTGCTCTGGGACGGCGGCCCCTGCTGACGCCGGCGCTTGGCTTTGAAATGGCTGTGGACGGACAAGGTGCGTGCACTCGAATGCACACGCCTGGGACCTTCGGTTCCAGGAGGAGCACTGGCGGTTCAATGCAACCGTGTAACCGGCCCCCACTTTTCCAGGCCACCCTCCCCCCTTACCTGCCCTGACCCCGGGGCACCCCTCAGAGCTGCACCCCTGGGTGGGCCTCGTCTGCACCGGGACGTCGTACAGACAGAGCCACAACCTGGACTCTGTCCGGCTCCTTCCGTCACCGTGGCCGCGAGGCGCAGCACGCTCTGCTGAGGGTCCTCAGTCTGCAGCTGCTCGGTCCCTCAAGGGCACCTTCTGCTGAACAGAAGTTGTTCCTCTTTTCTTTTTTTAAGACTTTTATTTATTTATCTTCAGACGGACGGGAAGGGAGGGAGAGAGAAAGGGAGAGAAACGTCCATGTGTGGCTGCCTCTTGAGCACCCCCTACTGGGGACCTGGCCCGCTACCCAGGCATGTGCCCTGACTGGGAATCAAACCTGCGACCCTGTGGTTTGCAAGCCAGAACTCAATCCACTGAGCCACGCCAGCCAGGGCTGTTCCTCTTCTCTTGAGCTGAGTGTGACTTTCCTCTGTGTAGGTGGGAATGGGGGCAGGAAGTTCAATGACTTCCCCCGGGTCTCACATGCCGGCGGGCAGAGCCGTGACCTGGGCCCGAGCGTCCTGCTCTGGGCACAGCCCCATGCTGCCCGTCCCCAGTCAGGTGTCCGTCCCCAGTCAGGGTTCACTCCCCTGCAAACCAAGCACCCCCCATGCCCCGCATCCCCCTGGGGACCGTTCTCAGGACGTCGTGCCGGGCACAAAGGGGGCTTTCAAGGAGCGGATCCACGGGAGTCATCAGGATCGTCAGCCAGACGCTCAGTGGGGGGAACCACAGCCAGCTGCCCCGAACGCTGCTGCTGCGGCAGGTTCGGCGGTTTCCTGTCTCAGCAGAGTCCCAGCGGGCTACTCCAACAGTTTCTCAACCGCACTGGGCACCGCGGGGACGGGGGTGGGCCGTCCCAGTGACAGGGTACGTTAGGTCTCAGCAAAATGAAGGTCTGAGTTGACTCGAAGGGAAGAAAAGAAAACAAACAACCACACCAACGGCACCGTCCAAGGACGGCAGCGGGGACAAGCCGTCCCGTGTCCCCACGCAGGCCCCTTCCCGTGGGAGGCGTCCAGCTGCCCCCCCACAGGCGACTGGAACCGTGCACACTCCCCCCCCACCCAGCGCCAGGACGCGGGGGGCCCTCGCTGAGCAGAAATCTCGGGGCCTTGGGGCCAACGCCAGTGGAGGAGCCGCCCCGCCCCGTCTGGAAGCGCCAGCTCCCCGTCCTCAGGCAAACCCGCGCCCCACCTGCGGGGCCACCGGGTCCTGTGGGGCCGCCAGGTCCTGGGGGACAGTCTCCCCAAGCTCAGGGACTCGGCCGTGAAACCAGCCCCTCCTCGAAGCTCATGCGAGCAGGTGCCCTCGGCCTTGAAGGCCAGGCCTTCCTTCTCGGCTCCAGCTGCGACCGGGAACCAAAGACCACGGCGTGGGGCCCCACTGGGGGCGGACCCCGAGACAGGAAGGACAGCCGTCCCGCTCCCCAGCGCCCCTCACACTTCTGGGGACCTGGGCGAGACCTGGCCCCACGCGAGACCTGGCCCCACCCGGCCCGCGCGCCCTGCAGAGTGAGCTGCCGGGCCCCACCACGGTCCTGGGGCCCCGGCAGTACCCGGGCCTCAGCCACCCTCAGTGCCCTGCACGTGGCCGAGGCCGTGGTCTGTTCACACTGAGATGTTTCCCGGGCACCTGCTGCGGCCCCTCCACTGGGTCGCGGGGACGGAGGGCGGCTGTCCCTCTGGCACAGTTGTCCACCCGCTGTCCCCACAGAGTCCCGGGACCCTCACCACCACACGGCGCTGATGAAGCCGGTACCGCCACGCCTTGGTGCGGCGCGGTCTGCGACCTGGGTGACAAGTACAGACATGTGGGCCCTAGAGCCCTCTGCTGGGGTGGGGGCACCCAGCGCGGCCCCAGGCGAGGGGCTGGCATGATGCAGGGAGAGGCAGGGAGAGGAGCCCGTCCCCGGGGGTGGGGGTGGGGTGTGGGGGGAGCACACAGGCCCTGCAGGGACTCAGCCCCTTCATCTCCAGGGGCCTGAACTCAGGGAACCCCAAGGCCCCACTTGGAGCAGAGGCCAGCCCCCGAGGGACAAAGGAGCTTTCATCGGAGTGCCTTCTCAGCACTTTCCCGTCTTGGCTCCAGGCAGCGCTCCCAGCGGTGCAGGTTCTAAAGCCCACAACACTGTCTTGTAACGTGTGACTGGCCTGGGAGGTGCCCTGGGCCGGAGCCTGTCTGTGCGGGAACTCGAGGCCATGCCCCCCCCACCCCCTTGCAGGCCCCTGAGCCCCGGCCCCTTCCCCCAGCACAAACGGGTGCCCAGGGGCATGCGAGGGGCCTGCGCCCCGCCCGGGACAGACGGCCCGAGGGCAGGAGAGGCACCGGCTCCTCCACAGGCCTCAGCAGATGGACATCCTCGGAGGAGCTGGGTCACCAGAACACGCCCCCACCTCCCCCAAACCCCGCCAGACGGTGGTCCAGGAAAGGGCCCCTCCGTCGGCGCTGGCTGCCGAGAGCCTGTGGCTGAGCAGGGCCCAAACCACTGGCCCAGCAGAAAACACTGCCCGGTAACCCTCGCCGCCTTCGAGGGTGCCACCCGCCCAGCGGCGGCCCCCGCTCAGCCCTGACAGACTAGCGGTGCTGCCACCCTCGGCCAGGAGCCTGGCTGCTGCCCACTGGCAGGTGTGGGAACGAGAGGGCGGGCCAATCAGAGGCCTTCCCGAGTGTGCGCCCACCCCCTGAAGGGAAGACACCGAGGCGGGGGCCCTGCCACCCTGGCCGAAGGAGCACAGGGGAGGAGGCCTCAGTCCGTGGGTCCTGCAGCCCCAGGGCCCTGTCCTCTGCTCGCCGCCCACCAGCGCCTCCCTGCACGCCCGCTCTTCCCCTCCAGGGGGTCTGGGGCACGTGCCTGCTGCTCTCCAAGCCCCAGCATCTGCCCCGTTGCCCGGTCCTCCTCAAGGAGCTGTGCTCGGCCCTCCTGACGCCCCACAGCCTGGCCGACAGCCGAGCCTGAGACGGGCAGAGCAGGACGCCCGTCCACGGCGGGCTCTCGGGTGCAGGGACCGGCACCCCAGCCCGAGACAGGCAGCAGGTCTCCACGGTGGCAGGTTCAGTCCGAGCGAACCAACACGTCCCTGCCGACGGCTGCGGTTCTGCCAAAAGACTCGGCACAGACAGTCAGGCTGCCGTGTCCTAAGGGAGCCACGGAGCCCAAGGGCGACAGCCAGGTCCCAGGAGACAAGGGACAGTCGTTCCCCCGGCCTCGGGGCACCGAGGGAGCTGCCAGGGCTCTGTCAAGGCCAAGAGCGGCCTAGGGCTCGAACATGTCTAAACACATGCAGGAAACTCACACACACGTGTGCACAAGCACCCGGGGCTGCCCGCACTGGGGTCAGGTCCTAAGACAACAGGGCGGCTGCAGGGTCCCAAGGCCTGGGTCGGAAAGGGCACACCAGCTCTCGGTCGGGGCCACGGGGCGACTGTGTCAACGCCCCCCCTCACCTCCACCAACCCCCCTCCCCCACCGAAGCCAGCGAGCTGGGCACCAGGGGCCTGAGGGACCGAGAGCCTCGTTTCCAGTGAGGGAACTGAGGCCCGAGAAGGGAGTTGACCCGGCCATCCCCACAGGGAAAGGGGGGTCCCCAGGTGGCCTGCGGACTCTCGTGACCACCGACAACGAGCTCGGGCAGGACTGCGGGTTCTGGCCGGTTCTGGCCACACCACAAGAACCCCCTGAACGTGCAGCACCTGACCCGTAGTCGGGGGCACTGGCCTCTTCCCCTCAAACTGCCGGATAAAAAAGTGACCACAGCCAACACAGCACTAACTGTCCGGTGTGAATGAATCAAAATCACAGCTTTTTTCTGTCAGATCAGCAAAAACATGTTTACTGGGGGCGCCCCCGGTCATGTTTACCGAGGCCGGACTCGCTGCTGCAGGGTCAGCAGCGGTCACTCAGGACCCGCCCGGACACCCGTGTGCCCCCAGACTCCCCTGGGCCCACTGTGGGGATGCACTTAGGACCTGTGAGGACCGCTCGTGGATCCCCCTCAGGAACTTGGCGCTGAGACGCCGCTCGGACCCCAGACTGCGCACGCTCTGGCCCACAGCCTGAGCCCAGCCTGATGGAGAGGCGGCCCCCATGCCAGCCCGGGGCCCGGCTCACTCTGTGCGCAGGGTCGTCCGACACGGCCGCCCGCGTGTCTCCGGTGGCGCTGAGCCAGGGTGCAGCCCCCCGGACGGGGCCCGTCCCGGCCAGCTGCCCTGGTCGGCTGCAGACACGGCCCCCTCCCAGAGGGGCCGAGCCCCCCTGCCCAGAGGAGGGCTCTGCTCGCCCTGGGGCACCGCGGCTTCCAGGTGAAGACGCGCCCTCACTCCTCACTCGGAGACGGATCTGAACGGTGGTCTCAGCCTTGACAGCCGCTCTGCACTGCTGCGCTGGGGCGGCGCGGAAGTTAAGAAACGCCCCGAACCCCCTGAGCGCTGAGCCCCCTGGACGTACTGCTCCCCCGTAGTGGACCTCCACACACTCCCCACGCAGAGGGCGGCTCTTCCGCTGGCGCCTTCCCCAGTCCTGCCTTCTGGGGCCTCGGGTTTGGGGGCGGCGGTGAGCACGAGGTCCTGCTATGGTGGGGAGCAGGGGGCAGGGAGCGGGCAGCCAGGCCCCAGCGTCGGGTCCTGGTGGTGTGACCCTCGGGACTCCTGCGGGCCCTGCCCGGCCCCCGGGTCTCACCGGACTCCACCCACGCTGACTGGCCTCGGGGCTCCGCAGCGCCACACGCAGGGAGCAGTGCCGACTGCCACGCCACCGGCGTGTCCTCTCCGCACGCCACCACGCCGGGACCTTGGGGACGGGACCGGTCACTCGGACACAAAAATGAGAGTCACCCGAGAGTGGTGGCATCGCTCTTTAATCGCAGCGAGGACAGCGTCTGGCCCGTTCACAGGGGGCGGGCTCACCCACGCGGCCGACTCCCTCCTCCCTCCCGGGGAGCCGTGTCCTCCTGCCCGGGGCCCCCGCCCGGGCTCCAGAGCCGGTGGCCCGCCGTCCCGAGGAGCCACGCCGCTCGCCCCGCGCCTCACTGGATGTCGTCGTCATCGAAGAGGTCTTCGAACTCTGCGAGGAGGAGAAAGCCACACGTCCACGGGGCAGACGGGCAGGTGACGGGAGAAACCACCCGAGAGGAAGAGTGTGGTCGCCGGGAGCACAGGGGAACACCGGATGGCCGAGTGCAGCGAAGGCCTCTGCCCCCCGGGACAGGACGGAGACCGGCCACACTGACCAGACACCCCCCGGGCCTCTGCTCGGGGGTCTGCTCCCCGGAACACCGTCAGGGGCCTCGTCCCAGGACCGCCCTCGCCCCGTCTCACGCCAAATCGCTCTGGGACGCAGGCCACCGGGACCTCGGTCCCAAAGTGGGAAGGGCCTGGAAGGGGCCCCATCGGAAGTCCACGCGGCCTCGAGTGACGGCTTCTGAACATGGGACGCTCACCGGCTGATGGGTGGGGGGGCCATCGGCACTGCTCCTACTGCTCAACGCCCCCCGCAGGTCCACCCGGGTGCCTCCCAGACGTACTCCCGTCGGGACCGCGCTAGGAAAGCACACCAACCCCCGACACAATGCACTCAAAGCCACGAGCCGGCGGAGGGTGCACCAGGCTCCGGAAGGGGCATCAGGACGTGCGGGAGGGTCGTGCGGTGTCAGGTGTCAGAGGTCACAGTCCTGCAGGGCCCGAGCCGCACGGTGTGAGCAGCTCAGGGAAGGCCCGCACCCTCGGGGGTTGCTCCCCTCCCCTCCTGCTGGGAGCGGAGAGACAGGCTGCTCCGTCCTCCAGGCTCGGCCCCAGTGTCACCCCCCCCGCCCCGCCCTCTCCGGACGTGGAGGCAGCCGGGCTCTCTGGGGAGTCTGTCCCTGTCCCCAGCGGGCGGCCTGGCCCTCCCTCAGGCAGCGACGGGCTGAGAAGGAGCCGGGAAACAGCCTGGACTCGGGCCCCCGAGGGTCACGGGCTCGCTGGACACCAGCGTGGCGAGGGGACAGCCTAGCTGCCGCTAACCAGTGCCGGTGCTCTGCGGTGGCCACCCTGGGTTACGGAAGGGTGGCGGAGGGAGGAGACACCACTCGACCCCCCAGGAAACCCTGCGTTTCTGCTGACGATGGGCCCCCTGGGGAGAGTGAACACCACCCGCAGAGACGCGCTCTCGAGGAGCCCGACGACCCAGGACCACAGCCCCGGGCCGTGTGTGCGAGTCTCCTGACAGCCCCCGCCGACTGTCGGTCAAACTGCACACCCGCTCTCCCGCCCGGCCCCACAGGCGTGAGCACCCTGGGGCCCGGTCCCGGAGGCCGCAGAGGGGGGCTCCTCTGTGCAGGCAGCGCAGGGCCAGGGCCCGCGGCGAACGGAAGGCGAGAAAGCCCGCTCCCGGGGCGGGGGTGGGGGGAGAGCAGGAGGAGAAAGGCAGCTGGTCCCGTGCCCGTGCCCCACAGGCCAGGCCCAGGCCCAGGCCCAGACCCAGGAACGCGTCTGCGGCTCAGGCCCCACGCCTGGAATGCGAAGCTGGGAGCAATTTCCTGCTATTTTCTCCTCCTGAGTGACAGGCCTGACGGCCAGAGCCGACAGCCGCGCCGCCGCGTCGCACAGACGCGCTGTGTTCTGCACACGGCACGGGGTCCGGCTTTCCGGTCCCTCCGCCCAAACCACTCCTGTCGCCCAGGCGCTGCGCGGCCTGCGGAAGGGCGTCGTCCGGATTGAAGCTGGCGCCCCGGCCGCACCCTCACCGTTGAAGAAGTCCGCGTGAACCGCCTTTTCATTGGCCGCCAAGTCCATCAGGAGCCCCGTGCTGCCTCCGGCCTGCGGAAGGGAGAGGACGGGCGAGTGAGCCGTGGTTTCAGAGAGGGCGGCCGTCCAGGGCCCACACCGCTGCCCGCCACTGCCCACAGCCAGAGGGTCAGAGCCGCAGAAGCTCGCAGGCCAGAGGTGAAAGAAGCAGATGGGATGGAGATGGACCTTTCTTGGGTCTCTCCCCTGCCTCTCGGAGGGCCCTGCCACTGTCCCGAGCATGGCTTCTCCACCGGCCTCCAGCTGCGGGTCCACAGCCCTGCCAGGCGCCCCCACAGCCCACGGGTGCCCGCAGCTGCCCACAGCGCTGAGCCCAAGGGCTGCTCTGCTCCTTCTGAGAACTAAACCATGACCTCCGGGGACCTGCCGCTGCCACAGCTCCGTGGTGGCAGCAACACCGGGCCACACCCAGAGCGGGCTACCTGGTGAGTGCAGCACCTGGAGGCTCCGCCCCTGTGGCCGAGGTTGGAGCGGAGCCGGGAGGCAGCACCCGCAGCACTGGCCCCCAGGCCCTGCTGCACCCTGCCTGCAGCACCTTCCCGGCTCAGTGGTGAGCATATCCTGTGTCCCCAAAGCCTGGGATTCTCCACCTCCTCCCCTCCCCTTCCCCACAAGCCATGGGCTGGGTGGAGCTTGTCCCTGCCTCCACCTACCAGTGTCCTCTTTGCCCCTCCAGGCTCCTGTTCCCCAAACTCTCCAGGTCAGTGCCCCCAGTGGTTGCACACGGCACAGGGCGGTGACTTGAACACAGGCCTGAGCAGCCTGGGTCAGTGGAAGTGCCCTGAGTGGGTGCGGGGAGCCCAGCCAGCCCACAGGGCTACCGGAGTCTGGGACGGGCCAGCCACCTTCCCCAGCTCCCTTCCTCGGCCCACACCACTGGGCCGGCTCTCGGCGGGCCTCCTCCCTGCACCGTCGTCCACCTGGCCCACGGCCCGCGCAGCGCGTGGCTGCAGTCCGCTCTCGGCCTCTGCTGGGCCTTCCGCCGGCGGGAGAGCGCTGAAGTCAGGGTCCCTCCCCCTCTCCACCCGCGCGGGTGTGCAGTCGGCGCTGGGCCCGCACGTGCCGGCGCGGACTGCGGCTGCCCCGGGCTTTCGGAATGTGAGGCTGACCTCGGCGGCGGGCCTGGCACCGGGAGCTGAGCCGGGCGGCAGGCAGGGCCATCGCGACGGGGGGGGGGGCACGCGCGCGAGACCGCCTCGTACCCCCGTGTGACCGCAGAGTAGGGTCCCCCAGCAAAACCTCCCGTCCGCGGGCAGGGTCACGCGACGCCAAACAGCCTCCGCCCCGCGGCTCCCGGTGCGGGTTCCGGCCTCGCGCCAGGCTCCCCGCCTGCCCACGGGACGCGCGTCCCCGCCACCGGCGGCCAGCACGGCCCGGCCTCCGTCGCCCCGACAGCCGCCCGCGCGCCCCGCAGCCCCGGCCTCCGCCCCGCCCGGCCCGCGGCCGCCCGCCCCACCTCGTCCAGGTCCACGTAGGGCCCGGCGCCCTCGGGGAACATCTCATCCACAGCCGGCTTCATTTCGGCCGCGGCGCTCCGGGCCTCCCCGCTCCGGCCCACTTCCGGCCCGCCGGCCCCTCTTCCGGGGCGCGCCCCGCCGCGGCAGGTGTAGGCGCCGGAGGACCCGCCTCTATGGTTCCCTCCGGCCCGCGGCCTGGACCCGCGGCACCGGCCCTGGTCCTCGCTGGAGCGGCACAGGGGGCGCCGCTCAGTGACACCGCGTGGCCCGCGGCCCCAGACGGGTCAGCCCAAAGGGCCGGGCACAGAGAATTCTCATTGAAGAGTGTGGGGACAGCCCTGGCTGGCGTAGCTCAGTGGATTGAGTGCGGTCTGCGAACCAGGCATCGCAGGTTCGATTCCCAGTCAGGGCACATGCCTGGGTTGCAGGCCATGACCCCCAGCAACCGCACATTGCTGTTTCTCTCTCTCTCTTTCTCCCTCCCTTCCCTCTCTAAAAATAAATAAATAAAATCTTAAAAAAAAAAAAAAGAGTGTGTGGGGACAATGCAATAGCATGGTCAGTAAAGTTAATAAAATTGACCAAAATTGCATGGTCAATAAAACAGCATGGTCAATAAAGTTAATTACAAAAAAATAAAGTTAGGCATTTAGGGAAAATAAAAAAAAAGAATGGGAATGGTCAACGTAGTGGGAAGGCAGCCCCAGAATGGGGGAAGGAGTTGCCAACCACGTATCTGACTTTAGAATTACGGTCCAGAACGTGCAGAGAACTAAAATTCAACAGCAAACAGCCCCGTTCAAATGCGGGCCGAGGACCGGGGCAGACACTGCTCCACGGAGGACACGCGACTGGCCCCCCGCCCTGGGCGAGATGCGCCCCAGCACTGACCCCCCCCCCGGGAACCGCATCGGGGCGGCTGCGGTCCACATCCCAGAAACACCGAGGGCCCTCGGGGACGCGGGGACCCTGCGGGCAGCGACGGGAATGGACAACGGGGCAGCCGCTGCGGAGACCGGGAGGGAGGGTCCTCGGGAATTAAACGTCGCCCCACTTCCAGCCCGCACCCTGAGGAGCGCGAAGCGGGGTCCGAGATACTGCGCTCGCCCGAGTTCACAGCAGCATCGGTCACAACGGCTGGCATGCAGAAGCAGCCCCGGGCCCCGCGTGGTCTGGCTGAGAGGGGTCGCCAAGGGGGAGGGGTGCACGGAAGGGAGCTGAGCCTGCTGTGTGCCCCGGGGCGAATGCAGGGGGGTGGGTGGGGGGGGTCACAGCCAGATGGGAGTCCTGAATCCCTGGTGTGAGACATCCCAGGAGCTGCAAGGTGGGCAGCGTGGGGGGTGGGGGATCTGCTGTGGGTGACTTGGGGGTCGAGGTTTCTTCCTCTGAGCAAGGAGGGAGGGTCAGCGGGGCCCTCATGACCCATAAATGCAGCCGGGCCGTGTGTCCCAGGGCAGCTGTGGGTGCTGCTGGCACCCGAGAGGGGACGTGGTTCTGGCCAGGGCACGGAGGGCTCCGCCCAGGAAGGCACCCAGGGTTTCGGTCCTTCTGAGCAGCCTGCGGAGAGCACAGTGCTTGCCGTAACCCCGGCCGAGAGTGTCCCGTGGAAGGCAACTGTTCTCTCTCTCTCTCACACACGCACACACACACACACACACACGGACTGACAGGCAGGTCGCCGTCACGGAGATCCTGCCCGCAGGTGGCTGGCCCCGTGCGCATGGTTCAGGCGCCGCTGTGCCCAGTGGGAGCTTCCGACCAATCCCCACGTCTGGGTCTTGCAGTTCATTTACAGAAACCGAATCCAAACTAGCTCGAGGGAGGGAGGTGGAGAGACAAAGAACGTATTTGCTTTTCCCAAAAGCATCGGCTGGGTCAACAGTCTTTCCCTTGAGAATTTAACCCGGCCCCGGGGAGAGGAGCCAGTGGAGGTGGGAGGCCTGGCTGCCCCTGGGAGGGCCGGAGTGCGCAGGGTGCCCTCGGAGGCACCGGGCCCCTGCTCGGGGCGCCATGGCCACTCCCCGGTCTCTGGGTCCCTCGCAGCCCGTCTGGTGTCTGGGCCCGGGCCTGGGGAGGGTCCCACCACCCCACTCTGTTGTCATGAGAACTGCATGATGGCCTCTCTTGAGACACTTGGCGTGAGGCTCCGAGCAGCAGCGGCAGCTCAGTGACCTTCAGGGGTCGCCGGCCAAGCCCCTGGGACTGCACACAGGACGAAACCCCGTCCATCACCCACTTCCGCCCAAACCTAGCAGGTGGCCGCACGTTTCACCAAGCCCCACGTATTTCCGGTTAGGCATCGCCGTTCCTGTAATTAGGTGCTGGACCAAATGCAGCGCCTGCGGTTACGGAGACAGTAAACTTCCTATGCTTTTGTTTCCACTGCAGCACTGGCTGCCGCCTCTTCGCTCCGTCTCTGACGGGGTGTGAGCCGGGGGCTCTCCAGCTCACACGGCAGCCAGGGAGGCCTCACCACCTGCACGGCGGCCACGCCTGTGCCAGAGGATGGTCCCAGAGACCCTGGCCACGCCGCCCGCTGTCCTTTCCCTACCTCTGATGCACACAGCCAGTGGCCTGGGCTCCGGGCACATGGCGCACACACCCAACCCCTGGCCCTTCCTCCCAGGAGGAGCTCTGGCTGCCCTGGTGCCAGAGGCTCTCGGGGACGCACCAAGCATGAGGGGTGGCCGTCTGGGCAGGGCCTCCAGCCCCAGGATGGCCACTGTGGGTCTGGCTGCCGCCCAGCTTAGTGGCCAAGGGCAAGGGCTGGGGGAGCAGCTGTCTGGACGGGACCTGAGTCCCGTCCGCAAGTCAGGCAGTTCCCTGGTGTCTCTTCACCTCCGTTTGCCCCGCCCCTACACTCCGGGTGACCTGCGGCGCCCCTCCAGGGGCGTGATGAGGGCCGGACGGGCCGGTGACACACAGCAGCACATCCTGACCAGAGCCGCCGCCACCGATGTCTCGTGTCCACCAGCAGGGACACGCGGGAAGCTCCGGGTCCTGAGTGCAGCTGCGCCTCCAAAGACAACTACACGCGTGTTGTGTGCACTTAGGTCAGGAGTTTATTGGCGGCCAGGGCACCCGGCGTGGGGGGGGCCCTCACTCCTCCTGGTAGGGGACATGGAAGCCCAGGGTGGTGCCCAGGGGGAAGTGGGCGAAGAAGGTGCGGGCCATGTCCTCGAGCTGGGGGTAGGCGCCCAGCGCCTGGAAGTGCTGCACGTAGTTCCAGAAGTCGGAGGTGGAGAAGGGCCAGTAGGGCATGGCCGGCGGCTCGGTGTAGGGGTCTGAAAGACACACGGCAGCCTCGCTCGGGGGCCGCGCCGGTGCCCTTCCCCCAGGGGCCCCGCAGCACCAGCACAGTGAAGAGCCCCCCCCCCACTGGGAGCGCCCCCTGGGGCACCCCGGATCCTCCGAGGAGCTGTGGGGCACGCCCCAGGCCCTGCCCTGACCCCTGGTGTCGGGGACAGAGGAGGGGGACGGACGGGGATGGGGAGGTCGGGCCTCTGTCCGGTACATACTGAGCAGGGAGGGGTCCGTGGGGTGAGGACACGGTGGGATTTCAGAGGGGACCTCACGTCCCCGGCCCTGGGGTCTGGATGTCACCGCGCCACGCTAGGACTCAGGTGCGAGGGGGGACATCGGTGTCCCCAGACTCGGGGGGTCCCCACACCACACAGAGTCTGGCTCCCTCCTGCCCCGTGGGTCCCCGGGGGCCTGCAGGGTGTGGCCTGGGGAAGGGGGCCCAGGCCCTCCGCTGGCCGACCCGGGGCTCCCCCCCCCCTTCTCAGAACAAGAAGCAGCACCCACCCAGCCCCTCCCCCTCCCCCGCCCCCACCCGACGAGGACGGAGTCAGGGATGCAATACCTCCCTCGTCCTGAACCGGCTTGGCCCCTGCAACGGGAGAGGACGGCTGTCACCCAGGAGAGCCCCGGGCAGGACCCCACTGGGCCCGGCTGCCCAGGGCACTCACCCGCCAGAGACCCCAGCAGGAGGCAGAGGGCCACCCCGGGCAGCAGGCAGGTCTTCATCTTCCCCAGGGCCGTCGCCACCGACTGACTGACTGGCTGACTGGCCGACAGACTGACAGACCAACAGACCAACGACTCGCTCGGGTCCACCTGCAGCGGGAGGAACCAGGAAGGTGAGGCCCCCATCCCCGGGGCCCCAGCTCCCCCCCCCCCCCCCCCCCCCCCCAGTGGACAGCTCCGGAGCACGGCCCGCCAAGAAGATGCATGTTTTCTCAGGACTTCACCGTCATGGCTCCAGCCCTCGCTCTGAGGCCAAGCCCCAGGCTTCGTCGGCTGGTTTAATCCTGACGGTTCAGGGCACTGCACCCCTCGGCTGCCCTGCCCGGGGTTACCTGCCGCCCGTGCCCTCAGCCTCTGCCCGCAGCCCGACGGGCGTCTGCCCCCGGTGCCCCCGCTGCTCCTTATAAGCCGCCAGGAGGCGGATGGAGACGTCACCCGCGGAGCCGTCACGCTGACTTCGTTTCATCTCCCGCCAGGGGACTGCGGGCCTCTGGCGCCCCGCTGGCAGCGAGTCCCGGCCTCCACTCCTGGAATCCGACCCGCAGGTCAGACTGGGAGAAAAACATCTTTGCTCGGGGCATTCCGAAGGGTTTTAGGGGCGAACTCGGCAACATCGGTGCTCGAAGTGAGCCCACACCCCCTCCGCCGGGAGAGAAGGGCGCTCTCTGAGTCTCCCCAGGGGAGGGATGGGAGCCACCCCCCCCCCCACCCCGGGAGCAGGGGGACCGAGGAGCTGCCCCCAGGGGCCGGGGGCCGGGGCGCCCCGGAGCCCTGACAGGCCGGCCGCAGGGAGCCGCAGGCAGGAAGTGCCGGTGTCCGGTGACCACTCGTGTCTGCCGACGGGCGCCCGCCGGCCTGAGTGACAGCGTGGCGGCGGAGCACGGCGTCAGGAAGGGGCTGGCTGTCCCGGGTCCCGGGGCTCCATCGGCAGCAGCGCCAGGGTCTCTGTGGCTCCGGTGACACCCACGATGGCAGCCCTGCCCGGAGGGGTCCCGCGCCCATGGGCTCCAGGGGAGTGTCCAGGGCAGCTGTCCCCACCGTCCGCCCGAGTCACCATGGAGGGTTTCCGGGGAGCCGGGACTCCCTCACAGCCATGAGGCCTGGCGCATCGTTGGGGGACCTGGTGAGGGGGGGCAAGCAGGCCTCAGGTGACAGATTCACCCGGCACACACCTCGGGGGCTCCCCCAGCCTTCGGGCACCTGATCGTCGCACCTCAGCCTCCTGCTGCGTCAGCAACCTCGCCAACGAGCCCCTCCCCCCCCCCCCCAGACCCCCGCAGAGCGGCCCGAGCCAACCCTTCGGGCCCACCCACTGTTCTGTCACCGCCCCGATCCCCCCCACCCCCCGTATCTGCTCCCTGCGTTTCTGATGCCATCAGTGGTCACATGTGGTGACCTCGGGGTCACACTCTGTCCCTCGCCGTGCAGCTCGCGTCTGAACTGCAGGGTCTGCTCTCCGATCCGGCAGCAGAGACGCAGTGGGCCGGGCCGGAGAGGACGCAGCGGCCCCTTGCAGACAAGGGCTTCGGGGGGACTGTGCGGGGTCTCCAGTGAGGGGCCTGACCCCCCGACAGGAGGGTGGACGGCTTCTCGGGGCAAAGGAGGCTCCGCGGAATGTAGGGGTTCAGGCCCCCAGCTTGGTGGGAACAGCCCTCACGGCCCCGCCCAGGTGAAGGGTGAAAATAAACTGCCAGGGGCTGTATCTTTGTAGCTGTCCACTCGGTGCAACCCTGTAGCAGGGGAAAAGGAGCGATGAGCAGCGGTGGGGGGGGGGTGTCTGTTGTTTCTTCTTTCTGGGTGTATCTGCTGCCCTTAGTTCATTGCTTGGGTGCATGGATACACACTTTACAAAACCGCCACCAATGGCCCCCTGTCACTCAGCATTCTGACCTGCGGCCCAGGGTCTACCTCTTAGCGGCTCCGCCGCCACGCCCATGCCCACCCCACACCCCTCCTGAGCCCGCTAAGCCTCCCTCGCTTGCTGGCCTGCACGCAGCCCTCCCCTCCCCCTCCCGGAGAGCCCCTCCCCCAGAAGTCAGACACCCCTCTGCCCCTCACCCAGCAGTCTTTCTGCAGAGCCCCCGCTGGGGTTCCCACCCCCAGTCTCGTATTGTTCCTGTTCAGTGGGGACCCTAGAGCCACAGACTGCCCGGGGGTCCTGTTAGCATGCAGGTCCTGTGCCACGCCCTCTTCCAACCATGTTGTTTGACAAGGTCTGAATGTGGAAAGAGGGCATTCAAGGAATCCATCTTCCTGGAAGAGAGCGTGGCATACAAAGGGGGGCGGTAATTTTTCTGGGGATTGCTTTTAATAATTTCCTTGCTAATATCAATCATGGTCTTACTTTGTACCCTGATTCCCATAAGAACAGGCCATGAGAAGAAAGAGGCTCGAAAAGAGTCAATGATTGATTTTGAGGGAAATTCTGAAGGGACAACTAGTTCTCCCTAGACTATTGAATCATGCCCAGATTGTTTTAAATAAGGTGTTTATAAACCTGAGTAAGAAATTATCCCCGATTGTTCTCATAAAAGAATTCATAAATCAGTTACAATAGGTTAAATTATTGGCGGACTTTCCCACGCCTATCCTTACCCATAGATACAAAAAATCTTTCAAGAAAATGAGAAAAAACTATATAGACCCCTACCCACAGTCCAAAGATACCCCTGGGTAGCATATTAGATTATTGGCAAATTATGGTATCCCCCAAAAGGAGCTAATGGTCTCCAGAGGGTTCCAGATCTCCCATTGCCTTATACAGGAGCATATAATGAGGGTGGCATTAGAATGGTCAGTAAGGATGGAGTCCAAGTGCCTTATCATAGTCTAAATTTCATGGAAAGGCTAGCTCGAAGCAGACCTCCCTGGTGTTTATTAATTAAGAAATAAAAAGAGTTTATTGTAGCTGAATTTCCTGTTTATCTCTCCTTACCTGTTGGTTTTGGAGATTAAAAGGTGGTGGGATTGTTAGATATCTATATTTCAGGTTTATTAATTCGCATAATTCCAATGAAGTTGTATAAAATAATTTCTTGACCAAAGAACAAAATCCCCTCTAATGAAATAGCCCCTGAGTGTCTAAAAGTTGTTGGAGTAACAGCCCGCCTTTACCTTGAATAGGAATATATATCAAATAGAATTAGACAGGCAAAGAAATAAGAAAAGCTGGTTAACTATTATAAATTAAGCACATAGAAACAGTTACCAGGGAGTTAGAGTCCATGGTACATAGAGAAATATTTTAGACAGAAAAGGTAAATAGGTAAGTTAGACATCACAAAGGCCTTATAATAAATTTCCTATAACCTCTGTTCAATTAGCGTATCCTTTTGCTCCATGACAAATTCTGAGAACTTTAATAAACAAAAAGACATTCAAACTCTGTACATACAGCTATTTCTAATTGTCTGATTTATGGCTCTCCTGGTTAAAATAATCTTTGTTTAATATAACTGAATCTATGGGAATTTTTGTACTTTTCCTGGTTACCTTTGTATTAATTTTTTTCTGCTTTACCTAATCGCAAATGTCAATCACTGCTAAAAACGAAAGTATAAAAACCTGCTTGTACTTGCAATAAACGGAACAGAGCATCACTGTCCTCTGAGGCGTGTTGTCATCTGTCTCCCATCGCCGACGCCTTACCCACCTTTCAGGAAACCCTGGACCCAGCTGCAGCTGGACCTCGGCAGTCCTGGTCAGCAGGTTGGGGGAGAGCCCTGGACTCTGCGTTCCAGCGAGACCCCAGCCCAGGCGCCCCTCTGCGGGTGTCCCCTGGAGCACCTGTAGGAGAGTGAGGCACGGGCAGAATCGCCTAGGGGATACCTTAGAATGCAGAGCCCAGGGCCCCTGCCTCTCAGAGCCTCAATTCAAGAGCTCAGGGCAGGCCCAGGACTCTGCATTGCTATCCCATTACCAGGGGTGCTGAGCAGGCCGGGGGCTGGGATTTGGGAGCTACTGTCTGAAGCAGAGGTTCCTAACCCAGGCTACATTTTGGATCACAGGCCAAGCTTTTAAACCTTGGGGATTTCCAGCCCTAGCCTCCTAGGGTGGGATTCTGCCGCGCCGGTCCTGGTGGGGTCCAGTGGGGCCCAGGTGGGTGGTGGTGAAATCTCCCAGGTGACTCTGCTGGGAAGCCTGGTCGCCTCCCTCTGCCTGGAGGCGGGTCTGGAGCCCTGCTCCCCCAGCCCCCGCCGGCCACCCCTGAAAGCCCCACCTGCTTGCAGTGGAAAGAAGTTGTGGTCTTGGCGATTGGAGTGGACAAAGGCCACACTGCCTGCTTCCCTTCCGAGCTCACTGGGCAGAGAGAAGGGCAGGCCGCGGGGCTCGGCCAGCCGTGGGGAAGGGAGCGAGCCAGAGTGGTTGCCAGGGGACCCTTCCCTGCTCTGCTGCCCCACCTGCCCCAGGCGAGGCCGCTGCTCTCCCATCGCGCAGTCTGGGGCGCCCCCTGCCGCCCGGCTCAGGAACACCAAGCGCGGCCTCTGGCCGGCTGGGGTCTCGGAGCGCCTGCGCGGGCTCCCAGCCCCCCCCCCCCCCCCCCAACACCGGCCCTGTGGGTCCCACGTTCTGGTTCCCAGCAGGTGACACCACCCTCCGCTTGACCGTGTGTCTGGCCACTCCCTTTCCGAGCCTGTGGCTCCTTGAGCGTCTCGCGGAGCCCAGGTCTGGCACAGCACCGGGCAGCGTGGTGGGCAGGGGTGGCTGAGGACCGAGTGGACGGACCTGGGGTCGGTCAGGCCACCCCGCGGGCGTGAGAGTGAGGGCTCCGCGGCTCGCGCAGCTGTCCCCGGGCCCCTGGGCAGGGCCGGGCTGCACTGTCCTCCCTCCCTCCCCCCACAGACCCTGCGGCCCACCCGGGTCTGCCCCTGGGCTCCCACCGGGCGAGTGCCCACCTCTCACGGTCACCTGTTTGGTCCCCAGATCCACAGCTTCCGATCGCACTTGTCATTTTAAGGAAAGGATGTAATTAAAAGTCATGACATCTAGTGAACACGAGCGGAGTTTTCGGGTGGAAGTCAGGTTACCCTGGAGAGGCCCGTTCGAGGTGACGCGCTCGAAGCCGTCCCGTTAGGTGCGGGCGGTTCCGAGAGACCGGAACCAGCATCGCGGGAGGCAGCACTTGAGACCCTCCAGGTCCGGTCCGGGCTCGGAAACCCAGCCTGAAACCAGGCAGGGCCGGCGTCCCGGCAGCGGGCTCCAGGGGGCGCCACTCCCCCGAGTCTGCAGGCTGTGCTGGATGCCGGTGGAAGGCCGGCCTGCAAAGGTGCGACGCAGGCTTCAAAGCTAAAATGTTCAAGCCCCATAGGATGCCTCCTACAAATCGTTCCTTTCTTCAGCCGATGTGTGAGCATTTCCCACCAGCTCAGTCCGAGAGAAAGCTTCCAGGGGCCATTGAGGTCCGGGCCCCAGGTGGAGTGGGGTCCGGCCGTGGGGACCCCTTGGGAGACCAGACACCCCAGTACTAGGAGGAGCTCACTGATTATTTGAGATTCCAATGAACCAGGCGCCTGTAGGCTAATTTGGCCGAACTGGCAGCTGTACGCAGGGCCTGCCGGAGGCTCCAGCCCGGGCTCAGCCAGGGGCCACAGCTCACGGCAGGGGCCGGGGTGAGAAGGGGCTCCCGCCCTGGATGTGGAGTGAGCACGGGGGCCTTTCCCAAGGGGCGTCCCCCTGGGGCTGCAGGGTCTCAGTCGTCCTGGGAGGCGGGTGGGCGGCAGGAGAGGCACGGGCATGGACAGGAGCTGGGACGGGGCCTGGAGCCAACGACCCCCACGCTGGACAGACACCGCCCCAACCCCGAGGGCCCTGTGCACGGGGTCTTCTCCCTCCCAGGCAGTGGCCCTCCATGGGGAGGGGATCCTGGCAAGGTGTTTTGTCTTCAAAGGCGCCTGTTTTCACTGGACTTGGAAGCTCTGTGTGGGCAGGCTTCCCCACAGGCCCTGCCACGCCCAGCTGTCCCCTGCTGTCCCGGGCCACCAGGCTGGGCAGCCAGCCCAGCCCCTGCAAGCCCCCGAGTGTTCCTGTCGGACCCCCGACTTCTGCACTAGGTGGCTGGGGCACGGGGCCCAACCTCAGCAAGGCTGGCGGGGAAGAGGTTTCTCCTGGGAATTCAGGGGGCTGGCTCGGGCTAGTTTGGGGCGGACACCCTGAGGGATGGCCAGGAGAGGGGGCAGTCTGAGGCAGGCTAGGGGGGTCCATGGGCGGAGCTAGGGAAAGTGGGGTGGGGACCACTGCAGCGGGTGGTCATCACGAACTGTGCATTGGTTAGTGCTCTCCAGAGAAACAGAGCCCTCAGGACACGTGTGCCCCAGGGAGACGGGGAGAGCTGACTTAAGGAATCGGTTCCTGGGATCAGGAGGCCGGCAAGGTTGAAACCTGCAGAGCAGGGTGGCGTCAGCCCGGGGTGGAGCTGACGGGCGGGTGTGAGTCCAAAGACAGCCTGGAAGCCGAGCTCCCTCTTCCTCGGAGACCCCCGTCTTTTCTCGTAACCCTTCAACGGATGGGACGAGGCCCACGCACACCACGGCGGCTCACCCGAGTTCACCGGAAATGCTGTCCCAGTGACCCGCACGCTGCCGCCTCCCCAAGCCACGGGCACCGTGGCCTGGCCGTGGGATCACCGGTCATGGAGTCCCCACCTGTCCTTAGGGGCTGTCCAATGTGGGGGAGTCCCTGCTGTTGGGGGGAACCTGGCTGCTTCTGGGAGGCAGGCCGTGAGTGGGGGTCAGGCTGGCAGCTTTGCTATTTGCAGTGCAAGCAAACAGGGGGGCCTGGGGCTGACAGAGGTCAGCGGGTGCTAAGGCTCCTCTGGCAGGGTCCGTCCCCTGGGACGTCCTCACCTGGGGGAGGGCGGGGGACAGGGTGACGATGGTCTGGGAAACAAGGGCTTTACGGGGACGCCTGCCTGGGGGAGGCGCCCCTCAGGCCGTGGTGTGTGTCCCAGGTCCCTCCGTCCGCCCACCCACACACCACGGCCGCCCAGGCAGAGGGAGGCGGCGGCGGCGCCCGGTGGGGGCCGGTGTCGCTTCTGAGACGTCTGCAGGGTGGGCTTCAGCGGGAGAGGGGGCTGGCCGCCCTGGGCCAGAGGTCAGTGGGAGGGCTCCCGTCCTGGGGAGAGTGGGCAGACACCACTCAGAGCCAAGGGCCAGCCTGTGCCCACCACGGCAGGACAGTGGGGCAGTGGCCACCAGCCGGGCCCACGGGCAGTCCTCTGGTGGTCTGGGAGGGGGCTGGGCCAGCCCCAGGGGACGGGACTGTCCTCACTGACACCCTCAAAACCCTCTGTCTGTCTGTCTGTCCGTCTTCATGAGGCGTACAGGCCTTGAGGCCCCAGGGCCCACCGTGTTGGGGCTCCGGACTGCGGGAGGGGCCGGGCCGGGCTGGGCGGGCTCCTCCCCGGCCTGAGACAGGCCCCTTGTTTGGCCCTATTCATCGCCACATAAAGGCCGGATTTATGGGAACGGGGGCCCAGCACGGTTCTCAGCCGGGCTGCGGCATCCGGGCTGCAGGGCCCGTCCCGCCGCCCTGGGGCTCCCGGGCTCCCCGGCCTCCAGTGTCCCTGTGGGCAGCCGGGCAGCCACCCGCCCCTCCCTCTGCCGCTCTGGCTCTCCCTCCACGGAGGCTGATAAACAGCAAGCTGCCCGTCTCCTGTCCAGCTGGTCGTCCTAGATTCGGGATTCATCCAGGGGCAGGTATTGTGGGGGGGGGGCCCGAGAACCGCCCCTCGGAATGAAGGCCGGACGTGCCCTTTGAGCTGCATCTGTCTCCGTGGGGGTCCGAGGCAGCCGCCACCTCGGAAGCAGCAGTGCAGCCCGGGCAGCTCCCGGGGCCGTGCCTGCCTCACACGCCGTGAGGGGGCCCCCGTCGCAGGTACGGGGTATTTTCACAGTGAGAAGAAAGCAGGGGACGCCCCCGCCCGCCGCTCCGTGTCCCTGAGTGATGCGTCCTCCGAGTCAGGACCCCGTGGGCGGCCCTCTGCGGTTCCCGCCGGACCAGCCAGGCGCCTGGAGAGCCGGGCTGCGGAGGGGGCATCTCGTGCCGCAGAAACAGGCGGGCCCCATGCAGCCGTCCGCCACGGCACCTCCTCAGAATGAGGGCTACGTCCTGACCCCTGCCCGGTCTCCCGGTCGGAGTCCACCGTTCTTCCCCACGGCCACGGCTGGTGGGACTGCTGCACGGAGCAAGTCGGCCTCGCAACGCGGCCGTGCGTCCAGGCGGAGGAAGGAGTGGTGGGAGGTCAGCAGTGGCCCTCGCCTCCTCCGCCCCCTCGATGTCGGTCCCAACCCTAGTCAAGACAACCCTAAAGGACTCCAGACGGTGCCATATGCCCCTGGGGCCATGCTCCCTCAGCAGCCCCCCGCCCCCCCCCATCAGTGAGCACCTGGCTGCTTCCGGGACCTCGTCACTCCGAGCAGCATGCAGCTGGCACCCCCAACCGTCTCCTGTATTCGTGGTCTGACTTGGTGTGGCCGGCTCCCCAGACAGGAGCCCCCGACAGGCAAAGGACACGCCTTCGGCGGTGGAAGCAGCAGCACTGGTGTGGACCCACCCCGAAGCCCCAGAGGGCCCCGCAGCCCGGGTTCGTGCGGTCCCAGGCTTGCACGATGCTTGCAAACGGCAAAAGCAAACCCTGCTGTTCTACTGGCTGCCAGCCAAGCCCCTGGTCTTGGCGCTGCTGCCCATGCCCAGCACCGAGGGCACCTGCACCCGAGGGCACCTCCGGACACGTTGATGAGGGCGCAGTCCCTTCTGGGCAGAGGCCGGGCGATGTCACTGGCAGTCCTGGGGCAGCGATGAGCTGGGGGTGGGGAGGGAGGTCCTGCCAGCGCTGTGCTGGTCCGCCCGGGTGAGGGGCGGGGCAGAGGTCATACGACCCTGAGAAGGAGCCCTCTGGCGCCGGGAAGCTGAGCTGTGTGCGCGCCCACGAGGGAGGCCAGGCCTGGCAGCCAGCAGCTGCTCGGAAGACCGTTTGAAGTGGAGGCCGCGGGGCTCAGCAAGGCATCGGCAAGTCCCCTCCCCCGACAGGCCACAGCCCGGGCTCCCTCCCGTGTCCCCCCGACGGGGCTCACCCCATGTCAGGGTGTGTCTGCGAGGTGCTTCTGGACCAGGGTGGCCTCCGACTGAAGACCACGGAGTCAGCGACACCCGGGGAGTCTGCGGCTGGGGGCACAGTCCGCTCGCCCGACGCCCGCGGTGGGGTCCATTTCTGAGGGGCTGCCGACAGGTTCCTCTATCAGCCCCGCCTTTGCACCCGCTGCCTCCTGGCTCCAGGCACAGCGGCCTGCGGGAGCCCTGCCCTCTGCCTTCCCACCCTCTCTCCAAGCCCCGGACCCCGGCGCCCTCGGATCGGCGGGCCTGGCCTCAAAGACAGCGGAGAGGTCACTGTCAGAGCAGCACAAAGCTGCTCACCATGTTCCCTTTCCATCCTTCCAGCGTCAGGAGAATCTGTCAGTGTCAGCTCCTCGTTCCTGGTATCGGCCATTTGTCTTCCCCCTTTCCTCCCGGTCCGTCCGACCGGAGATTTATCGCTTTCATTGATCCACTCTCAGGACCGGCTTCGCTCGCAGAGCTCCTCCACTTATTTTTCTCCCGCGTCATCGGTTCTCGCTGTGCTCTTCAGTCTCCCCCCCCCCCCCCCCCCCCCCGCAAACACTGGGCCAGCTCACGCTCCCCCCCACCCCCGCCCCCAACCCTGGGCCAGCTCACGCTCCCCCCCACCCCCCTCCCCCGCCCCCGGTTTCCCAGGCAGAAGCTGCGGCGGCGGGGGTGGGGCCAGCCGGCTGCTTTTCCAGGACAGGCATTCCGGGCCAGCAAGCGCTGCTTCGGCGGCATCCCCGCCACCTTTGACACGCTCCACTTTCGTTTTCATTCTGCTCCGAATCCTTTCCTACTTTCCTTTTTATTTCCTCTTTGAAGCGTGGGGCACCTAGAAGCGTTCTTTAGCTCCCAAATACGGGCGGCTTTTCTGCACAGCCTTCTGCCGCCGGTGTCTATTCTCAGCCCCGCTCGGGCCAGGCAGCACGCTCGGCAGTCCCCGAGTCTCTTCGGATGTGTCGGGGCCCGTTTCACGGCCTGGGGCGTCCACCCTGGCTCAGAGGCGCCCTCGGAGAGAGTGCCCGCGCGCAGCGGCCCACGCGCAGCGTCCTGTGAACGCCAGTCGCGTCCTGCGATGATGCCCCCTCCGTCCCTGCCCACGCTCTGCTTGCTCGTTCGGGCCCCCGCCACGGAGAGAGGGGGGCGTTAGGTGCCCACCAGACACCCCCGCTTTTTCGGGGTCACAAGCAATGCTGCACTGAGCACCTGCGCACGGCCGCCTGCGGCCTGGCGTCTGTCCGTCTCACCCGGGTGGCACCGCTGAAGGGCTCTCCCCTTCCAGGGGGGGGGGGTCTTCTCCTCCCAGGACGCGGTGTCGCGCCACGGCTCTGCAGCCGCGTGCACGCACGCCCGTTTCCCCAGCTCGCTCGCCCCCGCGGCCGCATCGGGAAGGCTCGCGTCCCCAGAATGCGAGGTCCCTGGACAACCACGTCCGGGTCGGAGCTGCAAAAACTCTGCGCCGAGCACCCCGGCCGGCCTCAGCGGCTTCAGGGTCTGCCTCGCTGGACACAGAGGCCCGCACCGGAAACGGAAATGGAGGCGGGACGCCCGCGGGTTTTCTCGGGCGCCCCCTGCAGCCCGAGATGAGCCAGCGCAGGGCACAGACCCTTCCTGGAAGCGTGGTGGACGCACGACCCGTGTCCCACGTGGGTGCGCCGTGCGCGCGCGCGCTACGTGTGAGTGCCACGTGTGTGTGCCAGGTGCGCGCGCCATGTGGGTGTGCGTGTGTGTCGCATGGGTGTGCCACGTGTATGCGCCACGTGGGTGTGCCCTGGAGGGGCTCCCGCCGTGCCCAGCCTGGTCCGAAGCGCAGACCCAGACCGATGAGAACCACGCAGGAGCGGGATCCATAAATTACCGCGTGGCAGGAAGACTGCAGACAGAACGGAATGATGAGGTCACCGCCACCTGTGCCTCCGCAGGCCTCCGCTCGCAGGTGTGGCGGGCAAGCGCTCAGGACTCGCGGTGGTGGCTCTCTGTCTGCACCTCAGGGCAAGGTGCTCTGGGCTGCGGCCGCGGATGCGCCCACCGCTCCCGCTGTGCTGGTCCCCTGTCGCTCGTGGGGTCCCTGCCCTGTTTTCACAGCTTTAATTAAGTCTCCCCAGGACGCGGGACTTGTCGGGCCCTCTTCCGGATGACCTGGCAGGTTTTCCCCAGCGGATGCCACCTTGATCGAAATGAAACTTGAAAATCTTCACACCTCCTGCCTCACCAATAACCAGGAGTGTGAGCCCTGGGGTACTTCAGCCTGAATGTCACAGAAGCCCCGTGTCGAACAGCCCCCCCCGTGCGGGACCTGCAGAAAGCAGGTTCTGGCACCTGAAGGTGAGGGGAGACGTGGGAGCCACCCTTAGTGAGAGCTGGATGCTGGGGGCGTGAGAGGCCCGAGCCTGCGTCTGTCTCCTCCAGCGGAAGCCCCTGGAGGCTCCCCGGAACACTGGGCTGCAGCCGGGGAGTGCCCGCTCCCTGGGGAGGGGTTTCCCTGCTACAGAGGGGGGTCTCAGAGTGGCCCCCGTGACCCCGACTTCTTCTCAGCCTGTGCAGCCCCCGCCCCCCCAGGGTGTGGGGTACCTGTGAGCTGCTCCTCACTAAGGGACCTCGGCACAATTAGGTGGCTGGGGCCCCTCTGGGGAGCGAGTGTAGGAGGCCCCGCTTCTGCCTCGCCGGCCCCCTCCAGCCCCGATACCTGGTTTTTCTAAGGGAGCCGCTGCGGTGCCGAGTCAGCAGGTGGAGGGAACGAGAGGAGGACCCTGGCCCACAGCCCCCCGGGGGTCGAGTCCAGCCAGGGGCCACCTGAGCGAGCGAGGAGGTGGGCTGTCCCCCGGCCGAGCCTTCAGAAGGGGCCACAGCTGCCGCAGCCACTCGACCGCAGCCTCACGAGGGAGCTCACACCAGAGTCCAGATTCCCAGCCCACAGCATCAGCGAGACTCCAAGTCTGTGCTTTCATTACAGCCTGACCCAGGTGGGTCGGGGCAGGTAGGTGGGGCGACCCTGAGCAGGAAGGGTAACACGGTCACGTACACACCTGCAGCCCCTCCTCCAGAGGTGACCGCCAGGGCCTCTCCGTCTGCTTGCGCCCAGCCCTGCGTGCACACGCTTTCCACGAACCAGACGCTCCGTCTGTTCCAGTTCCGCACTTTGTTTTGTGTCAGGCGTTGCTTCCTCTCGGGATGCATCACAAGCAGCTTCCGAAGCCGGAGAAGCCACACACCTGCACCCTGACTTTCAGAGTCGGTCGGTGCCCCTCGTGGGGGGTGTGAGGGCTTCTCTTCCCGCTCACGTAGGTCCCTTCCGAGCCGCCGTTGTTGCGAACAGCGTTACACACACCGCCGACCCCTGTCTGGCCGCTGCTTTGTCACGATCTGCGGAGGCTGGGTAGAGCCCCTGTTCCCGAGGGTTACCGGGTGGCCCTCCAGAAGCACGCACCACTGCACCCACGTCACCTGCCTCTGACGGGTGACAGACAGGCACGCCCCTGTCGCCCTAACAACAGCTATTCGAGCTTCCTTGTCCCATGGTCCCACCACTTCTCAGGTTTCTGTCTGCAGAGGTCACGTTTTCTCACTGATGGGAAACCCCTCGCTTTCCCCGACGGCTTCCAGAGCACCGGCGTCTCGCGCTGCAGCCTGGGCCTGCTGCTGGCCCGAGTCCGGGGGGCGGGGGTGCTGGCGGCCACCTGGAACTGCCCACCAGCTGGACGTGGTGGCGCTTCAGGCTCACGGCAGCTGCAAACCTCCACAGCACTGGGTGTGGAACATCCTCTGCGACTCTAGAGGAAATAGCGAGATCTAAGAATATTTCTGGCCCTGGCTGGTGTGGCTCGGTGGACTGAGCACAGGCCTGAGAGCCAAAGGGTCGCCGGTTCAATTCCCAGTCAGGGTACGTGCCTGGGTTGTGGGCCAGGTCCCCGGTGCGGGGTGCGTGAGAGGCAACCACACACGGATGTTTCTCTCCCTCTCTGTCTCCCTCCCTTCCCCTCTCTCTAAAAATAAATAAATAAAATCTATAAAAAATATTTCTGATAAATGTGGGCCCAGTATATTGGGTGAATATTTGAAATGGGACTTGAGGGCCTTTGATCCATGGGTATGATGTCAGGTCAGTTACCCCATCCTCGGAATCCCCCCCGCCCCTTCCCCACCCCACCCCCACTGGAGTCAGGGCACCTGAGTGGGCTCAGGCCCGCTCCCCCACTCTGAGAGGTCACCCAGGGGTTGAGGGTGGACACTCATCCATTCCTCCTGTGGACACGTGTGCATCACGGACCCACTGGTGTCAGGACAGAGGGGACAGCGCCCAGGAAGGCCGGGTCGGCTTCAGAGGAAAGACAGAAGCCAGGGCCCCGAGTCCGGCACCTCGGGGGCTCAGCCAGACTCGGAGAAAGAGCAGGGAGGGCCCTTTAAGGAGGTGGGAGTGGACTGGGGGGGGGCCTGGAAAAGGGGTCCCAGAGGAGGCAGCAGCTTCTCCTCCTGGTTTCCCCCCCGGGGTGTCTCCGCCCCTTTCCCCACCCTCACAGAACTTTCAGGAATGCTCTCCCTCCCCTTCCCCTGTCCCTCTTCTCCTTCCCTGTCTCGGGCAGCAGGGTCAGAGTGGCCCCGTGACCTACGAGGTACCCAAGGACCACTTCCCAATGCCACTCAGTCTGCAGCATAGACCTGACGTATAATCTGCTTTTTTACCATGTTTAAGGGCACAGGTCAGTAGTGAAAGTGCGTTCACGTCATCTTGCACCATTCCCAGCATCATCTGCAGACCGTGTCCATCTTCCCGACCGGGACCTCTGTCCCCGGTAAACACTCACCCCGGGTCCCAGCCACCTCTGTCCTACTCTGTCTCTGAACCTGGTCGCCCCATGCACCTCGTGCTCCTGGGGTCACATGGCTTTCGTCCGGCTGTACCTGGCTCATGTCACTCCGCACGCTGTCCTCCAGGCCCCTCCTCGCTTCCCAAGACTGAGCCGTGCTGTGCCGTGGGGGCGGGACTCACGTGGGCTTGTCATCCCCAGCGCCGCTGCACCGCCCCCTCCTGGCTCTGAGTGACACGGCTGTGGACAAGGTTCCCGGGCGTCTGTCCCGGACTTGCTTCCACTTTTGCGCCACGTCACACGGCAAACTGGTGTTTAATTCTGGAGGGACCACCTCACAGCACAGCCCCACGGCTGCAGCACGTGCACCCCACCAGCAGTGCTCGGGGCTCCCACGCCTCCACACCTGCCTGCCCCCCCGTTTCTGCATATTGCTAGTGGCCGTCCTCCCCGGGGGGCCAGAGTTTTAGGTGCATCTTGGTGTCCCTAGAAGCAGAGCCTGAGACGGGGGTGCCTGTGACTCCAGGAGATGGAGGGAGAGGGATGGGGTCTGGGGACCAGGGGGTGGTCTCCGTGGCGGCCATCCCCTGCCTGGCCTTTGGGGATGAGGTGGCTTCCGTGTGTCCCCAGAAAGTTCTCCGGGGGGGCAGCTATGGGTTAGCAGGCAGCTGGACGGCAGCCGGGGGGCCAGTAAAGGGGATCTGAGCTAGACACGGTGCCACTACCGCAGGTCAGCTGTCCTTGAGGCCAGCGACCTGCTGCCCACCTCAACGTGTGTCCCCGCTGACCTGCTCCTCTGTGAGGAATCTTTACAGTGTCCGGCCTGTTTCCAGGGGGTTCCAGACGTCTGTCACTGACCCGTTCTCTCCTTGCTGTCACGTGCATCGCAAACACCTCCTCCACGCTTCGGCTTGTTGTTGACTTTCCAGCCTGCGGGACGATGGGTCTTGGGAAAGACCCTCCCCTCCATCCCCGGAGTAAGGGAGAGATCGGAATCCGTTCCACCTCCACGTCTGAGCGACCGGAGCCTTCCCACCGGTGCGTCCGCTGGAAACGATGAAATCTGCCTGCAGAAGCCGGGAGGACTCATTGGACGCATTGCCGCGGCACGGTCTACTAGGGAGCGTCGTCAGGGCCATTCTGCGAGCACAGACGTAGTTAAGATCGGACCACGGTCCTGGAAATGGGGTCAGTGTCCAGCGCTCAGCCTCCCGGAAACTCACAGCACGTGACAGAATTTAACGGATCTGAAATGGATTTTTCTGTGGGCTAGGTTTTCATGTGCCTATTAATTTGATACATTTTGGAAATTATTCAAGTCCCCTCGGATTTTCTGCCTTAAAAATGTCTGAGGGAGGAGGGGCCTCCCACCCCACCGTGCTGCGAGCCAGGCCCGTGCTCCTTCCTGGGCCCCGCTCTGCCCCGGGCCCTGCACCCTGGGGCCCAGCCCTGCCCCGGGGCTCTCCCGGCACCGGACATGCTCACCGCCCTCAAAGCCTCATCCCCTGAACTTGAGGCAGGTCCCCACGCTCCCACCCCGCACCCCTGGGGTCGGGCCCCTGATCCAGGGCGGGCACACTTTCCAGGCACAGCCTGGGCCGCTCAGGGACCGTGGCCACGAGCCAGGGCTGGCCGCAGCGTGTGGGCTGAGTACCTCCAAGCCAGAGTGCGGAGCCGCAGTTCCCAACCGTTGGCAGAGCCGGCACGGGCCTGCGCTGCGACCCGCGAGGCTCCCTGGAGGAGGGGTGACAGAGGAAGGTGGGGGGGAGGCCAGGGGTGGCATCAGGATGGAGGCCCCCCTGAGCATTGCCCGGGGCCTCCTGCTCACTCTCAGTATGCGACATCCCCAGGGCCCCCACCCTGGGCAGACGCATGTGAACACAGGGGCGATGGGACCCCCTGCACCCCCGGCCCACGCGTGCTGCCTAGCACCTTGGTGACTGGTGTGGGCGCCTGCCGGTGAGGAATGTCCGTCCTGGGCTGGAGGGGGCCTGGAACAGGGACACCTCCACCCTGGCAGCTGGGGGCACGTCTTCTGCCAGGCACGGAGACCCCGGGCAGCTGTCAGCTGCTTCTGACGGGGCCCCCCCAGAGGCCGCGAGGACTGGCAGGCAAAAGGGGACCTCGGAGGCGTGCAGAGCCGGGAGAGGCTTGTCAGGGGAGCTTATCAGTCGCAGAAATCAAACCGGCAGCCTCTCAAGCAGAGATGATTTCTGACACCACTGCCCATCCCCCGCCAAGGCCCCGCCTGGATGGGGGAGCTCCGGAGCACAGCCCCCTTCCTGCCCCCACTCAGCAGCTCCGCTGGGGGCCTGGCCCCCTCAGACCCCCCAGGTCACTCCCTTGTAAAAGTGAAGCCAGAAACCTGCCCCTTCGCAGTCCAGCCAAGCTTGGAAATCCCGGGACATCACGGGAGGATGTCGGAGCTGTGGACCAGATGGGACCAGCAGGCTGCCCTGCGCTGGGGCGTGGCTGGGGGAACGGAAATCCCTGCCGTGGGAGGCTGGCTCCTAAAAACAGGCTTGCATACTGGGGTGCGTGTGGCTCCTGGAACATTCTCCATGCTACCTGCCGGTAGAATCTCACCTGCCAAGCTGTCTCCCAGGGCGCCTGGTGGTAGCGGTCTCACCACACAAAGTGCCATGTTCTCTAAGCAGCGGGCATCCGGGGAACCCCAAGCCCCAGACCCCAGGGCTGCCCCCGCCTGTCCCCCCCCTGCTGCGGAGCCCTCCGCTTGCTCAGAGCGTTCTCCCTGTCCTCTGAGCCGGGGAGGGCCCCGTTCCCTCTGCTTTTTCAGGGTGCTGTCGAGACGCCAAAGCTGCCCTTGCACCTGGTCGGCCCCTCTCCCGGCAGGAGGTCCCTTGATTGGCGTTACTGGGACTTGCAATGAATAATTCAGCGGCAGCTGGAACGGAGACACGGAGCTTCTGATGGCCTCCGGGCTTCCAGGGTTGGAAGACCGTCAGAAACGCTGCAGGCCTCCAGGTGGGGCCCCTCCCTCACCCCGCACCCCCACTCCGCACCCCCAGCAAGCTCAGCTGAGCCGTGCTTCCGGGGCACCCGTGCGGTGGCTGTGGACTTTTGCAATAAACATCTTAAATAAAAATTGTGAGTACGCTGAAAATCGTGGGGCCCCTGCCTTACCGCCTTGTTCACTCCCGGAAAGCAAGGCTGGTTCAACGCCCAGAAACCCATTTGTTTCACACGTCCGCAGTGAAAGGCGGGAAGCGCGTGCGCTCGCCGCAGCGCTGTGCGCGCCCGTGAAACTGGTGCGCGCCGAACCCGCGTCGGGGGAGGCGGAGTGAACGGACCCGTCCGCGGCGGTCCGCACGCAGGCCTGCCGCGCCGCCCTCTGCGGGGCCCGCAGGGAAAGAGCTGCAGCATTAATTATTAAGCAAAAATAGAAAGCAGAAAGGCAGTATATTATATACAAATGCATGAGACATAAATATGGGTACACTTCATATATTTATGTGTAACTACGATGTATAATTTATAGATGGATTGTGTGGGCATGATTCACAACTGATGGATACGTCCTACGAGACGTGATTTACATGCATAATTCATGCGTAATATTACGTGTTTGTGCCCCAGGCCTCAACAGCCGGGAGTGCAGAAGAAAGCCCCACTCCCTGTCACACTCGCGCGGCCCTCCGACCCCGGCCCCACGCAGGATGAGCTCCCGGACAAGGCGTCCCAAGCCCACCGGCGGGTGCTGCAATGAAGCTGCTCCGGCTCCTTCCGCCTGGCAAGGGGGCCTAATGCAGTGGCCCCCAGCGGGTCCGTCCTGCCCCAGGGCCGCTCTGGGGGGCGCCCCCTGGAGGCGGCACCTCGGCACTGCTTCTGAGCGAGGCTAGGCCCCGCCCCTCTCTGGTGGGATCCCGGAAGCCGCTTCCTCCGCCGCCTCCCCGGACAGGGTGGCCCCACCTCCCTCTGGCCGCTCCGGGGCCCTGACCTGGTCCTGTGGGCGCACAGAAGGAGGCGGTCCGCCTGCGGCTGGAAGGGCCCCCCGGCCCCCGACGCTGTGGTCTCGGGCCTGCGCCACGTCACCCGCGGGTGTGAGGAGCCCTCTGCTCCCTGCAGCAACTCCCACCCCCCCCGCCCCCGCCAGACCCCCCCCCACCCCACAGCGAAGGACCAGATGAAGACTCGTCCACCAGAAAAGTGCCGCCCCTCCCCACACAGGCCCGTGTCATTCCTGCCCCTGGCATCTGCCCGGGGAGGCCCTCCTGCAGCCCTGCCCAGGCCGGCGCCCTGCCCTGGGGTGTCCCGGGCTGAGAGAGGGCGGTGCCGCCAGCTGGGAGACAGGGTCTGCTCTGGGAGAGTGTGCAGGCTGCGGAAGATTCCAGAACAGGGCATGGCGGGTGGGTGGGGGACGCTGCACAGGCCCCGAGGCCACCCCGGCCACCAGGACCCTGCCGGGCAGGGCTGTGCCTGGCGGCGGGGGAGACCGGAGAGCCAGCGCCCGGCCGGGCATGAGTGGCCGCCACCAGGTGCGCAGCCCCTGCAGCCCAGCAGCAGCGACCCGCCACCTGGGAAGCCTGAGCTGCATCGTGGCCCCCTTGGCCGGCCCCCCGCCCCCATAGGGCCACGGAGTCTGCTCTTGGACCCTGTCGCTCCCTGAGGAGCACAGGATCACAGACGACTTCCAGGGACTGGAGGGACGTTCGACCTTTGACCCTGACCTCCGCAACCCCTCCCCACCGCAGGGCCCACGCAGGACGCGGGATTCCGTGTCGGAACACGTGTGAGCTGTGGTTGCTGCCACGTGTAACTCCCGGCGCAAGGATTTCTAGTTTCCGCTCCGTGAAGGGGCGGGGCGTCTGCTGTCCTGTCCGGCCGAGTTCGGTGACGTTTAGGAAACGGTTCCAGACAGGGAGCCGCGCAGATGTGGCGCAGGCAGCCCGCGACCCCCCCGCTGCGGCCTTCTCCCGGGGCCGCGTGCACCCGCCTCGGCCCAGAGGGGAGGCCTATGTTTCCCCGGGCCTCGCCTGGGCCTCCCACGGCACCCGAGGGAGAGGGGCCGGGCCCAGGCCACCGGGGAAGATGGGCTCCTCTCTGCCGGGCTGCAAGGGACCCTGCTCGGTGTGGGCGGTGGCCCGTGGGGGTGACCGCCTACACTGACCCTGAGGCCGGCCCTGGAGAACCGAGGACGGCCTTGACCCCCAGGGCGGGCTGGGCTGGGCTGGCTCTCTGCCCCTCACAGCCCGCGACTCGGGGCCCCAGCTCCTGCACAGCACCCTCCAGCCCCCTGCCCCTGCTGGTGTGGGTTCTGGGAGGCAAGCTGAAAGGGCAGGGTTGGGGCAGTGCCCTGCGGCCAAAGTGGCCTGACGCCATCTGGGGAGGACGAGGCCCAGCCCCTGCGGGACGGAAGGGGGGGGCGGGGGCAGGTAGAGGCCTGGGAGGTGTCACGAGCACCCTGGAGGGCAGGAGCAGACAGAGGTGCACCGCGCCCCACCCCCAACCCCCGCCCCTGGGCCACAAAGCTTGTGGCCGTGAGGATGGATGCAGGCCTGGCCCTGAGTGGCCACCCTGGTCTCTGAGACCCACAGCCAGGGAGTTGGGTGGGAGTGGGCCTGTGGGGCTAGCACAGCAGCGCTCAGGTGGGCCTGGAGCAGCCCCTCTGAGCCCCGGGCCAGCTGGGCAGCCGGGCGCCTGGGGTGGCTACTGGCAGCCTGTGTGGGTGGGCGGGGGCGGGAGCGGAGGGCCAGCTCTGCAGTGACAGTCCCCAGGCCACCGGCAAGGCGGGAGGACCACACGCACCCACGCCTCGCTCCGCCCTGACACCTGGCAGGAAGCTGCTGTCAGGCAGATGCTGCTGGACCCGGGCCTCCCGCCGGGGTCCTGGGGACGGGGCAGCGCAAGGCGGCAGGGCAGACGCTGTCAGGGTCTGCTGGTGGCTGAGGGCACAGCGGGGTGGATGAGCTGTCTCACTGGGGCGGGCAGAAGCCCCTCAGGGAGGGACAGGGCCCAGGTCTGGGGTCCGAGGGAGCTCACAGGCGGCAGTGGCCGGGCTGCACGGCCCCCTGGGAAAGGAGGGAGACAGGCCAGGGCCCGGCGGGAGGGGCAGTGGGCCGCTGAGACGTTTACTGGGAGGCACGAGGGGAGGGGGGACCACAGGGGCCCCTGTCTAAGCCCCGTCCACCTGTCCCTCCTGGACAGTGTCCAGCTGGCTGAAGACACAACCACAGCAAGGGGGCGCTCCGAGGGGCCCTGGGGCACGGGGCTGAGAGCCACAGGGATGCGCGCCCAGCTCCGAGGGGCTCACCCGGGGACTGCACACCCTCGGAGGTCAGTGCACCCCCGCTTCCTGGGGAGGCCCTGGCTTGAGGGGCCGACCGACCCCCACCGTGGCCCCACACCTGGGAGGGGACGCCAGAAGCACGTGGCCAGGGCCCCGCAGGCAAGGAGGCCCCACTCAGGCCCCGCCGGCGCGGGCTCCTCCAGCCAGACGTGGGCCGACCAGGCCGTCTCCTCAGCTGCCTGCACCCCGGGAGCCCCCAAACCCCCAGAGGCAGTGGCAGAGCGGGCAGGGGCTCCGCTCCACCCCACATTCTCCCCCTGCAGTGGGAGGACTTGGGTGGGGGTCGAGCTGCAGGGGGCGGGGCCGGCAGAGGCTGCGGCTCCTTCCAGGCCAGTGTGGTGGGATGGCGGCGCCCCAGTGCCAGATGGTGCTGCCCGGGAGGCTGGCTGCTCAGGCAGGAGCTGGCACCTGACAGGGAACTTGTCCTGGGGAAGGAGCTGGGACTTAGGGGGCAGGGCAGGGGGGCGGCGGGCGGCGGACAGGGCCCCTCCCACTCTCTGTCCTGCGTTTCCACTGAGCACAGCCGGGAGGTCACAGGGACAGAGCGTTCTGATTTTTCAGCCTCTGGGAACGTATTCTTTATTAGGCAAGTCATAGACTCATTATTCAATAAATAGTTAAAACAAGGAAAACTTTTGAAAATAAGCAACTGTCAACTGTAATGCATCCCCTTGTGATAATTCTTTCATTTTGCTACGTTTCCTCAGAGTAGTGTGTGTAATTTTTTTGCACAAAGCTGAAATTCATGAAATCACTTGTGAGTTCATCTGAGCCGTGCAACCGCGAGGCCTCGAGTGCTGGGCAGGACCGCGGGCCTGAGAGCACAGCAGCAGGGGGCAGTGGGGGCGGGGCCGGACCTTGGAAACCCCTCCTCCTCCGGCTCCCACAGCAGGGGGCGCTCAAACTCCAGAAAGTGCCCATCGGGTGGCGAGGAACCTGCGTCTTTCTCAAAGCGCAGGGCCAGTCCCAGCTGGGTGTCCCAGGCTTGCTCGCCAGGCTCCAGAGTGGATGGGGGAGGGCCAGTTCCCCGACTGGGTGCTGATGCGGGCAGGGGCAGGATGAGGGTGGCCTCAAGCCCCAGGGACCGTGGCCCAGGGCTGACCGCCGCCCCGTGGGGAGGGGGGGGTCAGCCCCCTGTAGCCGGCGTGAAGGTCCTCAGTCGTGGGGATGCCGAGGCCACACAGCAGGCCGGACAGGGAAGGGCCACCTTCTGCTCAGCGTCTGGAGTAGAAGGCCGTGTGGGGAGTGACGGCGCTCCTCACGCTTGACGCAAACGTCCGAGAGAAGCCAGAGCCACCCCAAGGGGCGCGCTCGTGCCCGGCCGTCGGTCCGTCCTGCACGGGCACTCGCCCACGGAGACACTGGGCCCTCCCGACCGCGCCCTGGGCTTGGGCAGGCGAGGCGCGTGGAGGCCGTGCCGTGGAAGCCCAGGAGGCCCCCTCAGCTGTCCACTGAGCAGGATGCAGGACCCCGGCGGCAGTTCGGGTCACAGGCGGGGACGCAGAGCCCGGGAGGGTTAGTGACCAGGACTCCCCACAAACCCCACCCCCTGCCCGGAACTTGTGCAGCAGCTGGGAGAGCGCGACTCCGGAAGGCGGTGGACGCTGGGCCGGCTCAGCGGGCTCCCTTGGGGGGCGGCACCCTTGGTCCTGCAGTGTGGCCGGAGGGGATGCACATGCACACAGTTTGCAAACCCGGAGCTGCTGGCAGGGCGGGCGGGCAGCGTGGGCCACGGTGTAACGCGCCCCGTCTTCCGTAACCACCCGCCGGGCCGGCCCGCTCTGGGCGGGGCCTCCGCCCCTCTGACCCGCAGCTGCTGTTGCTCCCGCGCGCTTTGGAGCCGGGGCGCGGCCGCCGAACCGGCTGGGGGAAATCTTCGCACCGAATGCCGACCCCGAGGACAACAGGTTTTGCACGACAGGGACTGCCGTGTGGCCCGAGAGCCACGACCCTCTGGGCTCGGGCTGCTGGTCCCAGGCTGCCTGTGGACCTCGGCCTCCCTGAGCAGCCGGCCGGCCAGGGAGGGGCGCTCCGGGAGGGCAGGAGGGGGGCGGGGCGTGGCAGGCCCATGTGCGCACTGAGGCCCCGGCGAGCGCGGCGTGACCCCTGACAAGGTCGCCGCGGCTGCCGGGCCCTAGCGGCAGCCTGCCTCGCGCGGGGCTAAAAACGGCCGGGCCGCTGGGCCCAGAGCCGACTCCGGGGGGGCCACGGGGGCAGCCTCCACCCCAGGCGCTGCGCTCCGCCAGCTCCATCCACCTCCTGACTCGCCCTCCGTGCCCTCGGAGCGTCTTCTCCCCGCGTCTGCCCGTCAGCTGTCAGCGGCTCTGCGCTGCGGTCTCGCTCCCCCGCACCGCTCCCGCCCGGCTGCCGGGGAGACTTCCGGCCGCTTCCCCGGCCGACGTTCATGCATAAACAAAGTGCGGGGTCGCGCCGGAAAACACGGCAGTGGAGTCGCCCCGGGTGCAGGCGGGCGACCTGCTGCTGCCTTGTTAACGCGCCGGGCGGGGGGGCGGCCTCGCGATTCTGGCCGCAGCTGTGTGACAGGCGGAGTCCGGGCCTCCTTCCCACGCCTGAGCGTCAGCCCCACCTCCCAGCGGGGTCTGGTGCCCCCGCCCACCCACCCACCCAGCCCTGTCAGTCAGGAGCGAGCACAGGGTGCTGCGGGCCGCGGCGGGGGCTGGGCAGCCGCTCTGACAGGCTGGGCCGCCTGGACCAGGGCTGCTGACAGGAGGCAGCTGGTTTCCAGGGACGGGGTCGGGCAGGGCGAGGGCACCTGTCATCCTGTCTGCCGTCCTCGCTGAGCTGAGGGGCGGGTCTGAGTGTCCGGGAGGAGCCGGCCAGCCCCTCCCCACAGGCTGCCTGCCCGGAACCTGCCAGCTTGGACCGAGGTGGGGGCATGGGGGTCCTGGGGACACCGCAGCTCCCATCGTCACCTAGCAGGTCGGGCTGGAGCTGATCCTGAAGCTGGGGGCCCCTGGTTCCCCGGCCTGGTGGCGGGGTCTGCAGACCCAGGGTGGGGTGTCCCCGGGGCCCACGCAGCCCTGGCCTCGTCCTGCTGCCACCCCATCCTCTGTTTCTGCTTCTGGAAAACGGCAGGAACCTGCCCCCGTGGAGTGCTCAGCGCCAGGCTGCCAACAAGTGCGTGTCCGCCCCTCCCAGCTGTCCCCACCTGGTCCCCCTCCCCCACCCTGCCCCCCCCCCCCTGTGTGCCCAGGGCCTCCTGGTCCTCCAGGCCAGATGGAGCCTCAAGCTGGACTCCTGGCAGCTCAGGCTGGGGCCTCCCCCCGCCCCCGCCTGCTCCTCAGTTCCCCACCCAGGACTGTCCCCCTCCTGTCTCCTCTGGGCCTGCCCTGGAGAGGCCCCAGGGCGGGGGTCAGCCCATGTCCTTCCCTGGTCCCCATCACCGAGGCGGGGGGCGGACAGTCCCTCATTCCCCTTCCTCAGGACTTTGTGGAGGACTTGTCCGTCTGTCCGTCCTTGGGGTCCGTCTCACCGAGATGCTGCTCTCAGAACGCCGCCTCTCCACAGGGGCAGCGAGGTTCCTTGGCCCCCGTCTGGCCGGCTCGGGGGTCCCCTGTCCCTCTGTGCTCCTGGGCCGTCCAGACCCCTGACCCACGATGGTCTCAGGCAGCAAAGCTGCCCCTTGGTCCGGAGTGACACTCGCCCACCCCGGGGACGGCCCGCGCCTACGGGCCTCTTGCTCCCCCCAGCCCCTGCCACGGCTCTCGGCCCCGCCCCCAGCCGGTTTCCCTAGTCTGGGGTTTCCCCGGTGTTGGTTTTCTTAGAAAATAGGAGAAGCACAACCACGTCCAGCTACGAAGCCATCTGATAGCCTCCTCTAGGCATGGAACATGCTTGGAACATGTTTCACAGAACACGTGTCGCTGCCCGGCATCCCTGACGCCGTCCCTGGGCCGCGCCCCACCCTGGGCCGCCCCCGGGGCTGAGCCGGGCAGCCTCCTCCGAGGGGCATCCGGCCTCTGCCGTCACCGTGAGCAAACACCGTGGACGGCCCCATGTGTACGACCTTGGCCGTCTTCCCCGAGTCCTTGCTCCGTCTATGGGTGGCCATCCCCGGTCCCCCGATGGGGCTCTCCCTGCTGGCCTGACCAGCTCCCGTGGGGTGCTGCGGCACCCGGCCCCGTGTGGGTGTTCGATGCACTTTGACCCTGGGCTGGGGCCTCGGGGAGGTACCTGGCCTGACACCCCCAGGCTCTGGGATCGACAGCGCAGACGGGGCTGGTCTCAGCTGGCAAGGCAGGTGGCCCCCATCCTTGTGAGCGGAGGACGGTTCCATCTCACCCCAAACCACAGCCCCTCCCCCGGAGCCACCCCGGGTCTACTGCGCTGGCTACGCCCAGGCCAGGGGTGCAAGAGGACCCCGCCCCTCTGCAGCAGGGAGGCCCACGTGAGGGCATCTCCAAATGATACAAGACTGGAGGTGACGGGGTGGGGGCATTATGCAGAGCCAGCAGCACAGAAGAGGAGGAGGCGGGAGGAAACCCTGGAGAGCAGCCTGGAAGCGGTGGCGTGGAAACTGGCCTTGGTGCCTGGGCGAGGTTTCCGTGGTTGCTTGTTGAGGAAAGAACATTTCTGCTTCCCATGACCTTCTCTCTGGGTGCCCCCACCCCAGGCCCTAGCCCCTGACCCTGCCCCCTGACCCCAGGGTGGCTCCTGAGTCTCCCTGCTGGAGACAGACGGAGCCTGGGGTCCCCCGGGGTGCAGCTTATCTGGTTTTATCACGGTGTAAAAGCGCCCAGAACCTTCAGACCATCCCATGTGGGTTCGTGCACTCGCTGGCACGGAGGGCAGACGTGTGTGTGCAGGTTCCGGGGGAAACCCGTCCTGGGGGACCTCAGGGAGGACCCTGCCGGGGGCCCCACCCCTGCCTGGAGACCCGCCCCGGTCTCGGAGAGCACACACACACACACACACACACACACATGGGATTGGGGGCCCCTCGGGGTCAGCCTGCCCCAGGGGAGCAACACCTGCCCCTCGGGCCGCCGACCCCGGCCTCCGACCCCGGCCTCTCTCTCCCCGGTGTCCTTGGCCTGCTCCACAGTCACGCCACCTTGTCCGTCTGAGCTAAGCACATGGGTCTGCAGAGGGGACCCCCTTCATGGAGCCCCTGCCCCGGGCGGCCCCCGGCACCCCCTCGTGTGGTCAGAGACCCGCCCTCTGCTGGTCAGTCTCGGGGAGGCCTCTCCCACCGAAGCCTCCCCTTCCCCCACTCCGTGCTCAGCTGACCCGCCCAGAGGGTCTCTCCCGCTGGCCTCACCTGGTCGCCTCTCAGGAGACCCGCTGCCCCTCCGCCTGCTGCTGGGCCCCCACAGGGCTGGGGCCGCTTCTGCACGGAGCGCGTTTCTGTCCCCCACGTGGCCCAGGAGGGAGCTGAGGCGGAGCCGAGCAGGGCAGGCTGGGAGGAGACGGGGCTCTGGTTTCCAGGGCCCTGGAGCAGGTTTCCTCTGGTGGCCTTTCCAGGGCCCCCAGGTGGGAGGGGCCTTTCCCCAGGGGGCTTGTACCGGGGGCTCTGGCTGGGGCTCGGAGTGGACCCCACCCCCACAGACACGCTGTGGGGAGCCACCTGCCACTCGCTCCCCTCTGCCCACCCACCCCCACCAGGCTGGCAGGTCAGGTGAGTCCACCTCCCTCCCCCACCCACAGGGACCCCCCCAAGGGTGAAGTGTGACCCCATGACCCCGAGGGGAGCCAGGCTGTCTGCTCAGTCTGGGGTGGGACTGGGGTGGGGCTGGGGAGGGTGTCGGGCGGTGCCCGTGGCCTCTGCCGTGCACCCCTGTGAGGGGGGACCCACAGCCGCCGGGGCCCTCCCTGCCCTGAGTGACCCAGCTCTCCCGGGAAGGGGAAGGGGAAGGAAGCCAGAGGGAGAGAGACCGGGGTGGGTGGGGGTCCTGGGGGACTCAGGCGAGATCCCCAGCTCCCAGCCCGGCAGTGTTGGGACGGCGAGGCCAGGGACAGGCCCAGATCCAGCGGCTCTGGGTGAGGGTCAGGGTGGCCAGGAGGAGCTGGTGGAAGTGGGGTGGAGACAGCCCAGGAGGGGGAGCTTTGGGGGGCGTTGTGGGGCCCCCAGGGGCCTGGGGGAGGGGCACCACGGTGCCCGCTCTGGTCCTGATGCCGTCCCGGCCATGCAGCACGGATCCTGACACCCCGCACCCACCTGTGGGGCCGACAGCGAGTCCCAGCAGCGCCACTGGCCCTGACCTTGGCCCTGACCTTGGCCCTGACCTTGGCGCTCACCCATCGGTCCCCACCTCCCTCTCCCCCACCCCTGCTGCGTCCTTGGGAAGTGAGGGTGGGCACAACTCCCCCTTCTCCGCGCCCACAGAAGGCCCGAGCGGGGCGCTCCTTGTCCTTGAGAGCATACAGCGTACGGAGAAGGGGCAGCGAGATGGCTGGCCGGTCCCCAGGCACCGAGGACCAGCGAGCGATGGGGCCCAGCCCGCCGTGGCCGGGCGCGTCTGGACCGGTGCCAGCTAACTCTGGACCATGGAGGGTCTGGGGACCTCCTCTGTCTGTGCCTGCTGGCCCGCACCCACACAGAAGCACCTCACTCAGGCCCCAGCAGGGGCTCCGAGTGCCCTCCCCGTGCCCCGGATCCCGGTCCCGGAATAGCCTGACCCCCCGCCTCCCACCCTGCGAGCCTGTTTCCAGGGTGGGGTGGGTGGCCGGCCCGGCCGGCCAGGACCGTGTTCCCGCTGGGCCTGACTCACCAGCCGGCCTGAGCCAGCCCCCGCCCCGGCTGCCCACCCGAGACAAGGGGCTGCCTGTGCTCGGGTCAGGAGGGGCCCGGTGACTCCGCGGGCAGAACGCTCGTAAACTGTGAAGGCCTGTGGCTGAGTGGCCCTGCTGGAACCAGGCCCACGGGGCCCGGCGGGGGTGGGGGCGTCTCCCCCGCCCCCCTCCCTGCCCAGAGGCCCCTCTGGCCTCCCACATCACGTCTGGTTACCGACGGGAGCTCGCTGCCCAGCGGAGCCGAGGGGCCGGGGCTCTGTCCTCTCTGCTGTCCACCCCCCTCAGACCCCCGGGACGGTGGGCCAGCCTTGGGGCCTCTGGGGCCAGGGGCTCTCCGTGGGTGGCTCCCGACTGCCCGCTCGGCCCGGGACCAGCCTGGAACTGGGCTTGGGCTCTGCAGAACTTCCCGGGGAACACGTCAGCGTGAGGTGCCACCCACTCCGTTAATCATAATTATTTTAATTAAGATGATAAGAAACCCAGCTCAACCGATTTAGCGGTGACCAGCAGCTAACAACCGTGGGTGAGCCAGGGACCCAGCTCTGGTCGCTCCCGCTGTGGGTCCTCTGGGGAGGATGCCGCCACGAGGGGGGGGGTGCGGCACGGCTGCTGAGACGCAGACCCCCACCCCACCCCAGAGCCACGCAGACGCTCCCAGTCGGCAGCTGGGCCGCCGTGGGGTCGCTCCGCCGGGGGCGCCCAGCCGGCACCACCCGGACGTCCGCCGCAGTCTGTAACGAGGCCCCCATGCGTGTCTGCCCTGGGCCTGCCGGGGGGTGGGGGGGGGTCCTGGCCCACGTCTGCGCGTGGGAACGTGTCCTGCGGCTGCGTCGTGCTCCCAGCGTGGGAGCCACGGAAATGAGGAAGTGGCCGCTGACCTCGGCCGCAAGGACAGAGACTTTGCTGAGGGAGCAGGGGCACCCGCAGGGCGGAAGGAAGCGCACACCGGGGTGCGGGCAGGCTGGGGTGGTGGGAGCGGGGGGCCAAGGCGCCCGCTGGGGAGGTTTCATGGATGCGGACGGAGGGAGGACACTGGTTCACACAGGGACGGGGGGCTCAGAGGCACAGAGGCAGGGCAGCCGGCTGTGGGCCAAGCGAGGGCTGGGCCCAGCTGGGGTCCTGCCGGACAGCTGACCGAGGCTGGGACTCCCCAGCTCCGAGGGGCAGGGACTCCCGTCACGGCAGGGAGGCCCCGGGTCCGGTCCTCGCGGAGCAGGAGGTGGCGCTGTGCCCCGAGCATCCGCACACCCCGAGCTCCGGGCACCAGGAAACGCCCGGAGAGGCCTGCCTGGGCCTGCCCCCACCCAGCTGACACGGAGCACACAGACAGACGGGAACCCAAACCCCCACCCCCTCTCAGGGGAGCCCAAGGACCTGCTGGGACCTGAGGGGCTTCTGCGAGTCCTCGGACAGGACACGGCTCCTTGCACAGCCCCAGGCCACCCCCAAACCCTGGTCTCCCTCCCGGGTCTCACGGGGAGGGCCCCCCTCCGCCTCACCCCCTCCCGCTGGTGTCCCCGTGCCCCTCCCCCCAGCCCCTCCACACACAGCAGACACTCAGGGCCTGACACCAGGTCATCGGCAAGGTCACGGTCCCTCCCAGGCCTCCTTGCAGGTGTCCATCAAAGACTCCCCGTCCGCACGGCACCCCCGTCCCTGCTGGGAGAGGTTTCGAACCAAATCAGCCAAAGACGCCACAGGAACTGAGTCTGATTCAAAGTCTTTCGGTGCCTCCTGAGCCCCCGAAGACCCGTGAGGGGGTGAGACCGGCTCCTGGTCGCCCGGCGACTGTGCGTGGTCTGGTCTCTGTCCCCGGCCCCCTCCCCGGCGGGGCCAGCGGGTCTGCTGGCGACCGCCCGCCCGGCGCAGCCTCCACACGCCGTCCTCCCTCTCCTCCGGCCCGGTGTCCGCGCGAGGTCCCCCGAACACGCCCCGAACTCGGGCTCTGCGGTCCAGATCACTTGCCCGCGAGTTCTGATAGGGAGTCCCTGTCGCTGGGGGCGTGACACTGGGTGTCCCCGGCGCTGGCACGGCCTCGGGGAACCAGCCGGCCTGTTTCTGGGGCAGGGCCTGGTTCTGCACAGTGGCCGAGAGATTTCAGGGCCGAGCTCCAAGCCCCTAACTCCTCCCAGGACCCGGGGACGGTCCCGTTCGACTTCGAGGAGCCCCCACAGGTGCACGTGGGAGGAAGCCTGAGTCACAAGGGTGCCCCACCCACAGGGCCCCTCCTGGTCCTCAGCTTCACGCCCACGAACCAGTCACGGTGCAACCAGGGACTCGCTGTCCCTCCCAGCTCCAGGCCCTGCAAGGGGCAGGTCCGTTCTTCGCCCCGCCTCCCCTGCCCCGGGCGCCCCGCCTGGTGCGGTGTGCAGCGTGGGGCCCACCCTGCAGACCGGCGCTTGTGCCAGGCCGGCCCCTCCTCCCCGTTGCCGAGACGGCAAGGCCCAGCTGCCCCCCAGGCGGCAGACAAGGGTCCTCCCTTCCAGGGCCAGTGCCCGGCCCCACTCGCAGCCTCACTGCTGCGTCCACACCCTGCCCTGGGCCCCGTTCCCCTGCCCCTGGCACCCAGGCTGCCCCCGGGGGCCTGTCTCTTCTCCCCTCCCACTGGTGACCACATGCCGAGGCCGCCAGCGAGCAGGTGACCTGCCCTGGCCATCCTGCGTAGGACTCAGGCCGCCTTCTACCCACCTAAGAACCCTCTGTCCTCCCCTCCCCACCCGGGGCCTGGGGCGGGGAGGCTGCGGTTCTGAGCCACTGTGACGTGTGTGTCCATGGCGTCCTGAGTCTCACGGGGCCACCTTGTGCCTGGAGCCCAGAGCCCGGCTGGAGGGACCCGCGGGGGCCGCCTGGCCCCCAGCGTCACGGCGCAGCGAGAGCACACGGGGCGGCCGTCCCCGCAGAAGCTCCAGGGGCACCCAGAGACCCGGGCGGCCGGGCGGGGCCAGGCGGGGCCCTGGAGTCCTGCTGCTGCCGCTCTGTGTCCCCCGCGTCCTCCGGGCTCCGTGGCGGCACCGCCCCCCCCCCCCCCGCCCTGTGAGTCCACGGAAGTGTGCGTTGCCGCGTCTCTAACATAAAAGAGCAGCGTGTGTGCACCCGGGGTGGGGCCGGTCCCTGCGGGTGCCTGGAATCGCACACGCGCCTTTGATGGGGACGCTCGGCCAGCCCCTCCCGAGATCAAAGCGGCAGGTGGACGGGCCCCTTTGAAGCCGGCGGGGCTTTCTGAGACGCCGGGCCCGCGGCCGCGCGTTCCGCTCCGAGGGCAGGGCGGGCAGGTGGGGCCCCGCCTCCTGGCGCGGCCTCCTTGGCTCTGCGAACAGTTCTCTGTGGGAGCCCTCGCTGCACCCCCAAACAACCACATGCCGTCTGGCAGGCATGCTTCTCCCCCGAATCTCCTCTGAAAATGACCCCTCCCGGCCCGCCGATCCTGCAGGGACTGTCCACGTGCAGGGCACACGTGCCCCCGGCTGCCCCTGGCGGTCCTGTGGGAGGTTCCGGGGTTTGCCGGACGGAAAGGGGCTCCCTGTGCCTGAGCGCCCTCGGGCCTCATGGCTCACCTGGCGGACAGCCCGCCTGCCAACGGAGCGGCACGAAGGAAATGGAGCCCAGAGGAACTGACATGGGCCTAAGAATCCTGTCCAGCCTCCTGGATCCAGCTGTGCCTGAAGCTCACCCACCCCTGACATTTATGAGTTCTATGATCCAGTCAGTTGTCCCGTTTCTTGAGCTAGTTTTGAGGGCTTGTATCCTTGCCCGATGCCGCACCACTAAGCACTGGCTTCTCACAGAGGTTGGACGTGGGGCGGGTGCTGGCTCCCGGGCCTCCCAGGGACAGGGTGTCACGGCGGAGGAGCTATGCCACCAGCTGCCAGAGCTCCCTCTGCCAGGGGCCCCGTGCTCAGAGGGGCGCCCACCTTCGCTCTGACCCAGCCACGGGCACCTGAGTGACTTCATGAGGCTGTGTGTGTGTGGGGGGGGGGGTCTGCGGGTGGAGCCTGGAAGGGGGCTGCAGCTTCCCGTGGGTATTTTCGTCAGGAGGTTCCTTACAGCCCAGGGAGGGCCGGATTGGGCCCGGCCAGCCGTGCACAAGGACAGAGGCCCCAAGAAGCCGGTCAGACCCTCCCTAGCCATCGCCAGCCATGCCCCGGCCAGTGCTGTGTGTGGGCATGTGTCTGCGGCTCACTCGGCCAGGGGCTACGCGTCCTTCGACCCTTCCAGCTTCATCCCACCCGTGTGCCCCTGCCCCTGCCCACCCCCAGCACACACCCGGCCACAAACGCCACTCCGCCCCACGGCTTCAGCTCCAAATGCCAGGGGCCGGCAAACAGTATGGCCGCTTAGGACAAGGACGGCCCCGGGGGCGGGGGGGCTGGGCAGCAGGTGGGGCGCCCGGGCGTCACACCGGCCGATTTAGAAGCAAAGGCCCGAAGAGCTCATCCCTCCCCCCTGTGAAACCTATTTTAGAGATCAGTGTCCTTTACGTCCGTCCACCTCTGAAGTGTGCTCCAGGGTGAGGGGGGCGTGGAGGGGCAGGTGGGGAGGGCGGCGAAGTTGCCAGAATCCCAGGAGATCTGACCTGTTCGCAGGAGCCCCCATTCCCCGGGGGGTGCTGGGGCGCTCTGGGGTGCAGGCCTCCCACCCCCGAGATGGGCCCCCAGCTGTGGGGTGTGGTCCAGCCCCATCGTGGGGACAGCGAGCGCTGAGGCCTGGAGTACCCGCTCCGCCTGCCTATTGCCACCCAGGAGACCCCCAGGCCCCCCGGCCGGGTGAGCTGAGGTCAGCCCTGTGGTGGGGGAGAGGCGGCCCTTCTGGACTGGGCTCTGCCCCACGGCTACGTCCACGGGCACGGGAGGGCAGGCCCTGGGCTGCACGGTGTCCCGAGTCCCGTGCTCTGGGGGTCCACGGGGGGCCTGCGGGCAGCACGTGTGGGAAGGCCCCAGGCACTGGCCGTGAGGGCAAGAGGGGGCGGAGGCCAGGGCAGGGGCTGCTTCAGACTCTCACTCCCCAGGTCAGGACACCTGCTCCTCCGGCCACCTCGGGCTCCCTGCTGCCCCCGCTGGCGTCCCGGCCACCCCAGGTGCCAGGCCTGGGCACGGGCGGCGCCTGCAGGAAGCCTGGCCCTGAGCTCGGGGCTCTGGCCGCCTGCTCTGCGTCCGGGGCCTCAGGGCTGGGGCGGGGGTGGGGGTCCGCAGCCCTCACACCCCGAGGCCCCGTGCAGGGCCAGCCTCTCCGCTCCGGGACTCGGGGGAGGGCCTGCCACCCGCCCTCAGCCTGGCCTCAAGGTCAAGGGCAGGCCCAGCCGCCCAGTCCCGCGCCCTCCCCCCAAGGCTGTCGGGTCTATTTCTGCTCTCCGACGACCCCGCAGGCTCACCCCTGTGATGCGTCTCTGCTGCCCACAGCGGGCACCACAGAGGCCGCTTTGTGCCCTTGGGCCCCCGCCCCCACCACCTAGACCCCAGCGTGAGTCAGAGGCCGGGGGCAGGGCTGGGAGCCTGAGTCAGCACCTCCCAGGAAGTCCAGGGAGCCCTGCCAGCCGACCCCCGGACCCCGACGTCCCCTGCTGCTGGCCCTCCCTGGTTCTTTGCGTGTTCTGGATCCCATCCCTGGAACCAGCCTCACTGGGTGCTGGTCGGTTACTTATTCCTCCTGTGGGCCCCGAACGCCGTTTTCTGAGTGTTGGCCCGCATGTCCGCCCTGTGTCCGTGAGAACGCTGGTCTGTCTCCCACGCCCCCTGCTCTGTCCTTGTCGGGCACGGCCCCAGGATGGTCCCACCTCACGGGAGAGGCCTATGGAAGTGTGTGCCCTCCCCACCCCAGTTTTCTGAAGGCGTCTGTGAGGGATTGGTAGTAATTCTCTGACACTGGAAACATTGAACGGGAACACCGGGACCTGGAATTGTCTCCCTGGGATGGTTTTTGATAAAGTCCATTTCTTCACTATATAGTGGGCTGTTTTGAGTCTCTCTGTTTCCTGGTGTCACTGATGGTAAATTGGGGTTTTGAAGGAATTTATGTCACCTGATTTGATAGCCAGAGAGTTTGGGGTTCATAATTTTTTTCGATGTATTTTTTTATTGATTTCAGAGGGAGAGAAAGAGAGAAGAGAGAAACATCGATTTCTTGTTCCACTCATTTGTGCATTCGTTAATTGATTCTTGTGCGTGCCCTGACCGGGGATCGAACCCACAGCCCTGGTGTATCAGGACGAGGCCCTGACCGACGGAGCCACGTGGCCAGGGCGGGGCTGATGGTGTTTACTCGGCCCCCTCCCCTCCCAGCTTTAGCTGTGGTGCGGTGTTCGCTGTGGCGTTACGACATCTGCTTGGTTCTCTCCCCAGTTCCCCTTTCACTGTTGCGATTTCTTCCGACTGACGTGTGGGCTGGTCTGGGGGCCCCTGTCTCCAGGGGAGGGGTTTGCAGCACCCCAGCTGGGGAGAAGCCTTCGTGGTTAGTGGCAGAGGGGACCCTCAGCACACGGCTCTCGTTCAGGGCCCTGGGGCGTGCTGAGAGCCCAACAGCAGCCCGGCCCCCGAGGAGTGGAAGGGCGCATGCGAGGGCGTTCGTGGGCGAGGCGGCAGGGGACCAGGGCTCCGGAGCGCACTGGCAACGCCACGCAGGCGGGAAGGCCGGCGAACGAGGGGTGGGTGGAGAGGAAGATGACGGGAGAAGACGACACAGCCCGGAACCCCTGAGTCACGCCGTGACGCTTAGATGATCCCCGTGTTTACAAAGTAGAGTGCAAACGGCCAAGGAGCTGTTGCAAAAACACGTAACACATCAAGTTATTCACAAAACAAAGCCTGAGAAGCCAGAGTTACTCAAACATAACGTGAGGACTGGAACCGGAAAGGAGAAATCGAATGTGCTGGAATGCCGGTCTGCCGGGGGGGGGGGGGGGGGGGGGGTGAAACACAGTTGCTGATGAGTATCAGTGAGACAGAGAAATAGAGGCTGCAGCCCCAGGGAGCACAGAATGTTTCATTTTCAAGTGAAGAAAAAGAGTAAACAAGGGCCCGATAACAAGAGAACGAAAGTCACAACAAAACATAAACACGTTGGGCAGGAAACAGAACGGGATGGAGAGAAGGTGCCCACTATCCCACGGGCCCAGCGAGAAAATCCAGCTCCCTGTTGTCATGGGAGACGGAGCTCAAACAGGACCGGCTGAGCCCGTGCAGCTCACACAGGTGGGCTGACCCAGGGAGGGCACCCAGCAGCCTCCCCCACTCACCGCCCGCCGCCCTTCACCCACAGCAGCGCCCTGGGCCCGGCAGGGGTTACAGACGGGGCACCCGCCCGCCTGGGGGCGTGGAAGGGTGCCAGACTGTCTTCCCAGGAGAAGAGGGATTCACCCAGTAACGGCACCGCTACGAGCCTTGGGGTCACGTGCGGTTCACTGTCGCTGGTCCAGGGTTCCATCCAAGGATTCCAGGGAATCCTTTCTCACGTGACTCTTGCGCCCGAGGACCCTGAGCTTCAGCAGCACCCGCCGTCCCCCCCACCTTGCCTCCGGGAGCTTCCCATCGCTGTCCGCCCCTCGCTCCACAGCCGGGCCCCTGAGCACCAGCCGGCAGCAGGGTCTCCGGTCACAGCGAGGGCGGCCTGGGTTCGAGCGAGTGCGGGTGGAACAAGGAAGAACCCGTCTCCGCACGGAGGGGCGGTGCGGTGGACGCGCTGGGCTCTGCGGTGTGGACCTCCGGCCGCACAAACCTGTCGGACAGACAGATGGACGGACGTCTCCAGACACCCGAGAACCATCTCCGTCTGTCCGGCCGGGGGAGTGGGTCTGGAGCCGGGGGTCCAACCCGCAGCCCGGGGCCACGTGCCGCCCAGGATGGCTGTGCATGCGGCCCCATGCCGCATCGGGAACGTAGTTAGAACCCGGAGATCTGTTTGTGATGACGCGTCTCGGTGTATTTAACCCAAGACGGTGCTCCTTCCTCCCGTGCGGCCCAGAGACCCCAGAGGGTCGGACACCCCCGCTTCGGAGCGGGAACGCAGATCCTGGGCCAAAGAACATCTTGAAAACTAGGATTTTTTTTAAATGTTGACACCGCCGCCGGCCAGGCTCTCTGACCAAAGGGCAATCAAGTTAGAAGCTGATCACCAAAGGGGAAAACAGAAAAATACCCCTTGGGCGCTTTCAAAACCCCTCAACTCTTTGCAGGGAGAAGAAATGAAACACTGTAACATATGGTCAGGTCCCCCCAGGCCGCCCGCAGAAACTGACGCGATGCGCAGGAAGCTGTATTAGGGGAAACGGAAACCTTTAATTGCTTGAGTTGCTGGAAAGAAACAAGCGAAACTAGCAGAGTATTACACACCGCAGAGCAGCTGCTTGGTCATGAGGAAGTGGGGAATCCGGGCAGCAGAGGCGCAAGCAGGCGCAAAGGAAACAGGGTCTGAGGGTGCAGGGGCAGGACCGTGGGGCTTCTATAACAACCCGAATAGGAGATCGAGAGTAAGAGATAAGACCTCAGCTCCGCGGGTAAGGAAGGAAAAAAGACAGCGTAAGCCCCTACTGCTCGAAGAGGGAACAGGCTCCCCCAGGGAGGCCAAGGAGCCCCCAGGGAGGCCAAGGAGCCCCCAGGGAGGCCGAGGCGCCCCCAGGAATTGCACGGAGACTGCTGTGTCCAACGTCGTAGAAAACAAACCTCCATCTCCACGAACTAAGCAATTTTCCAGGAAAATATAAATGACCCAAGAGGACCCTTGAGTGAGTGAAGAGTCAAGATGGGTCCTCTTAAAATACCGAGTCACAGAAGAAATTCTCGTGCAGAACACAAGAAATAAAACCCACGCCAAATCCGCCTTAGGAAGGCATACAAACATCCTAAGGAGAAACTCGGCAGTCCGTTGACATAATCACGCACTCAGAGCAGCTCACGGTGGACCTGGGGGGCGTCGACGTTTGTCACCGTGAACCATGGGGCCGCCCGAGCACTGGCTGCTGAGCCCACCCTCACGGCCTGCTTCTCAGGCTGCCCCAGGGCCCCACGGGCAGCGAGGTCAGCGGCTGGCTCCCGGCCGCACAGCCTGCGGGACACGGGCTGGGTTCAGCCCCGGACCCGGAGGCACCCAGAGGTCTCTGTCGACACCCTGGCTGTGCAGGTGGGGAAACTGAGGCTCAGAGAGGGGCGACATATCCAAGGTCCCTCGACCTGTCCCAGGGGGCCTCCCGGAGTCCTGCCCCAGGGGGCCACAGGGGGCTCCCACGGGCACGCTCTCCTCCTCCCGCCCGGGAGCCCGGTGAGGAAGGACGCTGGGCCTGCCCGCTCCCGCCTGGTCTGACCGCGCCCTCAGGCGTCCCCGCAGGGCGGCGCCTGCGGGGGGAGGGGGCAGACCGCAGCCCCAGCGGGCGGAGCCACGGCTGGCTCAGAACCCTCTCTCCCTCCCCCTTGCCGCCCAGAAATCCCGGACTTTCCAAAACTCTGAAAAGATTCCCTGGTGATTCAGCTCCTGTGGTTTCTTTCAAACCCTGCAGTTCATTCCATCAAAAGACACTATTAAGAGCGAAAAGCCAAGTCCAGATGGAAGGAGGTATTTGCAGAAGCCTGGCACCCAGGAGGGTCCGAGGGGCGGGGGCCGCGGGCAGAGGCTGGGAGAGCGTGTCGGGACGGGCACGTTCCCAGCGCCCTGAAGCGGGGCTCCGGCCGCGCTCCCCGGGGAGGGCGAGTTCAAACCGCACGGCAGACGGGCAGGCAGACGCGGAGCAGACCCTCGGAGCCGGAGACCCACGAGGAGCTGAGACACAGGGGCCCCGAGCGGCGCCCACAGGGCGCAGACCGTCCCGGCTGCTTTGGGGACCCGCCTGGCCACGCCCACGTGAAGGGAGCGTGCGCGTATTCTGCGGACGACACACCAATGACACGTGTGCATGTGTGTCACCACCCCCAACGCAGTGCGTGTGCGTGCACGCCGAGAGGCGTGTGAACTGCGTGCAGAGCTGAACGCTCTCGGCCCCCACGCCCCCGAGAAGCAGTGCCTGGGTCCGCCCCCCGGTGCGAGGGGGCGGCGCACCGTACGCACGCCTCCCACGCACGCCTCCCACGCACCCGCAGTGCTCCCTACAGCGCGCCCCCTGCTGCTCCGGGCGCAGGGAGTTCGCGCCGGTGCAACTCTCCTGCAACGGAGGTTCCTTTCAGGGGGTGTGAGGGAACCTTCCAGAACACGGAGATGCTCCGGGCCGTGGCGGGGTGCCGGCGGCAGGGGTGCGCCCACTCCCCACTCCGCGAGCACGCCCGGAGCTGACCCGTGTGCTTGCTGTGCTCCTCCGTACGCGTGACCTACTTCGGGAAAGCGGAAAGCTTACCAACGGTTTAAAAATAACGACTCACACCCACACGGGGAGAGGCTCTATTGAATTCCCCTTTGAAAATAGCAGAGGCCGGTCCTTTGAATGTGGAGCCACGGCAGCAGCCAGCTCTACCCGGTGCCTGCGGAACGGAACGGAACGGTCGTCTGGGACCTGAACCAGCGCCGTGTCCCCACACGACATGCAGCCGCCAGGCCCGGCTGCGTTCCGCATACCCGCCACCCGGAGCGCCCCGCCCAGGAGGCCCCGGCGGGACTGCCCCGGTCCGCGGCATGCTGCTTGGCGGTGGGGGGGCGGGGAGGGGAAGGCAGCCTGAATGGGGCCCCTACTACGGGGTCTCCAGGGGGCTGACCAGGAGAGAGCGCTTGGCCAGTTTCCACCTGGGGGAGCGCGGGGCTTCCTGCTGGCACGTGGGCAGGTGCCCCTCGCCGGGTGGGGCAGCCCCCGCCTCCAGGTCCCTGCGGCCTGACTGGAGCCTCGGTGACACGTGATTTGCATCGGTCGCAGGGCCGCGATGGAGGGGCCTCTCCCACCGACACAGACACACCGTTTGGAAGGAAAAGCTAAGCTGAGCCCCGGGCTTCCTTCTGGTCCAGTGTCCCCAGGCGGCCTCACAGGGTCCCTGCCCCCCAGGTGTTGGGGACACAGTGTTCAGAAAGGGCCCCTTGCTTCGGCTAGCACCGTGTCAGGCTGCGAGGGTCCCAGAAGTCGCCAAGAGAGACAGCGCGCCCCTGTCCTGACACCCCTCGGAACATTCCGGCACCTCGCCCACGGCCTGGGGCTGCCAGGGGCCACGGGAGGGGCCGCTGACCGCGGGATGGGTGGCTCCACGGAGCTCACGCACGCACAGCGTGGTTAACCGTGTGTCCTGCGGCTGAATTCTGCTGAGAGGGCGATTCGGGTTCTCACCGCGGAGGAAGAGGAAGGGGGGGGCAGGAGTTGTGGCCGAGTTGGTGGGTGTTCCTGAGCCCGAGGGGGCTCGCCTCACTCCTGCTGAGGTCAGACCGAGAGGTCGCACGCCCGACCTGCGCGCAGCGTTCTGCTGTCGGAGACACCCAGTGCGGCCCGGCGGCCTGTCTGGGGGCAGAGCGGGCCAGGGCTGCCGTGGGCCCTCGGGCCCAGCCCCACCGACCGCCTGGCTGGGCGGCGTTCCCGTCATTCGGCCCGAGAGTCCGGTGGAAGTCGGGTGTGAGCGGGTGTTCGACTGAGCCACGTCGGTGGCCCCTCGGCCCCCCCAGAAGGGCAGCAGCAACTGGCAAAGACCGGCCCCGGGACCCGCCCCCGGAGCACGCGGTCAGCGTCGTTTCTGACCACGTGGGGGGTGGCGGGTGGAGAATGACCATCCCCGGGCCTGGCCTCCTGCATTTTCCCTCGTCCGTGAAAGTCCGCGAGCCCCGTGGGCCCTGCAGTGGCAGGAGTCCCGCAGGGCAGAGGGGAGGCCCGAGGGCCCCTCCTGACCAGGGCGGCAGCCCCTCCCGCCCCTTCCGGCAGCTTCCAGGCCCCTCCTGCACGCTCTGAGGAACATCCACACCCTCCCCCGCCCATTGGTCACTCCACAGGCCTTGGGGGGGGGCAGCCCCCTGAAACACCTTTGAACGGGATGGGAACGGTCCAAAGGGAGGGAACTTCCTCCCTTTAAATCTCGTGGCCCCTCTTCCCTCTGCCTTGGTGATTTCAGCCGATTTTACTCGCCCCCCCCCCCCCAGGAGCCCCCGAGGGTCCGGAAGGGCCCTCAGCTGTGGAGAGATGGGCCCGCCCGGGGCGGCCGGTGGAGGCAGCTCCGGGGCACGTGGGGGGCGAACGTGTTTTCCCGAAATCTCTCGTGTCCGGCGGCAGAATCCACTGTCCAGGTGCCGGGCTGTTCACAGCCTTTTCCAATCAGACAAAGCTCTGGGCTCGGGGAGGTGTTTCTGGGCGGTGCGGGCCCCTCACCCCCGCCCCCCAGAGCCCCCTGGAGGCCGGCCTGGGTGGCAGAGGCTGTGGCAGCCTGATCCGGGGCGGTGGGGGCGCCCTTGATCCAGGGGGACAGGGCCTCCCAGGGGGTGAGGCTCTTGAGCACAGCGAGGGGACCAGGCCCAGGCCAGGCCTCCCAGGCCACCGGTCTCATGTGGGACACGGGCCAGGACTCCCCCTTACCCTCAGGAGCCAGGTGCTCCCGAGAGGCCAAAAGGGACTTGGGGGCAGGCGTCCAGGGGAGGGCGGGTGTCACCGGGGCAGGGGGGCAGAGCCCAGCTCCAGGCGCACGGCAGCCCCTCCAGTGCCCTTTGTGTGTCTCAGTGTATGTGTGTGTTGGGGGTGCAGCTAGGGTTTGGGGGGGAAGGAGAGAGGAGGGGCCACCCCCCCAAAGTCTGCCCTCTGGCTCCCGTGGGCAGCTGCGCCGGGGACAGCTGTGGCCTCCAGGACGGCACCCCAGAGCCACCTGTTCCAGAGGGGGAACCCCTCCTGTCACTGTTCGGCCCTGCAGCTGCCCAGGGGAGGCAGGGGCCGCGCCCAGGGACCCCGGTGCCGGCTGGACAAGCCACAGTGGGCTGTGTCCAGGACGCCCTGGTCAGCTCTGTCCTCAGGTGGCCTGAGCTCTGGCCCTGGAGCCAGGCTGTCCTCAGCGGGTCTGGCTGCAGTGCCGGCGGTCAGCTCCGGGACGAGGTCAGGAAGGCGAGGCCTCGGGAAGCAGCCAGGGCCCCTGTGGGTGTGCCCTGCGCCCATCGCCTGGGCCTTGGTGAGGGAAGCGCTCCGAGCAGGGCGGATTGGGGAGAGGAGCACGGCGCTTCGCCCGCCCTCCAGGCTGGCGGCCTCAGGGCCCGCCGCGGCTTCTGCCCAGGGCCGTGGTCTGCGAGTCCTCGGCCTGGGACACACCCTGCCTCTGAGCATCTGGCTGGAAACCCGAGACTGCAGCAGGTGCGGCGTGCCCAGGGCGAGCAAGACAGCATCATATCCCAGCACCGGTCTGCCAGTCCCACGGTCTCCCGTGCTCCCCGGGGACCCCAGGGAGCTTTCTGGAAAGGTCCCGGGAGCCACGCTGCCCGTCAGGCTTTGGGGGTGGGGGTCGGCCCTGTTTCGCGGTTCTCACTTTCAAAGCCGAGGAGACTCCGGCGACAGCCGTGGGCGGGTCGGGTTTCCTCCCGAGCGGAGCTGGCTGGGCGGCCGGGCCAATAAGAATGCGGTGCTGCTGGATGCTGAGTGGAGCGGGGTCCGATTTCCCCCTGGAGACAGAGGCCCATTGTTGGCCGGTGGTTCCCAGGGACGGCGAGGCCTCTGGGGGCCGCGGCACCCCCGGCCGGGGCGGCCGGGCCGCGGGGGCTTCGGAAAGATGAGCCAAGTGGGGCAGATCGGGTGTGATCCGGGGCTGGGAACCTGGTGGGGCGGCCCTGGCGGGCTCCCGGGAGCCGGGTCAGGGGGAGGGGCTGAGGCCGGGGCTCTCACGCGCCCGGCCGCCCTGAGCACTGTCCGCCAGGGGATCGGGCCCAGAGGCCGACGGGGTCCTTACTTCCTCCTCCTGCCCCCGCCCACCCGGCGGGTGCAGGCGAACCCTGACTGAGGGGCGGGCGTCCCCACGTGTCGTAGGAACACGGACGAGGCTGCACGGCCTTCGCCACCCTCTGCACCCGAACCTTCCCGTCTTCCCCGACGGAACCCTGTCTCATCCGACGTGGACGCCCCCTGACCCCCGACCCCCGACCCCTGACATGCCTCTGTCTCTCGGGGGCTGACCACCCACCCCAGGTCCCACGGAGCATCTGTCCTTCTGTCTGCATCAGGCTGATTTCACGGGGACGGTGTCCTCCAGGCCCCTCCCCCCGGGACAGGAGAGGAGCCTCGTCGCTGTCCTGGCCGAGGGGCGTCCGTCGTCACCACGCGGGGCTCCCGCTCCCCCGCTGCGGTGCTCGCAGGCCCTCCTCGCGCACGACGCCGCGTGCCCAGGCCGTGCGAACACCTTCCCGTCCACCACGGGGGGGGGGGGGGACCCCGGTTTCTCCGCCCCCCACCCCCGACACTGGGCGAGACCCGCATCGTCTCCCCGGGGGCCATGGGTGTGGGGCGTCCCGTCGTGGGCCGGGGGCCACTCAGGCGCCTCCTCCGGAGAAACGTCAGCTCCAGCCCTTGCAGGCGCCCGAGTGTCTGACTCCAGCGTTCTGACTGACCGGGGGCCCCTGCGGACACCGAGCGGACACCGCCCGTCCCCCTCAGGGGCCTGACTGCCACCGACCTCGGGGCCACTCTCGGGAGCTTGGCCGAGGCCCAGGGGGTAAGGGGGCGACCCCCCCACAGCAGCTTCCCCAGCTTCTTGGGACGGCGGGGCCGTGGCGGCGAGAACCCGCGGGAAGTGCTTTCTCACGGTTCAGGTTACCGCCCGGGCGGCCCCGGGGACGGGATTAACCGGACGGGTCCGAGGCCGGCCCTCTCCGGCTCCCCTTCACCTGGCTAGCGCTGGCAGGCGCCCTCCACCCTCGGGGACAGAGCCCCCGCCCTCGGGGACTGAGCCCCCGCTCATGGCTGCTGAGCACCAATTAACACGTCTCATTTCCATGAAAAAGTGCGGAAGATGTCTCTTCACATAATTAACTATATTTTGCAAGTCATTAAAATTCTGCAGTCTTACCCTCAATAGCACCCCATTCACCAGCGGAGATGAGAGTCCCTGGGGGGGGGGGGTGAGGAGTGCCTCCTGATGCATATTCATGAGCGCCTCCCAATGCATATTCATGAGGAGTGCCTCCCGATGCATATTCATGAGGGGCCCGGGGGCACCCGGCCCAGGACCTGCACTGGGCCGTCCTGTCTGGGAGCAGGCAGGGCGTGGAGGCCGGGCCCCAGAGCTCCAGACAGGACCTCAGTGCTGGGGCGGCAGCTGCCTCCCCAGGCCAGTGAGAGTGCATCCCTTGCCTTCTAGAACCACCCGTGGGTGCCCAGGGCAGAGGATGGGGTCCCGGGTCCAAAGGAGAGCCCCCTCGCCTGTGTGGCAGTGTGTGGACGGTGGGGGCACGCTGGGCCAGAGGGGGGCTCCCTGCACGCCGCCCCCATCACCCCCTCCTCGCCTGGCCGTGACCGCACCCTCCGCTCAGAGCCCGGTGGGGACCCCTCGGCAGCCCAGGGACTCTGCCCCTCCCGGCCTCGTTTCCCGCACTGGGGGGCAAGGCTGACGCCCCCTCGGTGGGGGGGCTGCCATTGGCGCCGGGGTGAGGGGGGGCCGCCGAGAGAGAGGAGCCCAGGACTGTGTCCTGTCGGGCCCTCCCTCCCCGAGCGGAAGGTGAGGTGCCAATCTTCCCCTGGGACGGGGGTCCGGGGAGAGCAGCTGCCACCAGAGCACGGGGCCAGCTGCCTGGTCGGGGGGCACCGGGCACGGGTCGTGCCCACGCAGAGGGGCTCAGGGGCAGAGGGCTCAGGGCCCTGTGGTGGCACCGGGCGGCAGGCTCTGTGGGCGTGGGGGCCGCCGGTGGCCAGCACGCAGGGCTGAGGGGACAGGGGTGGGGGCGCTGCCTCGGGGTCAGGGCTGCAGTCTCGGATGCTGGCCCCCGACCCCAGCCACCCCCAGTCCAGGCCCAGGGAGAGCTGCGCCTCCCCCGGGACTCCCTGGGCACACGGGGTGGGGGCCCCATCGCCACTGCGCCCCACAGCTCCAGCCCCAGAGGGCCCGTCTGTGGGCTCGCAGGTTAACCCAGGTAATTAAATTGTCCTGCCCCAGGGGGAGGCTCTCCCAGTCCAGGAAAGAAGGGAGTTGGAACTGTGCCCAGCGACAGTGAACAGGAAAAAACGTGTTGAGCTTCACACGGAAATCAGAGACGGGACTCTGGGTGACAAGGCACCAGAACCCCGTGGGGCACGTGTGGTGGAGGGGGGGGGCCTCTGAGAGCCACCCCCACCCCCGTCAGGGGCACATGCCCTTTGACCCGGAAACCCCACCGCCGAACCCCCTCAGGCAGCGATGCAGCCTGTGTCCTTAACGCGGAGTTTGGTTCTGAAAATGCCGACCCAGAAAGGCCCTCTCCGATCCAGGATGCTGCCCCGGGCAGGTCTGAGGTGGGCGAGCGGCGATGGGGCCTGTCCCAGCGCCGACACACCCACGAGGCAGAGCTCGGACAGCTGCGGAGTTTCAGGGTGGCACTGCCCCCGCCCCCCGCCGTGCCGATGCTCCACCCTGGTTCCTGGCCCTTCCCTCCTGCGCGGTCCTGCTGTCCTGGGGGCGTTCCTGCAGATGGCCGGAGACTGCCCCGCTGCCCCCGAAGCCCCGGGTCCTCCACCACGCCGGCCGCGTCCCGCCCAGCACAGGTGCGGCCGCCCATCGCGGTGCTCAGGTGCGGCCAGTCCCGTCCTCCCAGAGGAGACGCTGTCCGGCTCCCCTGGGGCTGCCCGCTGACTTCCCGGCCACCTGCCCTGGCCCACCCGTGACCGTGGGGTCTCCGGTGCACCTACTCCCATGCCGAGCATGACACCGCCCCACGGCTCACCTGAAGACCCAGGCACGCCGTCCTCAGCACCCCCCAGGGCTCGGGCATCAACCGCCTGGTTCTCTCCCGGGCGGTGGGCGGGGCCTGGGTGTGAGCAGGGTTTGGTCAGCACTCCCCAGGTGGGCGCCCTCCTCCCTCCCCGTGGGCCAGGTGCACCTCCAGGTCTCGCGGACCTGGGACCCGTCCCGGCCTGTGGGACGTTGGCGGCCTGGACAAGCTGGGGCCTTGCGCGCCCCGCTGTGGGTCAGCGGCCATCCTCCATCGTCCATCCTCACCTGCCGTGAGACAGGTGTCCTCAGGCAGCCCCGGCCCCTTCTTCCTCCTCCCGCGAGCGAACACTCAGAGAGCAGGTCGGGCCCAAGCTCGGGGAGAAGCCATGTCCAGCCCGACCAGCCACAGCAGCAGGGTGGACATCAGCCACCCTGCCCAGTCACGGTGCGAGGACACACGCTTGTGGTGGCTCGCCCTGGGCGGGGGGTGGCTGGTCACTCGGCCGATGAGCGTGTGCACGGGCCGGAGGGAAAGACCTTGGGGGGCCTTACAGCCGAGCGAACAGCGCAGGAGCCAGCCCTGCCGGGGGGGGGGGGGGGGGCGGGGAGCCTCAGCGAGGACACTGCTCACGTTTCTCCGGTCACTGTCCCCTGACCCTCCAGCCGGGCCTTGCCGGGCTCGTCCTGTGAACTTCCCGTCAGAAAGCCCGGGAGTCTGACTTGGAGCCTGGCCCAGCTGCGCCGCACGCAGGCCCTGGCCCCCCTCCCTGCTGCCCCGAGTGCCCACCAGCAGGCTCCGCCCGGCGGTCTTCCCTGTCCGGGTGCGGTCAGAGGGCCAGGAAGGCACCCCGGGATGATCGGGGTCGTTTCTCCGTAGCTGGTTGCTAACATCTGACATGTGCCAGGGGCGCTCAGTCCGGGAGGCGCCGGCACGTGGACAGGGAGCGGCCAGCACGGTGACCTCCCCCGCCCTACACACGCCACCCGCCAACACTCACAGAGGGAGTCAGGCGTCATTTCTCCTGCGGCTGGAAACACGGGTCAGGAAAGGACCCCAGGGTGGCGAATGTCCAACAGGCCCCTTCCGGTCGTCGAAGCCACCACAGAGACCGTGGGAGTGACTCTCGCGCGGCGGCCCCCATTCCCTGGGTCACAACACAGACGGCAGGTGTCACCTGACCTCCAGGACACGGTGGAGGGGGAGGGGTCCCATCACCGTCGGCAGGGGACCAGGCCTCAGGACATCCCGGCCACACCACTCAGCTGGGACAGGAAGGACCAGGTGATCAGAGGCAGGTATCTAGCAGGTATTTCTCTCAGAAATGAAGGGAAGGAGACCTTTGCTTCCAAGGAAGAGGCTCCCAGCTCTGCGGCCACTGGTGAGGTTCCATCTCCCCGAGCAAACTCGGGGATTTGGGGCGGCTGCCCGTGGGAGCCCCCGCAGCGGAAGGCTCTTCTGGTTAATCAGAGAGTCACTAATGAGTGTGATTTTTGATGCAGGAGCGTGCATCCAGGCCTCGGGCAGACCCGCCCGCCCCAGCGAGCCTGTGTTCCGAGTGACCGAGGAGGGATTTCAGGGAATCCCACGAGGGAGACAGCCAGAGGCCGAGACAGGCCGGTGGGCGGGCGTGTCTCGGAGAAGGAAGGCTCTCGGGCGCGGTCTCAGGGCCCACCAGACCCGGGTCGGGGAGCCGCCGAGTGCAGAGCTCAAGAGCCGCGTCCCAGAACGGTGTGCATCGTGGCCGGAAATGCCTGTAACCGCCCCGGTCTTTCCAGCCGTGAGTGTGCGAGCCCGGGCTGCTCACGCCTGCCACACAGACCACACAGCGCCGGCTGCTGGGAGTCCCCACACGGAGGCGACCCACAAAACGGTTTACGCCGCTCTTCCCGTCTCCCTCCCTTGTTTGGGGAGATGCAACTGTTTTCCACCAGGAGTGCGCTGCTCGTGCTGGCTCGTGGGGGGCTGGATTTGGTCCATCTTTAACGAATTATTAACCGAATTAGCCGGTACCCGTGGAGACGCTTCCTCCACTCCGGCTCCCTGCTCCTGCGGGGATCCGACGGTCCTAGCTCTCATGCCAGGGGTGGGGGGAGGCAGGGGGCACCCGACGGGACCCGAAGTCCCTGAGAATCCCGGGACCTCGGACCCGAGTCAACGGCCCCCCAGCCCTCCGGCCCTCACACTGTGCCCACCGGCTGCTCCGTCACGTCCGGGGGACAGGAAGCCACCCCGACACGGGAATGCAGCCAGGCCACCGTGCTGTCCCTACGATGTGATGTTTGTGACCTGAGGGGGGTACCATTCACCCACTAATCAAGACCTTTTGAAAAGGAAAATATATGCTTTCTGTTTCATTTTCAAAGAGACACGTTGTCATGATTGGAAATTCAGGAAGGACACAAACGCTGCAACCCGGACCCGCTCCATGCTCCCCGACCTCTGACTCGGGCACTGCCGCGTGCAGGGGGCAGAGGCCGCCCCGCCCCACCCCCCACGGACGGCCGAGCCCCTCAGGAGCTCAGAGCAGCCCCGTGGTGCCCAGGGCCCCTGTGGGCGTCCCATCGGCCCTCCCCTGCTTTCTCTGCATGGGCCCCGGGGCTCCAGGCTGTCACGTGATTTTCCCTTCTCCGTGGGGGCTTCTGAAGACCTCGCTTGCAGGAATCCCTGGACAGCACAGGGGAGTGTCCTTCCTAGAAGCTGCCCGTCCACTGCGGGTGGTCAGCTCGGCCCACACTGGCCTGTCCCTCACTTTGCAGGGGCCGGCCACGTCCTGTCTCAGGCCCCCAGCGTGGCCAGGCAGCCGGGCCACACACCGGTCCCTGAGGAGCCCAGCCCACCGTGCCCCAGCTGACCTCGGGGGCTTTGGCTGAGCCGCAGACCGCCTGGGACCCCCGGCCCCACCGGGTGGGGTGCCGGTGTTTCCTGGGGCGCCGCGGTCACCCAGCAGCACGAACCGGGGGGCCCAACCCAACGGCACACCATCCTGGCCCAGGCTGGCGTGTGCACGCGTGGGCGTGAGTGTGCACCAGTGTGTGTGCCTTTGTCCTCTCTCACGAAGCCCGCGTGTTGGATGCAGCCTCACCCGACACCAGTGCGGCCGCATCCGAACCTCACTGCCCACACCCCCGGACCGCGTTTCCAAATAGGCCGCTTAGAGTTAGCGGGGGAGGACGAGGGGCTGTGGGGGACCCTGAAGGCGGGGGAGGGGGGCCCTCGCGGGGACCGCCTCGCAGGGCGGTCACTGTGCTCAGGGTTCAACCTTCTGCAGGTGGGAGGGGCAGGACGGGCCCCAGCGAGTTCACGCTCCAGGACAGCGGGCCATCGGGAAGGCGGGGGCGGGGTGGGGCGTGAGGTCCGGTCGCTGTGGGCGGGGCTCCCCGCGCACAGAGGGCGCCGAGCGGGCATTTCTGCGCCAACGGCGAGAGGGGACTGGGCGAAGGGGGAAGCTGGAAGGTGGTGTCGCTGGAACACCAGCCCCGCTCGGCTTCGGGGAGCTCGGAGCTGGGGGTCCATCCGAGGGTTCCGAGACCCAGGCCCGGCGTCCAGGCTCCGACCAGCGCCGACGAGCCGTTGCGGGGAGATTTCCCAGCAGCGCCCTTGACCTGGGCGAGGCAGCCGCTTTGGGCAAAGTGCACCCCAGGGAGAGACCCGGCTGTGAGCCATCCGCACCCACAGGGTGGGGCCCTCTGTCCTGGGGTTCCCCGGGAGGCCACGACACCCAGGACAGTCCACCCCGGGCACCGCTGGGAGCCACGAAGTGGGTCAGAGAACCAGCTCGTGGGGACGGCTCCCCCGCTGGTCTCTTCCCGGGGACACTCACAACAGGAGGGGCCGTGAGACCCGCTGTGGCTGGCACTCGTCACCCCAGTCCCAGAGTCCCCTCCCTTGGCCCAGCGTTGGTCCTGGGGCAGGGCCTCGCCGGGGCCCCGGTCACTTTGGGGAGCAGCAGGGACCTGCCCCGTCGGGGCCTGGTTGAAGACACCCTCCCCAGCGCTGCCCCAGCAGCCAGGGGCCGGGGACGGTGGCACAGTGGCCCTTTTCGGGACCAGGGAGGGTGCTGGCCCTGCTGGGTGGGAGCCGGGCCCAGGAAGAGCGGGACCCTGTGTGGGGGGCAGGGACCCAGGGGTGCCTCCTCCCCCTTTCCACACTCAAAGGCAGATGTGACCTTTCAAAGCTGTCCGACCCCAGGGTGGAGGCCGTCCCCAGGGCGAGACCAGAGCACGGGCCACAGTGGGTCAGTGTTCCAGCCCCAGGCGGGGGGGCCCGGGGCGCAGGCCTGGCACCGAGCACCCACCCCTGGCTCTGCTCTCCAGGACGGGCTGAGCAGCCCTGGAAGGCAGCCTGGAGGAGGGGCCAAAACCTCGGAGCAAGGGGCACAGCCAGCAGGGGGCCTCCAGAGGGGGTGGCCCCCACCCCCACCACCCCCACACCACCGCGTTGCCCTGAGTCTCGGGCCCGTCCGCCCTGCCCTGGTCTAGACCCGCCAGCCGCCCCACCTGCCCGGCCACACCAGCTCTGCAGGCCTCATCTCGAGAGCTCGACGCACAGCCCGTCCCGGGCACGTGGGCCCCCCTGTCCGCCCTCGATGGCCCCCGACCGCACTGCTTTGGAGCCCCCACCCCCACCCCCACCCCCAGCCCTGCCTGCACTGTGGGCGGCCGGAGACGGCACTTTCCGAAGCCCTGTGTTGCGTTCTCACATCGGAAGAGCCCCGATTCTAGAGAGTTTGTAATTATGGAAAAACTCAACAGAAGGAGGAAAAGCAGCCAGCCCTTTCCAGAAAGTAGGGGCCACATTCCACTGCGCAGGAATCCACACAGCGCCTTTCGGGGGGCCGGGGGGGGGGGTCCTGGCGAGGCTGCAGGGGCTGCAGTGCTCTCCCCTCTGTCCCCTCTGCCCCTCCATCCCCCATGTCCCCTCCGTCCCCCTTTGTCCCCCTCTGCCCGCCTACATTCACCACTGCCCACCTCTGTCACCCTGTCCACCACCATCCACCTCCGTCCACCTCCGTCCACCTCTGTCAACCTCTGTCAACCTCTGCTCAGCCTTGTCCACCTCCATCCACCTACGTTCACCACTGTCCAGCCCTGTCCACCTCTGCCCAGCCCTGTCCACCTCTGTCCACCTCCATCCCCTTCCACCCACGCACGGCCCCTTTCCTCCACCTCCGTCCGGACAGCCAGGACAAGGCAGTGTGTTGCAAGACTATTGCAGTGCAAGCTTCCTCCTGGTCTGCCCCAAACGTCACAGAGCCCCTGCTCTGATTTGTGTCGCTGATTTCGTCTTTTCTGAAAGTGGGAGGGCCCCCACGGTGAACTTGAGGCCTCCCAGCAGCCAGACGGACCCCCGCCCTGGACACCCTCCAAGGGACCCTCCCTGGAGGTGCTCCCAGGTGACCGGGTGAACTGAGGCCGACAGCCAGGGTGGCAGGTGAAAAAAACAGCTGGGAACCCAGCCCCAGCTCGAACAGGAAATCCCCGACCCCTCGCCTGGAAATCCCAGAAGCTGCGAGTGCGGGCCTGGAGGTTCCCATGGCCTCCTGGGGCCCGGCCCCGCCCCTCCCCCCGCCCCACCCCCACCGAGAGCTGTGCAGCCTCCCGCTGAGCACGAGCTGAGACGGCCGTGGGTGTGAAGTACCAGATTTTGAAAGCGGAGAAAACGGGGTCAGACACCTCAGTAACCCCTGTTGAATCAATTACCTGTTGCTGCAGTGATGATGTTCCGGGTGCACCGAGTTAAAACCCTCACATTCACGTTAAGTGCTTCTTTCTGTTTGCTCGAGGAGGACTCCCAGGGAGCTTTGAGCTCCGCGGGGCTGCAGCGGGAGGGAGGTTGACCGGTCTGGCCCCAACCACTCGCCCCCCCACACCCGCCTGGCTGCTGGGGGCGGGGGGGCTGGGGGCTGGGGGCGACGTGATGTGGAAGGAGGGGTGGGGAGTCCGGAGAACTCGGTTCTCTCCCGTCTTCCCACGGAGCCGAGGCCCAAGTGCCCGGCTGCAGAGTCTGACCTGGCCCAGGTGGCCTGCTGGACGGGGACATGCCCTCCAGGTCCCAGCTTATCACACGCAGGGCTGGGTGGGGACAGCTGCAGGGGCCCAGCCTTCCGGCCAAGACCGGGCCCTGCTGGCTGGAGGGGACAACAGGCTGCTGAGCCCCCAGCCTCGAGGCCCCGCCGCTGTCGGGCCAAACCAGTGAGCAGGCCCAGCGAGAGAGCTGAGCCCGATTCACCCCAGAACCAGGAGAAAGCTGTGGTCTTCTGCCACTGGATTTTCGTTTTAGAAGGGGGTGGGGGAGGAGGAAGGGAGGGAGAGGAGGAAGGGGGAGAGAGGGAGATGGGGCGGGGAGCCAGGCGCGCAGGCCGGTCAGGGACTGGGAAGCAGAGGTGCAGGGGCTGGGGGGGCCCTGTGACTCGGCTCTGAGGGTGGGCGGGGGGGCCACAGGCAGGCCAGGAAAGGCCCGGAACCAGTCTGCCGGGGAGCCCTCCAGGGCGCACGGCCGCCCCCCATTCCTGCCTCGGGCCCCCCAGGTGGGGAGAGGACACACCGGTGTCAGCTGAGGCGGCCCCCCGTTAAATGGGCAGCGGGGGGGGGGGGGGGCGGCTTCCCCGCCGGCGAGGCCGGAGGCTGTGGCGGTGGCCCCAGGGGACGGCCGTGACCGTCCCCAGGAGCCTCCGGCGGCGTTGGAGCCGCCACCCTCACGGGGCGCAGCGTGGCCGAGCCCCAGAGCGGGAGGGCCCTGGAACCTTCCGCGGGCTTCCGCGGCACAACGTGCAAACATTCTCCTCGCTCCCAGGGCTGACACATTTGTTTTGAATTATTCCTGTAAAAATGTGGGGTCTGTGACATGTTAATAGCAGCTTACAACTGAGATCATTTCGGTCGATGCCGCCACTCTGGAAAAAATGAACCGCGGCAGCTCGGGCGGCCCCCCCGCCCCACAGCCCCCATACACACACTCCAGCCCCCCCATCCCCCGCCGGGCGCAGACAGGCCCGTCGTCGCCTGTCCCCGTCAGTCTGCACAAACGTCTGCCCCGCGTCAGAGCCCGGCCCTGGTTCCGATTTCCCGCCGCGAAGCCTGCGGGAGGAGGAGCCGCGTCTGCCTGTGTCTCGGCCGAAGCCTGCTCGCCGTGCCCACGTCCCCACCGGCGGCTCTGACACACACACACGCGGGCGCCAGCTGGGCCGGGGACGCGCCGTTGCAGGACCGGGACGGGCGGGGGGAGGGGGTGGGGGGTGGCACCCCAGCTCTGCCGAACAGTGCTTTTCGTTTCCAGGGGACCCTCCTCCCGGAAACCTCAAGGAGGCCCCCAGAGTCTGGGGAGACCGGCTCCAGACGCCTCTGTCGGGCCAGATGGCAGTGCCTTTGTCGAGTAGTGAGTCTGCCGACAAGGAAGGTGTGCAAGCACAGGCTGCTCATCTGCCCGGATCCTGCGGATAGGTCCCCGGCCCACGGGCTGTGGTGATGAGCAGCCCGGTCCTGGCTCTCGCTGCAGGCGGCCGGCCTGCTCCTCGCCGGGGCCCGTGGCGCCGTCTCCTCACCGCACAAGGCCTGCTGGACACTGCACATGGACGGCGTGGCGCTGTGACCCGCCACCAGCTCATGGCAACCCCAGCGCCCCGCGGTGGGAATGCACCCCACTTGCCTACCAGCAGTGGGCTCAGAGAGGCTGAGTGCCTGCCCCAGGTTCTCTCGGCCGGCCAGTGGGGGCGGCCTCCTGCCCTGGCCCACCTCTTCCCAGGGGGCTCGCTGGGGACCTCACCTGGACTTGGGTCTTCAGCCACCGCTGCCCCGGGCCACACCGGCTCAGCCTCAGAACCCCCAACCCCCCCCCCCCCCCGCCCTGACGCCGCAGGAGCACACGTGGCCTCTCTGGGGTCCTGTGCTCTCGGGGGGGGGGGGGGGGGATGGGCGGGGTATAGGGCCACGACTAGGAGGGACCCTGCTCCCAGATCCAGAGGGCGGGGCTGCCCTCTGACCCCCAGCCCAGCTGCCCCCGGCCCCCCCCCCCCCGCCCATGCCCAAAGCAAAGCCAGGAGCCCTGCGGTGGGGACCGAGGGCTGGGGCAGCCTGCCCAAGGGGGCCGTTCCCTGAGGCTCCCACTCTCGGCCTCTGTACACGGGACCCCAGGGCAGGCTCGGCCCACCCTGAGCCACCCACCCACGCCTCCCCCCCATGTCAGAACACAGTGTGGGGGCCTCCTCTTCCCCGTGACTGCGCGCCCACGACTTGGCTCTCCGGGGCACCCCCGTCGGCGGCAGGCGCCTGGGGCGGTGGGACTCTGGGCCGTGCCTGCTCTGGGGGTGCACCCTCCGCTCCTCGCGGCGGTTTCGGGTCTGTGGGCCGGGCTTGGCCGCGGCACAGAGGGCCTCCTGGCTGAGCTCTGGCTCTGGGTGGCCTCTGCTCTACGCCCCACGGCCTGGACGGCCTTGGGGTCGGGCTCCGGACTTCGAGGCTCAGGGTGGCTCTTGTGGGGCTGCCCCTCCTCACCCCCATCTGAATGCATCTGCCCCCTCACTGCCCGCTGCCGCCGGACTGCAGAACCCTGCTCAGACTGAGCTGGCGGCCCCGTCAGACTCGGTACCCTGCACCGTGGGCCCCGGGGAGGTCAGGACCACGGCTGCAGGGGCCTCGGGGCTGGAGCCAGGGTGGGAAACGAGGGGGTGTGTGGCGGTGTGCTGGGGGCCCGGCATCGGGCCTGACCCCACCGTCCTCGCCAGGGCCACACGCCATGGGCTCCTCCTCGGTCCCTGATCAGGGCGGCCCCTTGTCCCCTGGGTCTGGGCCGCAGTGGGGTCAGGGCTCGCCACTAGCCTCCGTGCTATCTTGAGGCCCCAAGGCCAGGGCCACACCCCGTGCGCCCTCACGGCCGTGCACAGTCAGACCCGCACGAGGAAGGGGTGAGTGGCCGCCGTCCTCCGTCCCCATAGGGGCCCCGTGGGCAGAGCCAGCGGGGAAGGGGGCAGGGCTGGCTCCTCGGGGCAGCGGGCCCCTGAGACCCTGGCCACTCTCGCTCCTCCGGGGATAGGCTCGGGGCTCGGAGGAAGCACCGGGGGCTGGTGGCGGCAGCTGGCCGGGGACATGCCCTTAGCAGCTCCCCCCACCCCCACCCCACCCCAGGGACCGCTGCTCCCTGGGGGGCTCCGGGGACAGGACAAATGCCGGACAAAAGAGGAACCGTCCTCACCCCTGACCCCTTACTTCCAGGAACTCAGGCGGAGAGCCGGCAGCTCTGAGCTCAAGCTCCCAAAATAGCCCAGGGTGCGGCCTGGAGGGCAGGGCGGCTGACTTCAGGCCACAGGCGCCCCGGCAGGCCCGGCGGCCGGCAGCTGCACCTGCTGCACTCAGAGGGTGCTGCGCCCGCAGAGGGGCGGGGCGCCATCTGGCCAACCGTGGCCAGGGCCCAGGCCCCGGGAGGGCCGCCATCCTCGCCCGGCCTCCTGACCCCGGCTCAGGCAGCGCCCGCCCGCCGGCCCGCAGGGCCCGAAGCCCACGTCGCCCCAGCATGCAGCCCCGGTCCGTGCAAGGGCCTCACCTGCCGTGGCCCAACCCTCAGCTCATGGTTGGACCAGGCCCGTTCGGCCCCGGGCAGGGGCAGCCCACACATGCGTGCACCTGGACCCAGACAGCATCCTGATCCCCAGCCCGTCCCTGTCCCCAAGTCCCTGCACCGCAGCAGCACAGGGACGCCACGCCTGTGGTTCGTGACCCCGGTCAGGAGCCCACAGCCGCTGGCTCCTGCCCCCTGACTCCCGGTGTTCGGGTGGAGTGACCTCGACCTGGGTGGACACCCCCAGGATGAAGGAACCCCCTATCCTCACCCATCGGGAGGAAGGACACAGTGCCTGAGCTGATGGCAGCTTGGGGTTGCAGGGAGGGGACAGGCGCTCTGGCGGAGGCGGAGGCGAGGTGGGGAGAGGTGGACGCCATCCCGCCGTCTGGCGCGCATGTGAACGCCACAGCGGCACTCGCGTGTCTCTTCCCCGATGCGCCCGGGGCGTGCGGACTCGTGTCCACAGGGAAACCAAGGCTCCAAGGAAAGACGTCGCTGGTGTTAACACAACAGCCCTCCCGGGGAGAAGAGGCGGAATCCCACGCGAGGCTGGTTCCGTCGGCGGGGACAGGCAGACCCTCGAGCTCGGTGACCAGCCCCGATGGTGCCGGGCGCACGGCGCTGGGTGTCAGCCGAGCGCAACTCGGCGTGTGGCCAGGGGCCCCTAGGATGCTGCCGCCCGGAGAGCGAGGGGGTGGAGGAGGGTGTGGGGGTGACGTGGTGGGAAGAAAGGAAGAGAGGGAAAGGACCCAGGGAAGGAATGGGAAGGCACTCCGGAAAGCGTCAAACTCGTCGTTGTCCAGGGATGAGTCTGCACAGACCCCCCTGGGAAAACTCTCTTCGACCGACCGAACCGGCCCCTCCCGCTGGGGACGGGAACGCGGCCCCACTGTGCGCAGGACGGGGGTGGGGGCGGCTCACGGCACTGCATCGGGTGAGAGTCAGACGAGACAGAGCGCCGGGGCTCAGGCGCACAGCTCGGGGACGCCCCGAGTGGGGTCGCGACGGGAGCACCGTCCCCCGAGGTGCTCAGGCTCAGGGCAGACGGCACCTCCTCCCTCCCCCCGAGCACGTCCCTGCGGGTCTCCGGAGGGTCAGCCTGCCCGCCACCCCCCTCCCCACCCGGGGCAGCCGCGGCCCTGACCTTCAGGCGATACTGTCTAAACAACGGTGTTGACACGAACAGTGCTAAAGCCTCGCCCAAGGACGCGCTCACGGGCGCTGGGGGGAGGGGGAGCTGATGAGGTGTCTCTGCGTGGGAGAGAAACGCGGGGGGTGGCCTCTCATATGCGTGCCGGCCGGGACCGCGCCTGTGCCGTCCGCTTTCCGGGGAGACACTCCGAACAGCTGAGCCGCGACGGCCGGGGCAGGCGAGTTCCGGCTCCTTTAGGTCTGGTGTGAAAATCCACTCAGGAGCCTCTGGCGTAGAACCTGGGGTCCCGGGTTCCTGCCTGGGGCGACCCCTCCCTCACCCGCCGCCCCCTCCCCCGCCCCGCAGACGCAGCCTGGGCTGGCCCCTCCCGGGCCACTGACCTGCCACCCACGCCCTGCGAGAGCCCCTGTAGGCCCCCACCTCCTGGACGGGTCCCCAGCCAGGGTCCTCCACTCCAGCCCGGTCCCCAGTTCTCACCCCCATGGGGACCCCTCCAGGCTGCAGACACAGTGGCCCCTGGGTGGGGTCGGTGCTGGCCCCTCCCCAGCCCGGACCCTGTTAGTAAGCCTGGCCATGCTGGCCCTGCCCGGCCCTCCTCCGAGTCCCGGGCGTGACTCTGGGCCCGAGGCTCCTTGCTGAGAGGGACAGCGGCTGTGACATGGTCCCCCGCACTAACCGTCCAGCCGGCGTCCAGCCACGGCCAGTCCCTGAGTGACACTGTATGCATGGAGGCTGCCCCTCACAGCCCGGGACCTGTGCTCGGCCTCCCCAGCCCCCCTACCCCCACCCCCAGGGACCAGGATGCGGAAGAGGAGGAGGAGGGGGGGGGGGGGGAGACGGCGGCCGGCCCTGGGAGCCCTTTGATGCCCCCAGCTGGGCTGAGCCACATTCCTGAGGAGTGAGGCAGCCGCCTGGTTATCATAGGCTGTCGCTCGGGGGAGCACACACTCAGAGGACACAGTCGGCACACCCACCCTCGGCCCACGCGGCCCCGGCCCTCGGCTGGCCCGGCCCCGGGAGGAGGCGCCCAGCTCCCGGACGCCGGCCCAGGGGAGCGTGGGGGTGGCTGTCACAGAAGGAGTGCTCAGCCTCAGCCTGGGCTCCGGGGCCCAAGGGGGCCACAGCCCATCCCCCCCTCTGCACCACGTCCCAGTAGTCCTCAGGACCCCACCCAGAGCCTGGGGCCGCCCCACCTTGGGGACCCCACCTGCCCCCAGAGCAGGCGGACCCCACCCCGCGGTGCCTTCGAAGGGGAAGCAGCTCCTGCCGGTCCAGGGTCCAGGGTCGACTGCAACTGTGTTTATTGTAACAGTTAGTGACACACATTGAAATGGAACGCTGGGCATTTGCTGATAATCACAGGAACCCACGGATGTGAAGGAGGTTAAGGAGCAGCGGGCAGGACTTTAGGGCTGAAAGGCACTTCCCCTGGGTCTTCAGACCCGCCCCCGCCCCTCCTGGCTGCCACGTGCGTCTGTTTCTTCGCTCCAAAGCCGAGGCCGAGGCCAGAGCGGAGGATGGGAAGGCAGGGAGGAGAGCTCGGAGCCCGAGGTCAGTCCAGGGCCTCGCTGGGCGCCCGGCCCTGGGCTCCTCCCCCTCGATGTCCCTTTGCTTGTCGCCAGCGCAGGGCGGCGAGGCCGCCGGGACGCGTGAGGGGAGTTGGGGCAGGGCAGAGGGCCTGAGGCCTCAGAGACCCGGCCGGGCCCCCACCGGGCGGCGGGGCGGGGGGAGAAGCCCCCCAGACCCAGGCCAGGCCCTGAGCCCAGGCAGCCAGGCTGCCCTTCCAGCAGGAGAGCAGCGGGCGAACCCTGGCGACCGTGGGTCTTCACACGCCCGCGGTGAGCTTCAGGGTGAGCCACAGCCGTCCTCGGGGACGGGGGCGCAGGGTCCCCGTGTCTGGAAAAGGACGGTGGATGATGTTGATGTCTCTGAGGCCGACGGGGCGGACGGAGACCCTGGCAGGCCCTCCAGCACACAGCGCCCCCCCCCCACGTGCCCACCTGGCCCTGCACGGCAGCACCCCCACCCCCTGCCTGCGGAGGCTCCCGGGTGCCGGACGGGACCTGGCACTGGAGGGGCAGAGGGGCCCTGGGGACGCAGCACCCGCGAGGGGCCTGCTGGGGCGGCGCCCTCCGTGGGGCTGGAGGGCGGGAGCCCCTCTCCCAAGAGCCCCGATTGGGGCGAGCCGGGCCCATTCACCTCTGTCCTGCCCAGACCAGGGCCCTGGGGACCCTCCGCCCGGGGCGGGGCCCGGGCTGCCGGGTGACGGCGTGAGGGGCAGCCGAGCCACCAGCGCTGGGCCACCACTGGGAAATACACCGGGACAGACCTCCCCGGGGACCCTCCGCCCGTGGTTGCCTGGGGAACTTTTTCCGGAGGAGAGAGCGATGGGAGCAGACTAACAGGCAGAATGCGCACAGCGTGCCTCTTTGCAGCAGACCGGCAGGGCCGGGAGCGAGGGCCGAGGCAGGGCAGCGAGTGGGAGGAGAGCCTCGCGCTTCCGAGGGTGGGGTGTCTGTTGCCGGTCCTGCTCTGGGGGGCAGTTTGCCTGCAGAGAAGTCCGCACGTCAGAAAGGGGTGCTGGGGGCGCTTGGAAGGCGAACACACCAATGAGACTGCCACCCAGAGGGACCCCGAGCATCCACAGAGCCCCGCCCCCACGGCCCGCAGAGGGGACCCCTGCTCCGCCCCGTCCCTGCCCGCCCGCGCCGTCTGGGCCTGGACTCCACGGGCGAGCAGTCTCGCCGCGAGAACCAGCGCCTTCGTGTCTGGCTTCCCCGGTGCCGGGGGCAGGTGTGAGGCCCGCCGGGGGTCACTTTCCTTCCCAGGGCTGCGCTCCGCCGTGCGACCGCGCACCTGTGGGGGGGTGTTCACGGCGTCTGTGGCGGAGGGCAGTGTGGGAGGTTGGGGGCGTCGGGGGCAGGGCCCTGCCCCCGCGTGGGCCGTGGGGGCCTCAGCAGAGCGTGTCACGGAACGGCGCTGGCGGGTCCTCGGACCGCTGTGTCTCCGACTCCGGGGGCCGCTGCCGACGGTGTTCTGGAGTGTGGGACTGTCACACACTCGCCCCGGAGGACCCCTCTCTGCCCGGGGCCCGAGCCTGGCATGCGGCCGTCCCTGCAATGTGGCCGTTCCGGTGACCACTGTGGTCTGAAGTTTGCATTTTCGTGGTAACTAAGGATGTTGAGCACCTTCCTCACACGATTCTTTACCACGTTATGAGTGCCTTTTCCAGGCCTGGCCCGTTTAAAGCGACAGGCGGTCCCTCCCCAGTGTGCCGTGGGTGGGTTTGCCATCGGGCCCGCCGGAGCGCGGAGCGGAAGACCGGTCCGGCCTCGGGGCCGAGTTTGCTTTCAGGGTCGGACTGTGCGGGGTGCGCGCACACCGTGGGCTTTAAAAGCCAAGACCCGCGGGCAGACGGACTTCCCGCAGGACTGGAGCGTTTGGTACGCCACGCGCCGCCGGGTCTCTGAGCCACGCGCTGTGACCGCTCAGGGCAGCTCCGAGGCCGAGGCCGAGTCCAGCTGCCCACTCACCCCCAGACGGCCACAGGCTCGCTGCCGCCAGGGGCTGGGCCGTGACGCTGAGGGACCTGGGCGGCCGCCCCCAGTGGCGTCCGAGACAGACCACTGGGATGCCCGCAGTCCGGCGGCCTGGAAATCCAAGACGCTGGTGCCCGCCGTCCCAGGGGACGCCCCCTGAGCTCCCTCCCGGAGGCCTAGCAGGGCCCACCGAGCGCAGGGGCCGCCTTCCTGTTTGGTGTCTCCGTTCTCGTCAGCTCTCCACAGCCGACCATGAGCCCCTGAGATCAGAGATGGCCCTGTGCCTGCCGGCCGGCGTGCAATGGACGTTGCCTGGTGAGTGCATGAGGGAGGGGCCAGGCGGTGCTCGGGCACACGCCCGGCTCACGCTGTCCTGCAACGGCCGTAGCACGGAGCAGCCAGGGGAGCTCCTGGGACCGGACCGGCGGCCTCGCCCACCTGACCCCTGCAGGCTGCCCCACACCGGGGTCATGGGTGGGTCCCCAAGTCCCTCTGGCTCCGCTGGGCACCAGGTCCCAGGTGGTGGACCCGGGGCCCAGACCTAGGACCCAGCTCACAGCAGGCGCAGGGGGTCCGTCCCACTCAAGGGCTGAAGTAGCCGAGGTGCCCGGTGCCAGGGCAGAGGGTGCCCACCCGGGCCAGCCCGCACCTCCCTCGGGGTGTCGACCTCCCCATCCCTGGCCCCACAGCTGGAAGGCCACCGTCCTTTCCCACCCACACAGCACGCGGTTCACAAGGAGCAGGCCTCGTGCCGGGGACGACAGTCCCCGCGGATGTTCAGTGAGTCAGCGAGACGGGTGTGCGCCGGCCAGCGGCCAGCAGCCAGCTCTCGGGATGGGGCAGGCCGATCGGTGGGCAGCGGGCCCCCCTCCGAGGCATGAACGTGGCCCGCCAAACCCCTGCCACCGGTCACTGAGAGCGGGTGGGAGCTGACGCACAGGGACACCCTCCAGCCCCAGCCGCCCCTGCAGCTCCACAGGCCGTGTGGGTGGGTGTGAGTGGGTGCTGCCGTAGCACCCAGCCTGGCCCTGACCCAGCAGGTGCTGCTGGGGCCGTCGGCAGGACCGGTGGTCTCTGAGCCGCCTGCATCGTGCCCTGCACCTGGGGCCTCTGCAGCTGCCCCGGGCTGATCCTCAGCCCGTCCAGCCCATCCTCGGGGCTCTGCCCGGCCCCCAGCGGGCTCCGGCTGGGCGGGCACTCCCCGCTCAGCAGACCCTGGGACCCCGGGCCGGGGCTGGGCCCCGCCCGCCCCTTCTGCCCAAGCTCGTCGGCTGGAAAGACCCGAAGGACAAGGCCTTCTGGAGCAGACCCCCGGGGACCCCCCATCCCCCCCCCCGCCTGCAGCTCCGGGCTGTGCGGCCTGCGAAGCAGATGTCCATGTGCCCGGGAGCCACAGACCTCGGTGTGCCCCCACACACGCCCCCCCACGCCATGCAGACACGTGTCCCCCACACGTGTCCCCACACACGTGTCCCCACACCACCCAGCACGTGTCACGCAGACATGTATCCCCACATGTGCCCCCGCACACGTGTCCCCAGCACACAAGTGTCCCCACACACGTGTGCCCCCCACACATGTGACCCTGCAAGCAGGATGCCCGCTGGGGGGTCTGCCGGCGTTGGGGCCCGGCTTGAGGGGCAGGAAATGGACCCCCACGGCAGAGACAGCAGAGGAGGCCGGGGGGAGCGGCAGCACCTTCGGTCCCCACCTACCGCGTGTCCCCGTGCTCTGGGGGAGGCAGGCGCGGGGGCTGCACTGGGGAGGAACCCCTTCCGGGCTGCGGGGAGGGTCGCACCGTGCTGTGAACACGCGTGAAGGCGTGCGTGACGGGGCGAAGGGCGTGTGAGGCTCACCCCAAGAACGCCGGGATTTGGAGCCCCCCCCCCGGGGTTTCCGGACGCTTCCCCGCCCGCCCCGGCTCCGCCACCAGCGGTCAGGCTCCGCCCCTCCCGTGAGGCCAGCGGGGGAGGCCGCAGCGAGTGTGCGCCCTGACGGCCCCGGCTCCGGTGGAACGGCCCGTTTTCACTCACTGTCCGGCTGCGTCTCCGTCTCCGAGCCCAGACGCCTTCCTGGCTCCTGACCACGGACCTCCCTCCTTCCTTCCGGGCCCCACGGGGAACTCCGGCGTGAGCGTTCCCACACCCGCCCCGCCGCAGACGCCGAGGGCCCGCAGAGGGTCCCCGTGTCCCTCAGAGCCCTCGGGCGTCCGGGTCCCAGAGGAGACCGCAGCCCTCCCGCCCTCCCGCCCGCGCGCCAGATGGGCCTGGAAGTGGGATGGGGAGCCGCTCCCGAGACGTGACCCCGAGGCCCCTCGGGACTCGGAAAGAGTCGCCCGCGCCCTCTCCACCGCCACCCCGCAGCCCTGGCCCATCCTGGGTCTCTTCGACCGGCCCTGGGCCTCCGTGGAGACGGCTCACCCAGGCGTCGGGCCGGCAGGCTGCAGCCCGTCCCGGGGAGGCCCCGAGGGACGCCCCTGGAGAGCCCAGCCTCCTCGGCGGCTGTCGGGGCCCAAGGCACGGCGCCCGTGGCGCCACAGCCATGGGGCCTGTCTCGCTTGGGCTCAGGGAGGACGGCGGGCTGCGTGAGAGCTGCAGGACGACCGTCCTGCCCGTGGGACGTGGCCCCTCCCCCAGCGGGAGCTGCGGGCCGCGGTGGGCCGACCCCCTTCACACCTGCTGGGTCCTCCCCGGGAAGGAAGCTGTGACCAGAGGCAGCCGGTTCCGCCGAGCTCCCAGCTCGGCCAGCGCTGTCCATGCTGGAGGGCACCGCCCAGAACGGGGGTGGGGGCGGGGGCGGGTCCAGCAGAGGGCCAGATGTCCCCAGATCCCTGGGTGGGGGGGCGGCGGCAGAATCACGGCCAGGAAGCGAGGGTCCCGAGGGTCAGCTCGGCCCGGAGTGAGGCGTCCAGAGGTGTGGGTGGCCCAGCTGCTGGGCCCCGAGGAGTGTGGCCGTCCACCAGGTGTGGGCAGGGGAAGCAGGGCCCTTGGGGATCCGCATGCTCTCGGGCTGGGGCATCAGCGGTCAGGCGGGCCAGCCTGGATTATAAAGGGTCCGCAGAGAACCGTCCCCTGAGGGTGACCTGGGAGCAGACGGGCGACACCCGCACTTTGGGGGGAGCGGTCTGGCCGCAGGGGGCAGGGGGCAGGGGGCCTGGGGCTGGGGGGCAGCAGGCTCACCCGAGAGCGAGGACAGGAGGTGGGGCCCAGGGCCCCCAGGGGGTAGTGGGGTCCAGGGCCCCCAGGGGGCTGGGAGCTGGGCGGGCAGGAGGGACAACCCCGGGGTCCCTGGCACCAGGCTGACCCAGGGCCACAGGGAGGGGTGGGCGTACCCAGGAGAGGGTCCCTGAGGGACACAGTGTATCTTCAGGGCTAGGTCTGGCCACCTGCTGGCCACGGGCAGTGGGTCCCACAGTGGCCTCAGCGTGGCTGAACGGGGGGCTGAGCCAGTGCGTCCTGCAGCCCTGGGGGTGCCCATCAGAACTCCCTCCACCCCATGTGCCACACCAGGGGGCAGCGTGGAGACCAGACCTCCGTTTTGTTTGTGGGTGGGGGAGTGGGGTGGGGACACCCCCGGACCTGCCCCATTCTGCGGGGTCTGAGCCCCGACGGGACGGCAGGCCAGAAGGGCGACTGGCCTTCCAGGTGGTCAGGGCTGCCCGGCCCCCAGCCTGCTCGCCGCCTGGGGACCCTTCCCAGCTGCGAGCCCACGACACCCACCCCTGCTGGGCTCCGGGGCCGGGGCCGAGTGTCTCCCCCCGCCTCGCCCCTCCGGGACGCACAGCGGGGCTCCCGCACGCAGGGGCCGACCCCAGGTCCCAGCGCCAGGGCCTGGGGTGCTGAGCCGGGTGGGGGGGGCAGGACTCCCGGCAGTGGGATGGGCTTCCTCTCCGCCCAGTGCCCCCCTCCCGCCACCCAGGGGGGGCATGCACTGGGGCTTCCTGGGGGTCCCACCCCGCCCAGGCCTCGGAGCTCACGAGGCAGGCAGCTTGGGGCCACGTGTGGCCATGAGTCCCCAGTCTGCCGAGACCCTCCGGGCTGGCTTTGTGTCCCTCCTGCAGGCGGCCCCCGCAGAGGCCGGCCCCACACGAGCAGACCGGCCGGCAGACAGGGGCCGGTGCCGACGGGGCCCGGCCGGGCGGTGGGAGACCCCCGAGGGCGTGGGGCGCCTTTACAGGAGTGAGGGGCTGTGGGGGAGAAGCCTGCCTTCCGTCCTGAAGCAACAGGGACTGTGGGGGCGGGGGGGCTCCTGACTGGGGTCCGACGGGTCCGGTCCTGGTCACAGGGACGTGGTCCCAGACGTCTCCAGCCCCGTGACGGCCAGCCCGGCTCTGGGGTCCTTGGATCTGCCTTCTCCGTCCCTGGACTGAGGACCCTCTCCACCCCCCCCCCCCACCCGGGGCCCCATGAAGCTAGCAGGCAGGCCCCCCTCTGAGCCCCACAGTGCAGCCCCACCCAACAGCAGAGGGAGCTGGGTCCGGCCCCCAGCCCTCGGAGCACCTCCTGCTCGGCCTCACAGCCCAGGGAGGGAACCGGAGGGCGGCCGTCCCTCCCAGCACCCAGGAGGGAGCAGGGCCCTGTCCTGGGCTCCCGAGCTCCCGAGCACACATGGCAGCCGTCCCCTCCCGCCCCCCCGCCCCGCTCAGGCCCCCTCGCCCACCCCCAGGCAGCCCTCCCCCCTCCCCCCCCCCAGCAGCCCCCCCCTTCAAAGCGAGCACAGGAAGCGCCGGCCTGGCCCGCGTCCCTCGCTCGCCCTCTCGCATCTTGAACCACTTGGCGGAGCCCGGCCTGGCCGCCCGCAGCACCCCCTCCCGGAGCCCCAGCTCCCATGGCGTCTAAAAATAGGGCCTGACCCGCTCTCTCCGGCCGCCACCGCCCGGGCGGGAGGCCTGGGAGCTGCCCCCCGGGCTCGGAGCCAGAGGCCTCGTCGTCGGGTGGAGGAGGGGAATCGAGCGCCCCGAGGTGCCGGCCCCCCATCACCGAGCCCCACGATCTTCCCTTCCCCGGAGGCTCCGCGGCCACGCGTGGCTCCTTCGAGGGCAGAGCCGCAGCCCCTCGGCCTGAAGGGTGCAGGCCGGGCGCAGGCGGGTCGTTGGGGACCCGGGAGAGGCGCCTTGCCCAAAGCCACGGTCAGCTGCGGCCCACGGGGTTGGGCAGGGGCCGTGGTGGGAGCTGGACGCGGTGTCCACTGCTGGGGTGACGCCAGCCTGTCACTGCCCGTCTGGGTCACTCAGGCCAGCCGCTCGGCCTCTCTGGGCCTCGTCGGTGGACGGAGGGGGCCGTGACTGCTGGCTTCCGGGGTCTCGCGGGGACGGGAGGAGCCGCTGTGTGCGGAGCCCCGGCTCCCACAGCCCCTCCCGGGCCTCCCCCTGTCCCCCCACCCACAGCCACTTCCAGAGGCCGCCGTCCCTGGGTGGGGTGCACCCACTCTGTCCCCCAGAGTTCTGACCGCCCACCATGCCCAGTGCTGAGGGGGCACTTTGCAGTGGCAGCAGCAGCAGCAGCAGCAGCAGACACTGCCCACAGCCCCCCATGCCCACGCTCCCCCCACCCTCAGACAGAACTCCGATTTTACGGGGCAAAGGCACTCCCCAGCCTCCCCGAGGCGAGAGGAGACCAACAGGAGCAAAGGAGACAACGCCATGGGGCTCGAGGGGGAGCGCCCGAGGGGGAGCGCCCGAGGGCGGGCCAGCCCAGCTCCCAGGGTTGCTGCTGTCTGGGCCTGTCTGCTCCCTCCTCCCTGGGATGCAGGTGTGAGGGAGGGAGCTCCAGCAAGCATGTGTGACCATGAGGCAGCCCTGGGCTAGCCGGTCTCCCCGGCCAGGAAAGCAGAGGGGAAACCCAGGGGAGGACCAGGTGCCAGAGCCTCCCTCCCCGGGTTCCCGAACGGCCTCCCTTCTCCGGCCTCAGTTTTGTCGCCCGAGGATGGAGGGCAGTGGGCAGAGGGGACGGAGAGCGGAGGGGAGAGAGGGTCCCGGATGGGGAGGAGGGGAGCCCAAGGCCAGGAACGAGCAGGGGGCCCCGCCCGGTCCTGGCAGCTGCCGCACCCACGCCCCTGCCCTCGGCGACCCACAGCCTGGAATGCGGGGCTGTGGGGTCTCTGCCCAGACAGGGCCCGGCCCGGCCAGCGTGGGGGCCGCTGGCATCAAAGGAGCCGGGCGGCTGGCAAAGGGGACAGGCCGGGGCACGAAGGCCGTGCCGCTCCGAAAGCGCTCACCTGCGGCAGGTGAGGAGCCGGCCCAGGAGCGGAGCGCATTCCTGCCAGCCTGGCGCACCCCGGAGCGGGAGGGAGTGTTGGGGACCAGAGACCCCGGAGCGGGGGGCTGAACCTGCCTCTCACCCAGCAATCCCCCCGGGGGGCCCCGGCAGGTGTCAGCGCACCTGTCCCCACAAATAGGCAGGACTGTCCTCAGGGGCCCTCCTGGTAGCGGCTCCTGAGGCCCCAGGGCCTGGGCCTGTGCACCCTGAGGGGCTGGGCTCCCCCTGGCCCCCGCCCAGACTTCCTGCAGCCGCTTGGCAGGTGGAAGGGAAGCCACACTGGACGGGCCCCCCAGGGACCTGGAGCCGCTGCCAGCGGCCGCCCACCTGGGTGACAGGAGCGTTGCCAGGGGCCGGACCATCCTGGCCGGGGCAGGCCCTGCCCACCACGTCCAGAGCCACCCGTGGCCCTGGGAGGGGGAGGGGAGCCACTGGCATGTCCCCTGGAGAGTTTCAGGCCAAGTCGGGACCCCGGGCCCTGCCCTCTCCTGACCAGCCGTGTGGCCAGGCGGTGGCCTCACGTGGATGGTGGCCACAGGCTTCCGCCCCCGGGGTGTCCTCCAGGGGTGGGGCTCCAGGCCCAGAGCCCTGGGCCTTTGGGTCCAACGCCAGGTTAGCCCAGATGGGTCTCCTTTGTCCTTTCCGCCCTGGTCAGCAGGTGGCTGCTCCCTGGGTGGTGTCTGAGGTTCTGTGAGGAGGGGGGTCGAGGGTCCCAGGTGGCCCGGGGACCATGGTGGCTGCTGCACAGCCTCGATGACTCTGGGACACGGGTCCGGCACCACTGTGAGGTTCATGGACGGGTTGGCCTCCACAGTCAGCGGACTTCAGTAGGGAGGAGGGGGGGGCCCTCTGGGGCCGGTGGGCCTCGCCCCATCAGGCGAGGCCGTGAGAGCAAAGCTGGGGTCTCCCGGGGGGGCTCTCGCCCAAGACTGGCCGGCTGCAGCCCCGCCCTGTGGACCTGCAGCCCAGACGTGCCTGCCCCCCCCCCAGCCCCTGCGTGTTCGCCGCGTCCCTTCGCCGGGCCTGTCGCTCGCTCCGGTGGGGCCGGAGGGCCGGGACCAGGGCCTGGGCGGGGGGGCTCTGGGCTGGTCCATTGTGTAGACGGAGGCAGGGGTCTGTAATTTACCCTTTTCATTCAGCGTTTTCTGCTCAAAATAGCGTTTTCACACCACGGACGAAGCCAAACCCCATCCACGCCCAGAGGAGGCACTGGGCCGAGGGGTGGGGGGGTGAGGCGAGGGAGCCGCGTGGCCGGCAGAAGCCGGCTCCAGCCTCTCCCCATCTGCCTCTGCGCAGGGACCCAGCGGCCGGGCGGGGTGGGGGAGGGGTGCGGGGAGCCCCTGCAGCCTCCCCAAGGCATCCCTAGTGGATCCCCAGCCGGTGGCCCAGCTCAGTCGTCCCTCACCCAGCGGGTGGGGTGGGGGGTGGAAGAGACGCCAGATCCACCTGCTTCCCTCCTCAAGGGGCTGCCTCCTCTGGGAGCCGGGCTGGGGCCAGGGCGCTGGGGCCGGCTTCCTCCCGCCTTGCCTGCGCCTCCAGCTCCTTCTCCTGGGCTGAGCCCTGGCTCTTGTCCCCGGGGCCTCTGGGCCTGCTCTCCTCCTGCCTCAGGGACTCCGTACCCGCAGCCAGCCCACGGGCGGGACCCCTGGCCCTCTGGGGTAGGGGCGCAGCAGGGAGTGGGCTGCCGTCTCTCCGTCTCTCCTCCAGGCGCCGGCAGCCCAGCACCTGGCCTCTGCCCTGGGCTCCCGGGGAGTAGACTCGGAGCCCTTGGGAGGTGCGCCGGGTACAGCCACCTCAGGCCACACCCAACAGGGACCCCGAGCTCTAGGGTGGGGTCCCCGGGTCACGAGGATCTGCTGACCTCAGAAGGGCAGCGGACTGAGGGCGGCTCCCTGAGCCATCGATCCATCGCACCGATCGGTGGTGCCTTTGACACGCAGGCCCCGCGAGAACTCCGGGGTGGGGCTCCATGTGGACGGAGGGTCCTGCCCTCCTGACCCCAGCAGGGGACAGCGGAGCTCCCCTGTGGTGGCTACCGCATGGCGGGGGCACCGGCACCCGAACCTGCTTCCTCCCAGGGGCACCATGGCCCTCCCCAGAGATCTGAGTGTCTCTCCCCTGTGCGAGACGGCACCCCGGGTGCTCTTGGGGACGGCAAACTGGTGTCACGGCGAGAGTGGTCTTGTGTGGACTGTCCCCTCCAACTTGTGCCAGGGACACCCCAGCAAGCCCCGCCTCCAGCCCCCCACCTGCCAGAGCTGGCGAGGGCCAACTCGTCCGGGTGTCCAGGGCAACCCCGGGCCCTGGGGGCAGGAGACCCCCCCCACTTGCTCTTCAGGTCGGGGAAGAGGGCAGGCGGCGCGAACATCTCCAGGAGCCAGGGCCTCGGTGCCCTCAGCTGGGGACAGGCGGGCGGGGTGGGGGAGGGTGGGGGGGAGGGCCCCACTGCGGCTACAGCCACGGCCGCCTCCGGCCCCACCCCCGCCCAGTGGCCAGGCTTCCCTCGGGCCCATATTCCCAAACCTCAGAATTCAAGCAGAATCAAAGGATTTTTTAAGAATTTGGGCAAAAAAATCTTGTGATTTTTTTTTTCACATACTTTGGGCTTGGCAAACCCCACGCTGTGCTTCGCCGAGCGCCGCCTCCTGTAATTTGGGGACGAGAAGCCAAACCGCCGCGCTCGCGGGAGACTCGGCCCCAGCGCCGCCGCCGCCGCCGCGGCCGCGGCCCCGCCCCCTGAACCTCCGCGCGCAGCGTCCACGCGGCGGCGGAGGAGCCTCCAGGGCCGCTCCCCCGCTGTGCGACCCGTTTTATTCCACTTTTACCCTGCCAGTGCGGCGTCCCTGGGGGCGTGCGGACCCAGCCCAGGTGTGCGCCGGGCCGAGGGGGGCCGTCCCTCCCGAGGCTGCGGTCCAGCCTTGGGGGCGGGTGGGGGCAGCCCTCCTCCAGGGGCTCCTGCGTTCTAAATCCCCGCCCCCAGTCTCGCAGGGCCCCGCCCCCCGGGGCAGCTGCAGAGCCACACCCCAAGTGTCAGGGCAAGTCGCGGACGAGCCACGGAGCCCGTCCACAGGGCTGGGAGCCAAGTGTGCCCAGCGTCCAGCGGTGGTTTCTGCTGAGGTCAGGGGGCGAGAGTCTCCCTCTGTTCCTGCGTGTGCCCCGTGCTCGCGTCTGCCCACGGCACAACGGCCACCGGGGGCTGGGCCTGGCCGGGCCGCAGGGGCGGCACCGTCTGTGTCCTCCAGCCCTGGGTGCACGCGCACACCCCTGCGTCTCTGAATGCAGCTCACAAGTGACCAGCTGTGCAGAGACCTGAGGGGACAGGCAGCGGGCGCCCGGTCCCTGCTGCTGGACACGGCGGGGGCGGGAGAGGGGGACCTTCCTGACTTGGTAAAGCTTCTCTCTCCTAGAAACCGCCAGCCACCGGCAGGGTTGACAGCGCCCCGACAGTCAGGAACAGACGCGAGTCCGTCGTCACCAACCCTTCGTCACAGTTCGTCACTCACCAGTGTCCCACCAGGGACTCCAGTCACGGGGACGGGGTAGTGTCAAGAGAAACGGCAGGCACACACACTTTAAAGTTAAAAGACCCGGTTATGACTCATCGTGGTGTGACCGGGAAACCGGAGGGCGGCCCACTGGAGCCCCCTTAGCACCAGTCTGGTCGTTTCGTGGAGCCTCTAGGGAGAACCCTGGGTGGTCAGCGGCCGGCGACCATCCCGCCCACCGTGGTGGCCGACAGCACTGCCCGCCACAGCCGGGGACACCCACAGATACACCTCGAACTGTGGAAGGCCCGGGAGACTGAAAAAACTGGACAAGGGGAGAACTTCGAAATACGTAAAATTCTCAGCTTGGAGGGGATCACAAAAGAGTTCTCCCAGAACTAACGTGTGCATTCAGGGTGATTCCCGTCTGCTGTTATTTACGGGCTTTGAAAGGCTGGAACCAAAGTTGTCACGGAGGACGTTCAAAAACACAGCCGAGAGTGTTTGAAAGCAAGAAATAGGTGGCCTGTCAGAGGATGGGCCACGGAGCAGCGTGGCCTCGGCCCAGGTGGACACAGGCTCGGGGGTCAGTCTGACACACACGGCACCGCCCCCCACCCGGCACTGCGGGGGCCTCTGGGCTCTCCAGCCACCGGCCGCAGGCGACGTCTCCACGTGGGTCTCTGATGTGCACTGAAGTCACCGCGCCCAGAGAGGGCAGCTCCCGGGGGTGATGCAGAAACCGGCTCGGGGCTGGAACTGATCCTTCCAGAAGACTGGTGGGCAGGCTGGGAAGGGGCCTGGGGCCGAGAGGGCGTGAGCCCGGGATGGGGTCCTGCTGGGGCCTCGAGAGGGGCTGGTGGCGGGCTGGCCGGGGACCGCACACAGCTCTGTTGGGAGGGCTGCACCTCCCACCTGGGTGTCATCCCGAACATCCCTGAGAGGGGTGTCCCACCCCCGAGGGGCGGCCCTGCAGGTGAGCCCAGCGCACAGGGGGCCTGGCCTAGGTACAGGGGCTCAGTGGAGGGTCAGCCTGGGCTGCGGGCCAGCTGTGAGGTGAGGCGTGGGGGACGCCCAGTGGTCGTGGGCGCCTGCCTCTGGCTTTGTCCCGGGCTTGTGACTGCCGCTGGTTTGGGGACAGCCAGTCTGGCCATGCAGACGGGGGAGGCCAGGGCCAGTCCAGGAGGGGCAGGCAGCTCCTGGCACAAGGGCCGGAGAAACAGGCGCCCGCTCTTGCTGCCCCTGCGGGTGACGGAGCCCCGAACTCTGAACTGGTTTCCCCTCTGCCCCTCGGGGACGGGGGAGTCTGGCCCAGGCTGATCAGAGGCAGAGGGGCTGCCAGGGAGCCCGCTTTGAAGCCCCCCCAACCCGTGGGGCTTGCAGAGGGAGGAGGGTGGCTGGCACCGGTTGGCCCGCCCGTGCAGGAGGGGGGCCCGTGTGTCGTCCATCCTGCGGCCTGGCTGGCCCAGCGCATGCAGGCCCCGGGCACCGGCCGGCCAGCAGGGGGGCGTGTGGGGCGGCCTCCAGCAGCGATGTGCCGAGTGGCCCACGGGGTGGAAACGGCCTTAACCGCTGGGTCTGCGTGGGGGGGGCCACAGATCCCCGACCAAAGACACACCCTACGGCCCCCGGACAGCTGGGGAAGGGGGCCCGACGCACAGGACTCCTGAGAGAGGGAGGTGGAGCCGTTTCCGAGGGAGGAGAGGAGGCAGCGGTGGCCGGCCGGCTTGCTCCCCGCGTCCTCCGAGCGGTCAGGGCCCTTTCTCCCCCGCCCCTCCCGGGCCAGAGGCAGGAAGTGGGGGGGCGGGCACTGCCCTCCAGGACTGGGGTCCCTCCTCAAAGAGACGGAAGCGTGGGTGTGCCCACACGCCCACCCCCGAGACCCTGAACGGCCCTTTCTTCTCTGCCCGGCACCAGGAGTCACCCCCACGCAGCGAGGCCCCAAACAACCGGCTCCCTCGGGCCCTCCGCACGCCAGGCTCGCGGCCCGAGGGCCTCACGGGGCCCTGCCTCCCCACACCGGGGCTGCCTGGCCGGCGGCACCTGGCCCGAGCTGAGCAGCCAGGCCTCGGCGGGACCAGGGTGAGCCGGCAGAGCCCAGTGGCCCTGGGGCCGCTCCTCAGGCGGTGGGACCCAGGCGGGAACCCGGAGCAGCAGTGTCCAGGCCTGTGGAACGGAAGGGCACCCCTGGGGCGGGGGCGGGGAGGGAGGCTCCTCGGGCCTCTGGCAGCTCCGGCAGAGCCGCCCCGAGCTGCGACCCCGGCAGCTGTCGTCCTGCACCTGGCCTCCCTGCCCCTGTCGTCAAGGCTCTCTGGCTGGTGCGGGCCCATCCAGGGCTGGGGGGCTGCCCCACCTGCCGTCCCCCGAGGCCATGGGCTGACACTGTGGCCCGGCCCGGGCCCCCCGGCCCCCAGGAGCTGGCTGCACACTGGGTACTGGCCCAGAGTGCCTGTTTCACCGCCTCTCCCGGACCCACACGGGGGTGACATGGGCCACAGCCGGGCACCGCAGCCCCAACGACACAGCTGGCCGCTGGTGGGGTCGGGTTTGAAACTTGAACCGAGGCCTCCGTGGCCTTTGCTCGGGGCAGGACCGGCGGGCAGCCAGAGCCAGTACGGACACCAAGACTTTGCCTTCCACCCCGCAGCGTCCCTCAGACGGGCTTGCCTGCCGCTTCCCGGGCACAGCCGGGAGAAACACGCAGCACCCCCACCCAGCACCCCGGCCCGGCCCGGCCCCAGCCTCAGTGCGCGTGAACCCCAGTGCCCACGAGCTGCCCAGTGGGGAGCAGGGCAGGGCCAGAGCCCCAGACCCCAGAGCCAGAGGGCGCCTGTTGCCTACCCTCGGCCCCGCCGCCCCCGTCTTCCTCCCCACGGGGCCTGGCCTCCTTGCTGGGCCGGTGCCTGGGCCTCTGCTGTGAAGGCTCAGAATGGGCTGGGGTGTAGTGTTCTCACCAGGGAGGGGCCCGGCTGCGAGTGGCCTGTGAGGTGGGAACCCTACCTCCACCTTGCGGGGGGAGGAGCCTTCCCAGCCCTGAGCCAGCCCACCAGGCCCTGCTCCTGGCCACTGACCCGGCCCCGGGAACCTCCCCGTGGGCCTGGGTGAAGAGGCGGCGGCAGGGGTGCCCCCACAGTGGCGAGAGGAGGAGTGGGTGACTCTCCGGCCCCGGAGGGGTTGAAGCCCGGGCTGGCTCCTGCCTCATCTGGAAGCTCGGGGCTGGCAGCGAGCATTGTTGGAGAGGAGTCCCCGCACCCCCGCCCCGGGTGGCCTCGGCCAGGCAGGCCCTGGGAGGGTGCCCCGGCCCGGGCAAGTAGGAGCAGGCCCCGGCGCGCACGGCGGGGGAGCCAGTGAGTCACCCTCGTGAGGCGGCAGGTGCGGAGGGCCAAGGTGAACCCCCCCACCCCTGTCGCCCAGTGAGCGGAGCAGCCAGCTCTGGAGGCAGCCCGCAAGGCTGACACACTGGTGGGTGGGCAAAGGGGGGCACCCTGCCTGCGATGGGTCCCTGCGGCTCCCAACCTGCCCCCCCCCCCCATCACGTGGTGGTTATCTGAGGGCCCTCGGCCAAGGGAACCGACCTACTGCTTCCCTCCCATTTCCGCCAATCAGCCAGGCATCGGGGCTGGGGCCCCGCCAAGACCGCTGGTCTCAGTGGGGTTCGCCCATAGGCCGAGGGATGAGGCCAGGGGGAGGGGAGCACAGCCTAGAGAGAAGACCCAGAGGAGCCGCGGGACCCGAACCCGGCCGGCCCTCTCTCCCCGCTCCTCCTTACTCAGCAGTCTGACCTGCTCTGTCCAACCTCGTCCCTTCCCCAAGGACCCCCTGCCGCCGCCGCCCAGCAGCCCAGGCCAACGGTCCGCGGGGCTTTTGTTTCTTGAGCGTCCAAAGAACCACGTGGAGGGCACCAAGCGCAGGCTGGAGACCTCCGACAACTAAGCGTCCGTGCCCCTCTGTAGAGCAAGAAGCGGGTGGGGCTGAGGCTCCTGGCTACTTCCCGCGTGCAGTTTTCCCCCGCCGTCCCCCGCGAGAACACCAGTGTGACACGAGGGGTGGGGGAGGCGCTGAGTAGGGCGGGGGTGGGGGTACAGGGGTGCAGGCGAGGAGGGAGGCGGCGGACGGCGGTGTGGGCGGCGGGCCGAGGGACGCGGGCGCCCGGGAGCTGACCAAGGCGCGCTGCCAGGGTGCAGGACAGCCGGGAGAGCCGGTGGGGGCGGGATGCGAGGGATGCTGAATTCGGCTGTGGGCCCGGAGGCCCCTGATAGGCGCAACGGGTGGCGTGACGTCACGTCCGGCGGGGAAGCCCGGCCTCCGCGCCCCCTCCCGCCCCGCCCCCACAGGTGGTGCCGCCGCCCTGGGTCGCTGGGCGTGGGGCCGCCCTCGGGGACCCCCTGACGCAGCTCGCGCTCGCCCCCGCCGCCTCCCCTCCGTCGGGCAGCGGACTGCCTACCCGAACCACAGGGCCCCCAAATCCTCGCGGAGGGCAGGAGCGCCCAGTGGGCCCGGGTCGCGCCCCGCGCTCCGCCCCGGGCGCCCGCTCCCGCCCCGCGCGCCCCTCCCCTGCACCGCCTTCCCCGCCTCTCCCTGGCGGCCGAGGGGCCGGGCCGGGCCGGGCCGGGGGAGGTGCCGAGCCGGGACTGCGCGCTCGCCCGCTGAGCTGGGCGGCCCGACCTAGCGGCCGGTCCTCGAGCCTCGCGCGCCGGGCGCTTGCCGCCGGCTTTTTTTGTCTCCGCCTCTTCGGCCGCCCGCCGCTTGCGGACCACGAGCCGCGCGCGGGGACCTTGGCTCTGCCTTCGCGGGCGGGGACTGTGCGGGCCCACGGTACCCGAGAGAGGCGCGGCGGGCGACCGGCAGCGCCTCGGCCCCGCAGTGGAGCTCCGGACCGGCGGCTGGTGGCTGCTGTGCGCGGCCGCCGCACTGGCCTCCTGCGCCCACGGGGACCCTGCCAGCAAGAGCCGGAGCTGCAGCGAAGTCCGGCAGATCTACGGCGCCAAGGGCTTCAGCCTCAGCGACGTGCCCCAGGCGGAGATCTCCGGTGAGTCAGAGCTGCGGGTCCCGTACCCCCGTGCGCCCGGGTTTGCCTCTGCGTCTCCTGGTCGGCCCTGCGCCGCTGCGTGGCCCCGGGCTTCCGAATCCCGCCGCTTGCGCCAGCCGCCCGGGCTGCGAGTAGCTCTCTGCGCCTCCGCACCCCCCCGGGCCCTCACCCCCGAGCCCCGCGCCGCCCTCTCTCCCGCGCCGCTCCGCCGCACCCACCCTTAACTGTCTCCCCGGCCCCTTTCCCGTGGAGTTGTTCTCGCTGGGCTGCGCACGGGCGGCCTGGCTCGGCGCTCCTCCAGGGCCACAGCTCCGGCGCGGCGGCGGCGGCGGGGCTGGAGTTCCAGACCCAACGGGCGCGCCGGCCACCCTCGCCTCTGGCCAGGGCTGACCCGCGTGCGTGGTGGCTGCCCCGGCGCAGCTGACGGTGGCCGCGGGCTAGGAACTCTCACCGGACTGTGCGGGCCTCTCCGGGAGGTGCCGCTGGGTGGACTGGGGGTTCCTGCGGGGTACCAGCAAAGGCAGCCTTGGAGTTGGGGGTGTGCGGGGGGCGGTCTCTGCCCTGTGACCAGGAATGCTGCCTGGCAGAGGGTCCCCCCGCCCCCGGGAACGTGTGCCCGCCCGCGAGCCGGCCCGCCTGGCACTTGGAGCCACTTCCCGGGAGTCCAGCTGCAGGGTGGTCGGCGTCTTGGATCCCTCCCAGGGGCCGTGTCATTTCTTTGTAGCAGCGTCAACCCCCCCAGGCGGCCTCAGCCCAGCAGCTGTCTGGCAGCCCTGCCCACCCCCCTCCCTGCTGGTGGCTGAAGGGCCCCGGGGACAAGCGGTGTCCTGCGGGTGGGACTTGGAGCAGTGCCCCAGGGACCCCGGACTTGATGCTCACGTTGTGGTGCCGCCGGCAGCCACGCCGGGTCTGCATGGGGTGCCTGGGGCACAGTGGGCCAGAGCAGGGCACACCAGCTTCCTGTCCAGGGGACTCCTCCCAGATGGGGTGAGGGGACAGGTGAGGGCCGCGCTCACAGTGACGTGGGGGACGCAGAGTGGCCATGGCCCGGATTGAGGGGCCCAGAGGGGAGTGCACCAGTGTGAGGGGGCGTCCAGAGCCCAGTCTCCCTGGTGGTGGTGGTTGGGGGGGGTCTGCCAGGCTCCCCACCTGGCTCCCAGCCGCAGCAGGCGCTCCCAGGCTGCCCCGCGAGATCCACCCGACCCCGGTGCCCCACAGCCCCCGGGGTCTGGAGAGGTGCTTCCTCAGGAGCCGGAGGCAGGCCTCCCTCTGCTGATGGGCCAGTCATCGTGGGGGGGGATGCCTCTCTCCTTGGGAGGGGCTGGGGGGTGCCCGGGGCCAGCTACCCGGCGTGGCCCATGGTCCACCCCCTCCCCCACACACAGGCACTTGTGGCCTGGGTGTCCTGGGCTGTCCTGTGGGGCCCCTCTGCTGGCCCCAGCCCTGAGTCTCGTGTGGAAGCCGTCCTGCTGCCCCCCTGCTCGAGCCCACCCCCGCATCCGCCCTGGTCCTTGGGGGCCGCGCCCCGAAAACACACCCACAGGGCTCCCCCCGAGTCGGGTCGGGATGCAAGGCTGGCAGAGTCTGGGGGGGCCACCAGGGCAAGGACAGAACTTGGGAACCGGAGAGGCCCAGGTGGGTGTGGCGGGGGCTGGGTCTTATCGTCCTCAGACTGGGGGACGCAGCAGGTCAGAGGCCAAGGGTGAGCAGAGTGAGCTGCCGTGAGTACGATGGGTGGGGGTGGGTGCTGGCCGGCCGGCCGGCCGGGGGGAGGTGCGGGCCACCCAGCAGCTGTCCAAGCATCATCTTGGCCAGGGCCTGCGGGCGCCGCCCTCCTCTGGGTCTGGAATGCAGGGGACTGTCCCCTCCCTGCCAGCGCACCACAGCTCCTTCACCAGGGGGGCTGCCCTGTGGACCACGACCCCGTGTCCCCCTCGCCCCCAGGAGCCCCGGGACTCCAGAGCGCCCTGCGGGGCCCAGGCACCGAGGACAGTGCCAGGGCTACACGGGGCAAAACAAACAGGGTGACCTCCCGGGGCAGCGGCTACCAGCCCTGTCCCCTCCTGCTCCGTGTGACTCAGCTGGGCCTTGCGGCCGGGTGCCCTCTGGTGGCCCAGCGGCAGCTCGCTGCTCTTGGGGAGCCCGGCCACATCTGGGTCCCCTCGCCCGCGGGCCAGCAGCGGGACTCCGGCCAGGGTACCCGCTCGGGGGGCCCAGGTGGGGCGGGCCGCTTCCTCGTGCCGGGGGGCGGGGGCAGGGAGGGTGACACTGGGCCCAGGGTGGCCTCTCGGCCTCTGCAGGGGAGGAGAAGTGGCCGGAAGAGGAGGCAGTGCTGTGTGAGGAGTGCTGTCCGGGCAGCGGTGACGCAGCTGTCACCCCAGCTGTCAGTGGTTCAGTGGTCTGGGGCAGTCCCCGGGGGTTGGACAACCAGCCGAGGCCCCCCTCAAGGCCAGAGCCCCCACACGCAGGCTGGAGCTGGGCTGGCTCTCCATGCTGAAGGTGCTTCCATCGGCAAGGTTGCAACGCTTGGCCTGTTTTGCCTCTGGTCTCCCGGCGTTCCCGGGGGCGCCTGCCTGGCCTCCTGCACTCGGCGACGTGTCCTGGGTCTCTTGGACCCTTCTCCGGTCCTGGGTTAGGGGCACCTGTGTGCACCTTCCCAGTTGCAGCCACAGAGCCTGGCCTGGCTTCCTGGTGCCAAGAAGGTTCTGGTCCGCTGCTCACGGGGAACTCATGCCGTCCTGCCGTGTGCAGGCTCTGTGGAGCGGGCGGCGCCGGAGGAGACGGGCGTGGGGGCTGCCTGCCAGGGGGGGTGGGGCGCCCGCAGGCCCCCCAGTGGAAATCTCGCCTCTCCACGCCCACTCTGACCACGCACGCTGAGGGCACGGGTCCTGCTCAGGAGCCCTGAGTGTCCCCCACGTTTCCTAGAACCCGCCCAGCGTCTGTTCCTCAGCCACAGTCAGCAGGCTCTTGCCGGCCACCTGGTGCGCAAACCACCCGTGGACCCGAAGGTCCCTGTCCCTGTCCCGGGCAGGAGGCAGAGGCCCGCCCTGTGCCTGGCGTGGGTCCCCGTGCCTGCGCCTCTGGTGCCGCCTGGCCCTGCTCTGCTTCCGCTCCCAGGGCTGAGGTTTCATCATCCCCGGCACGGGGACGGGCTTGGAGGGGCACGCGGGGCCCCAGGGAGCCAGGGTCTGACAGGGGCCCCTGCATGATGCAACGGGCCTGGGTCCCTGCGGGGGGCCTCGGGGCCGGCCACCTCGTCCTGCTCCCCGGAGTGGCAGCTTGTCCCCTGCCACCGCTGTGACCCACGTCCGCCTCCCACCCCACACGGCCCCTCTCTGCCCGTTCTGGACGCAGGACGCCGGCGGCTGTCTGGACCGTCCCCTGAAGGCTGCCGGGACGAGGGGCAACGCTGCCCCGGGCCGCGCCCTCCCCTCCTGCCCGGCGGTGGCAGAGGCCGCTCAGAGCCCCGGAGGGGGTGGCGCCCCGCCCTGGCGACAAGCCCTGGCTGCAGGCTGGGCGTGGGGGTCAGCGTCCAGGTAGTGCACCGGGCGAGGGTCTCGGGGCGTCGCCCAGTTTACAGACGAGTAAACCGAGGCTTCCGTGGAGCCCCCTCTGCTGACTCCAGGGCCTGTGGCCTCAAAGGCTGCCCGGCCTGGCCCCCTGCTTTCTGGCAGCCTGTGCACCCCACCGCTGAGGCCCAAGAAGGCCGCCCACACCCGGACCCCTCTCCTGGCAGCCCCCTGGGCTTTTAGACGGGTTTAGAACAGCCTGTGTTCTTCCGCCGGACGACCTCAGCCCCGGCCCCGCCTCCCTGGCCTGGACCTGCCCCGTCCGGCCTGACGCAGCCAGGCCTTGCCCGCCCTCTGTCTGCCGCCCCGTGGCCTCCCTGGCGGGGCCCTCTTTCCGGGTGCCCGTGGGGATGGCTGCACCAGGGACGTGAGTCGGATTGGCCCTGGCCTCACGCTGTCGGCCGGCCTCAGGCGGAGCCCCCCTGTGTCCCCGGGGAGGCGTGGACAGGCGGCGCGCGGGCGTGGGAGGCCTCTGGAGAGGGGCCGGGGGCACGTGGCCAGGCAACAGCAAGCGCTGGGAGAAAGCTGTTTGCTCATGCCTGCGCTCGGGCCCCACACGTGTGTGGCACACGTGTCGGCCTGGCTGGCCCGTGGGTGGGGAGGCGGGCCAGGCGGGGGCTCGTCAGGGTCAGCCCCGGGCTGGCAGGCAGGCGGGTCCACCTCTCTCTCTCCTGGAAGCCGGACCCCCTCCCCAGGCCTGGCTTGGTTCCCAGGGGGTTCAGACGGAGGCTGGAGACCTGTGTGGGGCCCGTGAGCACCGGCCCATGTGACCCCTCCGTGCCTGGCGCAGGTTGCCAGCCCCCGACGGTCTCTGACTGCTGCCGGTGTGGCCCTCGGGGCCTGGGGTTCAGGCCGCGGCCAGGGGCTCGGGGGAGGACGGCTGCAGCCCAGGGCCACCCACCCCGGATCCCAGCCCCGCCGGCACGCCAGCGGGCAGCCTTCCTGCCTGTGTGTCTGGGAAACAGGCCCGGGCAGGAGCGGGGCTGTCCTCGGGGGAGGGGAATGCCACAGCCTCCCCTCCCCCCGCCCATCCCACCTTTCCAGGTGGAGCAAAGGGCAGCCGATGGTGAGATGCAGGCTGGCCGGTCCTCCCCTGCGGTGGCCGCTGTGCTGGGGGGCAGGGCCCGGGCCTCCAGCCCCACGGGGTCCTGGGCCGTGGGAAACCCTGGGTGGGAGGGGCGCACGCCTGCCCTCTCTGGTGGGAGTCCCGGGATCCTGGGTGGGTCTGGGGGCTCTGGGGTGGGGGGGGCAGGCAGCCTCCCCCCCCCTTTGTTTGCCTGTGGTCTCGGCGTCATCTCCAGCCAGCTCCTGGCTGGCTCACCTTCCTGGCACGTGCACCCCGCCGCCAGGTGAGCCCTCCCCGTGCCCACCCAAAGTCGAGCCTGGCCCCGCCTCCCTCGGGGCTTGGCCCCGCCGCCCAGCGGCCACAGCACCTGCACCACCCCACCCCACCCCCCCCCCGCGGGCTCTGCCCGTGTCCCAGGTGCTTCCCAGGCCGGGCCCCAGGTATGTGAGTGCCTCCACGTGCCAGGCCCGGGCCGGGGGCCAGGGGCCGGGTGTGGTGGCGTCCCTGGGCTGCCCGGACAGGTGCCGCAGACCGGGTGGCTCACGCAGCACAAGGGCGTCGTCCCCCAGCTCAGGGGCTGGATGTCCCCCATCAAGGTGTCGGCCAGGCGGGGCCCCGGAGGCCGGGGGAAGCCCCCGTTCCAGGCCTGCATCTTCCGTGGCCGCCGCTGCCGGCCCCCGGCTTCCCTTCACGTGGCGTCCGCCTCACACCTGCCTCCAGGTCCTTTTCCAGATGAAGACACAACTCCCATCACATGCAGGCCCACGCGGCTCCTGCGTGACCTCGTCCTATCCCGTTACTCGGGCAAGGGCCTCGTACCCAGCAAGGTCACCCACTGAGGTCACGGGCCCACGGCTCTAGGGTACGGACCTTCCTGTGTGTGGTGGCTGGACACGGGGGCCTCCCCAGGTCCGCCACGAGCCAGGGCTCAGCACAGACATGCCCCCCCCACCCCCCGCCGAGGCCCTGGTGGCAGCAGTGTGCTGGACTGGGCGGCCTCCCCTCAGGCTTTGTGCTGCTGCTTGGCCCTCGGCCGGCCCCCCAGCCTCATGGACCCCGACGTCTCCATTCCCGTTGAGGTGGGAGGGCTGGGCCCCCTCACTCCAGTGTTCGGAGCTGGGTGACGCTACCCACCCGCTCACTTCCTGCGCCGTGTCCGGGAGGGGGGTGGGCAGCGCGGGGCCAGCCTTGAGACCCCCCGGGGATCAAGGTGGCCCCCAGCTGGGAGTGACGGTGGTGGGCAGTGGCCTGGGACAGGCTGGAGGGGTGGGCGCCCAGTGTGGGGGGCAGGGGTTGGCCCCAGGTGGCCTTCTGGGCAGGCGGGAGGGGAGGGAGGCTGAGGTGCACTCGCTGGGGGCCAAGGGTCGGGTGCCAGCTTGCCCCGGGGGTCTGGTGTAGGCTCCAGCCGCTGAGGGGGCGCCCCAGAGCAGAGTGGGGGGGGGTGAGGCCGTGTGAGCCTGCTGTGTGAGGAGGCCAGGGGCATGTCCACGCAGCCCTGTCCCAAGGGTGCTGGGGGTGGAGTCCCCAGTGGGGGTGAGGGTGGGGGTGGGGCCGGTCGGGCCGTTCGCTGTGCCCAGACACACCCTCAGTGCCCAGGGCCGCCTGCAGCCACTGCGGCCAGCCTCAGGGGACGTCCGAGTGCCCACCCCCGGTGCTGGGGCTGCGGGAGGACACGGCACCCTCCAGTGACCACCACCACTCCCGGGCTCTGGGGAGGAGAATGATGCCACCCGCCACGGGGCTTGGCTCAGGCGCTCCCGGGCGCGTCCGGTTGCCATGGAGCTCGGGACACGCTGGACCTGAGAAGGCGTGCCAGGCGACCTGACCCCCAGGGACTGGCCCCAGCCCGTGGCTGTGTGTTGGGGGGAGGCCGGGGGCGTTGGGGGCACAGCTGCAGGCCCCTCTCTGGGGCAGCGGGTGGTGTTCCCACCCAGGAGCAGCCGCCCTGGAGAGTTCTGGGGCATCGCAGTGATTTGGAGAAGGGGTCAGGGCGGCCAGGGACCCCACACCTTCCAGAAAGGCCAGCAGCTGCGAGGCTGCAGGCAGGCAGCAGGGGGCGGGGCCGAGGGAGCCCAGGGCAGGGTGGGTGGCCTGGTAGGGGTGGGGGGGGGGCAGCCCCAGGGGGCTGGGCAAACCTCTCGGGCAGACGCGCTGGCGAAGGCCACTCCTGTGTGGGGGTGTAGCCGGGGTGCCTGGGAGAGGCCGGGGCAGAAGCCAGTGTCCGTGGGCTTGACTGAGGAGGACGTCGTGCTGCCGTTTCGCCGTTTTTCCCAGCCTCTGAGGGACAGGCCCACTCCCTGCTGGGCGGGCCCGGCCCAGTGGTGCTGCGAGTCCAGGACTCGGTCCCCCGGAGGAACCTCCTGGTCCCCTCACCTCGGTAGCAGAGGGTGTGAGACACCACATGCCCCCGCCACAGCTGCACCATTCCTGTCAGCGTGGGGCCACGGCTGGGGTCGCGTGGCCCCCCGTCCAGAGTGTGACGAGACTCTGACGGCCATCACCGGCTCCTGGTGCTCTCCGTGACCCTGCGGAGTGTGGGCCTCCCTGTGCCGTCTGGAGAAGGGGTCTGCGGGCGCGGTCCGGTCCAGGGGGGGTGGCGTGGAGCCCCAGCGCCTGCTGACAGGGAGCTGGGGGCAGGGCAGGAGTGGGGAGGGTCCCGGCCACTGGGCGGGGGTGGGGGTGGGGGGAGTGACCGAGGAGGGAAGGCCCCCGTCTCTCTGGATCGCTCAGTCTGGTCTTCTCCCTCCCTTTTGGCTAAGGGCAAGTGGGAACCGCTCAGACCAAGTTCCTTGCGCTCCTACTGTGTGCCAGGCGCTGTCCTTGGTGCTGGAATGCAGCCGGCGGTGGTACGGTCGGCGCAGGGGACGGGAGGGGAGCCGGAGGACTCGCCAGCTGGGGCTTTGCTGGCCTCGGCGACCAGTGGCCACGTGGGGCATGAGGCGGTTAACAGGCCAGAGAAGCTCCGTGCAGATCAGGACGGGCGTGTGGGGGTCCCGGTCTCAGTGCCCCTCCTCCCTGCGCCCCCTCACCCTGCCCCCCGGGGGCACGGACGGCCCAGAAACATCGGGAAGCCTGGGGGGCTGCTCCGAGGAGGTGGTGTCGGAGCCGGGGTGGGGGGGGCTTGGAGGGAGGTCCCCCGCTGTGATGACGGTCAGATCACACTCCTGGCTGAGGGCCAGTGTCCCTTGGACCCGCTGGCCGTTCTTGGTGGCCGTCATCTAAGGGGGGGGGTCCCCAGAGGAAGCCAAAGCCCACCCTGCTGGACCCGGCCGCTCTGTGCCTCAGGGACCTTTTCTGTACAGCAGGGGTGGGGGGGCCTGCCTCGTGGGGCGGCTGTGAGGACCGTTCTCGCGTGGGCCGCTCCCGTGGTGCCAGCCAGAGCCCACGCCATGCAGCGCGGGGCCCTGTTGACATAGCCGTCGGGGAGGGGGCCGTTCCCCCCACCATCCGCTCGGTCTTCTAGAGGCTGCTGTGGGAGGGGCCCGCTGCTGGGGGGGGCCAGGCTGCACTGGCCACATGGTGGGTGCGTGGGCTTGGGGCGCCCCAGGCTGGAGGGAAGGCGTCCGTGACGCCTGTGCCCCCGCACGGCTGGCCGGCTGGCTCCAGGGAAGCGAAGGGTTTCGGGAAGGGGCGGCCCACGGCAGTGAGTACCACCCCCCCAGCGCAGGGCCCCACTGCCACTCGGGAGGGGTGCTTGGGCGGCCTCTGAGGATGGGGACCGGTTTTCAGAGGGAGCCGGAGGCTCTGTGCAGGGGCCGGGTGGGGGCCCACGTGTGGTCGGCCTGTGGCCGAGCCTGGGGGCCTGGCAGCTCCCTGCGGGTACCCTGTGGGGCCCGGTCACTGTCCCGCTGGCTTTTCCCTGGGCACAGGGCTGGCCCGGTCCCCAGGGCCGTCTGCAGGGGGTCCAGTGGCACCGTGGGGCTGGCAGCGGCCGGACAGGGCTCCCTGGAGGCTGCCGCACACACTGCAGCTCAGCCGTCCCCCCGACAGGACCTGGAGGAGTAGGGGCTCCGTGGGCCTCCACGTGGCCACCTGCCCCTGGGACGCCCCCCGGCTCGGGTCCCGCCCCTGGGGCGGGCCGGCGGACACTCGACGAAGGCCCTGGGCGGCCCTGCTCCGGCGTCTCCCACGCCCCACACCCCACACCCCACGGCAGGCTGGCTGCCGGGCCCAGCGGCAGGTCCGACCGTGGCTTCCAGACTCGTGGGACGGCTCTGAGTTTCTGTCTTGAGTTTAATGCCCGACGCGCAGCGCCTGCGCTTGTGGCACGGGTGCGGGCCCCCCCCCCCCCCCGTGTTCAGTGCAAGGGTGCCCCCGACGTTTGGGGACCGGCCGTCGGCTGTCTTGGCGGTGAAACGCACGTGATGAAATCTCCCGTCGGGACCGTTTCTGAGGGCGCGGCTCTGCCCAGGTCCCTGCTCCCCGTTCTCCGGGGCCGGCCACGCCTGCGCTGGACGGTGGCGTGTCTCTCCCTGAAGTCCCCGTGCAGCCGTGTCCCGCGCCGTGCCTGCAGCGCCCACTGTCCCCCGCCCTCTGGTCGGGCCACAGGACACCCACGGATCTGCGCGTGGCCAGGTGCCCGGGGGAGCAGCCTGCTGCCTGGGCAGCGGCTGAGTCAGCGGGAGCCCCTCCAGCCAGGATGCCCGGAGGCGGCTGTGGGTGCGGTGTCTGCCCGGCTCAGGAATTCCCCCGAGATGGGCATCGTGGGCGGGGCCCTGTCCCCACTACTCCGGGCCAAGTGGTGTCACTTGAGCTGCCTGGGCCGCCCGCCCGGCCACGTGGGGATCCGGAGGAGGAGGTGCTGTGAGGAGTAAATGAAACCCAGGCTGGGGGGTGGCTGAGACGGTCACGTGGCCCCCAGGGACGTGACCAGGCCTCTGGGACAGCCAGGGGCCCCTCGGGGGGGGGGGGGGGGGGACTCGCCCCGCAGGGCCCCTCCCGGCAGCACACCGCCGGCAGTCCCGAGGCCCCTGGGAGGTGCCGGCTTTGCGGGGAGTCCTCGGCCGTGCTGGCGTCACCTGGGCCAGGGCTTCTGCGTGCAGCTTTCTCCCTGCCGCTCCGGCTCTAGGCTGGGCGCTGGGCAGGGGAGGGTCTCCTGCAGCAGGCAGGCAGCCGGCCTCCTGTGCGGACTCAGGGGAGGCCTGGGAGGGGGTGAGGGGGAGGCAGGTGCTTTGGGCCAGAGGGTCCTGGGAAGGCTTCTTGGCGGAGGGGAGAGTGGGGGGCCTTGAGAGAGGGTGCGGGAGATGGAGGTGTTGTCGGAGGCAGCAGGCCTCCAGGCAGGGGGGGGCGGGGACGGGGGGTGGCCGCAGGGGCCGGCAGGCTGGGCTGGAGCCGTCAGTCGCCTGCAAGAGGGCCACCCGGCTGCACGGATGTGTCCAGGGCGGCAGCCAGCAGTCTGTCTGGGCTCCGGTATTTTCGGAGCCCGTGCTGGGCGTGGGCTGCGCGAGGCCTGCCCTGGGGGGCTCCCTCAGGGGTCCCGGAGGGTCTTCCCTGCGTTCCGGCCCAGCCAGGGTGTCTGGCGTCCACGGGGATGGGTGGGCCTGCCCTGCGTCTTTGTGGGGAGCGGTGCTGCGAGCACCCCAGCTGAGGTGCCCCCCTCCCCAGCCCAGGGCGTGCTCTGTGGCCTCAGCAGAGGGGCCGCTCTGGCCCTTCCCTGCCGCCCCTCGCTGCCCCTGGACTCCAGTGGGGCCGGCCGGCCAGACGGGGCAGCGGTGCGGACGGGAGTGGACGTGTCCGGGGTGGCGCCCTCCACGGCACGGCCTGGGCAGGGCTGAGTGGGGCCTGCAGGCTGAGGCCGCCCCAGGGTCCCGAGAGAGCGCCCCCTGCTCAGCAGCCGAGACTTGGGGTCCCTCCGTCCCTCGTTTGTCCTGAGACCACGGCGTGACCCGCGAGCCCCGAGGCAGCTCCAGAGAGGCTGGTGCAGGAGGCCGCACTGCCTGGCCGGCGCTGTGGTGAGGCCCCCACGTTTGAGGTGGCCCCCAGCCTGGTGCCCACTGGCTGGGCGGCCTGCCCAGGGGGTTCCTGCGTGTGAACCAGGCAGTGCAGAGGGTGGTGAAACCCCTTCTGGGGCTGCGGTGCTGTGTCCCACGTGTGGCAAAGAGCACCTGTCTAGCACGTCTCTTGTGTCCCTGTGAGCAGGGTGGCCGAGGGGGGCCCTGCCCTGAAGGGAGCGTGGCCTCAGGGTGAGCAGAAGGGTCTCCCCGGTGAGGCCCGCAGCCCAGGGAAGACAGGGGCCAGCTAGGACTGTGGGGAGGTGGGAGCCGTTCTCATGTCCAGGAGGGCATGGGGTGAGCAGGGGAGGCTGCGGCCCCGTGGGGCTTGGTGCTGCCTGGGGGCAGCAGATCAGGGCCTTGGGGTGGAGGCCTGGGTGGCGGCGGTGGGAGGCCAGAGGGATGGGGAGTCTGGCAGGGGCTGGGCATCTGGACTCCCCGGAGGTCGCCTGCCAGTCTCCATCCAGGGGAAGGACGTGGCATCACCTGCCCCCCGCCCTCATGGCTGTCCCCGGTTGGGCACCCGGCGGCCAGGCCTGCGCAGGCTCTGCTGCTGGGGGGCCCGTGAGAGGCCTGTCCTCGCGCCCGCGGAGATAGGGAGCAGCACCCAGGCGGGGTCTCGCCGCCCGGGGGGTGGGGCACTAGCGGGTCCCCAGGTTGAGGGAAACGGGAAACGAGGGTCTCTGGGCCACTGCCTGCAGGGTGGCGGGAGGGGGCGCGGGGCAGCCCGGCGGCAGCGCGAGCGCGGCGGGCGGGCGGGGCTGCGGGAGGAGGCGCGTCCCCGCGGGGCGCCGCCCTCGCCGTGCACGCTAGTGCGGCTGTGGTGCCGTCTGCCACCGTGGTCGCAGAGTCCGGTCCCGCGCACTCCCGCACGGACCGCTTCGGCTCCGCTCCACCAAGCGCTTCCAGCCCGGTCCCTCCTGCTCCTCCGCCTTTGCCCGGCCGGACCTCCGGATCCCTGCGCGCCGGCACCCGGAGTCGCGCGCGCTTCCCGGAATTTCATGCCGCCGCCGCCGCAGGAGCCACCGCAGCCACCGCCGCTGGGAGGGGGTTTTGGCCAAGGCCGGGGTGGCGTCCACGGAGCTGGGGGACCCCTCCGGGCCCCAGCCCACCATTCCCCGCACAGCCATCCTCATCTCCCGTCCCGGCGCATTCCCATCCCCGGGCGCGCTGCCCCCCGCCCCACTCCCGCCCCGCCACCCTGCTCGCCTCCACTGTGACCGCATCGCCATCTCACCCATCGCCCTGCCGGAGCGCGTCTCTACACCCCGTCCGCTCTCCGCCGCCCTCGGCCCCTGCACGACCCCCCTCACCGTCTCACAGTCCACCTCTGGAATCGGTGTTCCCATCCTCACTGCACCCCAGCCCGCGCCACCCGTGCCCCACCTCCGCCCCATCCCCGCGGCGCCCGGCCACCCCCCACCCCTGCTCCCTGCCTCCCTGTCGCCCTGCCGCAGCCCCCCGGCTGCATCAAGCCCCCCTTCTTCCTCGGCGGACCCATCCCCCTTCCCTTCACTCGCCGCAGCCCCTGCGAGCCCCTCCCGCCACCCCCTCCCCAGGCGCGCCGCACCCACTGCGGCAAGGCAAGCCCCTTCCCCGCCAATCGCGGCGCCCTCCTCCCCGCACCGCCCTCCGCCTCGCGCCGCGTCCGGCGCCGCCGCAGCTTCAGACCCCGCGTGCCGGCTCCAGACTCAAGGCACGCGGCCCTCCGTCCCCGGCCAGCGGCACGCGCGACCGGCACCGGGGGCACCTGGAACCCCCTGGCCGTCGGCCTTTGTTCCGCTGCCCGCAGCGCAGCCCCGCGAGCCTCGCACTTGTCGCCCCGGGGCTGGGGGCGGACTCCTCCCACCCAGCGCAGAGGCGCCGGCAGCGAAGCCCCTCCGTTTCGGGTCCCGTGTGTGTCGGGGACTCTGCGACGGCTGTCATTTGGCCGAAATGGTGGAGGGGCTTTGGGTGGTGGGTGAGGGGCGGGGGCGGGCGCTGGGACAGAGGGGGAGGGGTTGTGCTGCTGTTGGTGTGTTAGTTGGGGGGAGGGGGCCGTTGAAATGTCCTCTCCCAGGTGGGTCCGGGGCCACCCTCACGGAGGGATGGTCATTGCGACAGGGACAAAGCGGGGTGGGGGGTGGGCAGAGATGAGGAAGGAAGGTTTGGAGCAGGGTGTGCAGGCAGGGCGGTGCCCGGGGAATCTCTGGCCGTTTGTCCAGCGCCCGCCGCAGGCTGGTGGACTTGCCAGGAGGGGGGTCCTGCCACCCCGGGGGTGGGCTGGGGCCCCAGAGCAGGAGCGGGCGTGGGGCAGTTGTCCAGAGAAAGGTCTCCTGCGTGGGGAAGCCTTCTGCAGCCGTGGCCGGGCAGCCGGGCAGCCTCCGGGACCGGGGCGGGGGCAGGGGGAGCCCCTGCCGGCCTCCCAGACCTGCGTCCCGCCCCCGGCGTGTCCCGGCGGCCATGACTGGAACTGCCACCCGTGCCCGCACCGTCTGAGCAGGCCCTGGCCTAGAGGCTCCCGGCGGCCGGGGCGGCGGGTGCAGGGCTCCTGGGACGTGGCTTGGAAGGGGGTTGAGCAGGCAGTCCGCACACCTTTGGAAGCTTCCGGAGAGCCGGGCTCGGCATGGCGCCATCTTCCCTCTGCCGTCTCCGGGGGAGGGCTCCGCGGCCACCAGGCACAGGGCGCCGCTGCCGTCACCGGGCCCGGGCAGGCGAGGTCCAGGTCGCTCCCGGGACGCGGTGCCCACTGTCGGGATGGGGTCTCGGGCTGAAGGGTTTGGGGGGCTGTGCTGGGTGGGGACGCTGTCGGGAGGCTTCAGGGCCCTCAGGTGGGGGGCTGGGAGCTGGGTCAGCAGGGGGCGGGGAGGCGGGAGCCCCCCACACAGCCTAGTGGGGGTCAGTGAGGGGAAGCGGTGTCGGGGTGGCCAGGAGGTCTGCATCCCGGCTTGGCCTGGGGAGGGCGGTGGGTGCTTTCACTGAGGGGCAGGACAGGGCAGTCTGGGAGTCGGCGGTGGGGGGGCAGGGGGAAGTGGTCTGGAGGGCAGGGTGGGGGTGGACAGAGCTGTCTCGCCTCTCCCGTGGAATCCTGGCGTCAGCCCCAGGGGGTGTGCCCAGAAGAGCAGGAAGGGGGCATCTGGAAGGGTGGGGCCAGCTGCCGAGCTGGCAGAGGGACCAGGCGGGGGGCAGGGGGGCTCCCTGGGCAGCCGTGGGGGGGTGGGGGGCGGTCGCCTCCGTGACCTGGGAGGGGTCGGCGGGAGGGGAAAGGCCAGCTGGTGGGGAGTGGGGGGGGGGGGGGCGGACTCGGCGGTTTCAGAACTGACTGGGGGAGGGGGAGCAGGGCCAGACCCCTGATTTGGTTCCGACCTTTCTTAGATACTGAACTGAGAGGAAACGTAGGGCTTGGGGTGGGATGGTTTGAAATGACCAGTGGAGACTCCCTCACTCAGCTGCTTACCTCCGGGGTCAGGGAGCTCATCCCCTCTCCCAGCAGACCCGCCCCTCGCCCCAGCACCGACCGGACAGGCCAGGCTTGCTCTGCATGGCGAGGACACGCGCCCTGCAGAGCCACCTCCACCCCCGGGGGCCAGGGCCACCTGCTGCCCCGCTGCCCGGGCCGTGCTGGGCCAGGCTGGGCAGAGGGGACGCGAGACAACTGTGCGCCTCAACCGCCAGCGGCCGCGACAGCCCCGTGGTGGGCGTGGGGGCCGCCTCGGCCCGGCCTCCCGGGGCCTCAGGCTGGCGCCCGAGCTCTGGCTCCGTGTCTTCACTCCCGTGTGTGCCGAGGAGGGAGGGAGGGCCGGGGGCTGTGCTGGGGCCGCTGGAGCAGCGCGGCCGCCGGGCAGCTGGGCGAGGCGGCCGGGCAGGGCCGGGGTGGGGCCAGCTCAGATCAGGGAGCAGGGGGTGGGCTGGCGGCGCCCAGGGTCCTGGGGGGCTCCCCGTGCCCCCCGTGCACTCAGCCCCCCTCTGGGCCGTCTGCACGAAGGACAGGTTTCGGGACCCGGGCCAGGGGTCCACCCGGGGACCAGGAGGGTTCGGGGGGAGGTCAGCCAGCTGGGACATGCCAGTGCAGCCCGCCCGTCCGAGCAGCTGCCCCTCCCCCGGCCAGCCGGGCCTGGGCGCCCATCACAGCTGAGCCCAGCTCCTACCTGGAAGCCCCGGGCTGGCACCGGCCCCCGCCCCCAGGGCACAGCCCCGCCCACCCCCTCGCCCCTCCCCCAGCACCCCCAGGAGCCTGGCGGCTCCGCGCAGTAGGTGAGGGCCCTCGCCAGGGGTGCGGTCCTGGGCCCCGTCGGAGGGCAGGCGGCTGGGGCCGGGTGCTCCGAGTCCTCCCAGTGGGTGGGTGCACACAGCCCCACTGTACTGCCATGCTCGACCCTCCGGAAGGCCAATGAGATGTGCCCCCCTCTGCAGCCGGGGTCCTGGGGGGACGCCCAGGGCCTGCTCTGTGTCCCGTCCCTGCTGGCCGGAGTCCAGGGCCACACGTCACAGCCGGGAACAGGGCCATCTCGGGGGCCGTTCTCGTGTTCCGGCCCCCTCTGCCTGGGGGTGCCTGCCCCCACCACGGGAGGGGGCAGGGATGGGGCGCCCCTCCCTGCCAGGCCCTGGGCAGTCGGGCTGCTCCCAGGAGACCCGAGGGGCCTTGCTCGCCCTGAGCGTGCGCCCCGTGGGCCAGGGTCTCTGACGGTGTGGGCACGCAGTGCTCCTGCTGCTCCGTCCGTCCACCCGTCCTGACGCAGGGCGGGGCCACAGTCCCCCACGGGCCTGCTGGGGCCACTCCCAGGGCCCGAGAGCGTGGGAAGCCCTGAGACGTGCAGCCCACCGCTCTGCCTGGGGCCAGGGTGCCGGCTCCAGGTCACTGGGGGGCCCCGCACCGCAGGCCCCTCCTCCCCCACCCCGCAGCCGTGCATGAGGCTGCCCCTGGTCCCCTGCCTCGCACGGCCTCTGCCCCGGCCACATGGGGGCCGGCACTGGGCCCCGTGGGGAGGGGGCAGGGCTGGCGGGGCTGCCGGGCGTCCCGGTGGGTGAGGGGCCCCGCAGTGTGGCAGCCAGTGCCACCTGGCCCCGGCACCTCATCTCTGCTGGCCTATTCCCCGGTCTGGGAAACAGGGTCCCAGCGTGGCTTAAAGGCCCTTATTCCCTCTCCTCCCTGCACATCGAGGAGCCCACGGCCCCCCCTGTGGGTGCCTCTGCCCCGGGCTGCGAGACTCCCAGCCTGTCCCTGACGCCATGGAAACCTGGGCGGGGCGCTGTGGCAGACAGCGCTGCCAGGACGCTCGTCCTGGCCTGTGGCCGGGGGGCCAGGGCTGGGAGGGTGCGGGGACTGGGGCGGGGGGATGGGATGGACACAGGAGGGGGGGCACCCAGGTCCTGCGGGGCGGGGCGGGGGCTTGCGGCAGGCCTCCCCCGCGCCCACAGGCTTGCGCTCGGGCCCCGTCCCGACCTGGGAGTCTGCGCCCTTTGGGGCCAGTGCCTCTGGCCAGCCCAGAGCTGGCGGTCACTGGGCACCCCTGTGGCAGGTCGGCCCTCTCAGGCCTGCTCTTCGCCGGGGCCTTGGGCCCTGGTGGTGTTGGGGGAGGAGACCGAGGCCGCCCTGCCTGTGCCTGTGCCCCTTTCTCGCTCCCCACCCTCGGCCTGCGTGGGCGGGCGAAGGACCCGGAGTCGGGCGGCCCCTCCCACCCGACACGGGACCCCAAGGCCGCCCCACCCCACATACGGGACCCCAGGGCCACTCTGTGCTCGTGACCTGAGTCGCTTCCAGTCTCCGGGACGGCCCTCCGGCCTCAGTGCAGGGCCGCATCGCAGGCGACACCCCTGCTCTGGGGCTCGGCCCCCTGCACCCCTGCACCCCCCCCCCCCCCGCTTGCCCAGAGGGCCTGGGGCTGAGGCCTGCAACACCAGGGCCGGGGGCTGCCCCGGCCCCGCCTCCGCCTCACGGCCTCCTCCGCAGGTGAGCACCTGCGGATCTGCCCCCAGGGCCACACCTGCTGCACCAGCGCGATGGAGGAGAACCTGGCCAACCGCAGCCGGGCGGAGCTGGAGACGGCACTCCTGGACAGCAGCCGCGCCCTGCAGGCCGCGCTGGCCGCCCAGCTCCGGGGCTTCGACGGTGAGTGGGCCCCGCGGCCCCCAGGACCCCGAGCCGGCGGGGAGCTGGGCCCAGACTCCTGGCGCGCTGGAGTCAGCGGGGCTCCAGGCAGCTGTCTGGGATTTGGGGGTCCCGGGAACAGGAGGGTACCCACGTGCAGGGGCCAGGCGACAGCATGGGGCCCGCCTGGGGGGGGGTGGGGGTGTGGGCAGCAGCCCCTGGCACTGTGGGGGCGTCCCGGGTGGGGTCCCCGGAAGCCCGCCCTGGCTGCCTCGGCCCGTGGGGGTGGTGGGCGTCTCCGTGGGCCTCCCGCCCCCCCCCCCCCCGCCCCCGCCCGCGCCCAGACCACTTCCAGCGCCTGCTGAACGACTCGGAGCGGGCGCTGCAGGACGCCTTCCCTGGCGCCTTCGGGGAGCTGTACGGGCACAACGCCGGGGCCTTCCGGGACCTGTACGCGGAGTTGCGCCGCTACTACCGCGGGGCCAACCTGCACCTGGAGGAGACGCTGGCCGAGTTCTGGGCCCGGCTGCTGGAGCGCCTCTTCCGGCAGCTGCACCCGCAGCTGCTGCTGCCCGACGACTACCTGGACTGCCTGGGCAAGCAGGCCGAGCCGCTGCGGCCCTTCGGGGACGCCCCGCACGAGCTGCGCCTGCGCGCCACCCGCGCCTTCGTGGCCGCCCGCACCTTCGTGCAGGGCCTGGGCCTGGCTGCCGACGTGGTCCGGAAGGTGGCCCAGGTGCGCCCCGGGGTGCCCCGGGGACCCGCGGTCTGCCCCCGCTGCTTCACGTCCCAGACCCCTGGACCCGCCCTGGGCCCCTGCTGACCCCGGGCTGCTGCTGGGGCCTCCGGACGGTCCCTCAGAGGGGGTGTGCTCTACCCCCTCCCCTGGACAGCCCACTCACTGCCCGGTCTCATCCTCGGCCAGTCTGGGTCCTGGGCAGGAAGGGAAAGGGGCCAGGGGTTGGATGCTGAGCCAGCTGCAGGGGTCAGGGCGGGGGGGGGGGGGAGAGTAGAGGACGAGGGGACAGGGCCTGGCGGCTGGAGCAGGCGGGGGCCGAGGCCACGCGGGCCCGTGGGGCAGCCCGTCAGACCTCTGGTGACGGGTGTGGGAGCGCATCGGCCTCGGACCCGCGCAGCCCCGGGTGGAGCCACCTCCCCTTCCACCGGGGAGCTCGGGGAGTCAGCCCTCAGTCCCGCGCCTGGGCCCCCGTCTGCGTGGCTGTTGTGCTCCCAGGGGGGCTCCCCTGGGGGGCTGGTGACGCGGTGTGCCATAGAGTGGTTATGGGTGAGCGCCCCTATGGCCAACAACCCCCGGGCCCCCGGGGAAGGGCCGGGCCAGGTCCCACGGTGGTTGAAGCAGGAGCAGGGCCACCAGACTTCGGTCCGGAGCCCCCACCCCGGGGCCCCGGGGGGCTGGCGGGCGCGGGCTGCGAGGCGCTCAGGCGGCCCTGGCTGTGCAGGTGCCCCTGGGCCCCGAGTGCTGGCGGGCCGTCATGAAGCTGCTGTACTGCGCGCACTGCCTGGGCGTGCCCGGCGCCCGGCCCTGCCCCGACTACTGCCGCAACGTGCTCAAGGGCTGCCTGGCCAACCAGGCCGACCTGGACGCCGAGTGGAGGAACCTCCTGGGTGAGCCGCCGGGGCCGGGGGGCCTGGGGGCCGGGGGGAGTGAGAGTGGGCAGCCGCCCGGGAGGGAGCCCCGCGGGGTCATCGCTCCTGCCCTGCCACCTGGGCGAGGGCCCCCGCACACTGCGTGCTGACTCGGGTCTGAGGTGCGGCGGGCCGGCACACGCGTGCTCCGTGAGCGGACACAGATATGTGCCTCGCGGCAGCATGTGTGGCCAACAGGCATGTGACGCCTGGCGGACCGGCATGCACGTGCGCCAGCGTGTGGGACGTGGGCCCGCACGTGTGTGAGCACACTCGCACCCTGCTGACACACCGTGGGCCAGGGCGGCGCCTGCGTGTGCGCGTGTGAGCTCGCACGTGGACGCCAGGCGTGCGGGCCGGCGTGCAGACTGCCTGTGCTCACGCCTGTGCCAGACTCCATGGTGCTCATCACGGACAAGTTCTGGGGCCCGGCGGGCGTGGAGAGCGTCATGGGCAGCGTGCACCTGTGGCTGGCGGAGGCCATCAGCGCTCTCCAGGACAACCGCGACACGCTCACGGCCAAGGTGCGGGCCGGGGGTGCGGCGGGCGAGGGGGGGCGTCCGGACCCGGCCTCGCGCCCCTCCAGGACCGCTGTGGTCGCCCCCAGGTCATCCAGGGCTGCGGGAACCCCAAGGTGAACCCCCACGGCGCTGGGCCCGAGGAGAAGCGGCCGCGGGGCAAGCTGGCGCTGCAGAAGCCGCCCGCAGGTGGGCTGGAGAAGCTGGTGAGTGGCCCCCCGGCCGGCCCACCCCCGGGGGGAGGGGGGTCAGGGGCACGCGGAGCAGGCTGGGCTGGGGCACCCGGCGGCCTGACCGCTGCCCTTCAGGTCTCGGAGGCCAAGGCCCAGCTCCGCGACGCCCAGGACTTCTGGATCAGCCTCCCGGGCGCCCTGTGCAGCGAGAAGATGGCCATGAGCGCCGCCAGCGACGACCGCTGCTGGAACGGGGTGGCCCGCGGCCGGTAGGTGCCGCCCGGCTGGGCGGGCCGTCCCTCTCGTGCGCCTCGGGGGCCCCCGTCTGGCCCGCGCTGGGCCCTGCCAGACACGGGACGCTGGGACAGCAGTCGGCCCCTGCTGCGCACGCCTCGCCCGGGGCGCCCTCAGCCCTCTGCCTCGGGGCCTGTGTCCGCTCCCCTTGGCCCGTGGGGTCCCAGGCGTACCGCCCCCTCCCTGGGTGGGGGCCGCTTCGCAGGGACCCAGGCGGTCACCCGGGACCTCCCCTCCCGGTCCCAGGTACCTCCCTGAGGTGATGGGTGACGGCCTGGCCAACCAGATCAACAACCCCGAGGTGGAGGTGGACATCACCAAGCCCGACATGACCGTCCGCCAGCAGATCATGCAGCTGAAGGTCATGACCAACCGGCTGCGCAGCGCCTACAACGGCGAGGACGCCGACTTCCAGGACGCCAGTGAGCGCCGCCGCCGGGCCGGGTGGGGGGCGGTGGCCGCGGGCTGGGCACCCCGGGCTGGCGCAGGGCTGCCTCGGAGCTGGGCCCCCTCGTGTCCCCGGGCACAGCTGGGCCCCAGCCGGGACGTCCTCGCCGCCTAGAGTCAGGGTGCCCGTCCCCCCCCCCCCCCCATGGGGGCCCACGTGCTGGGCTGCACCCCGCCGGCCGAGTGGGCACGGCCGCTGAGCCCCCTCTCCCCCCCCAGGCGACGACGGCAGCGGCTCGGGCAGCGGGGACGGCTGTCCCGACGACGCCTGCGGCCGGAGGGTGGACAAGAAGGGCGCCGGCTCGAGGCCCGCGCTGACCCACGCCCTCCCCGGCCCGTCGGAGCGCGAGGGCCGGAAGACCTCAGCAGCCGGCCGGCCCCGGCCCTGCGGGGCCCTCCTGCTCCTGCTCCTCGCCCTGGGCCTCTCCGCGGCCTGGCCGAGGGGGCGGTAACGGCCCCGGGGACCGAGGCCAAGGACTGACTTTGCCGAGTGGAGCAGATATTTAATTACCCCGAGCCCAGAGGCCCGGGGCCAGAAAGGGAGGGACAGCGAGAGACTGCTGCTCTGCGGTGTGGGGGCTCGGCGGGGGGGCCCCCCAGGCCTGGCTTTGCCGTCACCCTGGCCCTTAATTGTGTGTGAGGCCCTCAGGTCGGCCGGGAGCCATGCCCCCCAAAGCCATGTATTTCAGGGACCTTCCGGGGGCCCCGGGTCTGCGCGGGCCCCGCACACGCAGGCCTTGGGGCTTCCCTCCTGGGCCCGCCTCCCCCCCGGCCCCCTGCCCCGCCACCACCCAGTGCCGGGGCCCGCAGGGGGGCCCGGAGCCTGTGCCTTCCCCTCCCGCTTCCTCCCGCGACAGCCAGGGCCCCAGGTTTCGGAAAGCAAGGCCCACCCCTCAGCACCCTGAGAATCCTCGTGAGGGTGTAGGGTCTCCGCCACCCGGGACCCCGAGGGGCCTTTGAGATGATGCATGAACCCTTCGCAGGCAGCCAGGCCCCCACCCTGCAACACCGTGGGCCCCCCAGAACCCCTGAGTCAGGTGGGACCCCGTCTGGACAGATGGGCCCGGTGGACCCCGTCCTTGCCAAAGACCCACTGGGGGGGGGCAGGGGGACTCGGACACGCCCCGAGTGGGGCGGCCCAGCCCGCCCCCGGGGCTCTGCTCGAGGTTCTCTGCAGGTGGGCTTGCTGCCCCTGACCCCCCCCCCGAAGGTGGGCAACCTCTTCGCCCCCCGGGGCCGGGCCACAGCCTGCAGGGGGCTTCCAGGCGAGGGGAGGAGCCGCCTGGCCGCTGTCCTCCCCCCGTCCCCCCCCAGGCTGGGGGCCGGGTGCAGCTCAGGGTGCCCCGGGCCAGGGCTGCCGAGGGGCGGGCGCAGCTTCAGCTCAGGGCCAGCGAGTCGCAGCACTGCAGAGCGAGGGCCGCCGGCCGCAGGGGCCTGTGGGCGCTGCGACAGTTAAGGGCTTTTCCAGACGAGCAGGCGTCTCCAGGCGCTCCCCGGCCTCGTGCACCGGGGGCCGTGCGCCCCGCTGCTCCCTCACAGCTTCCGCAGGACGCCCTTCCGTGGGCCCAGCATCGGGGCGCCCCCGTCGTGCCAGCTTGGGTGGGGGGGCTGGCACCCTGCCGGAGGGGCTCAGCGAGGAGAAGGCGGGTGCAGAGGGCTGGGGGATGCCGAGGAGGCTGAGCCAGCCGGGCGGGGACGGTGTGCAGGCCAGCATGGGGGGGGGGCCTGTGCAGGCTGCTTAGCACCGCTCTGCTCTCCCCCAAGGGGTGGGCGGGCCGCTGGCCAGGGTCCCCGGACACTCCTGTGCTCCGTGGACACACCCACCCCGAGTGACCCTGACGTGTCTGGGCCCAGGGGCGGGGCCTGGACCCCCGGGGCCTCGGGGGACGACCACCGCATGCCGGGGTGGCGCGCCGTCCCCCCCACGTGCATCTTGGGCAGGGGTGGCGGGCCTGCCGCGTCCTGCCACCTGGAGTCAGCCGGTGGTGTGTGTCCTTCCCGTCCGTGTATGAATAAAAGGCTGGAGACCTCTGGCGGCTGCTGTGATCCCTCCCTGCCCAGGCCAGCCCAGTGGCAGGCAGGTCCCCACAGGCTGGGCAGGGCAGCTCCTTGGGCCCGTGGGGGGTGGTTCGTGCGGTGCCCACGCGGGGGCCGGGTGGCTGCAGCAGGCAGGGTCTGTGTGTCCCGTCCTGCCGCCCACCCCTCTGCTCTGGTCACACAGGCCCAGGACGGTTCGGGCTCCCGCCAGGTGGCCTCAGCACTGCCCCCAAGTCCCCCTGGGCCTGGCAGCTCTCATCAGAGTGGGACCCTGCCCCGGCCACCCCTGGCAGAAAGGCCTGCGTGGTCCTCGGCACGAAGGTGCCAGCCCCGTCCGACCGCCCACAGGGGTGCCCCGTGTGCGGGGCCCAGCTCTTCGGCCAGAGGCTGCAGACAACCAGACCCCAGAGCCACTCAAGGGTCACTTTATTTGGGCCTCACGGCCCACACTGGAGGCCTGGTGTTCAGCCAAGCCTTGCTTCCCTGGGGCCCGGGGTGCTGGCCCCCAGCACGGGTGGACATGCGCCCTGGGAGGGAGAACGGGGTTCTCGGAGGGACCCCCCGCCCCCGGACCCCACGGCTGCTGCTGGCCTGGGTGCAGCGGGGCCTCCAGGGCCCGAGCGGAGCACGGCTGCGTGCTCCCCGCCCCTCCGACAGCCCCTCCGCTGCCTGGGCGCGGGGGCAGCCTGGGGCCCGTCCACCCTCGGGGGCAGCGGGGCGGCCCCCGCTCACTCTTGGTTGTAGCTGGTGTAGACCTGCTTCCACCTGCACCACGGGGAGTCCTTGAACCTGTTCAGGTGCCTCAGCGGCTCCTGGGCCCTCCTGTACCGACGAAGATACATATTCCCTGTGTGGGGGGGAGAGGGCACCGGTGAGGGGGCCGACCCTGCAGGCGTGCAGGCGGCCACAGACCCCTGACGGCCCGCACGAACGGCCAGCCTGCGGGCCCTGTGTGTGTGCACACGCAAGCGTGCCCCCCCCTCCCCCCCCCAGGAGACCGCAGCCCTCGGCCTGGAGGCGCCCGCCCCGGAGAAGGGGCTGGCTGCACGCGGGCTCGAGCCCAGCTGAGGGCTGAGGCCCCTCCCCCGTTCCCAGCGAGGAGAGGGCGGGCGGGAACCGGCAGCACGTTCCCGAGGGAGATGGAAGCCAGAGGGCAGGCGGCGTGTCAGGGCCACCAGAGACTGGGACAGAGTCCAGAGTCTAGGGGTGGGGACGGGTGGGGGGTGGGGTCCCAGGAGACGACCCCGCGCACGGGGGAGCCCAGTGAGGCCGAAGAGGACCTGGACATTTCCACCCCCCCCCTCGTGGCCACAGCTGTGAGCAGGGCCCTCCGAGCTGCCAGCCTACACCCCTCCCCGGGCCCCCGCCTGGGCAGTGGAGGAGCCGGCCAGCAAGGCCCCCAGGGGCCGGCACTGCCCCCCGTGGGAGCGGGAAACGCTGGCGAGGGTGGTGCCGTGGGAATCCCTCACAGCTGCCCCGCCCACTGGGCGGGGCGGGGTGGGGGACAAAGTCAAAGCCTCCCCCACGTCCGCAGCTGCCTGAGGGTAAAGGGGCGGCGGGCGTAAGGACCGACGGGGCCCTCGGGGCCTCGGCGAAGGGGGTCACTTGCAGAAACACCCCTCGTGCGAGCGGGCGAGGGAGACCCGCGGGACGGGCAGAGCAGGTGTGGGGCTCGGCCCGCGTGGCCAGGACGCCGTGGACCGAGGCAGCCCCGCCTGCTGCCGGGACCCACAGAAACGCCGGCGCTGCTGGGCCTCTGCCGACCGGGCCGGGAGCAGATGCCGGGGCGCTGGGGGCCCCCCAGTGTGCGGCGGAACAGAGTTCCATGGGACAGCAAAACGAGCCCCCAGGGGCAGGACGGAGAACCCAGATCCCAGCGAGGCAGAGAGGCCCCCTCCCCCGCCCAGCGCCAGGCCCCGGCCTGAGCCACGGGGGCTGCTGAGTGCTGCGAGGTCTCGGAGGAAGACGGAGAGACGGGCGGAGGGGGGAGGGCGGTTGCCGGGTGAGGACGCGCCTCGCTTTCCAAAGAAGGTGACGAGATCAGAGGCAGCGCCAGGTGCAGCTCACGCTCGGATGCCCCGCCGCAGGTGGCCCCCCCGGGGAACGGGGTTGGCAGGAGCTGTGAGGAGCTGGAGGTGGGACCCAGACCTCCGTGGAGGGGACGGCCCGGCGCAAGGGTGCAGCCTGAACACGGCCCCCTGAGACCTGGGCCACCTGCCGGACGTCCCAGGAGCGGCGTGTCTCGGGGACGGCCTAGGGGGGAGGAGTGGCCACCCACACACGGCGCCCGGCGGCTGGCGGTCCCGGCGGGAGAGAGGAAGAGAGGCCCCAGGAACGTGGAAATTGACGCTCCGGAACGTGGGGAAGGCACCGAACACACGTGATGAGAGCCACGGGCCGCCCACCTCGCGGCGGGTCCCGGCGGCACGGAATCCTGAGAGAGCCCGAGGCCCCCGAGACCGGCAGGCCCCACGGCACGCCAGCAGCAGCTGCCGGCAGCGATGGAAACCCCGTGACGGGAGCGGAGACGGGCCGAGGCGGCCCCCTGGGCTGCACGCTGGGGTGGGCAGACGTCCACCAGGTGCTGACCGGCCACCGCCCGGTCGAAGGCTCTGTGCACTGCGTGCGGTCGGGGGCTCGGGTTGCTCGGCTGGGTTTTCTGGCCCCGACGGGTCAGCCCCCGAGGTCTCCAGGGGCTGTGAAGCCGCATTCGGGGGGTGCCCCCCCCCCGGTAAACGAGAACACAGACCACACTCGAGGCTCAGCTGGGACCTTGGCCTCGGCCTGGACCTCCTGGGCTCACAGGCAAGTCTGCAGCCGTGGCCGGGAGGGGGACGGGGCAGGGCGGAGGGAGCCCCCCCCCCCCCCCCCCCCCGGGGAGCAGGCGGGGCTCCGCTCTGTTGGCGGGCGGGAGGAAGCCCTCAGCCCCACCCAACGGCTTCTGGGAGCTTCTCGGGGACGGGGGGGGGGGGGCACCCTCGCCAGCCGTTGCTGTCTCCCCAGCAACCGTGGGACGCGGAACCCCGGCACTGGCAGGTTCCAGGCCATTCAGCTCCCCGCCAACATTCCGGCCCAACGCCAGCACCCGCTCTGCCCACACCTGTCTCCCGGGCCAACGTCCCAGGCTCCCCTGACCTCACCTGGCCACCGCTCAGGGACGGGACTCGGGTAAGGGAGGCCTGCAGACCGGCGCCTCCCTGCCCACCCCCCTTCCATCTAAACTGGACCCTGCAGCCCGGCCTCTGCGCCCGCCCCGGAGTCACCCTGCTCCCGTCCACCCCCCCTCGCTGCTCCCCGTGTGGGCCTCGGGCTGGGCCGGCGGCAGGGCCCCTACCTCCCAGCCCAAGAAGACCCCGAGAGTCCGGTGAGTGGTCGAGGGCCTGGAGGGGCAGGGAGAGAGGCTCACAGGGGACGGGGGAGCCGGGACAGAGACAGAGGCTCAGCAGACAGAGCCTGCGATGGGGTCCTGACGGGGGGCCCCCCCAGTCACACCGAGTGTCCTCGTTTCCCAGCGAGTCCAGGCCCTCGGGAGTCACCACCGGGTCTGCACCTACCCCGCTGACCTCCCCGCTGACCTCCCCGCCGACACCCAGCCCGTGGCCCCGGCACAGCGGGCTGCAGGCTCCTCCCCGGGGACTCGGGTGCGTTCACCTCTCGTCCCCCTGCAGCAGGTGACTGTAGACCCCAGAGAACAGGGTGAGGGTCCCCCGGGGCAGGCAGGTGACTGGGAGCCCCCCTTCCCTCTGTGCCTCCTCAGGCAGCGCCGGGCCTCCCCCCTCCAGGTTGGCAGGACCGGGTCCACAAGGGGGATCGCTGACCACAGGGCCGGCTCCGAGCCCCGGCTTCCCTGACGGTCTGGAAGGCTGGCCAGGCCACCGGGGGCACCAGGACTGGAGGGACGGCCGCTGGCCTGGCTGCAGCCTGGCCCCCACCGGGGTCGTGTGGACCGCACCATGGGAGGTGAGGGTCGGCATGGAGCCTGGCACAGACGAGGGCCACGGGGCCCCTCCCGAGACCCCGCAGCAGCCGCCTGGAGCATGATGGGGATGGAGACAACCCAAGTTCCTGAGGGGCAGGGTGTTTGGGGGTGGGGGATGGCGAGGGCCGGGCAGGTGTGGGCGGGTCACCCGGTGAGCAGAAACACAGAAACTGCCCCGTCCACGGGGCGGACAGGTCAGTGGGACGAAACGCAGCTGGATGAAGAGAGTTATAGGTTTGCACCGGAGCCACTGGCGTTGCCGTGACAACCGGAGGATGGGTGCCTTGTGTCCTTTAAGAAGTCCATGGCTGGGCACGCTCCCCAGACGTCATGAGCTGCCCTGCCACTGCCACCTAACGAGGCACAGCCCCGCCCCCGTGCCGTGGGGGGACAGAGAAGCCATGAGTGCCGGAGACGCACCGGTGGGGACAGGGCGTCTGCAGGGCCGGGAGCCACCGACTGCCGCCCGGAGCCCGGAGCACAGGACGAGGACACGGCCGCAGCTGCTGGTGTCCCCCAGGGTGGGCAAGAGACGGGAGGTGGGCCCGGGGGCCTGCTGGCCGGGGCGCCCCACCAGTGGGTGCTGAGGGCCCGCTCTGCGCTGCCCGGGGGCTTGGTAGCACTCGCCCCCCAGAGAGTGGGGCTCCTGCCTCGCTGCTGCCCACGGCGTTCCGGGCGCTCAGCACAAGCGATAACCGCACAGGGGGACGCAGAGCGGGGAGAGGACCGTGGCACCCGTCTGAGCGAGGCAGGCGGGAGGGCCCCAGCCTGGCACGGGGGTGTCAGGCGACAGCGGGGGGGGGGGGAGCAGCCGGGGTTGTGACGGGACGCCCCACACGTGGACACAGGGGCAGCCGGGGCGTCCTCTGTGGTGCTGGTGCCCGGGGACCACAGGGCCGAGCAGAGGGGGAGTGGCGGTGGGCGGGCTGGCGGGGCGGGGCCGGTTGGGAAGCAGCTGGATCAGGAAGAGCCAAGCGGCCGCCCCAAAGGACTGGACGTGAGGTGAGCAGGCGAGAGAGAGAGCAGGGGACACGAGGAGCCCATGTGAAAGACGCCATCAGACTCAGCACAACACCCGCCGCCGCCCGGGAGGTGGCCCTGGGGACAGGCCGGCTGCGCCCCCACCCAACCAGGGTGACGAGGCCCAGCAAGACCTGCTCCCTCCGAGCGAGCGCCCGCGGCAGCGTGTGCATCTCACGGACGAGCCTGTGGGGATGGCCCCGAGTGCAGGTCACCCCACAGCACCCCGAGCTCGGGGCAGCCCCTGGGGCGGGCCGTGCTGGCTGCGGGGCGCCCACACCTCACGCAGGAAGAGCCCTGAGCGGCTCAAAGCTCCCAGGTGGAACGAGACGGCGCGGGAGTCCTGAGAAGCTGGCTGCACCCTGTGGGGTCTCGCGGGGGCGGGTGGGGGGCACAGCGGCCTCAGTCCCCAGCACGCAGACCCCCAAGGTCGGGCAGAGGCAGGAGCACCGAGCAGGGGACCCCCAGCAGCGAATCAAGGTGCCCCAGCCCCCAAGGACTCGGTGGGTGCCCCACTCCAAGGAACCCACACGTGTCGGGAAGAGCCACGCCCTGAAGGACGGGGACACAGACACCACGTCACACGTGGGGGGGGCCGCTCACGCCCGCACGGCGTCCTCGGGAGGCCGGAAAGAAGCTGTCGTTCCTGAGGACGGGCCGTGCAGACATGCTGTGACGCCCCTGAGCGCCCGCCGGGGACTCCTGACGCCCGGGAACCAGCCCTCCGCGCGCCCGCTGAAGCCCGACGGAGCCGGCCCCGCGCCGCGTGGGACGACCGTGCGAGAGGACGTGACGCCCGCCGACCGGGCGCCGGGCAGCCGCGAGCACGAGACGGGCCCGGGCGGGGCGTGGGGCGGGGGGAGGGGGGGGCGAAGTCGAGAAGCTGCCATCGCTGAAGGAAAAGGCAGCGGGGCGTGCAGAAGCACGGTGTGCGGGGCGCTGTGGATGAACACGCGTGTGCGGCCACGTGCAGGCACCCCCCCCCCCCGCGCCCCGGGAAGAGCACGCTCGGGACGCCCGTCCTTGAGTGGGGGGTCGGGACGGTCCCCCCGTCGCGACGCTGTCTCCCCGGCGAGGGGCAGTGCGGGGACCCCGAGCAGAAAATAAAACCACACCCGGGAAAGTGCGCCCGGGAAAACAGCAGCAAAGAAAGGTGCTTGTGGCTCCGCTTGCAGCACACAGACCACGCTTTCGCTTTCCAGTGCACACGTGTGTGGGTGCATGTGTGCATGTGTCTACAGACGGGGGGTTGGCAGGACACAGCGTCAGCCACGTGTGTGTGCCCGTGTGTGTGCGTGGGCATCTGCACAGACGGGCTGGCATCACAGCGGGTCAGCCGAGTGTGTGTGTGACAGTGTGCACGCGTGTGTGCATGCGGGCATGCGTGTTCGTGGGCGCCTGCACAGAGGGGCTGGCATCACAGCGGGTCAGCCGAGTGTGTGTGTCACAGTGTGCACGCGTGTGTGCACGCAGGCATGTGTGTGCGTGGGCGCCTGCACAGAGGGGCTGCCAGGACACACTGCGTGTCTGCTGTGGTGGTTTCCGGGGGTGGGGACCGCGATCGTCCCCCCTCCCTTCTGCACACGCACCTCCACACACAACCCACAGTGCGGGAGGGTTCACAGCCCCCATCCCCAGCACCTTCCCCGCTGGCAGAGGTCCTGGGAGCCTGGGGTCCACACCACACACCAGGAAGGCCTTCCTCAGCCCCCCCACCAGGCCCCCCCCACCAAGGGGGTCACATTACTTGGCTGCCCGTGGCCCCACTGGGGGCTGTGGCCAGGGGACAGCGCTTGGCTCCAGAGTGGCACAGGGTCCGGCCCCTCCCCCCAGGGGCTTCCTCGCTCCTTCCTCGCACACGTGGCCTGGGCCCCCCCCAAACAAACTTCCGGATGAGTTCCGGAGCCCACGGGAGACCGAAGAAGCCGTGCAAAGCCACGCTGTGGGTGGGGCCCCCACAGGCTTCTGCCCCCTGCGCCCACCCACCACCCTGTGCTGGGCAGCTGGACCGGCCTCCATGCCCTCCCTGCACAGCCTGAGGATGGGTGCTCACGCCCCTCGGCCCCCCCACGCAGCATCCGCCGGGGCAGGCCCCCTACACTCGCAGTCACCGTGGTCCTCCTCCTCCACCCTAGTCCGGCCTTTTCCCATCCACTGTCAACCCCCCCCCCACAACACCACCAGCGAACCCTCCAGCCCCAGTGACTGAGCCCCCTCTCTGAGCGGGCGTGGGGGGCCGGCTGTGGGCTCCTCCAAGGCCCCCAAACGCCCCCGGAGCACAGGGGCCCCTTCCGCAGCCCCCTCCCCCGCGCCGGCCTGAAGGAGGCCCGGCCTGCCCTCCTGCCCGGGGACGGGCGCGCAGGCAGCGCCACGGCACAGACGGGGCCAGAGCACGGCCCACGGGCCGGTTTATTGACAGGTGCGAAGGGAGGTCCTGCCAGGCCCCTCTGGCGGGGGCAGACCCTGAGTCAGGCTGATGTGGCCCAGGGAGCCCCCTCCCGCCCAGCCCGGCCCCGGCAGGTGGCCCGGCGCGGCCGGCTCCGCTCTTTCACCGGAGTCCTCTGCCCCCGGGCTCTCTTCCTGCGGGTGGGACCCTGGTGAGAGAACTGGCGGAGCGGGCCGTGAGGGGGGGCCGTGAGGGCAGGCCCCGGGCCGCCGCCCTCCCTGCCGGCCTTTCCTAGACGCCCGCGTCACTGAGGGGGGAACGGAGGGGATGGCGGGGGTCAGAGTTCAGAGGGTCCGCGTCGGGGGCACGGTCTGCCAGCTCCGGGGTCCGTCTGCCAGGGGGACGGGCTCCGCTTACCCCGGGGGAGGGCCGGGGTGGGGAGGGGGCGTTCCCAGGGCGGCTGCAGCGGATCTCTAGAGCCGCCAGGGAGGGCGGGTGGGCGGGGAGGAGCCTGCCCGCTGCAGCCCCAGGGCCACCGGGTGCGTGGGGTCCGGGGGAGCCTGAGTCCACCAGGGGCCGGGTGTCCGGGGGCGCCCAGGCGGGCCCGCCCAGGAGCCGTGGTGCTCGGAGCGGAGCGTGGCATCCACGGGGTGGGAAGGAAGGCGGGCCCGGCCCCTTGCCCTCCTGCCCCCGCCACCCAGGGCCTCAGGCGGTGGCTGGGCCGGCGAGGCTCCCCAGGGCGACCGGGGACTCACCCAGGGCGACCAGGGCGCCGCAGTCCTTGCCGTGGAACTCGCTCCAGGCCCGGGTCTTGCAGGTCTTGCCGCAGGTCAGGATGCCGTAGCAGCGGCTGCAGGGCTGCAGCCGCACCCCCACGGAGCGGCCGCACTGGTAGCAGAACTTGAAGAAGGGGATCCTGCCGAGGGCCACGGGGGCGTCGGACGGTGCCTGCCCCCCCCCCGGGCCCCCCCCACGTCCCCCGCCCGAGGACAGAGACCGGAAGACCTGTGCGGGGGCACCCAGCACAGCGCCGTTCAGAGCAGGGAGCCAGCGCCAGGCCCAGGCCCCCACCCCAGGGCTCGCCGCAGGGGCTGGGGGCAGGGGGCAGGGGACAGGGGGCCCCACCCGCCGCCCCGCGGGGAGGGTTCCTGTGTCTCACGGGAGCAGCGGCTCCGAGCGGACCTGCGGGCATGGGTCAGCACCGCATGCCCTTGCCCTCCTCGTCAAAAGGAAAGTGAGCCCGGGTAGGCGCGCCCCCACTGCCCCCACCCACCGACCCTGCCCCGCGCCCCGAGGTGCTGTGGATGGGTGACACGGGCATGTGGAGACACCTCCGGAAGGGCAGGGTGGGGGCAGAGCCGTGCCCACAAGGTGGAGGGGCCGGGAGGGGTGTGGGGCACAGGGTCCACGAGACAGCACCCATCTCCCGCCCGGCCGTCCCCCCAGGACGTGGAGGGGCTCCCCGAGGTGCCCTGCGGCTCCCGCTGCCCCATCCCAGCTCGCCCACGGTGGGCGGGGCCCCGCCGGCCACTCACAGCTCCAGCTCCTCGGGCTGCAGCGCCTTGGGCAGGTAGGCGCTCTTCTGCTTCAGCCGGAAGCAGGGGGCCAGCTCCGCTGTGGCCAGAGAGACGGCGTGAGGGAGCCCCCGAGGCCCCCCTCGGGGGGAGGGCGCTCTGGGCTGCCTGCCTCGACCACCCTCGGGCGGCGAGCCGGCCCAGGCACCACGGACAGCCCACGGCAGGTCCCAGGAGGCAGGGGGGCTGGGTCTGCGGGTGCCGGGGTGTCCACAGCCTGGGGGGCTTCTGCCTGCTCCTGCGTGCTTGCCCGCCCCCCGCAGTCTCCCATCGCCCTTCCCCTGTGCCCGAGACCAGCTCAGGCGCCCCTCAGCACAGGGCGGCTCCAGGCTTCTCTGGTCTGGCCCAGCGCACGGCCCCCTCTGCGGGGGTGGGGGCACGCCTGCCGGCCACGGCGGCGGGGGGGGGTGCACGACAGGCCGGCAGGCGACTGGAGGGCCGTGAGCCCCACAGCAGCCCCAGGGTTCCCGCCACGTGCCCCTGCCCTGTCCTCACCTTCTGCACATGTCACCGCCCCCCGCCCCCCCGGAAGGCCACGCAGCCGCTGCTGCTGCCCCCCCCCCAACGCAGGACCCTGCAGGACACACCTCGGCCACAAGGGCGGGAAGGTGGGCGCCCTCCCTCACCCCTACTCCTCCCGTGCCCGCCACACACAGGCCGCCCCTCGGGCCGCCGTGGCGACGAGCACGGGGCCCCCAGTGCATGCGTGGTCAGGCCATGTTCTGAGGGCCACGCGGCTCGGGGAGGCCCCCAAGGCACAGGGAGACCCCCGGGAGGGGTGACGATGGAGGACGCGGGGGCGGGCCTGGTGCCGCAGCCCCACCCAGTTCCCCGGGAGGCGCCGAGGGAAGGGGAGGGGCGGACTCGTCCCCGCGGCCTGGCCGAGCTGCGCCTCGAGTGCCCACCCTTCAGGCCACCCACGTTCGCAGGCACGTGGCCACCCCACCCTCAACCCGGGCAGTGTCGTCGTGCCCCCTCAAGCGCTCCAGCCCCAGGTGGCCATCACGCCCGGCCCCCTGCCCCCGGCGACCACGGTCTCCTTGGTCTGCGTGGCGGTGCCTTTGCGGGCACCTCGGTCGACACGCGGCCCTCACTGGGCGTCACGTGTCCGAGACCCTCCACGCCACAGCGAGGGTCTGTGCTTCCACCACGCTTGTCCCTCTGTGGACGCGCAGGCGGGCCGTTCCTGTCTGGCTGCTGTGAACACGCTATGAACACGCATGTCCAGTGTTGGGGGACATGCATTCACGTCTCGGGTGCACAGCCAGGAGCGGACCGGCTGGGTCACACAGGGCCCCTCTCCACCGGCTCACCGACCACGTGTGTGGGGTTGCGGCCGGGCTGCTGGGCGTGAAGCGGCGTCGCTACCCGGTTCCGTCTGCTGGCACCCCATGACCCAGGACACGGGGCCTCTCCTCCCGGGCTCGTGGGCCGTGTCCGCACACACCCTTCTCTAAAGAACCTGTGCGTGGCTGCGGACCTGACTAGGACCGACTCCATCCCTGTGCCCCTGGTTTCATCTCGGCTCGGGCTGGGAGGCTGTGACCTGGGACTTGACGGCCTCAGCCGGCAGCCCAAGGCCTGGGGCCGACGAGGACCCGTGCTCCGGGGGCCCCGGGGGCTCCTGTCATCCATGGCCGAAGGGGGCAGCCTCTGAGGCGGGTACCAGACCAAGTGCTGCCGTCCTGTCTGAGCGATGGAGGTGTGGCTCCTGCTGGGACGGCACCCTCCACCCGGTCCGCCCCGCCCACCAGCACCCGGGCTGTCCTGCAGACGTGCCCGTGACCGAGGTCTCCAGGTGGAGCTGAGCCAAGCCGAGCTGTGAGGACGGCGGTGCCACCTCCACTGGGGCCCCAGCACAGGGAAGTGACATGACATCCATCCCCACCCCGGGGAGCCTCACGGGCTGTGGAGCCACCAGCCTGGTGGTTCCTCAGTCTCCAGACCCCGTCCCGGGCGCCGCCCCCTCGCTCCGCCACCCCCCTCCCGACTCCCACTCCCCTCTCTGCGCGGTTTCCGACCCCCCGCTGCTCTTTGCAGCTGAGAGCCACCGTGACAGTTCACTCCACACACGTGTTCCCGACGAGGTGCGTGGTCTCCCGTAGGCCGCCTCGTCGTTTTTTTCAAGCGTCTTTTGAAGGAAAAAAAAAAGTTAATTCCGATGACGTCCACTCGATCTGTTTTCCACGGCTCAGGCGGGCGTGTCGTGTCTGTGGGTCCGCTGCCCCGTCCGAGGAATCACACCCGTGTTTTCCTCCAGGAGTTTTTCAGGTGAAGCCTGCATAGTTTGGGGCTTCGGTCCAAACTGAGTTAATTTTTACGTGTGGTGTGAGGGTCAGGTTTCATTCTCTGGGGTTTGGACAACCGGGTGTCTCGGCCCCGTTTGTGGGAGAGACGGTTGTCCCCGCCCCGTGAGGACCTCCACGTGAGCACGTGGTTTCCTTCTGTGTCCGGTCCGTGGCCTCCGTGTGTGTGGCTTTCACGCGAGCACCAGGCTGTCTGGTGACGGTCGTCTCGCGGTCAGCTCAAAACTGGGGATGTCCCTCAAACTGCTGCTGCTGCTCGAAGAGTGTTTTAGCTGCTCTGGGACTCTCGCATTTCCACACGGGTTTTGGAATCAGTTTCTCACTTCGTACCAAGAAATCAGCCGGAATTCCGACACGGAGGTGGCTCTCTGTTGACTGAGGTTCCTTTCATTTCTTTTTTTCCCTCTTTTCCCTTCATGCTTTCTCCTTGCCTGAGGACATGTTTTCCCACTGCTTTTTCTTTTGGGAGAAGCATGAGTGTGAGAGAGAGTCATCGATTGGCTGCCTCCCGTGTGCACCGGGACCGGGGATCGAACCCGCAGCCACGGTGCGTGCTCTGACTGGGAGTCACGCCCGAGATCCCTCGGGCTGTGGGGTGATGCTCCGACCGGCTGAGCCTCCCTGGCCCGGCCAGGGTGGGTGTCCAGCAATGTTCCGTGGTTTTCAGAGTGTGAGTTTTACACGGCTCCTGTTGCACGCACACGTAAGCTTTCCGCTCGTCCTGACGTCATTCCAGACGGGGTTGTTTTATAAACCTCACTGCGGTTTGCGCACGGCGGCCGTGCCGTGCAGATGTGCTGAAGACTTCTGTGTGTTAGAACCTCACCCCACAGCCTCGCCACACAGTCACCGTTTCCACGGTGGAAGAGTCTCACGTTTATGTTGGTGTTTCAGCAGTTACGCATTTAGTTCAACACCGTGACCCCAGTTTCGGTTCTCAAAGCGCACTCGCAGGATCTTCCATCTGCCAGAGGATACCTGCACACGGAGCGCAGCTTCTCCTCTCCCACTCGGACCGTCTCCCTTCGTCCTCGCCTGTTCGCCCCGGCTGACGGCCGCGGCACCCCACGACGCAGAAACACCGGGAGCACACGCTCCGCCTCCTCCCTCCTGACCTCGGGGAGCGGACGCCCAGCCCCCACCGTTCGAGTCCGACCCGAGCTGTGGGGTCTGCAGGCGCCTCGATTGGGCTGAGAACCTGCCCTCTGTTCCGTGCCGCCCGTCCCGTGCGGCTCCCGACTGGCCCCCGGGCCCCTCAGCGGCGCAGCTGAAGAGGCCGCCGTCCTGGGCCTGGGACGAGGGGTGCTCCGTCGCGCAGAGGACAGACTGGGGGCTGACCGGCGCCACCGAGGGGCCGGTCCTCCTCCAGGGACGCGCCGTCCACCTCCCGGGCGGACACCCGGTGTGGGCCCCCGTGGTTTCCCCCTGACCCTGACTTTCTCTCTGCAGCGAGCAGGACAAAACGTCACTGCAGCCACGCAACCGGCTCCCATGAGCAGCATGACGGTGTTCTGGATCTTTCCGGAACCATGGGCCTTTTCCCTGCGTCCAGGAACCCCGCAGCCACTCCCGCCAGTGCTGCCCAAAACCCCGCTCCCTTGGACGGGCTCTGCCACCTGCTGGTGGTGGACGGCCCAGGCCTTCGCTCCCCGGGACAGACTGCCCCAGGCACCGGCAGGGGCCCCGGTTCAGCCCCTGGACGGCGGGGGGGGGGGGGGGGACGACTCACGAAGCAGAGCACCAAGCAGGTCCCCTTCCCTCCTCCCACAGCACTGGCCTGTCCACGCAGGGACCACGGGTGCCAGGCACGCCGTGTCCCGGAGTCGTTCTCGCCTGGCCCCTGGCCCCTGCCCTCGGGAGGGAGAAGCCCAGGCTGGGGCTAGGGTGGCCCTGGACCAGGCCTTCGGGGGCAGGGACCCCACAGCGCCTCCGCCAGCTCAGGCGGCGCCTCGGCCCTCCTGGGCGCTGCGCCCCCACCCCACGGCAGCCGGGTCGGCGTTCCCGGACAAACACGGTGCTCCCGGGCGTGCTCCCACGGTGTGTGCGGCCTGAGGTCCTCCTGGGACCGCCCCCTCACCCTCATCCACTCCTGCACGACCTCCCGGGAGGGCCCGACACAAGGGCCAGCAGACCCTGGCCCAGTCGGTGGCCTGGGCAGCCACAGGACAGGTCTGCAATACTGTGCCCCTTCCTGGCCCCGCCGCTCGCGCCCCACGATCGTCAGGAAATGCAGCCCGGCTCTGCCGGCGGCCACCCACCTCTCTTGCTCAGGTACAGCACTTTCGGGTCCCACTGGCTCTCCTTGGCCAGGACGGCGCGCCGCAGCTGCACGCCCAGGTACTCCAGGAGCCGCCTCCGGGCCAGGAAGGTCTCCCGCTCCGCCGGCATCAGCATGTGGAAGGGGCAGTGGGCGATCTTCCGGTCCTGTGGCACGGCCGGGGCCGTCACCACGGGAGGCAGCCCCGCCCCTGGGAGGGGGGCAGGTCCCAGTCCCACCCCGGCCCGGTCCCCTGGGAGGGGTACTCAGTGGGGAGCACACCTCCACTCTCAGGGCTCGTTGTGAGGACAAACCAGAGGAGCACTCTGAAAGCCAGATGCGGAGGCCATGCCTGCGCGGACACCCTTGGGTGCCGGGTCTTCTCCCCGAGAAGGACCGGGACGCGCTCTGGTCCGAGGCGTGAGGGACCTTAGGCCCGGCTTTGCCCAAGGGACGCTGAAGGGCCCAGCTCCACCCCCTACCCCCCACCAAGGAACTCGAAGCCGCACCTGGAAGAATTTGAAGTACCCGTAGTCCACCGCCGTGCCCACGGCCACCTTGTCCCCTTGCGTGATGGTCACGGGGGCCAGGATGTCGGCCCCGTAGCTGATGAGCCGGTCAATCTGCGGGGAGGACAGGGCTGCGTCAGACACGCTGTGGCCGGCCGGCAGCAGGGTCCGGCGCTGGGGCGTCCGAGCCCCCAACGGCCCCTCGCTGTGGCCTGGGCCACCCGAGGCTTCGAGGCCCTCCTGCCAGCCTCTCGCGTTCTCCCGTGGTTTCTGACTAAGCCCGCGCTAGAGTCCGGAGGAGGGGGTGCGGATGCGAGTCTCCGTCCCAGAGTGTCCGCCTCGCCGTCTGCCTCTCGGTGGCAGCACGTGGAGACCGGGCCGGCAGGGGCCGCTGCAGCGCAGCCCGGGACGCGGCGCTCGGACCCCAGCCCAGCGGGCGCCTCGTCCGAATCCCTGGCTGACACTCACTCAGGATAGAAAAATCTAGAATCCTGCCACCGGGTCAAACCGTGGCCTGTGTCTTTCCTGAGACAAACCGGGGGACCTCTGGCCCGCCGAGTGCCGACGTCCCGTGACACACGTTAGACCCGTGCATTTCAGAAGGCCAGACTTCTCGCTACTTTAAGACTCTGGAGCGTCGAGGCTTGCAGGACACAGGGAGAGCACACCGTGCTTGTCTGTGGTGGGGAGGCCCCGCCAAGGGCCCCACCACCCGGGCACTCCCCCCCCCCCCCCCCGCCACTGCCCGCCCAGCCACTCACCAGGGCCAGCTTGCTGTCGGTGCCCCTGCGGTGCTCGTAGGAGATGTCGCAGGCCACACACAGGGCGCTGCCCAAGCCTCGGGTCAGGGGCAGGTTGGGGTCTGCGCCGTGGGCCAGGAGCTCCTTCACGATCTAGACACAGATGGGCTGGTCAGCCGGCCAGCGCCCACCAGGCCCCTGCCTCCACCGGAGGTGCCCGGGGCGAGGCCACTGCCGTGTGAGCGCCCTGTCGGCTGCGGCTGGGGCTCCTGGGAGCCACCCTGGGGCTCGCCCTCTGCCCGCTGCTGGCTCCGAGCAGATGGGGGGTGGGGCGCACGGTGGCTCCTCGGGGGGGGCTGGCCCCGTCCCGTCTTGTCGTCTGTGCCAGGAGCAGGCAGCGCCCCACGGCTGCCCCCTCACCCCTGGGGCCAGTCTGCCTCCGCCTTGAGCCACCTGCGTCTCTGCGAGCACCTGGCCGGACTCGGAGCGGCCACCGAGAGCTGCCCTCGTCACCTGCTGCGTCTCCAGCTTCCAGCCCGGGCCGCCCGTCCCCCTCTGGTCACCCTGCTCTCTCCAAGGAGCCCCGCCCACAGCAGAGGGGTCTGTGCCCCTGCACCCTGCCGTCTCTGGGCCGCCGGCGGCTGCGGCACCCCCACCCATGGACGGGGGCCCGCAGGAGCCGCGCCGTCGGAGCCCGCCGGGGTCAGGGCAGGGTCAGAGTGGGGGCAGGGTGGGGTCAGGGCGGGCTCACCAGCTCGTTCCCGCTGGCGATGGACAGGGACAGCGGGGAGTGGCCGCTCCACAGCAGGCTGGTGTCGGCCCCGTGGGCGAGGAGCAGCTGGACCACGTCCCGGGCGTGCTGGGGGGGAGGGCAGGGTGACGGGGGGAGGGGCCTGAGTCCCGAGCGGGGCCGCGGGGCACGCTGAGACCGCCCCCCGGTTCCCCCCGCCCCCCCAGCTCCCGGCCTCGGGTGGTTCCGCACCCCAGGCGAGTGACCGGCGGGGTGGGCTGTGCGAATGGACCCTCCCACTGAAAATGCGTTTTCTAAAAGGTCACCGTTTCCGGTAAGAAACCGGAGCGCCGCTGACGCAGCTCGTGTTCAAAGGGAGAGGAGAGTCGGAGGCCTTGCGGCCGCCTGGGCAGCAAGTGCGGAGCCTGCGTGGCCGGGGAACCGGCCCTTCCCCGGGGCTGCGGCCCGGGACACAGCCAGGGAGCGCAGCTCAGCGGGGCCGAAAGGAGACTTCCTGCTCACACACCCCGCCCTCCCCCTCCCCACGGGAACTCCAGTGTCCCCTCCCCCTCCCCCCTCCCCCAGAGTGCGGGCGGGTGGGGGCTGGCCCCCTGCTGAGCCCACTCCCTCTGCCCAGCCTCACTGCACAGGCGCGACTCCCGGGGAAGCTGCCCCGCCCGCCCGCCCGCCCCACTGCAGCCCCGCAGCCCAGCTCTGGGGTTCCACGCTGGCCGCCTGTCTGTGGCCCCACGGGGGTGCGGCTTCTAGTGCCCCCCAACCCTGCTCCCCCGGAGCCCGTCCAAACTGGAATTGGCAGAGCCCAGCTGTCCCTGATCCTAGCGTGGACTCAGGGTGCCCCTCAGAAGGTTCTGGTCAGGGCAGGGCCCCGGGCCCCAGGAGGCTTTGACGAGGCAGCTGCTCAGAAGCAGGGAGGCCTGAAGGTGGCCCCACACGCCCCCCCCGGCTCTGGCCGGCATCACCAGGCGCCTCCCTCACACAGGCCCTCGGGCCGTCGGGTCAGGGCGGCCCGCACAGCCGTCACCCCGCGAGGCGGCCAACTGCCCAGACCACAGCCCTCCGAGCGGCCCTGGTCGTCGTTTTACGGGAGGGTAAACTGAGGCGCAGCGGCTTTCTGGCCACAGCCCCGCACAGCCCAGGCCTGGCTCCCACGCCCCCCACCCCCACCCACCACTCAGTTGCCGCTTGCTGGCCTCAACCCCAAGGTTGCCGGGGTGGGGTGGGGTGGGGCGGGGCAGAAGAGCAGGGTGGGAGGGGCACGGGGCGTTCCCGCCCAGGACAGCCACGCCCACACGCGTGTGAGCAGGCCCCGCCTGAGACAGTGACGTCACACTGTGACCCGGGCGCACACGGCCGAGTGCCGATGAGTGTCTCTGAAACACGCTCTGGAGTGACACGGGGACACACGAGTCTCAGGCAGCGCCCCGAGGTCCCCCGCTGTTTTACCCGGGGTGCTGCGGTTCTGCGGGTGTGACCCGTCGCCCCTCCTGCTCTGGAGCCCGCTCAGGCAGGGCGGCCTGGGGGCCGACACCCCACGGTCTGTCCCCTGAGCCTGCCAGCCCCCACCAGGGCTGCTGCCCCACTGCCCGTTACAGATCCCCGTGCCCACGCACCGCCCGAGCACACACGCACACGCACACACACTGCCTGGAAGCACAACTCACAGATACTCACATACAGCTAGCGCACACACACAAAACATGCATGTGCATGCTGGTGCGAACACCTCTGGGCTCGCACGCACACACACACATGTGTGCACACACATGCACACACACACTGCCTGGAAGTATAACTCACAGGTGTTTGCCTGCATATGGCCAGTATATGCACGCAAAACATGCATGTGCACACACATGCACACACATGCACACACAAGCACACGGGGCGCGCAGTCCCCGAGCCCCGGGAAGGCCCCTCACCCTGTAGTTGTCCTCCCGCTCACAGGCCACGTGCAGGGGCGTCCTGCCGCCCTCGTTGGGGACAGACGTCTGTGCGCTGTAGTAGCTGCTGGGCGGGCCGACCTCGCCGTTGAGCTTCAGGCTCGAAGGCAGCAGCAGGTCCAGCTGCGTGCAGACAGAGCGGCCCGGTCGGGCCCCGAGCCCCTCCCCGTCACCCAGGCTGGGCCGCGAGCCCCCGCAGGCGTCCTGGGCCCCCGCAGGCGTGCGACCACCCCCAGAGGAGCGTGTGTTCGAGGAGGAGGGGCCGGTGGCCCTGCCCCCCAGGCTGCGGGCCTGAGGCAGCATCCCCCGAACCCCTCCCCTCGTGCCCCCCCCCCCCGCGTGGCGGGCCGCGCACCTTGTCCCGTTTGTACACGTAGTCCTGGTCGGTCGCCCTGGCGTCCACGTCCGTGATCGTGTGCAGCAGCAGCTCTGTTATCCTGACGCCCTCCGTCCCGGGGAGGGCCGCGGCGATGTGGAGCGGGGTCAGCGCCCCCAGCTGCGGGGCGGATGCCGGGAGGGTGGGGGCGCTGCTCCTGGGCGAGCGACCCCCTTCGGGAGGGCCTCCCCGCCTCCCCCTGGGCCGTGAGCCCGCCCACAGCACCGCGTCCTGGCCGGCCTCGCGGGGGCACCCAGGACTCAACGCCGCCCACCCACGCTGACCACGGACACGTGTGTTCCCGCTCGCAAGGGGCTTCTGTGGGCCAGGGCCACAGGCAGGAGCGCAGGGCCCGAGGCTTCAGCTTCACACCGGACCGACGGTCCCCGCCGGCCTCCAGGAAAAGCCTGTCCTCCCGCCAGGCCCCCGATCAGGTGCCCTGTGGACGGGACGGCCCTGCAGCCCGGACACCTGGCCCCACGGGGCCTGGCGGACACTTGCAGCAGCCCCCTGCCCTTGGCTGAGAGAGTCCCTGCTGGACTGTGTCTGGGACGCCTGGTCGGCACTGACCACACGGAGGTGGTCGGGGGGCCTGGGGGGGCACAGCCCACTCGGAGCGGAGCGAGACCCCAGCCGGGAGCACAGTGCAGGTCGGGCCGGGTGGAGGGCTGGCCAGCCCTTGGAGCAGGGCCCCGGGGAATCAGGAGGGGGGCCCGGAGGAAGGCTGGGGGGCGTCGCTCAGGAAGCTCCAACGTCAGCCCGCAGCTGCGCGGCTGCCCACGTTGGCACCTCCGCTGAGCAGAGCCTCTGTCTGAACAGTGGGCGTAGGTCAAGAGCTGACCCTTGCATTGAGGGTGCACAGAGGGTCGGATGGATGGGTGTATGGGTGGGTGGGGGGGTCGATGGGTGTATGGGTGGGTGGGGTGGGTGGGGTGGATGGATGGTGGGTGGGTGGGCAGAAGAAGGAAGGGAGGAAGTCTGTGCTGGGTGTGAAGAAGGCTGTAACCGCAGCTTTAAAATGCAGTCCCATCGGGAAACACATTTTGAGTCCCACACGCAGTCCGCACCCTGCACCGCCGGCCCTCATTCTCAGGGCCCGGCCGAGGGGCCGGAACGGCGGGAGCCACCAGCTCTAACGTGGAGGCGAAGCAGAACTGCCGGGCCCTGCCCTGCGTCACGCGGGCCTCAGGGATGGCGCCTCAGGGACGGCTCCTGTGGCCGGAGCAGGACAGCGGGTCCTGGGGCGGTCCGAACCGGGCGCCCTGACCTCGCACCATGAACAGCTCCTGCGGCCGGCCCCTCCCACCGTGCCCCCTGAACCCCCAGCCCGGCCCCGGGGGCCCCACCTTAGTGGGCAACCGGATGTCGGTCCTGGCCCCGTTCTCCAGCAGCATCCGCACCCCGTCCACGTCCCCGGCCTTCACGCAGAAGAACAGCACCTGCATGGGCACTCGGCACAGGTTGGGGTCGGCGCCTCGGTGCAGCAGGAGGGTGATGGTCAGCCACATGCTTCTCTCTCTGGAAGGGCCAGCAGGGCGTGGTCACCGGCCGGAGGGAGGCACGGGCAGCTGCCTGGACAGCACCCCCGGTGGGGATGGGTGCTCCCCGGGCAGAGGCCTGGGAGGCACTGGCCCTGGTCATGTTGTCCTGAGCCTCAGGGTCCTGCCCTCTCGAGACCTCCAGCCCCTACCCCGGTGCCCAAGCTTCCCACCTGTCACCTAACCACCTAGGTGAGCCAGCCCGGCCAGGTGCTAGTCCAGCGGTGGCTGTGCTTGTCTTCAGAATTTAGGGGCCCCTCAGCCTCACTGAGGTCACCAAGAGCTGGAGCGTGGGGTGGGGACCAGCCCTCTCTCCTGGGGGCTGTGAGGTGAGCACATAGAGCCCCTAGCACCACGCACACCAGACACACGCGTGTGCACGCACACATGCCACTCACAGGCATGCATACACACCGGCGTGCACACGCATGCACGTCTCCGACGAGGTGCACAGAGCTGGGGGGAGCTGGGCGGAGCCCTGAGCCTTGAGAGGCCAGCTGCGGGGGCTGGGCCGTCGGGGTGGGGGGCGGTACAGAGGCTGTGCCAAGGAGCCGAGCAGCCGTGAGGGTGGCGAGGGCACAGCCGGCGGTGGACCCCCGGTCCTGCCAGCCCCGCCGCCAGCACGGAACCAGGGCGTGGCAGGCAGGAGGGCGGTGCAGGGGTGGGGTCAGTCCAGAGCTTCTCGAACTTCCCGCTCCCGGGACCCCTGGCCACTCTTACAATTCCTTGAAGACCCCAGAGAGCTTTTCTTTACATGGATTCAATCCATCCATGTCTACCCTACTACCAGTTCAAAAAAACTGAGAAATTAAAAAATACTTACTGATGCATTTAAAAACTAACCACTGTGATCCCACTGCGTGTTAACGTGGAATGTGTCTGTGGAGAACACACTGGGCTGCCCCAGAGCCCGCGGCCCCCACCAGCCCCTCTGTGGAGGGGGCACGCCCTCGAGGTCCAGCCGGGCTTGGGGGACACACGGCCTGAGGTCGCGCCGGGCCCACACGCGTCCCGGGCACCACGCGAGGGTGCGAACACTGGGAACTCTCATTCTCACGGGGAAGCAGGGACCTCGCCACTGTCGGCCGTGTCCACTGTCCTTAAAGCAAGGGCTAGTCGCGTTCAGAAGAGTGGCCGCCGCGTGCCACCTGGTGGTTCTGCTCGGCAGACGCGGTGACCCGTGGGGAGGGGACAGCGGCTCCGTGTGCAGCTCACGCCACAGGCGTGCTCCCCCCCCAGACCCGCCAACTGTGGCTTGAGGCGCACGTGCTCCGGGCGCCCTCCCATCTGGCCACAGGGAATGTCACGAGGCCCAGGCGCCATGTCAGGAGGTAATCAATCGGTCGTTTCTATGGCGTCGGCCAAATTCCAGGAGAAGCCGGCACTGTCATGCGTGCGAGTGTCACACAAGCCTTAGGGTTGTTACGAGAAGCCCTGCAACCTCACAGATTCCCTGCGAGGGCCAGAGGGACCCCGAGACACACGTGGGGAACCACTGGTCTCAACTGGAACGGGCCAGCGTGTGTGTCCGTGGGCGGGTGTGTCGGGGGAGCGTGTATGAGCCCGTGTGGTGCCGGCCGCCCCCGTGTCAGTCCGGACACACTCGGACTCTCTCCTGCCTGGCCCTCAGAGGTCGCAGCCGGGCCGCCAGCACCGGGCCCTGAGAGACCCCCAGGAGACCCCCACGAGACGAGGCGTGGACACTGCGACCACCCTCCCCCGGGGGAGCGAGGAAGGGGAGCTGAGCCCGCGATCCGCCCCGAACGGGGCCCCCGGCCCCGCCGCCCACGCCCCAGCCACCTGCCTGGCCACGACCTGTGTCGCCCGCCGCTCCGCGCCCGGGTCCGAGCCCAACTCGCTGTAGAGCGTCTCCAGCGTGCCGCGGGCCCCGGCGCTCCGCTCCAGCGTGTCCTGCGAGGGCGCCGTGGAGAAGTCGTGCACGCTGGACTCCGAGTTGATCTCGCTGCCCAGGGTGTACGCGTCCAGGCTCCCCCACCGGCCGTCCAGCCCCTTGTCCGCGTCGCTGGTGCTGTCCCGCAGCGATGTGGACCCCCGCTTCTCGAGGCTGCCCCTCGGGGGCACGGACTCCTGGCTGCCCGGGGTGCGGCTGGCCAGCTCGTCGTGGGAGGCGGAGCCCGGGCTGGCGAACACGGAGGAGCGGCACGGAGCTCCCAGGGGTTTTGGGGCGCCCTTCGGGGAGTGGGAGAAAACCGTCGTCGAGGAGAGAAAAGGATTAGAGGGGCAGCCCCGCCCAGCACCTTCCCCGACAAAGACCAGTGGGTGCGCCCGACTGGAGCGGCCGTCACGGGACCGGGGCTGATGCCGGCACCGGGGCACCCAGGCGCCCCACTGAAACCCCAGAGGGGCAGCAGGCGCCGGGAGGCCCCACGCAGAGACTGGAGCCCCACAACAGCCCCAGCCGCCCGTGCTGTGCAGACACCGGAGTTGCATCATCAAGCCTCTCCGCGATGGCTGTCCACTCCAGTGTCAGCGGGCGGCCACGGGCACCCATTGGAATCCAACAAGAATCCCCGGTCTGGGGTGCAGTGAGAGGAGCTTTGTTCTGTGCAAACAGCTCAAGCAGCCCTGGGGCCAGGCCCCTCGCTGGCTGGACAGCCCTGCTCTGCCCTGGTCCACTGTGCTCCCACCCAGACGCCCCCACGGTTCGGCCCAGGTCAAGGGCACACGCCCAAGCCTCCACTCCCCAGTGGGAAGGAAGGGACAGGCTGCACCCAGACCCAGGGGGGAGCTGGCTTATATGCACAGAAGTTCCGGGCCCTGCTCCCTGATTGGTCACTCTCCGTGCAAATGAAGACAAATCTTTGCAGTTTAATTGGTCCGAAAGACACTGTCGTGATTGGTGAGAGTGGAACTGCTTTGATTGGTTGCACAGCTCCGACTGGATGGGGAAGGCCCAGTCCTACTGGCTGACACAGGAGCGGAGTGGGGGGGGGTCATCTATAAGGGTGGCCCAGAGGGCGGGAGCAGTGCAGGGGCAGCTCGGTGTGGGCAGCTCCCTGACCGGCGGTTTGCAGGAGTGACCCCAGGGGCAGAAACGGCTGCGAGGCTCTGCTGGTTGCTGTCGTCATTTTAATTTGAGCCCCGTGAGCCACCCGGAGCCCTTCTCAGCAGGGTCTTCTTTCTCAGGGTCCATGGAAGGGGTAGATGCTGCACACACAGGTGAAGTGCAGCGTGGTAACACCATTAATCCCACCTTTAACTTCCCACGGACTCCTAGAAAGCTTTGAGCCACATGCGGGGGCTCCCACTGCTGCCTGCCGGGGCTCCCTCGAGGAGACACTGCTCTCGCCCCAGCCCCCCCGGCCTCCTGCACCTGAGTGTGGACCCGGGCCAGCCTCAGCGGTGCCAGGGACGTGCATCCCCGGGCCCCACCCCAGACCCACCGAGGCCCAAGTGCTGGGGGTGGGCCCAGGCATCTTTTGTTCTGTGAACCGTTGAGGTTTGGGGGCCCAGGGGCCTGTCCTGACTGCAGCCTGTGACGCAGCCCAGCACAGTGGCCTGGGAGGGTCACCATGGCTGAGTCCCCCCGGCGTCGGCTGCAGGGACAGCCCTGCTCCAGGTGGCCCAGCACTCACTCAGGTCTGTGAGCCGCTCTGCGGGGCAGGGCAGGGGTCAGAGGACAGCCTTGTCCCCACAGAGAGGACAGAGTGACAGCTTTGTGTCAAAGCAGAGGGAGTGATGTTTACGAGAATTTTAAGAACAGAGCTAGAGGGCTTTATGGGCCCGGTGCCTCCATCAGGAGTTGATTTACTCTGAGCGTGTGAGGACTCCTCCAGGTGCCGGGTCCCCGGGGACACTCGACTTCAGTCCCCCACCCCCCCCCCCCCCCGCCGAGCCTTCCTTCCCTGAACCCACAGGCTCCCCTGAGCCCGCGCCCTCTGCACGGGGAGAGGCTGTGGGGCTGGCCAGCCCCTTTTGCCCCGGAGCCTGCCGCTGAAGGCCGCTCTGCAGGGGTGGGCTCCCCACTCCCTCCTCGGCGCCCCCTTCCCTGGGGACCACCCCTCGGGGTCCCAGGGTCCCAGATGTCGTGCATGTGGCCTGAGGACGCATGCCCCTCGGCATCCTGGCTGGCAGCGAGCTCAGAACACCTCAGCCAGCCTGCAGGCTCCGTCCCCGCTCCCTGCTCCCTGGCCCCGGGCCTCACTGTCATTTCACCCATCTGACTGGGTCCGCGCCAGCAGGGGGAGGCTGGCAGGTGGCTGGGCAGACAGACAGAGCACCGGGCGACGGGGGGGTAGGGCGGGTGCTCGGGCGGACGGCGTGCGCTGAGCCGGGCCTCAGGCCCACCTGGGAGCTGACCTGGGTCTTGGGCACCGTCCTCTCAGCCACGTTGGGCTTGAAGGAGCTAGATGGGTAGTAGAGCAGGAAGCACATGCTGAGCGGCGTGAGGCCCTCGTCCGTGCACTTGTTCACGTCGGCCCCGTTGTCCAGCAGCAGGTTGATGATGTCCGTGTGACAGTGAACCTGGCGGGGGGGGGGGCGGCGTCACGAGGACCGAGGGGTCCTCTGGGGGGAGGTCGCCCGACGCACGGGAAGGCAGCTTCCCCGGGTGAGGCCGCGCCAGCCTGAGCTCGGGGACGGCCGGCCTCATGCTTCCTCTCACGCTTGGACCAGGGACGCCCGGCTCGTGCCCCAGGCGTTGGGAGATTGTCGTGGTCCCTCACCCTTTCCCATGTGACCCTGGACACCCCACGGAGGGACTGCCTGAGGGGATTGCGGCCCCACCAAGGGGAGAGGGGGCTGGGGCGCCCGCTGGAGGGTGGCCCCGGACAGACTCGGCGCGGGGGGGGGGGGGGTGCTCACTGCGGCCGCGGCGAGCACAGTGTAGCCCTGGGCGTCGGCCACGTCGGGGCTGGCCAGGTTGTCCCTCAGGATGCCGTAGATCCAGCCGTAGTTCCCCTCCTCGGCCTTCAGGATCAGCTCCCTGGAGAGCCGCTCCCTGGGCCCCGGGCGTGCGAAGCCGCTGCGGTCCCCCTCCAGGATGGCGCCCATGTTCCAGCTGGAGTGCGCATGCGTGTTCCTGGCGGCAACACGGGGGGCGGGGGGGGGGGCTTCCATGGACCCAGCCCCTGCCACCCGAGGGGGACCCGGGGCCCTCCTCCTGCCCTTCCTCCCCATCCTCACCCTGCGCTGCCCAGCCCTCTCTTGCCCCTCCCCCTCAGCTCCGGGGGCAGCTGCGCTGGCCAGCCAGGTCAGCGTGGACGTGGCGCTGCGGCGGGACAGGCACACTGCCTGCAGGCGGAGATGCTCAGGCCGAGCGCCCCTGATTTATCTGGCCCCCCCCCGTGTGGGCAGGGGGGCTCTCACAGCAGGGGCCTGGGGCGGGAAGGGGGCCGGGCACCCACGCAGACCTGGCACCGGGCACCGAGCGAGTACGTCCCACCCCTGCTCATTCCCGCTCCTTTCTGAGTAGCGTGCAGGCAAGGCCGGGGGCCCATCCTCCCTGCCCCCCCCCACACACACAAGCCTCCTCCTGTGTCCACATAACCTCCTCCCCAGTCACCAACTGTGGTTTCGCGACAGCCTCTGTGCCCAAGAGTTGCCTACGGCTACGGGCTGAGCGGATGTTTGCATGACAGATGGACTGGTGCATCAGTGGCCAGGGGATGGGGGTGGACATAAAGGCGAATGTGGATGTGGATGGATAGATGGGTGGGTGGGTAGATACGGACGGACACATCAGTAGGCACTTGTGCTCACAAAATACACCTTCTGAAACAGTTCACTGGTATCGGAAGACAAAGCTTAAGAAAAAACTTAAGATATTCTTGAAGATTTTGCTTAAGAAATCTGCTTTCTTTTGGTGCCGCCAGCCACCCCGAGGCATGCGGCGGGGGTGTCTCCGGGGACTGGCAGCGCAGCCCCAGCTTTTCCACCACCTCTGGGGAAGCAGGAGGCCCAGCCGGCCCTCAACCCACTCCTGCCAGGCCCCCCTCTGAGCCCTGGCTCTCTGCCCGGCTCCCTGTGAAGACTCCAGGTAACGACACTTCCATGTGTGTGCGGATGCCGCACAGGGACTGGACCGTCAGGCCGCAGACACGACCCTGCAGGGGTCTGGGGCTCTCGCTCCGACCTCCGCAGGGGAAACACGGACAAGGTCCCCCCAGCAGGGGGCGAGCTCAGCGCCCTGGGCTCAGGAGCCTGTCGGCCCTGCTCCACAGCCGGTCCCCGGCCCTGGCTGCACACTCGCCGCCCAGCAGCCTCCTGACCGTGCCTTCCCCGGAGCAGGCCCCCGCAGCCCTCCGGCACACCCCCCCACCCTGGGGTGCCCCAGCCACCGGCACCGGCTTTCCTTGGGTAAGCACGGCGGCCGGCATTACCTGAACTTGTAAGCCTGCCTCTGCATCCTGACCAGCAGAGGGGTCTCGTTCCGGAGGAGCCAGGGCTCCCCGTCCTCGACGCACGGGGGGACGCTGTGCAGGAAGAGGCTGGCGTCCAGGTCCCGGCGCAGCGTGCGCGTCACGGGCATGTGCGTGTTGTCGGTCGAGTACACGTGCATCTCCGGGGGCAGCGTCAGGCCGTCGTCCAGCAGGAAGCGCTTGTACTCGTAGAAGAAGGGGTCCTGCTGCTCGCACAGGTCCCAGGGCATGGTGCCCTCGTCCGGGAGGCCGACTCGGGCCGCCGCGTCCTCGAGGAAGCCCTCGAACTCCGGGTAGCTGCAGATGGAGAAGCCGCCGGGCACCGAGGTGCACAGCTTGAGCAGGTGCTCGCGGAACCACAGCCCCACGTCCTGGCTGCCGTCGGGGAAGGTCTCGACGCCCGGCCCGAAGCGCTGGTCCGCTCGGTACAGGCCCTGCACAACGAGACCCGCGGGAAGGGGGGCGGCTCTGTGACCGGCTTCCTGGGCCCGGGCACAGGGACCGGGAGCACACGTGTGGCCACGGACATGTCCGTGCAGGGTGTGCTGCGGACCTGGGGTGGACAGGGCGGCCTTTCTGAGCAGGGGCAGGCGTGTCTGGAGGTCCCCGAGCGGGAGGCAGCGGGACGGGGACGGCCCCGGGGGCCCACCTCAGCGGCTGCAGCCGGGGAGCCAGCCCAGGTGCCCGGGTTGTGGGCCGGCACAGGGCGCACCCCACAGGGACATCTCCCTCCCTCCCTGTCCGCCTCCCTTCCCCTCCCTCAACATGAAGGAAAAGAAAAGGAAACCTCTGCAAAGAAAAAGAAAATCTCTAAACGGGGCTGGAGCCGTCAGGGGAAACGAGGGGTGTCTTTCCTCATCGAAACCTTTAAGAAACGCCCTGGACTTGCCACTGGAAGAAACCGCAGCGCAGCACCCCCCGACCGACAGCAGTGAGGACCAGGCAGACGGGCTCCTGACCGCTGTGCCCACGGGGTCCGCAGATGGACAGCCGGTCCCGGGGCTGGAGCTGCCCGAACCCCGGGACCCAGGCACAGAGGCCCACCCAGCCCAGGGCTGGACAGTGTCCCAGCCGCTGCCGGGGACTGAAGAGCCAGAGTTTGTGAAGATACTGAACAACAACAACTATCATCGACACACCCAAGGGTGTTAGGAAATCAACGTGTTATTCTGAAAACTGGGACAGAAGAAAGCCATCAAGGGCGTGTCTGGCCTTCCGTAAATACAGCGACTCGAGCTCACAATGAAGGAGGAATCCAGAATTCCTAAGCGGTCCCTGTCGCCCACCCTCTCGGGAGGGGGCAGCTGCAGACAGTGGCCGCTGACGCCCCGAAACCGTGTCACCGCGGCGGGCGGGAGGAGGCTGCTGACTCCGGAGCTCGCTGGTCGGTTCCGGCGTCACACAAACCGCGTGTCCACATGGGGGTCTGGACAAAGACGCAAAAGCTGGGCCGTGGGGGGATGTCAGTCTTTCCCACAGCGGGGCCAGAAGAGTCGATGTCCATATGTGGGGGCCGAGGGGTGGGGCGGAGAGGGGAGGAGTGGTCTCTGCTTCCCGTGACACACGGACATGAACTCAGAATGAACCGCAGGCCCAAGGGTGAGCACCAGAACTGTAAATTGGAGGAGAATTCAGGCGAGAATCTTAAAACCTAGGGTTAAGCAAAGACTTTTTAGCTAGGGACCGCACACACACCAAAGCAAGACGAGGGAAGAAAAGTGGGTAAGTGGGGCCTTGGCACCATTTTTTAAAAATCCGCCTTCCAAAAGACACTGTGAAGAGAACGGAACGGCGAGCCCCTGTCGGCAGGAAATGGCTGTGAGTCGTGTGGTCGGTGAACGCCGTGCCCACAGCACAGCGTGGGGCGAAAGCCGGGGCTCCGCGGCATGTGAGACTCGGGGCTGATTCTTGTGCTTTTGTTTATTAATCGCCGTACCGTTTTCCCTACGGACAACTGCCCCGCCTCACACACACACACACACACACACACACACACACAGAACTCTGTGACTCCAGTGAGAGCCCAAACACCCGACTTAAAACAACGGCAAAGCGCGGAGACGAGCGCTTCGCCTCGGGAGATGCACAGGCGGCAGCTGAGAGCGCAAAAGGAGGTTGGAACCGTGGGCCATGTGGGTGCTGCAAATGCAAACCACAAGACACCCATGAGAACGGCTAGGGTTTCAAAACTGCCAGTGCCAAGTGTCGGCACAGATGCGGCGCCACACAGCTGGCTGCTACCCGGCCACAGCGCTCCTCCGGCCGACACTAAAGACTCGTGTTGCGTGGAAGAGAAAGCTCCGGGCAGCTGCACTCACAACAACCAAGCGCTGGGAAGAACTCAGGTGTGCAGCGGCTGGTGAGCCGGCGGACGGCGGCCGACATCCGCACGGTGGGATGCAGCTCCTTCACACGCAGACACGGGAAAAACAGGCACGGAGCTCAAAAGAACCCCACCCTACGCCGAAAAGGAACTGAACTGTCGCATGCTGTGGGACTCCACTTGCACGGAGCTACAGGAGAGGGGAGACGCAGTGATGGAGGACAGGCTGGTGGTTGTTGAGGGCCGGGCGTGGGGGCGGGGCTGATGGGGAGCCGCTGGAGGTCTGGGAGCATGTTTACACACACACACACACACGCACACACACACGCAGACGTACAGACACCCGCAGGTGTGCGTACAGATGCGTGTTTAAAGCAGCTTCCCTCGTAACCGCAGGACACTGGGAACGGCCCCCACGTCTGCCCGCTGGGGGGTGGTAAACGGGGTGGCCCCCCCAGAGATAAACCACCGAGCGACCGGAAGGGCGAGGCCCCGACACACACAGCCACACACACGGCCTGAAACACGCTTCGCTCAGCGAGACCCGGGGTGCGATCTTGTGCATGGGTCTCGGCGTTCTGGCCAAGGCCACCTGACAGGCGAGTGGGAGTCAGGCCCGGGCTGGCGGGGGCGGGGAGGCCTGTGACGCCGGCGCGCGGGGCGGTGTCCGGTGGCTGCCCAGCTCTGCGCCGGTCGGGCCCTCGGAGCCGCGCGCCGACACGGTGGATTTCACTGTGAGTTACCCTGGGATGGAGCAAAGTAAGGGGAAATGGGTGTGTACTTGCACAACCAGCCATGGTCTGGGGCGGGGGAGGGGCAAGGTCCAAAACAACGTAGAGAGAACGATCCCGTTTACACACAAGAACGTACACGTTCAGGCGCCTGTGCTGTTCTAGCTCAAGACCTGGACGGCTGGCCATCGTCGCGTCCCCACTCTGGGGACACAGCAGTGGAGAGGCTCCCGGTTCCTTCTTCTCTTCACTCGGACGCTCGTGCACCCCGTTATCGGCACGATTACTTACAGACACGCACACACACAGGGAACGAACCGCCTCAGAACCGAGGTACCTTTTTGTCCGGTGGCCCGGAGCTCCGGCGGCCCCCGCCCCGTGACCGGACGGCCCCCGGGCCCCGCCCACTCACCTGGAAGAGCCGCGCCTTCGTGTACATGGTGCCGTAGCCTTCTCGGTGGCTGAGGTAAAACATGCCGGCGAAGTGGGAGCCGTCCGGCCACGTGTAGGTGCCAAAGCCGTGGCGGTGGTCCCGGTAGAACTGCCCGCGGTAGGACTGTGGACAGAGCGCTCTGAGACGCGGCTCTGAGAAGCCGCCCAGGCCGCCCTCCCGGCCGAGCCCCAGGCCTGGCCAGCTGTGAGCGGGGGGCCCCGGGCTGCCCGGCCTCAGGGTCCCGTTCAAGTCTGGGTGGCCGGCGTGAACAGAGCTTGGTCACCCAGACGGTGCAGAGGGTGGGCCAGCAGGGGTCCGCCCGGTGGCCACGCCCCCTCCTGCCTGGCTGGGGGCCGGTGGGGGGGGAGTTGAGTCAGGAAGGGAAAGGCCCTGACCGTGACGGGGTCGGTGCCCCCCTGGGTCTGGGCAGAGGCCGTGTCCCCTCCCGGGCCCTGGGCTGGCCTCAGCTCCCACCCTGCCAGCCTCCACGCAGGTGCCCAGGCCGCAGGAAGCCCAGGGAGGGGGGCCGCCAGCCTCCTGGCGCTCGTGTGGCCCTGGGGGAGGGCTGTGGGCTCTGGCTAGGCACTCAGGTGTGGCTGTGATTGTAAACTCCTCCACATCGGGCCGTGTCCGGGGCCTGTCCCCCACAGGGGCCCCAGGAGGGAGCACCCAACGTCCAGTCGCCAGACTGGACTGACTGCCATGCCTGTCGGACACTGCCCTCCGCACCGGAAGCGGGCTGGCGGCTCTCGGGCGACTGTCCCCGCCCCGCACCAAGGGGATACTCTGTGGCCTGCTCAGTGTCCCTTCTCTCCCCTCGGGCAGCGGAGCTGACGCCCCAGGGGCTTTTCAGTGGACTGGCCCTCCCCCGCCCACGTGACCAAGCCTGTCCGGCCAGAGGACTCCCACCTGCGGCCCAGGCCTTGGGGAGGGCTTGGCCCTGGGACCCGACCCCAGGCCGGACCAGGGTCCTGCCAGGGCCGTCTCTCCCCTGCAGCAACGTGTGACGCTGCCCTGTGGGCTCGCCCGTGGCAGAACGTCAGTCTGGCCCCCTCCACTGGCCGCCAGGTCCCTGGACCCAGCCACGCTGGGGAAGGCTGCGGGGCCCCAGTGGGGCTTCCAGTGCCAAGAGCCAACAAGCCCCTTTGCGTGTCAGCCGGGCCTAGTTCGGGTCACTTGTCCTGAGAGTCTGGCGGTGCCTGCCGGACACTGGGCAGCAGAAGAGCCCCAGGATGGGGACGGCCGCCGCCCACGCCATTCCGTGTGCACGGCGGCGTGGACGAGTGTCCGTGTCCGGTCGACCAACAGGGAAGGCCTGGGTGCTGCACGCTGTTTTCAGGCACCACTTAACTCGCCGAGGGCGGGCGTCCCGTCCACGCCCAGCACGGGGGCCAGGGCCCCTGCTTCCGTCTGCCCACCCCCCTGGGGTCTCATCTGACCGGCTGCGCCAGCTCAGGGCCCCGCTCTCCTGCCCGGGGCCTGGTCCCGTGGTCTGGCGGCTCCTGGGAGCTCGGGGCGCGTTCTGGGGGTCCTCAGGCAGGGGGGGCATCAGCCCGGCCACCCTCCTGTTGCTGGGCCTCTGCGTTCACACCATGCCCCTCGAGGGAGGGACGAGAAGGGCCCTGGTTGGTCGAGCCCCGGGCGAGGGGGAAGGAAGCATTGGAAGCCGGTTACCTCGCCCGTGGGCCACGAGAACTCTCCAGAGCCCATCTTCACGCCCGGCCCAAACTGCCCTCGGTAGACGCAGCCGTCCGGCCACTCCTGCACACCCTGGGTCGGCTGGACGCAGGTCTCCTGCAGGTCCTGCTGCGTGAGGGCGCCCCTGGGCTCCTCCTCTTCCTCCTCCTCCTCCTCCAGGGCCTGCGGCCTGTGCCTGGGGCAGGGGGTGAGGGGCAGAGGCGGGAGAACTGAGCTGGCCACAGGTCTAGAGAGTGAGAACCCTGCTCCCCCCCCCCACTCCCCCTTCCCAGGAACGCTGGGGCAGAGGCTGCCGATAGCCCCATTCCCCAGAACGGGAAAGTGAGGCAGAGAGAACGCGGTGCCTGCCTGCGGTCACCCAGAACATGGGAGGCCCAGCGAGTCTGTCTGGCCAGGGCACCGGCAAGGGTGGCCTGGCCGCAGGACCAGGCAGAGGACCAATGGCTGCCTCGTGCCCGCTGCGCGCTGGGCGAGCCTGGGGTGGGCCACCAGCCAGTGTGCCCTGCAGGCTCTTCTCGCCTCAGCTGGCAGAGCTGGGCAGACCCGTCTGGAGCGGGCAACGGGCTAAACTAGGGGCAGGGGCTCCGGAGCAAGAGGACGGGAGGGCTGCCTCAGAGCGGCTGCAGCGGACCCGTGGATCCAGGAAGGGGCCGGGGGTGAGTGGGCGCATGGTGGGGACAGAGAGCGTGTGGTGGGTGGGCTTGCGCCTTTCCTGACTCAAATGGGGGTCTGCCCCCCTGCCCCTCGCCCAGCACATACTCCCACTCCCTGCCTCCCTCCCCACTTTGAGGGCATCTCTTCGGGGTGCTCCATCAGGGTGCCTGTCCCCTAGACCTGACCCCGCCCCGCTGTCGGGCTGCTCATGGCACAGGGACACTCAGGCTCGGAACCCCCTCCACCATGTGGCCCTCCAGTGCCGGCCGGGAGCCGCCGGGAGGCCTGAGGCACCCGCCCAGCAGAGAGCGGCTGGGCTGCTCCGTGTGCACAGACCCCTGTTCGCCGCGTCATCACAGGTCTGTAGGGAGAACCCGGGAAGGACAGACACCCACACGCAACCGTGATGAAGCCTGGACGCTCAGACACGCTTTGTTTGGGGCTTTTTGGGTTCGGTTTCCCTGCCAGTCGAGTTGTGCCCTCGCCCCCCAGAATTCACGTGTTGGGGTCCTGCTCCTCCGGAAGCACAGGGTGACTTGATTGGACCCTACTCCGCGGAGACGGCTGTCCCCGTAAATGGAGGAAGTCGGGAAGGGGCAGAGAACAGCCCGGTGAGAGGACGTGTAGGTGGAGGGTGGACGGCTGCCCTCACACCCGGTGCCGGTACCGCCACACTTCCCACTCCCGCAACCGGGACGGCCCTGCCCACGACGCGACCTTCGACCTCAGAACGGAGAACGGCGAGTGGCTGGATAAGGCCCCCGGGCCCTGGTCCTCTGCCCCAGCCCCAGCGCACCGATGTGCCAGCGGTTTCTCATTCTCCGCCTGGCACAGACAGTACTTGGTACTTAAAAAAAAATAATGAGGAAAGATAACTGACAGCGAGACTATGCGAAATAAAAACGCTCACACATTTCCCTAAGAAGAATAAGTGAGCACGACTTAGAGGTCAAGCGAGGAAATCGTTCCTGCAAGCCATCAGCTGGGAGGCCCCCTCCGGGACGCTGGGAATGGGGGGCAAGGCAGGCGGCAGCTCCAGCACTTGGCTCCGCCCCCAGATGGGTTCCCCACTCCCTCGTGACTCTGCTCCAGAGACCGTTCAATGGGGACGGCGTTGGGCTGCTCCGGCTGCTGTCCCGAGCAGTGGGGGTGGGGCTCGGACACAGGTGGGCGTGGCTCCCAGCGGCAGGGGCTGGAAGTCCAAGGCCAGGGAGCCTGAAGACCCGGTTCTCAGTGAGGGTCGGCTTCCACCGAGTCCTCACGAGGAGGGGAGGGACGCTGCTGGTCAGTCTCTTCCTCTTGTCATGAGGGTGGTGGTGCCACCATGGGGTCCCACCTTCCAGGCTCATCTGACCTAATTACCCCCCAAAGCCCCCGTTCCTGACGCCATCACAGCGGGGGTTAGGACTTCAACACGGCCACTCCGGGGCCGGGGAACAGTGCGGTCCACACCAGGGACAGACAGACCCAGTGGGGCGACGGGGTGATTTCCTGAGACGTCAGGGTGGCCGGAGACGGGAGGGCAGGACCCAGCCCGAGGCAGACCTGCCACACGCCAGCCCTCAGGACCGCATCCTGGAAGAAGCCGGGACGACCTGGGACCACGAGATGTCCAGCCAGTGTCGTCCCTAAGGGTGGGAGGTGACGGCGGGGGCAGAGCGGGCGGGCTTGAAGGAGGAGCAAAGGTCAGGCTCTGGCGCCCAGTCACCCGCTACGGCGGTCATTTCCCTGACTGTCGACACACCGTCAGGTTTTCTGTCTCCAGAGACGAGTGTTTGAGGGATGGAACAACGTTCAGTGATGTTGCAGTCCCGCCCCGAGGCCGGATCCCAGCGAAGCCTGGCCCCCAGGCTCAGAGGCTGACCGGCCTGTGCGGGGGGGGGGGGGGGGGGGGGGGGTGTCCCCACACCTTTTGGTGAAGAGCGCAGAGCTCTCCAGGGTTCCGGGGTCCTCAGAGGCAGGAGGCTCACTGCCCCTCCCCTCCTGCTGGTCACTGCTTGGGACTTCGTAAAGTAAGTCCGAGGAGTAACCCCCTTCCATGTCTCTCGTCTTTGAACCTGGAAGCAAAGCCCGAGACCCAAATTAGCTCTGGGGGCTTCTGGCAGGGGCCCACTGACCGCCCACAGCCCCACGGGCCTCAGAGAAACGGCCCCCTCCCCAGCTGGACCGGGCCCAAGGCCGCAGCCCCCCACACCCTGTTAGAACCGCCCGGAAAACTTACCCAGAGCTCCCAGGGTGTTCCTGTCCCTTCGTGGGGCGGGAACCTCAGGAAGAGCCCTAAGGACACTCTCCCACGACCACAACTTAGAACCTTGGAGCCTTGTCGCTAGCTTCCCGAGTTGGGGGCACAGTCAGAGGGCTCCCCCTTACCCCAGGTGGCCTCGGGAGCCCACCCGCGAGGGCTGCGGGACCAGCTGTGAAGGCATGGCCTCCACCCAACCCCTAACTCATGCTAACTCACAGCCTGTCACGCACGTGGGGTCCCAAATCTCCTCTGTGCTCCCCCCAGGGGACGTGGGACCCAGGCACAGGCCCCCAGGGCGCCTCTGAGGAGCTCGGAGAGCCCCCACCTCGACTCACCGGGACTCGCCGATTCCGCTCAGGGATCCCGACTTCACCCCCGACGTGGGGTCTCACCGAGGCTCGGAGAGCTCGCAGCGATGGCCCCGAGTCCGCCAGCAGCGCAGCGCCGCCGGCTAGTCTCCACTGGGCCAGGCGCCGGAGCCCAAGAGCTTCGGGTTTCCCTGGCGACCGACCGGGCCCACGTGCGGCTCTCCGCCTCGGCCAATCCCGCGCCAGGCTTCGGCCGGACACGCCCACAGGCACGCCCCGCTGTGCGAGGACACGCCCCCGGACGTCCTGGGACCGCTGCAGGACCTGCCCCTTGGGCCCTGCCAGGATTCCTGGCCCTGTGTCCCCCATTCACCCTCCCCCGGCAGTGCCCCCCGACCCCGGCGCCCCCGCACGTCCGCGAGTGCTGCTGGCTTATCTGAGCCCGGCCGTCGGCTTACCCGGCAGGTCAGTTTTCACCCCCACCCACCCACCCACCGAGTTCAACGTCCCGCAAGAGGACGGCGGTCAGCCGTCTTAGGGGCCAAGGGCTCCCCGGGGCACGTAGCGCGAAAGGCTCCCAGTGCCTCGGTGCGGAGAGCCCCGAGGACACTGAGGCTCACCTAAGGGGCGAGTTAACTTGCCCACCGTCCCAGTAAAGCCAGCGTTTGATAAAACTCGGCCCGACCCTCAAATAAATGTTTGCAGAGGGCGGTCTGGTCGGGGACCGGGATGAGGCTGGAGTCCGGGGTCCCTGCGACCACCTTGTAGAGTTTAGAATTGTCTTGCCAATCTTACCAAATTGTCAGGCTTGCCAGACATGTCTTTAAGCGTCCTTTGCATTGGTTGATGTATTCCTGAAGCTGCTGCAACAAAGTGTTACAAACTGGAGTAATTCTCTCCTCTGGGAGTTATTCTCTCCTCTGTATGTGGGCCTGCCAATCTCCTTCTCCTTGTAAGGACACCAGGCACTTGGTTTGATCCAGCGTGGCGTCGTTACGTCTACTAAGACCCTGTTTTCCTATAAGGCAATGAACAGCGGGACAGCTACTGCAGGCCAGCTAAGCCACCTACGTTCACGATACTTTCAGGTGCGAGAAGAGGTTCCCGGCACAACCTTGAGCTGAGCTGGCAGAGGGTGACAGGGTGATTTTTCTCCGGGTGCCTTAGGATGGGGTTTGAGGCAGAAGCTTTCTGCCATTTCCAAGGCCGTGGGGATAATAGCACTGTGATCAGGTCTCTGTTCTTGTGGTATTTTCAGTTCTTGAACGGACGTAGGGATTGTAATGACAAATAGTCATGTCATACTCTGATTTTCCCTCTCCCCCTACTTTTGCTACCCAGATATTTTAGGCAGAAACTTGCCATAAAATAAAAGATTCCTTTCTTTTCTACTGAATTTCCGGGGTTTTTTGTTTGTTTGTTTGTTTTGAGATTTGCCTGGTAGGCAGCGAGCAGTAGGACTCCCCCTACTGGTTGGGGTCGGTAGCACCATGATTGCTGATGAAGCGATCGTGGGAGAACAGCTTTGCTGATTGGCTGGAGGTAACGCGGGCCCCTTCTGGAGCTGGGGGACGGAAAATCTATTTCAGTGGCTTCTGTGAACTTGGGAAAATGGGAATTTCATCCCAGGAATGTCGAGTCTGTCCTTAGGACGGAAGAGGGAAGTGGATTCTTCTGGGGGGGCCTCTGTTGGTGCTGCCCGGACCTGCAGCCGCTGAAGACCTCGCTGCAGACCCACATTTGAGACGTTAGCTCACAGGGGAGCCCCTGGTTGCAGAACAGATCTGACCGTCAGCAACGCTCGGGGGCTGCAGCGGGAATAAAGAGAACCCAGGTCACCCAGGGGGACTGTACGGGCTCATTTTGTCAGATTTATCCAGTACTAGGTCTGTGTGTATGGTGGGGGTTGGGGGGGAGCAGTCTGGAGTGGGGTGTAATCTCTGGAAGAATGGATTGCAAATCCTAAGTGAACAATGGAGAGAAAGCAGAAAAAGTTTTTTGCTACTATTAAAATAAAATGGAAGTTGCAACTAAATAAATATACACAAGGCTGCAAGACAGTTACTTTTCACTGAAACCATTCCCTGAAATACGCTGGCTCTGAGAAAAAACATCTATTTAGAGGCTTTCTCAATAAATCTTATTGAAACTTTTGTGCAGAGGCAACTGTGTGGACATTAAATAATATTAAATTTTTAATATTTATATTACTGTAACTTTTTAAAGTTACAGTGACGTCCCCCAAATTAATAACTAAGAAAAAAACAAACAACGAAAATACTGGTCTGGAAAGAAACGATGAAAAGTTGATGGTAAATAGCTTTATTTGTATGAACCATGTTTTACAATAAAAAATAAAATGCAGACATTACAAGGGATAATTAGGAAACAAAGAACCCATGAGGAATAAGCACCAAGCTGTACTCAAAGGCACCTCATCCGACAGGGCAGTTACGTAGGGTGTGGTTACTAAGAACGCACAAAGCCGCCCTGACTGGTGTGGCTCCCTGGGACTGAAGAGTCGCCTGTTCGATTCCGGGTCTGGGCACATGCCTGGGTTGTGGGCTTGGTCCCGGGTTGGGAGGCACATGATCGATGTTTCTCTCCCTCTCGCCCTCTCTCTAAAAATAAACTTGAAAAAGGAACACACCAAACTAGGCGGTTCACCAAGGAGACAGCTGGACAGGAGGACACTGATGGGGTCCAGGTGAGAATCTGTGGCCCGGCCCTCCGCTCCGCTGCACCAGCGACATTCCACCCTTGTCATATCAGGGCGCGTGCATGCACGCGCGCGCGCACACACACACACACACACAACTAAACTTCTGCAGCAGCACACCAAAATATTTTTGCCCATCTGACAAAAAAAAAATAGGTATTTGAATTCATTCATACCGTGTTATGGTTGTGTTGGCTGTTGTCATTTTTTTAAACTTGGCAATCTAAGGGGGGAAAGTTCAGTGCTCCTCACCAAATGGCTAGGGATTGCATGTTTTAAATAAGATTTCTCGCGGCTCGCCAGTGTGCCTGCTGCAGCACGCTGCTTAAAAATCGCTGCTCTTCACGGCAGCCACAGCTTGAGGCGCCGCCCCGCCTTCAGCCCTGCTGGAGGGCTCGTGGCCCGCCCGCTGGACACACTCCAGCGCAGCTGTCCCCGTCTTTGAAGCTTCCCGGGGTCGCAGGGACCTACACCTGCAGCTCTAGAAGCCCCGCCTCACAGGGGTGCTGCCAGTCCGCGCACCAGTATCCAATCAGAGAAGGGGCCCGCAGGCCCTGACCAATGAGGAGGTGGCCAGGGCCTTGTGGGCGGGCGCGGTGGTGCACAGCCAAGATGCTGCTCGCGGGAGGCTCCGGGCCGCCGGACTGGCTGCCCAAAATAGACCCCCGCGCCAGGCGCCGGAGCGCGGGTCATGGACTCCGGACGAACTAGTCGCCTCGGGAGTCCCGGGGCCGCATCGCCGCCGTTTGTGCTCGTCGCCCCTTCGCTCTTCCTCGGGAACGCGCGCGCCGTGGTCCAGTCCGAGCTGCTGGCGCGCGCGGGCGTCACGCTGTGCATCAACGTCTCGCGCCAGCAGCCCGGGCCGCGCGCGCCCGGCGTGGCCGAGCTGCGCGTGCCCGTGTTCGACGACCCGGCCGAGGACCTGCTGGCGCACCTGGAGCCCACCTGCGCCGCCATGAATGCCGCGGTGCGCGCCGGCGGCGCCTGCCTCGTCTACTGCAAGAACGGCCGCAGCCGCTCGGTGGCCGTCTGCACCGCCTACCTCATGCGGTACCGCGGCCTCAGCCTGGAGCGGGCCTTCCAGGTGGGCGGGCCTTCCGGTGGGGCGGGGCCGTTCGCTGGAGCCAGTCTTCCTGGAGGGGCGGGGCTCCGGGCAGGCGCGCGGCGCACTGGTGGTGGGCACTTGCGATCCTGGTAGCGAGCGCTGCGCATCCTTGAACCTAATCCCCTTGTTTGCAGACGGTGAAGAGCGCCCGCCCCGTGGCCGAGCCCAACCCGGGCTTTTGGCGTCAGCTCCAGGAGTACGAGGAGGCCCTGCGGTCCGGGTCCCGCCTGCCCCAGGGGCCCTCCGGACAGTGAGCCCTAGTTGCTCAGTCCAACCACCAAGCTGGGGCTCCGAGTTTCCAAGGGAGAGCTAGTCCATGCACACCCCTTATTAGACAGGGCTTGGCAAGGAAGATCAAAACCACTTGGACTTAAAGCGGAAAGGCATTTCTTACAGGGACATCAAGACCGGGAGCCAAGGTCAGGAAACGGGGAAGTTCCAGGGGTCACAGAGACCTGCCACCCTGGTGCTGGCTCCTGGCCACCGGGATGTGGGCAACTCTGGGATGTGGCCACCAGGATGTGGGCGCCTGGGGCTGCTGGCAAATTCGTGTCTGCCACCTACTCAAGCCATAGTGGCTTTTCCTCAGCTTCACAGTGGTCCCCTCTGAGGTCCAGAACCCGACGCAGGATCTGGCCCGCAAGGGCCATGATTTCCAGACTTGTAGCTGCTGCGACATGCAGGTGAGCGTGCAAGGTTGTGACAGACTGTCAAGCATGCCCACCTCCTACCTTCCTTACGGCCTGGTTTCGGCTGCAGCATCGAGCCCATGTTTGCTCTCCCGCAGCCACCTTCCTACCTGCAGAGCGCCCGCCACCTGTGCATCCGAGCCCGTGCACTCCTCTCCTGGGCACACGCCTCCCCCAGACGTCCTGTGGCCTGAAGATGACACTAGAAAATGTATCGCCACCAACACTTCTTTAAAAAAGATTTTATTTATTTATTGTGTGGGGGGAGGAGGAATAAAGTGGAGAGAAGCATCCATCAGTTGCCTCTTGCATGCCCCCAGCCAGGGACCTGGCCCGCAACCCTAGCATGTGCCCTGACCAGTCAGTTTACAGACAGCACCCAACCCACTGAGCCTCACCAACCAGGGCACCACCACCCCTTCTAAATAAGATAGTGGGGAAAAGAAAAGGAAAAAATGGCTACTACATGTCTTCAACTGATTACCATTGGTGCCAATTAAATGCCAACAGGAATCCCAATTTGGGGCGTGGCTAAGGAGGAAACTATTCACTGTGAACAGCTCCATTGCAACACAGCACAGTTTTAAAACAGTGACTGTGAGGTCGCCCTGGGGCCCCTCTGCTCTGCTCCTCGAAGCTTTGCCGCTCTGCTGGTCTGCTTTGTGCTGTGCTGCGCTCCCGCAAGACACCTTTAATGTTTCCGCACAGCCAGGAAAAATCTCCAGTATCAGGAGGAAAGAGAAAGTGCATTCAGAGCCCCAGGAGAGCTGGCTTACAGGGGCAGGAGTTCCTGCCTATGGTACTTCCACATGCAAATTTGATTGGCCCAAAAGGCACTTGTCCGGATTGGTCAGCATAGAACCACTCCAGTTGGTAGGAGCTGTGCATCTGATTGGATGGGAAAGCGTCAGTCTTACTGACTAACACAGGATTTCAGGAGCTCCCTTATAAGGGCTGCTCAGAGGGCACAGACAGTGCAGGTGGGTAGTTCAGTGCACCAGAGGAGACTTATCCACAAAGTGCACTTTGCAAGAGAGGCCCTTGTAGAAATGGCTGCTGGGCTCTGGGTTTTTGGGTGTTGGTTTTGAACCCAGTTAGCCACCAGGAGCTGTTCTTAGTGGGCATCTTCTTTCTCAGGGTTTAAATGTGAATTCCAGACACTATACGTAGTTCCTGGTCAATATGCAAACATATATATAACGAGATAAAAGAATAAAATAACTGTAATTGGTGTTTATCATTTCCCTTTCCACGAGTCATTTCACCTCCTCTCCACCCTTGGCCAGCTCCTCCTTGCTGGTGTGGGTCTTCCCTGCTGGGATGAGCCTTCACCCTGCAAGGCCCTACGTAGCCCCTGCCTGCGTTTGGGCCATGCCCTCCGTGTCCTCCCCCACCTGACCTGGGAGGCGTCAGGAGAGTGGCCCAAGCTCCAGCGTGCCACTGCAATCCCCATGGACAGGCAACAGAACCCCACTGTCCCTGGGAGCCAGGGCCAGTCCCTCCATCCAGCAGAGCAGCCCTGACTTGCCTGATGCCTCAGGTACGAGGTGGTGACTCAGCCTCCCATCCAGGGGAACAGGGTGTGTCCCCAGGTGTATGCATCCTACGTGGGAACGGAGACATCTGCCCCAGCAGAGCCCAGAGCCGTGGGAACCGGAAGCTCACACTTCGCGAGTGGAGCACGAGTGGTCGTGAAAGGGCCCCCCCTCCCCAGTCCTCAAGCTTCTGCACCTGGGACAGAAACTATGTCGTGCATTGGTCCCTGGCTCAGGTCATACACCACACCCAGCCCTGCTTGGGGTCACCAGGCCACAGCCCCCACCCCCCACCCGAGAGCCGCAGCCCCAGTCCTGACCGGACTTCTACCACCTTAACAGGAGGTTTGCTGGCTGCCACACACTCCCGAGCCCCTCACAGCTCATCACCATTCTCAACCCCATGGGGGTCTACTGCCACCTTCCCCACTTGGCAAGTGCCCCACTGGCTCCATCTGCAACCTCGAGAGCTGAGTGATTCACCCAGCCGGGAGGTTGGGAGCAAGGACCAGAGCCCAGGCAGTTGCCCTGCTCACGGCACTTGTGATGGCATGCCCCCTGACCTGCTGACCTGGCCCTGGGTGACCAGGGTACAAAGATGACAGAGCCCAGGCCAGGTGGCAGGAACCACAGTCGGATGATTCTCAGAACAGAGACGGTAGAATAAGAAGCTGGCCTGGGTGTGGAGCTCGGAGAGGCTGGTCAGCTGGAAGGGCCATCAAAAACGCTGCCCTCGCACCTCAGGGCCCTGCCATCTAGGCAGGCGCTGGGCCACCGAGGGCAGGAAGGACTGACCAGACCCCAGGCCTCTTCCTGCTGAGCCCCTGGCTCAGGACGGACCCCTCCGCCAGGTGGCAGCGGGAATGCTGGGCTCCCGGTGCGTTTGGGGTGTGGGCCCCAAGAGGGAGGCTGTGTCCCCCCGCTGAGACGGCACATGGGGACCTGCCTTGGGAACGTGCCTTGTGTCCATGCACACACATCCTCCCTCGTTGCTGTCCTTCCGTCCCCCGGAGGAAGGGCAGGCCTGATCGCGTGGTTACCACAGGGACACTGAGTCCAGGAAACTCAGTGCTGCCTCAGGGGTGACGCTGAGGTCACGTGCAGGGCCTTAGTCCAGCCCTACACCTTGCTGCTGGGCAATCTCGCCAGCGGAGGGGAGGCGTGCAGGGCTCCCGGGCGCTCCCAGGGCACAGCCACTTCCCCGCAAGGCCCCTGGTTCTTACAGTCGCTGGTCACAACGTCCTGGTGGTCCCTCTCATGCTGCTGCCTCGAGGTCCGCCTGACAGTCTCTCAGGGGGCATCTTGCCTGGTCTGCTGCTGGCCCCGCAGCCCAGGGCCCCCGCACAGCGCCAGGGGCATGGGACGGGGGCAGGCAGGCAGGTTCCCTTACTGGCCCAGCAATCACCTCCTAAACCGTCCCACCTCCCAGGCCCCGCGGACCATCAGGCACCACTGTCCTGGGGAACTTCCTTCCACAACGCAACACAGCCCTGCCGCCAGCCGCCCACTGCTCTCCACACACGGACGGAGACCTCGGAACGCGCTGGGGCACCTGGAGAGCTGAACTTCTGTGAACTAGAACCTACACAGCCGCACAGCCTGGCGGCCACCGGGCCTCACAGCACAGCCCTGAGGCTCCTGAGCTCCCCCGCACCCCACAACGCCCACAGCACCGCCGCGGGTCTCACGGGGCAGTGAGGTGGGGGAAGAAGAGAACCACGACCTCGGCCCCAGTGCATTACGGCACCGAGTCCCGGGCGCTACGCTTCCCGGCTTCACAGAGGCAGCCACTGCCCCAGGGAGCTGGGGCGCAGCGTCCCTGAGGGAGCGGCGCTTCCTGGGGTCTCTGGGGCGCCGGCCAGGTAGGAAGCACACAGGGCAGGGAGGCCACTTGGCTGCCTGTTGCACGGACCCCAGGGCGCCCGGTCCTCCGAGCACAGTGTCCTCGCGGCCCCAGTCCTTGGCACGAGCCCTCTACTCCCCGTCCCACCCGACGCACAGCGCCCGGGCTCCCGACCACCCTAGTATGCGATGCACAGCGCCCGGGCCACCTGTACAGAGTTTCTCCCGCTCCCGGTTACCCCGCGCGCAGCGCCCCGGCCACCGGGTCCCGGCTCACAGCGCCCCCGGCGGCGGCCAGGCGGAGCCGGAGCGGGGCGGTGCACGGCGCGGGGCCGGGCCGGGCGGCTCCCGTCGCGACTTCCTGTTGTGCCCGCGCCCCACCGCCGCCGCCGCCCGGCACCCCTCGCCGGCTCCCCGCGGCCCGGCGCCGCCCATGGATTTCACCTAGCGCAGCGGCATGGCGGCGCAATGCTGCTGCCGCAAGGCGCCTGGCGCCGAGGCCGCGCCCGCCCGCCCGCCGCCCGAGCCGCCGCCCGCCCTGGACGTGGCCTCGGCCTCCAGCGCGCAGCTCTTCCGCCTCCGCCACCTGCAGCTGGGCCTGGAGCTGCGGCCCGAGGCGCGCGAGCTGGCCGGCTGCCTGGTGCTCGAGCTGTGCGCGCTGCGGCCCGCGCCCCGCGCGCTCGTGCTCGACACGCACCCAGCCCTGCGCCTGCACTCGGCCGCCTTCCGCCGCGCCCCCGCCGCCGCCGCCGCCGAGCAGCCCTGCGCCTTCGCCTTCGCCGCTCCCGGACCCGGGCCCGCGTCCCCGCCCCCTCTGCCCACCTTCCCCGAGGCGCCCGGCGCCGAACCCTCCTGCTGCCCGCTGGCCTTCAGGGTGGACCCGTTCACCGACTACGGCTCCTCGCTCACCGTCACGCTGCCGCCCGAGCTGCAGGCGCACCAGCCCTTCCAGGTCATCCTGCGCTACACCTCCACCGACGCCCCTGCCGTGAGTCCTGTCAGGGTGGGCCCGGGGCGGCCGGCCGGCCGGCGCGGGGTCGTCTGCAGGCAGCCTCTCCACGCGCTGCCAGGCTGACCCGAGACTGGGGCACCTGCTGGGAGCCGGCCGCTCAGCTCTGGGGGTCCTGGCCTCTCACCTGGCCTTACCCGACCTGGCGTCCTCACTGACCCCAGCTGCTGTCTGCGCAGCCCTTGGAAGCCTTGGACAGAATGAGAGCCAAGGTGCTGGCCCAGCAGCTGGCGGGGACCCCGAACGGCAGGCTGCCGAGGGAGGCTCCCCCTTTCAGGTGTGCAGAGGCAGGCGGCTGTGGGAGGCCCTCCCACACTGTGAGCCTGCCGGCACCTGGCCCTGGGGGACAGACCAGGGGCGTCACTTGTGGGAGGGCCTCCGTGTGACCTGGGCTTTGCGAGGACTTTCGGGCACCAGGTCTCTTCTCTGCAGGGGCGCAAGGGGCAGACCTCGTGGGGCAGGCAGCTGTGGGCAGGCTGGGCTCACTCTCTGGGCCTCCCGGGCAAGGCCTGGTGGGACGCAGCGGCTGAGTGGCCTCACGTCCCCAACAGACACACACAAACACTGCTGGACTTTGGGTCCGGAGCTCCCACTGCCCCAGAGGCTCTGCCAGGACAGCCGGATGGCCCTGGGCGCCCATGGGAACAGCACACATGGGACTCCGTCCCCCCTCCACACACAGACAACATGGAAGTCCCCCAGAGGTTCCATCTGTCACTGCCCGTGGCACAGAAGTGGGCAGAGTGATGGACAGGTGGGGCTGGGGCGTCCGGCTGGTAGCCCAAACTAGACACGTACCTGCAGGCTGCCCGGCTGGCCCCTGGCTGACCGTGTCGGCACCAGCTGCCAGCTCCGGTCGTCTGCAGAAGCGACAGACGTGCCTCCCGACACAACCGGAGGGTGTGCTCCTCCCTGACCTTCACGTGTGAGCCTGGAGCCCCTGTGTCTGGTTCGCCCAAACCCCTGGCCAGCTGAAGGGCAGGGTCAGGGCCCTCAGCCCACTGGGGATGGGGCCAGGCGGGCGAGGGTGGCCGTCGTCCTTGGGTTTTTTGTGGCCTGCTATGGGGCCCCCAGGTACTCGGGCAAGGAGTGGCAGCGTGGTCCCCACAGGCCGTGGGCCCCCGGAGCCGTGGGCTGGAGGACAAGGGACTGCGCCTTCCCTCAGGGTGGTGTGTGGCCTCAGTGCCCGCTGTCACACGCGAATGCCACGGGGCTTGGGGCCTAAGTCCCTCAGCCTGTCCCTGTGCCAGGTGAAGGCGAAGCTCCTGGGAGGCAGTTTGGGGTGCTGCAGTCTCTGGGGCCCATGCACCCCATTCCTGAGTCCCAGCCACCCCGCCAGGAAGGGCAGCTGTCTCCCCCCTGCAGTGTCTGGAGCCTGTCGGCCTGCGTCTCCTCTCCTGCCCATCGGCAGTGGGGCCTCCGCTCCCGGCCCTGTGCATTGGGAGTCGTGGCCACTCTGGGGCAGGGGCCTGCCTGCAGAGGGGCCTGCCCCAGCCCCTGACTCCTAGGGACAACTGTGGACCCCGTGGGTCTCTGCCAGGTGGACATGGACAGTGGGGACAGGAGGCCTGAGTTGGGTGGACCCCAAGGAGGGCTGCAGGGGGTATCCCTGAGAGGCTGTGGTGGTGGGGTTGAAGGGTGTTTGGGGCCTGTCCCCAGGGTGGGCAGATGGCTCCCTGCAACAGGTTCCACTGTGGAGCGTCTCCTTAATGCAGACTCCTGGGTCCCAGCCAGGAATCTTCTCAGGCAGGGCCCAGGAGTCCGCATTTTTTAGCAGGCTCTCAAGACAGGCCACTTGAATGTGGGGGGCCCCATGTGGTCAGCAAGATACTGCTGCGGACCCCCTGTGGTGAGGGAACAGAGGGGTGGCGGCGAAGGTGAACTTCAAGAAATCTTTTCTCCCGCTGGCAGGGGTCTGCCCCGGAGACAGCCCCACCTCCGGACGGGCAGCTGGGCGCTGGCAGCCGCTGTGGGGTCTGTCCCCAATGGTCCGGGCACGGGCCCCTGTGGCCCTCCCCGAGGACCCCATGTCCAGGCTGTCCGCTTGGAGTGCCTGGCCTCGGCTCACCGCCCACCATCCGCTGGTCTGGAGCCCCTCCCACTGTGGGAGTCCCTCCTGGCGAGGCGGTGCCATCGCCGGGGCAACCCCGGAACACTGTGCTCGCTGGTGTGAGGGTCCTCTGGGATTCCGCTTCCCCGAGTTTCCACGTGCCAGACTCCCTCTCCGGGCTGACACCAGGTGCACTGCTGGCCAGTCTGTGAGAACTGGGACTTGGGTGTCCCGATGGTGCCTCGGTTTCCCTCTGGAGGCTGGGGTGAGGGGCACAAGCTGGCTCCTGAGGCCCACCCCGAGGCCTGGAGGGAGGGCTGGCCCAGGTGATGTCATGCAGTGCCCCTCTGGGTCAGGCGCCCTGCCTGCCTGCCTGCGGGGGCGGGTCAGCAGTGGCACCCTGATGGCACCAGCAGGCAGGGCCAGGCTGTGGCCCTGGGTGAGCCTGCCCAGGCTGCCGCCTCCCAGCCTCCACCCCAGAAGCGCTGGGCCCAGCAGCCTGAGCAGGACAGCAGGCTCACGCCCCCTTCCTGCGGCCGCGCCCTCTCAGGGAGTCCTGCCCGGCTCAGGGCGTCCTGGTGTTGCTGTGAGCCACCCTGGGGTGCCCAGCCTCCCGGGAGAGGGGAGGGCATCTCCTGACACCGGCCTGCGCCCACCTGCAGATCTGGTGGCTGGACCCCGAGCTGACCTATGGCAGCGCCAAGCCCTTCGTCTTCACCCAGGGCCACTCCGTCTGCAACCGCTCCTTTTTCCCCTGCTTCGACACGCCCGCCGTCAAGTGCACCTACTCCGCCGTGGTCAAGGTCCGCCCTCCCACCTGGCCCCCCCCCTCGCCCCAGCCCCAGCGGGGCCGCCCTCCCACAGAGGGCCCACCTTCCTTGCTGGGGAGGGGGCTGCTCTGCAGGGAGAGGGCTGCCTCACCGCTGGGGCCTGGCCCCCGATGGGCAGGAGGACCCCGAGAAGAGGGGGGCTCAGACGGGGCTGCCGGTCCCGTGGTAGGGCCCAGGGCTCCTGGGCCTCGGGGCGGCAGCCCCCACCCAGGGGCCAGCGGCTTGCAGACCGCAGCTTAGCTCTGATGGGGGCAACGGGCTCCCTGACCCAGGTTGTGGGGTGCCCTGACCGGGCCGTGGGGCTCCCCTTCAGTGTGGGGTGCCCTGAGGGGGGAACGTGGGATTGCTCCATGAGCAGGGGTTTTCCTGTGCTGGACCGTGGGCCCCCTGACAGGCGGGGCTCCCTCGTGCAGGCCCCACTGGGGGTGCAGGTGCTGATGAGCGCCACCCAGAGCGCCTACGTGGAGGAGGAGGGTGTCTACCGCTTCCGCATGGAGCACCCCGTGCCCGCCTACCTCGTGGCCCTGGTGGCTGGGGACCTGCAGCCGGCAGACATCGGGCCCAGGTAGAGCCTCCTTGTCCTGCTTCCCGGGGCCCGGGCCTCAGGCTGAGGGACCCCACACCACAGGGACCGGCCCTGCCGGGCTCCTCGCACCCCATGCGCCCCCAGACCGGGCAGCCCCGGCTCCCGACCAGCCGGCACCCTCCTCAAGCCCACGCAGCTCCTTCTACTTGGAGACAAAAGGAGCCAAGCGGCCCCTCCGAGTTCCGCTGGGCCCCTGCCGCAGAAGGGCCTGCGTGGCGGCCTTGAGGGAAGCGGGGGCGGGGGCCTGGCCTTTGGCCAGGCTGGACACGGCGTGGGTGGCCCAGAGCAGAGGGAGGGCCTGGTGGGGTGCGGCAGCAGGGTGGGCTGAGCTGTGCCCCGTGACAGGAGCCGCGTGTGGGCCGAGCCGTGCCTCCTGCCCATGGCCACCAGCAAGCTGTCGGGCGCGGTGGAGCAGTGGCTGAGCGCGGCCGAGCGGCTGTACGGGCCGTACATGTGGGGCAGGTGCGTCTGGGGCACCGGGGGGAGCCCGGGCCGGCTGCACGGGGGAGGGGGCTCAGGGCGAGTCCCCGCCCTCCCGGGGGGGGAGCAGTGGGGGGCCCCCCACCTGACCCCCCGGGCGGACCCCCCCCTCACCCCCCGCCCCAGCCCCTCACAGTCTCCCTCCCGCAGGTATGACATCGTCTTCCTGCCCCCCTCCTTCCCCATCGTGGCCATGGAGAACCCCTGCCTCACCTTCGTCATCTCCTCCATCCTGGAGTGCGACGAGTTCCTGGTCATCGACGTCATCCACGAGGTGGCCCACAGCTGGTTCGGCAACGCCGTCACCAACGCCACGTGGGAGGAGATGTGGCTGAGCGAGGGCCTGGCCACCTACGCCCAGCGTCGCATCACCACCGAGACCTACGGTGCCGCCGGGCGGCCCGGGGCGGGGGCCGGGGCGGGGGGCGGGGGCTGCCCCGGCCTCGTGCCGGCTGGCACCGCTGGGACCGGCCACGGCGCCTCAGGGGAGCTGGGAGCCAGGCCAGCCTCCGGGGTGCGAGCCGCCCGCGCCTGCTCTGGGGTGTCCAGGGCGTGGCCTCCGGCCAGCTGCCCCGGGCTCCGGGCAGCCACAGCCCGCACACGGCCCTGTGCTCAGGCCCGCCTCCCGCCCCCGTGCCCGTCCAGGTGCAGCCTTCACCTGTCTGGAGACGGCCTTCCGCCTGGACGCGCTGCACAGGCAGATGAAGCTGCTGGGAGAGGACAGCCCCGTCAGCAAGCTGCAGGTCAAGCTGGAGCCAGGTACCCGCCCCCAGGCCCTGCGTCCTCGCCCCCATCTCGGCTGGAGCACCGCAAAGGCCAGGCCTGGGGCGCCCAGCCTCAGGAAGGCTCCCGAGGCCCCCTCAGCCCGTCGCCGCCTCCCGTGGGCTCTGAGTGCGGGCTGCAGTCCGTGGAGGGCCCGCCCCAGGCCCCTGGTCCGCCCCAGGCCCCTCGGCCGACCCCAGCGCCCTGCTCCCAGGGCATCTGGACAGAGGTGGGACAGCGGCCCTTGGCCCTTCCTGCTCCACCCGCGGGCCCCGCCCTCCCCGGGGAAACGGGGCGTCACCCAGGGCCGGTGTTGTTCCAGGGGTGAATCCCAGCCACCTGATGAACCTGTTCACCTACGAGAAGGGCTACTGCTTCGTCTACTACCTGTCCCAGCTCTGCGGGGACCCCCAGCGCTTCGACGACTTCCTGCGAGTGAGCGGCCCCGCCCTGAACAGGCCCCGCCCTGAACAGGCCCCGCCCAGTCCCCGGCCCCGCCCCGGCCCAGTCCCCCGCCCCCTGAGCCCGGCCCTGCCTTGCAGGCCTACGTGGAGAAGTACAAGTTCACCAGCGTGGTGGCTCAGGACCTGCTGGACTCCTTCCTGAGCTTCTTCCCGGAGCTGAAGGAGCAGAGTGTGGACTGCCGGGCAGGTGAGGCCCGCCGCCCCCGCGTGTCCTGACCAGCCTGCCAGGGGAGCGGTGGGCAGGAGGGGGTGGGGGCCCCCCGCCCCCCCTGCCCAGGATGCCACCTCCGCCGGAAAAGCCCCACAGGTTCCTCAGCCTTCCCCCAGACGTCCTTGCCACACACTGTGGCCTTGGACCGGGAGGCCGTGGAAACGGGAGCGTGTGTTTCCCAGCAGGATGGGGCCCAGGGGGCTTCCAGGAGGAGGTGGCACTTAGGCAGGGCTGACCTATTTAGGCCGTGTCAGGAGGGGGCCGTGAGAACGGCGTGTGCAGAAGGCCTGGGGCGGGGGCGGCAGGGCGGAGGAGGGTTCCTCAGAGCGGGCTGCAGCCCACTGGCCTGCTTATGCGACGCCCCGAGGGTGTCCCTGGGGGCCCGAGGGCTGAGGGGCCGGAGAAGAGACTGGGTGGTCCCACAGGTAGCAGGGGCCAAGATCTGCTGGAGGGCAGTGCTGTGTGGCTCGGCGGGCTGTGTGTGGGGACCGTAGCAGAAGATTCGTTGAGTGCACTGAGGGTTTTGGGGGTGGGCTCTGCCCGCCCCCACAGTCGCCTGGCACCGGGGCTCTGGAACAGCGGTGCCAGTCTCCTGGCATGGTGCAGAGGCACCCTCCCCGCCGGCCCCGAGGTCCAGTTTTAAATGCCCCCATCGTCTTGTACCCAGGAGAAGTGCGGGGTGGGGGTGGGGGTGTTGCTGGGGGTTGTCACCGAGAGCCCCCTGACCTCCCTGTGCCTCCGACAGAAGCCACCCTGGTGGCTGGAAGGGGCAGGGGCTGGAGCTGACCCCAGCCTTCCCGAACTGCCCCTGCCCTGGGGGCTCCCCAGCCCTGGCACAGTCACACCAGGGACACCCTCGTGCTCTGGGGCCCCCTGGGCAGGCCTGCTCGGGCAGCCCCTCCCCGTGCAGGGGGACCCCAGCATCACACCTCCCTGCAGGGCTGGAGTTTGAGCGCTGGCTCAATGCCACGGGCCCGCCGCTGGCCGAGCCGGACCTGTCTCAGGGATCCAGCCTGACCCGGCCTGTGGAGGCCCTCTTCCAGCTGTGGACCGCGGCGCCCCTGGACCAGGCGGCCGCCTCCGCCAGCTCCATTGACATCTCCAAGTGGAGGACCTTCCAGACGGCGCTGTTCCTGGACCGGCTCCTGGACGGGTCCCCGCTGCCCCAGGGTGGGTCCCACAGCGGGCGCCGGGGCCTCGCGGGTGGTGGGGGAGGGTGCGCCTGCCGGCCCTGACCCACCCCGGCCTGCAGGGGTGGTGACCAGCCTGTCTGAGTGCTACTCCGCCCTGCTGGACTCCATGAACGCCGAGATCCGCATCCGCTGGCTGCAGATCGTGGTCCGCAACGACTACTACCCCGACCTGCACCGCGTGCGGCGCTTCCTCGAGAGCCAGGTGTGGCCCCGCCCCCGCCCCGCCCCTCCCGCCCCCTCAGCTGGCCCTCTGGTCTGGCTGCTCAGGACGAGGCCCCCGGGGCGGGTACCGCATGGGAAGAGTGCAGACACCGCCGGCCCTCGCAGAAGCCACGTGCCGAGGACCGGCCCGGCAGAGTCCCAGGTCGAGGCCCTGGGTCTGGCCTGGGCACCAGGAGAACCGGGGCTTCTTGGAGGCCCAAGGGTCCCGGGCCTTCCAGGGCCGTGGCCTCTCTGCCCGCCCAGGCTCCCTGGCGAAGGGCCATCAGTGGGGGTCAGAGGCCAGCGGGGCTCTTCCCTTTGTCACCCTGGGCTCAGGGCTCAGGGCCTGCGAGCTGGTGGGAGGGGCCGGGGGAGGGGCAGCCAGTGCGACCCCGCCCCGCCCCGCCCCCAGATGTCCCGGATGTACACCATCCCGCTGTACGAGGACCTCTGCACCGGCGCCCTCAAGTCCTTCGCCCTGGAGGTCTTCTGCCAGACGCAGGGCCGGCTGCACCCCAACCTGCGCAGGACCATCCAGCAGATCCTGTCCCAGGGCCTGGGCCCCGGCGCGGAGCCCGGCGCGGAGCAGGGCGGGGCCGGAGCCGACGCCGCGGTGGACACGGACACCCCGGCCCTGCTGCTCGGGGACGAGGCCCCCAGCAGCGCCATCTCTCTCAGGGACGTCAACGTGTCCGCCTAGCCCTGACCTCTCAGACACCACGATCGTGCCTTCGGTGGCCCCGGCTGGCCGTGAGCTCCGCCCGGGCCACCCTCGCCTCTGGGGCTGCTCCCCGGGGCCTCCTCACGGCCGGCCGAGGCCCTCGGACCTGGCCCCTCGCCCACTTGCACTGCTGCCCTGGCCGGCCAGCACACGGCACGCCCTCTGGTCTCAACACTGGCTGCGGCGCCGCCCCCGGGCTGACCATGGTGACCACCACACTGTGCCTTATCGCTGCTGGGAGGCCTGGGCTGCGCTGTCCCCACAGCGGGCCTCCCACAGAGCCCTGCCCCCAGGGTGAGATGCCTCGGTCGGCCTCTGGCAGAGGGACAAGGACACAGACCTGCCCTCGGCGCGGGGGCAGGGGACGCTGAGGAGAGAATGGCCGCCCCTGGGGACGAGTCCCTGGAGAGCCTCAGCCCTGCAGGGAGCGTGGGGCCCCCAGCCAGGACGTCTGGGTCTGCCGGGGCCGGTGCTGCTGTGTCCGAGGGGCGGGGCAGGTGGAGCTGGTGCTGTGTGGGCCGCCACGCTAGGGGAGTCCCTGGGGCCCCGCGCTCAGAGCGCAGCCACTCAGGGGACCGCTGCAACAGGGTCACCGTGATTGTCCCATTAAACCTCCCCTCTGAAAACGACCGCCCGGCTTGGCCGTCCCTCCACTCGTCCTCCGCACCCACCTGGCGGCTCCCAAGTGTGGCCAGCTGCAGGCCCCGGGCCAGAGGAGGGGGTGTGGGGTGGGCCCAAGGGTCTTCCCCTGCACTCTGGCCGCTCCAGGCCATCCTGGCTGTGCCCAGAAGCCTCGGGTCTGAGACCAGCAGCAGGCTGACCTTGACCTCCCCAGCCCCTTGGCCAGGTCTCTGGGACCTCCCATCGGATCCCCAAACACCAGAGCAAAAGAGGCCACTTGTCACTCTCCCGTGGGCCCTGCTCGGTGTCAGTCTCCCTCCTCAATGAGTAAAGGAAGTGGCGAGTGGCGGGCATTTGGGGTCAGAGGGTCAAGGCAGTGCAGGGGGGGCGGCAGGGGCACCAGCACAGGTGCCGTAGAGACTGGTACAGACTGGGCTCAGAGGAGCAACGGGTGGGGCCGCATTCAGGGCGTTGCCACGAAGGACGGCTGAGCTGTGTGTGGGCTGCAGCCAAGGCAGCCACTGAGTCCCCACAGCGGCGGCGGGCTCAGGCTGGCAGCCTGGGTGCTGTGTGGTCACAGCTCCTGTACCAGGATGACACGCTCTGGTCCAAAGTGACCCAGGACCTGACCCCCTGGCCAGGCCCAGGCATGGAGGCCCCTTTCTCAAGGGGCCAGGATGTGGCAGGATCAGAAGGGCTGGAAACCCTGCATCGCCACGTCCAGCCCCCAGGCCACCAAATGCCCCAGTGACCCTTCCCTGCACTTCAGACCTCCCCTCTCCGGGAGGTGGCCCAGGCATGGCACAGGGTCTCCGTGGTCTCCAGGAACGAGGGTCCCTGTGCCTGTCCTGCACCAGGCGTGGGTGGGACCCTACCCCCACCCAGACAGTCCACCCCCATCCCCCCACCCAGGAAACAGGAACTAGGTCATTGCGACATCCTGAGGAAGGTGGACACGGGAGGTACCTCGCAGCACCCACCCCGCAGCCACCTGGAACCTTGCCAGGCAGGCACTGCAAGAGACAGTCCCCAAGTGGGCACCCCAGTCCAGGGTGCGCTGGGGCCCTTGGCTCCACCCCTGAGGGTACGTTCTCGTCCTGGCTTCTCACCCCTCTGAAGTGACGCTGGCCGAGAAGGCCTCCCGGGGGCCCCGCCACTTAGCCTCCCCCCGCCGAGGCTGTGTTCAAGTCTCCGGTCCCGGACCCTTGGTCCCGACTCTGGGCTTCTTTGGCAGTTCAGCTCTAGCAGAGCAGTGGTTTCAACACGTTCTCGGGGCCGGCTCTGCGGGCCCACAGCCCTGCGGGTCGGTCACCGCCGAGAGGGGCTCCACCCCGTGGGCCCAGGACCACCCCACACCCCGGCCAGCCTCTCCCCTCTGTGGAGAGCTCAGAAGGTGCTCCCAGCAGCCCCAGCGAAGGGGCAACACCCACGGCAATGCTGCCTGTGCCCCGCAGGTTCCGGCCGTGACTTGCCCTCTGGGGCCAGCAGGGTGCTCTCAGCCTGGGCGTCCCGGCACCCCTGGCCTTTCTCAACTCCTCTCCTCCCAGCTCGCAAACCCTGAGCGCCTCCCAGCCTGCCTCTTCCTGGTGGTGTCTTGCCCAACACAGCCTGTGGTCAGCACGTGCTGCTAATGTTTTCCAGCTTCTCTGCCAAACCGAGCTATTCGGGATGTCATCGCTTCACCAGTCATCACGGCTGTTTTCCCAAATGTTCCACGGTTGCACCACAGCTTGCCAACATTCCCGCTTCGGGTAACGGGCCCCAGGCAGCCCCCCGGGCTGGCGGCACGTGCCCCTCTCTTGTTAGGGCAGCAGCCTCCCCAGGCGGCTGCTTTCCGGACCACGCCGGCGAGGTGCACTCCGGCAGCAAACAGCTCTGGAAAGCCAATGTGTTGGAGCATGGAGCTTCAGTTGCCACTCGTGCTCCTTGTCCACCTCAGGCCGGCAGTGGGGTGGGGCGTCTTCCTGCCACCGGGTGCCCAGGGAGCCGTGCTGAGGGAGGACAGGACCCCTCCAGCGTTCCGGGCACCTGGCCACAGATACACTGGTGGTGGGACTCGTGGGGACCATGCGCCCCTTCTGTTCACCCTGGCCTCACGCAGCCACTCCCACCACGTGCACAGAAGTGGCACTGGCAGCTCCCGCAAGGGCGGGGGGCAGGATGCCGGGCCACAGCTGCATTTTCAGGACAGAAGACGGGGTACTGAGGCGGAGGAGGGTGGAGTCCGTGGAGCTGGGGGTGCAGTCCAGACAGGAGGGAGGGGCAGCAAGCTCCAGATCTGCGGGGGCCCAGGAAGGTGGGGCCCTGAGGAGATGGCGTCCTTGGGGCACGTTGGAGGGCTGAAGCCCGGGACAGGCGAGGGAGCCACAGGCTTGCGTGTGGTGTCTGCACTGCCTGCATCCTTCTGGGTCCAGGGCTCCAGATGAGGCATCCCGTGTCCCTCAGGCCATGTCCCGCACAGTCCAGGCTCGTCCTGGGTGCTTCTCTCTGGTCCCCCAACTCTTACTGGTGTAGATGCCCCTGTTCTAGGCCAGATGCCTGGGGCAGAAGCCCCGGGAACTTCAGACCCAAAGTTACAGCCCACCCTTGGGAGCAATCAGGGAAGTGTGGGGAGGGCCACACGGGCATCGCACCGACCCACACCCGAGCAGTCCGCTACTAGCAGAGGAGGAAGAGGCCTTTCAGCCCCGGGCAGGGACACCTCCGCCCCACCAGGGGCGGGAAGCAGACCCTGCGGCAGGGACTGGCACGGGGACAAAGGGGGTGTGAAGGAGCTGGTCAGAGACCTGGGAAGGTTGGAAGGGGCAATTTCAAAAGATGAAGATTCAGTGAGTGCTCAGAATGAAGGCAAGACACACGGGCTGGAAGAGCAAGGCAGGTGCTCCCAGGGTCAGCAAAGGGACAAGAGGAAGCACGCAGGAGAAAGTAAGCCAGGGGATTCACTGAAGACCTGGGAGTCACAGGGAGACAGAGCCGCAGGAAGAAGTTCAGATTGATCCAGGCATCCTCACTCCCAACGGGTCCTTCCTTCCACCACCGGGGCCTCTCCCCTCCCCCACGGACCTCCCCACCTGTGGCGGCCACGCTCTGGGCACCCCGCCCGACCCAGGTGCCCATGGAGCTCTTCTCCCTGCCACACTCCCGGGCTTGGAAGAACCTGATGTTTGCTCTTAAGGCTATGTATTTTTTCCACTTTCTCTCTGTGGACCTTGAGAAAGGAAATGCTTTTCTAGGAGGGTTCCTGATGACTAAAATGAAAAGAAAAAAAAAATACCGAGCCCCTCACGCAAACCACACTTAGGAGAGCAGCCTGCGTGGAGCTGCTGCCTGCACTGTAAGCTGCTGCTCGGCTTTATAGACCGGCTCGGGATCCTATGTCAGCCAATAGGACTGAGGCCCCCCACGCCTTCTTCACCAACCAATCAGAGCAGCTCCATTCTGACCAATCAGGGATCAGGGGGCGGGGACTTCTAGCTATATAAGCCAGATCCCTGGTGGTTCGAAGAGTGAACTTTTCCTTTCCACTGGAGACAGAGTTTCTATAGCGGCGTCCGCAGTGCAAAGCTGTTTAGCCAGGGAGGGTCTTGGCTGCTGTCACAATTGAGTTGTGCACCGAATAGTTTCCTTCTTCGTCGCATCCCAAATGGGAAATTCTTGGCCGCATTGGATTGGTCCTGAGAAGTAAATGGTTGACCTCTCTAAAGAGTCAGCTGGTAAGACCCAGGGAGAAGGGAAGCCGCAGGAGAGGGGAATGGCCACTGAGCGCGGGGCTGGGCCGGGCTGTCCAGGGCAGCCCAGCATCTCAGCCGGATGTTAATGGGATCACGGCAGCATGCGAAGGTCACTACCGCCCCCACCCAGGCCCAGACAGCCTCTCTGTTTGAAAGTGAAGGAGCAAGCTGACATAAAAGGATTCCACTCTGCGGTGACCACAGCAGCACCCACGTGAGGCAGGGGCAACGCATACCCGGCACATGCTTATGTTCATGCTTATGTCACCGGACAGGGGCCTGGCCCTGAGTGAGCCCTCCTGGGGTCAGCCGTAGTGTGGGTTCTCGACTTTGTGTAGGAAAGATTTCACAACGTGAGTCCGGGTGACGGTGAGGAACCATTTATTAAAGCTGCGACAGTGAACAACGAAGGACTTAGCACAGAGGAAGCAGCAGGAGAGCCTGGGCTGGGCTGCCTTGCCTCACTGGGAAGTCAGGGAAAAGGGAGCTTTGGGGACGGGTTCAGGGGATTAGCCTGGGACCAGCTGCCTATTGCCTGAGCGTCCAGGAGACGGCTGCGTGTGAGGAAGGACGTGGGGAAAGGGAATGGTGTGCGACATGCTCCCCAGAGGGAGAGCTGGGGCTGGGTCCTTCTGTCACTGCAGCTGGTCCTGGCATCTGCCCACCCGGTTTTGCTGTGTTGGGGGGGTCCTGGGGCTGAAACACAACAGGCCTACGTGTTCCCTCTCGGGAGGTGAACTTCTGACTCTGGCTGTGAGCTGCTCAGCACCGTGTTCAACTCTGCCTCAGTCTCCCCATGCCGCTTGCCAAGGAATTTTCCTAGCTTCTCACTGTCCTGTCTCAACAGGACCGGAGTCAACGGTGGGGGTCACATGCATTGTGTTCGTAACACAACTTCGGAACACAACCATTTGGGAGCAATAGCTGGGGGGGGGCATCCTATAAGGAGCATGTATTTTTAATTTTTATAAAAATTTGTTTCCACCAAAGAGAGGATACACCTGGAAGCAAGAGCTCAACAGTCTGAGATAAGCATTTCCATATTATTTTTATAAGGGGGTTAAAAAACCAAATTTTAAACAAAAACACCCCCCCCCCCAAAAGAATGCACTCGTCCAATGGCAGCAAGCAAAGTGAACGGGGTTTGCCTGGGGTGGGAATGCTGGCTGCCCCCCCCTCACGGAGCCGCGGGTGTTCCACCGCCCTGGGCCGCCGCCTCCTCCTTTTGACGCTCCTTTTCACGTCTGTAGGATGCGGCTGAGATACCTACCTGTGGGATGTGTGACGAGCATACACACCAGCCCTCCGGGGTGGAACCCTCCTCACTTCTGCAGGATCGCCCATGGCTGCGCGTAAGGCCATCCTTCCACCACGAGTCCCGTAAGCTTCCTCAACGGACGGCCCTCAAAGCCAGTCCTTGCAATTCCACAGGGGCTCTGGGCTGTCTCGCCCGTCGCCACGCCCCTCGGGCGTTGTCTCTCTGAATAACGACTAGTCACCCAGTGCCTTCTAAGAAACTAAATCTTTCTGCACTGCTGGCTCAAAAGCTGGGCCTCTGACCTCACTGCGCCACCCCAGCCTGAAGGACCTACTTCTGAGCCAAGCAAAAGCAGCCAGAGTGAAGCAAGAAGCCTGGAGGGGCAGGGAGAGAGTAAGCCTCTGGCTGGCCGCTTTCCTTCCTGGGATCGCGCAGGAAAGGAAGGCGAAGCGCAGGTTCTGCGGCAAGAGTGAGTCCTCGAGCAGGTCCCGAAATCATTGTCCTCACCTCCCCCCAGCACCAGCGGCCACGAGCTACAGCCGCCCGTCCAGCAGGTCACCGTCCAGCCCATCGGGACCAGAAGCCCGGCCACCTGCCCTGGAGGCAGCGTCTGATCCCAGCTTGCCTTAAGCCAGCCTCCCAGGGTTGGGGGAGGCTCTCCCCGACCCCACCGCCCCGGGCCTCTCATTCCCCAGGACCTGTGGGCACAGCAACAACACCCGAGGACACCTCGCCCGGGTGGCTACTCCCCTGCCCGAGTGGGTCTCCCATTGGCTCCGCCTACACGGGCGGGCCCGCCGCCGCAGGCCGGAAGAGGAGGCTCGTCCTTGGAGGCCGCGCTGCATGCTGGGATCTGTGGTCCACGGCGCGACGTCGGCCGAGGCGGCCTCTCTGGTACCTTCGGCCCCAGAGGGCGCGAGTCCAAGCGGTTCCGACGGCTCGGCCGGACCCGCACAAGCCCAAGGACAAGACAGCCGCCGGCTTCCTCGAACTTGAACCTCGGCCTGAGCAGTTCCGGGTCCCTTTGGCCCGGAAGGAGAAGTGCAGCTCCGCGACAGCCCAGCTCGGGAGCCACGCCCCCGGGGAGCTGGGAATCCGATCCGAACTTCCTTACGCTCGGAGACGATTGGGCTGCAGTGTCATGTGACTACGTGCGCCGCGTCTGGTTGGCTGCCCCTGCGGTTACCGGGGCGACCGAGTGGCGGCGTGCGGCCGCGTAGGCGCTGTGGGTATGACGCGGTAGAGCGCCCAGCGGAGTTGGGGAGCGTCGGGCAGCCGGGGGACGGTATCCGACTCCGACTCCGACTCCGCCTCCTGCCGGGCTGTGCTCCCCCTTGGCCGCGCTCGGCCCCCAGGCGTGGGTTGCACATGGGAGCCCAGGGCGCACAAGATGCGGGCGCCGGCCAGGGAGCTGTTCCGGGACGCCGCCTTCCCAGCCTCGGACTCCTCGCTCTTCTCCAGCTTCTCCACACCGCTGGCCCAGTTCCGGGAAGACATCACGTGGAAGCGGCCCCAGGTGAGCGGCTGCGAGGTCCTGGGTCGGACCTCTGCGTGTTGTGTCCTGCTGGGGTGCAAGCGTAGAGGCTGGGCGGAACGGGGGCCGGGTCCGCGAGGTGTGGGCACCCGGCAGCAGCAGGGTCTGCGCTACTGTACTCGGGCCGGGGGGCCGGGGAGGGGGGCGGTCCCAGGCTCCCTACCGCACGTGGCAGCTCCTCCTGAAGCTTACTCTGGTGCGCCGGGCCCCGCGCTCGCGGCGCGCACTTGTGAGAGTTCGGTTCCAAAGGACAGTGAGGCGCCGCGAGAGGCGCGTGCTCATAGGCTCGGAGCCAGTGCCCCCTCCTGCGTCTGCTCCGCAGGGCATCAGCCGGGACTTGGCCCCGAGTTCGCGTGGCTCCTCTGTGTCCTGTGCTCACGGCAGCCAGGTCCTCTGATGCGCCAGTGGCAGGGCCAGGCCGAACCTGCAGAGCAGAGCCAGTTGGCTGTGCAGGTTTCTCTTCTGGACTTAGTGCACCTGCGCTTTCAGGTGTGAACGTTTTAAGGTGGCAGCTTACAGGGATGCTTTGGCCGAGAGCTACGTTGACATGTTTAGAAATGACTTGTCTGTGTGCTGAGCGGGACTGTCTGTGGGAGAAGCCTGCCTTCCCGGTGTGCTTGCCGGCAGCGCCTTTCGGGGGCAGCTCTGTCTGGAGTGGATCATCCTGGGCTCGGGAGGAAGCGGGCCAAGGCTCGGAGGGCTTTACAGGCCACACCGGAGGACTTGGGGTGAAAATGGGTCTTGGTGGCCATGGGTAGCCAGAAGAGGATGTTTTGTAGAGGAATGATTCAACTGGGTGCCAGTGTGAAGAAGCTCAGCGTTACCTGCTGGCTGGGAAACGGGTGGTCAGGACAAGAGTGTGAGCCAGCTGTGCAGTGGTCCTGGAGAAGAGCGAAGGGGCCGCAGATAACCTGATGCTGTTAGCACTTTGGTGGGTCGTAGTGACCCCTTCCCAGTAGGGGGCGAGGGTGAGGGAGGGATCCGAATGACTTCCCGGCTTCTGGCCCAGCACCTGGGTGGGGGTGGTCCCATCTGCTGTACGGTGGGGGGGGGGGGGGGGGGGGGGGCCTAGGGCTGGGTTCGTGTGCTGATCGGTGCTGTCAGGAGCAGGGGTGCAGAGCTGGGAGCGCAGGACCGTCTAAGCGGAGGCTCCATCTGGAGGCCTGGGACTGCTGGGGTCAGGGGACAGACCCCCGTTCTGGTGCTGTGGGGCGTTTGGAAAGATGAGGACACAGAGACGCCTGTTATGATTGACACATGGGGGTGGCATTGGCCAAGACGGCTGGAGACGTGGAGCTAGGGAGGCCTGTGTCTTGAGAGGGAGCGGGAGGAGGGAGCAGGGGTGCAGCCCTCCCCCGAAGGTTGTCAGCGGAGGGCCGTGGTGCTGAGGGGCGGTGTCCCCCTTGTGCCTTATGCCGGGGGACGCTGCCCACCGAGGGGGCAGAGGGAGGGCTGCCAGGAGGAGTCCAGGCAGGTCAGGCGGCTTCTGACAGAAGCAGGAGGTGAGGACGCCTGGGGAGAGGCGCAGCCCGGCAGGTGGAGCAGGTTGGCGGTGCGGGTGCAGGGCCCTCTCGGAGAGAGGGCGGGCTGTCCAGCAGGCCAGAGGGCCCCTTCGAGAGTGACCGTTAGGAATTTGAAGTGGAACGGTTTTGCAGATGAACGTTTAGCTGTTTCGAGAAGGGGGGTGGCAGCATTCATCCAGAGTTGTTGGGGGTTTTGCCAAGTGAGGAAGGTGGATGGGGGCAGGGACCCCACGATCTGAGGACGGACAGTGTGCGGAGCAGGACGGCTCCCCCGCCTGTCAGCTCGGGCCTCCGGAGGCCGGGAGACACATTGTAACTCTGGACGATGTTCTTTATTCCAGGAAATTTGTGCCGCACCCCGGATGTTTCCAGATAACCCACAGGAAGGGCAGGTGAAGCAAGGGCTGCTGGGGGACTGCTGGTTCCTGTGCGCCTGCGCCGCCCTGCAGAAGAGCCGGCACCTCCTGGACCAGGTGTCTGTCTTCCTGTCTGCTGTGCACAGGAAGGAAGTGGGGGGCTAGGCAGCTGAGCCCCTGTTCTGTGGGGCTCTACCAGGCGGCTCGACAAGGCAGTGGGGAGCTAGTGCTCGGCTCCCAGGCCCCAGGGGCGCCCTCTCCCCCAGGGGAGCTTTCCCCGGGCTCTGCGCCCCCTGCCCCCGGGCTCTCCTGTGAACTGAAAAGACAGACGAGCCAGTTTGGCTCGGAAGGGGCTGCCCAGGCAGCCTGTGCCCTGGTCTGGAATGAGCGCCCCTAGCTAGTTGGCTCTGAGCAGGTTTCGAGTATAAATTGGCCAAAGATGGTTCAAACGGTGTCTGGCGCTTGGCAGACACGGCAGGTGTAGGGGGGCTGCTCGCGCTCTGTGCCCCCCCCCCCATCCCCCACCCTGGAGCCCCCGCGGACGTCTGCCTGGCTCCTCCCCGACTGTCTCTGAGGAGGGCAGCCGCAGCAGCCCCTGGCAGTGGGGCCCCGTCCGGGCCCCCTCCCTCGGCCCAGGCCCACGCCCAGGCCGAGCACACCGCTCACTGGCTCTGGCCTCTGTCTCCCTGGCGAGGGCCCTGGAGCCGTTGTCCCGTTGTCGCTGGCTCTCGGGTTGGCGAGTGGCAGAGCCAGGACCACACGAGTCACCCAGGTGCAACCCCCACCGCCGCCGGGGTCAGAGCACCCAGCCCGGTAGCGAGCGCGTGGGTCCGGGCGCAGCAGCGGCCCGGAGCTCCCGGCTCCGGTGGGGGGGTTGCCGTGCCCAAGACGCCCTGCCCGAGACGCCCTGCCGTCTGCGGCCAGCTGTGTCGGGGGGACTGGGTCTCTGCTGATGAGAGCGTTGGTTTTTGGTTCAGGCCGGGGCCCATTGGGACAGGAGCACTTGGCGGTTGGCGTCAGACTCTGAGAGACGCTTGGCCCCCTCGCTGCGGCCCCTAAACACGTCACTGACACGTCTGTGGGCCTCCTGTCCGTGGGCTGGTTTCCCGTGGGCACGGACCCCGGGTGTGGCGTTGAGGTCGGACCCTCCGCCCGCCGAGGGGCGCCGGGGGACGGCACGGTGCGGCGCGGTCGCGCGTTGGCTGGGACGCCGGGAGGGGCCCTGCGCGCAGGCACTGGTCATCACGGTCTCCTTTCCTCCCCCGCGCGCGGCAGGTCATCCCCCCGGACAGCCGAGCTGGCGCGACGAGACGTACCGCGGCTCCTTCGCCTGCCGGGTCTGGCAGTTTGGACGCTGGGTGGAGGTGACCGTGGATGACCGTCTGCCTTGTCTTGCAGGGAGACTCTGCTTCTCCCGGTGCCAGAGAGAGGACGTGTTCTGGCTGCCGCTGCTGGAGAAGGCCTACGCCAAGTACGCGGGCCGGGGCCGGGGCCTCCCCGCCTCGGGCTGCCCCCCCACCCCCGGGCGGCAGCTCCCTTGTCGCGTCCGAGCGTGTGCTGCCCAGTCCTGGGGTGGGGCTGGCCGGGCCAGGGACAGGAGCTCTGGCTCCTGGCCCGGGGTCGCCTCTCTCCCTGCCGCCGTGCGCAGCTGGGCGTGGAGACCCGGCCTGTGTTTTCTCCCTTTCCCGTCCTCAAACCCCGGCGAGAGAGGTCTTTCCGCCCAGTTGTTCTTTGTCCCTGGGGATGGGCGGCCTCTTGCAGGCCACCGGGGAGAAAAGAGGCCACCGGGGCATTAGCCTGGTCTGTGGTGGCGCAGCCCGAGCCGCGCGAGGAGTCTGGACAGAGGCCGCTCCCTCGAGAGAGCACTTGCAGTGCCGCTGACGGCCGGGCTGACGGGCAGGCCTTTGCGCAGAGGAGGGGGCTGCTGCCTGTGCGGCAGGGGCCGGTGTCCCCGCCAGGGGCCGCGGGAGGGTGCAGCAGGGGGTCTGCGTGTGGGCAGAGGCAGCAGGGCGTGGCTGGGACACTGCGTGGCAGCCGGCGAGGGCACGGCTGCTGGGTGGCCGTGGTGAGGGTGAGGCGGCTGGGAAGAGCAGGGACTGAAGCCCACTCCCTGCCCGTCTCCCAGGGTCCATGGGTCCTACGAGCACCTGTGGGCAGGGCAGGTGGCAGATGCCCTGGTGGACCTCACGGGCGGCCTGGCGGAGAGGTGGAGCCTGAAGGACCTGGCCCGCGGCGGCGGCGGCCTGCAGGACGGGCCTGGCAGCCCGGAGCCCAGGACGTGTCGGCAGCTGCTGGGCCTCAAGCAGCGGTGTCCCATCAGCTGCTCGGTGTTCAGCCCCAGAGCAGGTGAGGCGCAGAGATGGTCCGGGAGCGTGTGGTGGCTCAGCGGGCAGCCTTCGGGGTCGGCCCCCCGAGACGGAGCCTCCTCCAGCGCTTTTCGCCAACACGCGCCTTGTGCGTCGTCCTGCGAGCGGCAGGCCCTGCTTCCGGGGTGAGGCGACCCGGCCGACGTCTCCCCCGGTCAGTGCACCTGCGCACCTGCCGTGGCTCCGTGCACCTCCCCCGAGCGCTGCAGACGGCGGTCTTCCCGGTTTCGTGCTGTTGCGAGTGACGTGGTGCTTTACACATGAAACGTCCCTGTTCAGACCCGTTTTCACAATAAGAGCTCGTGGTCTAAAACCGACCGCCGGAATAAACTGACCCGTGTTGGCAGCTACGCTGCCCTGGTGTGCATGCAGGCCGCTCCCCTGAGGGCGGGCAGACGCGGGGCTGCGGAGGTCCCCCAGAGCCCAGGGAGGTGGGGCAGGGCTGGGATGTGGGGGGGGACGGCCAGCGGGGCGGCTGCGGAGCGGGTCTGGACGAAGCCGGTGGAGGTGGTGCAGGGGTTCCTCCTCTCGGCCCTGGGCCCACCCCTCCTCCCGGGGCGGGGCTGCCCTGTCGGGCTGCTCCTGGTCGCCTGCCCCGGCCTCCGGGTGGGTGGGGTCCGTTGTCCTCAGGCCTGCGGGCCTCCCCCTGCCTGACCGCCCCCGGCTGGCCGTCCCCAGAGGCCACCCTGTCCCTCGGCGGTGACGGGCCGTTGGCAGCAGGGCTGGGAGTGGTGCTCTCGGGACCTGGTCCTGCGCCAGGAACCCTGCACGGCCACGTGGTCCGGCCAAGGCCCCTCACCCGCCCAGGCCGTGGCTGAGCCCCAAGAGGGGGATGGGCTCCGCCAGGTCCAGGTGAGCCGCAGTCCCGTCCCCCTCCCCCCGCCCCGGCCCCGGGCTGGGGCCGTGCGCTGGCTCCGGCCGCTGCCGAGCTCCCCGTCCACGGCGGCCAGGAAAGCCCCGGGGTCAGCGGGGCCGCAGCCGGTGGGCTGGGCTGGCCCCCGGGGACGGGACAGACCTGCGAGTCCATCTGCTGAGTGTGGGGCCCCGCTGTGACAGAGCTGTCCCTCGCCAGGTGCCCGGGAGCTGGGGGAGTTCCATGCCTTCATCGTCTCTGACCTGTGCGAGGTGCCGGACCAGGCCGGGCAGAGCGTCCTGCTGCTGCGCATCCACAACCCCTGGGGCCGGCGGTGCTGGCGCGGACCCTGGAGAGAGGGGTGCGTGCAGGGGTGGGGGCTGCCATTGTGGGGTGGGGTGGGGTGCGGGCCCCAAGGGGCAGCCGAGAGCCCGTGCCACAGTGTGGGGGCCTGGGCCCTGGTGCGGTGCCAGGTTCTGTGGTGGGTTTTTTTTTTTGTTTTTTTTTTTTAATTTATTTTCCTAGCTGGCGTAGCTCAGTGGATTGAGCGCGGGCTGCGAACCAAAGTGTCGCAGGTTCGATTCCCAGTCAGGGCACATACCTGGGTTGCAGGCCATGACCCCCAACAACCGCACATTGCTGTTTTTCTCTCTCTTTCTTTCTCCCTTTCCTCTCTAAAAATAAATAAGTAAAGTCTTTAAAAAATATTTTATTTTTAGAGAGAGAAGGAAGAAGAAAGAAAGGGAGAGAAACATCAGTGTGTGGTTGTCTCTCAGGCGCCCCCTACTGGGGACCTGGTCCACAACCCAGGCCTGTGCCCTGACTGGGAGTTGAACCTGCAGCTCTGTGGTTCGCAGGCCGGCGCTCCCTCGCACAGGTCTGAGTCGCCCCAGCAGGGGCCTGTGGTGGTTCCTGTGCTCGGACAGTGCTCGGCGGTCCCAGCATGGCCTGCTCGGCCCCGGGGGTTGGTCTCAGGAGGGAGCCGGTGGAGCAGCAGACACCCCGCAGGGCTGAGGGACAGGGACCTGGGGGGGCGCTCGCGCCCCGTCCTCAGCCCGGCTCTAAGACCCGTCGTGGTGGGCGAGGGCGCTGGGACAGGCCCCTTCGGTGGCCGAGGTGGAGGGCAGACCCCCCACTCAGCTCCGCCCGAGGCGACGGGCAAGCGCCCTGTCGCTGCTCCCCGACCGCCTGCTCAGCCGGCCCCGTGGCGGGAGGAGGGGTGCGGCCCCGCGCCCTCCGGTCCCCAGGCCCCGCCGCGGTGGGTGCTGTCACTCGGGGCAGAGCTGCCCGCTGACCCCAGGTCCCTTCCAGGGGCGAAGGGTGGAGCCGGGTGGAGCCGGGGGCCTCGCAGGCCCTGCTCTCCCAGCTCCAGGAGGGCGAGTTCTGGGTGGAGGAGGAGGAGTTTCTCCACGAGTTCGACGAGGTCACCATCGGCTACCCGGTCACGGAGGCCGGCCACCTGCAGAGCCTCCGCTCAGGTAATTGGCCCCCAGCCCCACGGCCTGGGCCTTCCCGGGTCAGGTCCAGCAGGCGCCGTGTGCCCCCGCGGTGGCGCCGGGCGGGGGCCGGCGTGGGAGGCGGGAGCCTGACGAGCCGTGTGCTCCTGCCCTAGAGAAGGTGCTGAGCCACGCACGGGCGCTGCCGGGGGCCTGGGTCCAGGGGCAGTCGGCGGGGGGCTGCCGCAACAACAGCAGCTTCCCCAGCAACCCCAAGTTCTGGCTGCGGGTCTCGGAGCCCAGCGAGGTGTGCATCGCCGTCCTGCAGAGGCCCCGGGGGTGCGCGGCGGGCCGGGCCGGCCGGGCCCCGGTGGGGGACGACCGTGCTGCGTGGAGCCCGGCGCGCGTCCCGGGCAGGGACTACCCGGCCGTGGGCCTGCACCTCTGGAAGGTGAGTCCGTGGGGCCGTGTCCCGCCCCCTAGGGCTGGGGTCCGGGTCGGGGGGACTGCGTGCCCGCCTTGCCCCGGCGTGTCTGGGCCGGGGGATGCAGAACCACGGCCCCTGGCGGACCAGCTAGCGGCACGCCCGTGGGCTCCCGGCGGCGGCTCTCCCCTGGGAGCCCGGGGCGGCCTCTTCCCCCTCCCGCCCCCTCAGTCCCCTCCCTGCTGGGGGGGGGGGGTGACACCTGGTCCTGAGGGGTTGTCCAGGGAGCCGCCTGTCCTGCTCCCCTGGGCACAGGAGCCTGGCCGGCGCAGGGACTCGGCGCCCGAGTGCTGCCCAGCTCGGACGGCCCACGGGGCAGTGCCCCTCCCCTTCGTGGGCGGGGCACACGTTGCCCTCCCGTCCCCCCGGGCGGTGGCTGCTGGGGGGCCTTCTCCCAGCACCCCCTGTGCCCCGGGGCCCGGTCCTGTCCGCCGTGGGTCCTCCCGGAGCGGGAGGCTGAGCGCGAGCCCCCGGGAGGCAGGTGCCCTCCTGCGTCCGCTCCCCTGAAGCAGGGCCCTGAGGCCAGAGCGGAACGGGGCGGCGCCCGGTTTCTACCCGGCCCCCTGTCCGCAGGTGGAGAAGCGGCGGGTCAGCCTGCCCCGGGTCCTGTCCGCGCCCCCCGTGGCCGGCACCGCCTGCCACGCCTACGACCGAGAGGTGCACCTGCGCTGCGAGCTGGCCGCCGGCCACTACCTGGCCGTGCCCAGCACCTTCCTGCAGGGCGTGCCGGGGCAGTTTCTGCTCCGCGTCTTCTCCAGTGGCAGCGTCTCCCTCAGGTGGGGGCCGGCGCGGCGTGGCGCGGGCGGGTGCGGGCCGTCCCCCGGGGCCTGCCAGGGCCTTGGTGGCCAGTCTGCGCCTCCAGCCGGCCCGTGCTCGTCTCTCGGCAGCGCCGTCAAGACGGGGGCCCAGAGCCCGGGCCCCGGAGCGGCCCTGTCGGCGGGGGAGTGGGAGACCGTGCGGCTGCGCGGCTCCTGGCGGGCCGGCCGGACGGCGGGGGGCAGCAGGAACTTCGCCTCCTTCCCCAGCAACCCCTGCTTCCCGCTCTCGGTCCCCGAGGGCCCCGGCCCCCGCTGCGTCCGCATCTCCCTGCACCAGCACTGCCCCGACGGCGACTGCCCCCCCATCGGCTTCCACGTCTTCCAGGTGAGCTCCTGGGGGCGGGGCTGGGCGGGGCCCCCCCCGGGGGGGGGGGGGCTGTGTGCACGCAGACGGTGGGGCGGGGCGTGGAGGCCTGGGCTTGGTCACTCAGGCCGCGGTGGGCTCCATGGGGCGGAAGGGAGAGGCGGCGTCCAGGGACTCAGCTGCAAGCGTGCAGTCCCCCTTCTGCCCAGAATGTGCGTGAGCCCGGGGGGCCTGCGGGAGGGGTGGGAACCACGGAGCGCCCCCGGGGGTGCTGAGGCAGGTGGAGGCCCGGGAAGGGCTGGTGCCTCGTGAGCGCCCCCCAGAGCACCCGCCGTGCAGGCCAGACACCTCAGCAGCCCTGTGGGTGGAGCGGGGCAGAGGTCAGAGACGGCAGGCCGGTGGCGTGGCCAGCGTGGCTCCCCAGCCCACGTGCCCTTGTGCTCCTGGGGGCCCCACCTCCGGCCCAGTGAGGTGAGGGGCCGGGGCCCCGGGAGGGTGACCTGGAGCCCTGTCCCGGGACCCCCGGGGCCGAGGGGCCCGTGAAGCCTGGTGTGCCGGTGACCTGAGGGGAGAGCGGGGATTTCTGACTGAGCAGATTCTGCCCCCTGGGCGGTGCTGGAGCCGCGGGGTCCACCTCCTCTCCCAGCGGAGACACCAGCGGCTTCGGAGAAAGTGCCGGTGCCACTGGGTGGCCCGGGGCCTGAGCAGGGTGGTCCCCAGGCAGGGCGGCGCAGGGGAGGGGCCCGGCACCGTGCCCACGACACCCCCACACTGCCTCGGGCCTGGGGGGCGAGCAGCTGCAGGCCGGAGGGGACGCCCCGGGGACGAGCCTCCCAGTCCGAGCCTGTGCCCCCCCCCCCCCAGGTTCCAGCGGACGGCGGGGGCCAGGGCGCCTCCCCGCTGCTGCTCCAGAAGCCCCTGGTGAGCTGCGTGCCGCATCGCCACGCCCAGGAAGTGAGCCGGGTCTGCCACCTCCCTGCGGGGGCCTACAGGGTCGTGCCCTCCACCTACCTGCCGGACACCGAGGGCGCCTTCACGGTGACCATAGCCACCCGGATAGACAGGTGGGGCTCTGGGGGCCGCCGTCCTTGGCGCCCCCCCCCCCCCCCCCCCGCCACTGTGAGCTGTCCTGATGAGATGGTGGGGGGAGGCTGGCAGTGGCCTCCTTCCCATCGGCCTGCGGGGCGTGGGCGGGTCTGGGCGCGAGGGGCGGGCCCGGGCTGACCCAGGCGACCTCTCCCACAGGCGCTCCATCCACAGCCAGGAGATGCTGGGGCAGCCCCTCCAGGAGGTACGTGGGGGGCGCGGGGGCTGCCCAGAGCCTGGGGCCTTCCTCCCTCCGCCCCTCCTGCGTCTGCGCTGCACGCTGGGCCTCGCTCTGGGACAGAAGGGCACTGGTGTGTCACCCCCACCCCCACCCCGGAGAGGCAGTGGACAGAGCTTCCCAGTCGCAGGCTCCGGGGGTGCCGCCGGGCGGCTGCTGCCCACACCTCACCTCCCCCTTCCTCAGGCCTCCTTCAGGGCGGTGATGAGGACCTGACCAACGGCCCTGCCTGCCGGCTCGGAGACGGGTCCTCCGGCGCCCGCCCGCTCACAGAGTCGTCTCGCGGAGCCACCAGCCTCAGGGTGGCCTCGGGTCCCGCGCTGGGTGGCGCATGCCCTGTGGCACCCCCCAACCCGAGAAGACCCCCGTCCAGGGGAGAGGCAGCCCGGACCAGGCGGGTGCAGCAGGGAGGGCGAGAAGAGCCCCATGTGGGCGTCCTGGTCTCTGAGCTGAGACAGCAGCCCCCAGGGGCCCTCCGGTCTTCCCTCGGGCCCGGGAGGCCCTGCAGCCGGAGGGCCAGAGTGTCACCACACACGTGTGCCCCATCCCTGGGGCATGACTTTGCAAATAAACATGAGCACCGAGAAGTCGGCGGGTGTCCTGTTCCCGCCGCTGTGGGCCGAGGCCTGCGCGCAGGAGCCGGAGGGCGAGGCAGGAAGTGGGGGCTGCCCACCATCTCCCGGCTAGGTGGCCCTGTAGTGCCCTGCCGGCTGCGCGGTTCCGGCCGTGGGGTGTGGTGGTCATTTGTCCCCGGTGCCCCGTGTGTCTCCACGTCCTTGACAGCAGCCCCCAGCTCACCTCGGCCCAGTCTGCCCGGGCGTCCGGCCGGCCGAGTGTCCCAGGCTGCGACAGGTTCCCAGGAAACGCTGCCGGCCGGCCCGTGCGGCCCTGGCTTCCCGCCATGGCCACGGCCCTGTGTCCAAGGCCCAGTGGTCTGGGCCGGCCACCCGCACCCCATCAGAGCCCAAGGGCAGTCCCGTGCTGACCCCACGGTGCTGGTGTGGTGGCTGTGTGGGGTGATGGTCACGGTTGCCCCTGGGCCCTCCCGATGGACGTGGCCCCCAGCAGCTCTCGGTCCTCTGCCGTGTGCCCCGCGTCCGTGCCAGTCACGTGAGGAGCCCCCAGGAGACGCCCCCGAGGGCCCTCTGGGGGCCGGTCCCTGCCAGACGCTGCCGTCAGCCGCCTGCGCCTCCTGCTCTGACGGGCGCTCGGAGGTCCGTGTTGCTCAGGGGACCCAGCGGGTCTCTGACGTCCGGTGCCCTTCCTCCGCCCAGCGGAGCGCCGTTGTGGGCGGTGGTGGGCACATGGGCAAGCCCTTGCTGAGCACACCTGCCATGGGGGCCCTTCTCCGAGCCCCAGCCCCTCTGCCGTCCGTGGGTCCCCGGCCCGGCCCTGCCCTGCCCTGCCCCCCGGCCACAGCTGCTCTGTGAATGACCCGGGCCTGCCCCGGCCTTCAGCCACCTGCCCGCCTCTCTCGGAGCCTCTTGTCTGCATCTCCCGCCCCTGCGGCTCGCAGGGCCCGCCGGCACACTCTGGTCCCCGGCACCTGTTGACTCGGCACTAGAGCAGGTTAACGCCGGACCTGGGCAAGGCCACCCCTGTGCCGGGCATCACGGTCCCCCTGCCACCGGAGACGGGTCCTCATGGTTCCTCCCCTGGGACTGGGGGCGGGTCCTGCAGAGGCCGACGCGGACACAGACACACTGTGAGCTGTGCCAGTGGGTGAGGGCAGGAAGGTGGGGGTGTCTGAGCCGGTGCCGGGCGCCACGGCCCCGCTACCGCCCGGGAGCATCCAGCACCATGTGGGCCGAAAGGCCAGGTTCACAGCCCCCAACTCATCCTGGGCGGGTCCTGCCACCTGCTGCTGCTCGCTGCAGCTGGCCACCTCCACCTCGGTGGGAGGAGTCCCATCCGGGTCAGAACTGCCCACCTGCTGCCATCCACTCTGGGGACCCCCGTGAGGGCACTCACCCTCGGCCTGGAAGCCGGGAGGACCCCTGGAGCGTGCCTGCTGGCGCCTGGGGGGGATGCTGTGCTCTGAGCTGTGTCCCCCAAACTCACCGTGCAGCCCTACGCCGTGCAATGGGGCCGGAGTGGGGGACCTCGGGGAGGCGGTCAGGCTCCCGTGGGGCCACGTGCTGAGATCAGTGTCCTCGCAGGAGCCCCCGCCAGGCAGCCCCCGCTCAGACGGGGGAGCCGGCCTGCGGCCACAGGCCTCCAGGGGCACTGCTCCCTGAACCCTGCCGCCAGTCCTCTGCGGCGGCTGCGGCCAGCCTCGTGAGCCCACCCTGAGGCCGGCCCGGGGAGCAGGCCTCCCAGCCCCCACGCCCCGATGGCCTGGCCTGGCCACCTCTCAGGGTCCGTCTGTCAAGGCAGCCACACCCCAGGCAGGACACAGGCGCTGTGGGCCCCTCCAGCCGGTGTGTCCCGGGGAGGCCTGCAGGGGGTGCCCTCGAGCTGGGCCTGTGCCTCTGGGCTCTGCCCTCCGCTCCCCGCCGCCAGCCTCTGTGGTCTGCGTGTTGCTGCAGCGAGCACAGTTCGGTTACAGGAGAACAGACAGAGCCGTGCGTTTTGTCACTGGCTGGGATTCTCAGCAGAGTGCCTGGGGGCGGGGGGGGGGGAGGGGCAGGAGGCAGTGGCAGACAGCCGAGAATCAGGTGCTGCTCGCGGCCCCACCCACCCCCTCTGGGCAAGGGGGGAGCCCAGGACCCTCCGGAGCCCTCACAGGGGGGCAGGGGGTCGGGGGCTCCTCAGCCAGACGCCCTGGCTGTGACTGGATCTGGGGACGTTCCTGGTCTCTCGCTGGGTGGGTGGGGGTGGGGGGGGCTGACACGATTGGCAGAGGCCCAGTCAGGGCTCTGCCGCAGGCGGTGGGGGCCAGAGGAGGGAAGTGGGAAGGTGCCTGGGGGGGCCGTGGCCCCTGTGGTCCTGGGACCCGTGAGGTTGGGGCCGAGGAAGCGGATGTCTGGGTGCAGAGGGCGTGGTCTCCGTGCACCTCCGGACCAGCCCCCTCCCGCCCTGAGGCCTGAGCTGGCCAAGGGCAGAGGCCTCCTGCCACAGGCAACGAACGCTGAAGGAGCCCCCCACCCCAGCCCCACCCCCCGGGCAGCCCCTGCAGCCACAGGGCCTGTGTCCACTCAGCTGCTGTCGCTGGACTTCAGGGCCCTCGTTGCAGACTTGCCCTCGATGGTGCCGCCTGGTGACCTGGGCTCCGGCCCCACTCCGGGGCCAGGCCCGCCTGGGGGCCCGAGCCGCTCCGTGGACCTGCCTGCCCGTGGGGGATGGCGTGGGGCGGAGGCTGCCCCCCCCCCCCCCCCCCCGTGCCTGGCCCCGCAGGCGCAGCCGGCAGGTGGGGGCGTGTGCAGGCGGGAACGCCGTCCCTGGCCTCCTGGTGGACTTTGCCCGCTCCGCCCGTCCGCACTTCCTCCTGGGGATCACTCCCCGCTGCAGGGGCGGGGGCAGCGCCCTCCCCGCGGGAGCCGTGTCCCCGGGTCTTCTCTCTCATGTCCTGGCCCGCCGGCCCGCCCCCAGGCCTGGGCCAGCCGCGGGGGCCGCAGAGCTCGGGTGGTGAGTGTGGAGACCCCCGTGCCCTGGGGGCAGGTGGTTGGGGCGAGGGCCTGGCTGGCCGGGCTCCCCGGGCAGGAGGCAGGCGGGAGCCGGGGCCGAGGTCCTCAGGTGCCCCGAGCTCCTCTCTCTGTCCCCGTCTCTTCGCTCGTGACCGCCTCTTGCCTCACTGGGTTTCACTGGCTCTGCCCCCACGGACACGAACAGACGAGGACTCTCAGTGCTGCCTGGGAGACGGAGGGAAGAGTCCCGGCACCTCGGGGCCAGGGAGGGCCCCTCTGGTTCCGAGAAGGAGTGCAGGGGCAGGCCATGCAGGGGGAGTGCAGGGGCAGGCCGGGCCCACCACCGGCCCCGGCGCACTCAGCCCTGCAGCTCAGGGGCCCCTTTCTCCCCGGTCAGCGCTGACAGTGGCCGCGGGCTCGGGCCGCAGCCCCGCACGCCCCGTGTTTCTGGCGGGAACGGGCCTCTTCCGCGGGGGCGCGAGGCAGGCATTCCGGGGACCCGCGCGCAGGAAGGGGCGGCTGGTGGAAGGACTCGCTCCCTCGTGTGTGCGAACACGAGCCCCGAGGCTCCGCCCCATCCACACCCCCCCCCCCCCCCCCCCGTGGAAAAGCAGGGCCAGAGAGAGCCCCGAGCTCCTGTGCTCAGTCCAGCCCAGCCCCCGGCCTGGGCTCCAGGCTGCAGCCCACGGCTGCGCCCAGAGTGTGCAGTCCACGTGGCCATCAGCCACGGCAGCCATGGCCACATGGCTGTGGAGTGAGCACACTCGAGTGCATGGGGGGAGTGTGTGTGTGTGTGTGTGTGTGAGACGAGAGGGAGGGAGGGAGAGAGCGGCTTTGTGCCCCGGGGTTGTAGCCAGGAGCTTGGGTTTGGGATGGACCAGGTGCTCTTTCGAAAGTGCCGACCAACACCCCAGGCTTCCGTGGGCTCCGCTCGGGTCCGCCCCCCGGTTGGACGGGCAGGCCTCTGTGGCCCAGCGCATCCCCCTGCCCCCCCAGCAGTCTGGCACCAGGGAGGGAGGGCGGGGTGTTGACCCCCACGGCGGAGCAGCGCCATGGCCCCTGGGGTGGGACGCTGCAGCCCCCCGGGGAGCGACAGGCCCATGCCCCCAGGTGGTTCAGCCCCACACCTGAGCCCCTCTGCCCGCCTCACCCTGGTTCATAGCGCCACGCCGACGGCGCCATGGGGACCCCTGGCCATCCCGCCATCCCAACGGACCCTGTGGCTTCCCCTTCCACTTGGGGAAGCCCGACCTGCCGGCCCTCACCGCACGCGCCCCGAGGAAGCACCCACGCCCCGGCTGCCCTCGCCGCACCTGCGGGGACGGCCACACCCCCGCCTGCCCCGAGCCACGCGGCCCCGTGTCCGCGGAGACGGGGCCTGCCTCCCCCGCTGCCGGCGCTCCGGGTGCCGATGGGGGCGCCTGTGTGCCCTCCAGCCGCCGCTGCCCTGCCCGGGGCAGCACGGACGCACCTTTCCCGTCCCTCCATCTGTCTGCCCGCCCGGAGAGTTGGCCCCTGGGAGGGGCGTTCCTGGGCCGAAGGTCTTGCATCTCTAGTTTTGGGGGACACGCAGACCCCCTGCCTCCACAGGTGGGGTGTGCGGTGCCCACAGTCCCTGGGGGGCGCGCCGAGGCCACTGCTGCCAGCTCCGGCTTTGCTGGGGCTCCGGGGGCGGGCGCTGCCGGCCCCCCTTGCTCCTTGCGGGTCTGCGGCAGCCTGTCCGCCGCTTCTCCGGGCCCCGAGTTCTCCCCTCTGTGTGGTCTGTTTGTGTTTCTGTCAGCATCTTGTCCGATGTCCAGAGAGGGGTCAGGAGGCCAGTGTCCTGGGGAAGGCCGGGCAGGGACGTGAGGACAGTCGGCCACACGTTTCCCAAGGGGAGCGGGGGACCTCCTGCCCAGTGGCCCTTGGAGGGCTGGGCGGGCCGCCCGCTCTTGGGCTCACCCCAGACAGACCAGCCACCGCGGAGGCCGCCGCCCTGGGTGGCCGGGGGATCGGCGGGGGGTGAGGGTGGGGGGGGAGCCCTTTCACAGGGAGACGCACCCTCTGCTCCGACCTCAGCCGACCTCCCAGGAGAGGGAGGGCACCCATGCTCTCTGCCCATCACCTCTCCGGCCTGAGGGCCCCCCACGAGTGGAGCCAGAATGCCCGTCCTATGGGGTGGGGGGCCCCCCCGGGCTCCTCAGCGGGGGCTGTGGCCCCCCGGGAGAGAGGGGGTGCGACGAGTGGGGAGGGCCCCCAGGCGGCCTGGAGCCCCGCCTGCTGTCCTCTGCGGGTGGGGGTGCCCTGCGGGCCGGCCGCCTGGCCTCGCGCCAGCAGCCCGCCTCAGACAGCGCGGCCTCGGGCAGAGCGGGGGGCGGGGAGGCTGGGAGGAGTCAGCAGCCTGAGGGAGGCTGGAGCCACCTCCTCAGCCGCCCCTTTGCACTGCCGGGGGGTCCCCGAGGGTTCCGGCGGAGCAGGCACGGGGTGCACGCCGTGGGCCGTCCGGTCAGCCGTCAGTCAGCGGGCCAGGGGAGGAGGGGCGCGTCAGCCGGCAGGGGTGAGTGAGCCGGCCTGGGGGCTGAGGCCGGCCACGGTCTCCCCACTCGGGGACCCTCCTGCTGGGAGAGGGCCGGGCGGGTGGGGCGCTGCAGCCAGCGGAGGGGGCAGTCCCACCGCCTGCGGGTGTCTGGACGCCCTGAGGCACGGGTGAGCTGCGGTGATGGGTGCCACGGGGCCGGGGGCCGGGCAGGGAAGGGCGGAGCCGTGTGCGCTCCCCTCGCGTGGCCTGCGTGTGCCTGTGGCTCTGCGGGGGGTGCGCGGGGGTCTGGACCAGGACGGGCGGCCCCACAGGCCCCCTCGGCCCAGCTGCTCTCCCGTCTGTGTGACCCAGGGAGTGGTCAAGTGCCCCTATGACCTTTACACGACCGCATGGCCTTTTCACCACCCTTCACGATCTATGGAACCTCAGGCCCAGCAGGCCCTGAGGGTGTGCCCCCGGGGATGCCCACCAAGCCCTGCCCCCCCACCCTGATTCTCACCCTCGGGGGACCTGCCCACGCTCAGCTCGAGTGATGCGTGAACGAGTGAGTGGATGATGCGAGAATCAGGAGCCGTGCGGGGCTCAGCCCACAGCGGGTGGCGGCAGGTGCCCGAGGGGGAGAGGTGGCAGCTGCCAGAGCCAGCGGCCCAGCCTCCCCGGGGCCACTTCCCTGCAGGCCCCAGGTGGGCCTAGAGCAGTGACCGTAGCCGGTGGCTGCCGCCCACAGCCCTGCAGCCCTCTGGACCCCCGAGGGTTCGGAGGAAAGGCCCGAGGACCCCCCAGACCCGTGCCGGGCCCCGCCCACTGGCCGGCCACAGGGTCTCTCCCAGGCCCAGCAGGTGCGAAGCAGGACCAGGCTCTGGGCTCTGGGCCCTCGGCAGGATGGCAGGCGTGGGGTGCCGGCCGAGTGTGGGGCCTGGCAACGGCATCGAGGCTGCCCCCCGGCCCGTCCTCAGCAGACACGCTGCTGTGGCTGCGAGACTGCCTGGCCCTGAGTGACCGGGCCTGGTCTGAAGCCGGAGGCCTGCCCAGGGCGGCCCCACCCCACTGGGAGGGGAGCCAGCGGCGTGGTGGGCTGCGGGGGGGCGGGGGCAGTGGCCCCTCCCACAGGCAGATGTCTCTGCACCCACGGTCACTGGCGTCCACTGGGAGGCCCGACCCTGCTGGGCCCTCTTCCCCGTCACCAGCTGGATCCTTCCTGCTGCCGGGGCTGCCAACTGGGCAACGGGCAGGTGACTGCGTGCCCCGTGGTGTGTGTGTGCACCCTGAGGCCCTGCCGCGTGCCTGCGGTGACAGGTCGGGGCCGGGGGGTGGGGGGGGTCCAGGCCACCGGCAAGAGCCAAGTGCAGCCGAGCCTGGGAAACACGGGAAAACACGGGTGCGAACCCGCAGCCACGGACACACACGTGGCCCTCGGCTCACGCCATGCGTGGGACTTCCCCCACCCCGCCCCGAGGCTTTCCCGGCGAGACTTGAGACTCTCTCGTGGCTCCGGCTCCGGCTCCGGAGCACGGTGTCCAGGGCGCACGTGGTGCTGAGGGTGTCCGTCCGTCAGCCCCACGTGACCAGCGAGGTTTCCAGGCCCCGGAGGCTCCTGGCCGTCCGTTTGGGGGGAACCAGAGTCACGCATGGGTGTTCGGCCGTGTGGGGCTGGCACCTCTAACCCCAAGTCATCCAAGGGTCGGTGGCACAGAAGCCAAGGCCGTCTGAAGAGACCCACGTGGAGGGAGGAGGCGGGGCGTGGGGGGCGGGGCGGCGGGGAGCCCGTGGAGTGACCCCACCGCCTGGGCCTGGGGTCCCTCCTGGGGGACAGGGATGAGCCCAGGCCCCTCCTCAGGGGCCCCCACCCCCCGTTCCGGCCGCAGTCCCCTCTCTGCAGCTCGGGGTGGGCCCAAGCGCTGCCCCACAGTCTGTGAGGGGAGACAGGCCCTGGTCAGGGCCTGGGGGGACACCGGGGAGGCAGAGGCCCTGCCCAGGGAAGTGGGGGGGCCCCCGGCGTCCACGGGAGGCTCAGCGTGCAGGGGCCGGGCGGGGAGGATGCCCAGGGAGGACTCGGGGGGCGGGGGGCGTTCGGGACGGGAGGAGGGCCGCCCGGACCAGACGGGAGGCCTCTGAGGAGCGGGGCCCGAGCGGGCAGGCGGCTGAGGCAGCCGCGGGAAGGGGTCCCGCCGGCCAGCGCGAGTGCCCCGTAGCTGGCGTGTGAGGTGTCAGGAGGTGTCGACACCCAGCCGGGCTCTCACTTCCCTTCCTAGAAATTTCCCACGCGGTGCTGGGCTGGGCAGAGGCCGGGAGCCGTCAGCCCCACTCTGCTGTCATCGGCCGCCTGCCTTACGGGGGGGCGCGGCCGGCAGCTCAGCCCAGAAACCCCACTGTGGGCAGGTCGGTGCCGGCCGTGGGGTCGGGGGTCCCAGGGCCGGGCGGGGCTGCGCTGCGCTGGGGGCTTGGAACCTGGGGGTGGGGGCGGTATCTGAAGGGGGCCCTGGGAGCCGGGGTCGGTCAGAATGTGGGCTGCAGTTCAGAGGAACTTGGGGTGTCTCCCAGGGCCTGGGTTCCCATCTCATTGTGAAATCCACGTTGTGGGCTGTGGCCACGTTTTAAAAACTAGAATGGAAATATCTCAGTTCTGTGTTCTCGCCTCGGTGAGTTCTGTTTTGTGGAAGCTTGTTACTTGTCCTTTACACTTAACCGGGCAACACTGGTCATCAGCAGTCCATAAACTTCGGGGGTACGAGGGTGTTGGTCGGCCGCCGTGCCCCGGGCGTCCAGGGTCCTCCTGTCGCTGCGCATCTGACCCTGGCCCCCTCGCCCCCACCCCGCCGTCTGCGTCTGCGAGCTTGTTTCTCTTCCTCTGCAGTGAGTTTCTTTCTCTTCCGCGTCCCCCCGTGAGGACACCACGCGGTGTCTGTCCCGTCCTGTCTGACGGTGCCCCTGAGCGTGCGGGGCGCTGCCGTCAGGAGAGGCGGCATCTCGCCCTCGCTGCGGCCCAGCAGCGGCCCTGCGCGTGGGCCCCCCCCCCCCCCCCCCCCCGCCGCCTCTGCCCCCGCCCGCGTCTGTCGCCCAGCGCCGGCGGCTTCCACACCTTGGCCGCAGCAAACGACCCTGTGCACGCGTGTGGGGCTGCCGTGTCGTGACGAGAAAGCGTTTTCTTGTTCCGGGTCCATCCTCAGACGAGGAGTCGCTGGATTGATCCCGCACTCTCCTCTCGTTCCCTCGTGACCGCACCCGGTGGCGACCCCAGCAGTGGGCGCCGGGGGGGCCCCCCTCCCCCGCACCCCCCCCCCCCGCTGGCCTGCAGGCTCTGGGAAACCCCCGTTCCGCTCGTGCGCGCTAGTGCTGGCCCCTGGGGTGTCTCTCGGGTGGGCCCCGAGCTCCGGAGGCCTCCGTGGTGCCCGGGCGCTGCCCTCTGCCCCGAGTCCCGCTCAGCGGGCTGCGGCGTCCGGGGGCCAGCAGGGCCGGCGGGCCGAGGGCAGCTGGGAGGCTGCGGGGGGCCCGGCTCCCCAGCGCACACGCAGGTCTCTGTGCAGGGACGCCCAGACGTCTCCGCGCGGGTCGAAGGGCGGCTTCTGCTTCCTGTGTGGGAGCAGATAAGGGGGCCTCCACTCCCCGCCCCACAGCAGCGCCCCCACCCCCGGCCGGAAAGGAAGGGCCCTGACAGCCAAGCCTCCGGCGACCCCAGCGACCCCAGCCCAATCCCCCGACCCTGCACAGTGTCTGTTGGAGGGGACGGTGCACACGCCGGGCAGAAGGCCGGCTGGCAGCCCTGTCCTGGACGCACACCCCCACGTGGGGGCCGGGCCGAGGCAGGGGTGGGCGGGGGCCGTCTGGGCGGGGCCGAGGCCTCGACTGCCCTAGTTTCTCCCGGGACACACCCCCGGGGACAGAGAGGAGGCCCCCGGGGAAGCAGCCCCGGCAGCTTCGAAGGGTTCTGGGGGTGTCACAGAGCTGGCAGGCAGGTCACGGGGTGTCTGGGTGGGAGGCGGCTGGGAGGGCCGCACCGGCAGGAAGTGGGGAGGGCAGCAGTGGGTTCCAGCAGGCTCCAGGCTCCGGGTCGGAGGGACGCAGCGGTGGGTAACGGCAGGGCGTCGGGAACAGAGCCAGCAGTGCCTCTCGGCCGCGGGAGAGTGAGCTGGAGGCCTGGAGGGGTGGGGGGCCTTCCTCCAGGAAAGGGTTCGTGAAACTGTAATTGCCAGGTGTGCCATTTTAAAATTCGAAAGAGCTGGGATGGCTTATTTGCCGGCATCTTCCCGTTCTTGGCCGAAACTGTGCCCCTGCCTGTCTGTGGTCTGTGTCGGCAGGCCCTTGGGGGCCACAGCCGGAGGCGCCGACGAGCCGGTGACTCAGCAGACGCCAGCTCCCGGTGTTTCCTCCCTCCGGCGAGTGGGGGTGGGCGGCGGGGGGCTGGCAGGGGCGCAGGCCCAGCCCAGCCTGGCCCTGAGCTGCCCTGGGGGACTGACCCCCTTCCCTTCCCTTCCCCGCCTGAGAGGCAGGGAGCCCCCCGAGGGCCTGTCCTCAAGGGGGAGGGAGGCCACGGCCCCCAGGCCCCTCCAGCCCGAGGAGCCCAGGCAGGGGCTGGGAGGAGGCGTGAGGATGGGGGTGCCCTGTGCCGCTGGTGAGGGGGCCCCGAGGCCAGCACAGCTCAGGGTGAATCCTGAGTCCATCTCGGCGTTGGGTGCAGTCACAGGGAGGCCAGACCCCTGGCCCCGTGCCCCCGCCCTGGTAGGCTGGTCCGGGCCCCCCGGGGCTGCATGCTAGGGCCCGTGCAGGGGACGAGAGTCCAGCGTGGACGGTGGAGGGGGAGTCTGGGCGGGGCTTCTGGTGACGAGGATGACGGGGCAGAGGCAGCCCGGTGCCGCCCTGAGACCAGCCTGGGCCTGGAGGGGCCGAGCCCACCCCCCAGCTGCTCGGACCACAGGGAGCTGGGGGCTCCCAGCCCCACCTGGGGCCAGGGGTGGGCCTCAGTGCCCAGGACGGGGTGGGCGGGAGTCCTGGGGGTTCCTGGGGGGCTGACGGGCACCACAGCCCTGTCGCCCCAGGCCTCCGCTGCCGGGTGGCCGGGGGTGGGGTGGATGGGATCGCGCTGCTGGGTCCAGGCGTGGGTCAGAGGCGGGCGCCTCCTGCAGCCAGGTCCGGGGAGGGGCGGAAGGGCTTCGTCCTCCCTCTGCCCCGGAGGCACCGCCCCAGGCTCCCCGTCCTGAGCTGGCTGGCTGGACTCGAGGTGGACGGTGAGCTCCCATCTTCCTCTCTGCCCAGCAGCAGGCCGGGCCCGGGGCCGCGGGGCTCCCGAGAGGGTGAGGGTCCGGTCCAGGCCAGGGCTGGCCCACCGTGCCACCCTGCCAGTCCCCTGGGCAGGCGTCTGGCCTCAGTGCCCGGGAGTTCCTCGAAAGGGTGAGTTTGGGTGCCTGGGTGGCGGTGGGGGTTCACCTCCTGCATCCTTGGCCAGAGGTGGGAGGGGCTCCGCCAGCCCCGGGGCCCGCCTCCTGCCCGCCCCCTGAGCCCCGCCCACCCCCTGCAGCCCCAGGACCATGAACGGCTCCTGCCCCGATGACTGGCTGCGTGGGGCCGAGTCCGCCCAGTACGCCTACCTGGGCCTGCTGCTGGCGCTGGGCCTGCTGCTGAACGCCCTGGCGCTCTGGGTGCTGTGCTGCCGCCTGCGCCGCTGGACGGAGACCCGCGTCTACATGGTCAACCTGGCCTCGGCCGACCTCTGCCTGCTCTGCACCTTGCCCTTCATGGTCTACTCGCTGACGGGCCGCGCGAGCACAGGGGACACCATGCTGTGCCAGGTCTCCCAGAGCGTCTACCTGGTCAACAGGTACATGAGCATCAGCCTGATCACAGCCATCGCCGTGGACCGCTACGTGGCCGTGCGGCACCCCCTGTACGCCCGCAGGCTGCGCTCCCCGCGGCAGGCGGGGGCCGTGTGCGCGGCCCTCTGGGTGCTGGTGGCCGGCTCCCTGGGGCTCCGCTGGGCCCTGAAGGACCGGGAGGGCGGCTTCTGCTTCGGGAACCCCTCCCGGCAGCACCCCAAGACCGTGGTCTTCTCCCTGCTGGGCTTCTACCTGCCGCTGGCCGTGCTGCTGCCCTGCTCCCTGCAGGTGGTGGCCGCCCTGGGCCGCAGGCCGGCCTCCGGGGCGGGCCAGGCGGAGGCCTCCCGCAGGGCCGCCCGCATGGTCTGGGCCAACCTGGCCGTGTTCGTGGTCTGCTTCCTGCCCTTGCACGTGGTGCTGACGTGGCGCCTGGCCACAGGCCTGAGCAGCTGTGCCATCGACTCCGCCCTCCTCATCACCAGCAAGGTCTCGGACGCCAACTGCTGCCTGGACGCCGTGTGCTACTACTACATGGCCAAGGAGTTCCAGGAGGCGTCCGCCCTGGCCAGCGGCCCCGGCGTCAAGGCCCAGAGGAGCCAGGGCTCTCTGTGTGTGACGGTGGCCTAGGGGACCAGCGTGGGGCGGGGGAGGTGGGGGGCCCGTGGCGCGGAGCCCCCGAGCTCGCTGTGGCTGCGGGCCGGTCCTGAAGGCCTGCTGTGTGGCGGGGCCCCGGGCACAGAGCCCTCGACGGTGGCCGCCCCGCCCCTGGGGACTGAGGGCTGGCAGGACCCCCCAACAGGAGCCTGCGGCGGGGCTGCACCCCTGCTGAGCCCAGGGCCCGGGGCACCGCGGCCCCGGGGGCGGGAACCTGCCCGGTGCTGCCGTCCACCGGGGCTGGAATAAAGTGGTTCCTCCGGGCTGGCCAGGACGGAGCTGTTTGTGCTGCCCAGCCCGCACGGCGGGAGGTGGGGGAGCGGGGGTGTCTCTCCGGGGGACTCTCCTTTGCCCGCCAGCCGGCTTCCCACCCGCCCGGCTCCCTGGCCCCTGAGGTCCGGTGGCCGCCTGGTTTCTCCCGCCGGCGCAGGCCGGGACCCTGCACAGATCAGTGGGTGGGGGAGGGGGGCCGTGAGGAGGGGCCGGGGCCTGTCCGGGACACGCACCCATGCTCCGTTCAGGAAGCGGGGAGCTGGGTGCCAGCTGGGCAGGTTTGCACTGCGCTGCTCCGCCCTGGCCTCCCTGGCGGGGCGTCCAGACTCAGGCTGACACGGCCAGAGCGCTGCGGCGGCTGCTGTGGCTGCTGGTCCGGGGGGGCCTGGGCTCAAAGTCCAGCGCTGCCCCTCCCACCCGCGTGTCCTGGCCCCTCCGCTCTGTTCTCCTGCTGCCGCGTCCTGGCAGGGCCAACCCCCCCACCCCAGCCAGCCCCCCCCACGTGTCTGCCCCCAACCTGAGCCCTCCAAGCCTGCCTGCCGTCACCACAGCCCCTGGCCTCTGCCACCTCCGCCCTCCAGGGTGTTGCTTTCCAAGGCGCCGAGGGGTCCACAGAACGGCCCCCACCCTGGGCTGGCGTGCCCACGGCACTCACGGGCTGTCTAGTCCTGTCCTTGGCCAGGTTTGGGGGCCAGGGAAACGGGCAGAACTGGGCCTGGGGCTTGCCTCCCCAGTGTTGTGAGAGGGAGGAGGGGGTGCCCAGACACCCGTGGGGGCCAGCACCAGAGAAGGACGGTGGACTGCAAGGCCAGCTACGGGCACGTGGCGGCCGCCTCCTGGGCCCCGTGTGCAGCAGGACTCGGCAGCCTCTCTGAGCTCAGAGGCGCAGCTGCCGCGCCCTCTGCCCCCAGCAGTGGAGGGGCCCTCCGCCCCCGAAGGACCCGCCTGCCTCCTGCGGATGCCCAGGGCCCCCCTCCCTGGCCCGGGGCGCTGCTCCTCCCTGGTCTGGGGCTGGGCCTGGGGCACACACGGTCCCTCTCCCCCGCCCCGTGGGGCTCCCAGCACAGAGGAGGCGGCCGGATTTCCACAGAGTCGGGCCCAGGACGCCACTTCGCACGGCCACCGCCGCCCTGGGGAGAGTCGGGGGGGGGGGGCGGGCTGCTGTGGGCTGCGCAGCTCCGACCCCGCGGGGACAGCCAGGGGAGGTGTGGGTGGTCGGCTCCGAGTGAGGCGACTCCCGGGAGGCGGTGGCCACCTGCGGGCCTCAAGGCGAGACGGGTGGAGGCGGCGGCCGGGCCTGCACGCAGGCCGGGGTGGGCCCAGAGGACACTGCCTGGAACCCAGCCGGTTCTGATCGGGGCTGGGCTCCGTGCAGAGACCACGGTGCCGCTGGGCAGGGCCCTGTCCCGCTGTCCTGTCCCGCCCGCGCTCTGTATGTAGGTCCTTCTTCCGGGGCCGTTTGCCGTGAGAAGCCCCTTCCTGTCCGTGCCGGGGTCCAGCCGGCCGCAGGTGGTCCGGGGACGAGGCAGCCCACGTCGGGGGGGCCCCACTGTCCGCCCTCAGGCTCTCGGCAGAGCCCCTCCCGAGCGCACGGGTGCCGCCTCCTGCGGGCGGGCAGAGGCCGTGCGGGAGAAGCGAGCATGGGGCTCAGGTCGGCCCCCGCGGCCGCGGCGTGGGGCTCGGGGGAGCTGTGGGCGTTCACAGTGAAGTTCAGCCTGGGCCCTCGAGCTGGGCTGGGAAGGGCCCAGAGCCCAGAGCTCCGACAGTAGGAGAACGGTTGTGCCGAAAGTCTCGGAAGTGGGGGAAGTGAGCTGGCCAGGCAGCGTGGGCTCAGAGCAGGGGGTCCACGGGCAGGAGACCGGCCCTGGGGGCTCAGGAAGGAGGACAGGAAGGCGGTGCGTGCCCGGGGCAGGAAGTGGGGGACAGGGCGTGGGCGGGGGGAGGGGGGCAGGGGGAGTGCGCCCTCGCTGGGCCGGCCCGTCATCTCAGGGGTTTTCCCCGGAGGCCTCGGGGGAGGTCTCCATGGAGGACGAGACCAGACGTCATCACCCCGGGGGGTGACCTCCCAGGGCCGTGGTCCCCACCGAGGGCTTGGTGCCGGCCAGGGCCCTGAGTCACCGCAGCTGGTCCCACCGTCAGCCCAGCCGCCGCTCCACCTGGCGCCCAGGGCTGACACTCAGCTGAACTGGGCGTCACCGCTGGTCTAGCCGAGGCCTCTGTCTCTGTGGTCAGAGCCTCGCTGCCCTGTGAGGGCTTGTGAGGGCTTGTGGGGGCCCCTCCACTTCTGCTCTCTGGGGGCTGGGCTGCAGCCCTAGCAGCTGGGAAGGGGGAGGGCAGGTCGCCCCGGGGGTGGGGGCCGAGCCTGGAGCAGCTGTTTTCCCAGCGTTGCCCGCTGCTGGGCGCCTGGGCCGTTCCGCCGTGGTGCCCTCCGTACCTGGCCCCTGGCCCCTGCTCTGCTCCAGCCTGTGTCGAGGGCCCCTCCTGCCCAGGGACCCCTCCTCAGGGCTGCCCCGCCTCCTCGGGAGGGCGCCTTGGGGTGCAGAGCCCACAGCGGAAACCCCTGCTCACTTCCCCAAAGCGCCCGTCAGCATGAAAGCGCAGCGAGTCTGACCACACGCGGAGGGGGGCGCCGGCCTCCCCAGCTCGTGCAGAATCTGGACTAGACGGCACCCAGTCCCCGGGGAGCAAGGGCGTGCTCCAGCCCCTGTTCCCGGGACAGGGCTGACCGGGAAGAGACACCCCCGCACCCACCTCTGTGCAGGAGGGGCGCCCTGCCTGGCCCTCGGAGCTTTGCCACCTCAGTGCCCACCCCCCGCCTGCCCTGCAGCACCAGCTCCAGGCCTGAGCAGACGCCCCTCACGGCGCCCAGGCACCCGCGGGGCACAGGAGGGAGTGCTCCCGCCCCTCGCCCTGCCCTCTCCCGCCCCCCCCCCAGGGGGTGTCCTCTGAGCAGAGGGCTGAGTCCCCGGGCGCCCTCGGGCCCCTTCCTCCTGCAGGTGACCTGGCCGCGTTTCTCCCTGCCACCTTCCGCCAGCCAGCCCCTCGGGCTCCAGCCCCAGCTGTGTCCTCGCTCAGGCCCGCGTCCCCCAGGGCTTGCTGCATGGGGGTGGCCGGGGCAAGGCCATCTCCTGCTTAGCCAGAATATGCCCCACCCACATGGGGGGCTCAGGGCCCCTTTGAGAGGGGGGTTTGCAACATAGGGACTTCCAGAGCGTTCTCCGGCCAGCCCGCCAGAAAGGGGGGTGAGTGAAGCAGAAAGGGCAGACAGGCTGCTGCTGTGGCCCTGGGCGCCCTGAGCTGGGTGGCCTGAGCTGACCACATGGGGCCGGCCATTGGGTGCACGGCCAAGGAGAGCCGCTTGCTGAAGGCAGGTCCTGTGCCATGGCCCTGGCTGGCCACGTGCCCTCCTCTCTTCTAAGGGGGTCCCTGGGCAGCACCCCACAGCGTCCCCTACACCTTCCCATCCTGGCAGAGCGGGTTCCCGGACCCCCGGGAGGCAGCCAAGGGTCTCTGGCTTTCCCGGGTGTGGTTGGCTTGCTGCCGGCCCTGAACCGCGGGGCTTCCTGCGTGGGGTTCCCTGGCAGGTGTCAACCACAGATGTCTCGGAACAGGGCCGCCGCCCGCCAAGGCGGCCCTGGGTGCGAGGCGGGGACGCCCGCGCTCCATCCGGCCCTGAGCTCCGGCTGCTGCAGCGAGTGGCCAAGAAGGGTGAGTGACAGGAGTCGCTCACCGCAGGCAGGGGTGGCCGGGGCGTGCGTGAACGCAGGTGTCATGGGATGGGCGACCCCGCCCACTGGAGGAGACTGTGGAGGCGGTGACCGGCCGAGTAGCCTGGCTGAGCGCAGAGGGGCCCCAGCGCGAGTCCTCAAGGCCCTGGCTGACCCCGGTCGGTGAGTCCACCCTGGGCCGACCCTGTCCCCCTGCAAGGCCCCCGCCCTGCCTGCTGGCCCCCAGAGAGGCTCCCAGGAGCAGGGAGTGGGGCTGGCCCTCGGGCATCCTCCTTAGTCCCCGGCCGGGGCCAGGCCTGAGTGTGGCCACTGGTCCAGAGCCCCAAGCCCACGCTGGTCGGGGTGGAGGCCCTGAGCTCTGGAGGAGAGAGCGTAGGCCAGCTCTGCCTCCCGGAGGACCAGCCCCCCCGCCACCCCCCTCCCCCATCCCGCCGCTGGGCCATGGCCCTGGACAGGCCCCCAGGGCCCAGGGGGCAGGGTGACCCCGCAGAGGCCCCGGCCAGCAGAGGCCCCGGCCTGAGCGGAAGCCTCTGGTCAAGAGGCCCGGAGAGCAGCCCCCACAGAGGCCCCTGCCGCCAGGACACCACTGGGCGGGGCAGGGCAGGTGGCTGGTCCTCAGTGTGTGGGGCCTCGGTGGAGACCCTGGGTCAGAGGAGGGGGGCACCCTGATCCAGGTTTGTGGGAGCCCTGGGCCTGGCACAGGGAGCAGGGAGAGGGGGAAAAAGCTGGGGAGTGGACCGGGGGAGCGGGACAGGACGGGGCGGCTGCAATGTCTCCCTCCCCGCCCCAGGAGCGGCTCCCGAGCCTGCCGGCTGGCGCCCCACCGCCCCGCCCCGCCCCCAGGCTGCCAGGCATGGCGCCCACAGCCGACGCCCCGGGCAGCAGCAGCGAACAGCTGCAGCACGGACAGGGGCGCCGGGTCGCAGGCAGCCACCATCGCCTCCATCGGCCTCACCCTGGCGCTGGGGCCTGCTGCTGAACGCCCTGGCGCTCTGGGTGTTCTGCTGCCGCCTGCGCCGCTGGACGGAGGCCCGCGTCTACATGGTCACCTGGCTGCGGCCGACTGCCTGCTGCTGCTGAGCCTGCCGTGGGTCCTGCACACGCTGGGCCAGCCGCCGGGGGGGGGGGGGGGGGGGGGGCCCGGGAGGGCGCCTGTGCAGGGTCCTGCAGGGCTTCTACTACGTCAACACCTACATGAGCATGTGGCTGCTGGCCGCCATCGCCGCCGACCGCTACGCCGCCCTGCGGTTCCCGCTGCGGGCCCGGGCCTGGCGCAGCCCCCGGCAGGCCGCCCTCGCCTGCGCGGCCCTCTGGGTGCTGGTGGTCGGGGGCCGTGGCGCTGCCCGCCGCCTGGCTGGGCCCGGGGAGAGCTTCTGCTTTGGGAGGGGCGCACGCGGGGCCCCAGGGCCCTGGTCCTCTCCCTGCTGCTCTTCGTCCTCCCGCTGGTCGTCCTGAGCTTCTGCTCAGTCCAGGTGCTCCGGCACCCTCCTCCGCGAGCGGAAGCGGGCGCAGCCCCAGGCCGCCGCCCCCATCCTCAAGGCCCTCTGCGTGGTGACCGCCAACCTGGCCACCTTCCTGCTCTGCTTCCTCCCGCTGCACGTGGCCTTGCTGGCCAAGCTCCTGGCCCAGTGGACGGGCGCGGCCTGCCCCACCGTCCAGCGGGTGGCAGCCTTCGTGCAGGTGGCCTCCCGCATCGCCAATGCCACTGCTGCCTGGACGCCGTGTGCTACTTACTTCGTGGCCGCGGAGTTCCAGGAGGAGGTGGGGGCTGTGCTCGCCAGGCCGTGGCCTTTCGCGGGGAGGGTGGCGGGCGCCGCTGCGTGCGGCCCCCCTGACCTGGGCGCCCAGGAGAGGGCCGTGGGAGGGGGTCCCCCGGAGCTGCCATCTCCCCACGGCCACCGAGTCCGCGAGAAGCAGCCCGCCCCCGGCACAGCGGGACGAGGCCCCGCCTCCGGCCGTGGGTCCTGGGCCTGCTTCCCTCCGGGGGCGGGGCCTGACCCCAACATCAAAGGGCTGTGACCACACGGGTCTTTCTCCTCCACGGTCAGCCTCTCCTTTGTCCCCCCGCTCAAGCTCGACGGCACAGAGTGACCCCTGTTTACTCCGGGGGACCCCCCCAGCGCTGGACGTCCTGGGGAGGGTGTCACCTAAAAATGAGCCCTCGCCTCGCCGGTCGCCCGCGTCCTGACCCGACACCAAAGTTCAGGGCCTTCAACGCCTGCTCAGCCCCGGGCCGGCGGGGGCACCCCCTCCCCCGAGCTGGGCCCCGTTTAAGGAGACACGGCCACCAAACGAGCTTAAAGAAATTCTTTTTTTTCTCATCAAGGAAAAAAGACTTGTGTATTTTTTAGAGGCGGGGAAGGGAGGGAGGAATGGAGGGAGAGGAACATCAATCTGTGGTCGCCTCTCGTGGCGCCCCCTACTGGGGACCCGGCCCACCACCCAGGCGTGTGCCCTGACTGGGGATGGAACTGGTGACCTCTCTGTTTGCAAGCCGGTGCTCCGTCCACTGAGCCTCACCTGCCAGGGCAAGAAACTCTTTACAAAAAGGTTTAGCCTGGATTCTTGAAGAGCATAAAGAGGGCTCCTTCCTCACCTTTGCCGGCCCAGCTCCGGCCAGGCGCCCAGCGTCCCTGTGCACAGCCCCTCGTCCCCTCGTCCCCCCGCCAGCCTGACGTTCCCACGTCCCCGGTGAAGGGCCATGAGGGGCTGAGTGAGAGGAAGCCCTGGGGACCCCGCCTGTCCCCACGACACCGTGGATCTAAGGGTGCACCCGCCCCCGCCCCCCGGGCCGGAATCAAACTATGGGACCAGCGTGAACACCTCCTCCGAGAAGCCTGAGGGCTCGTGGGGGCGCCTGGAGACCCCAGCCTGGGCCACGGTGGCAGAAGGGGGTGCTCCTGGGACCTCGGGTGACCGCTATGCAGGAGGGAGGGCGAGCCCAGGCCCCACCCCCTTCCTCCCACTGCCCACCCTCTCCCTCTCCCTGCTTGCCCTGCCCCACCCGGCCCCGTGGCCCCCGCCGCAGTACCCCTGCAGGCAAGTCAGGGCCCCCAGCCTGTGCAGCCTACACGAGAGGCTGTTTGTTTGGGTGAAGTGGGGGCAGACAGGTCTCGGTCAGGGTGATGCCCCCAGCCAGACCGCTTTCCCGCGGCAGGGACACCAGCCCTCCACCTGGGCAAAGCCCAGGAGCCCCCGGGCACGCAGGCCGGCCCACAGGGCCTGTGGTCAGAGCCGCTGGTGCAGGTGCAGTCCCTGTGGCCGCGCGGCCGGGCCGCCGGGCCCGCCGACAAGGGCAGCAGCGCCTCCCCTGCCACGTGAGCATGCGCGGGGCCAGGCCGCGGCTGCCCCAGAGTGGCCGTGGTGGGCCGAGGCCGACGCAGCACACACGGAAGCCGAGAAGGGCAGCCGTCTGTCTCTGACCCGGGTGCGGCCCCGGGGGGGGGGGGGGGGGGGGCCCGGGCGTGGCCACAGCCCCCGCCCCCGCTCTCCTAGTGCGGCTGCACCGGCTTCCCCCCCACCCACACACACAGAAGATGGAGTGACGGTGCTCCCCACCCCCCCCCCAACCTGGGAGAGGACGCTCCTCACCCCGGGGAAGAGGCGGGAGCCCTGAGCTGCCACCCTGGCTTGTCTGACTCGGTGCGGGGGGGGGGGGGGGGGGAAGCCAGCAAGGCTCGGGGGGGGGGGGGGGGCGGTGCCCGAGGGCCCCACAGCCGCAAGCCCAGGGGCGGCCCCAGGAAGACAGGCGGGGCCTCGGGCCCAGGGAGGGCCGGGCCTGGGGCTCAGGCTGTGTGGGACCCCTGGGGCAGCGTGGGCTCCGCCCGCCAGGCTCAGTGCCCGCCCGCTCCCTCCCCCCCGGCAGCAGCCCCTGCAGGCACCTTCCGGGCCCATCAGTTCCTTGGGGAATCCGGTGCCAGGGGCCCGGCCCTCCCAGCCTGGGCGCGGTGTTGGGGGCGGCACCGAGTGACTGAGTGACTGCGGGTGGGCCGTCAGAACAGGTCCGTGCAGCGACGGGCCCTCCGTCCACTGGTGCTTCAGGCCCCGGCGCCCTGGCCGGGTTGGGTCACTGTCCCTCGGTGCCGGGCACCTTGCTCTAGGCTAGGCAGACTGGCCAGCGGGGCAGAGCCTGGGGCGGGGGCGGGGCCAGGCCCCGAGGCCCCACCTGCTCCATGCCCCTGGGCTGCAGGTCCCACTGTGGGCCCCCTCCTTTCCTTGGTGGGTGGGTGTGGGAGGGTCAGACGTCACACTCCCCTCCACTGGTGCGTTCAGGGGGGCTGGGGTCCCCGGTCCCACCCTTTCTTCTCCCCAGAGAGGATTTCAGTCCTGAAAAGGGGGTGTGCCCAGCCTTGTGGCAAAGAGCCAGGGAGATGCCCCCACACCCTGCCCTCCCCACGCAGCTGCTGCCAGTCCAGCTGTGATTGAACCTTAGGTAGTTTACAAGGAAAGTGAATTTCCCACATCAGCTTCAGAAAAGTAGCCAGCTCGATAGAGACCCAGCAAAAGTGCTGTGGGCAGGCAGGGCAGGGGGTTGGGGACCCCGAGGGGGCCAGCCAGCGGTGTCTGCAGCTGCCCTTCGGGCGAGGAGGCCGCCGGTCCCGGGAGAGCAAGGGTCTGGCGTGACCTTCCGCCCGACTGCCAGCGCTGGGACCGTCTCAGGCCTCTCCCGCGGCTGCCACAGCGCACGGCCAGCTCACAAACAGGCGTTTCCTTCTTCAGAGCCGGGGCTGGGAGCCGGGCACCGGAGCCCACGGGGGAAGGGCGCAGCACGGCCAGACTCAGGGGGTTGCCTCCTGGGTGGCAGCCGCCCTCCAGCCGCCCCCTCCACGGCCCCTTCATAGGGGCACTGCACCCACTCGTGGGGGCTCAGGCTCCACAGTAGCCCACCCGCTGAGCTGCCTGCTGTGGCCCTGAGGGGCCAGCGAGTGGTCCCAGTGGTCCAGGGTTCATCCTGGAGCCCGGCTCTGAGTGCCGGTCAGACGACCTGCTTCCCGTCCAGCGCCGGACTCAGGCCGAGGGGCAGGCATGGGGGCTGGGGGTTGTGGCAGTGGCCAGGGGGCCGGTCTCCTGGAGCCGCCGACACGCTCCCACGGTGTCTCACGAAGTGAAGGGTGGCTGGTGCCAACGGTGTTTCCGCTGGTTGCAGCCCGCGGCCCCGCCTGTCTTCTGGAGCCGCCCCTGGGCTTGCGGCTCCCGTCCGCCCGGGAGCCCCTCTCCTGGGGCCCAGAGAGCCGGCGGCCCCCAAACACCGCCGTCCTGCCCTGTCCGGGGCGGGGAAGGGACCACGCCCGAGCCCCCTCCAGGTGAGCTCCGTGGCCACAGACGTCGCCCGAGAATTTCCGTCTCGGTTGCTTTTCCCGCAGGGCGCTGGGGGGCTGTGAAGCAGAGGGAAGGCTGAGAGAGAACGAGAACCACCGCAGCAGAGAGAAGGTCTCGTGGTGGCAGCCCTGCCGGATGGCAGGGCGCTCGGGGCGGCTCCCTGGACGCGGGAAGCCCCTGTGCCGAGACCCACAGACCACGCCCCCGGTCCCTCCGGCAGCGGGAGGTGGGCAGGGAGGTGGGGGGGCACCAGGGCCAAAGGGGCGGCGGTGAGGGCTGGGTGGGAGCTGGGCTGTGGGTGTGGGTCGGTGTGAGTGCCGCTGCTGCACCCCTGGCACCTGAGTGGGTTGTTGTGGGGACACTGTGGGGGGCTGCTCCCCGCCTGACTCTGTGGACGGGAGGTGTGCCCACCGCCCTTGGGCAGCACGGAGGGGACGGGCTGAGCGGGGCCGACAGTGGTGTCCACAGCTGCGGTGGACGATGGGAGATGGACAGTGGACACCACCACAGAGGTGGCGAGCCCACGGAGGTGGTGAGCTGGGAAGCACGGAGCCTTCCCCGGGCTCTGGGGACGCCGGGGAGACCGGCCTGCAGGCGGCACGTCGGCCCCGGCACCGGGCCCTGTGGCTCAGGTGGACGCCCTCAGGGCAAACGGCCCGTGAGTGCCACCCGGCGGGGAGCCCAACCGGGTGGGGGGCACCACACCCGAAAATGCCCGAGGGGGACCCTTGGCTGGCCGGCTCCGGGCACCACAGGACCCGAGTGACCCCGAAACCTGACGCAGCCCCTGCGTCCTCCGAGACTTGGGGGTGCGCCTGGGCGGTCAGGCCCCCAGCAAGGCTGCCGGTGCCTTCGGCGAGCTGTGATTTCGAGGAGCATCTCCGTGGGACTGGACCCCCGCGGGGTCCGTCCGTCCAGGCTGCGTTAGAGGCGGGGACGGCGTCGGGATTCTCGCGAAGAAACCGCTTTCGGACGTGAGTTTCCGTAGGTCTGCAGCGGATGGTCCTCGCGGGGAAGTAAACGCTTTGTAAGGTCCAAGGCCTTCCACCAACCAGCTCTGCGTGAGTGTAAGTCTACTTGAGGCGCAAACCCACACAGTGTGGACCTAGCCTGCCCTCGGACGCTCCTCCCACCCGTGGGCGTCGCCCGTGGGGGAGCCCCCGGCCTGTCTGCGTGCTGTGTCGCCGTGTCTTCGGCCACGTGCAGAGTCAACTTTTCGGCCGTCCTCCACCTCAGTCGTGGTTTGCCGTTGGTTACACAAAGACGGGGTCCTTCCCCGTCCCGTGCAGCGCCCCCCAGTGCCGAGTTTTCCAGCCCAGGTGGCGTTCTCCCGGCAGTGCCAGAGTCTCCCGGGACAGAGACGCCAGCCCTCCCGCACCTCCCACGGCGGCTGCGACGCCACGGGCCGGTTTCGCTGCTGATTCACTGGCCAAGCTCACCGCCCGAGTGCCCGCGGGTCCTGCCCTGGACGCAGCTGAGCGGAGAGCCAGGGGACTTGGCGTGGGGACAAACGGGCCAGCCGTCCTCCCGCCTCGGGCCCCGGGCCGCCCCGCGGGGAGACCCCCTTCCTCCCAGGGCCACAGCCTCTGCTTGGTGTGTGCCGCTGCCCCCCACCCCGGCCCCATTCCACACGGAGCCTCCCTGGGGCGGGGGGCGGGGGGAGCTGATTGCCGCCCCCCCAGCGGCACCCCATGCGCTCCGGCCTCTCTCTGGGGCCTCTGCCCGACCCTGTTAGGCCCTAACGCAGGGCGTCCCCTGCCCCCCGCTTCCAGCGGCAGCCCAGGAGGGGGGAGGCTGGGGCCCAGGTAGAGTGGCGCTCTGCTCTGCCAGGCTGTGGGGGTGGGGGCTGAAAGTGGGCGGGGTTTCTCTCCCTCCTCCACCGCCTCATGGAAGCCCAGGTGGGTGGCCAGAACCAGTCCTTCTCGGCTGGAAGAGAGGGTGGGGCCTGGGGCTGGGGGTTCCCAGGACCCCGAGCTGAGGGGCCTTTGTCCCCTGGCCTGCAGGGAGGAGGCGGCTGTGGTTCCTCCCGCCTGGGAGGAAGCTGGGGTCCTCCCGGAGGACCCTGGGGTGGGCAGGGGTCTGCCTGGCTCTGAGGGCATGCTGTTGGCCGCCCTGAGGCTCAGGGTGCTGGCGGGTGGGGGCCTGTGTCGGGCCCACTCCCCTGCTGCCTTGGGCCCCAGCCACCACCCATGATGTCCCCCGCAGGGTCCAGGGTGGTGGGGCCATTCTGCCCCCCGGCCCGGGCTGGGCTGCCGGGTGCCCGGGGCAGCCAGGAGCCCGCTGGGGAGAGCTCTGCCTCGGGTCCCCCTCAGGGCCTCTCCCGCGGGCCCTGCCCTGGCTCTGACTCCGAGGAGAGGCCGGGTGAACGGCGCGGGAAGACGAAAGTGAGGAAGACCAGCCTCTACCCTGCGCGGCCCCGTCGGGCAGCTCTGAGGACGGTTTATTGACCGGCGGTCTCAGGGGAGGAAGTCGGGGTGGGGGTGCCCCTCTGTCCAGGGAGGCCCCCAGGTCCAGCCGGCGGCCTGGCCCTCGGTGGAGCTCCCTCGGAGCCCGTCCACTCAGCCCGAGCCCAGCGCTGGCCTCCCCAGCCCCCGCCGCCCAGGCTCCCGGCCTCTGCCCGCCTCGGCGGGCGTCCGGGCGTCTTTGGGCCCTGTGGCGGGCTTCCCTTTGGGGGTCCGATACTTGTTCTTCTGACTGTACAGCAGGTTCCTCTGGAAAAGGCGGGGAAGGTGGCCGTGGTAGAGCAGGACCGCCAGCACCATCCCTGCAGGAGACCGAGCGTCAGCCCGCCGGCCCTGGGGCTCATTGCGACTGAAAACCACCCCGGCACACACACACAGCAAGCTGTCCCTGGGATGGGGAGCCTGCACACCTGGCACAGGGAAACCTGTACACCTGGGTGAGGGAACCTGTACACCTGGGTGGGGAACCTGTACACCTGAGTGGGGGAACCTGCACACCTGGCCCAGGGGAACCTGTACACCTGGGTGAGGGAACCTGCACACCTGGGTGGGGGAAGCCTGCACACCTGGCCAGGGGAGCCTGCACACCTGGCCTAGGGGAGCCTGCACACCTGGGTGGGGAACCTGCATACCTGGGTGGGGAACCTGCACACCTGGCCCAGGGGAGCCTGCACACCTGGGTGAGGGAACCTGCACACCTGGCGCAGGGGAGCCTGCACACCTGGGTGAGGGAACCTGCACACCTGACCCAGGGGAGCCTGCACGCTTGGGTGGGGGAGCCTGCACACTTGGGCGGGGGAAGCCTGCACACCTGGCCCAGGGGAGCCTGCACACCTGGGTGGGGATCCTTTCCTGGACCCTGTTCCTCCCAGCCATGCCCTCCCTCCAGGGTGCCTACCCCTCGGAGATGGGGATAGGCCACCAGGAGTCCCCGGGATCTCGTGGACCACGAGCTGGGGACCTGGGCCAAGCATTCCCTGCACCGGAGTCCAGAGCCACTGGGGAGCCTGTCCAGACGCTTCCTAGCCAGGCCTGCCTCCCGACGGCGGCAGAGGCCGGGAGTGGGGTGCGCAGGCCAGGAGGGCTGGCTGGCTGCGAGGACCCCCGCAGGGGACACAGGGAGCCCTGCAGCCGGCAGCCTGCCCTCCTGCCCGCCCAGCACCCTCAGAGGGTCTGCCTCTCCCCACACAGCCCCCTCCCTCCCCGGCCCCAACCCTCTGGGACAAAGTCCAGACTCCGACAGGCCACTCGCAGCCCCTCCCCCAGGGTGGGAAGGGAGGGGTCGCCAGCCCCACTGAGGAGCAGCCGCAGTGCCTGGATCGATCACAGGGCGGAGCCCTCAGGCCCGGTGAGTGGCAGGGGCCTGGGAACACTGCCCGGCCCCCGCCCCTCCCTGCAGGGCCCCTGGGCCTGGAAGCAGCCCCTGGACGGGCCCCACCCAGCAGCTGTCTGTCCCTCCCGCCCCCCCACCCCGACCATGAGCTCCTGCAGACTGCGGTGTCCCCCGTGGGTCCTCACCTGTCAGAGGGCCCAGCCAGTACACCTGGGCATACTCCAGCAAGGTGTGCCCCTCGCAGTGGAAGGTGACAGAGGCAGCCAGGGTGGGGTTGAAGAAGGCGGACGTGAGGGGCCCCGCTGTGGGGGAAGCGCAGACCAGCCCGGGTGAGGCCCTGCCCGGGGCTCAGCCCCTCCTCCACCCCCTGCGGAGGGGGCGGGGGAGCAGGGAGGCCCGTTGGCCAAGGCCAGAGGCTCCGAGGTCGGGGAGCAGCTGGGCCAGTCTCCCCAGGGACGTCCAGTGCCCGTGCTGACCTCCCGTCCTGACCTCCCGTCCCTGGGGGGCTCACCTCCCCCACCCCTTTTCCAACACCTCCCGCCTCCAGGGCAGTAGCCTTTGACAGACACACAGACAGAGACAGGGAGACAGAGACAGACAGACAGAGACGGCCAGGCCACACCGGCCCGCGCAGCCAGCGCTGGAGGGCAAGGAGAGGTCCAGACCAGCAGCCGGAGTCCGGGCCCCAGGCCTGCAGACCGCCCCAGGGAGCAGCCCCCCCCACCCAGCAGGTCTGCGCCTTGGGCAGGGCAGGCGGCCACGCAGACTTGGAGCCCAGAGCCGGCAGGCGTGGGCCAGGCTCGGGCGGGGGGCACTGGCTCTGTGGGAGGTGTCCTGGGCGTCACCCCCGGGCAGGAGTCCAGGCGGCCTGGTCACAGAGCCCTGACCCCTCCCCCAACTCCCCCCCCCCCCCCCCACCCCCATAGGCTCTCCGCTCAGCTGAGCCTCGGTTTCCCTGCCGGTGCACGGGCCCTAGCGTGTGCCTGCGCCGGGAGGGGTCTTGGTGACATGGACGGTGAGCCCTGGCTCTGTGCTCCCGGGTGCCCCCTGTGGAGACGGGGGTGCTGGGCTTCCGCCCCTCCCTGCCGAGTCCCCCTGCCTGCGCCCGGCCGACCACAGGCTGACTGACCTGCGGTCCACGGTTTGGCTGCCCCCCACGCCCAGCACAGGAGGCGCCCGGCCGTCTTCCTGGGAGGCCGGGGCCCACCCCGGCTCTGACCCCACCAGGGGGCAGCCGGCCTGTGAGGCCCGTGGTCGCTGGCTCTCTGCTTCCCCTCGAAGGTGGGGACGGTGCTGCTGTCCCGTGGGGGCAGCCCTCGTGGGGGGCCCCAGGACGGGCAACCTCGCTGGAGGACCGAGCGCAGAACCGGGTGCTGGCTGAGGCCCAGGGCAGCCCCCAGGGGGCCTGAGGGACCCCCGTGAGAACGTGGTCTGGAGGCCCGCCTGGGAGGGGTGTGTGACCCAGAGAGGGGTCGGGATTCCGCTGCCGCCTCCTGGTGGGGTCAGGGTTCGTGCGGACGGGGGAGGGGAAGACGGGCAAGGAAGACACGTCAGCACCTGGTGGCCTCGGAGGGGGCGACTGAGCTCATGGGCCCTCGCAGACACAGCCGGGGCCGGGCCCTGGGGAAACGGCTGCCCCCCGCCCCGGGCGTAGACCTTCTGGGACGAGCGTGAAGACGTCGGACTGCAGAGAGGCCCAGCAGCAAGGATGGCCCTGACGGGGCCTTGGTGCCCCCCGCCCCCCCCACCCACTGTGTCCGGCTCAGCTGGTCATCACCCGCCCCGGCATCCCGGGACGTGGCCACCCCCTTGGCCGGCAGCCCCGGGGCGCACCTGTGTAGGCCATGGCGGTGAGCAGCAGGGCCAGGGCCGGCACCCTGCAGAGGGGCGGGCTGCCCCGCAGGCGGAGGAGGCTCAGGTGGAAGAGGAAGGCGCCAGCGCCCTCCGCCAGCGCGCCGAGGGGCACGGCCGTGCGCAGGGCCGAGCTGCAGTGCGCGTCCATGAGGTTCTGCAGGACGTGCAGGTCGCTGAGCTCCCAGGCCCAGTAGCGCCGGGTCAGGGCGCCGGCCGCCTGCACGCCCAGCGCCTGGGCCGCCAGCTTCAGCAGCGTGCCGGGCAGCGCGGCCTCGGCCAGGAGCAGCTCCTGCAGGGCCACCGCGGGGTTGGCCGAGGCCCCGTCGAAGGTGGCGCCGTGCGCCAGGAAGAGCAGGAACAGCAGGGTCAGCAGCAGGTCGGGCCCGAAGCCCGCGGCCCAGGGGCCCAGCTCTGCCAGCACCCGCAGCTCCAGGCAGCAGGCCCCCAGCTGGGCCGCGGCGGCTGCCTCCCGGGCGAAGCTGGCGTAGACGCCCGCGGGCAGCAGGGCCTTGGACGCCCTCCGGGCCGCCTGGCAGAGGGCGACGGTGGCCACGAAGAAGGAGAGGGACACGTTCAGACCGGCCATCGGCCCGGGGGCTCTGCTGGGAGCCGGGCTGCGCGGGGCGCCTGAGCTGACGTGTGGGGGGCCGGCCCACCCCAGGTGTGAGGCGGGGGGGCCGTGGGCGCGTCCGCCTGGGCTGGAGCCCTGGGAACGCCACAGCTGCGCCCTCACCCCCAGCCCCCCTGCTGCCTGCCGGCGCGGGAGCCGAGCGGGACCGCCCACAGCTTCTCCCCTAGGGCGAGAGACGCGCCAGGACGCTCGCCCCACCCCACCAGCCCGGGGCTGAGACAGGCCACACACAGCTCTTCAAAGCCTCCATCAAGCGCTGTGACTCACGCCCAGGCTCCTGGCTCCACAGCCTGGCAGCTCCCTGCACCTGGGCCGGGTCCCCCCCCACCTGGGCGAGGGTCCCTGGCTCTGCCTGCACCGGGGCCACATGCCACCAGTCCCCTCCGTGAAGGCAGCCACCTGTGGGGCCAGGCCCCCCGACAAGGGAACCGGGAGGGGGCCCACCAGGGCTGCTCTGGGCACCCCCGACTCCGAACGGGCGGAAGGGCCCACCTCCCACACGGGGCAGCTGGTCTGCGTGGCGACCGGCACAGACAAGTGTAGGTGCATCTCCGGGAAAGCCGAGCGGCCCCCAGGGGAGGTCAGGGGCTCCGACCCCAGGACACGACGCGCTTGGGGCAGAGGCCCGGTCGGTCCTTTGGTGAGTGGGGGGTCACCTGTGAACGCCGCCACAGCCCACTCACAACACAGAACGACGTCCCCTTTTCCTTTCCGTGCCCCGCTGCCTGTCCCGTTTCCAGCACAGTGCTGACTGGGACGGCGAGGGGACGCCGGCCTTGTTCTCCCCTGCGGGGCCTCCAGGGTCTCTGCCCGTGGAGGTGTGCGGTCCGCCGTGGGACTTCCGTAGCTCTCTTTGCCAAGTCCAGGCAGTTCCCTCGATTCCTGACCGGTCCCTGCCCCCGAGGGCCTTGCTGGGGAGGGCGCTCCGGGAGCAGGCTGTGGCCATTTCTCTTCTTCCCCCACAGTTGGTCTTTGCACCCCAGCGTGAGAACTCGGTGGGGCTCTTGGTGGGGGAGCCCATCGCCGTGTGAGGGTCCCCCAGCCGCGTGCCCCCACGGCCAGCCACGGCTCCAGCCACGGCTCCAGCCACATCTGCTCCGGGGAAGCCGGTCTCAGCTGTGACTCTGCGCTTGTCACTCCAGGTTTGGGGTGCGGCCTGCCCTGTGCCCTTGATGTTCTGGCACAGAACATGTTTCTGGGTGCCAGAAAACTCAGTGACTGTCCGTGTGTTCGTCGTTTTCTCAGGGTGAGGATGGGACTCGAGACTGCCAGACTGTTTCCGGGGCCCTGGGGGGTCCCCGAGTGCTTGCACCTCTTCGGGAAGACCAGCATCCACCAGAGGGCGCTCACGTTTCTTCTCTCTGCCCCCCTCCCTGCGGGTTTTGCGTTTGAAATCGGGCTGTTCTCTGCCTGGTTCCCGAGTTGCAGGGGCTGTTCCTCTGCCCTGGACGCGGTCACGTGCCATCAGCTCACCTTCCTGTTCACCCGCAGCACCTGTCGGGCGTTGGACCTTTCCCGGATCGGGGCTCTGTTTCCTGTGAACCCTTTCTCTGCCCTCAGGGCCACAGAGTCTTTCTCCCAGAAGTTTTATAGCCTTTGAGTCACATTTACACCTACGAGCGGCTTTGGGTTCATCCTGAATACGACCTCAGGTTTATTTTTTCATACAGATGCTCCAAACTTTTAAAAACATTGTCTTTTTTTCCTTAAATTGTTTTTTTAAAAAAACACTCATTTTAGAAGTTATCAGAAGTGATAGCGACCTATGTTTTCGGTCCATGTACAGCCCTGGGAATTTAGAACGAGTGAAGATAGATTTATGGCACCAGCACCGTTATGAGGGGACAAAAGTGTGCCGTCACCCAGAAAGCCCCCTGACCACGATCCCTGGGGACCACTAGCGTGTTCTCCTACACCACCCCAGTCTTTTTGAGGTTGTCATGTAAGAGGGGGCCTGCACAGGGTCCCCTTCAGAGACGGAGTCCCCGCAAGCACGCACACTCAGCAGTGCACGGAGGGATGGACCAGACGGCCCAGCCACTCACCGGCTGAAGGACGTGGGCCGTAGCCAGGTGCGGAGGGAGGTGGGCAGGCGCTCCCACGATCGGCACCATCTGTAGCTCCCACCCCGAGGCTCTCCACCACCCGGCATCACCCCAGGGGAGGCGGGTGCTGTCCCTGGCCCATGACCATCTTGGCTCCACCGACAGACGCCGCAGGACACACAGAAGAGGCCGGCAGTCGGGTGCTGCATGGGGAGTGAGTTTATTTCTCAGGTGGACACACACAGCACGGGGCCTAGAGCCTAGCGCTCGTTCGGTTCAGGACGTCAGGGGGCTGGGGCGGCTACATCGGGATGGATGGAGGTCACGGAGCAGGGGCCGGGGAGTGCCACACAACCACGCGGGGGCAAGCCACAGGGGACCTCAGGGGACAGGCAGCCACAGGGCAGACAGGCCCGGGAAGCCGCAGCCTGCTGTTGGGAGGAGCAGCAGCGTGGCCGCCCCGCTCACGTCTCTCGAGCGTTGTACCACTCCTGCCCCCAGGGCCAGGGCCCTGGGTGTGTGCCTGTGTGTGTGAGCGCGTGTGGCGGTGGAAGGAACATTGCCGTCTTGTGATTCTTCTGAGCGGGAGGCCTTGCCACTCATGAGCACCCCAGCAGCCTCTGGAGGCGGACAGGCCTCACTGGAGCCCTCGCTCCACTCTCTGTGGCCTCTCCCTAGGGTGACCCACCCCCACCCGGGACAGACAGCCCACTGCAGACAAGGATGACCATCCCGCAAACAAAACAAGGCTGTGGCCGGGGCAGCGTCCAGCATTCAAACAAAACCCTCCGAGAGGTGGCTTTCCGGACCCTTCTCCCTTTCCCCACCTAGCAGAAGCAGCAGCCTCAGCCCAGCCTGACTTGGCTCTCTGCACCCCACGAGGGGAGGACCTTCAGGGGCTTCCGATCAGCCTCACTTCGCAGATGTGGAAACTGAGTCCCAGTTTTGAACGCTTGTCCCAGCTGATGTGACACGTGGGGAGTTCCCGGCATGGAGACCAGGCTTCCGGACTCTACTCGGGTTTCTGTCCAGCGGCCCTGGGTGTGCGGGCTGCCCCCCAGGCCCTCCCAGGGCAGCTGGCCCGTGAGGGGACACCAGGCGGGTCACCCCTGGCTCTGAGTCACGCCAAGATGGCTCCAGGCCAAAACCAAACCCTCCCCGGGGCCTCCATGGCCGTGGAGGCTCCTGGCCTTGGGGTGACTCCCAGGAACTCTCGAGCGGCCCCTCCCCTCGCCCCGCTGGCACACCAGGTGCTCTGCAGGCTGGCTGGCCTCAGGCACCTGTGCGTGGGGCTGAGTCCTCAGGCTGGCTGACATGAGGGGGTCAGGGCCGGGCTCCTGTGGTAGGGAGCCTGGCCATCTTGGACACAGCGCGCCACCCCTGCCTTGTTCCCTACCACAGGGCGGTCCTAAAAGCCACAACGAGTCCTCCTCCCAGCCCACCAGCTCCTGGAACACCTGCGGGGGGGCAGCCCAGGCGTTTCTGGAAACTGCTCAGGTTCAGCTCAGGAAGTGACCCTCTCCTGGGATCTCCAAGGACAGCAGCTGAGCCTGTGCTCCCCCTGGCATCATCCCGGGCCCTGGCGGACCGATGGGCGTCTCCATGAGATGGGCCCAGGCAGGGGGGTAGCAGGGAACCAGGGGGGCCACCCTGCACCTCTGCCCGAGCCCAGGTCTGGAGAGTCACTGCCAGCTCCCAGTGGTGCACGCGGGCTGTCGGGGGCAGACGTGGCGGCCACCACGGACCGAGCCCCCCTTCCCAAGGAAAACCCCAACCTTGCCACTTGGGTGGGAGCCAACACCTCACGTCCCCAGCAGAGGGACGCTGGGGAGAGTCTGGTCTCCAGGCTCAAGCCGTGAGAATGTCCCCAGGTCACGTCAGTGCCACCACGCAGGACAGTGTGGGACAAGGCAGGGCCTCAGAGACGCTGGCTTCAGGCTGAGCTGGGGTCCTCCCAGCCAGGTGGGGGCTGGTGTCTGTGAGCTGTGCCCAGGTGGGTGGGCAGGGGGCTGGAAGGTGCCAGCAATGCCACGGACAGCAAGGCTGGGCATGCACCTGGGGCCGGATGACACAGCCCTGGGCTGGCCACAGTGGGGACAGTTTTATAGTGTTGCTTTGTTTCGCTTTGTCTCGGAGCCAGAAAGACGCCAAATGTGCCTTTGGTTGTGGGAGCAGGTCACGGAAGACCCTCCAGGCCCCCTGGCTGCTCTGACGGGTTCCACACCCAGGCACCCAGGCAGGACATGCGGTCTGACTCTGCGCTGGGCTGATGCCTCCGCTGGCCTCGGCGACCCACAGGCATGGGGTCTGCCGAGGGGGCCCAGGGGATCTGGAACGAGGCTGGAGCGACGGGGGACAAAACCTCCGACCGGAAGGGAGAGCCCAGCGCCATGCACCCTCACCGGCCTGAACCACAGTGTCCAACTGCCCCTCCCGGGAGCTCTCTTCTCTGGGGGCACAGGGGGCATCAGACCTTCTCCCTGGGGGGCAGCCCTGCCCTTGCCCCGCTTCTCACAGCAGCTGGAGGGGCTGCCTGGACCATCACCCAGACAACCGCAGCGTCTCAGGGACACAGGACTCCACCGTGGGACGTGGTCCTTCCTCCCAGGCCTCCCGGGGCAGCCCCCCCCTGGCCTCCCCGTCTCCCACAGGTTCCCGCCGGCTGCCGTGCAGGTGCGACGTGGGCGGTGCCTCCCACTAGAAGTGACACGCGCCCTTCCGTGCTGTCTGGACGTCGGGCAGCAGGGCCCGGACACAGGCACACCCCCAGGACGAGGGCCGGGCCCCGAGGTGCCGGCCTCCCTGGGGTCTTCCGAGGCGGCTGCCCAGCCTGTCTGTCCCTACAAGGCTTGGGGGATGTGCGTGGGAACAAGCGGGAAGGGGTCCTCTGAACCCTACAGGTCGTTAGAAATAAATACTTATAAATAGAACACAGTCTTAGAGTTAATTTCTGAGTGGACTGTCTCCGTGTCGCTAACTACTGTATATTAATATAAGTCTGTCTATGCTTAAAAAAATATTAGAATGTCAGCAATGCCCCCTGACTGGGGCCCTCCGGCCCCCCCACCCGTGTCTCCCAGCCCTTTCCCCCCAGGGCCCGTCTCAGAGAAGAAATGACAACCAACGAGGCTTCCGTGGAGACAGGACGGGTCCATCAGGACAGGTCGTGTGGCGCAGGCCCCCTGGCCAGCGCAGTGTCCCTGGGAGGGGGCGGGTTGGCCGGCGGGCGGGGGGGGAGGGCTGGGGGCGAAGACAGACGGATGGCGAGGGGCAGGCTGGGCCCACTGGGCGTCAGGAGGGCGGGGCGTCTTCCGCTCAGACCCTCATCTGGGCAGCCCTCCTTCTGGAGAGCTTGGAGCTGTGAGAGGGTCAGGGGAGAGGCAGAGGTCAGAGGGTGTCGGGCAGAGGGGAAGCCGCAGCCGCCCCTCGCCTTGGTGGGGGGCCCTCTGGTTCCCTTATTCCCCGAGAGACATGACCTCTGTCGCCTGTCACTGTGACCCCATGAGTGACAGGTGTGGGGGGCTGCCTAGTCCCTGCAGGAACAGTCCGGCCCAGCCCCACGCACCGAGGGCCTCGGGGTGCCCCCAGGCGGCGTACCGTATGGTCCCGGCCAGGAGGGGGTTGAAGGCGTACAGCCAGTCGTGCATGTCCTTGTCGCTGCTCGCCTGCAGCAGGATGCCGCGGTGCTCCGTGCAGACCGCGAAGGTGTGGGGCGTCTGCGGGGCACCGTGCGGTGAGCGGCGCCGCCCGGCCCCGCCCCCGCCCCACTGCTGCCCCGCCCCCGCACCACGGCTGCCCCGCCCCCGCCCAGCCCCGCCCCCGCCCACTGCTGCCCCGCCCCCGCCCCCGCCCGGCCCCCGCCCCGCCCACTGCTGCCCCGCCCCCGCCCGGCCCGCCCCCGCCCCGCTGCTGCCCCGCCCCCGCCCCCCGCCCGGCCCCCGCCCCCGCCCACTGCTGCCCCGCCCCCTGCCCGCCCCCGCCCCGCACCACGGCTGCCCCGCCCCTGCCCGCCCCCGCCCCCGCACCACGGCTGCCCCGCCCCTGCCCCGCCCCCCTCCCCCCACTCCCGCCGCCGCCGCTGCCGCACCTTGAGCATGGCCTGCTGGTCCTCGCTGTACTCCACCTGGGCGGCGGAGAGGTTGAGCACGAACCGCTCCACGGCGTCCTTGTCGCTGTTGTACATGTAGGCGTAGGGCCGCCGCACCACCACGTAGCGCTTGGCCCAGCCGGCCGTGTGCGGCTCCAGGAAGTGCAGGTACCCCTTCTTGGAGACGATGGGGCTGCGGGACGGCGCATCTGCTCGCTGGGGCCCTCCCGGCAGCCAGGGGGCCCCCCCCACCCCCGACCCAGCGGGGCCACCACGGCACAGGTCAGAAGGGGGCCTCCGAGAGGAAGGGCCGTGCCCGAGGCACCAGGGCCGGCGGGACCCCCAGCCTGTCCCCGAGCCCCAGCCCCCCGAGGTAAAATCTAGAAGCTTTAAAAAAAGCTGAAGCTGCCCCGACCTGCGCCACGACCACAACCCACCCCGGGGGCATCTCGGGCCACCAGGGCTCTGGGACGGGGGCCACACTGGCCATCTGCAGACGCAGTACAAGCGTCTGTCTGCAGATTTCCGCTCTGCGTCCCTGGCCTGGGGCCTGGGGCCTGGGGCCTGGGCCCCGGCTCTGACCTACGCGTCCTGCCAAGGTCAGGGGACGGGCGGGCTGGTGACGCCTCGGCAGAGCCCGTGCGGGCAGCCCCCTGCGCACCTGACCCGGATCTCCTGGATGTCTGGCACCAGCAGGCGCTGGGGCTCCTTGTCCGCCTCCGGGGCCCGGGCCGGGGAGGGGGTCTTCTTGGAGTCCGCCTCCGGTACTGGCTCTGGCTCCGGGCTGGCGGGCGGGGGGGACCTGGGCTGGGGGGTCCTGGGAGAGGGGAGAGCGAAGCTGCCGCACCCCTGGCGGGAGCCCCTTCACTGGGCCGGGGACCACTCCCCAGGCTCCCCAGCAGAGCGTTGTCCTGTGGGCCCTGGAGCCACCTGCCCGCCGCCCCCGCCGCCCCCTGGCCACCCTCCTGATTCCAGGACTGTGCTGGGCGCGGTGGGGCGGGTCCCAGCTGCAAGGGGTTCCACACCCTCCTCCCTGGGCGCCTTCTGCCCCTCCCCTGTCCCCCTCACAAAGGTGGCCGCAGCGGCTCTTCACCCCCAAAATCGAGCTGAAGTTGCCCCCACGCCCTCAGGGGCCGTCCGTGCAGAGGGAGCCACTGGGCCCTGGCACCCTGCGGCCCGAGGGACAGGACCCGGGGGCCAGGAGGCCTGTGTCGGGGGGGGGGGGGGGAACGCCACAGGGCTCGATGCCATTTTCCAAGTTTTAAGCAGGAACTGAGAAACGCGGGGGGATTTTAAAGTCGGGTGCTGGGACAGAGGTAGGTGGCGTTAGCAGTGTTGCCAGGCGGGCCTCTGCCCCGCCCGGCGGCCGAGTCCTTGTTCGCAGGGCCAGCTCGCTCCGCGCCGCCCTAAGTCCCTTCCCGCTCGTCCTCACTGTTTTACGGTCGCCGCCGTGGAAAGGTTTCTCATTTTGGGGCTGCTCTGACCCCTTCCTGCTTTCACTCACGGCTGACGGAGTGCAGGATCCGGCAGACATGGGCCCCGGAAAGAGGGTTAGGACGCCACGTTTGCACGGGCCGGCCCCCGGGACCTGGGTGTCCGTCCCGAGCGCCAGCCCCCGGTTTGCCCCGGCACAGACACCGGCCAGCGGTCGGCTCGAGGCACCGGACGCCTGGGCTCACTCACCTCAGGTCTGCGGCTCCGGCTCCATATCGCCCTTCGACCAGGGAGGGGCAGGTGGAGGAGGGGGTGAGCGTGGCGGCCCCCAGAGGGGACACGGACGGGTCCCGCAGCAGGGTGACAGACATCTCAGAGAGCTGCGGGGAGGGGGGAGAGTCATTTGTGGGGGACACAGGGAGGGGACGGTGTCTGAATCCTCAGGGAGGGGACACCCGTGCAGTGGCTGACTCCTGCCCCTTGGCTGGCACGTCAGGGTGCCGCCACCTTGACCACAGGCACCCCCCACCCAGTCCCCCCAGCCCCTCGCAGCCACGCCAGGGACTCGTGGATGCAGGGACCCGAAGAGCAGCGAGGACCGTGCTGGGTGGAGGTGGGGAAGGCGTGGCCGAGCCCCGACTTCAGGGCGTGTGGCCCGAGGGCTGCGGGGACGCTGGCGTGGGGTCCCTGAGCTGGGGCGCCCACCTTGCTCTCGCTGGCGCTGATGCAGACGTGGCTGTGCGTGTACTCTCTGTTGAACGTGTGCGTGAGGAGGCGCAGGCACTGTGGGGACAGCGAGCGCCCAGTCAGCAGCCTCCCGGGACCCGGCCCGGCTGACGGCTGGGTCCCCAGCAACATGGCGACCGGCCAAGAGGCCTGACATTGCAGGTCATGGTGCCAGCACCTCCAGGCCTCCAAGAAAATGGGGTGAGCTGGGGAAACCGCCTTGGGGGCTCCCAACCACGAGAAGGGCTGGGATGGGGCGATGAACTCCCTGTCAGTTTAGGTATTCAAGGGAGGGCATGGCACTGCTGGGGAGGGTGCTGTGAAGACCCCCAGTTCCAGTGTGGGTGCGGTGGAGGCGGTGGGCAAGGGGACCCCATAGACAGATCTTCCTCTTCCCGGCGGCTCCCAACCCCGACAGGAGCCAACACAGACAAGGCCAGGCACCAGGGCCCTACCCTTGACGGCCAGTTCCCGCTGCCTCTCGTCAGGGGTCTCCAGGGGCGAGGGTCGACCGTCGGCCGAGAGCGGGGAGGAGGCGCCCAGAGGAACTGCGGGACTCCGAGTCCTCGCTGGAGGCGGGGGACAGCGTCTCGGGACGGGGCCGCTGGGTGGTCTCCAGCTTCTCCCGCAGCAGCAGGTAGTGCCTGGTCTTCTCTACCTGCACGTGGAGCCAGGAGGCCTCACCTGCCTGCGCTGGAGCAGCGGCGGGAGGGGGGGCGGCGGCCAGCGGCTGAGCCCCGGAGCCCCAAGGCAAACCCTGGGGGAGCCAACTGACCCGAGGCCAGGCTGCCTCCAGGACGCAGCCCCCACCTGCACCGTGCGGCCAAACAACACCCTCCCTCCGTCCTGGCCTTGCACCCTGAGTGTGCTGGCCAAGAGCAGGTGGGTGTGGGCACTCCAAAACCAGCTTCCCGGGGGCCCGAAGGCAGGCACGCCATTCGTGGCAGCTAGACGCCGGTCCCCTGACCCAGGCCGCACAGGCACTGGCCTACCCCCTAGTCCTGCTGGCTGCTCCCTGCAGTGAGTCTGCCTGGCCTGTGGGGGTGGCCAGTGTCCCACGCTCTGCCCACCTCGGCCTGGGCCCCAGGGCCCTGGCACGGACTCACCTCCTGCAGGAGGCTCAGCTTCTCCAGCTCCCACTGGTGGTCCAGGATGAGGCTGTCACTGCGGGGCCTCCAGCCGGCCAGGTTCTCCTCGCCCCGCACGTAGGCCACGGACGTGTCCAGCACCCGCCGGCGCCGCCGCTGCATCCCTGCACGGGGGCGCCCGAGCGGCCACGTCTAACTCGTGACCACGCCCCCGACCCCAACACCTGCCCTTGGTGCTCCCCGGCCTGCAGGGCCACCCACTCTGGGCTCACCCACAGGAAGTCGTCTGATACCACATCCCGTGGGGTCACGGCTGTGACCTTCTGCCTGCCCGCCCTCCCTCTGCTGGGCCTCTCTCCTCGCTGTCCCCAGCCCCTCAGAACCCCGGGGACCTTACAGGGAAGGGGTCCCCAAGTGGCAGCTGAGCTGAGGTCATCCAGAATGGCCCAAAGACCCCAGGTGAGCGCCTCAAAGTGCCACACCCCCGCCCCCACCACCAGCGGCCGCAGGGAGCAGGACAGACGCCTACCTGGGCTGCCCGCATCGGCCACGTGGCACAGGCTGAGCTCGTACACGCCCGTCACTCGGTTGCTGTGGGAGCAGCGGGCACCGTCACCAGGCCCAGCCGTCCACGCGGGGCGGCTGGGTGTCAGGTCCCCATGCTACAGCCCTACACGGACTGGTCCCACCCCTGACACCCTCTCCTCAGGAGCCGCCACTCCCCCCGAGGGCAGCCCACCACCCCTCACGGAACCCCCTGCCGGCCAGCCCAAGGCCACTGAGTCCTGAGCCCACACTCCCTCCTCCCGCTGTGCCCGGAGTTGCCCGGACACGGGAGACCACAGCCCAGAGCAGGAGGGAGTGTGGGGGCACGGCTGGTCCTGGTGTCTGGTATCCGGCCCTCGGGTACCACCAGCCTCCGCCCAGAGCCCCTGCCCAGCCTGGCCCCCACGTTTACCCAGCCTCTCTCTCCCCGGATGGCAGATGCCTGTGGCCCCCAGGGAGGAAGGTTGGCTGGCGCGGGGGGAGCAGTCTGGCCTCCCAGCACCGGGGCCCAGCCAGGGCGGCCGAGCTGGCCTCTCATGCAGGCCGGTCCGTGCCCCAGCGCCCCCCGAGCAAGCCGGTCAGCCCTGGGGACCGGGACACCCGGCCCACCCCGTGGCTCACCTCTCAGAGGCCCGCAGGCTCCCGCTGCCAAACAAGTTGCGGATGGAGCGCGAGGCGGGCAGCTTGGCGTCGCGGGAGTAGAAGACCATGCAGAAGTCCTTGGTGATCACGGCGGGCTGGGCACAGTTCTCCATCTGCAGGGCCGGGGCGGGGCGGGGGGCTCAGGCACACGGACCCCCTCGCCGGCCCCCACCACAGCCCAGGCCTTCCTGGCCCTGGCGTGGCCCCAGACCCGGGGGATAAACAAAGAGTCTCTGCTCCCCACTGGAGCCGCCTGCAGACAGAGACGGCCGCCCTGTCCCGCTGGGGCCGCAGAGGGCCGGGTTTCTGTGTGGGAGCACCAAGGGTGCGGGACTCAGGCTTCTCCACCTCAGGCCTCGGCTGCCTCGGCATGAAGTCGGGGACACGCTGCACGAGGCGTTTGTGAGAAGTGCCCACGTACATTCTTCCTTTTCCGGAAGCTCAGCCGTCACGGCTGACAAAGCTGCGGGCGCCAGCACCAGGCACGTGTCCGGGCAGAGCCCCATGTCACAGGTCAGGTAACCAGGCTCCTCAGGGAGGCTTTGCCCTCAACCCACCACCAACCCTAATCTTCCAGATTGGATTCTGGCTACCGCGCCTGCTGGAACGCCCATGCTCCCAGCCTGCTCCCGAGCCTCAGACCCTGGGGGTGGGAGGAGGCGTCTGTTTTCCCTCTGCCTGAAACCCAGATGCAATGTCCGGTGGGGCCGCAGCCACCCCGCACTGCTGAGGATGAACCCACAGGGTGAAGTCGGCAGAGGGGGCGGGCCGAGCACGGCCTTCAGAGTGTAGGCCGGGACGAGGACTCGGGGAGGCAGCGGGGCTGCGTGGGCTTGTGCAGGGCTCACTCCGCCCTCCTGCCCCGGGTGTGAGCGCGGGGGCGGGGGCGGGGGTGGCGCCAGGCAGAGCGGCCTTGCCTCGATGTAGGCAGAGAGGGTCATGTAGATCTTCTCTCGGTACGGGGTGACGCGGTTCAGCAGCAGCGAGTTGTGCATGGAGCTGTCCCACGCGGCCTCAAACTGGTAAAAGGTCCTGGGGGGGGGGGCAGAGCGGAGGTAAGAAAATGACGGGGAGCCCCTCTCAGGTGGGACAACGGGGACATGCAGAAGGACGGACGGACGGAGACGTGTGGGCAGCCCACCGGAAGCACCGCCGGGGCCACAGGTCTGGAGGCCCAGGGGGGCGGGGTCCGGGAAGGGCTGGCCCTTCCTTAGGACTGGGGGGGAGGGGCGGAGATGCCACCGGCGGGGTGAGCCCAGCTGTCGCCTCCGCCGTGGACGGGTGGGGGCATGCGGTGGCCCACGGCCCTCAGGCTGAGGGGCAGGGAGGGTGGAGAGAACAGAAGGAGGGAGAGAGGGCGCGAGGGGCCTGGGGGCAGGAAGAAGCCTCGTCTGAGGGGGGAGGCTCCACGGTCTCTCCTTGGACCCGACAGAGCCTGCCTGGGCCTGCACAGCCCTCCAGGGCCCGTGTCCTCTGTCACCAACTCGCCTTCAGGGGGGACGGGCCCTGGGGGGATGCTGGGAGTGGAAACCAGGTGGCGGACGCAGACCGCTCCGCCCGCTGCCCACTGTGGCCAGGCTGTGCCCTCGGGCGGGGCAGGCAGGGTCTCTTCCCCTGCTGCCACTGCCCACCAGGAAGGGTGCTGAGCAGAGCCTGAGCTGGGGGCCGGCAAACCCCCCGAGGCGGCAGCCACTCGGGCCACCCACGGCCGGGCCCCTGGGCTCTGCCTGCGAGTCGTCAGTGGGGACCGGCCTCCATCTCCCTGTGGCCGCCCCGTGGGCCCCGGGCAGCGCTGCCAGCCTTTGCCTCCCCGCTTTCCTCCCAGCATCCTCACAGAGACGCGGCTGAGGAGCACAGCAACGCAGCAGCAGGGCCGGGGCACAGGCCCCCCACGGCCCAGCCCTGGAGTGCAGAGGGGGTCTGGGAGCCGGGCCGTGCGGAGCGGAGGCAGGGCCGTGGCTGCCCGTCTCTCGGGGGCACAGCCCGGGGGCGTGGGGGAAGCAGTGGCACGGGGTGGGGCCGCTGTCGGGCACAGGCCACTGCGGACGGAGACCTGGAGGAAGGGGCGTGAGGACGGCGGGGTGACGGACAGAGAGCACAGGGAGGAGCACAGGGAGACGTCGGAGGAGAGAGGAGCGGGAGGAGCGGGAGGAGCGGGAGGAGCGGGAGAGAGACGTGAGCTGTACCTAGTGTCACCTCCAAAGGAAACGCTAAAGGCGAGGCAGCAGGACACACGCACACACACAGAAGAGACCACGTGTCAGAGCTACGCCGTCACCCGCCCGGCACGGGCTCCCGGACACGGGCGGACACGCCACCGCAAGCCCCACTCACGGCGTCTGCGGGAAGGGCCTCGGGTCCTTTCCCAGCAGGACCGGGCGGGCCCCCTGGGGCTGTGACCGAGACCTGGAGGGGTGCCGTCCCCCCCAGGGTCCCCCGCACACCTGGGCTCTGTGGGGCCAGGCCTGCGGTCAGAGCCGGAGGCCCGTGCAGCCCAGCTCCAAGTGCCACGTCCCAGCTGCCCCCACCCTGCCCCCGGCCCAGCAGCAGACACCCCTCCCCGCCTCACAGAAATGCCCTGCAGGTTGGCCCGGGGCCCTGCAGCCTGTGTTAGCATCACCACCACGGCCTCGTCCCCCCAGGGTGCTGGGAAAGGCCCCGCCCTGGAGGCCAGGACGGGTGCCCGGCTGGACCCTGGGCCTGGGGTTGGAGAGGCAGGCGCACACGGCCCCTCAGAGGCCCCCAGCTGGGCTAGGGTGGGGCTTTGTCCTGGTCGGATGCTGGTGGCCTAGAATGTCTCATCAACCCTGATTCTGGGGGTCTCCCATGTGGGGTGGGGTGGGTGGGGGACCTTCCTGGGCCTTTCACTGCCCATCCCCCGGCGCCAAGAAGGCCAATCAGACTGGTCCAACCCCACACAGCCACAACGCTGCCCCCAGCCCCACGCCACCTCCTGCAGCCCTCGGCCCTCAGCCAGCTGCGGCTTCACGGAACCAGGGGCCAGACCTGGAGCCCAGGCCCCCGAGGCCTCTGCAGGGGGCGGGTCCCACCCAGACCCCAAGTGAGAGCAGGTGGCAGCGGGTGTGCACAGGGCGGGGTGAGTGGCGGAACGGCAGTCACACGGGACGCCCTGGGCTTGCCGGGCACAGTGTGGGGACCTCAGACGGCGCCCCTCAGTCACGAGGCGGGAACAAAGACCCAGAGCAGCTGGGAGGGTGCGGCTGGGAGGCTACTCCAGGACCCCCACGAACGGCAGGGGTCGTCTCGGCCTCCCTGGGCAGCAGGCCACCCTGGGAAAGGGCCCCCCCACAGCACCCCTTGCTCTGCCCCCCTCGGCACCCAGCCCGTCGTCCCCCAGAGAGAGTGGCCAGGAGGACGTGCTGCCCAAATGCAGGGCCCCTGGGCCTGCCGCGCCTGCCACCACGTGGGGGCTGGTTAGACACTCAGAGTCCGGCTCTGTCCCAGACCCGCGGGACCCACTTGCCCCCCCACCTGCCAGGAACGGGGTCTCAACAAGACCCCATGTCCAGGCCCATCCTGGGGAGGCTGGGGCAGCGCCAGACTGGGCCACCGATTGGAGGAAATCAGACCCCACACTTGGTGGGATGGGGTGGGGGCACCAGGGGCCACCGGGCTCTCCCTCTACGCCACAGTGCGGGAGAGGGCCCCGGGGACCCTTCTGCTCTGGGCAGGAGCGAGGGCCCCTGTGGGGGGGCCGATGGAACGGGGCGGGGGGCTTGAACCCAGCGTGACGAAGCCCCCTCCCCGCCCCCCTCCTGGGACCCGCCCAGGGGGCTCTGCCCGTGTGTAAGGGAGACCCCTGGCACCCTAGTGCAGCCCCTCAGGAAAATGAAGCCGTTCGTATAAAAACACGCTTCTGCCCAGAGGCAATCAATGCCTTTCGAATCAACAAGGAGCGTTTCCCACAAGGCACCGACTGGGCACCGCCGACACCGCCAGGGCTCAGACTCACGGCCACTCCTGTGAGTCCCCCTGTCCCCGGGCCGAGAGCTTCTGTGTGTCACGCTGTGTGATCCCACTGCCTCAGGCAGGGGGTGTGCTAGCCCCACTGTGAGCAGCGAGGAGAACACGGTTCTGGAAGATTCTGCCACTTGTCCACACTCACACGGCCAGCCAAGGTCACAGCCCAGCGGCCTCCGCCCAGTCGGTGCGGCCCCTGGCCCCCGCTCCAGATGTCCGGGATGAGGCCCTCCACCACCATTCCCACCGTCCACTTGTCCCCAGAACCGTCCAGCACAGTGACTCCTGCCCAGGACGGAGGCTGGAGCCTGACTCCGGGGGTCCTGACCTTCGGGGGACAGGGAGACAGCCTGGCGGGTGCAGCGCCTCGGCCTTCTGGGCCCCCTCCCGGACCGGCCAGCGGACCGCCTCCTCCAGCAAGCCCTCCCGGCTTCCTGGGAGAGGCAGGCCCCGCTCCAGCCCCCGCAGGGCTGCGCCCCCTCTGCAGCCACCACCTCTGTGGGGCTCCGCCTCACCAGGCTGGTGTCCCCGGGGAGGGCCTGTCGCAGCCGCTGTCCCTGACAGGTGCAGGTGTGTGCACGCCCTCGGGAACACCGCAGCAGGGACCCTTCACAGTAGCCATCGGGCCAGACCCCTCACAGCCGGGCCTGACGAGGACACAGCCTCAGGCGGTCCTGCTGCGCCCACCTCCCCTGGAACATTCGCACCGGAGGCCGACCTGCCACCCACGTCCTCTGATGGCTGGCCACAGGGCACCCTCCAGGACCACCGTGCAGGCCTGGCCACACCCACAGGGACTCAGAAGGTGATGGCCTTGACCCTCCCCTTGGAACAGACTCGAGCCTCCCGGACACAGTCTGGGCTGGTGACTGCGGCTGTCTACCCCCAGGGGCCTCAACTGGGTTTGGCCGGGAGTCGAGGCCCCCAGCCCAGGAACCTGTGTCTCTAGGGCGTTTGGACCTGGGACCACCCGAGTGAGTCTGGAGCCTGACTGCTCTACCCGCCCCCCTTCCTAAAGGGTGTGAGGCGGCCACAGCAGGGGAGGGGCTCACACCCGGACGGCATGGAGGGGCAGAGGTGGAGGTCGGCAGGGTGGCTCCTGTCTGCTGCTCCCCCCTCCCTCTTTCCTCGGCCACCTTTCCAGGAGCCTGGCCGGCCAGCCTGCATGCGGGGTGCCTGCTGCCCTCCGGTGGGGAGAGGTCAGGGCGGCATGGGGCGGGGGAGGTCAAGGCAGGGGGTGGGAGCCAGCCAGTGTCTACAGGAGGGCAGCCAACTACCAAAGCAGCAAAATCAAGAGTGGAGCCAGAGAGACTCAGCCAGGGAGGAGAAGAAGCAACGAAAAAATCAAGAAGGTGTTCTAAGGAAATGAACTGAAGGAGATGAGGAGGTGGGAGGGAGAGATGCCCAGTGGAGAGGGGTCCAGAGAGCAGAGATGGAGTCTCAGGGCTGGGGCGGGGGTGGGGGGTGCTGAAAGGAAACCGAGGGCACAAATGATACCTAGGCATGTCCGAATCAAGAAACTGCCTGCAAAACACAAACGGTCACAGGTTAGTGCGGCCCTGGGGCAGCGGGGGCGGGGCAGCGGGGGCGGCAGCAGAGGAGCGAGGGCCGGCCCGCTCTGAGCCGGGGGGCTGCAAAGCACGGGGCCTCGAGCAAGCGGGGAGGCGAGGCTGTGGCGAAGCGTGCGGCCAGCCCGAGGCCGAGCCAGGCCTGGGGTCGCTGAGCCTCAGCGTCTGAGGGGGGGGCAGGGCCCCCTGCTCGCCCTCAGGGCAGCGGGTCCATCGAGGGGCTCCGAGCACGTCAGCCAGGGTCAAGGAAGAGGGAGGGCCCGAGGAGGGGCCTGCTGGCCTGGCCAGCCATGCCGCACAGCGGCCCCTGCCCGGGGTCACACACTGAGGAGGGTCCCCAGGCTCTTCCAGGCCAGGTGGGAGGTGGGGCTGCCCCGGACGGGCCAAACCAAGCTCGGGGCCTGCACCCCGACGGTCTACACCTTCCTCTGTCCTCGGCCAGGGCCCTGACCTCAGGTGCCGATGGGGCTGGTGGGCCCCGGGGCCTCCTTGCTCCCACAGCCCCCAGGGTGCAGGGCCGACACCCATCAGTGATGGGTCCAGGGGCCTCCAGGGGCCGGGCGGCCCGAGGTCCAGTCAGGAGCTGCGGCCTCCTAAACCGAGGGCCGAGGCCCCCAGCAGCCAGAAGACCCACACACAACCCTCAGTGCAGGGCGGGAGGCCAGCAGGCAGCGTGTCCACCCCTTCCCTTTGCCCCCCACTCGCTTCCTGCCCGGCGGATCTAGGAGTTGCCAGCAGCCAGGGGAAAGCTGAGGTCGCCCCCCAGGCCCAAAGCGGCACTCCGCATGGCACACAGACCCCTCCCAGGGGGCACATGCCCTCCCCGGAGTCCCCCGTCCAGGGCCCAGGCCAGGCGCCCACATCCCTGCAGCACCCCCGTGTGGATGGGCGCTGAGGCTGCGCTGCCGGGTCCCTGGGTTCGTTCTCACAGTGACAGGCCCACCCTGTGGGCCTCCCCTCCTTGCTACCCCAGGTGTAGCCCCGGCCTGCCTGTCATGGCGCCTTGTCCACGTGAGAACACCCCCCAAGACTCTGTCCCGTCTGGACAGGACTGCAGGGTGAGTTCCTTCCGGAAGGTTCCAGGGCAGGGCTGGAACCAAAGCCTCATCTGCCTCTGTTGGGGTCTCTGCCCCACACCCACCGAGCCACCCTCCTGAGGGATGGGCCCCTCAAGCCCCCTCTCGGAATGTCTGCCCCCAGAGTCAGAAGGATGGGAGGCGATGCCCCCAGGACCCTCCTCCTCCTCATGGATGCTGGCTCTCCCGGGACTCGGGCCTGCACCCTGCGCACACATGCGGCCCCAGCCACGGGAGACACCCACAGCCCCAGCACCGAAGCAGGTGGAGCCCTCAGGAGCGGCTGGTCTGGGCCTGGAGCACCCTGCTCGCCCCCCACAGCCCAGACGGCAGCCCCTCGGACACGGCCGAGCCCACCGACGCCCCCCAGAGCGCGCTCAGCAGTGGCAGTTGTGAGCCCCCAGCGCCCCCACCACCCCCTTGGCTCCAGCGTCTCCCCCTACATCCCCCTCCCTGGCTGGTCGGTCCCCAGAGCCTCCAGCGCCTGTCACTGCCCCAGATGCTGGGACTGCCCAGGCTACGAGACCTCGGTCACTCCGGGGAGTTTGGAAAGGGCTAGCCCAGTGACGTGAGGCGTGACCCGGGCTGCTGGCCGCCAACCCAGTGTGCCCCTGGCCCGACTCCAGGACCCTGGCCAGTTCCCTGCCAGAGGCCACAGCAGCACGGTTGGGAGCCAGGGGACGCTTGTCCGCCCACGGCCCGTGCACCCACCCACCCACGGGACTCCCCAGACAGGACCCCGCTCACCCCCGCGACTGCCCCCAGTGCCTCTGCCAGGCCACCGAAGAAGGGAACGCGCAGACAGGCACCCAGGGACTCGAGGCCCAGCCCCCCGCTGCTCCTGGCCCCTCAGGAGCCCCAAAGGGGCCTAGACGCTTCAGGACCAGACGCCCCAGCCTGTGAGGCCGGGGCCAGCGTGTCCTTGGCAGCCAAGGGCGCTGCAGGCTGACATCGCCCCGCACCCCGGGGTCCCGACCCAGACAGACCCGTCGCCGGGGACTCGGGAGCAGCGCCCGCAGCCCGGGACTCACCGGTCGTCCTGGGGCGGGTGGATGTACCCGGACGAGAGGATGTTGAGGGACAGGATGTTGGGGTCGATCAGGGACTCGTCTGTTTCTGGCGTGTTCCGGATGCGACCTACAGCGAGGGCGATGGGCCCGGGTCACTTCCAGGAGGGCAGGGGGCGCTGCTGGGCCCCTGCTCACTGCCTCTGCCTGGGCCCAGCTTCTGGACCGAGGCCCATCGGGGAACTGACCCCCCACGGGCCCCCAGAGCCTCCGGCCAACGGCCCCATGGTGGCTGACGGCTCGCGGGGGGCTGGGGTGGGGCCGCAGCCGTGGGTCAGGGCACAGCCGGGGCTCTGCTCTGCGGTCCGCCTCCCGCAGGCTAAGCTCTGAGTCCCCCCACCACCGGCCACTGGCACCCCGTCCCCCACAGATTCCAATCGCTCAGCCCAAAATGCACCGGCCCGCCTACCTGCTGGAAAAGGAAACGTTAGCAGGACGAGAAGGAGAAAAGGCTCCCTCTTCTCGTTACACGTTAAGAAACAAAGGGAGAAAAGAAACACCGCCCACGTCATCACACGCTCCTGCCAGGGGGGTCCCCCCGGAGCCCCTGAGCCGCCCCCCGCACCAGGGTGGCGGCCTCCTGCTGATGGCACCCTTGAGTGGACACTGGGAAGAGCCATCCTTTACAGCAAGCAAAGGCAGTGTCTCCAGGAGCCCAAGTTCACAGGACACGGGACGTCACGGGAGCAGCCCTGCACGGACTGAAACACTCGCGGCAGCCCTGACCCCCGGCACTGCCGACGGCGACCTTCCGGGGAGAAGAGCCTGCGTGGGGGCATGACCGCTGAGACTCGGTGGCACTGGGACAGGAGCCCCGGTCTGGTCTGCCCATCCTACAGGGAGAGGCCCCCGGAAGATGCGTCTATGAGCCTCAGAGCGTCTCGGAGCGCCCACCGACCCCGCCCACCGACCTGCAGAAGCCACAAGAGGCCGGGGTGGCCACCAGCCGACCCCCGGGTCTCGGACCGCTGCCTCCAGGGGTGCGAGAGGAGAAACCTCCAGTGTCTGAGCCGCCCAGCACGACGCGGCTCTGTGATGGCGGCCCCCGCAGGCAGCCCCGTTTGGAGTCAGCCCTGCCGCCTGGGCTCTCTCCGGCAGGGCAGGGTCAGAGGCCCAGGGAGACGGGGTGACATGGCCAGGCCACACAGCAGCCGGGGCAGAGCTGCGGGTAGAACCCAGCGGGGATTCGGGCCACGCTCTTCCCACCAGCCTGGGCCCGCGCCCACGGCCAGCTCGCCCCCACTCACCCACGACCAGCTCGCGCACTTCCTTCCAGCGGATGTGGCTGCCCGTCTCGTGCAGCAGCGTCACGGTTATCCGTCGCTGGATGCCCTGCCGGGAGCCAGCAGAGGGGATGGGGTCAGGCGGTCAGGGGCCTGGGGCCAGCGGGCGGGGGAGGGGCAGGAGGCGGGCTGGGGCAGAGGGGCTCTCGCACCTGGTGGAGCAGGAAGGTCCCCACGCACGGCATGCCGCCGCGGTGGTCCACCACCGCAGGGATGTAGCTGGAGAGAGAGGGAGGGGGAGGTGAGGCCGGGGTGGACCCCTCCTGCCGCCCACAGCGCTGCCACGGGCCCCCGAGCAGAAGGGGTGAGCCAGGAAAGTGCTGGTGACGGTGGGGTGGCCGGTCCGTGGAGAGCAGTGTCGGCGGGGCAGGAGCTCCCCTTGTGCCAGCCCCAGGCCCTCTCCGCCCCCCACCGCAGCCCCAGGGCCCCCCCCGGGCGCTCGGGGCAGGGGACACACTCGCCGTCGGCCTCCAGCTCGCAGATCTCGAAGTGGACCAGCAGGTCGTACTTGCAGTGGCGTGGCCCGGGGCAGGGCCGCGTCAGCGTGCTGAGCTTGGTGGCCGGCACTGGGGGCGACAGGAGGGAAGCACAGACTGACGGGAGACCAGACCCACTGTGTGTCTTGGGCTCCCTTGAGGGGTGGGGGCGCGGCAAAGGCAGCGAGGGCACCCCGCTCCACGGAAAACCACCAGCAGCCCCCACCCCCCACCCCAGGACACGCTCGTCCGGGCACAGGCAGGGCCCAGCGTGGCTGCTCGGGATGGGCACGAGCACCCGCCTCTCCGTGCCCCGGGGAGGAGCACGTGGCCACACCCGCTGATGAGAGGGTGGTGGCTGGAGACCCCACGGAACCCCAGTGGGAGCACGTTTGCCCGAGGCCTGCGGCCCGCCGGGACCCCGCTCCACCACACTTGGGCTGCGACCTGCAGGACCTGGCCAAGCACCTCGTTCCGGCTCGGATGAGTCCCGCCCCCACGGCCTGACGGACAGGCTGAGACGGCCCCAGCCCCGCCCTGCCTTCCTCTCTGGGCCCCCACACTTCTGCTGTCGGCTCTGGGGGCCCCCGGGGCACGGGGCAGGCACCGCCGGCCACCACCCGGCTGCTCTGTGCCTGCCTGCCGGTGGCAAACGACACCCCTCTGGGATGTTGTCTCTGCCTGCACCTCGTGCCCAGGAGGGAGCCCCTTCCTTACTCCACAGGGACCCCCACCCCCGAGGTCGGGCAGGCGCAGGGCGGCCCCAGAGCCTGGGCGCACAAGGCCTGCACCGGCACCCCAGGCTGGCACCCCGGCGCCCGCCTACCTGGCTTGGACAGCGGCATGACCCGTGGGAAGTGGCGGCGCGAGGGCCTCAGGGGGCTGTGGAGGAAGCGGCGCTCGCGTGAGGCGTCCGAGGGGGCCTGGGCCGGAGCGGGGAGCCCAGAGCCCGCCCGCCCCCCCCCCAGGCCCAGGCTGGCCGCAAGCCCCTCGACCGGGAGGCGAGGTGGGACCTGAGCACGTCCTTGCAGAGCGGCGGGAACGGGCGCTGCTGGTAGTGGCCGAAGACCTCGAACACCACGGGCTGGCTCTTGACGTACTCGATGAAGGACCGGGTCACCTCCACCGCGATCTGGAGGGCGAGCGCGGGTGGTCGGAGGGCGGCGCCGGCCCCCTGCCCACGGCGGGGTCGGTGCTTGTGGCCCAGGCCCCTGCGGCCCCGCCCGTCCTCTGCCACCCCCTCCCCCCAGTGGACAGAGCACTGGGTGGGCAGCCCTTGTCTCTGTTCCCCGCACAGACGGGGCCGGGCCGCAGGCCGGCTGCCCTCTCACAACACAGAGCCTGACGAGGGGACTGAGGTGACCAGGCTGCCTCTGGGCTCTGGTCTGACCTCTGGGCCCGCTCCCCAAGAGTCGGGGGTCGAACTGTGTCCCCGCCCCCACCCAGCACCTGCACTTAGAAACAAGGCCTTTACAGGGGTCATCAAGTCGGAATGAGGGTGTCAGTATGGCCCTAACCCCGTACGACCGGGGTCCGGGGTCCTTGTGCAAAGGGGCCTTGGAGCACCGAGGAGCAGGTGCAGTGGGGAGACTCTGGGGGGACACGGGGCAGCCGAGGACAGGACCAGGACAGCGCCCCCCCCCGGCCCCTCGCCTCCGGACCGGGGAGGCAGTGAGCTCCAGGGGGGCCCAGTGAGCACCCTGCCACCGCGTGCCCCATCCCCCGACACGGGAGGGCCAGGACAGCCACACTGCCGGAGGTCAGATCACAAACCCAGAGACGGGGCGGCTGAGGTCAGACCCCCGGGCCTGGCCAACGGGTCCTTGCCACAGGAGCAGCCCCCACTGCCGGGGTACCCCGCTCCCCGACGCTCTCCGGAGTCTCCCCAACCACGGCACCGCCTCTTCCCCCCGATGCAGGTGCCTCGCCCAGACCACGGTCACCACAGACACTTGGTGTCCAGGGTGCTGGAGGCTCCCCGCTGGGGGCTCTCTGGACTTACTGCCCCCACCCTAGTCTTCTACCCAGCGAACGCCCGCCTGGTGCCGGAGGCCCTGCGTGCACACGCCCGGGCTGCGTCCAGCACCCGCTGGCGCCCAGAAGACGGGGAAGGAGCCGGGGAGAGACGGGTGCGCGTTTCAGGGAGGCCTCGCGGAGCCGGACCCCGGAGGGCCCTGCAGCGGGCGGGGGGGGGGGGGGCCTCTGAGGACGTACATTCTGGACGTGGTAGAAGCCGAGCGGGGGGCCCCGCCCCGTGTTCTTCAGGGGCTCCGTGGAGAAGGCCTCGTCGTGGCGATGGATGAAGCTGCAAAGCGGAAGGATATGTTTGGCCGGGTCCCTGGGACGCAGCTGGGCGTTGTGTGGAGCCCGCCCGCCCGTCGCCTCCCCGCCGCAGGGCCCATGCCGGCGGGCGGAGGCTCACTTGAACTGGCAGAAGATGTCGGCGTACTCCGCGGAGATGCTGGACGCCTGCAGGACGGTCACGCGGAAGGTGAAGGTGCTGCCCAGGCGCAGGTGGTCCAGGGCGGCGTCCAGGGGCCCGTCCAGGGCGGCCTTCTCGGGGCTGTCGAGCAGCAGGCTTTCTGGAGGCAGCGCTGTGGGGAGCCCGGGACACAGGCAGGTGGCAGGACCCGGGGGGCTGGGGCCGGGGCCAGACCCAGAGCCTATGCAGCCTCCCTCAGGGGCCTGATCCTAACGGCCCTGGGCGGAGGTACCCCCCCCAAAGGGCCGCCCTGTGGGCGGGGCCAGTTGGCGGAGGCCCGCCCCCTCCCCGGGCCTCCCCAGGACCTACCCGAGCAGGTGTTGTTGTTGACCTCGTCGGCAGAGGGCCCCACGTCCGCGCCCTGGCCCTGGCCTTCCACGATGCGCAGCTCTTCCTGGGAGGTCCCGGAGCGCGACATGCCCCCGGCCTGGCAGCACTCAGACTGGAACTGCGTGGGGCGGGGCCGAGTTGCGGAAAGCTGGCTCGGGGGAGGCCTGTGCCAGCCAGAGCTGGGCGGGGCCTTCACAGACACGCCCCCTAGCCTCAGGTTCCCAGGCTGTCCCGGCCCACCCACGCTCCACGGGGGGGGGGGGGGGGGTGGCGGGAGAGGCCGTCGGCTCTGCCCCAGCCCAGGGCCCTCCCTCAGCCCCTCCTCCCTGGGGGCTTGGTTCTCGGGGTCCTTGCCCGCCGGGTTCTCTGGCCAGGGGCACACGAAGCCTCCCGGCGGCCCTCTCCACCTTTGCCCCTCGCCCCTCCCGTGCATCCCCAGCACCGCCCAGCCCCCCTGTGAGAGGGGGAGAGGGAGCGTGGTGGCGGAGGGAGCAGACGCTCCGCCCTGGGCTCCAGGCGTCCGACACCCAGGTTCAGGACAGGGTGGCGGGTGGCGGGCGGCCAGTGGGGGTGCAACAGGAAAGAGCCGCTGGCCCGGTACCTTCTCGAAATGCTGGTCATCAAAGGAGATTCTGGCAGTTCCCGACTGGCGGACACCCGAGCCGTAATCTGGGGCCTCTTCATCGGCTGCCGCAGGACCGAGCAGATGGTCAGGGCCCGGCTTGCCCCCAGGGGGTGTGGCAGAGCCCGCCCCGCCAGACCCTCCTGGTTTCACCGTGGAACGGCACCTGTCCCTCTGCCAGAACCCTCGCAAACCACCACGACCCCCAACCTGGACACAGCGCCCCACACGCTCCCGCACCCCCGTCCTCCGCAGAGGTCAGCAGCTTCCCACTGGGACAACAACATCCAGACCCCTTTCCTGTCGCCTGCAGGACCCTGAGACCTCCCTTCTTCTGCTGGTGTCCCTGAGCCCCAGCTTCAGCCACTCTGGTTAGCCGTCCCCCCAGGAGGCCTTGCAAACCGGGGGGCCTGCTCTTCTGTTCGGGGGTGCCAGCACCCTGAGCTCTCCAGCCTGGCTGCCTGTGGGCGAGTCCCACCATTGCCCTGGCCAGCCCGGGGCTGTGCACGGTGGGGCACAGGGCTCCATGCAGGGTGATCAGGGGGGCTGTCAGCAGCCGTGGCCGGGGGTGGGGACAGGTGTGACTGCTGTGACCACGGAGGTGGGGTTCCTGCTCTGGGTTTTTCCTACATTCCTCCTTTTCCACCAGGGCCACGAGGCAGAGTGCGTCAGCTGAGGCCCAAATACAGGCAGTGTCACCCCATAAAGCAGCCTGCCCAGGGGGACCCCACCCAACTGGGACGGAGCCAGTCAGGAAGAATGAGGGAGAGCCGCCCAGCCCGCAGGGACAGGGTCCCCTCGAGGGGTGAGGATGGCACCGGGTACTCCCAGCATCCCTGCCCCCCCCCCAGTGCCATCCTCGCTCCCCCCAGGCTCCCCCTCCTCTGCAGGGGCCCTGGGGGCTCACGTGGCTGGGGGGGGGGGTGCCTGTAAAGAGGAAGGGCCGCGGCAGGGGAGGGAAGGCTGACCATCACAGCAGGAGCCCCAGCCCCAGGTCGGCCACTCGGGCTCCGAGCCTGTATTCTGGAATGATCCCTCACGCCCTGAGTGAACTTCGGCAGGAAGTCCACGCTGGATTAATGGGGGAGTGAACCAAGCTGGGGGCCCAGGGGAGGGGAGGGGCAGTGGGAGGCATCCCCCTCTGCAGCGAGGCCCCCCCGCCCCAGGACTGAGGCCAAGGGATCCAAAGGAGGGGTTCCCGGGACAAAGGGGGGCTCCGAGGGCCACTGTGGGTGGGTGGGGCAGCCAGTCTTGGGGGGGCTCAGAGAGAGCGAAGGGCGAGTTAGGAGAGTGCCCAGCCCTGCCCTGGGCTGGGGTGTCTGTGTCCGCCTGGGGCTGCCTGAGGGGAGGAGGCGCCCTGAGCCAGAACCGGCTCGACAGCCCTGGGCTTGGCCTGCACAGCCCCAGTGGGCCCCGTCACCCTGGGAGAGTCCGGGGGCCCGAGCCAGGAGCTGGGCATCAGGGCTTCTCCTGGAGTCCCCACCTGGGGCCAGCAGCCAGGGGAGGGCCCCTGGGGGAGGCTGGCTGCTTGCTGACCACCATGCAAGGCCCATGGAGGCCTGCGCCCCGGGGCCCCCACCTGTGAAGGAGCCCGTGGCCCCGCACACACCTGAGATGGCCTGGACAGCCACTCGCAGGAAGCCCTTCACCTCGCCCTTCTCGCTGACGATGGCCACGCGGTGCACCAGGGGCACGGGGTACAGCAGGTTGCTCAGGTACACGAAGGCCCTGGGGGAGGAGAGGCCGCGGTCAGGGCCGGCCCGCGCGCCTGTGGGCGGTGGTGGCAACAGCGCGGCCGAGCTCACGACACAACACTGCGAAGCGGAGCGGAGCGTGGGGGCCGGGCAGCAGGCGAGGGCGAGGACGGGCGGGGGTCCACGGCAGGCGGAGGTGCTCAGAGGACGTGGGAGGAGGAGGCGGCGGTGGTGAGGCCCGTGCACAGGGGACAGAGGCGTGGTCAGCAGGCAGGGGCCACACCTGCGGACGGGCGAGGGGGCAGCTGAGGGGTGCAGCCTGCCTCAAGGAGGAGGACCTGGGGACCTGGCCCCGCTGCGCTAGGACGCTGGCACTGGTGCTCCGGCAGTCCCCCGACACCTGCCCGCTTCCCTGCAGCCCCTGAGGCTTGAGGGCCAGATGCCGGAACAGGGCTCGAGGCTCCTCCTGGTGAGGGTGAGTGGGCCCTCTGCAGGGTCAGCCAAGATGGGACCGGCCCCGGCCCACGGCCCGGGGAGGGCTGGCCGGACGGACATCCCCAGGCCCCACGGCACCGCCTGCTGTGACCCCGCCAGCTCCCCACAGAGTGCCCAGAGCCCTCCTTTCCCCCGGCAGTGCCAGCTGGAGTCAGGACAGGCTGGACAGAGACCGAGTCACCCAGGCGCCGCCACAGTCCCCAAGCTCGTCCATGGGCAGGGGTGGCACAGGCAGCCAGGAGGACAGATAGGACCTGGAATGCCTGGTGCTGCCCTGGGTGGGTGGGGGCTGGCAGGGAGGAAGTCTTCCCGCTGTTCATGGGCACCCCGCTACAGAGAGGGCCTGCCCTGCCCCTCACACTCCAGCTCAGGGCCCTGCCTCCCGTGGAGCCCACGGCGGCTCCCGCTCCAGCCCCGAGGTGCAGACCTCTATAACCCTGAGCTCCCGTGGAGCCCAGGGGTGGGGAGCCACTGGCGGAGGGGCAGGCTTTGACAGAGGAGGGAGGGAGGTGTCGGGGAGGAGGTGCCCAGAGGGGCGCGGGAGGCCCAGCCTCTGCAGGGGAGAAGGGCTGCAGCTGCAGCAGCAGGGTGGGGGTGTGGGGGACGGGGAAGGGAAGGCTGAGCCTGCTGGGCAGGTGGGCCTTGGCCCCCAGGTGCATGTCCACGAGCAGGACACAGTGGGGAGGAGTTGGGGGGTGTCACCTGTCACCCTGCCCCTCCCGCGGCTGCTCCAGGGTCTGACAGCGCCCGAGCTGAGCCACTGGCCTTGCTTCCCACTGCGACCCAGGACACCGTGCTGGACGCTGCTGTGACAGTGGACAGACAGGGCCATGCTGGGTACCCCGACTCTGGGGCCTGGCGCCCCCTCAGGTGGGGCTGCTGACCTTGACTCCCCGCTGGCCAGCCCTCCCCCAGCAGGTCCAAAACCTGAGCACCATCCACCCTTATCCTCCAAACACATTGGTTCCACTTCAGAGGCCTCTGAAGTCCGTTGGCGGGTCCGTTACCACCAGCCACCCTTCTGCTCGCCTGCGGCCCCCACACCTGAGGAGACTTGGGGTGCACATTGGACCCCACCCTCAGAGACATCCAAGTTCCTTGCTTCACCCAGCCCAGCTGCCCAGCTCCCATTCCAGCCACACAGGCCCTCCGTCCATCCCTAGCCCTGGCCACGAGGGGAAACTAAGGCCCAAAGAGCGGTAGCCCCTCTAAGGGTGTCTACCAGGCAGGGACCGGACAGGGCAGGCTGGTGGGCCGCTTCCAGCCCCTGTCTGGGGATGGGGACAGTGGCAGCCTTCCCTCCCGGGCACCTAGGCGCCCAGCCAAGGGCCTTTGTTTGTGACTGGGTGGGGGGCAGGGGGCTGCCACGAGGCTGGAGGGGGAAATGGAGGAAGCCCAGGATGCAGGCTGAGGGGCCAGTGCGGACCCCACTCCGCACTCCTCTGCCAGGCCCGTGCAGTCCCACCGCACTGGTGAGGGCTAAGGGGGCCAGGCAGGACAGCCCGTCCCTGCAGGGCCCCTGAGCCCCACCCAGCCCTCCAGCCCCACCCGCCATGGGGCAGGGCCCACTGCAGAAATCCAGGTGTTGGAGGCAGAGAGACAGAGAGACGTGGAGGAGGCTCCTAGGAGCCCCAGGCGCTCACAGAGGGGTCACAGCTTGCCAGCTCCCACCTGCACGCTGCAGGGAATGCACGGGAGGACCTTCGTAGGGACTGGGTGAGGGCACGAGGGCCCTTCCGCAGTGCAGCCCCAAGGAAGGGGGCCCGGGGCCCCCAGCCAGCAGGGAGAGCCCAGATCAGGGCCACCTCAAAGCCCCTGGCCAGCCCAGGGCTGGTGTCCAGCGGCCCCCACATCCCCAATACTCAGATTGTACCCTTGGCAGCCGGGGCTCACTGGGGGCCAGCCCCGGGACCTTTGCTCCTGCCACACCCAGGGCGGGCGGTGCGCCCACTCCTCCTGGACACCAAGATGCCCACCCTTCACACGTCGGCACCGCAATTGGCGGGACCAACCTGCAGCCCCTTCGGGTGCACAGAGCACGCCCGGGACCCGCAGACCCGGCTGCCGCGCTGGGGCCGCGTCCAGAGGAGGCAGAGGACACTGTGCGGCACCTTCCTCCTAATCCCGGTCCCCTCGGCGACAGTGACAGGCACACTCCGTCAGAAGGGACCCTGGGGCCCGGAGGCCATTGCACCGGCCTCAAGGGACGGCAAGCCGGGGTGGAAAGACCCCACAGCCCGTGCAGAGCCACCCCGATGGACAGCACCAGGACGTGAGGGGCAGGACACAGTGCAGAAGCCACCGGACATTGGCAGGGCCACCACGGGGGTCAGATAGCCCCTGCCGGGAGGCCCTGCCCATACATGGGGCAGGTAGGGGGCAGCTCTCAGCCCCTCCGGCAAAGATTCAGGCTGCGCAGCCCGGGGTGCAGGGCGCACCCCATCGAGGTCTGGCCTCGACAGCCCCGAGGGCAGAGGGACACGGGGCAGGTGGGCACTTTCCCTCCCGTGGGCTGTCACCTCTCCTCCCCCCTTCCTGGGACCTGTTGGCCCCTTGCCTTCCTCTGTGCGCTCCCCTGCACCCAGCTCCTGAAAGCGGTGGTCCAGGCACGAGGGACCATGGGGCACAGCAGTTCCTCTGCCCAGTCAGCCCGCCCCCCAGCTCACCCAGCACCCCAGACTGCCCGCGGCAGGAGACCCGGGTCGGGACAGGACTCAGGAGGCCCGGGCGGGGGGCCGTCCATGGAGGGGAGCGCACCTTGAAGCAGGCTGGACCCGCCCAGAGAGAGGAGGCGGAGGCGCGGAGGCGGAGCCGAGTGGTGGCGGGAGGGAGGAGGCAGCACGGGCCACGAGACTGGCGAGGCGCAAAGACGCATGCTGGGCCAGGAAAGCCTTTCCGAAGGGAGACGAGTGGGCGCCCCGTGTTGCTTAAGCTTTGGAGAGGGAGCCAGCAGCTACCGGAAGGGTTAAAGGAGACCACGGCCGGGCCTTCTGAAGGCCCGGCCCGCACAGCTGCTGAGCGGGGAAGCCAATTCTTGCCAAACGAAAAGATCAGGACATTTCCAAAAGAAGCCCCTGGCACACCGCCCTAGGGCAGGGCCGGCCTCTCGTGGGCAGCTTTGCTTTGGTTTGGTCGTTTCGTGACATCACAGGGCCACAGAGGGAGGTGTCGGAAGGACCCAGCTCTTTCTAGCCGAGACTGCAAGAACCCCCACCCTGCTCCTCCCGGTGTCCTTGCTCCCCTGGGCCCTGTCCCCATGCCTGCCTGTCCCCGGAGTGAGGCCTGGCCCTAGCGGCCAGGGCGTTCGGAGAGGCTGCCGCTCCCTGCGGGGCTCTGCAGATGGAAGCCCAGGCCAGGGCGCCCCCGAGGGGGAGGGGCACACAGGTTCGTCCAGCGTGTCACGCGTGGAACCCTGGCTGGAGTAACCCAGGACGGGTGCCCCCGGTGGCCTGCTTCCTTCCGAGAGGGCCGCCCCGGGCCGCCCCGTGCCCGCCCCGCTCTGTGGGTTTGCCGCAGCCCACAGCCCTCGGCGCTGGCGCTCGAGGTCAGGACTACCAGCGCTCCCCTCTGCCTGGCCCCAGGAAGCCACCTCACACCCTAGGATTGGGAGCTGTTGAGACTGTCTTACACCTCCTTATATCGGGACCTGTAAAGTCCGCGTTCCATGAGCTGTGTTTCCTCCCACCACAGTGGGCTTCCGGACCTTTCCTTCGTCAGGCAGGCTTCCCTCCCTTCTGGGTGATAACGGAGGGGAAGGTGGCCCTCTCTGCTCCCCACGCCCCCCGCCCTCACCTGCAGGGCCTCTGCTCCACCCAGGACACAGCAGCTGCTCCCCTCTGCAAGGGGCACGGCCTGCGAGGGCCCAGGGCCAAGTGCACGCCCCTGTCTCTGGCCGTGGTGGCCTGGGAGGTCGGAAGGACACGCCACCCTCACTTTAGACAGACACAGGTCCGAGGGAGACAGGGTCCGCAGGGCCCCGCAGCCTCGGGGGAGGCCTTCCCCCTGCCTGGGCAGCACCGGCCCTTCCTCCCTGCCTGCAGCACGCCCCCTGCCCAGGGGAGTCCCCCCAGAGGCCTCCATCTCTTCGGGAAACAGGGGAGCATGGGGAAGCGGCCGGAGCTGGGGGTGGGTCCAACTCCAGGGCCACAGGACCTGGGGGGTGGCCTGCCTCCAGCTTCCCGCAGGTCCCCTGCAGGGACCCTGCACAAGCACCTTTCCTGGGGTTCCAGCAGCCACCCCCCAGGTTCTAGGGCCCCTCTGCCATGTAGTCCCCCCTGCGCGGAGCTGGCTGGTGGCCACGCTCCGGGGTGGTGGAGGCCTCGCGCCCCCTCGGGCCCCTCCTTGGACGCCAGCCCCCGAGCCCGGGGCCAGGCCCGGACGGCGGTCAGACCGTGCCCGCAGCAGTGCTCCTGCGCCAAAGAGCTGGCTCCTTCCCAGCATGCCGTCCTCGGCCTCACCAACCTTCCTACTAAACTGAACAGGGGGGGCCGGTCGTAAAACGGGTCCCGGCCGTCGTGAAGCCCGTGCTCGGGGAAGACGTCGTCCTCCAGGTCCTCCTCCTCCTCCTCCTCCTCCTCCTCCCCCAGGCTCTGCTCCTCGGCAGGCTCGGTGGCGTCGGAGTCGGGGCTCGAGGAGGTGGGGGAGGGGGTGAGAGCAGCCATGCGCGCGCTCATGCACGTGTTGAGAAGAGGGTAACTGCTGCAGCCAGAGATGACTGAGCTGGGGTTAGTAGGACAAGACAGAGAGAAGTTAACACCAGCCACGCGCAGGGCGCACGGGACGGGGGCTCCCGGGAGACCCAGACCAAACACACAGACCACCAAAGACGCTGCCTCAAAAGACAAGGACTGAGACTGCACCCCCCCGCCCCCGTCCCAGGCTAAGAAGGAAACTGCATGTGTGGCCAGTAGAAGGTTCTGGAAGGTTCTGGAGGCAGCAGTGGTGTGATTCTGGCCTGGTGTGGCTGAGGTCGTATGAGGACCTCATGTGCTGGGCCACGTGGAGGCCTCTGAATGCCATGCCCCATCTCGTGGGGTGCAGGGGCTGGGCCAAGACCCCAAACCAGGGCAGGGAGCCATGGGACTGAGGCTCTGGGGTGACATGGCCCTATGTCCCCGCTCACACCCCACAGCCACCAGGTGACCCAGAAAGTCTAACTAAGCCTCACACATTCACACACCCACGGACCCGTGGGACCTGGTGGCTACAGCCCACAGTGGGTGTAGTGGCAGTGATGAGACCCCTCTGTGGCCCCTTCGACAACGGGGCCCACTGATCAGGCTGAGGACAAGGGCGGGGGAGGGGGACGGGAGCAGGCATCTCAGTGGCTCCTTCTCATGGGGGTGAGGGCCCAGCTGGGGCTCCATCTTGGGAGGAGGCCGATCCTGCCCGCACTGTGGCCCCTCTCCCTCCCTCTCTCTCTCTCAGTCTCTCCCCATCTCTCTCTCTGTCTCCCAGCCCAGGGAGGGAGGGAGGGAGGCACCCACCTGCCCACCAGCCGGAACCAGGGGAACCGGTCGTAGAAGGGGTCCCCGCCAGTCACCACGTTGTCGCAGTCCTCGATGACGCTCGAGGGCACCTCGGCCGCCCGGTCGTACATCTCTCGCATGAGATCCAGGCGTTGCCTGCAGGGGCGGCGGAGGTCAGCGTGGGCCCGTGGGGTGGCCACCCGGCGCCCCTCCCCCTGGGACGGCGGGCTCGGCCGTGGCCACAGCATCCCACTCAGGGTCATCTGAGGCACCAGCCGGCTTCCTGACAGACCCCTCGTGGTCCCCAGAATCGGTCAACCGTGAGCAAAGGACTTCCAGTTAAACCTACAAGGTCACCACTAACTCCTCCCAACTGCGGTCAGGCGACAGTGAGGTGGTTTCTGCCGCAGGATGGCCAGGAACCAGTGGTGGGGTGGGGGGGGACACGGAACGGGAGGTGGGGGTGGGGGTGGGGCGAGCCCACGCGGAGGGGCGTGGGGAGCTCAGGACGCTCTGGGAACGAAGGGCAATTTGGTGACAGGGTGCAGAAAACGGCCCTTGAACAATCACTACCCCGGGAAAACCCACACGGTGAGGAGGAGAGGAGTGGGGTCGTCTCCCTCCAGGGCTCAGGTACGACGGAAGGTGGGCCTTTGTCCAATGGCGGGCAGCAGCCCCCGAGACGGGAGAGGGTGGTGGGTGAGAGTTTGTGTGAGTGCGTGTGCCACCAACGTGTGAGTGAGTGTGATCCTGACGGGGGAGGGCTGGTGCGTGAGTGTGTGTGAGTGTGAATGTGACTGGGGAGAATCGGTGTACGAGTGTGTGTGTATGTGTGTGTGATGAGCCATACAAGAAAGGAAGGTGTGGGAGAGCCTGTGGGTGTGAGTGTACAAATGTGAGTGTGTGAGTGCTCCCCGTGCTGTGTTAATTCTACTTCTAATTCTCTGTATTCGATGGTGTTCTGACACCTCTGGGGACTCGCTGGCTGGGGAAGATGCGTGCCCCGGGCTAGCCAGTCCCCAGACAGTGGAACCCTGGGAGTGAGTTTCACACATACACCAGCAGGCTCCCTGACCCCGTAACCCCGGGGCCAGGCGCCAGGCAGCTAGGGGCAGACCTGCGCCCCAAAGCCCGCCAATCATCTCAGCTGGCCCGTCCTAGCTGCTCGCCCCGCCCGCCTTGCCAGTGGAAACCTCGGTGGGGGCCATGGCCCAGGCCTGTCCCTCACCCCCGTCCCCCTCCAGCCGCCCTGTGCTCCCCTCCAGCCCCATGTGCTGGCCTTCCTCTCGTTTCTGGGGACTGTGGACAACGTGAAGCTTTTCTTCAGTGGCGCTGGCCTGTTGTGTCTCCCTCAGTCACATTTATAAAATAAGGGCTGGACACATGTCACTGTGAGCAAGCAGGGACCAGGGAGGCCGACCCTGGCAGCCCAGGTGGGCCTGTCCCCTGCACCACCCCCCTGCAGCCCCGCCCCACCGAGGCGCCTGCGTAAAGACACACTAAGCATCTCCACTGCGCGGGTCCGGGGAGAACACGGGCTCTGTGTGAGGCCTGTGCACTCTTCGCTTCTGATTTTGAGAGACGAAGACGGGGAAAAAAGCCGCCCTGAGACGTGTGCGCCGGGAAGCCGACGCCCACCCCCTTTCAGTGGCTCCCCGCACCCAGCGCCACCTCAGCCCCCACCCGCCGCCACACCTGAGCTTCTCCAGTGTCCAGTAGTGGGTGGCCCCATTCTTCTGGTCCTGCACCTCCACGGCCACGATGGTGCGGGGGAAGGGGCGTGTCTCCCGGTCTTTGGCAGCCTCCGGGGGCAGCAGGTCCGGGGGCAGCGGGGAGTAGAGTGTGTCCGTGAGGAGGACGAACTGGAACTGGACCTGTGGCAGGCACCAGATGCCCACTCGTCAGCCCCGTGGCGGACGGGACCCAGGGCCCCAAGGGCTTCCTGTCCACCTCCCCAAGGTCACGGCTGCGCGTGGGGATCTCCGGCCCGCCTTCGAGGAGGAGCCACACCCGATCACCTCCTCACCTGGGTCACTCCCTGCCTCTCTCCTCCAGCCACCCTCCAGGGGCCCCAGTCAGGCAGTGCCCCCCACCCCACCACCCCCAGGAGCGGAGGAGCCCAGAGTTGGGTCCAACTGCAAGCAGGACGGGTGAGCCCGCCCTCCGAGACGAGGCGGCTAGAGGGGCCCACCTTCTTCTTGAGCTCGACGCTGATGGCGTTGGCCTCCTTGAGGAAGATGGCGTTGCCCCACAGCAGGTCCCGCAGCGACGTGAACTGGTACCACTTCCACTTGCGGAAGGCCCAGAGCGCCAGCTCGCACTCCCTCTCTGTCCACTGGACTGTGGGGAGAGGCCTCGGGGTCACCGAGGAAACCCCGGGACAGCCCTCACTGGGCTGGGCTGGGCTGGGGGCTGAGTCTGGGCCCTCCCTCCCACCCAGAGCCCCCGCCTTTTGGGTAGTCGAGTCCAGACAAGAGGAGACCAAGGTCACATCAGCACAGAGATGCTGCTGACCCGCAGACCAGAGGCTGAGCTGGACGTGAACCCCATGGCCACCCTTAGGCCCCACAGCAGTGCGAGGTCAGCCGGCGGGCCACCCCAGCTGATGACCAGAAAAGGAGTCCCGAGGGGAGGAGCAGTGAGCTCATTCCGGGGGAGGACCAGCCCCTGTGGGCAGGACCCGGGTGAGTGGGCACAGGACGCCTATCCTGTCCTCCCCCTGGTCCAGGCTGCTGCCTCCAGAACCACACGTGTGTGCACACACATGTGGGGATGCTTTTCTGCTGCGGCACGGCCTCCCTGAATCCTGTCTCCCGGGGACGAGGCCTCTCCCCGAGTGACGGGGGCACCCCAGGGAGCAGGTGCACCTTCTGGGAGCACCTTCTGGGAGACCAGGCTGGGGAGCCCTCACCTTCATCCTCCGGCTCCTCCTCCTCCTCGTTCGCCTCTGGGAAGAGCCTGGAGTCCATCTGCCTCTGCAGCGCCTCCAGCTTGCTCTCATAGTCCTGGGGGGGAGGCAGGGCCCGGGCTCCGTCTGCACCCTGCAGCCGTGGCCCCTTGCCTGCCCAGCACCGGACTCGCCCCACCACAGCGACAGCCCAGGAAGCTGAGAGTCGGGCTGTTTGCAAAGCAGAGACCCAGCCACCCCACCCAGGTGTGGTGTGGGGCCTGTGGGGCAAGGGAGGTTTGGGGGTGGGGGGGTCTGTGGGCCTGGAGGGGCCGCCCTCACCAGCCTTTGCTGCTCCAGCAGGTAGGTGGCCTCCTCCCGCTCCCGGCGGTACTGGTCCTCCAGCTCCTGGAGCCTGCGAGAGTCGGGGGGTGACTGGGCGGGGTGGGCAACACGGGGTGGGGGGCGGGTGACCAGGTGGGGGGGATATGGGGCAGCTCGGGCTGTGCGGGCAGGCCCCCCGTGGCGTCACCTCTGCTCCATCTCCTGCTTCATGTCGATGCCCTGCTTCTCCAGCAGCTCGCGCTGGGCGAAGGCCCAGTCCACGGGCTCGGAGGGTGTCTCTGCGCAGGGCGTGCGCTCTCGCTCCTGCCGCGCCTGCTCGGGGTGGTTGAACCGGAACACGTGGCTCTTTCCCATGATGATGCGGTTTCCTGGGGACGGGGGGGGGGGGGGCGAGCTGGACCAGGGGGCCTGCAGCCTCAGGGGCCTGGGGGGGGCGTGCAGGGGCGGGGGAGGGAAGGCTCCCAGCACTGTGCACGCCAGGAACTGCCCCAGGGCCGCAGCCCCCTGGCACTCCCCCCTCCCCCCACCAAGGTCTGACCGGGCCTCCTCACTCCTCACTCATCCCAAATCCCCTCCCTGGCCCCACCCCTTTTGCCACCCTGGGGGTTTGCAAAGCACACTCCTGGGGCTTCTCCCACATCCTCATCTGTTCCGTGGGCCCCTGGGTGCCACCCTCATGCCAGCCTCACCCCCCAGCCGGGTGCCCTGACCAGGCAGGCACCACCAGCAGAGAGTGGGGCGGGACTTCCTGCCAGCCCTACCTGACCGCAGGATGCTGGGCTCCGTGACCTTCTTGCCATTGACATAGGTGTCTGCCCCCTCACAGGGCTCCAGGGTCACCACGGCTACAGGACAGATGGGGCAGAGAGGGGACTGTCATCGCACTGCCATGCCCTCCGCCCACCTGCAGGGCTCGACTCCCCTGGCCGCCCATGTGCAGCCACCGCCACCACTCCTCCTGTGGCAGCCAGGCCGGACTGTGGGCGGCACCTTGTCTGGGCCCTGGAGAAGCTTGGGGGGTCGGGTGTCACACTGATCAACACATGAGGAGAGTGGTGCCCGAGGTGGGGGTGCTGTCAGAGAGCCAGGAGCCCGTGCTGGCCGACCACCCACCCTGTCGGGGTCTCCAGGAGGGCATGGATGGAAAACAGGGGCACCATGTCCCGGGGAGTCCTGGAGCCCCTCTGGAGAGGGCAGGCTTTGGGGACAGAGAATTCTGGGAGAGCCAACATCCCCCGTATTGCTTCAGGCTACCACCCAGAGGTGTCCCGGTCACAGAGCAAGTAATGAGATTCTGGCCCAGCAGCTGCGGCCCGGAACATCACACCCCAGACAGGTCCCGTGCCCCGGGCCGGTGGACAGGCAGGGTAAGGCACAGGTGACCACCCCACAGCCAGCAAGAAAGCTCGGCCCAAAAATAACGCTCCACCCTCCACTGGCTCGCTCCTCAGGGCTTGCTGTCCTCCCGCCCAGGAATAACACCCCGACGCCTCGGCACGGGAGAGAGAACCCACGCCCAGGCCAGCACCAAAGCCTCTTCTGACGGAGGGGCTCCCGGGTCGACAGGGAGCTGGGAGGCGAGCCCCAGCCTGGGCCGACCCCGCAGGCCCCCTCAGGCCGGACACGCGGCAGCACCCGGTGGGGGCGGGGGCAGCCGTACCTTCACTGCCCCCTCTGGAGTCGCTGCGGAAGACACAGTGCTCCTCCTTGATGAAGTGCCCACTCAGGACGATGTCCTGCCGCCTCTCCCCGTCCTCCCGGCCCACTCTGCGGGGGGCGGGACAGAGGCTCAGTCAGTGACAACCGGGCCGGGGCTCCCTCCCCACTCCCCCTGCAGCCTCCGGGGACGACCAGCTGGGCTGTTATGGAAAACACCCAAGACGCACATGAGTGGGGGCACGGGGGATGCCCCCAAACATGGGAGCCATGCAGCCCAGAGGAGCTGGAAGCATCGGGCTCCAGGAGCAGGGATGGATCCTCACCCCCACCCCCCTCCACCCTACCTGTGAGCCCGTCCCCCGACCCCACCTGGTGAGCCCGTCCTTGATGTAATAGAGGAGACACTCGGACATCAGCGGGTCCTCGTTCAGATTGACGAGATGCGGTGTCTGGGGTGAGAGGGGGGGTCAGCTGCTTTGCAGGGAGCGGGAGCCCAGCACTGGCCACCTACCCGACCTCTCTCCCCATGCGCCAGACCACCACCCGCCCTGGGTCTGGCCTCGTGGAGGACACAGTGTCCTCCCAGGCTGGCAGGGAAGACAGGACACATGAAGGAAAAGGTCCCTGAGGAAGAGCCTTTGGTGGGCACCCCAGAGCCTTGGGCACGGGGACAGCCAGGTGGCTGGCTGGGTGGGTGCTCAGCCTTGGCACTCAGGGAGCTGGGTTTCAGGAGCAGCTGGGAGCTGAGCTCTCAGCTGAGGGCCCAGGGGCACTTGGGGTGTGGTGGGCCCTCAGACATGCAGGGTGCAGGCTGGGTCCCCACACTGGCCCCGTGCCACATCCCATGAGGTCCAGGGCACCCAGGAGCTAGGGCTCCCGTGGGTCCTCAGTCCAGACCTCGGCTCCTATGGCTCTAAGGGCACCCTGTGGTGCGCCCCCTCCTCCCAGAGGTGTAGAGGCCCTTCAAAAGGCTGCAGGCGGCCCAGCCACATTCCACCCACGGCAGCCCCACGGAGCCAGGACCTGCTCCTACCTTTTTGGGAGAGAACACACCCAGGGTGCCGCCGTCCTCCCTCATGGCCACACCCATCTCAGCCAGCAGGGCTTCCCTGGAGGACAGAGTCGGGGTTGGTTCACGCCCCAAGAGGCCACAGGACCTGCTGCGTCCCCAGCTGGATGGACCAGGAGCCAGTAGGGCTCCAGCCGCACAGCCCGTGCAGCGCCCAGGTACTGTGACCCATGTGGTCAGTGAGTTAAGGTGTCTGCTCGGAGGGACTGATCACCCGGTCAGGGACCAGGTCAGTGAGATCACAGTGGCCGGAGGTGGGGTCCCTGGGAGGGAGGGGCCAGCCCCGAGTCCCCACTGCCCACCTCTCCATTCGAATGGCTTCCGTCCGCCGCAGCTTTTCCTCCCAGGTCTCGTTGAGCTCGGCTATGATCTTCTCCGTCTCCTGTGGGGAGACACAGCAGAGAGAGTCAGGGGCCGGGCCGGTCTGCAGGGCACCAAGTCCCCAGTGCCCAGTGCACCCTGGCAGCACGGTGCATGAAGGGTCCACAGCTGAGCAGTTAGTGTGCTCAAAACCACGTGTTTTTTAGCCCCGGCTGGTGTGGCTCAGTGGATTGAGTGCCGGCCTGAGAACCAAAGGGTCACCAGTCCAGTTCCCAGTCGGAACACGTGCCTGGGTTGTGGGCCAGGTCCCTGGCAGGGATGCCTGAGGGGCGACCACACATCAGTGTTTCTCTCCATCTCTGTCTCCCTCTATTCCCCTCTCTCGTCCATGTGTTTTCCTGTGGATGCCCCCAGAGAACAGAGGAAAAGGCAAAGCAGCCCAGGAGAGAGAGAGGCCCAGGCTGGTTCCGATGCACAGATGCCCGTCAACACTTCCTGCTTGCTCCCAGCCCACACCCGGGCGGGGGGATGCGGTGCACCCCAGGTGGGCCCTGTGCTCCAGAGCCCCCATACCAGTCTTGAGTCTGGCCTCCGTGACTTTGAACCCTAACCCTGACTTCTGTTTCCAAGGTCTAAGCTTACTCTCCACCCCAGGAAAACAGGATGGAAAACCTAAAACCAGCCTGTCCCATCGCTGGGGATCAGGGGTGAGTGTGGGCACAAGGGGGCCAGAGGAAAATGTTGACAAGCACAGAACACCTGGGAGGGGGCACAGAGCTCCTAGAACCCCCCTCCCGTACCAGCAAGTACGGGCATGTGGTTCTGGGCGGAGAGCAGAGAAACACGGAGGGGACCCCGGGGGCACCACCTGCAGGACTCACGGCACCTCCGACCAACCCTGCTTCCTGCCGTTACCAAGAGGGCTTGGCCTAGGCCCAGAGCAGGGCAGCCCGGGGAGGCGGGACCCCACGCCCAGGGCTCCAAGCCCACCCCCCGGTTCTCAGGGCCCGCTGCCCAGCCCCGCCCTCACCTTCAGCCTCTCGATGGCCTCCTCGCTGCCGGGGGCAAACAACAGGCGCTCGTGCAGGCTGGACACAGAGGCCGCGCGGCTGGACAGGGCCGAGAGTGAGGACGAGGGGCTCATGCCCACCAGCGCGTTGGTCACTGTGGAGAGATTGTCAGGGGCTCGACTCAGCTCCGCCCAGCCGCGGTTACAGTTATTGTTGTCCAGGTCGGACAGGTCTACGGGAGGGGGCGGGGGCAGACAGGTGGGAAGGAGAAAAAAGAGACACGAGTTGGGAGACGGCAAGAGGCAGGCGAAGGCAGAAAGCAGGAGCCGCCAGTGGGCACGGCCGACAGGCGCCGGGCAGCACATGCAAGGCCACCTGCCGCCCCGAGCGATGTGCCCGGCCCCCAGGCCCACTGCCCTCGGCAGCACATGGTCACCAGCCAGCGGCCCTCAGCACCCCTTGCTGCACCCCGGCCCTTGGCCGCAGGCCTCTTTGCTTCCCCTGCACCTGCAGGCCGAGCTCCGTGTGGCCCAGGATGCCCTGCAGCCTCTGCCCTGAAGCTCCGCCAGCTCCCGGAGGCTCCCACCCTGCTGCCCTGCTTGCTACTCTTCACCGGCAGGTGCGCCCCAGGGCCATCGCTCATATGCCTCCTCTTTGCTGTGGGCACCCACCCCGTCCCCACCCCTTGCCCAGCCCAGAATGCATCTGGCAGAGTGAGGCTTTGCCGTCCACTCCAAAGAGCCCCCTGGAGGAGAGGGGAACCGTGGGGCCCTTCGGGAAGCCCCTACTCCACCCCGAGAGGCTGCTCTGCACTTGGGCTTCCTGGCTCTGGGGACCCAGGGCCCCCGAAGGCCTGGCTAGGGGTTGGGACTGTGATACCCCTCCTGGCAGAAGCAGACACAGAGCAGAGCCAAGCACATGGGACAGCGTGGGGCACCAGGGAAGCCAAGGGCAGCCTCCCTCCTCCCCCACCCCTGGGGTCGGGAGGCACTGAACTGCACCCCTTGCCCAGGGAGCCCAGCCCAAGGCCGGCAGGGGTCACAGGCTGGGAGGATCTGGCAGCAGTCAGGCCTCTGGCGTTCCCGGGGCAGGGGAAGGGGCCTTGAGGTGTGTGAGGCCAGAGGGAGGCCACAGCCAGGGACAGGCGAGCCCTCTGGCACTGACACTGGGCACCTGCCAGGACTCGGGGAGCACACGGTAGTATGAGAGCCTGAGCTCAGCTACTTTCCGCCTGAGGAGGCCTTGGCTGCCCCTTGCCTCCCTGTGCCTCAGTTTCCCATGTAGACAGGGGACTCGACCCCCAATCTACTAGGAGGGCACCTGTGACTGAGGCCTATTGGCCCAGCCCCTAAAGAGGGGGTGGGCACGCCCCGCCCTGCCGACCCTAGGTCTCGCCCCCGCCCCCGCTGGGTGGCCCCACACCCCCGAGGCAGGCGGGCGAAGCGGGGAAGCGCAGGGAGCAGCACGGGGATACACACATTTGGGTCCTCCGGGCACAGTGTTGGCTGGGAGGGGGGGGATGGGGGAGGGAGGAGAGACAGAGAAACAGAAGAACAGTTTGTCTCTGGAGGGTTGCAGGTCGGGCGTCGGGCAGGTGGCCGTGGTCTTCGGTGGGGACACAGGGACCCCAGCACCCGCGGTGTGCCGACACGGCTTCCGGAGAACCATCTCTGGCCTGACTGGGCCAGCACCGAACCCGAACCATGCAGCCCTTCCAGGCTGAGGCCGGAACCGCGGCCTCCCACCCAGGGAGCCCTGACCCACCTCGGCCCAGGGGGTGGCCCCAGGAGGAAGCCTGGGCTGGCCCAGGAGGCCCCTGGGGACCCGCAGCCCGGCTGCCCTGCCTGGGCCTGGCACACGCAGACACTCACTGTCGGTGATGTCCCCGAGACCCTGGGCGTACAGCAGGTCCCGCAGCCGGGTCACCTCGTCCTTCAGCTCTCGGATCAGTTTGTTGTTGGGGTCCTCGTTGATGACGGCGTTGCAGCGGATCTGCTTAGCCCGGTCCGCATACCTGGGCAGCAAAGGGACCTGTGGGCTGGGCTGTGCCGGCAGCCCCACAGGGTCTCCCTCGGGGAGTCTCTGGCCAGGGACGCACAGGTAAGGTCACCCTGCCCCAGCCGGCACACTTGGGGAAACCCAGGCCCCCGGGGGAGAAAGGACAGGCGGCACCTTTTCCCTGAGGAGAGGCCTTGGCACGTGGGCCGTGGTCCCAGGGTGGAAGGACCCAGTGGGAGGTGTGAGAGTGCCCCCGTGTACGCGTGTCGGAGCCCGTGCTGCGTACAGCAAGTGCACGTGTAGGGACAGACGGCAGCATGTCCCTGTGCGGGGACCTATGTCCTCTTTTTCTTTACTACTGCTGGTGGTTGGTTGAGAGGGGCCAGAGACACGAACCAGGCTTCCGGGCAGCCGCTGGCAAGGTGGGGACCCGGGCTCCCACTCAAGGACACCCGCCAGCATCTAGAGGGACCTTTACAGACACACCTTCGCCCTCTGCTGCTTACAGACGCCAGGTGGCTCCTGTGGCCGGAAGGGGGTGCAAGCCTCCCAGCCCACCAACAGAGCTCTCCCAGTCTCGTGCCACGGGAACCCTGGGCCCCTCGAGGCCCCGCAGTGCACCCCAGGGGGTGATGGGAATGGAATGGGTCCCCTGAAGGCCCAGGCACCCCTGGCGGCCACTGGAACCGCTAGGAGTCGCAGGTGAAACGGCCTCCCCAGATGGTGGGGCCACAGGCCCTGCCTCCCTGGAGAACGCACCTCAGGGTGCTCAGCGTCTCGTCGTAGTTGATGTCTGCAGGGCTCAGGGCCGCCACCATCGCCGTCCTCGAGTTCCCGCCTGCGGGGAGAAGGGGCCGTGCAGAAGGAGGCCAGCCTGCTGCCTTGTTGCCATGTTCTCCCCGCTCCGTCCCCCACCCCCACACTTGCAGCTGGAGAGGCGGAGGCCCAGAGAGGTAAACCGAGTCATGGGCCAACGGAGTGGGGGGACGACACAGGAGCACTAGGGTACAGTTTCAGCAACACCGCCAGGAAAGGCCAGAGACCCCCAGTTCTTCACGTTCGTTAGGCCAGCGGGAGACTCGGTTTACCTCCGTGGGCATGAGCTTGCTCAGCCGTACACGGAGCTGGGGGGACCCCCGAGGTTACATTTGGGTGGGGGCACTCCAGCCTCCGTCTCCCCGTCTGCCTCTCACTGGCTCAGAACGCAGGCTGCGAGAAGGGGGGTCTGTGGCAGCCTCCCGAAACTCGGCAAGCAGGCAGGGCTCCCCAGAGAGTTCCGGGTCCCTGTTACAGACGGGGAAACCGAGGCCCAGGGGGAAGTGCTTGGACTGGGCGCCACAGACCTGAGCCAGGAGCACCGACAGGGGCGGGGGGGGGGTGCCCCTTGGCCCCGTGGGCGGTCCCGGGCCCCGACACCTGCTGTCATTAGCCTTTTTGGGGCCACTGTCCCAGGCCCCCTGGAAAGACCCCCCAGGTTTGCCTCGGCCCTGGCCCAGGGAGGGTGTCTGGGCGCCGCGTCCAGGGGGGAGCCGGGGAGCCAGAGCCGGGGGGCAGGGCGAGCCCACGGGCCCTCACCCAGGTTTTCCCGCAGCAGCCAGGTCAGCACGGAGTCTCTGTAGGGGATGAAGTCCGTCTTCTTCTTCTTCTTGTTCTGCGGGGGCGAGCACTCAGGGTCAGCCCCGCACGTAGGAGCAGGGGAGGGCAGGCCCCGGGCCGGCGGGCGGGGGGTCCCCGAGGCCAAGGACGCCCAGGGGGTGGGGGGCAGGGTTGTGTGTGGGGGTCGCAGAGTCAGACTCGAGCCCGTGGGCGCTGCCGGCGTCACCGGCCGGTGCATCAGGGGGACTCGCCGGAGCCCGCCCGTTCTCCCTCCTCAGACACCGGCAGCGGCTCCACAGGAAAGGCCGGCCGCTGAGCGGGGCGTCCCCGGCCCCCCCCAGCCCCCGCTGTCTCGCCTCTCCCGGGCACGCGGGACGCTGCGCCCGCCGTCTCCCCGTCAGATTCCTGCTCCCCGGCCGCCGGGGCCAGCGCGCCCGTTCCCCCCCCCTCCCCCCCGCCCTCCGCGAGGCCCGAGCGCCCCCTGGTCGGGTCCGCTCCGCTCGGCGGCCCCGCACGCCTCCCGTCGGGCGAATCCACTCAAAGTACGGGCCGCGGCCCCCGCACTGGACCCGCCGCGGCTGCTCCACGCCACGACGCCACGCGTCACGAACACTCAGCCCCTCCCCGGCGCCCGCTCCCTCACGCGCGTGGGGACTCGGGGGGGACGCGGCCCTGCCCGGGACCCCTCCCGGGGACGCGCCGACAGGCGCCACCGCCGGCCGCTGCCGCTCCTCTCGGGCCCACACGCGCGCCACCGCGGGTTGGGGTGGTCCTCGGGGGCTTCACTGGCCCTCGGGGGCGGGACTGGTGAGCGCCCCTGGGACGCGCCGCCCGGCCGCCCACCAGCCCGCGTGGGGTTGAGAAACGCCGGCCGGCCCCTGTGCGTGGGTGTGAGGGTCCGCGCCACCGGCCCGGGGGAAGCTTTCTCTCCTTCAGAAACGGGTGGGTGACGAACTCTGTTTCCACACTTAAAGAGAATTTCATTGCTGAGGCTGCCTGTCTGCCACGTTTGCCCTGTCTCCACCGTACGCGCCCGACCATCCCATCCCTCAGCTCCCTCAGCTCCCTCAGCGCGGAGCCCCGGAGCCGACCCCCGACCCCGAGGCCCCGCCCACCGGCCCTCGGCCCCGCCCCCCTCACCTCAGCCCGCAAGTCAGTCCGCACTGACTGACCGACCGACGGCCGCGCGGGCCCTCTGGGGGCCCCGCCGAGACGGCGCCAGGGGACGAGTCCTGCCGAGCGCCCGCCGCCGCTCCCCACTACACCGCGGTCGGCCAGTCCCGGGCGGCGGGCTCAGCGCCTCAGCTCCGGTCCCGCCGTCGCCGGCCGCCTCGCCCCCGTGCCCGCGTCCCCGCGTTCCCCGCCGCACACGCCGCCCTCCGCCCGCTCCTCACTCGGAGCCTCCTCACGCGGCTCCTGACCCCGGTTCCGTCACAGCCCACGGGTCGCACCGCGCCCCACGGTCCCTCTCAGCTGCTCTGACGCCCTCCGCTCCCCACGCGGGTCCCGCACGACCCTCCAGGTCCCGTCAGTGCTCCGGACGGTCCCGCCACAGCCCCGCACGGCCTCCCACGCGGCCGTCACTCGGTCCCCGCGCAGTCCGCACCACGGTGCCTCCTCTCACAGTTCTTCGTGCGGCTCTTCACACCGCGGCGCCCGCGCCCTCACGTCCCCTCACCCGCGGTCGCGGCTCCCCCCGCGGTCCCCCCACTGCCCCCACCCCGTCCCCGGCTCGGCCCCCTGCAGCCCCCACCCCCCACCCACGTCCCCGCAGGCCCCGCCCTCCCGCAGACCCCCGGTCCCCACACACAGCCCCCCCAGTCCCACAGAGTTCCTCACGAGCCACCCCGGGCGGCCTCGCGCCGCCCCCCGCGGTCCCCGAGTCCCCCTCCTCCGCCCCCCACAGTTCCGCACACCCGTCTCCGCGCGACTGCAGCTCCTCACAAGCCGCCACGCGGTTCCACGCACAAACCCACACACGGCGCCTCACACAGCGCGTGCCTCCCGGCTTCTCTCAGGCCCGGCCCCGCCCCTCACCCGGCCCCCGCGCAGCCCCACGCGCTTGGCGCACGCAGCTCGCTCGGTCCCTCACACGAGCGCTCACGCCGCTGCCCACTCGGCCCCCCCGCACCTTCCCCCCGCACCCCCCCGCGTTCAGTCCCCGCGGCGACCCGGCTGCCCGCACACAGCTCTGCACCTGCGGCCCCTCCCGCCCCTCACGGACTCCGCACCGGTCCTCACGTGCCCGCGCGTGGGTTTCTCCTCAGACCCTCTCCGTTCCTCACACGGTTCTCCCGAGCCCACTCACCCCGGTCCTCACACTGTCCCCGCCACGCCACACGCTTCCTCCCGCAGCCCCGCACCGTCCTCCGGGCCCCTCCCACGGTCCCCACGCGGTTCCTCAGTTTCCGTCCTGGCTCCACCCGGTCTCCCCGCCTCCCTCCCCCGCACACGTCCCCACGCAGTCAGCCCCTCACACCGTGGCCCTCACACGGTCTCCCTCAGTTGCCCACACACGGTCCCTCCCGGTTCCCTCGAGGAACCCCACCCCCGCCCCCCACCGTCTCACACGCTCCCTCTCGCAGGCCCCCACGGCACCCCGCCCCGCCCCCCACGGCGCCCCGCCCCGCCCCCGCCGGCCGCGCCCCTCACACCCCGGCGCCCCGCCCCGCCCCCCACGGCGCCCCGCCCCGCCCCCGCCGGCCGCGCCCCTCACACCCCGGCGCCCCGCCCCGCCCCCGCCGGCCGCGCCCCTCACACCCCGGCGCCCCGCCCCGCCCCCGGCCCCCGCGGCCGCGCGGACCAGAGGCCGCCCCGCTCCCGGTCTCCGTCGCAGCCCGCGCCCCCTCCACAGGAGTCACCCCGGCTCCCGTGTTTCGTGTCCACCGGCCCCTCCCGCACCGCGCGCCCCCAGGGCCGCTCCGGGCCGGGCCGCGTGCTCGCCGGCGGAGGGGCCGGACGGCGGGGCAGGACTGAGGGGCTGCGCGGAGGGTCCGGCCGGCGCGGAAGCGGCCGCTCACCTTGTTGGGCCCGGAGTCCTGCAAGAGAAAAGGCGGAAGGGGTCTGAGGACCCGCGGCCGAGGGACCGGCCCGGGCCCCCCGGCGTCCGTCCGTCGGCGCCCCCCGGCACCGGCGCCCGCGGCGGCGGGCTCTCCTGGGACAGGCCCCCCTGGCCGGAGGGGGGTGTCCCCGCGAGCGCACGACCCCGCCTGTGCCCCGGGCCCAGCAGGCCCCGCCCCCGCCTCCGAGCGGGCGCCGCTTCCTCCGGGAGGGCGGCCGGGGTTGCCCTCCCAGGACCGGCGCCGGCCGGCTCCCGCCGACCCTCCCGAGGGCCCGGGGCAGCAGCGCGGGCTCCCCGAGGCCCGCAGCACCGCGGCGGCTCCGCGGCCCAGCCCGCCCGCCCAGCTCCAGGAGCCCGAGGCCCGCTCACCATTTCGGCCAGAGCGGAGATGACCTTCCCCAGCGTGGTCAGGGACTTGTTGATGTTGGCTCCCTCCTGCGGGCGGGGGACACGGCGGGGCGTTAGGGACCCCCGGGGCCTGACGCCGGGGGCTTTAGGGGGGCAGGAGCCGCCCGCGGGAGACCCGGCGGAGGAGGCCCACCCCGCGGGGCCGGCAGCTCGGTTTGCCCCCCATGCTCCCCGGAACCCTCGCAACACCTCCCTCGGGCCCTGCGGCCGCAGTCTCCGCGGCGGGACCAGGAGGGGGCCCGGGAGGATGAAGACTCTCCTCCCGCCCCGAGACTGCTCGGCCAGACAGCGCCCCCCAGGACGGCCGCCGGCCGGCTCCCGCCCCCCTCCCAGCGCGGAAGCTCAGGCACCGGCGGAGAGGCGCTCCGGGCCCGCGGAGGCCCAGCCTTCCTGCCGGGGTCGCCTGCTGCCTGCTGGCCTCTGGCCGTGCCCTCCCCCGCTCACCCTTGGGGGCGGCCCCCACACCGCGCTCCAGCCCCAGGAGGAGCCCTCCGGCCGGGCCCCCCCAGCGGAACAAGCCCGGGCCAAAGGCGTGGCTCCGCCTGTGCGCCCAGGTGCGGGGGGCCCACCGCTCCCCTCGGCCTGGCGCTCGGGCCCCTACCTTGAGTCGCGTGCCCTTCGCCCCCGTGGAGTCGGCCCGCTCGCTCCCGGCCAGGTCCACCAGGCTGATTTTGCTCACCTGAAATGGCAAACGGGTCAACTGCAGGGGACGCCACACAGCCGCTACGAGGCCCCCCCAGCCTCCTCCGGGCACCGCCGACAGGGCCCACCTGCGGAGCCCGGCCGGGCCCCTCCCTGGGGGCAGACGTCTCTGACCCTGCCTTCCCTCCGCTCCCCTGCTCACAGCTCTCCCGACATGCTGCCCGAGGTGCGACGCCCCCTCCCCTAGGGGGCTGCAGGCCCCCACCCCCGGGCACTCGGCGCTGCGGCCACACTGTTCTCTGCACGCTGGACGCTCTTCACGTGCTCGTGCACGGGCTCCCCACAGCGCCCATGAGGAGCCGCCTCTCACCATCACCCGTTTTCACAGACGGGCACATCACTGGGTTGGAGCCCAGTTCCGGTGCCCCGGCCACGGCTCAGCTGCCTCGTGCGCCGGGCAGCGGCCCCAGTGAACATGACCGTGGCCTGGGGTGGGCGGCCACGGCCTTCCTGAGCCAGGGCCCCTGCGGGCATCTTGCCCGTGTGTCAACAGGCGTGGACATCAGTGGGGCCCTCTGGATGCCCTGAGCCTGCAGGGACAGACCCTGGCCCCACTGGGCCATCAAAGGCCTCCAGGAGGATGGTGCCAGGCCGAGGTGACCCCAGCACCACCAGGACTAAGTGGCACTTTCGTCCCCAGCCCTTCTGAGGGTGCTGTAGTGCTGCCTGAGAGGACCAGCCCTCCAGGAGGTGGCTGGGGTGTCCTGGGAAAAGGCCCGGACGTGGGGCAGGGACAGGGCACAGCCAGAGAAGACCCGACGCCATAGGTCAGAGCTTCCGAGGGACGCCGACAGGCTTGGCGCCAGCCCTGCCGCCACTTCCCGGGGCCCACAGACTGCGTATCGGATAAGAGCCCAGCAGAGGACACCGCGGCCCGGGGCCACGGCAGACACTACGGTGCGTGGGAGAGGCGCCTGGGCTGGGAACCGGGGCAGGACCGCTCAGCACAGCCCCCACTTTGTGCTCGCAGAGGCCAGTGCCCACGGCCACCCCCGAGACGGGCACTCACTCCGGCTGAGACCGCCCGGCCTTCACTGCTGCCCCGCAAGGGCCCGCTGGGCGTGCCGGGCCTGTGGGTCGTGCTGGGATGGAGCCCTCGGCACATCCCTTCTCAGCCGTTCAGTCTCCACCAAAACCACCTCGCAGGAGGGTCCGTGGGCCCTCCACGCCCAGCCCCTCCCACACCCAGGCGGTGTCGAAGGCCTGGGTGTGGTGGCCTCTGGGGCCTGCCTGGCCCCTCGCCGAGGCTCACGCTGGGCTGGGGGCGGTCAGTGCCAGGCGCCCAGGGCAAGGAAGCTGCCCCTGCCTCAAGGCCGGTGTGCGGCTTCGCCTCTGCATCCTGCCTGACCGGCCTGACCCTCCCCCTGCCCGAGGTCCCCTCCCCCCTGCCTGCCGAGGCCACGCTCACTTTCTCTGTGGTGATGTCAGTCTCCGCATCGTGGCGCTTCTGGGTGAAGATGATGTTGAAGACGGCGTGGGAGCGGCTGCTGGTCTCGTTCATGTTCGTGGCCGCCACGGTCCTGCGGGAACAGAGGCCACCGTGGTCAGATGCGAGGGGCACTGGTGGAGCTGCCCCGTCGGGCCAGGTCTCGGGGTGTCAGAGCCCCTCGGGGTTGCCCTGCTGGTGGGCGTCGTGCCTCCTGTCGGCGGGTCAGGGCCCACACCCGCCCGTCCACCACACCCGTCGCGGGGCCCTCGGCTCCCAACTCCAGCCTGCACTCAGGGTGCTGCGACTGGGGGTACAGAGTAGGGGGACAGGAAGGGGCACTGTTGACATGGCGACCAGGGCAGACCCTCCAGGGCAGGGAGGCCCAGGACAGTGAAGCCCAGTGAGACCTACTGCCATGGCCAGCACTGCCTGTGGCTGACCCTGTCCCCAGGCTCCTGCCCCGTCCATGGGGCCATTTACCCTCAGAGCAGGCGGGGCCGGACCTCAGTCTCCTCATCACTGGGCCCAGCAGGGCAGCTGCCCGTGGGACAACAACCTGGAGGGGCGGCCCCTGTGTAGGTGACAGTGTCCCCCTATATTGGGGGGGGGTGGCGGCAGCTCCCTCTTAGGGCAGCAGGGGTCCCGAATGGCCTCAGGCCCGAGAGGCCCACGCCTCCATGGGGCCACCTGACGGGGCACACGGGGGGACAACAGGTGCCCCGGGGACCAGGCCTCCTTGCACAGACTCGCAGCCGCAGGCCTGGTGGGGGTCGGAGGGCAAGCCACCCCGCACACACCTGGCCTTGTTCCCTGAGTCCATGAGGTCCTGGATGTCATTGTAGGAGGTGACCGCCAGCTTGGAGAGGTCCTCCACGTAGGGCCCCAGCAGCGGGTGCTCCCTCACACGCAGGTTGCCCTTGTTCTTGGGGTTCAGGAGGTCGCGGACGCGCTCACAGTATATCTCCATGTAGCTGACCTGCAGGGCAGAGACACGCCATCGGGGACCCCCAGGAGAGGAGGCATGGGGGCCATCCTCAGAAACCCCGAGATGGGCGCAGGGGTGGTCGTCAGGGGCTCCTGAGGAGGGGTGTCCTGGGACATGTGGGGTCACCCTCCAGAACCCCTGAGCAGGGGTGTAGGGACCACCATCAAGGGCTCGAGGTGGGGAGTGTGGATGCCGCCTGCTGGGTAGGGGGAGGTGTGCAAAGGACTCCAAGCCCCTGTGAGTGTGGGAGTTGGGGGTGTCAGCCCATGCCCCCGCCTGGCCCTCCCCCACCCATGGCCATCCTGGGGCCCACTCCAGTGCGGTCACCCTGCGGCCTTGGCCACAGTGCGGCCCAGGCTGTGCAGCTGGGAGGCGCCTGTCCCTGTCCCAGCACAAAGCAGCAGCTCCCTACCCGCTGGCCAAGGGGAGGACCCCCGCTCACCCTCTGCGCCCTGCATGCCCCCGTGCCCTGAGTGGGCGTGGTGGCGTGGTTGCCACACGTACGAGTGAGGGACAAGCTAAGGGCACAGACTGGTGGCAGGGACGCGCTTCACATCAGAGGAGCATTGCCGTCCACGCCTGCCACCCCCAGCCACGCCCCGAGCACCGGACGCTGGCGGGAGCCCTACCTCCACGGAGTAGGACATGTTGTCGTTGGTTGTGTCATTGATGCGGGAGAACAGGTCCTCACAAAGCTGCAGGGACCAGAGACACAAGGTCAGATGACAAAGGCCCCGCCCCTCAGGCGCTAGGGGTCGCCTATGCCCTGGCTAGACACTACTCTCCTGGTCCCTCCCACAGCCTCACGGTTCACCTTAAAGGCACAGAGGCACCTGCAGCCCAGCAGCTGCCTTCTGTTGCTCCACTCAGCGGTCCCCGCGCTGACATCTGACACTCTCACGCATCACTTGCCCACACCGGACCGCTCCACCCCCGTCCTTGTCTGCCCAGGGTGCGGGTGCCGCCACCCTGCAGACCAGCCGGCCCTCTCCACTGGCGCAGCATGGACCAGCGTGGCTGGTCCCGAGACCCACCGTGGGGCGGGCTGGGGCAGGTGCCAGGGGCCCAGCAGTGTCTGAGGTGTCCACGTCTCAGCCTCCCGATAACCTGGGCATCTCTTCCTGCCCAGACCACCGGTCCTCGCAGCCCCCAGATGAGGGTCCCTCCACCGGCAGTCCCCCAGCTGCCCCAGGCCGCCCCCACTGCCCTGGGCGTCCTGCCCACCCTGGGCCCTCCCACCCGCTGCCCGGCCCCTCCCTGGCCGGCGTGCCTGCGGGATGATGCCCTGCTGGTCCTTCTCCTGCTTGCCCATCATGGTGTAGGACTTGCCGGCCCCTGTCTGGCCGTAGGCGAAGATGCAGACGTTGTAGCCCTCGAAGGCGTGCTGCAGCATCTCCTCGCCGATGTCCCGGTACACCTGCTTCTGAGACGCGTAGTTGATGTCCTCAGGCTGTGGGGCAAGAGGGGCTGCAGCTGCAGGAGGCGGGCGCGCCGAGTGCTCAGCCCACCCCGTGTCCCGAGGACCCACGTCCCGTCCCGGGGCCTCTGAGCCACCACGGCCAGCCCGTGCGGAGGGATGCCTGGGTGCCACCCACGCCAGGAGAAGCGACACGATCCCACACGGGGACGGCTTCCTGAGGGAGGGGCAGGAGGAGCCAGCCAGGCTGCAGCAGCTGGAGCGACAGGGACCAGCGTGTGCAAAGGCCCAGGGCCCTAATGTGCGATGTGGTGCAGACGGCGAGGCTCAGCATGGCAGCCGTGGGTCGGCCCTGAGGCCAGGGGCCCACCCATGGGGCTGGCCAGTACGTCTGGACGCTGTCCTGACAAGGGGACGAGGTGGGGCTAGACGTGCAGGTGGGATGGGGGCTTTGGTGCTGTCCTGGGGGCCAGACAGGTGGAGAGGTGGCCTACAGTGGGTGCTGGCACTGGGGCCACGGGACCCGACGCCTTCTAGAAGGATTCAAATGGTGGGGGATGGGTAGGGTTGGGTGTGGACTGCAGAGGGAGGTGGGAGGGGGCAGGTTTCCCAGGATCCCTGGGGAAGTGCAGGTTGAGGTGTGCCAGGCGCCACGCCAGGTAGGCCAGGCTCAGCTGTGGAGTGTAAGTGGGGTAAGTGCAGGGCACCAGGACACTGGTGGGCAGATGGATGCACCCCTTGGACTCTGGGGGCATGCCCACAGGGAGCTGACGACACCTTGGTCCCCGTCTCAGCCGGGACGCTGCGTGTCACCACGGGCCAGGGCAGCCTTCCATGCACAGCGAGACTTAGGGAAGCAGGCCCCTCCTTGTGAGCCTCACATGTTCCCCCTCCCCCCCGCCCACCGGGCCCTGCAGCAGGGAAGGGTGGGCATCGCCTCACTTAGAGGGGCCGAGAGACCGGGCAAGGGTTCCCCGGGGGTGGGGTGGGCTGAGCGGTGTCCACACAGCCTCGTCCCACCGCCCTGCGCCCCGCCTGGCTTACCGAGGTGTGCGACCAGTAGGAGTAGTCGAAGCTGAAGCTTTTGGGCGTCTCCTTGGGCTGTTTGGGGTTGACGATGGCTGTGGGGAGGGGACAGGTGCAGTGGTTGGCGTGGTGCTGCGTCCGCACCGTGTGCCTGGACATGCTGGCCGTCCCCTCACAGGGACACAACTTACTCCCCACCCCCCGGGAGCGCCCCAGCAGGTGCCTTTGTGGTGTGCACCCTCGGGCTCCAAGCGCTGTCCCTGCACAGGCCCTGCCCCCCCTCCTCAGCGAGCTGTGCCCTGGCCCGGCTGGCCAGAGGCAGTGCTCACGGGCCACCAACATCGGCTTGGCAAACGAGGAGGGACACCACAAACCCAAGACGATGTCGTCACCCACCACCTGCGTCTTCCGGGTGTCCCAGGAGAGCTCTGGTGCTGCCCAGTCTAAGGCCCTTTCCCGCACCCGGCACCCAGCAGCAGGAGGGACCTCGGCCCCAGGCCTTGTCTGGCCGCCCTGCCCGCTGTCCACTGTCTGACCCTGCCATGTCCCTCTTGGCAGAGACCCTTTAGGCTCCCCAGCCCCCACCCCCTCGCACTGCAGGCAGATTCCGTTTGGGCTTTCACATCTGCCGGGAACTCAGACGAAACCTGGTCAGCAATGGCTCCAGGGACACCCGGGAGGCCACCCCCACCGCATCACCCGTCTGAGGAAGCAGCCCTCCCTCACTTGCCCCCGTGTTTGGGGGTGCAGGCCACGTGCCCAACCCTCAGCTGAGTTTCCTCAGGGGTGGCGGGCCGGGGGCTTTGCTTTCCTGGGTGCAGCGCCGCCTTCAGGACCCCACACGCCTGCTCCCACCAGGTGAGCCGTCACCAGCACCAAGAGAGCCAGACCCTCGAGATCCCTGTGCGGAAGCCCCAACCTAGGACCTCGGAAGGTGCCCTTATCTGGACGCGGGGCCCTGGCAGATGGGACCGGTCAGACGAGGCCACCCTGGAGTCAGACGGGCCCTAGTCCAACACAACTGAGTCCTCATGAAGGGGGACCGTTGGCACAGACGTGCACACAGGGGGGAGGCGTCAACAAGCCGGGGGACACCCGGGACGGCCACAGCCTCCAGGGGCCGCAGAGCCAAGGAGTGGGTCCTCCTGCAGGCCCCGGGGGGAGCCCACCCACCTGAGCACGCCCACCCAGCCTCCAGACCGGGCATCCACGCCACCCGTGCGGTGCTTCCTGTGGCAGCCCTGGGAGGCCAGCACCTCCCGACACTCCTGCAGCCGCCGGACCCCAGCCTCGCAGGTGGGCAGGCCCCAGGGCCACCAGCACTAGCTGAGCACCCTGTTCCCAGAGCAGGCGCCCACCGAAGCCCCATCCCCGGGGCCCGCCTGGCTCTGGACTGCAGACTGCCGGCTTGAGGCCCCCTGGGATACGACCCAGAGCCCTGGGGAGGCCACAGGAAGGAACAGGTGGCTGACCATCGCATCCCTGTCCTTGGAGCTGAGAGGGGCCACGGCCACACAGACTCCGGGAGCGAGGCCAGAGGGAGAGAGCTGCCAGGTCCTGCTGGGACCTGGGGACGCGCCCACCGCAGCCCCAGTGCAGATCCCGCCGGCGCCAAGGAAACAACAACTGCGGGCCCCTGACACAGGCGGCTGGGCTGGGCCTCCACCAGCCCTGGCAGCGAGGGGCCGGGTGTCCTGGCTCGCCCCACAACGCCCACCTCCGCGACCTCACCTCTCACCTCCCTGCCTGCAGGCGGGCCCCAGGGCAGGCCTGGCCCCACCCTGCTCCCCACCACGGGGCCAGCCCCCCTGACACAGGCTCTCTGAGCGGGCCGGGCCCCCGTCTCCTTTCCGCACCACTACAGCCTGCTCTTCTCATCCATGGGACACCGGACCAGACCCGGGCGCTGGCCTTGTTCCGGCAGGGCCGTGGTGCTGGGCTCTCTCCCGTACGCCACACGGGGACCGTGAGCTCCCCGAGGCGGCAGCCCTCACAGGGACGGGACACGGGTGTGCGCACGGGACTCTGCACAGGTCAGGTGCAGACAGCCTCGAGGACCACCTGCCCCGGGGACCCCAGAGCCCAGCTGCTCTGGCCCTCGGGAGAGTATTCCCACCACGTGTGCGCACGTGTGTGTGAGAGAGACACAGAGGCAGCGGCCACGGCCCCAAACCCTTGGACTCGGGGGAGGCCCAGCTGGACAGAGACCGGAGCCTGAGCAGGGCTCTGGGGCAGAACTAGCTAGAGCCTGGTCACCTGCCCGCCTCCTCTGGAGACACCCCCTCCTGCCTGCCCTGCAGATCTCTCCTGTGGACCCAGCTTGGCTCGCTTGCCCCACGTGCCTCAGCCCGTTCCCCGCCCCCCGCCCCTGGTACAGCACCCTGGCGGGACGTCAGCCCCGAGGACAGTCAGCACCAGAGCGGAGCCCGGCCTGAGGTCATGCCCAGCAACTGCTGGCTGGTGACGCCAAGGGGCCCCACGGCCACCTCCCCCTGCCCTGCCTGTGCAGCACAGGTGACGGCCGGACCTCACGGAGCCTCGGTGTCCCCGCCTCTGTGGTGGGAGCCGTCCTCATCCCAGAGGCATGGGCCACAGGGACGGCAGGCGGGGTCACCGCCACGACCTCTCCAGCACACACGGCCCCTCTCGACTCTCACAGGTAGGCCTCCGGGGGCGAGGGCAGCTCGAGTCCGCCCCCAGTGGAGTCGTCGGGGAGCGCCAAGGGGCAGCAGGCCCCGCGTGCTTGGCTAAGCGCTGCCCAGGGCACCACACTGGCCTCCCAACCGCTCCTCCGATAAAAAGGCCTCAGCCATAGCCACCCTCCCGCCCGGCTCTTCTGTGCCCAGTGTCGCTCTATTTGGAGCCTAGAACATTCTAGAACAGTGAAGGCAAATGAGGCCTGACTTCTCAGATGAGTTAGGCCTTGGGGCTGCCCGGGGCTGCCCGCAGATGCCTGTGTGGGCGGAGAAGGGGCCCCGCTCTTGGCGCGGGTGCGGCTCAGGCTGTGAGCTTTGCCCCCGTGTCTGCACGCAGCAGCCGTTCACCGCCCACGTGTGTGACAGGAAGGGCCACGGGGGGCTCTGGGAGGGCACCGCTCTTCCCCTCCAGCAGCCTCCACAGCCCGAAAGTGCACGCCCCCCAGAACCTCACACTGTGACCTTGTTGGAAACAGGGCCTTTGCAGCTTGGCCGGCTGTGGAGGTGAGGTCACACCGGAGTGGGCGGGGCTCTGGACCCAGTGGTCGGTGTCCCCAGAAGAGGCCTCCTGACGGCAGGCACACTGGGCCTGTCCCCTTGATCTCAGACTCAGGCCTTCCGCACAGCAGGGCCTACATGCCTGTTGTTTTACGGCACACGGTCTGCGGTCATCTGTAAGTGGTGTGGCCCCGGAAAACCCGCCTGGCACGTGGACGGGGAGGGAGCCGGGGCCGGGACCCGGGGCCAGGACCCCGCCCGCATGCCAGCCCCGCCCGCCTGCCCGTCTGCCCGCCAAGGTCTGTACTCACTGGTGGTGCTCCCGGACATCTGGATGATGCACTTGGAGTCGCGGCTCATCTCCCGGGAGTTGAAGGGGCGGACGCGCACCGCCACCTTCACCGAGGCCCCAGCCATCTCGGCAGCCTCTGAGGGTCGTTCCTGGGGGTGGGCGCGAGCCCCGGCGGGCGTGGGAGACCCCTGGGGAAAAGGGAGACGTGAATCAGACAGGGCGTTCGAGAAGGCAGAACAGGCGCTTCGGGCTGGCGGCTGAACGCGGTCCCGTCCAGATCCTCACCGCCGACACCGCACCCGCCGCGCCGGGGCCCAGCCCACAGAGCAGGGCCGGAGGGCGGCTGCGGGCAGGAAACCGCACAGGTTTTAGGGAGAAAGCCGATGGGAGGAGCGGAGCCTGGGGACCCGGAGCCTAGCCAGGAACCGCCGCCCCGCTGCGGGACGCAGACGGACTCCGGGCTCCTGGGAAGGCCGGCGTCCGGGCGGGACCGACGGCGCGAGTTTGGGGAAGTCAGCGGCGGGTGCGCGAGACCCTGTGGTGGGTTGGACTGTGTCCCCTCAGAGCTGACGTGTGGAAGCCCTAGCCCCAGGACGGGAGACCTCACAGCGTGACCGTGTTTGGAACTGGGGTCCTGGCAGATGTGACCAGTTGAGATGCTACCACACTGGAGGCAGGGGGGCCCCTAACGCAGTGTGGCAGGCAGGTGTCCTTGCAATAAGGGACACCTGGACACAGACACTGGCCTGTGACGACAGAGAAGGGGTGGCGCCCCGACCGCCCAGGAACACCGAAGACCGAGAGCCGCCACCAGCAGCGGGAGAGGCTGCCGCCGCGGGGCCCACGCTCCCTCCGGCCTCAGGAGGAGCCAGCCCTGCCCGCACCTTGGCCTTGGACTTCCAGCCTCCAGACTGGGAGACGGTGGACTTCTGTGGTCTAAGGCACACGGCGGCGGAGCTTTGTCACAGCAGCCCTGTGGACTAGTGGGGACCCCAGACGCTCAGCCCACCCTGTGAGCATCCGGAACTCTGTCCCTCTCACCTCCTCCACCAGGCTGGGTTGGGGGGCCAGAGGCTGCTGTCTGGGAGCCCGAGGCTCCGTCCAGCCTGGGCCAGGGGCTCTGAGGACCGGCTGAGGGTGAGTGGGAAGCACCCACTGAAAAGGGGGTGAGCCTCACCCAGAATGCCCCGCAGGACCCCCAGCCTCCGCCTGCCGCCACCACTGTCACCGCAGAGCGCGGGGCTCTTTGCCGGGGAAACTGACCGGGACCACAGTGCCCCCTCTGGAGGGAAGTACAGGGACTAAAACAAACAGGAAAGGAGTGCGACAGAGAGAGACAATGCAGCGAAAGGGAGGAAGCATCCTTAAATACCTTAGAAGTAACATCATCAGCAAGAAAAGTGACGGCTCCCGGGAAGGGGGGAAGGATGCGGGGAGGGAGCTGCTGCCCTGCAGCCCGCAGCGGAGACGCTGCGGCGCCTGCTCTGAGGCAACCCCAGCGAGGGTGCGGGTGACCTTCACGGCCCTTGAAGGTCACCTTTACTCACACTGAGGAAGCAGCACCCCCTGAGCACACAGGCCCAGGTGGGCCTGAGAGGGTCGGACCTGGACACCGGAAGCCCACAGATCAGAGGTGACTGGGGCACTGAGTGCCCCAGACTCAGCAAGATTCAGGTGAGACAGGAAGCGGGGAAGGAGGGGGGCAGGAGGGGGCTTCCCTGTGGGAATGCCCCAGGCTCAGGGAGCTTCAAGGCCTGGGCTCGGTGAGGGGGTCCCACACGATGCCCCATCCTCCCCCTGCAGGGGCGCAGCCCCTGGGCATCCACCACCTGCCCTACACGTAGGGCAGTGCCCGCCCGAGGTGCCCAGAGGAATCCGGGCAGAGGAGCCAGCCGACGGGGGGGCAGGAGCCCCCCTTGCAGCGGTCCTGGTCCTGCACCCACCATTGCCCACCCCAGCTCCACACAGGCCTTGATCCCAGTGAGGGGAGAGCGAGCTTTGCCCAGCACAGCAGACTGGGGTCTGCTCCCCATGTGCCAAGATCAGGGCAAGGGTACAGAGAGGGGAAGTGACGTGGGGGCTCCAGGGAGGCTGGGGGAGGGGAGGGTGGCACAGTGCCACCCTCTCTCCAAAACAGGCACACAGGGACTGGTGTCACTGTGGGCAGCAGGGCAGTCACGGGCGTGAGGGGTGACCCACCACGCCAGGGCATGCAGAGCCCCCAGCCCCACTGGTGGGAAGGCAATTCACAGGGACCACCTGGGCTGCTACCCAGGGGACCAGGTGACGCCCTGGCGAGCGAGCCCCACCCCCGTGGCTGAGCCTGAAGGGGAATTTTCTGCCTCCCCCTCCCCACCTCAGGAGAACCTGGCCCAAAGGTCCCCTTTTAGCCATGTCCCAGCCTCCTATCTGTGAGGACAGGTGGGGCCCTCTGGCCATGCGCTCTGGGGACCCCAGGAGCAAGAGTAGGAGGAGCCTGTAGAGCCCTGGGTCCGTGCATATCTGGGCCTTAGATCCCAGTCTCCGCCCAGGGCCAGCTCCTTGAGTCCTCAGAACTGGCCAGAACCGGACACACACAAAGCAGGACTGTCCCCCAGGCCAACGCGGCTCTTTCAGGGGCCACAGGGAGAGAAGGAAACCCAGACCAGCCAACCACTGGAGGCCAACAATCGCAGGACGCGGGCAGAAGCCCACGTGGGTGGGGTGCAGAGTTCACTCGGGGGCTGGGATCAGGCCCAGCTGCCCGCACGGCCCCCACAGCGGCTGCAAGCACCCTCAGCCCCACCCCCACCCGCCCTGAGAGCATTTCTGCAGCACGGCGTCCATGAACAGCCCCCGAGGGCTGGACTGGAGGGAGGAGCCTCTCGGAGCACCCAGGACTCCTTGCGCGGGAAAATCTTCGCACTTTTGCAATTGAGGAAAGTTTTCGGGCAGTCGAGCTGAGGTGGGGACAGTAAGAGCACGGTCATGAATTCCTGGTGAGAAGATGGATTCGAATGAGATTTCTAGCAAGCTTCAAGCAACACATCCTGTGCCTTTAAAAAACAGGAAAAGGCTGTATTCTTTGACACATACCAAGCACTATAAAATAGGAAATTACCACAAATGAAGAAAATACTTATGAAAGCAGACGTTCAATTCGATATTGCAAAATTTTCCGTTCTCCTCCAACGTAGCTATTTTAATTCAGTGCAATTCCAATATGCACCATATCCAACATATCCTAGCAGGATTGTCAGAGCAGTCTGGCAAGAGTTTGGAAGAGAGTTTTGAAAAATAAGAACAAAGAAGGGGAATATCCCTTCCCAGCTACCACATGTACCGTAAAGCTAAAATAATTTCCGAAGTCTAGCGATGACACACAGAACAGTCAGCTCCTTGGGAAGGACCGAGCTGGACCTCACGCGCGCACACACAGACGCGCGCACAGAGAGATGCGCGGACACAGACAGACGCGCGCGCGCAGAGATGCACGTGCACGAAGAGACGTGCGCGCGTAGACAGACGCGTGCGTGCAGGCAGAGGGGGCGCGCAGGCAGGCGCGCGCACGGGCAAGCCCAGAAGGTGCTCGAGAGGCAGCATCTCAGGCAATGGGGCGCGCCGACCCAACTCAATCAGTGTGGACTAAGTGCTCCCAGTAAAACACCATGATCGTCAGAACAGACTTTCAAAGACTGTATGCTGTTGATAAGAGACACCTTTAAATAAAAGACACAGTAGAGATTGAAAACGAAAAAATAAAAATTTTGAATTTGCTCGTTCTGTCAGGTCCTGAGAAGGAAAAAAAAAATATGTTGGGTTGGCCAAAAAGTTCGTTCGGATTTACAGCACCAACAAAAGACACATTTTTCGTTTTCACCGATAACTCGATTGAACGACACGGTCACCGTCTTGTTCCTCTGCCTTTTGCCATGTTTCGTGCAACCTCACAATTCCATCTTCCCAAAAGTGTTTATCTTTCGAAGCAAAGAATCGTTCCAGGTGCCTTTCGCAGGCTTCCAGGGAACTGAAATTTTTCTCCATTAAGAGAATTTTGTAAAGACCGAAATAAACGGAAATCCGAAGGCGCACTGTCTGGTGAACACGGTGCATGAACTGGAACTTCCCGGCCAGGCTGTGAGAGTTCTGCCTGGCCGCTGGAGAAACACGCGGTCTCGTGTTCTCCTGGTGGAAGATTCTGCGTTTTCTGTGGACCGGTTCTGGACCTTTTCACTGAGAGCTGCTCCCAGTGGTGTAACCGGAGCGGTGCTGGGTGGGGTTAGCCGTCTGGTTTTCCCGAAGGAGCTCCCGACAGAGGGCGCCCTCCCAACCCGCCGACAGAGGGCGCCCCCCCAACCCGCCGACAGAGGGCGCCCCCCCAACCCGCCGACAGAGGGCGCCCTCCCAACCCGCCGACAGAGGGCGCCCTCCCAACCCACCGCACACACAGCACAGCCTCCTCCAGACCAGGACCAGCCTTCGGTGCGGCCGGCGGTGCCTCATCCCATGCCCCTCGACCTCCTCCATTCCATGTTATTGTAAAGTATCCACTTGTCATCGCCTGTCACAAGTTGTTTTAAAAAGGAGATGTTTTTGTGGCATTTAAGTGGAGAATCGCATGCAGAAATACAGTCAAGAAGGGCTTTTTTTTTTTTTTTGCTTAACTTGTGTGGAATCCAAACTTCAAAGCAATTAACATAACCTAGTTGGTGCCAATGATTTTCAACACTTGATTCGGATATTTTGAGTGTGTCGGCTGTCTCCCATGTGGCAGAATGTTGATTGTTCTCAACAAATGTCTCAGTTTGATCGCTATCAACTTCAACAGGTCTACCTGACCCAGGAGCATCGTCCAGTGAGACAGCTCCAGCACGAAACCTCACACACCACTTCTGACACCTTTCATCAGTCGCAGCACCTTCTCCACACACTGCACAAATCTTTTTTTGTGCTTAGTTGCATTTTTACGTTTCTTAAAATAATAAAGCATCGTATGCCAAAAATGTTGTGTATTTTCTTCCTACTTCAATATTAAAATGCCTACACAAAAATCCCCCAATTTTGATAAGTTTTTTTTAATGCATGCTGGCATGACAGCTGTCACAATACAGTCCAACGATATTGTTTTGAATGAAGTTACAGACAAATAAGAGCTGCCAGAGCCATCTTCTGGGGGTGGGGGGGCAAACCGAGTGAATTTTTGCCCAACCCAATATACTATACACATTCCCTGAAAGCGCATACAGAACATTTAACAAAATTAGCAGTAGGCTGGTCATAATGCAAACTCTAACAAAACTCAATTTAAAATTAAAGTCTCAAGACATATATTCTCTGACTGCGGTAGAATTAAGTTATGTATCAATTAAAAAAGAAAGTACAGAATCCCCCAACTGCTTGAACATTAGGCAACGCAATTCTCAATAAGCCACGGGTCACAGAAAATCTGACGGGACATTGGACGGCGCTGGGCTACGCAGGGAGGACCAGCGCGCCAGCACTGCGGCATGCCTCGGAGGCAGCGCCCCGAGGAAACGCACAGCTTCAAAAGCACGGGGGCCGGGTGGACCCTCCTGTGAGGGCCCTCCCGTCATCCTCAGGTCCACCCAGACCCCAGCATCCCTCAGGGCCTTCAGGCCTGGAAGGTTCGCCTTGAGGCCCAGTGGGTGTGACCCCGCAGCCGAGGCTGAGATGGGCAGGGCTGTCGTGGGCACCACTGGGGAGCCGGAGGTCTCCAGGAGGCGCTGGCTGGGTGCATTCGGCAGGGACAGGAAAAAGAGTCAGTCTCTGGGGGTGCTGACTCTGTCCGTCACGGGGGTGCGTGTGAGCGATGGGAAGGAGGGCGAGGAAGCCGGAAGAGGAGCCCGTGGGGGGGAACCCCGGGGCTCTGACGGCCACCAGCCAGAGGAGAGAGTTCTCTTGATCCCTCCGCCCGAGACATTCAGGGGACACCCCAAAGCAGCCAGCATTCTGGGAGCTAAGCGTCCCCGGAATAACTCTAGAAAAGCTTATAATCCGGTTTGGGAGGATCGAGCTAGTCCTCAGGCTATGCAACTGCCTGCGGAACCAAAGCCGGACACACTCTGCGGGGAGGAAGCCTGGTTCAGGCCGTCCACGGCACAGACTGTCTGGAACTGGTCGGCCTGTAACCAGGAGGAACATTAGTCAACGGGAACCTGAGTTTTCCTGCCACCATTAAGGGAACAGTTCAAAACTCTACCCACCAAGGAGACTGAGCAGACTCACAACAGTTTTTACAGGGAAGTTCTACTGTACATTAAAAAAAAAACAAAACCATGCCCTGGCTGGCGTAGCTCAGTGGATTGAGCGTGGGCTGTGAACCAGGAATCGCAGGTTCAATTCCCAGTCAGGGCACATGCCTGGGTTGCAGGCCACGGCCCCCAGCAACCGCACATTGGTGTTCTCTCTCTCTCTCTCTCTCTCCCTCTCCTTCCCTTCCCTCTCTAAACATAAATAAATAAAATCTTTGAAAAAAACCAAATAGGTAATTCTAATCTTACACAAACTCTTTAGGAGAACAGGAAAAAGAGGGAGAAAGATTAAATCCCCCAACTCATTCACTGAGGCTAGTAGGAAGTTGGTATCACATTAGACACAGAAAAGTTGAGAATGAACCACTTCACTGATGACCACAGATACAAAAGTCAGAACCATCAGCAGGACATTCAGGGAGCAAGTGGAGAGGATCACGCAGTGGCAGGCTCATCCCGGGAACACCGACCGGTGTGGGAACGTCGCGTGAGGCGGAACCTTAGCGTAGCTTTGTAACGTCACTCACCACACACCACGTTCAAGGAGGGAAACCCACACGAGGTTCTCAACAGGTACTGAAGAAGCGTTCTGTAATTTTCAAAACTCACTTATGATAAAATTCTGAGTAAAAGGAGAATAAAACAAAACTCCTTTAATCTCATAATAGGTATCTACTAAAAAACCTACCCAATATTCACACTTAATGGTGAAACACTAGGAACATTTCCTTTAAATTCAGGACCAAGTTTAAAATGCCTGCTGTCCCCATTTCCAGGTACATCGCAGCCGAGAGCCCAGCCAGAGTGACGAGGCAGGAAAGACCAGTGACCGTGACAAAACACGGGTTGGAAAGGAAGAAGCAAACACCGTTACCATTTTCAGGCTGTTAGCTTGTCTGCAGAAATCAAGAGCTTCCACAGACAAACATTTGCAGCAGTGGGAGGGTCCAGCAAAATTGTTAGAAACCAACCCTGTTGGTTTACACTAGAGACAAAGAGTTTTAAAAAATATTTTAAAGGTACTGTTTAAAAAATAACTGAAAGTATCAAGTATCTTTATAGGAATAAATGTCAGAAAAGATGCATATAACTTTCATGGAGAAAACATTTGCACTTGACAAAAAAGTGATAGAAAGTCTAAATAAAAAAAAACTATAACCTATTCACGGAAAAGACATTTCACTACCCTAAAAATGTTTAGTTTCCCCCAAATGAATCCAAAAAGTCAACATAATTTCAAATGAAATTTCCATCGTACTTTTCAGGAAACGTGACAAGTTGCTCCTAAAAATGCATGTGGAGGAGTAAGCTGCTAAAAACACTGACAACGGACTGAAAGAAACAACAAGAGGACAGAAGGCACCACGCCCCACCGACCGTCTCCACATACAGCTACAGGAACTAAGGTGGGGGCTGGGGCGAGGCAGGCGACCACCGAAGTTGCAGGGGCCCCGGAGACAGCCCTGCACAGACACAGCCGGTCCAGGGTCTGACAACAGCGGCCTCACAGGCCCACGAGGAGAAGGAGGCCTTTGGACCCGCGGTGCTGAGGCAGCAGCTGGTGCTACGGCCGGGATGTCTGTGTCCCCGGACACCCATACGCTGAAGGCCTGCTCCCCACGCGGGGGTCTGAGGAGGGGCCCTAGGGAGGTGACTGGGGTTGTTACGTGAGGTCATGGGGGTGGAGCCCCAGGAATGGATGAGTGCGCGATCGGGATCCTGAGAGAGCTTCCTTCCTCTCTCGGCTCTCGGCCACATGCGCCCCAGGGGAGGGGCCTCCCCAGACCCCGACCGCGTTGGCGTCCCCACCTCGGACGTCCAGCCTCAGAACCGGGAGAAATAAGTAAGCCACCCAGTCCGTGGTCCTCTGTGACAGCAGCCTGCACCAAGTAAGACGACTGGCTAGCTGTCTGGAAAAGTACAAAATCTGACCCTTTTTTATGCCCAGACAAATCCCACGTGGACAGAGCACCACGTGTGAACAAGAAGCTGTGGAAATGCAGAGAGTGACACCTCCGTGCTGTCCTTTAAGAAGGATGTCTAACCCACGGAAGCACCGGAAGGAAGAGCCCGGGCATCAGGATGCCGTTAAACAGGCGACGAGAAGCCCCCACAGCTGGAGACAAGGATCTGTGTGCCCAGCACGTAAAGAGCAGACCAAACCAAAGGAAACAGACATGGAAGAAAAAACGGGCAAAGAGATACGCACAGGCAGTTTCCCCGGCCAGGTACTTGACCCCCACAGTTCTGCAGAAAGCGGGGCTCAGGACCACCCCACGAGATCCCACTCTAAACCGTCGGGCTCCCGGGAAGCTGGGGGGACGGGACGGGAAGGGGTGGTCCCCTGGGCGAAGTCCAAAGGCACAACCACCCTCAAGACAACGCAGTCCCTCCTCTGGCTGCAGACCACGCGGCCGCACACCTGGAGACGGAGCAGAGAATTGCAGGAGAAACCCCCAAACTCGAGTGTCTGTGGCAGAAAAGGGAGGAGTGGGAGGGAGCGGGGGTGGAAGGGGACAGCCTCACCGGCCACCGGCCCGGATGCACACCCACAGTCCCGTCCCTCAGCAGCTGCCCAGGCGTGAAAGCGAAGGGAACCATCGTGTGTGAACCCTCGGGATCTCGCAGACACGGTTAGGACAGATGCAGACTAGCATCTCGTGGGACACAGCCTCCAGGGTGTCAGACTCCAAGTCAGACCTTCCGACCGGGAGAACCACGGATTCTGGGAGCTCCGGGTGCCGACGACATGGGACGGGCGGACCTCCAGGCCAGGGGAGGGGGGGGCGAAGGGGCCGGGTGCTCCCAGGACCTCCCCGAGCAAAGGCTCCACGCCTGAGGCTGATGTGCGTGCCTGGTCGTTTGCTGACACGCCCTTTGTTCAGTTATGCGCACCCTCACACGCACCCGTGCTAAAGATGTGGGTTCTTCCAAGAAGTCCTGTCGTAAAGGGGCAAGAGAACTCAGGCTGACGGGGCAGGGGGCCAGGGTAGTCCTTGCGGGGGGCGGGGGAGCACTGCATCAGACACACCCCATGCTGGAGGGCAGGAGGAAGGGCGGTGAGTCCCCCCAACAGCGCTGAGGCAGGAGAAGGGAGGAGGACACTCTTTGGGGTCCCCTGGGGAAAGCTGCTGGCCGCTGGGGGCGAGGCAGGCAGTGCGAGGAGTGAGGTCCAGGCGGTCACAGGCCCACGGCCGGGCCCCCGGGCACGGAGGTGCAGGCTGGAAAGGGCGCCCGGGGTGCGGCGTGTCCTAGAACGACCACACCCCTCTCCCTGCCCCTCTCTCCGCTGGGGCGGAGGGCTGCGATCCGGCCAGGGGGACGTCTCCAGTGTGGGGGCCGGCACTCTGCATCCTGTTACGGGGGACAGCCGGGCAGCCAGCGCCCACCCCTTCAGTGAGGAAGGTCGGCCGCTGCCCAGCCCCCACGGAGCTCCCGTCAGAGCCCCGTGCAGAGCTCGGGCCCCCTGACCCGAAGGGACCCACCAGGCCCCCACGAGCAGGAGCAGGCGGCACAGGAGCCCGGGAGGGAGGGAGGGAGGGAGGGAGGAACGGCGGAAGAGACGCAGAAACCAGCAGGCGAATCCTAAAGCTCGGTGGCCGTCCGCAGGCTGTCGCCAGAGGACGCTACATTTTCAAAACCAGAGGAAAACGCTGAGAAGGGACAGGTTCAAGTCAAGGAAGACAGAGCTCTCGGAGATGACGTGAACACTGAGCACAAAATTCAAAAAAAAAAAAAAACCAAACCCCCAAACCCTTGAAAATGAGGCCAAAAATTATCCAGAACGCAGAGCAGAAACTAGGAGCTGGAAGGACGACGTGAGGGAGAGGCAAGCCCACGGCAGACCCGAGCAGAAGTCAGGGGAGAGAACAAAGGGAAGGTGGGGGGGAGCACAGGGGCTGATGGGAGAGCAGAGGCCGGCCCCAGGGGAGAGGGCTGGACCGGCACCAGTACTGGCACAGGCAGGAAGCCCCTGGACAGGAGGCGTCCCTAGAGAGCCCAGCTGCTGGCAGAGGCTCCCCAGAAGCACCGGGAAGCAGCAGCCGGTGCTGACGATGCCTCCAGCCTCCCGAGGGGGAGGGTCTGCCAGGAACAGGTGCCGGCCAACCTACCGCCCGCCCAGCGAAGGACAGAGCAGGGACACTCTCACTCGGCCACTCCAGAAAGTCACGCAAGGGTGTGCTCCCACAGACCAAGACAGGAAACCAGGAAAGCAGCAGCTCTGGGGTCCGAGACACAGGCGCCAGCCCAGGACAGAGCTGGCTTCCGGGGGTGGCGGGGGCAGGAAGAGAGAGTGTGTCGCAGAGCTGGGGACAGGTGGGGACAAAGGGGGTGCATCCAATGTGAGGGAAGACAGCTCAGATCTAGGGAAAGAGATCACCAAAAACGTCCTGCCTGCGTGTGAAGCCAGGGCAGAAGGGAGGGACTCGGCCCTGAGGCTCCCCCCCTGGTCTCGGTCTGGTCTCCTGCACCTGCTCATCCACCCCCCCCCCCCCCCGCACCAGGGACCATGCCTACGGCGTGGCCCTGGCCCCAGGGGTGGGTGGAGAATGACACTGAGCAACTGAGTGACCCCCTTGCCTCCGCCCCGTGTCCTGGGGCATTCACAGTCCAGTCCTGCCACACACCAGCCTGGGCCTGAGCTGGTGGCAGGTGGAGGAAGAACCTGAGGCTCAGGGGTGGGGTCCAGGACACCCCACACCCCTCCAGGGCAGTCCTGGCTGTCACCGCCTGCCCCTGAGGGAAGGCCAGAGGCTGGGCTCCAGGGGAACGGGGCCTGCAGGAGCGGCCGGGGCCACCCCACCTACAAAACCAGGAGCTACGCTGAGTTTCAGAAGACCTGGAGGAAGGGACCCCGAGGGCCCCGAATGGAGACACACAGAGGGCCCCACCCTGGTGAGGCGACAGCTGGGCCCTCGGGAAACGAACCCAGTCCGCTAAAGCTTCCAGGGCTCCGCCTGGAGCGGTACCTCCAGGCGTGTGCATACAGAGCGCTGGGCAGGCCGGGGCCAGCGGGGCAGAGGGGCGGGCCAGGGCTGCAGAGGGGTGCCGAGAGGGTGACAGAAACCTCCGGGAGGCAGGGGAAGCTGGGGCAAGTCCCAGGTCCTCCCTGACGAGGCACGCCCTCCTCAGGAGCCGCGGTCTCCAGGCCTGAAAGACGGGACCCTACCGCCTGCCTCGGGGGTCTCGGGGGGCATCAGGTGAGGGGCTTACATGTCATGTATACTGCAGGCTGCACCCAGTAAATGCCCACGCTCTTCCTCCCCACCCCCAGCCTGCAGTGGGGCCGGGGGGACGCCCTGGGGGCGCTCACAGGGGGCTTCAGGGTGGTGGCAGCCTTGGGGAGAACACAGCTGTTGCAAACTGTGTGTGTGTGTGTGTGTGGCGATGAGCGTGCAGTGAGGTGAGTGTGCCGGTGTGGGAGCCCGTGTGGGAGTGTGGGCGGGGTAGCTGCCCCAGCCCCAGGGCCACGCGGGGCAGGGTGAGGACTAGGAATAGGGAACCGGGCAGGTGTGGTCCGAGCCTGCCTTCCTTAGACCCCCAGGAGCTAAAGTCTGAGCAGGGTGGGGGGGTGGGGTAGGGACACTCCCCCTCCCCACGGAGCAGGGGCTAGGGGGTTACAGGCAGGGTGAGCGGGCTGCAGAGAGGAGGCCCAGCTGCCCAGGCAGGGTGTCCAGATGGAGGTGACCCTCAGGCCACAAGGGGCTCAGCTTCAGCCCCACAGGCCGCACCGGGGAAGCTGGGGGAGCGCAGGTGCAGGTGGTATTGGGGGCCAGAGACCCTCACGAGGGGCTGGGAGGGGTAGGGGGGCTCAGCCTCAGCTGGCAGCTGGCTTCAAACATGCCCTGCGCCCTTCAGATGACCCCGAGGCAGCGGCTCCTTCACTGGGCTGGGGGTTCCTGGGCCAGCCAGCGCCCCTCGGTCAGCAGCCGGGATCAGGACTGAACAGGACCGGTCACAGTCAGGAGTCCAGCAGAAGCCCTGCTAGGCCAGGCAGGGCAGTGGGGCTCAGGATCTGTGGGGTGCAGGGTCTGTGGGGTTCAGGCCCTGCAGGGGGTCCTGCCCCAGCCCCGGGCATGCCTATGGGCAGCAAGGGGGACCAGGTGGGCACAGGTGGTCAGCTAAGGGAACAGAAGTGGAAGACTGCACTGTCCCCCAGCCTGGCTGTGCCCCCAAACCCCCCGAAGCCGGCAGGTTGGGGCAGGGTGGGGTCCGGCCCAAGGGTTCCGAGATGCTCCAGGGTGTGACAGGGACACAGGGACAGTGGGGGTGACACAGTGGGGTCTCTGTGGCCTCTGGGGTGGTGAGCCCTGTCCTGGGCCAAGCACACTAAGTGGGCTGGGCAGGGGGACAAGCACGTGCCCATCCTGGTGGTCACTAGCTGCTGAGTGACCCCTGACCGGCCTCTCTGCACCCCGGGGCGGCAGCTCGGGCCCTCTCAGTTCTCGGAAGCTGAGGGTCGCCTGGGCACCGGCCCTGGTCAGCCCGTCCTACAGGCCAGGACAGCCTCCCCCAGCCCCCACACCCTGGGCTGGGGTTCCGGGGCTCCTCCAGAATGTCCCCTGCCCGCCACACCCAGCTCCCTCCCCACCCAGCTCCCCGCCCGGCTGGCCTGTGAGAGCCCAGCGGCCTGCAGAGGCTCCTCCATCCCCCACCCTCTCCGCCTCCCCCACCCCACCCTGCCTTCCCCAGAGCCCACGGGAGACCTCCCCCCTCTGCTCCCACGGGACTTGGTCGGCCGGGCCGGCACAGTTGGTGACGTCAAGGAGGAGGGGAGGGGGCAAGGCCTGACGTCTGGACCTCTCCTCCCAGCACATCTGGGTAGGAGGCCCAGCTCGGCCAGCACCCGCTCTGGGCCTCCAGCAGGACCTGTCTCGGCCTGGCGGGGGCGCGGCTGCAGCGGGAGGCCCCCAGGGGCAGCCTGGGGCTGGGGGGGGGGCCGTGCAGCTGGCCCCAGACAGACGGTCCCCGCAGGGCTCTCCCTGGCAGCCTCGGGGCTGGGGGCCCTGACTGCACTGGACGGGATCCCGGCCTCACTGCCCGTGGACACACACCAACGAGGACACCCGGTCCCCTCAGATGCTCACCTGCACTGCAGACGCGGCACCCGCCGCAGGCGCACCTGCTGCAAACCTGACCACCCTCGGCCCACAGCCACACCTGCAAAATGGCCGCCAGGTGCAGCCCCAACCCCCCGCGCTGGACCCCGTGGTCTCCCTTCAGACCGGCAGCCGCCTTCCCAGACGGGAGGCCGGTGGGCGAGGGGGCCCTGGCAGAGCTCCTCCGCCAGCGGGGAGCAGGGCGGGGCGGGCAGGTCGGATGCGGCTCCCGCGCCTGAGCCCCCAGGGCTAAGACAGGGCTGCCGCACCCCCACCCCCCGCCCCCCAGACCCAACCCGGCAGCCCAAGGGCCCTCTGATCCCACAACTCGGGCAACCCCTGGCGGCGGCCGTTCGGGGAGGGGTCCGCCGGTCTCCGGGGGAATAGCCCGGTTCCTGGGGCCGCGGGCGCGCATCGGGTCCGCGCCGGGGTGACGTCGCGCCCGCGCCCTGCAGGCCCCATGACTTGGCATTCCCTCCTCCCCTCCCCCTCCCGGCCCTGCGGTCCGCTGCCCCCCACCCGCCGCCCACCCAGCGCCCCGCCGACTGCGGACATCCCCCCAGGCCCCCCGGAGAGTGAAAGCGGGGGGCAGCCTAAAGGGGGAAGGCGAAGGTCTTCCCTGCGCTCTCCCTCCCCGACATCCGAGCCCGGTGCCTGCGGCCCGGGTGGCCGAGATGTGGTCCCGCAGCCCCCTCGCGCCCGCGGCCGGGCCGCACCTGTTACCGGGCGCTGGCCGCGCAGACGCAGGCCTTGTTCGCGGGCGGCCCCTCCAAGCGGTTGGTCTTTCTGGGAAGGAGCTGGGGTCCCCTGGGAAGAGGACACGGCTGGGGAGGGGGTGGCGGGCAGCCCCCGAGGTGCGCACGAAGCCAGCGGCCCGGTCCTCCCGCCGCAGCCTCCGCGCGCCCCGCCCGCCCTCGTGTTTTGCTCTGGATCCCACATCTGCCCTCCCCCACCCCGGGGACCAGGGCAGCCACTCGCGCCCCGCGCCCCGGGCGCCCTTCCCCCGGGCCCCGCCGCTGCAGCCGCGCCCCTCCGCGGTGCCCCCTTCCGAATCCTCTCTCGTCCTCTCCGCCCCTCCCGCACCCCCTCCCCTCCGCGCCGGTCCAGGCGCAGCCCGCGCCGCATCCCCGCTCCGTGGCTCCGGGAGGGGCAGAGCCAGGGAGGGTCGCGGGTGTCTGCAGATGTCCCTGGCGGCGCTCGTCCGCCCCCCGCGACCCCCGCCCATCCCAGCCCAGAGCGGTGCCGCCGCCGCAGCAGGGCCCGCAGCGAAGGGGCCTTTCCGGAGCGCCCTGCTGGGCTGGAATGAAGGGCGGACACCCCTGAATTTGCCCCATTGTTACCCGCGGGCACGGAGGAGGGTGGGGGAAGGGATGGCGCCGCGCGGCGCCGGCGGCACGGGCCTCGACTGGGACGCGGGCGCCGGGCGCGAGCTCCCCGCGGGGGCGCAGTCCGAGCAGGTGCCAGGATGCGGATGCCCAGCGCGGCGGCGGAGGCCGGGAGGGCGGCGGCCTTACCTCTCCGGTGTCACTGGCCGCGTCCTGGCATGGGCGCGAGCCGGGCTCGGGTCCCTGCGCTCCGAGCCGCTGCTGCTCCGGGGCTGCACTGGGCGGTGTGAGGGCGGCCCCGCGTGACGGGCTGCGCGCCCCCCGCCCCGCCCCGCGCCCCTCCCGCCGCGCTGGTTGGCTGCGCGCGGCCCCCGAGTCCAGCCGCCCGCTGGTTTGTCGCGCGGGGAGAGGGACGGGCGTCGCGGCCGCCGCGGGGATGGGGCTGGAGCTGGAGCCGGAGCCAAAGGGGGCTGGGTCCCGGCCGTGACATCACCGCTGACGCCGCGACGCGCTGGATGCAGAGGTGGGGGACTGACCCCCAGGCTTGGGCGAGACGGCCCCTTTCCCTGCGCGGCCCCGGCGCGCCCGCGCGCTCTGGCCCAGAACAGGGACCCGGCGCGCCCAACCCCCGAGACCCCTACCCAACAGAACCTGCCCGTTGACCCCGCGCCGGGCCCTCTCGAATCTGACCCTTTTCTCTCGCAAACCCGAAACCTCTCTCTACCTGCCCCCGCGAGGCCAGCAGCACAAACGCGTCCTCGAGAAGGGACGAAGCTGGGAGGGGGGCTCCGTCCACCAGGGGGCGGCAGTAGGGGCAGGATGGGAACACGGACTCGAGTGTAACAGGTGGGTTCGGCCAGAACACTGGACCGAACCAGAGCCTCGGGGACAGCCCTCCCGGCGGGATGATGCAACCCTCGGCCCTGCGGGTCCGCCGCCTCCTCCGCCGGGCAGGACCGGGGAGACGGCGCCCCGGGGCGCCCCACCACTCCGGGTCCTCGGCCCCGCTGTCCTCACACCCTGTCTCTCCGGCCTAACTTCCCGGGGCCACACCGAGTGACACGCCGCTCTGGGTCCCCACTGGCAAACCCGGGCCGCCGTCCACCGCCAGCCTCTCTGTGGGCCACCAGGGACAGGCTGGCACCCCCGTGTGCGCCACCAACCTCCACCCGCCGCTCGGCGCCGGGGGACTTGGACAGAGCCGGGGCCAGCTCACCCACCGGAACTGCGGCGGGGCGGTGACGTCACGCCACCTGGAAGCCCGGCGGGTCCCTTTCCATCCCTGCGCCTGCCGCCTGCGTCCTCCGCATCCCGGGGCTCAGCCCCCCACCCGGCGCCCCGCCGGGCTCCGCGCCACCCTGGGGGCCTTGCTCGAGCAGCCACCGCATCGTCACGCGGCCCGAGGGCAGGAGGCGCGGCGCCCAGTTTGCAGCATCTGTGGGGCACGTGCCTTGAGGGACCGTCAGCAGGGGAGACCGCCCTCCCCCGCCGCGCCCTCCAAAGCCCCCCCCCCCCTGCGTCAAGGAGAAATTGTTTGCCTTCCAAGCTTTCAATGGAAATACACTCTCTGGGGCCCCGGGAGTGGGGGGGGGGGCTTTATCACTTCCATTTCTGTTATACTCATGGATCCGGTCAAGGTCTCTCCTTGGACCAAAATTGTCACTTTATACACGCTTTTAAAAATTAATCCATTTCATCGAGGTTTTAAAAACGTCAGCGTATCTGTTCTTGTATCTATTGTTTCTGTACTTATTTCTCCTTTTTCATGTGCTATTTTACTTGCATTTTTCTTTTTTTAAGATTTTATTTTTATTTATGTTTAGAAAGAGGGGAAGGGAGGGAAAAGGAGAGAGAGACATCAGTGTGTTGCCTCTTGCGCCCCCAACGGGGGAGCCGGGACCAGGCCGGGACGTGGCGGGGAACCCAGGCATGTGCTCTGACTGGGAATCGAACCAGTGAGTTTTCAACTTGCTGGCAGGTGCTCGGTCCACTGAGCCACAGCAGCCCGGATTGCATTTTTCTTTGGTAACATTGTAAAGCATCTCAAAGGACTAACTTCTAGTTTGGTGAATATTCTCATCTTTCCCTGGACCCCATTTGTTTCTGTCCTCATGTGTCACAGTATTTCCTTCTCTCTAGGTTCTTCGGACGGGGTCTGTTGTTCGGAAGTGCGCTAAACGCTCATCTCATTTATTTCTAAACTCCTCATTTTCTGACAGGTCTATGCAAAGCTACAAAACTCCCACCGCAGCAACTGCCTCACTGAGTCTCACAACCTGGGACTCCCCGAGCTTTCACTATCGTGCAGGTCTAAACATTTCTTAATGTCCCTGGTAACCTCCTTTTAACCCACGGGTCATTTAATGATGTTATTTACTTGCCACGGAGTTTCTTCTATCATGGTCTTGTGTTGCCAGTTTCTAATTTAATCGCACTCTTGTTTGAGAGTGAGTTCTGTGTGCGGTCAGGACCCTGGCGGAACGAGGATGGCACACTCAAACCCGGTAACTGGAGATGTGTTTGCTAAAGGGCATGGTCACAGAGGTGCGGGAACCACGGGTGAGTGACACTGTGGCCTGGAGGGGGGAAGGGGGGTGGCCCTGGGGGGAGCAGAGGCCTTAGCTGGAGGTGCAGCCAGCCCTGAGGGGTACAGGCTACCCACCCCGGCCCTCACTCCCCCTCCTTGCAGGGTACGGTAGTGCCCCCTTCGGTGGAACTCGGGCACCGCGACCAAGTCCCTTTAGGGCGGTCCCTGGCACCTGGGGCGCAGGGGGCTGAGAAGCACAGACGGAGCAGCAGCTCAGTCCGCACGGGATTTTGCCCCGGGAATAAACGGAAGCTTCTTTAGGGCCAGACGCACGGCCCGTAAATATTCTACATCTCTGTTCGATGGACATCGAGTCCTGCACACAGCTAACGGTTCGGGATCGGAGATCCTGCGACTCTTTGTCTAGTTGAGCTGCTAAGTGATTGGTTTTAGGCTAAATTCTCCCGTTACACTGGTTGTGGCATCTTTTCTCCCTGCGGTTCAGGCTGCCGCCAGGTGCTGCTCACTGCGGCCTGTGAGGCACCGGAATGATTCTGAGGGGCGTGGCCTGCCCATCAGCCTGCTGGGGTGGGCTTCTTGGTTGTTGGGTTTTTTCTGTTTTCATTTCTTGCCTCAGATTTGAATGTTGCATATTAAGATGTCAACCCAGTTTCCTCTGGTTCGTTATTGGTCTCGTGTGTCTTTTGCCAACTGTTCCGTTCTAAACTTTGTATCTTTTCGTGAGTGTATCTCTTTTCAGCAACCCGTTGTGGAAGTCTTTAAATGTAATCTGTTTGTACCTTTTAATTGGATTTAACTTACTTACATTTACAGTAACTAGTTACATGGAGAATTAGCTTGGCCATCTTATTAAAAATTTGCATTCACTGTGTAACTTTTCCTGTTTCTCACTGAGTATGGTGAGTTTTCTTCTACTGGCTTACCTTTATTATTTCTATTCTGTGGCTACTGCCCTTGATTTAAGACCCTTTTTCTTTTTTAAAAGATTTTATTTATTTATTTTTAGAGAGAGGGGAAGGGAGGGAGAAAGAGAGCGAGAGAAACATCGATGTGTGGTTACCTCTTGTACGTCCCCTACCAAGGACCTGGCCCTCAACTCAGGCATGTGCCCTGACCAGGAGTCGAACCGGCAACCTTTTGGTTCACAGACTGGAACTCAATCCACGGAGCCACACCGGCCAGGGCAAGAACCCCTTTCCTTTGTTTGGCTCGTGTGCCCCTGCAGCTGCATCTTCCCCTGACATGAAGCACTTCAGCCTGGACGCAGCCCTTGCTCCGGCACTGTGGGTATTGTCCGGAATTACCAAGCGGAGTTACTGTGGACATTACCGCTCCCTTTTCTTGCTTCAGACGATTAGTGTATATTCCAAGATGACATCATCCTTGTGTCCCACACCTCTTGCAGCTTCTCCTGCATCGTGTTACTCACGAAACACGAAGCATTATTAACGTGGGTCTGGGGGTGCACAGCCCGGTATTCCTGAGGCCACTCTTATTGTGCTTTCAACCTGGCTGGGTGTAAAACTCCACGTGGGAAGTGTGTTTCCTGCAGTACTCAAGAAACATCACTTCGTGGTCTCCGTGTATTCTGTGGAAAAGTCCAGCATTCACCATCCATCAGGTTCTTACACCATGGTCTTTGGGGATGTTTCTAGAACTTTCTAACAGTGTCGATTCCTCTGTATCTCTCCTACCTGAGGCTGTGAGCCCTTTCACTCTGAGTGTAGTTTTCTTCATTCTGGAAAATGTGTCTCTATTGTTTCCAAACAGGTTCCCCTCCGTGTTGTAACACGCTCCTTCTGTCGGGGCTCCTGGCCCTGCACGAGGCCCGTCTGTCCTCTGGGCCCCCGCTCTCCCCTTCATTCTTTCCGTCCCTCCCCAGTGCCTTCCCGTCGTGCGGGATCCGGTGCCCCTCCCCCCACCGAAGTGACCGGTGGAGACTCCCGTGTCTCCCGGGGGGAGCCCGGCTCACCCGCGGTTCTCCCGGCCCGCGGCCAACAACGGAAACGCACGGCGGACGCAGAGAGCAAACCGGCCTCACTCCACGACCCGCGAGTGGGCCGCCCCGTCCAGCGGGGAGAAGGCGCCCCTCCGGGCCGCGGGGAGGGGAGGCTTTGTAGCCGGGAAGGCGGCGGGGAAACTTCCACGGGGGATGGAGCGTCTCTGGCGTGGGCCGCTGTCCTTCGGGGGAGGGAGGGTCTTCGGAGACGGCTGCACGGGCCTTCCAGGGCTGGCGCCCAGGCCAGGTGTCCAGCCGGCCAGGTGACAGGGACGCGGCACGTGCGACTCCGTCTGGGCCTGTTGCCGCCTCTCACCGCCACGTTGTGACGCCTCCGTCTGAGATGCCGCCCGCCTGTCCTCCCAGCTGCGGCCTCTGGTCCGAGAAGGTGCCACTCCCGTCCCACCGCGGACGGCGGCGGCGACTGCTCCAAGCGCTGGGACCGGGCCGGCGCCCCGCAGGCCCCGTGCAGGCGGCGGCGGTCGTGCGGACACGGGCAAAGGGTCCGGTGCCGCGGGGAACGGGCACGCCACCTCCGCGTCACTCGGAAGGACCAGCAGTTGCGGCTGCAGACGGGCGGCGTCGGAAGGCACCACTCTCGGCGGGACACGCGCGGGTCCGCGGAGCTTGCTGGGCCCGCGGGTTGGGGGTCCGGGCCGACGGCTGCGGGGCGTGGAAGCAGCGGCCCCGTCTCGGCCCGGCCGGCGCTCTGGGCCTCGGCCCCACCGGGAACCCGCCGCAGGGCCTCCGCGCAGGAGGGGACCTCGCGGCCTGGACCACCTGCGGGACCCGGAGGCCGCGCCACCGGAGGCCCCGCCCCTGGACGCCCCGCTCGGTTGCCCTAGCAACACCCTGGAGGCCGAGCCCCGCGTCGCCAGGCAACGGCGCTGCCATAGCGACGGCGGGGCGGGTCCAGGGCCCCGGACCCTGGCGTGGGGCCGGGCCGCGGGGGCCCTGTGCGCTGCAGCCGCAGCGCGGGGCGGTTCCCGATCCCAAACTGCATTTTTCACGAGGGGAAACGGAGGGAAACGGAGGCCGACGCGGGAAACGGAGGGAAGCTGCTCCGTGGCAGGCCTTGCCCCCCGCCTTCCACGCTTTCTCTGCAGCCCCTTTCCCTGAAACGGAGAGTTCCCGTCCTCCCAAGCCCCACGGGGACGCCTCCTCCACGCAGGCTTCCTGCCTCACCACTGTTTGGAACAATCCCACGATCCTCTGCATGCTCGTCTGCTCTGGCCTCTGAGAGTTTCCGGTCGCGTGTAAAGTGGGCACGGCGTGCTCCCTGGGGCTCGAGGGTAGAACAACCGAGAAACCAGGCCGCGCGCGAACAGTCGGGGAACCAGGCCGCAGTCCTGGGCAGGAGGCCGCCGCCCAGACGCCCAGCTGGGAGGCCAGCAGCGTGCAGGGCATTGGGAACCTCAGCGACGGTGGGGACTGGTCTCCCGCAGACCCGGGGCTGCCAGGACGGGGCGGGGGCTGGACACCAGCTCCCGGTCTGTGTGCACACAAGGAGGAGGCCTGGCAGGGTCCTGGGCACTGGTCCAGCGTGTGCAGCGGGGCTGAGGCCAGGAGCTGGCCAGGGACTCAGGTCCGAGGGCTGGGACTCTCCACCGGGGTGACCGGAAGGCAGCCTGAGGCCTGGCCGGAGCTCCGCTGACTGGAGGCGTCCGCTGGAACGGCCGACACTGCGACGCGGAGGGGCAGCCCGGGGCTCGGCCTCCGGCCGCACCAGTGCAGGCCTCCCCGCCCCCGCAGCGCGGCGCAGAATCTGCAAGGTGCTTCTCTGTGAGTGACTGAGCCTGGGTCACTCCCACCGCCCGGCACAGGGAGGCGCAAAGGTCACCCCATTTCACGGATGAGAAAACAGGCGGAGAGGGTTGAAAAGGCCCCGGAGGGTCAGAGGGCACCTGAGGTCAGTCCAAGCCAGACCCCTGGCCCAACACTCTTTCCAGGACTCTGGTAGCTTCTCCGGGGCCAGAGCCGCAGGGCAGGCGGCAGGCAGGCCTGGGGGTGGTGGGAGGCAGGCTCCCGGTGGCTGCCCCACCACCCAGGCTCGAACTGGTGGAGGCGTGCTCCCTGGAGCGGGGGCGGCTGAAGACGTGCCTCTTCACAATCCCTGGTCTCACCCCCCTGCAGCGCCACCCAGGGGTCGGACCAGTGTTACACAATGTCCTAGCCTGCAGGACAGGGGCATTGCCAGGTCCCGGTCTCGGAAACCAGGAGCCACAGGTGGGACGGAGCGGAGCTGGGAGACCCCCGCCCATCACGGTGGAGGCTGCCAGGGCCCCAGGTGAAAGGGCCCTGGGCGGCCAGTCTGGGGGCCCCCAGGGACCGGCGCTGGCGTGCACAGCTCTGCTGGGCCCTGGCCACGTGCTGGGCAGGGGCTGCTGACTCAGGGTCCAGCCAGCAGCGGCTGGCAGCCAGCTGGCGGGTCTGGGGCCAGACCCGCTGTGAGGCGCACGTGTCCGCAGAGCGGCTGCTGCCAGCGGCTCCCCAGTGACCCGGGCCGGGAGGCAATGCTGACTCTTTAAAAGTCGACAACGTCCCGGTGTCCCTCCGCTTTCTCCCCTCCAGGCCCCTCCGCTGTCCCCGCCTCAAAGGGCCTGCGAGCTCTGAGCTGAGTCTGGGGCTCCTGGAGGTTGTGCTGTTTGTTATGTGGGACTTGTGAGCCGACCCTCCCTGAGCTGGGCCCTGGGGGCGGTAGCAGGCTGGGGCCCTGGGCCGGGGCCTGTTGTGAGCCTGCACACAGGGTGGGGAGGAGAGGGGCTGAGAAGGGGCCCTGGGGTGCGGCGTGTAAGGGCACCCAGCACGTTACTAGGTGCCCCAAGCCCGAGGGACTGCGTGGACACAGTCCTGCCCAGGGCAAGTCTGCATCTTACTGGAGACAGAGAGACGGACACTTCCACAAGACCTCACAGCCCAGAGGGGGAGGGGTGCATGGCTGTGCCCGGGGGTGTGCGGGGCGGGACCCCCTTCACACCCAAACCCTTCACTTTTGTGGCCAGCCTCGGCCCTCTCTGCCCCTGACCGCCCCACACCGCGCTCTCCGGGACAAAGACCCCCAGTGCCACTCCTGCCTGGGCTCGCCCTCCCTCTGCCAGCCCTGTGCCCCCGTCCACCCTGAGAAAACAGTGGGTCCTCAAAGTCCCTGCGGCTGCCACACCTGAGGGTGCCACCCGCTCACACCTGAGCGGAACCCTGGCTGAGGATGGGCAGGCCCTTCTCAAAAGCCTGTGAACTTCGCCATGCTGTTAATCAGGCCCAAGCCCCCCCCCCGACCCCTGACCCCGCCAACATCAATACATTCTTCAAGAAACGCACAGGTGGCCTTCTCTGATGCGGGGGGGGGGGGGGGGGGGAGACCTAACACCCAGGAAGTTCCAAGACTTGCTGGTTCCACTGTCACAGAGGAGAGACCCGAGGCAGGGCCCCGCCCCCCCCGGCGGTCGTCTCTCGGGCTCGTTGTTGCTCCCGACACACAAGTGCAAGCGACAGACAGACACGGACAGGGCGACCAGGCAGCACGTTTATTTAGGGACCACAGGCGACCATGAGACCACAGGCGGGCACCCGGCGAGCCTGAAAGCCCCGGGTACGGAGGAAACAAAGTTGTTAGTGAGTGTGCTAGCGAGTGAGTTTGTTTTACACACTTGAGCCGCGGCGACAAGTGGGCACTCGGCTGATGCGAGTGCTGACTGCTGAGGTTCAGGGGTCATATACGTTGGTCAGCTTCCAGGCCCCTCCTGCTCCCCTTCTGAACCCTGGGGACCATGTGCAGCTGCAAAGGCTCTCCTTCTCAGCTGGTCAAGGCTCTTGGTCTTCGTGAAAAAGGCTCCCTCTCCCAGCAGAGCCCCCGGAACGCCCCTCCTCCTGCTCTGTCCCTGCTGGCGACCTTCCGTCTCCCAGCCGTGTCCCGGGACGGGGCTCAGGACCGCTGAGTCACGGAGGGAGGCCCGGCTCCCTGTGCTCCAGCCTCCTGCAGCACGTCCGCTGTGAGACTGCAGTGGCGGGGCCCTGCTGCATCCCCCCGTCTGCTGCTCAGCGCTCGCTGCCAGTGACAGCACGGGGGAGCGAGACTGAAACGACACCCTGTGGGCGAGCGAGAGCGAGCGTGCTCTTCGTCAGAGCCAGCGGGACGCGGCCACGGGCTGGGGCGCCGGGGAAGCCCAGACGCCGGACAGAGGACCCCTCGCAAGGATGGCAACGGTCGGTGTGAGCACCCAACCCCGGGATTCAGGAAACGGGCGGCAGCAGCCCGACTCCACGGGGAGCGGAAGGCGGACATCAAGGTGAGCCCTGAAATGCTGCTGACACAGAAAACAAAAATCGCTCTGAGGGGAAGTCAGGATTGGCTCGTTGGAAATGAGAAGAGGCCGTCACCATAGAAACAGATTTGAAGATAAATACATGGAAAGCGGAAATCCAAATAAAAAGAGGGTTCTCCAAGAATATATGGCCGAGATGTTCTCACAAGCTGCTGCAAGTGGAGTGGCTGCCTCCCCCAAATTCCTACGCTGAGACCTGGACCACACTGTGGTGTGGAGGGGGGTCTGCAGATGGGTATGTGGTGGGGGTGGAGCCCCCTCGGGGACCCCAGGGAGCCCCCGCCTCTTCCGCCGTGGAGGACCCGGGGAGACGGCACACTGTCTGTGGCCCAGGAAGCGGGGCCACCCAGACACGGAGTCCACAGGCACCTTGAACTTGGACTGTCAGCCTCCAGAGCGGTGAGAGGTAATGTCTGTTGTTTACACGCGGCCTCCTCAGTGGCGTCTGTTGCAGGCACCCGACCAGACTAACTCACACGGAGGGAGAAGCCCCGAGTGCTGCAGTGACCCGGGGGTGGGGGAGCTGGTGGCCTGGGCTGTGCACACACCCCAGAACATTCCCAGGCAAGGCTTCGGGAGATGCACTAGTGGGGACCCCAAAACCCAGCATTTATTTATAAAAATCGTGTGTGTGTTCCTCCATGGGCGAACCGCAGTCACCTCCAGAGCACCCTCCGTCGGATGCACGACACCCGTCGAGACGTTTTTGCACGGCCCAGTGTTCGAACGCGTCGATGTTGACGCCTTTGAGTGCGTCTGCCGCTCTTCGCTTCACCTCTTCCCCAGCGGCAAAGCGTTTCCCTTTGAGGACTTTTCATTCAGGGAGACAAAAAAAAATGTCGCTCAGAGCGAGATGGGGTGAACAGGGAGGGTGGGGCACAGGGGTCGTGCCGTTTTTGGTCAGAAACTGCAGAACACTCAGCGCGGTGTGGGCAGGTGCCCCGGTAAATCACCCATCACAAATGGGCAACCGTGTTGAAAGAGCCTTCGAAAACAATTCACCAAAGCCAAACGCAGCCTCTCACAACACCACCAGCTGGCGCACTGATGCAGATGGGCTCCTAGAACACTCACGGAGCGGGGGAGCCTGCCCCACAAGGGGCCCGCCCTCCAGGAGGTGCTTCTGGGTTTGGGGGGCACCTCCTCACACAGTTTCAGCTCCCCTGGAATGCATGCCTGGAAGAGGAACTGCTGTGCGCAGGAAGTGTACGTATTTAATTTTTAAGGCCCTTTTGAGGTGCAGTTCCCCAAAGGGACGCAAGGAGGCGCTTCACTGCCCGGCGGAGCAGGAGGCCGGCGGGCGTGCGACCTCGCCCGCACGCGCGGGCGTCCGTGTCCCTCCGCCACTCCGGAAGGTCTGCCCCCAGAGGGCGAGCGAGGCTGAGAACTGTTTTCTGTCCCGACTGCCCATGTCGCGTGTCGAGTCTTCTGGAGTCTCTGCCCATTAAAAAAAATGCTGCCTGTGTGTCTCCTTTTTACCGGCTGCGGATTCTTCACACGTTCCGGAGACAACCCGTTTGCCAGTTATGAGTGCTGTGAGCCTTTCCTGCCGCTGTGTGGTTTGCCTGTTTGCTTCTTTTATTATTATTATTATTATTGTTATTATTATTTTAGAAAGAGGGGAAGGGAGGGAGGAAGAGGAACATCGATGCAAGAAACATCCATCGGTTGTCTCCCAGACACGCCCCAAACGGAGACTGAACCCACGACCCGGGCTGGCGCCCGGACCAGGAATCGAACCAGCGACCTTTCGGTTTGCTGGACGATGCCCAGCCCACCGAGCCACACCAGCCAGGGCAGTACCTTTTATGTTTTAAAAAACACGAGATCTGAAGCAAATGTAGGTAAATGTTGACATTTGTTCAATCTAATGGTGAGCCCATGGATTTTGAACCCTTTCAAGATATTTAAAAACACATTAAATGTGTAATGGAAGACAGATGCCAATCATAGCCACAAGAAAAGTCTTGTGTACCTAAAAAATAGGTTTAACAACAAATAGATAATTGTTTTATTTTTAAACATTGTAAAAATTTATTGAAGACAGAATTAACCTGGATAGTTGAGAGATGTCACACTTTTCTAAAACATAAGACTAAGTATTGTCTATTTAATTCAGTTTCCATAAAAATCACAAGAGTACTCCAGGAACGCAAGTTTATCCTCAACTTGATCTTGGCAAAACAAATAAGAGTGGGTCACTGAAAGCAAAATGAACCGAGAGGAGATGACGAAGGGAAACTGACCTTTCTTACAACAAATCAGCCTCCGGGCCTTGAAAACTGAAACAGTTCAGTGCCGGCAAAGGAACCGGCGGAAAGATAAGAAAACAGACGTAAACTAACTCAGCTTTTGACACAGGGGGCGCTCCAGAGCAATAGGAAAAGCCGATGTTCTGAACCATGTTCCTTGGGTAAAGAAGCTATTGGGGCAGGAATTCCAGTGGGATCCAAAGCCTGAAATAAGAAGTAATATTTCCGGTTATTTTTGTCTTACAAAAAAGATCTGTTTTCCGTTCCCTCGGGCTGCACGGAGTGTCTCCAGAGCGCGAGGGACCCAGGCCCGGCAGGCAGACGGGGCGGCGTCCCAGGCTGCAACGGGGACGTGACAGAGCCGGCCAGAGGCCGGGTTCAGGGCCCCACAAGTCCATGGGGGGGAGCCTCAGGGCACCCAGGAGACGGCCTCTGTGCCCACAGCACCCAAGGCCCCTCACTGTCCGTGTGGGGGGGCACATGTGTGCACATGCATGCATAGCTATGTGTGCACACGTGTGCATGCATGTGCACATGTGTGCTGTACGCGAGTGTGCGCCCATCCCCGGGGCGCCTTCTCCTCAACCGTGTGCCCTAGTTCCTGTGGCTGCTGTGACGACTGACCACAGACGTGCTGGCCTCAAAGCACAGAAGTGTGTCCTCTGGCCCTTCGAGGGGCCGCGCCCAGCGGTCTCACCGGACCAGGATCGCGGCGTCGGCGTGCCGTGGCCCCGCCAGAGGCTCCGGGGGCGTCTGTCCCTGCCTCTCTCCGCTTAGAGAGCCACACGCCTTGCTTGGCTCGGGGCCCCTGCTGCCCCTCGCACCCCGTGAGCCCTGCTGCCGTGGCCACAGCGTCTTCCGCCCGAGCCTTGGGGGGACCGTGACTCAGGCAGCTGCAGGCCCCTGCGTGGATGCTCGTGCGGCAGGGCCGGGGACCAGCCGCCGGGCGACTCGTTTCCGTTCCACTGAAGTGTGAACGGCCTCCCTTCTCATCTTGTCCTTTAACTGCCTCAGGCCCGGTGGCCTTGGCTGCCCGCGGCACGAACGTCCCATCGTTAACACGGCCGACACCCTGGGCCTGCGGTGCGCCCGCCTGTCCCCTGCCCAAGCTGCGGGAGCCCCGGCCCTGGCAGGCCCCCGGGTGGGACCCTCTGACCCTTTCACTGTGCTGGTGTCGGTCTCTTCCTATCTGTTTGCCCCGGATTTGCGTTTCTCTCTCTGCACGACGACGCGCTTGTCATTTTCCTGAGGAACCAGTTGTCTGGACCCCTTTGTACAGAGGGATCCACGAGTGAATTCCTCCTGGCTCTGAGGCTGGCTGATCGCCCCCGGGGGAGCGCCCTCCAGGGTCTTCCGTCCCACCTGGTCCCCGTCCCACCGGGTCCCCAGGACGTGCGGCTCACGGCCGACAGAAGGTGGTCAGGAGGCCGGAGGGAGGTCAGGAGATGACATCGCAAAAGCCAAACCGGCCTCAGAAGTGGCTGTAATTAAGTCTTTTCTTAGATCTTGGCAGAGAGAGGCTGACCTTGGAGGAAGGAGTTTGGGGATCGATGGCTTCCTCCTTTGTCTGCCCGGAGGGCGAGGGAGGAGCCAGGAGGTCAGCCCAAGCCCTGAGGATGGAGCGTTTGTTAAGCTTTCACCGGGAAGGGGTGTGGGCTCCGAGTCCCGTGGGCCGGCCACATCGAGCCCCGCTTCCCGAGGCGGATTCAGGCTCCCCGTGAATCCGGGCCATGGAGGAGACAGGTGGAATGAGGGGGGACGGCGGAGGGGCTCCAGGCAAAGGCCGGGCGGAGGCGGGGGCGCACCAGGAATCCGGAGATGGAGGAGGCGGGGCCAGCGCAGCCCTGATGGGGGCAGTGAGCTCCCTCTGCTGGTCAGTGCGGAACGCGCGCCCAGCCGCACTGTGGTCCGTCCTGGGAGCAGGAGGTAGGTGCCTGGGACTAGATACGGCAGGAAAGGGTTGCAAGGTGCCCCTCAAGGAGCAGGTCAGCCTGACCTCCGGGCAGTGTCCACTGGGGCGGGGGGGGCGGGGGGGGGCCTGCCTGGCCCAGGCTCCCTCCAGTGGAGAACCCACTTCCCCGGAAGACCCCCACGTGGGCAGAGCCCAGGGAGCCCCCACTCACCACCAACGCCCAGGCACCCTGCCGCCCCCCGGCCGCCCCGCCAGCCTCCCCTTCCCCCCTGCCCTTCTGCACTGTGAGTGGAGGTCACGCCCTGCTCCGTGCCTCAGTCTCCCCGTCTGTAAACTGGGGGGTTAAAAGGCTGCTTTTCTGAGAGGGTGGGAGGGCTGTTGAGTTCAGTTCTGTGAAGTGCCCAAGACAGGGACTGCAAGGGGCGGGCAGGGGACCCGCCCCCCACCCTGGGCTGTTGGTTTCAGCTCTCCCCAGATGGATCTAGCAGAGGAGGGGTCCCAGCTGCACCCCCCCCCCGAGACTCCTAGGACCCATGCTCCTGGCCGGGCTGCGAGAAGCTTCCCTGTGGGTCCTGTCGCCTCCCCAGCCTCCTCAGCAGCCTCCTGGGCCCTCTCTGGGGCCTGGGGACTCAACAGCCCCGCTGGCGACGGCTTCCCGGGGGCACGTGCAGGGGACAGGTGGGCAGGAGACCGGCGACCCACACACCCCTTAAGCCACACACGCCAGGTCTGGGGGGCGGGGGCAGCACAGGAAGGGTGTGCGGACATTCCCAGGACCCCCTGGGCAGAGACGAGGGGCCAGCGAGGGCTGGGAGCCGCCCCCCAGGTCTCCCAGCACGGCTGGGCGCAGGTCTGGGCTGTGGACTCAGCAGAGGAACCCAGGGGCAGGTCTGTCCTGAAGGGGGGGTCTCCTGACCTGGGATGACCCTGCTCGAGCGAGCACCTCCTGCCCTGCTCCCGTTGTCCCTGTCCCCTCTGCCCAGAGGCCCCCGGGGGCTGGGGGCAGTGAGAGACTCAGGGATAGGTGGCCAGCTGGTGAGGGGCGGGGGAGCCTGGGCATCCAGGGCAGGCCTGCAGACCCAGAGCTCTCCACGCAGGAGGAGGGGGTAGAGGTGTGTGAATGCAGAGCCTCGGGCCCTCCCCCCGGCCTCCGGAGCCAGAGTGTGATGGCCACGAGCCCTGAACTGCGTTTCCACGAGAGCGAGAGAAGCGCCGTCTCCCGTAAACGGCTCGCCCCAGCCGCAGGTGAGGCTGGGACCTCGGGGGAGGCCCGGGTAACACGCCACCTTTGCCGAGACGTGTTCCAGACGACCGGGAAAGCTCGCTGTCTCCGGAGAGGCCGCTGGTCAGTGTCGAGGAGCGTTTCAGTTTTGCCGAATACTCGGGCTGTGGGGGACGGCCCACCTGTGCGCCCCCTGGGAGGTGTGGGTGAGCCGCATCGTGGCGTCTGGGATCGGCCTCAAAACTCGGGCAACACTGGACGCGTGGAGGCGAGGGCCGGGCCCCTGGTTCGGGAAACCAGGGCGTCGGCTGCGTGTGCGTGAGGTCGGCGCGGGTGGGGGGGACACATGTCCTCCGTCCAGATGGAGAATGACCCCCGAGACTCACACTGAAGACATTTTCTTTTTTTTTTTTTTTAAGATTTTATTTATTTCTTTTTAGAGAGAGGGGAAGGGAAGGAGAAAGAGAGGGAGAGAAGTATCAACATGCCGTTGCCTCTCTTGTGGCCCCTACTGGGGACCCGGCCTGAAACCCAGGCACGTGCCCTGCCTGGGAATCGAACCAGCGACTCTTTGGTGTTCAATCCACTGAGCCACACCAGCCAAGGCTGCAGATATTTTCAAGCTGTGATTATTTCCACCCGAGCCACCTGTCACTACCTCTGAGTGTCCCCACAGACTCCGGCCACGAGAGGTCACTGTTGTGCTGCTTACCCCGGAGCCCAGTGGTGCTGGGCTTCCCCGTGCCCCCTGGGGCCAGCACACGGTCCCCCACCTACTCCACCCAGGGTGGGGCCCAAGCACAGGTTTCTGGAGTGGGGGGAGCTGGGACCCCAGGCCCACCCCCTCGCAGCCTTCCTGTGCTTGGCAGCCTGGTTTCCTCGAGCTCCCGCTGATTTCCGCCGGTGAGAAACACAGCTCCTCTGGCCCACTCAGTCCTGCCGAGCCAGACCAGGCCCCGATGCCCACGTCTGGGACCCCTGCCCTCCTGGCACAGAGGTTCACTTGGGGAGGGGGGGCAAAGCACCTCCCTTTCCAGGCTGTGACCCGTCCCTGCCCCCGGTGAGGTCGAGGTTCTGGCGGTCTCTCGGGACACACCCCGGTGGGCCTTCCTCCCGCCAGACTGCGTGCGGCTCCCTGGTCCTGGCCCGCCGTGCACCCCCACCCCCGTCCTCCACCCCGTTGACCTTCCCCCCCGCCAGCTCTCGGCCCAGAACCCCCCCCCACAATGCTGTGGCCCCGCCGGCCCCCACGGCCACCTCAGCCGCTGCCTGTGTGCTCTCTCACCGACTCTCTCAAAGTCGTCGGCCCGCACACGGTGGACGGTGAGGGGCGGCGAACACACGATTACCGAAGCAGAAAGCACAGCCGCTCCCGGGCCGGGCGAGGGGGGGGGGGGGCCGTGGCTCGTCACTTGGGGCAGAGGCGGCCTGTAGGCGCAGAGCCCCGAGACGTGCGGACGGGCAGTGCAGACTGCCACCCCCCCGGGTCCTGGGTCCGGGCTGCGAGAGGCCGGGGAGCCCTGGGCAGTTCTGGACCCCGTTCTGCTGTGTTAAGAGCAAGACTTTAAGGTCATATGTCAAGTAAAAATACCCTCCTCTGGCCCTGCGTGTGCTGCCATGTAAACTCAGCGTCTCGGGGATACCCAGCAGGGCCTGGCGGCCAGCAGAGGGGCCACAGCGGCCCGAGCGCCCAGGGCGGCTGCACCCTGCCCTCACTGCACCACTGGGCGGGGCTGGTCGCAGACCTGGAGGCTAAATCCGCCGTTCACACTTTTCCTGTCGGTTGTGGAATACCCGAGGTTAATTTTTTACAGTTTGTTGGGCTCCCCCGTCCTTGGCGGGCAGGACCCGGGAGGCCTGCCTGGCAGGGAGAGGTGCGGAATGGGCACCAGGCCCCGGTCTGGACCGCACGCCCCTCCCGGAGCCTCCTCCTCCTGGCTCAGGGCCCTGGGGTGGGCTGGCTGCCCCTCCTGGGGCTACGACCGGCCACTCCCAGGGTGGGTGCGGCCTCTGGCCTTGGTGTGCAGGCCGGAACTACCCGGGCCACCCGGCCGGGCGGCCCTCATCCGCAGGACTCGGGGGGCAGGGCTGCGGCACCCACCTCCCCCCAGCCGTCCACAGGGCCCCACAGCTCCCAATGGGCTTGGGGCCTGAGGAGCCGCCCCCGTCGATTGCGACAGCTCCCCCGTGGCGTCAGCCCAGGGCACCTGTCTGCAAACAAAACACACCCCGCTCTGCCCTCCCTGGACACTCCCACGTGCCAGGCCGGGCACGTAGCTGCTCTCGGAGTGGAGTCCCGCCCGGGGGGCACGGGCCGTCGACAGACAGCGTGTCCCGTGTGGCGTGTGGCGTGGCGGGAGGGTGTCAGGTTCACCCCAGAAGATCAGGAGGGTCAAAGACTCCGTCCAGGGTCTTACCGCCTGCACACTGGAGGCTGCACGAGGAGGCAGCCCCGGGGGTCCGAGGGGAGGCTGGGCTTTGAGAGTGCAAAGCGCTGGTCCAGGGCGGGCCTGCACGCTGGGGCCTCGAGTTTCGGAGGTCACTCGGGTGGCTCCCCGCAGGCGTGAAGGGTGCGCAGGTGCTGACGCAGGACACACTCGAGGCTGTGTGCCCGGGTCCTGCAGCAGCACAGGGGAGACCAGAGGCGGCAGCTCCCGGGGCCCCTCGGAACCGGAACGATGGCCCCCTCCGGCCCCAGCTCACCTGGCCTTGGCGCCTTGGCAGCCTGAGCCCAGCGACTCCACGCCAGCTCTCCTGCAGGGGCAGCTGAGGCACACGGGGCGGGGGGGGGGGGGGGGGGGGGGGGGAGGGGCGGGAGGTTGGGGGCACTGGGGGTGTCGCCACAGCAGACGAGCTTTCCAGGTGGAGGGACAGCCCGTGCCGGGTCGCAGGTGCCCACGTGAGGCTGGAGTGAGGGGGCCGTGTGCTGGAGGGCAGGCGGGGGACAGAGCTGGGGACATCCCCTCTGGACAGGCTGGTACAGCAGCCCAGGTGGGGGGCACAGAAGGAGGGGATGTCGTCACCATGGGCGGCAGACACGGAGGCGGAGCCAGAGCTGATTGGAGGGGCTGGCCCTTGGGGAGGTGGCTCCGTGCCCCCAGCAAGCAGCAGGTCCCCAGCCTCGGGCACAGCCTTGGGGCTGACACCCTCTCAGGGCTGTGGCAGGTCAGCACTCGCCTGGGCGAGCCTGGCACCTACCTCACGGTGACTCACAGAGGTCGCCAGGCCACGGCGGAGCAGGGCCTGACTGCCAGCTCCCTCGGGGGTCTGCACGGCCCTCCTCCTGCCTTCGCACCAGAGGCCCCCGCAGGCCCTCCCCACCCTGCCCGACCCCAGAGTCGGGGTGCCTGTCCGTTCCCCAAGGCTCCGCTCCCGGGTCCCTGCGTGCCCCCTTGACTGGGTGCCACCACCCCCTCAGGGCTTCGAGGTCCCCAGATGCTCGGGCTGTGGCTGAGCTAAGACAGGTGGGGTCCCCGTGCCCCTGGGAGGTCACACGAACCCAGCCCCGGTGACAAGAGCTCCATGGAGGGGCCCTGCCGGGCTCAGGGGGGAGTCCCCAGGAGGACGTCTCCTGCTGGGCCCAAGGGGGTGGTGCTCCCTCCCTGGTCACTTGCCGCAGCCCCGCCGCTCCCCGGGCTACTGTGGCCCAGGGTGTCAGCCCCGCACCCAGGCAGGAAGTCCCGGCCCCCGGACCCAGGCACCCTGGGAACACAGGGCGCCCACGGGTCTCCTTCACCGGGGGCCTCTCTGGCTTCCCCCGACGGCAGCCGGCTGTGCTGGGCGGCTGCTCCCCGGGCCTGGCTCCTTCTCCTGCAGGGACCCTGGTCCCCCACTTATCCTGCCCACCTGTCGACTCGGCAAGCGGAGGGGGCTCCCCCGCACGCACACTGGTTCAGTGTGCAAGTGTGACCCCGAGGACCTCCAGGCTCCGAGGGGCGGGGGGTGTACTTGTTTCAGGAGGATCGGGGATGGCAGTGTCCTCAGTGTGTGTGCACGTGTGTCTGGGCCATCTGGCCCACGGCTTGCTTTGTAAATAAAGTTTTATCGGCACACAGCTGCACCACTCTGGCTGCTGCTGCTGCTGCTGCTGCTCCATAGCGCCCTGGCCGAGTGTTTGCAACACAGACTGGGAGGCCTGCCAAGCCCGAAATATTGGCTCTCTGGTCCTTTAAGAAAAACGCTAGGGCCCCCAGAGCCCTGCACGGGCGCTGGGAGGGTTCTGGCTGGCAAGGAAACCGAGTCAGGAGCCCGGCCATCCGCCCAGGACCCCTGAGCAGAGCCTGCAGGAGGGGGCCGGTGGGGAGGCTGCCCCTGCCCTGCTCCCCATTGGCTGGTCTCTGAAGCTCCTCCCCCCAGGAGGGTTCAACACCCCGGGTGTCAGGCCCGACTCCAGGGGTGAGCACAGGCGAGGGGCTGGGTCACAGCCCTGGCAGGCAGCTCTTGACACCGCCTGCAACCGCCGTCCAGCCAGGGGCCGCTGGGAGATGCTCTGCGCTCTGACCTTGGCCAGGGCGGCTCTGAGGTCCCGGGCAGTGGGCTGGGTGCGGACCATGGCCTCACACCCGCTGCTGGTGGCCCCCCCGGAGGTCCTGCTGAAGCCCATCTCTGTGCCCCACCGGCTGCTGCTGGGGCCCGGCCCCTCCAACCTGGCTCCTCGTGTCCTGGCGGCCGGCGGGCTGCAGATGATCGGCCACATGCACAAGGAGATGTACCAGGTGGGCTGGGGGCTGCGGCCGCCCCTGCCGGCCCCTCCCGGCGGGAGGACCGGGAGCCGGGGGCAGGCCCTGACCCGCACGCCCGCCGCCCACAGATAATGGACGAGATCAAGCAAGGCATCCAGTACGTGTTCCAGACCAAGAACCGCCTCACGCTCGCCATCAGCGGCTCGGGGCACTCCGCCCTGGAGGCCGCCCTGTTCAACCTCCTGGAGCCTGGGGACTCCTTCCTGGTCGGGGTCAACGGCATCTGGGGCCAGCGGGCCGCCGAGATCGGGGAGCGCGTGGGTAAGGGACGGGATGGGGGTGGGGTGTGCCCGCCGCTCCAGCCTTCCCATCCCCAGCCTCGGGCAGGGCAGCACGGCCCCGGCCCTCCCCGGCCCTCCGGCCCCCCACCTGCCGGCCGGTCTGCCCCGAGGGGCCGTAGGACGGGGTTTCGGAGGTGGAAGTCCCCCCCCCCAGAAATCTCAGAAACAGACGTCTTCTGGAGCCGCAGAGCACGGAGGAATGGACAGGGGTTCGCTTCCAGAGCAAACTGTGGGGAGACAGGACTCGGGGGCAGCAGCGAGCCCCGAGTTTAATGATTGACCCTACATCCGGCGCCACAGGTGTCCGCGCCGTCCAGTTAATGGACAACTTCGGACGGCTGTGGGGGCTCCGACCCCTCACCCAGCGTCCTTTCACCCCCAAGCTGAGGGGGCAGAGGCCAGGACCCCAGGGGGCTCTGACTGCCCCCCCCACCCCGGCCTCAGGCTCTGCCCCGAGGTTCAGATGGTCCTGGGCCTGGGGGTCTCCCACACACAGCTCCAGGGCTCGCCCCTCCTCCACCCCCTCCTCCCTTCTCCCCTCGCTCGCTGGGGAGGCCCCGTCCACACGGCCTTCAGCAAACTCACGTTTCTCTCCCGTGCACCGGAAGCCCGGCCACAGGGCTCGGAGAAGGCGGCCCGAGGAAGGGGCGGGCAGCTGGGCCGGACGCTGCTCTTGGCCTGAGCACACCCCTCTCTCCTCTCCCATGTGGCTGGGGCCGCGGCTGGGCGGCCTGCTCAGCACGCCCCTGTCCCTCGCCGTGGCTCCTGTCCCGTGTGCTGGGTCAGGAGAGGCCCACGGCTCACACTGGCCCCGCCCCCAGGAGCCCGCACTCACCCGATGACCAAGGACCCCGGAGGCCACTACACGCTGCAGGAGGTGGAGGAGGTGCGGGGTGCTGCCGGCCACGGGGACAGAGGGGCGCTGCCCAGCTAGCGGGCTTGGGGCTGGGGGGCTGGGCGCGGGGGCTTCTGTGCCAAGTGACCCCCCCCAGGGAGAGCACTCTGGTGCCTGGGAGCAGGTGGGAAGCCTGAAGGGGGGTTCTGCCTGGCAGGGAAACTGAGTCAGGAGCCCAGCCCTGTGTGAGGGCTGGAGGGGCTGGAGGCGTGAGGTGGGGAGCAGGACCTGCCCCAACTCTCCGGGTGTGGGCCCCTCCCTGATAGGGGTCTGTCCCAGCCAGCCAGACCCTGGGGACCCGGCTGACCTCAGGAAGGTCCCAGTGTCCCCACGGGTGGGGCGAGAGGCAGAGGCCCCTGGTCTCCGGGAGGAAGTCCCTCTCTTCCAGAGTGAGCCCTCCTGCTGAAGTCACCGGCTCCCGCACACAGATGGGGGGCTGCCCCCACCCCGGGAGGGAGGGCATGTTCAGGGGGCAGAGCCTGCCCTGCCCTCACCAGGAAAGTCCTTCTGTGGGCCCTGGCTGGCCCGGGGGGGCCTCTCCCCCCACAGCCACCCCTCTGTTCCCCTCAGGGCCTGGCCCAGCACAAGCCGGTGGTGCTCTTTCTGACCCACGGGGAGTCCTCCAGCGGCGTGCTGCAGCCTCTCGAGGGGTATGGGGAGCTGTGCCACAGGTGAGCCCGTCCCCACGGGGGAGCCGTCTCCAGGTGGCCGTGCGGGGGGCAGGGCCCAGGCTGGGTAGGTGCGGGGTGCTGGCAGGTCCCTGCAACCCGGGTGGCAGCGGGTGGGCCGAGTCCCTCGCTGCCCCCGCCCAGCATCTACCACGGGGTGTGGGGTGCAGGCAGCTCTTGGGGTCCTCCTTGTTCTTTGCTGAGTGCGGTGGGTTCCCCTCTCCTGAGAGCAGGACAGGGGTCTCTCCATGGCCAGGTGCCCGCACCGCGCTCACTGCCCTCCAGGCCCCGTGGCTGGGAGGGTTTGAGGCTGACCCAGCTCCCCAGCTCCCAGGGCAGCCTCGGCCGTCCACGCCCTCCGCTGGCCTCCCCACCCCCGCACGGGTGCAGGAGGCCCTGGAGGAGCCAGGGGCGCCCCCACCCCATGGCCAGCTGTCCTGCCCTGCAGAGCTGGCCACAGGCTGCAAGGATGAGCCCCTCCTGGCCAGGCAGGCTCCTCCGCGGGGATCCCAGCCCACCTGCCCCCCGAGTCCTGTCCAGCGACTCAAGCTTACCTTTGTGACCTGGGCTGTGACCCTGAGGGCCCCACCTGTCCCTCCGTGCCCGCTCCGCCTTTTTCTAAGAAAACGTGGGGGCCGGGGCCAAGCTTTGGCTCCAGCTGTTCCTGGACTCTGCCCTCTGGCCTCTGACATTATGGTCAGCCGGCTGCTGCAGGAGGGGGCCCAGGCTTGCACTGAGTGGCCCCCGGGCCCATGCACACCCTTGGGGCTGAGCCCTCAGAGCCCCCCTGTGTGGGGGGACCCTGGGGCTGCAGCCCCACCTGCCTCACTGGACAGCCCCTCCCCCAGGTACCAGTGCCTGCTCCTGGTGGACTGCGTGGCCTCCCTGGGCGGGGCCCCCATCCACATGGACCAGCAAGGTGAGCACCCCCTGGACTCATCAGCACCCAGGGCCTCTGCTGGGTGGCCAGGTGCCGAGGTGGGGGGGTGGGTGGAGCTTCTCCAGGTGAGCGTGCTCTCAGAGCCCCTGCAGGTGCAGCAAGGGGCGCAGGGCCGAGGGCCGTGATGCCTCTGGCCGCGGCTGGGCCTCCACGCCCCCATCTGCCCTGACCCCCCACCAGCCTGTCGCACCCAGTGAGCTCCACGGTCAGCTGGCCTTGCAGGAGACCCTCCTGGGACCACGGAGGGGGCTTCACGGGCCGACGCTCACCCCATGCTCTGCACGGGCGGGGACCAGCGAGCACAGGGCGGCAGGGAGTCCCCAAGACAACTCGCCGCACCTCTCTGGCTGGCCGCCCACCGCCGGGGAGGGAGAGGCCGGGCTGAGGCTCCAGCCCCAGACCCCGGAGTGCAGGCCCCACAGACAGCGTGGCGCCCCTCCGGCCCAGGGCACCCCGCCGTGCCCGCCCTCACCGCTCGAGATCACGCGAGCTCACCACACTGCCCCCCCCTCTCCTCTTGGTGGACTTTGGGGCTCTTCCGGGCGTGAGGCTGTCAGGGCGGAGCTGGGAGGGTGGTCCTGCCCAAGCCTGTGGGTGCTCACTCGAGGCCACTCCCGGGGGCTCCACCTAGGAGATCGGGAGGTGGGCGCAGCCCGGGCTTGCTCGGCCGTCTTCCCCACGGCCCGGAACCACGGGGCCCTCGGGGGGGGGGGGGGCTGTGGGTGTTTTGTGGCCGACCAGGGGCTCAGGTTCCGAGGTGCGAGCAGACCAGCCTGCCCGCCTGCCCCTCCCACGGACACACTCTGACACGGCCCGTGGCCCCCCCCACCCCACCCAGACCCTCGCTGCTGCCCACCACACACCCCACCCGTCCCGGGGTCAGCGTCCCCCCCACGGGGCAGGGCCTGGCCCTGCGGGAACGCCCCCTCACTGCCGACACCGGCGGCACGGTGGGTCCCCGGCTCCCCTGAGACAGTGGGCCCTGAGCTCCGGGGGCACCCGTGCCGCAGTGACCCCGCCTGGGGGGCTCACCCTGCGAGCCCCCCCCCCACAGGCATCGACGTCTTGTACTCGGGCTCCCAGAAGGTCCTGAACGCCCCCCCAGGCACCGCACTCATCTCCTTCAGTGACAAGGCCAGGTGAGGGGCTGGGGCTGCACGTGCCGGGCGGGGGCTAGGGGGGACCGGGGGGCCCTCGGAGGGAGGGACGGCCGGGGAGGGCATGGTCCCGCGGGACGGGCTCCAAGATGCCCCTAGAAAGCTTGTCACGGGCCCTGACAGGTGCCCCTGCCCCCTCCCCACCCTCACAGGTGTGACACAGTTCCGGGTCCCAGGGCACGGGCGGCTGGGCACGGTGAGGGCCGCACACGCACGTGGGACAATGACCTGGCCAGCAGGCCTCCCGGGGACGCCCCCAGGGAGCCTGGGCTTGGTGTGGGAGGTGGGGACTGGACTTCCAGGAATCCCCGGCTCCAGGCCAAGGGCTGGGGCCCAAGGCTGCCCCGCCCCCTGCTGCCGCCAGCCCGGGCTCAGTGTCTGGGAGCCGGGGTGGGCTGGGGGAGGGGAACCGGCCCCAGCAGCCCGTGAGCGGGTGCTGGTTGGTGCCATTCGCCAGGACAGAGGCCGCGTGGGGCGGAATCGGGGATTCCGAGTCTGAGTGACCTGGAGGGGCAGGGCGAGGTCAGGTCTGAGTCCAGAGAGCAGGGAGGCCTGGGCTGCTGGGCCGACCTGAGCGCCCAGCCTGCGGAGGGGGCTGCCACCTAGAGGCCCCTCCGTGACAGCCAGCATCACAGACCATGCCCCAAGGTGCGCAGGCTCCGGGAGAAGGGGGACCCGGCCTCAGTTTCCCCTTTGTGGTTTTGATGTGTTTGGACTTATCAACGCAGCAGCGGTCCCTCCTGCCCACAGCGATGACCGCCTTCCACTGGCCTCCGACTCGGGGACCGAGGCCGGACGACTCCTGGGGCGGGGCCAGGAGAGGGGGCCAGGCCCAGCCTCCACGCAGCAGGGTCTCGCCCGAGTGGCAGAGGCGCCGGCCAAGCCCAGGGGTCAGCAAGGCTGGGCTCCCGAGGGGTGCACAGCCCACCTGGGCCTGTCCCGGGGTCCCCACCTCTGAGAGACAAGGGCCCCTGGGGGGGGGGGGACGGCCACCCAGGCTCTGCAGCCGGACGGGCAGGTGCTCAGGCCGGCTGCCCCCCCCCCCCAGAGATAAGATCTACTCCCGGAAGACGAAGCCCTACTCCTTCTACCTGGACATCAAGCTGCTGGCCAACTTCTGGAGCTGTGACGACGACAAGCCCAGGACGTGAGGGGCGGGCGGGGGCGGGCGGGCTGGTGGGCAGAGGGGCGCGGGGCCGTCCTCCCGAGGCCCCAGCCCTGCATCAGGATTGCTCACTGGGTCCCGAGGCCCCGTCCGGGCCCCCTCCTGGCTCCCCACTTCCTCCCTGGCCTGGGGGCTCAGGACCCGCAGCACGGCCTCCGCCCTTTCCCAGGGCCCCGTCCCCCCAGAAATCCTGGCACCCAACGTTTGCACTGGGCCACCTCTCCCCATTTCCAGGCCTCGGCTCACCCACATCTCAAAAGAAGGGGGCGAACCAGGGGATGTCTGTTAGGGGGCTCCAGCCATAACCCAAGGCGCCCCACGCCACCCATGGGGACAGGAGCACCAGGCACCGCGCCCCACCCAGTGGGCCGGGCGGGGGGTGGGAGCCAGCTGGGCAGCCTCCCGTGAGGTGCGGGCAGCACCCCCTCCGAGCCCTGCTCCTGCAGACTTGGCTGCCCTTCCAGCTCCGAGTCCGTGATCCCGGCCTGGAGTGCTCCCTGGGAAGGGAGCTGACCGGTCCTCCCAGAGCCTGACCCGCCCGTCCCCACCCAGTGACCCGGACCGCGCCCCGTCCTGTCTTCCAGGTACCACCACACCACCCCCGTCATCGGCTTGTTCAGCCTGAGAGAGAGCCTGGCGCTCATCGCGGAGGAGGTGAGGCCGGGGCGTGCTGGCCGGGCCGAGGGTGGCGGGGGCAGGGCCGGCGGGGGCTGGGGGAGGCAGTCGGTGAGGACCCCGCGAGCAGGAGGGGCCCGAGGAGCGGAGCGAGGCCAGCAGCCGGGTTGTGAGTTACAGTAACCAAAGCTCAGCAGCCTGGGCGCCTCCCTGCTCCCAGGTGGGGGCTGGAGCCGGCAGAGACAGTGCCAGGAGCCCCGCCCACACAGGCCACGCCGGCTCTGTGGCGGGTTCAGGACACCGCACAGGGCGCGGCACAGCCGCCTTCGCTGTCCCGACCGCCTGGGGCCACGGCCAGCCCCCAGCCCCCCCGGCCACGGAGACAGGGCTGGGGCAGCCTCCGCGAGCGGCCAGGAGCTCCGCTGGCCGCGCTGTCCCCCACGCCGTGCCTGCTCATCAGTCACCACCCCAGGACTGAGCTGGCGGCCACCAGCACCCAGCTGGGCTGTGCGCTCCCAGGGGTGGCTCTCACGGTGGGCGGGGTGTGAGCTGGGCAGGGCGGGAAGAGGGCGGACTCCCATGGGGCTGTGGGGTCAGTGTGGGAAGAAGGAGGGGACGCGTGTGCCCCAGAAAGTCCCCGCCCTGCCCTGTCCCGGCCAGCTCTGCCCTCCCCTCCCCAGGGCCCAGCGCTGGCTGGGCCCACCCCTCGCCCAGACCATATCCACCTGCCCCGAGGTAGCCCCTGGGCCAGAGCCACCACGGCCTCAAACCCAGGGTGGGGGGGGGTCTCACGGGGGCTCTCGAGGGGCCACCCCCGGGCGGGTGGACACCAGCTCCCTGTCCCCCACCCACTGGCACCTCTCCCCGAGCAGGGCCTGGAGAACAGCTGGCGGCGCCACCGGGAGGTCACCGCCTACCTGCAGGAGCGCCTGCAGGAGCTGGGCCTGCAGCTCTTCGTGAAGGACCCCGTGCGTTCAGGGGGCGGCAGGGGGCGGGGCCGGGGCGGGCAGGGGGCGAGGCCAGGGCGGGGCGGGGCTGGGGCGGGCAGGGGGCGGGGCCGGGGCGGGACCTGGCTGTCCTCAGGCCCTTCCTCGGCCCGAGCCCCCCAGCCCCACCTGTCATCCCTCTGAAGCCCCGGGCTGCGGGGCTGGTGCTGAGCCCGCCTGTCCTGCAGGTGCTGAGGCTGCCCACCGTCACCACGGTGGCCGTGCCCGCCGGCTACAACTGGAGAGACATTGTCAACTACCTCATAGACCACTTCTCCATCGAGATCACCGGCGGCCTCGGGCCCTCCGTGGGGAAGGTGAGGGGGTGGCCGCACGGGCCCCAGAAGCTGGTCGCCCCCACGTGGAGCACGGCTGTGTCCAGGCCGAGGTCGGCGGTCGTCCTGGAGCCGGGCCGGCAGGGGCGTCAGGAGGGAGCGTCCCTCTCCGGACCCCCAGGGGTCTGTGCAGGGGCATCTGGGTCTGTCGTCCGCAGCCGGGCAGGCGCAGACCCCCGATCCCACCCGGAATGCCCTTCCCTCCCTCCGTGTGGCCCACCAGGCAGGAGCCCAGCTGGGCCCACTGAGAGGGCGACTCCAAGCGGCCTTGGCAGACGGCCGCCCCGGCTGCCCTCCCCGAGCTCTGCGGCCCGGCCTGGGCCCGGGGCTCCCTGGTGGCTGCAGGAAGCTCCCACCCACCTGCCCTGGGTGCCCGGCAGGGGGTCCCCTCGTGGGGAAGCCCACCGAGCCCTGCCCAGACCTCGGCCAGGGCCAGGCGGGGTCCTGGACGGAGGCCGACACCGCCCCCTGTCCCCCCACCCCCAGGTGCTGCGCATCGGGCTCCTGGGCTACAACGCCACCCGGGAGAACGTGGACCGCGTGGCCGAGGCCCTGAAGGAGGCGCTGCAGCGCTGCCCCCGGAGCCAGCTGTGACCCGGCTGCCCAGCCAGGCCCCCCCCCTCGGGGGCCGGGGGCCCAACGGGGTCTGCGAGACCGGCAGGCCGCTGCCAGCCCCCGGCCCTTCCCTTCCCGGTGGAACTCCCTGGAAACGGCCCTCGGGGCTCGGGACCCACATTCCTCCCCAGTGACCTGCAGCCCCAGGGCCTGGCCCCCCGGGAATATTCAATAAAGAGCAGGCGCAGTCCTCCTGTCTGTCCTCTCCGTGTGTGGCTGGGCCGTGGGAGCTGCAGGAGCTTTGCTGCTCCTGGCCGGGGGCCGGCAGACGGGCGTGCAGAGCCCCAGACCTTGCCTCCCGGGGCACCCACAGCCCCAGGCCCGGCTGTGGCCGAGTCCTGTGGACGGGGGCAGGGAAGGACCCGAGCCTGGGTGACCCCCGGGGCCCCAGCCCCTTCTTCCTCCTCGGCTGGGCGCCCTCCGACCCCTGTCCCTCAACTCCGCCCCTCCCTCGGATCCCCGCCTGTGCTGAGCCTCCTCAGCGCCTCCCCGGGGGGTTGGGTCTGCAGACGGGGCGGCCTCTGGCCTTCCCTAGACCATGCCCACATCCGCAGGTGCTCCCCCGGCCTGAGGCCCCCAGGGGAAGGCCGGCAGGGTGGGTGCCCAGCCCGCCGCAGCCCCGTGTCCGTGTGGATGGAAGGGTCGGTCCGGCTCCGCCCTGTCACTCACCCGGCGAGGCGGGAGCACAGGGCTGGAGCACAGGGTGGACTGGGGGCCGTCCACCCCTCGCTGCTGCTCACGGCCACCGGGGAGACGGGCACTGAGCACAGGACCTGGGAGGGCCAGAGGGTCTGGAGTCTGAGGCAAGGGGTGGGGCGGGGGGTGCGGCTCTCCCAGGGGAGGCCAGAGAGTCTGGGGACCTGAACGTGCAGGGCCCTGAGGGTCGCCTCCAAGACGCTGGCCTTTGTGCTGAGAGCAGCCCTGTCGGGGCGGGCCCCCCCAGAGGCAGACACTGGAAACTCAGTACTGAGACCACCCACTGGCAGGCCCCCAGCACCCCCCACCCCCGTCGGGGCCCCGTCCGATGTGCACGGCCACTGCTGGGCTTAGCCTTCCTCACTCGGCACCTTGTTGCTGCCGGGGCGTGTGGCGTGTCTGCCGCCGGGGGCTGTCCCGGTGCAGGGGCACGCCACCATCTGAGCGCTCACCCGCCCACTGCGCACGGACCTCGGGGTGATGTCCCCTGGGGGGTAACTGGAGTAATGGGGTGACGCGCGTTCTTAGACAGGCTTCGTGTGGGCAGCAGCTACTCCTTTCTCCTGGGGGGCACCCAGAGGGGAGCCGCGGGGCCCCCCCCGGGCTGAGGCAGGTCGGAGGCCGGGAGGCCTGGCAGGAGGTTCCAGAGGCGGCTGCCGCACTGCACGTCCTCACCCGAGTCTGGGGGCCGGGGCTCTGCCTCCTCACCGTCCCTCAGCCCCTCCTTCCCCTGAGGGGTGACGGCGTGGGGCTTCCCTGCGGGCGTCCCCCTCTGAGGGGAGTCAGCCCGAGCGCCCTACACGCATTATTCGACTCCGTCCTCCTGGCGCTGACCTGCGGCTGGGCGGGGGGGGGGGGGGGGGGCGGGTGCCGGGGCTGTCAGAGGCGGTCAGGAGCGTTTTCCCCTGTTCTGCGGCTGACCTACATCCATTTGCTTCTTCTTTTTAAAAATATTTTATTCATTTATTTTTAGAGAGGGAAGGGAGGGAGGAAGAGAGAAAGAGAAACATCAGTGTGTGGTTGCCTCTCGTACTCCCCGCACTTGGGGACCTGGCCCACAACCCAGGCAGGTGCCCTGACTGGGAATCGAACCTGCGACACTTTGGTTCAAAGGCCGGCGCTCAATCCACTGAGCCACGCCAGCGGGGGCTCATCCAGTTTCTGAGTCGAGCCTTTCGAAGCGCAGGTGTTCTGAGTTTGGGCGCAGCCCTACCTGTGTGCCTGCTTCCTTTCTCGGCCTGCCCCGTTGGCGTCCTGCCTGGGAAATGCCCACCCACTCTGTGGTCCCAAGACGCCTCCCCCTTTGCTCGCCAAAGGTGTGGCCCCAGCTGTCTCGGGTGGTGGGTGCTCCACCCCGCAGCAGTCTCATGCGCGTGGAGTGCGGTTGGGGCCGGGGTGCGATTTCACCCACTCCGACCCCCAGTCGTTGGAGCCATGCCCGTCACACAGACTCTCCTCCCCCTCTAAGGGGCTGGGCCCCTCTGCCTCCGGCCCCCGCCTGGCGGTGTCCTGGGGCTGCTCTCTCCCAGTCGCTGCGGCTTCCCCACAGGCTCTGGGACCAGGGGGCGCACATTCTCCAGCCTTGTTCTCTGAAAACTGGGTTTCCTGCCCGAGAGCCTTTGAATTCCCCTGTGAACTCTAGAATTGTCTTGTCTCAAGCTTGCTGGGATTTTGGTGGGGATGGTGCTACGTCAGGGTTTTCCAGAGACGCCATATGGTGCCCATCCCCCCCGGTGGGACCCCAGCCTCCAGGCCTGCTGGGCGGCCCACCTGAGCTTTGGCCCGCTCAGAACTAACAGCCTCCGAGCCCCCCAGGCACCGACGCACCCTCCCCAGGAGGTGGTGCCATCTCCACTCGCCCCGGAGGCCGCCCGGCCCCGTCCTGGGTCTTGGCGGAAGCTGGGGCGGGGGTCAAGGACATCTGCCACCCCTCGGAGGTGCACTTGTTTATTCAAGGTCAGACACACGGCGCTCTGTCTCTCGGGGCGGCCCTTGGACGAGGGTCCGACGAGCCCTCAGGTTCCCCGAGTCCGGCGGACACCCCGTTTTCAGCGTCTAGATGGCGTCATACAGGACGGACAGACCTGGGTCACAGGAAGCCCCTCCCCCCGGGCCTCACCCCTGGAGACAGGCAGCTGCCCCCGGAGGCCGGCTGTCCGCGCTCTCAGGCCCGGGGGACTGTCTGCTCCTCACCCACTGCCCGCCCGCCCCAGGGGAAGCCCCTGCTGGTGCGCCGGGAGCTTCGGCAGGGCACCTCGGCTGCGGCCCAGCCCGGCGCCGGCTCAGCTGGCCTCACCGCCCACCGTCTTGGTCTTCCGGAAGATGCTCTGCATGGCCGCGACCCGGTCCTGGTCCTGGATGTGGAAGACCTGGAACTGCGGGCGGGGCGGAGGGTCACAGGGACGCCTGGGGGTCTGTCCGTCCCAGGGCCGCGGGCACCGCGTGGACCAGCCTCAGCTCCCTGGCCGCTGGGCCCTCCCGCCTCTGGGTCTCCTCCTGGAGGGCCCCCTCCCCCCAGCCTTCCTCACGTGCAGGTGTCCCCCCCTGTGGGCCTGACATGGAGGAAGCCCGGCCAGGTGCTTGTTGAGGGCCAAAGGTGGGTCACACCTCACCCCACGCCCCCAGGTGCACCCTAAGAGGGGACACATGTTGGCTCCTGGGGGTGAGGGTGTGAGTGGCCCTCGGGGAGGAGCAGGAAGGGCCCCTCTGGGCATGGGGGGACGGAGGACCAGCAGAGCTGGTGGAACTGTGGGGCAGCTGGGGGCTGGCCAGGCCCCCCCAAATGCCAGGGGACGTGGCAGGGGACTCCAGGTGCAGGGACAAGGCAGAGACCTGAGGTGAGGCTGCAGGGCCACGCTCCTGCACAAGGAGCGGACCCAGGGTGGGGCTGGGGCCCTGAGCCCCTCACGGAGGGTTGGGGGAGGTTCTGGGGAGGCTCCAGGGTGGGGGTGCCCTGGTTCCCGGCCAGCAGCCCTGGGCCTGTGGGGCCCCTGGTGGGCCTGCCTGACCCTCGATGTCCCCGAGACACTGTCCAGAGGCCTGGCCTGCCCTTGGAGGGGGAGGGAGTGGGGGGGGGCCGGGGCTCTGCCCCCCACCGCTCGGGACGCCGCGCCCACCTTGTCCAGCAGGACGTCGAAGTAGGCGGTGGCCCAGTAGGCGGGGTCGCTGGCGGGCAGCTGCAGCAGCGCCTTGACGCCGTGGTCGATGCGGGGCGGCGGGCTGGGGCCCAGGTGGGTGGCGTGGATGCGCAGGGCGGCCTCGGGCTGGCTGGCGAAGCGCTCCACGCGCAGGTAGAGGGCGCCCAGGTCGAGGCCGGCGCCGCGCAGCAGGTCGCGCCCGGGGTGCAGGAAGTGGGGCAGCCGCTGCGTGGCCAGGCAGCACAGCAGCACCACCAGCAGCCGGTAGACGGCGCCCTGCAGCTCCGCCCAGTCCTCCGGCGCCGGGAAGAGCGCCGAGGCCCAGAGCAGCACCGTCTGTTGGGGGGCGGCGGGGGGCGGCTGCTGTCTGGGGGGGCTGGGAGGACAACCGGGCCCACCAGCCCCCCCGGCCCCCCCGGAAGCCCCTGCCCACAGGCCTTTCCCGCTCTTTGTGCCCACCCGGGGGTCCCAGTGCAGGTCCCGGGCCCTCGACCCCTGCGGCCCCCACCCAGGCACCCCCCTCCCGTGACTCCCAAGGGGGTGCTGCCGCTGAGCAGGACCCCGCCCGCCCTCCCCTCCGCGGCATCCGCACGCCGGCCACCAGGCCGCCAGGGCCCTCCCCAGGGCACCGGAGGTTCCTGTGCATCCTCGGGGCCCCCCTCCCTCACCCCCACCCACCGACCCACCTGTGTGCCTGGCAGTCACAGCCGGGCCCATCTAGCTGCCCTGGGCACCCTCTCCCGCCCTGGCCCCGAGTCCCCAGCTGGGAGCCCCTCTCCCTCTGCTGACCCGCATCACCCCTAAGTCAGCGCAGGGGCCACCATGGGGCAGACCCCAAGGGACCCCTCAGGAGCCGGCATCCCCTCAGGGGTGGGGCGGGGCCCTGAGCGGGGCAGTGAGTGGCCTGAGGTCACACGGGGGCCCCTGGCAGAGCCGGCTCCTGCACCAGGTTGAGCCAGGTCCCCCTGAAGCCCCTACTGAGGTGAGGGCAGCGCTCCGAGGCCTCGGCTGCTTGCCCGCGCCGCCCCGGGGGCCCCGCCGCTCTTCCCCAGCCCGAGGAGGACATGGTTCCAGCACCCCCAGGGGCCGGGGCCCCGCTGAGAAGGGGGTCCAGGGCTGGCGACAGTCACAGACCGAAGGCCAGAGTGGGGCGCTGGGACAGAGGGGCCGCCCAGAGGCCAGCCACACGGGCTGGTGGGAGCAGCAGCTGTGTGCTGCCCGGCCCCAGGGTCCAGCTGCAGCGAGAGCCCCGGGGCCGCTAGGGCGGGTGCAGGTGCCACCGTCCTGGCCAGCCGCACGTGCCCGCGAGCCTGGGCCTCGCTCCCCGGAAAGCCCAGCAAGGCTGCGGGATCTGCTGACCTGGAGCGCACTCCGGGCCGTCCACCGGCCGGAGCCCGCACAAGGGTCCGAGCCGGGGCCCCTCCCTGGCCCCCCAGCGACAGACACAGGCTGAGCGGCGAGGCGGCGGGCTCGCTGGGCCCCCCTCCCCCCACGTACCTTCAGGTGGTCGAAGGTCAGGCCCGGGCTCTGGCCGCCGTCACGCCAGCTCTCCTGGTTGATCCGGTCGAGGATGGAGAGGCTGTCCAGGCGATGGCCCGGCAGGGTGCCCAGCGCGCCCAGCAGCCTGGTGAGCAGGTAGTCCGTGGAGACCCTGGGAGGCCAGGCGGACACAGCCCTGGGTCAGCATCGGTCCTCAGCCGGCCAGCCTTGCCAGCACCCTCCCGCACAGCCTGTCCTGTCCCTGGAGACAAAGCCCCTTCCCCAGGCGGGACCCTCCAGAGCCCCAGGGGTCGGCCCAGGGCCGTTGGGCTGCACCCAGCTGGGCTGCACGCACGTTTCAGGACCTGCGCAAAGGGCTGTGCCCTGTGACATGCCTGGGTGTCACGTAGACACCCAGGCCCCCGAGCACCGGGGGACATGGTTGCTTCCAGGCCGCCAAGACGCCTGTGGGGATGGGAAGGCCCCCCTCTCCCCGGCCCAGGGTGGAGCAGCAAGGCCCCTGGTCCCCGGCAGAGTGTGGGTGGAGTGCCCCCCGTCTGCCCCCCACGCCCCAGTGCGGAAGCCGGGCTCCCCTGCAGCTGCAGACCGTGGAGGGCTGGGCATCTTCCCCCGGCGGTGCCCACGGCGCAGGGCAGCACACCGCAGAGCTGCTCGCCGGGTGTGGGTGCCGGCTGGGAGGGGTGGGGTGACACCTCAGGGTCCCCACTGTCTGTGCAGTCTCCTCGCCGGACGTCATCTGCCCACCGCGTCTGCGCCGCCAGGGCCGGGGGAGGCCACTGACCGCAGAACAGGCCTCCGCTCAGCGCAGCCCTCGCCCTTTCCTGGGGGCTGGGGGTCACCGCCCGCCTGGACGCAGCCCCTGCTCTGGGCACCGAGTGCTGGGAGCGGCCCCCCGCCCCGAGGTCGTCTGAGCAGCAGGAGGGGCCCGAGAGACTCTACTGGGTCCTCCGCCACTGAGAGGCGACTCAGGCACAGAACCACTCTGGGTGGGCGCTTCACCCGGGCCTGAGCAGGCAGGTGTGGCCTGGCCAACCACAGTGACCCGCTGTGCAAGCGTGTGGATCCGGTAGGGTCTGCGGGGGAGCTCAGCCTCAGCCGTGCCCACCTCCCTCCCACCCACAGCACCCCCCCATCCCAGCAGACGCCACTCCGGCTGAGGGTGGAGACTGGGGACCGCGGGAGAGGCCGCCGGGCTTCCAGGGTGGGGGAGGGGGTGCGGGGCAGCACAGCCGGAGGCCTGGGGGAGGGACTTCTGGACGAGCCCGGACCTGGGAAGAGCGGCCCCGTGGAGACGACGGAGACTCACGCGAAGCCTCAGAGCTGCTTGGTCTCGCCAGGACCCCGACCCCCTGCCCCGCTGTCCCCTGGGGGCCTGTCCTCCTCGCTGCTTTCCCACATGGGGCCGGGGCCGAGGGCCCCCCCCAGGGTGGCCTTCCATGCTCTCGGGTTCCTCCGCACAGCCCGCTCCCCCAAGCTCTGAGAGGGCTTCCGCACTCCCCTGAGACCCCGTAACCCCTGGGTGGTACAGATGCCCATGGGGCAGGGGTGGGCGGGGGGCACCAGGGTGAGACCCCCTTCCTACCGGCCCCCCGGACCCAGGAGGGGCCTCCTACCTCCAGAGCTGGGCGCTGGCAGGCACCAGGGCCACCTCCTGGCCGACGATCCTTTTCAGGCTGCCTTCGGGGAAGCCGGGCACCCGCAGGGCGCCCTCCAGGGCGGGCACCCTGTGCTTGCGCCGCACCACCGGCAGCACGTGGAAGCGGATGGCCCTCCAGCCGCCGGACACCAGCAGGGACAGGTGCAGCTCCTCCTCCCTCAGGCTGTCCGCGTTCAGGGCACCTGCAACCACCGCCCTCTGGCTCTCACCTGCGCCCGGCCCCGCCTTCCCCGGACGCCAGGGACCGCACCTGCGGCCCTCTGGGGCCCACCGCAGCCCACACCTGCAGGCCCCGCCCCCAGACGCCAGCGTCCCCCCAGGAACCGCAGCCTGCGGGGGGCTGGAGGGCCTGCAAAGTGTTCTGGGCGGAGCCGTGCCCCCCCACTTGCGTGTGGAAGCCCCCTCCCGGCAGCACAGACTGTGGCCGCGTTTGGGGCCGGGGCCCTGGAACGGCGGCGAGGTGGGAGTGGGCCGCGGGGCGGGCGCTGGTCGGAGAAGCCTGGCCCTTGTGGAGGAGACGTCGGGAATCCCACCCAGAGAAGGGCCGTGCGGGACGTGGGAGAGGCCTCAGGGGAAACCTGCCCTGCCCACACCTTGGCCTTGGCCTTGGCCTTCCAGCCTGAGGACTGCTGTCCCAGCACCCGGTCCGTGGCGTCTGGCCCGGGGCCACCGACCAAGGCGGCGAGGACACTGTTGGCTGCGGAGCTCGCAGCTCCCGAATGACGGCGGCACCTGCGTTAGGTGCTCCTCGGGGCGCCTCCCCAGGCCCCCGAGCCCCAGCTCGGTTCCCCCTTGGCGGCCACGTCCCTTGCGGCCACGTCCCTTGCGGCCCTGTCTGCTGCAGGACAGGCAGCCGCAGCGGCCCAGACTGCACCAGGAGAGGCCGCAAGCCCACACGGGGCAGCTCTGCCCCCGGGCAGGGCCCTCAGCCAGCAGTCCCAGGCGCTGCCCCGACGGTCGGCTGGACCCCAGGCCCCACCTGCCCAGCCCTGGGGGCCTGCCCGGCAAGAGGCTGAGCCCCCCAGACCATGCTGAGCCCCGCCCCTTTTGAAGGGGAGAGTGAGGAGGGGTCTCCACACTCGTCTCTGAGCTGCTGGTCTGTCGCTCTGCACCCCAGGGTCCTGGCACCCCCAGGGCCTCCTCGGATTCAGGAAATGACTCTGGGTGGGTGTGTTCAGTGCCCAGCACCCCCGTCCTGGACCCATGCACCCCCAGATGCTGAAAGCTCTGGCAGCCCTCCTGCCGAAGACAGCCTTTGCTCCTGGGTCACTGTGCTCAGTCAGCATGGTCAGGGGTCAGGTCCCACGGCTGGGCACCCTGGTGCCTCTGGGACCCTGGGCCAGCCCCCGGGAGCAGCCTCCGGGGCCCAGGAGGGCGGCAGAGACTGGGCTTCTGACTCACCCACCCCCTCCCTCCCTTCCCTTCCTGTTCCTTGGAAGCTTCCGGGGAACTCCCCACCCTGGTCAGGCTGGTGCCCAGGAACCCCCACCTGAGACACACCCCCCAGAAGGGGCCCAGACACAAGGGCAAGTCTGCTGGGGCGGTGGGGAGAGCCCTGTTCTCGGCTCAGGGCCCGACGCCCGGGAGGCTGACAAACCGGGCTGCCCTGAATTCCACTCCACACCTGGGGGAGGGGAGGGGGCAGAACCTTCTGGGGGAAATGCTCCCCACTCTCCCCCCGACTCAGGTCCCAGGGGGCCCAGCCGAGGGATGCTCAGGAAGGGGTGGCCGAGGGGCCACGGGGAGGCAGGGGCACTGGCCCCCCTGCCTTCTCCCTCGGTCGCCCTTCCCCACGCCCTGCAGGGCGCACGGCCCACCCCGGACAGTCCACGGCGCCGGGGGCCCTGCGGGGGGAACCCCCTCCGTCTGCACACCCTCCCCCAGTCCCCCGCAGGGTGGCTCGGGGGCCACCCCCGGGGACCCAGCCCTGGGCAGGCCGTGCGCCCCCCGCTCCATCCCCCAACGGGCCTGGCTCTCCCCTCCGAGGAGAGAAGGGTGCAGTGACCCCGGCCCCTCCCGGGGCACCTGTCACTCAACGCCGCGGGTGGCTCCATTTCCTTATCTACCACTGGTCACACGTTCCGTCCACGAAATGGTGACTTGGAAGGCGGCCAGCCACACCTGCCGCCTGCCCTGCCACTCCAAACCAGTCCGGCCTGGTCTCTGGGCTCCCAGGGGCTCCCAGGGCTGCTGGGGGGTGGGGGAGGGCAGCCTGAACTCGTCACCTGCAGCTGGAAGCAATGCCTGGAATCTCCCAGCGTGCCCTGCGTCCAGAGCCTGCCTGTGGCTGCCCTCTCAGCCGGGACTGGGGGCTCGGGGGGGCCGGTGGGGGGACCTGGGGAAGGTGCGGAGGGGCCTGGCTGCCCAGCGTGCACCCGAAGGAGCCCGGGGGGGCGGAGCCTGGGGCCCCACCGACGGGTGAGTGCGTCTCCCAGGCTGGACCAGGGCCTGAGGGTGACAGGTCACCGTGCGCCGTCCTCGGGGAGGAAGACAGGAGAGGTCCCGCCGGAGCCGCCGGCGACGGTCGGAGGGCGCCGAGATGGCCAGACCAGATGTCTGTGGGGCCCAATGACAGGCCCGGCCGCCCCCTGCGGCAGCGTTCTCACCCCCGGACGGCGGTCACCACCCCGCCCCCCGTCGCCGGGCAGGTCTGGGGAGCGCTGGGCTGGGGAGCCACCCCCGTGAGCCACCAGTCTGTCCAGACCCACGGCCGCCTTCTGACCCTTCACGTCGCCACGGAGAGGGAGAGCCCGCTCCCAGGACCCGCGGGAGGGAGGCTGGCCTGGGGGCCACGGTGGCCAAGGCCCCCCGAGGGCCGGAGCCCGGATGGCGGCCAGACTGGGCCCCCCCCCGCCCAGCAGCCCGGGGCAGGTCACTGTCCTCCAGGTGGCTGACCGCCCCACGCACCGACCTCGCGGCAGACGTGAGGGCCAGAGTAACGCCGGGCGGCGGCCCCCCCAACACACCGCTGCCCTCCCAGGGGAGCAGGACATTCCGCCTCAGCCCCCCGCTGCCTGCCAGGACGACCTGACGTTCTTCCCCGGATGCCCAGGCCCTCTGTCCTGCGCCTGCCCTTGCAGCCCCTCACGGTGGGGGTGGGGGGGGCCTGAGGGAGGGGAGCCGCTGCAGGCCGAGGCCGGTGCCTGGCTCCCCGGGAGGGCTCCCCCACAGGGCCCATCGGGGCCCGAGATGCCACTCCGCAACTGGGCCCACGGCTGAAGCAGACCTGTGCACACTCGTGTGTATCCGTGCACCCCCTCACACACGTGCACACTCACACGAGTACATGCTCACACGTGCACCCAGAGCCCTCCCACTCCGGCACGGTTCGACCGGAGGCTGGAAGTGGAGATGGCTACAGGGACCCTCAGTCCAGCTGGGACTGACCGCCAGCGGCTCAGGGACCCTCGGGAAGCTGACCAGCCAGCGGCAGCCCGTGGGTCACGGTTTCCAGCCGCTTACACGGTGACACCGTCACAGCGTCACTCCAACGACCCCCTGGGAAACCTGACACGGAACACGTGCTGGCAGACCGCAGCACGTGTCCCCGACCCCCACACGGAGCGATCACACGCATGCGCACGCACGCACACACACGCACACAGAGCGGTCCCTCCGCTACCTGGCGCGACGAGGCCGTGCAGCCTGCAGTGCACGATGGCGGCCACCAGCAGGTCCCTGAGGAGGCGCAGGACCTTGCCGGGCGCAATGTGGCCGCAGCCGTCCGGGGAGGAGGAGGAGGAGGCAGTGAAGACGTCGTCCGTCACCCACGGCTCCAGGCCGGCCCCTCCCCTGGGGACGCCCAGGCGGCAGGACGCGGGGCCGTCGCCCGGCTCGGCGGCCCCCAGCTCCTCGCTCCGGAGGGCTTCGGCGTCCACCCTCAGGGGCACCTCCACGACCACGGGGCCGTCGGAGGAGCGCAGGGCGAACTGCGCGGCCTCCAGGTCCCGGGAGTAGTCCACCAGGAAGCGGGGGTCCCGGGCGTGCACGCGCTCCAGCACGGTCAGCAGCACGTCCTCCGCGCGCTGGTAGTCCTGCGCCCGGGCCGCCGCCCGCGAGCGGATGGCCTGCAGGTAGTGGTGCCACAGGGGCACCTGCACGGCCATGGCCGGGGCCCGGGCGGGGGGCGCTGCCCCCGGGGCCCGGCTGTGAGGACGGGCGGGCGGGCGGGCGGACGGACGGACGGACGGCGGGGAGGAGGCACCTGCCCGGGAGAGGAGCGGCGAGTCCGCGGGCAGGCGGGGTGCCCAGTCCCTGCAGAGCAGAATTCCGGAGCGGCTGAGCCGCGGCAGGTTAAATACCTGAACCCGGCCCAAGCCTTTGAAGGGAGGGTGAGTCAGCCACCAACAATGGGGAATGTCAGGGGGGGCCAGCAGGGGGCAGGGCGGGCCCGGTGACACGGGGTGGAGGGGCCTCCCTCGCACCGCCCTGCCTCTCCTATCAAGATGCACGCAGGCTGAGCCTCCCACCCTCCCGCCCGGCTGTCCCTGGGGGTGGGGCCCTGTTTCTGGTGCCCCCCCTGCCCCTCGCTGACCTGCATCCCAGTGGCGGCAGCCTCAGGGGCTCTGTGCCACCGGGTCCCCCGCCAGTTTAGGGGTTGTTCTCACGGCATCCCCTTGCTCTGACTTGAAGGGGGAGGCCCCGGGTGTGGGGGTCACCCTGGGGCCACTGCCTCCCGGCGGCCTCTCTCCGAGACAGCCCGGAGCAGCCAGCCCCAGGCCAGGGCTGGGGGCCGCATCTCCTCAGGAGCCTGAACGTCCCCACAGACCCTGCGCCCGCGTTCGGAAGCTGGGAGACTGGGTGCCCACTGAGGCCCAGGTATGAACCCCGCCCGCTCCTGCTGCAAGGCCCGCGTCTGTGCTCCCCTGCCCCACCCCCGCCCCGTGCCCTTGGGGTGCGCACCCCCCACCCCACCGGGCCTCCAGCCTGAGAGGAGAACCCACCTGGGCCTGGAGCCGGAGGGAGCCTGGCTCTCGGGAAGTCTCCTTGGCCCCGCCTCTCGGGGCGGGAGAGCTCTCCCCGCCAGCCCTCCAGCACCTGCGCTGGGCACCCTGCCCGGCCTGCCGCCTCCGTGCCCAGAGCCCTGCGAGTCCCAACCAGCAGGTGGGAGCCGCCCCCAGGACCCTGGGCTCCTCCGGTCTGGCCCCGTGTGTCAGGTGCTCCTGCTGGCGCTTCTGCAAACAGCAGACATGGGGGGGGGGGGTCCCATGGAGGGGGCTAGCCCGGCAAAGCCACCCACAGCCCCCCCCACCCCGGGGAGCTGCGTGCCTGAATGGGAGCCGTGCACGGACCCAGGGGCCACGGCTCCCACTCGCTGGCACCCGGACGCCCTTCTGAGGAGCTGCAGCCGCAGAGAGGGGTCCCTGGTTCCATGCCTCCTAGGACGGGGAGCCCACTCCTGACCGGGGGGCCCCAGACACAGCCAAGCAAGAGACAGATTTCCCGCCTCGCACTGGGCCCAGTCCGGCCTCCAGGCCCGGCCGTGCGGACAACGCACAGCTCTTCCCAGACATGCTGGCGAGGGGCAGGGCCATTCCACCCAAAACCCCGAGTGTTGGCACCAGGCGAGGAGTGACGGGGGGTGGGGGGGTGCTGGCCGAGGGGGACACCCCCAGAGATGACGCAGCAGCACGCCGCCGCGGGGACCCAGCTCTCGGGTGCGCCCGTCAGCCGGCCCCTTCGGGCAGGGGACACGCAGGACACCCCAGGTGTGGGGGAGCTGGCGGGGGAACGAGCCCCCAGGGCGAGGGAGAGGCGGGCCACACGGGAAGACGCTGTCTTGCAGAAAACGTGTGGTCGCGCTGGGCTGGGGCCGCGAGGATCTGATGGGGCCTCCCGGGCGTCTGTGGGCGCTCAGGGCCACCCCAGGAGGAGCCTTATCCTCTGGAAGGTGCCTGCCCGTGGCACAGCGAGTGGGAGGCAGACCCTGAGCCCTGAAGATTTCTGAGGCGGGAAGGAGGCCAGGGGCAGCCCCGGCCCAGGACAGGGGTGGGCACGGCTCCCTGGGGACAGGAGGGCCCCAAGGGCCTGGGCACAGGGCTGGGGGAGGGGTGGCGTGGGAACGGTACCTCGGTGGGGCCACACCGGCAGCAGCTCTGAGCCCCAGCGGTGGGTCGGTCACCGTAGGGCCAGACTGGAGCCCCCTCAACCCGGCCTCTGGACCCCGGGACCCACGAGGCCTCCTTTGCGGCTGCCGGGGGTGGGAGAAGAACCTGCCCAGGTGCTGTGGACAGGGTTGTTGTTTTGTTTTTTATTGTGACAAATAAAAGTATCATCTGTCCATTTTTTAAAGATTTTATTTATTTATTTATTTATTTTTAGAGAGGGAAGGGAGGGAGACAGAGAGAAAGAGAGAAACATCAATGTGCGGTTGCTGGGGGTCGTGGCCTGCAACCCAGGCATGTGCCCTGACTGGGAATCGAACCTGCGACACTTTGGTTCGCAGCCTGCACTCAGTCCACTGAGCTACGCCAGCCAGGGCTCATCTGTCCACTTTTAACTGCACAGCTCAGAGGCTTCAGGTTATTGCCGCTGCCCCGCCGCCAACATCGCTGCCCGTCTCCGTCTCCATCTCCGTCTCCCGGGCTCTTCCCCTGGAAACAAAGCCCTGTCCCCAGTGACATGCCCCCAGCCCCTCCCCCGGCCCCTGGCACCCACCGTCCCAGCTTCTGTCTCTGCGAACCTGACCCTCTGGGGCCCCCACACACGCGAGGACACCGGGCCAGTGAGCTGAGCAGCCACAGAAACACGGAGACCCCTGGGCCCACTGACACTGCATCGTGGCCTCCGTCGGAGCCTCCTTCCCCTCTGAGGCCGAGGCAGGCTCCCCCGTGTGGAAGGGCCTCACCGCTCCTCCGTCCGTCTGTCCCTCCGTCCCTCCGTCCGTGGACACTGGGTGCCCACGTGCTGCCGCTGTTGTCTCCGATGCTGCTGTGAGCGCGGGCGAGCGGGTGTCTGTCCCAGACCCTGGTCTCCGCCCCCCGCTCCCCCAGTCTGCATCCAGGAGCGGAAGTGCTGGGCCGTCGGGCAGCACTGGGACCCTCAGTTCTGGGACCCTCCCTCCTGGCGTCCGCAGCGGCCGCCCCCTTGTCCATTCCCATCGCTGCGCACAGGGTCCCCGCATCCCCGAGGGCCCTGGGTGTTTCTCGGGTGTGGACGGCTGCCGCCCCGATAGGCGAGGCGGCCTCACTGGACGAGGTTCGTGTTTCCCAGAGGTCAGTGCTGGGGCGCACCTTGTCCTGGGCGGGGGCCAGTCCTGTGTCCTCCGTGGAGCAGTGTCCGCCCCAGTCCTCGGCCCGAGTTTGAGTGGGGCTGTTCGGGTCTCTGTCGCTGACGTAGGAGAGTTCTGTGTGTGTTGGAGACACAGACTCTCACGTCGGATACATGATGTGCAAGTGTTTCCTTCCACCCTGCGGGCTGCCTTTCCATCCCCCGACACCACCCTTCGATGCACGAGAGTTTCAAGTGCATCCGACCTGTTGTCTCTCTTTCCTCTCGCCGCCTGTGCTTCCGGCACCGCCTCTGAGCCGCTGCTGCCAGGCCCTGGGCCCCGGGCCCCGGGCCGGCGGTTTCCCTGCGAGCCTCACAGCCTCGGCTCCTGCCGTCCTCCCGCCGCCTCAGCAGAGAGCCCCCAGCCCTGCACCCAGAGACCCCGCTCCTCACTGCCGCCCCCCGAGAGCCAGGGGCAGAGGGCAGGGCCCACGAGTCCCCCAGCGCCCCCACCCCCGCCAGGGCGGCCCCCACAGCCAGCCCGTAGCATCGTCGTCGTCCTCGGACCGCCCTCTGACCGGGGCAACCCAGGGTGGGCTCTGTCCCCAGCAGGCCTCTCGGGACTGACCGCAGCCCGGGGTCCTCCCCACAGACGGGGCTGCAGCCCCTGGAGCCCCCGGGGCGGGGGGCCAGATGCCCACAGAGGCCCGCAGAGCTGGACGGAGAGGGAAGGGCCCGACCATGTTCCCCGGTTCTACCCACCCCTTCACAGGGCCTCCGGCGCTGTCCCGGAGCCAGGCCTCTGGCGTGGACGGATGTCGGGGGGACACAGACGCACAGGCAGGGACCGGCGGCCTGGGACACCCACCCACCCACCGGGCGGTAGGACAGTCGGCCGTGGCACCTGCCAGCAGATCGGGGCGGGGCCCGACTGGCCTGCCTTTCGGGACGACGGGGGAAGGCACCGCCTGCCTCCTGCCCGGCACCCGCAGGGGCTGGGAGCCGCGGCCACGGGCAGGAGCCACCCCTCTCCTGTGCGCCCTGTCCTCTGGGGGTGCAGACGCACCTGGGGAAGGTGCGGGGCCCGGGGCAGAGTCCCCGAGAGCACCGGCAGCACCCAGAACACAGGCAGACCCAGAGCCGTCGGGCGGGCCTGCAGCCCGGAGGCCAAGAGGGGCCGGGGCGGAGCTGCCGCATTCCTTTGCGGCCTCTCACCCTCTTCCCCGCGTGTCCTCTGCGTGACCCGCCTTCGGAGCACACACCAGGACCGAGTGTCCGGCTCCCACAGGCCGGTCGGTCAGGGCGAGGACTGGGGAGGCCGAGCAAGGGCAGGAGCGCGGGCCTCGCTCGGGGAGGCACCCGGCTGTCCCGGAGTTCCGGGGCCCCTTCCCCTTCCAGGCGAGAGGGTCTGCGTCAGGGGTGGCGCATTCTGGCATCCCGGGGGCCCGCAGGGGACAGACGAAGGCGAGGCCGCTGAGTCCTTCCTGACCCGGGCCCCGCCCAGCCCCCACGTCGGCCGGCCACACCCGAGAGGAGCCTGGCCGGGCCAGGACAGGGGCCTGCCCCAGGGGAGCCGGGCACCCAGAGTGCGCGGGTGACGCGGCGGGGCGGGGGTGCCGCTCAGCGAGGCTCCCCGCTCGGGGAGGAATGGGGACGAAGCCCAGCCGCACGCGGGCCACCTCCGCACAGACGGGGGGGGGGCACCTGAGCGGGACGGGCGGTGCGGGGGCCACAGCGTCCCGAGCACCGAGTGCCCCCCGGAGCCCCAGGGAGCGGGTGGGTTCGGGGCCCCTGCCTCCGGCCCCCTCCCCACCCCCCAAGCAGGGAGGGCACCAGGGACCCTGAGGACATCAGGACCAGGACAGAGCACAGGTGCCCCCTGGGTGAACTTCAATCTAAGGACGTGGCCCAGGCCCCGCCGGGCGCCCCCCACTGGAGGCAGCACCGGGGGCAGACTCAGTCCCCACACAGTGTCCGTCCCCACTGGGCAGCCCCGGAGGGACACACCCCACCCCCAGGGCCCAAACGGCCTCCTCTCGTTGGAGGGACAGACACTCGGGGGCAGGCCCACCCCAGCGCTGCCCCACCCCCCAGGGGGACGCCTGTGGGCCTCAGCCGGGCTGGGGCAGGTCCCGCCCACACGAGTCGGGAGGGGGCGGGCGGGGCTGGATGCCTCTGCGGGTCTCGGAGGCCTCCTCGGCTGAGGGCGGGGGGGGCGGGGCGGGGGGGGGGGCAGGCTGGGGGAGTCCCTGCTGGTCCTTTGTGTGGCTCCGGGGAGGTTCCGGTGAGTGAGCAGAAACGACCCTCCCCTGGCAGGTGTGAGGCACCTCACCCACGATGCAGCAGCATCCTTTCGGGAAACTGGATTCCAGGAGGCATGGCCCAGGGCGAGGCGAGGAAGATGAGGCCCCCTGCCCAGGCCTCGCCTGGCCGGTCGGCTGCGGGCCGCGCTCCATAGAGCTCCAGGCTCCTTTCCGGACCCTGGGGCAGAGTCAGAGTCTGAGCCTCCAACGGCAAGAGGCGGCAGGCTGCAGGCCACCTCCACTGGCGTGTGGCACCGGCACAGGGCCCCGCCCCCGGGTCACTGCCCGCTGGGAGGGGGGTAGCCGGGGGAGAGGCCAGCACCGCCCTGCGTGGGGTCGTTGTGCAGCCGGACAGCTTCACCCAGGGCGTCTCCAGGTCTCCGGGGAAACGGCTTCCAGACAACAGCGTTCCTAGTCCCCACGGCAACAAGGCTTGCACTCCTGTTTCCAGGGAAACCGAGCCGTCAGTGTTTCAGTTGCCAGAGCAACGCCTAACGCCCGGTCATCTACACAGTCCCAGCCCAGAGGGGGCCGCTGGGAGCCCGGCACAGGGAGCAGGTGCTGCACAGGTGTGGGGCCCCGAGCGGAAGGAGGTCCTGCAGGTCCGGTCTCAGGAGGAGACGCCCCGACTGCAGCCCCAGGCTCCCCCTGGGCCCGGTGCCCCAGGCGCCATGAGTTCCGCCTCCAGCGGGCCTGGCGATGGGGACCCAGCGGAGCGGTCCCCGCCAGGGCTGGACGCCGTGATCCAGGTCAGTGGGTGGCTGCCCCCAGCACCCCCAGGAGCCGGCTGCGAGGGCACCGTGCAAGGGCAGGGACCCTGCAGAGGCCACACCTCCCTGGCGCCGGGGCGCTTCGCACAAGCTCACGTGGTCAGCACAGGCGCATGCGTGTGTGTGCACACACGGGCACAGACTGACCCGGAGGGGCTGGAGGCCTGAGTCTGCTGGCGAGCCCCTCATGGGGGGTGGGGGGCCCGGCAAGGACCCTCGGCCGACACTCTGGATCCAGCTCACTGTCGCTCTGTGGTGACGTGCGGGGGCCGCCAGTCCCTCCCCAGAGGCTCTCGTCACCTCTGCCCGTGGGTGCGTGGGTGGGGCTGTCCCCAGTATCTGTCCCGTGAGCTCCGGAAGCTCCCGTTCCGACTTTCTTAGCCTCGTCTGCATAACGACACCAACAACACTCGGGAATTATCCCCCCACACCCCTCCCCTTCACCCTGACTCCCCAGACCCAACCGGCTGCCCGGCCTGACATCCCACCCCCTGAGGGCCCCCCCCGGCCATCGCAGCCAGGCAGCCCCCCAGCCCCGCTGACCCAGGGGTCCCCCAGTGAGGCCGAGCAGCGGCTGGCTCAGAGTTGTTCATCCACCCTGCTCTCAGCACCTCGGGGCTGCCTGGGGGAGGCGGGGCACGGCCCCACATGAAACCCCAGTCCCCGGGGAAGAGCGACTGCCCAAAGGTGGTGCCAGGCGATTCCCCGGCACGGCAGTGTCACCACACACACGCACACGCATGCACATGCACGGGGCCAGGGTGTTGGAGCCGGGTGGCCCGAGACAAGCGGTGGCCCTGGGTGGGTCTCTGTACTCTGAGGGCCTGGCAGGGGGCTGACCGGTATGGGGGTGGGTGCAGCGGGGAGGCAAGGCTGACAGAGAGTTTCCCCCAGACTTTCAGCCGGTGCCCGGGGCCCTGTCAGCCCTGAGGGTCCCGTCACCCCCTCTGGACCCGGGGAGACGGAGGCTCCAGGGCGGGGCTGCCACGGTCACAGGCGGTTTGTGGGGGAACACAGAGCGGCCTCAGCACCGGCAGTGGGCGCGAGCGCGTGGCAGGCATGGCTGCCGGCTGGAAGCTGCCGTCTGAAGGCCCCAAGGAGCCTCGGCCGGGGCCTGCTCCACCCACCTGCCCCCTACCTGTTGTTTGCACCACGGTGATCGAGACCCCGGTGCCACTGCACAGGGGCCAGTGGGTGCCCCGGGTGGGGAAACCGAGGTTCCTGGGCACAGGGTGGCTTCAGGATGGGGGGGCCTCATGGGTGACCGGGCCCGGGCCTGTTCCCATGTTGGAGAGGCCCGTGGACACCCCACGCCGGCCTCTGTGCCCGCTCCCACCTCTGGCGCCCACACCCACGGGGCGACATCGGATGCCAGGAGCCCCAGCCCAGGCCCATCTGGCTCGTTTAGGGACTTCCACAGAACGAAAGCATCTCGGACGTGGCCTTGGCGCAGCACCATGTCTGTGAGCCCCTCAGAATGCCGAGTGGCCGTGGCTTGCCACACTCGCTGCTCTCCGGCTCTGCACACTTCCCACGGGGTTAGTGTGAACAGCCGTTGGAGAGGTTTCCGGGTCGGCCTGTCACGCATAGCACAGCCCGAACGTCCCAGACGTCTTTGGGGGCCGTGCGGGTGCAGCTCTGCTGGGGCCCCCCCAGGAGTCCAGGCCCTGGTCCGGGGCTGGGCGTGGGCAGGTTCGGTGGACGCTGCCAAAGGGGTGGCCGAAGGGGTCGTGCCATCCAGGCCACACGGTGTGCGGGGCTGGGGGCTGCTCACCCCGGCCAACACTCGGCACTTCCTGCGTTTTCCCGTGCGGCCATCAGGGGGCGTCCCGGGCCTCACACTGCGGTTTCACTGACCATGGGCCTGGGGACCAGGGACGCTGAGCGCCTGCCCCTGTGTTCACGGGCCCCCCGGAAATCTTCCGTGAAGCGTCTGCTCCAAACTGTTCCCCATGTTTGCCTGTTGTGGGGCCTTCTCTCTCTTCATTACGGACTCGAACATGACCGCATACACCGGAAACCGGCCCCGTTTGAAGACATGCTTTGCGAGTGCCTCTTGTGGGGGGCCTTTCCCCCGTCTCGGCATCTTTCGGGGAACGGAAGCTCCTCCTTCTCCTGCAGCACGCCCGCCAATGCCCCCTTCACGGCAGAGCAGAGCCTGTGCGCCGTTCCAGACACGGGCTTCGCCCGCTCCCGAGTCAGGGCCATGCTCTTCTGCTTCCTCTCGGAAGCCGGGCCGTTCCACTTTCACCCCGGAATCTGAAACCGCGTGGACCCGGTCTTTGTGTGCAGCGTGAGGTGGAGGTCCCGTGCATTTCCTTCCGTGTGCTGCCCGAGCCCCACTCGTGAAAACCAGCGCACCTGTGTGTGTGCATGTGTATATGCACACGTGTGTGCAGACTTTGGAGGCCCACCTGTTGCTTTGCCCCCACTGCTCCCTCCCCCTGGCCCCCCTGCCCCCCACGCCTCTGTAGTTAACTCCCCTCGGTGACGTTTCCCCCCCGAAGACCCCGAGCCCCGTGACCTTACAGGAGTAAACGGGGTGGGGGTTGGGGGGGAGGTCTCATCTTCTGCGGCTGCTTCTCTAACTACCTCCTGCAACGCCTCCTCTGGCCGCCGAACCCTTACTTACCCTTCGAGGTCCGATGCGCCTGCCACCTCCTCCCGGGAGCAAGTGTGATCGTGGGGGTTGCTGCCCCCCCGCCCCCCCCGAGCTCCCCGAGATGAGTCATGCTGCAGTGGGTGACACACACCTTAGGCCGGGCTTCCAGTCATGCGTGTAGGGACCCGTCTGGGCCAGCCGTGTGCCGAGTGCCAGCCATGCTGGGGGCGGGGTGGCGGCCCAGGGCGAGCGAGAAGTCGCCTCCCTGGCCCCCAGTGCCCAGGTCAGCCAGCGTCTGGCCCGGATCACTCCTGCATCATTAGTGGGGACCAGACGGAACCCCCCCCACCGCCGCCAGCAGCAGGGCCCTGCCCCGGGGCCCCAGGTCCCAGTGAGCGATCTAAACTGCGCCAGGCCGGGGGCCGGGCGCCGCTGCCGATACAGAGAAGCCCTTTCTCCGGAGGAAATGGAGCCTGGCGGCGGCCGCCCCACCCCAGGGCCCCCCCTGCAGCGGCCAAGCTGCAGGGGGACGGCAGGCAGACGTCCGGTGGCTGGGCCGGGCCGGGAGCCCTGTCCTCAGACCGGTCCTCGAGCTGTGCCCACCCACCCCTGACTGCCTGGGCGTGCGGGGGGGGGCCTGTGGGCGGGCCACTGTGGGAAGTCCCGGGGGTGTCCCGGCCGGCGGAGGTGGGGGAAGAAGGTAGGGGGTGGCCCATGTGGGCCCGAGGCCGCCCCGCGCACTGCCTGGGCTCAGGGGCAGCCGCACGGGGGAGGACGCCTGAGGCCAGCGTGCCTGCTGGGTCCCGGCCTCCGGCCCCTGGGAGGGTGCGGGCAGGCTGACCACCGGCGAGGGCACTTGGGCGCCCACAGGCAGGCCCTAACACTGCCACTTGTGACAGGGTGGCCGTGAGCAAGTCCCCAACCTCCTCGCCCATAACTCGGAGGCGAGAAGGTGATCTTCTGGGTCAAGATCATGGATATGAAGTGTTTGCTGAGAGACCCTGCGTGGGGAGTGTCCTGCGGCACCGCACGGAGGGGTTCTGGCCGGGTTCCCATTTCCGTGGGACCAGCTGGGCCCCATCCTCTCGCAGCCGCAGCCGGGCAGGCGCAGCGCCCTGCGGCGCCCCTGGCAGCCACGAGGGGGCACTGCAGGACGCACCCGCCCGGCCGCCGGGGCCCAGGCCAGCCCCTCCACTGCGACTCCGCGGCGCCTGGCTGATTCCGGGCATCCCCCGGAGGCCGCCTCTCCCAGCGCCTGCCCCTGGGCTCACCTGGGCCACCCAGGGGTCTCCACAGTTTAGTTCTGGGTGGGGGGGGGGGGGCTCATCTTCCTGTCCGTAAGTCACCGGGTCCCTTTCGAATACGTCCTCCTCGGGCGAGAACCAGGCCATCATCGGCCGTCTCTCCCCGCGACCCGAGCAGCCTGGAGGTTCAGCGTCGGGGCTTCCGATGCTGGTCGCCAGCGAGGGCAGAGGGCCACATCGCTCTGACTCTGCGATTCCGTTTCCGACCTACAAGCCCCCCTGCCTGCTCCCCAGCCTCCTCCCGTCCCCAGGGGGGAGTCCCGGAGACCCCACACCACCCCCCATTGAGTGGTGGGGGCATTCCTCCGGGGCCGTCCCCCGACACACACATTTTCACAGACGAGGCCACGAGGAGGCTGCGGGCAGGTGGCACACCGGCGGCGCCGCAGGGCCCCAGCCCAGGTCTGCTGCAGGGGTCCTGCTCTAATGTGGGGTGGGCTCGACAGGGGAGCCCACGCTCCTCCGGGTGGCGCCCTCCCTCCACAGACGTGATGGAGGGGCGGGTGACGCAGGGGTGGCCGCCGCGCCGGTCACACTCCGACCCTCTCTGGGGCCGGGGCGCCCCTCCCGGCCCTGGGTTACCGGGCGCCCGCAGAGCTGTGACCGCGCTGCCTCTAGAGCGCAGGTTAGCAGAGGAGGGCGCTGGGGAGGCGGAGGGAGGACACGGCCGGGCTCGACCCTGAGTCCGGGGTCTTTGGGGAAACGGAGTCCAGCCCCGCGTCCCCTCCGCAGACTCAGGGTCCCCAGGGGGCTCCTAGGAGTCTCCGGGTGCGCTCCCCGCACAGCAGACGCCCACCCTCCAGGCCCGGGCCGGGAAGTGAGCGGGCTGGAAGCAGGGCCCGGCCCGCCCGGTGGAGGAGGCACCGCGCCGGGGTGGGGACCGTGAACCCCTCGGGGCCAGGCTCCCGCGGGCCGAGAAAAGGTGGCCAGCGTTGAGGTCCCAGCCAAGTTCTGCGCAGGCCCGGAGGGCCCGGGACCCAGCTCCGCCCGCGCCCCACCCACAGCGGCCCCCCGCCCCTCGCCCCGCCCCTCGCCCCGCCCAGGCCCCGCCTCCGCTCCCCGCCCAGGCCCCGCCCCGCCCGGCCTCTCCCTCCTCCGCTGTTTCCGCGGGGGCGGGGCGGCCTCACCCCGCGGGCGGGGGACTGAGGGGGGCCGGGCGCCCCCTCCGCGCAGCCCCCGCCGCGCCCCCTCGGCTCCAGCTGGGCCGCGGCCCGTCGCAGGCACCCGGCCACAGCTGGAACCCATTAGGCCCCCGCGCCTCTGGGGACGCCTCGGCTAATAAGTGACCCTCTGTACACGCAGGAATGAGTCAAGTTCGGGCCGCGCTGCCGCTTTCCCGTTACGGGTGGCGCCGCGGGCGCCCGGGGGAGCGGAGGGGGGCGGGCGGGAAGCCAGGGGCAGAGGCCTTCCTGGCCCAGGAGGGAGGCTTCCGGGACGTGAGCCTCCCGCGGGCCCCGGCGGCTCTCGCCACCCGCTGGGCCTCAGTTTCCCCGGTTCTCGGTTCTCGTCCAGGGTTCAGGGCAGGCCGAGGCTGAGCCCCGCCCCCCGCCCCCCACCTCCCACCCCCCCGGCCGTTCCTCCCGGGAGGACCGCAGAGGCGGGGGTGGTCTTGGCACCGGGTCCTCTTTGGCCCGGAGGAGTGGCAGGCACGTCCCCCCGCTGCGCAGTGGAGGCTGCTCACGCCCACCCAGACTCTGCTCGCTGGGGCTGGAGGGGGGCGTGTGGGGGGTGTAGAGTGAGGGCGAGTCCCCAAGACCTCCAAGGGGACTGACATTCGAACTCCGGGAAAAGCAAGGCTCCAGCCTGCCGCGGGGCTGGGCTCCAGGGAACCGGGACCAGGGCTGTCACCCCAGTGCCCTCTGTTCAGGGTGGCCCACCCTGGGCTGCCGTGGGTACCAGAACAAGCCTCCCCAGGTGCCGTGAGGGAGCCAGGTTCCCGGCGACAGCAGCAGTCTGGTCCTGGTGGAGAGTCTGGGGGCCAGGGGAGCCTTGGAGGTGGATGCGGGAGGCCGACTCCAGGCTGGGTCTCAGGAGGGGAGGGGGTGGGGTGAGAGTGAGCCGGGGCCAGCAGGCAGCCTTGGGCTCCCACCGGCCTGGGGGCAGAAGGGCCAGCGCCCAGCAGGGGGTCTGCACAGGAGAGGGTGTCCTGGGAGAACTGGGGAGGCGTCAGAGGACGGAGGAGGACAGGCAGGGAGGCTGCCCCGTGGTCACTGCCCAGGACCCTGGGCTAGCAGGAAGAGCTGGGGGGTCACGGGGTGAGGGGGATTAGGCTGTGGCTCCGAGGGGTACAGGGAGGGGAGTCCCGGGGAGGGGTGTCTGGGTGCACGGGGCCACGTTGGGAGGGGGTGACAGCAGGACCCCACTTGACCATCCTGGAGTCACTGGAAGTGGACATCCCTCCCCAGGACCCCCGGGACTCACCCATTCAAACTGCAGTCACTGCCCTAAAACCAGACATCCCGGATGTGGGGGGGCGGGCGCTGAGACCTGTCCCACTGCTGGGTGACCTTGTCTGGCCCGGCCTGCTCCCCAGGTCCAGAGCTTTCCTGCTGGTTTGAAATGGCTCCTGCCCCCAGCCCGCGTCCACAGGCCCCTGATGGCCCCCCCCCCCCACAGTCAGCACCACAGTTAGACCCGGAGGCAAGGGGCACCCCCAGGGGAACAAAACACCCCCCAGCCAAGGCAGAGGGCCAGCTCAGAGCCAGAGACGCCCCAGGACCTGCACTTCCTGCCCACGTCCAGGCGGCCAGCTCTTCCGAGGCAGGGCGGCTGCTCCTGAGGCTGGAAAGGAGACCGCCACCCTCTCCACCCGCCACCCTGCCTCCCCAGGCCCCAAGGTGCCCTCACAGCTGGCCTTGTTCTAAGGCGGGGGGTGGGGGGAGCTCTGTCCTGATATCAGTTGCCTGCTGCTCCCCGAAGGCCCCCGGTGGAAGCTGAGAGACCACCCGCTGCAGGTGGGTGGGAGGGTGCATCCCCGGACAGGCGTGAGGGCCCAGCCCAGCCCTCAGGATAGGAGCCACGCTGAAGGGCAGGGTGTGGGGAGGGCCCAGGCCCGGTGTTCCTGGACCGGCCCTTCTCCGTCCGCACTTCCTCGCGGCGGTGACTGCGGTGCCTAGACAGGCAGGGCGCCCCCCGAGGTTCAGGCCGGGGAGCCGAGTCATGTGTCTCGGGAGACCTCAGCCTCGCCCAGTCCCCTCCAGGGCATCCTGCTGCAGTGGGGAGCCCCGTGGTCAGCCCCTCCAGCCCCGCTAACACCACTGGGCTCACGTGGGGGTGCCCGGCAGCTCTCAGAGCCTGACAGCCCCAGGTGCGTCCAGCTGGGTGTTTTTCAGAAGCTGGAGGACACTGTCCTGAGTCCCGAGGCCAGCAGGGAAGACCGGGCGCTGACCGTGCGGGGGGCAGGCTGGCCGGCCTCCCCCTCCCCCCTGCCTGCCCGCATCCGTGAGATCGTGGCCGGCAGCCTGGGCGAGGAGCCACCCCAAGGTGAAAGGAGGGGATGGGGGTGGGGAACCGGGGGAGCTGTTCAGCCACCAGCTGGGCTCCAGCTTCAGGGAGCCGAGCCCCCACTGCCCCCCGACCGGTCCGCTGCTGGCCTGCTCTCCTCCAGTGTGAAGGGCCTCAGAACCACACCCTCCCACGGGGTGGCCCAGGGGCCGTGTGTCCACACCCACAGCGTCCTCACCGCCAGGCCACGGGGACCTTCCCAGGCCAGCCCTGCATTTATTTGTTTGTGACATATTTGTGACCTCCAGCCTCGATTTCATCCACATTTGTTTTTCATTTGATGAGCGGAAACCCTCGTGGTTGAGGCTCAGGGGACAGAGATGCTGACCAGCCCCCCGTCCCCACCCCAAGAGCTTTGCTCACCCAGCCCTGCAGGCCCCTTGAGGCGCCCCCTTGAGGTGCCCCCTCGTTGCCACGCTCAGCAGCTGAGGAACGGGCTCAGAGGCTGGGTTCCTGCCTCCAGGCCACCCAGACGTGGGGTGGCTGGCCCCAGGGTGCTCATAACTCCGAGCCAGCCCAAGCCCCCCATGCGTGGGTCCCAGGACCCCTCCCGCACTGGGGGCCCATCCCAAGTGGGCACTAAGGAAAGAGAACCCGCAGGTGTGGTCTGAAAGCCCCTCACTCCTCACGGATGGGATCCCGTGACCAGAAATCAGCAGTTCCCACGGCCCCTTGGGGCGGGGGCACCCCCACTCCTCTGGAATTGTTTTGGGGCTCGCCCAGGGCAAGGGCTGAATTTGGGTGAGGATGTTGATAAACGGCGGGAGACGGCCCACTGACCGCAGTGCGGGCCAGGCGCTTAGCGTGAGGCCACCTCCACGCCTGGCCCCGGGTCAGACCAGCCACACTGCCACCATGGGGACCGGGTGCTGTGCCTGGGGGTACAGCGTGGCCCCGGGCTGACCCCGTGCCGTGCCCACAGGGGTGCAGGAGCTGGCCGCCCAGGCCGCCAGGCAGGAGGAGAGCGAGCTCCTGCAGGAGCAGCTGGCCCGGCTGGAGGGCCTGCTGGCCCAGGCAGGCGCCGAGCGGGACGAGCTGGCCGGCAGGTACCACGCAGTCAGCAAGCGGGTAGGTGTGCGTGGCGGGCTGCGACAGGCCCAGCGGGGGGGGCGGGGAGGCAGCCTGGCCCGGGGGGAGGTGTCGCCCGCTGGGACCCGCAGGTGGACCAGCGGGATCGTCAGTGAGTCTTAGGCGGTGGGTCAGCCACTCAGGCCCACCCCGGGGACAACGGGGAAATGGAGGTAAGGGCAGGGCGGTGCCAGGCCGCCTCGGGCTCTCGGTCCAGCAAAGGCATCGTCCACACGTGCTGCCTGCCCAGGGGCCCCGCGGGGGCGGCCTGGTCGGCCCTGACGGTGGGCCCAGAGCTGCGCCCAGGGGAGCCTGGCGCCGGTGCTCGGCCAGCGCCTGCCCAAGGGGGCGGGAGGCGGACAAGGCACGGAGCCCTTCGGAGCCGTGAGGACCAGCCCCGCCCAGCCCTCAGGCCCAGCTCGTGGGGAACTAACTGGCTGGGTCCCCACCCCCGCCCCTTCCCGGCAGCCAAGGAGCAGCTGGGACCCTGGGCCCTGGGTCCTCCCTGGTCCACCCTGGGTGCCCTCCGGGGTGACCGTCCCCGCAAGCTGCAGCGAGAGGCCCGTGTGGCCATCGCGTGTGGGGGCTGGGGCCGCCCGCTGTGAACATGGGGAAACCGAGGCAGGGGGCTGAGGACTCTGCTCGAGGCCTCTGAGTCAGGGCTGGGCGGCGTGCGAGGGCCGGCCCACAGCGCGGGGGGCCCAGGGTCCCTGCTGGGCACACCCAGCTCCTGCCCTCGCTGCCCTCAGAGCCCCCTCACTCTGTGGGGCAGGAGAGGTAACCCCACCTTCCAGAGGAGAAAACAGGCTCAGAATGGGCCAGAGCTGCCCAGGGCTGAGACTGCCGCCAGTGACCAGGGACCTGTGCTAAGTGCCCGAGGGCCCGGGACCCCTACGCTGGGGACACCCATTCTCACGGTGGCCGGCACACCCAGGGGGCCGGGAGCAGGGCTGTGAGGCGAGGGTCCTTCCCCGGGGCCAGGTCCGGAGTGCCCGGAGAGCTCCCCGTGAGCCCCCCGCTGGCCGTGGGGGTGGGGTGTCCCCAGCACCAGGCAGGAGGCGGTGGGAACGGCCGGTGGGAACGGCCGGTGGGAGCAGACACAGCAGGAATTCTACGGATGGATTAGTAATCCCGTGAGTCAGACCTGAGCTCGCCGAGGCCGCAGCTGGACACACACTCGGCCCCCCGGTGTGGCACCAGCGGAGGCCCCAGCCCCCCCAAGTTCCCCAGGTGGCTGGCGTGACTGCTTCCTGGTGTCCCCAAGTCTGGCGGCAGCATCCGCCCACGCGCCTGCTCCATCTAGAACCTCCGGCCCCCCCCTCCCTCCTCTGGCTGGTGGCCGAGGAAGGGACACACCTCCCCACACACCCGTCCCCAGGTCCCCGGTGGCCCCGGTCCCCAGGTCAGGACACAGGTGTGGCCTCCAGCTCTCCTGGCCTTCCTACCTCTCAGTCCCCCCACCAGCCTGCCCTCAGGGCCTGAGTCCCCTCTCCCGACACCCCAGAGAGTGCTCCAAGTAGGCACATCTCGGGGAGCCAGCACGCCCTTTCCCCCTCAGAGCCCCAGGGCTCCTGTCTGCTCAGCTCTGGGGCAGGCCTGGCCCACAGCTGGGTGTGGCCCCCACCCACCTGCTGGACGAGGCAGAGGTGTGCGCACAGGCAGGAGGGGCAGCTGGAGGGGGCACCCCACACTCACTCGCTCTCGTGGGGGCGACCCCAGGTCTGCTCTGTGACTGGCTGTCCTGCCCCTCATGTGGCAGCCCAGACCCTCAAGGCCGCCTCCTAAGCTGGCTGCACACCCTCGGCCCTTGGGCAGGGTGTGGACGCCAACCCATCTGACCCATCGTGGGAAGGGGCCTGAGCTTCTCCAGCCCCAGCCCCAGGTTGACCCGGGCCAGCCAGCCCTGCTGGGTGCCCCGGGGGGCCCTGCCTCCCACCTGGTGGGCCAACGCTCCTCCCCAGCTGCAGGCCCGGCTGGAGACCACGGAGGCGCGGCTGCGGAGGTCGGAGCTGGAGCACAGCATGGACCTGGAGGGGGCCCTGGGCCGCTTGGAGGCCGCGGAGCATCGGTGAGGCCTGGGGACACGGCAGTCAGGGCCCAGAGGGCTCCGCCGACACCCCAAGGGGCAGCGGGGCCCAGGGGGCCTTGGGGCTGCTGGCCATCCTCTTCCCAAAGCGGCTTTTGGTCGAACTGGCCTGTGGGTGTCGGCTACAGGCTTGGGGCAGGGGAGTGGGGGGGCGGTGCAGGCAGGGGAAGGACAGGGCAGAGCAGCGTAGGGAGTGGGGGCCAACCCGGCATGGCCTCCGGCCCGGAGTGTGGGTCCCACAGGCCATAAGGTGCTCCCTGGGCCCGCTCTCTGGGGCGTGGCCCTGAGTGGACTGCGGCCCTCAGCGCCCAGCCCATCCTGGGCACCCCGGGGTGCTGCTCGGAGCCCACGCTCCTGCTCCCTGCTCCAGCAGGGGCTCCCTGGCCCCTCGGCCTCCGGAGGCTTTGACTTCATGGTCAGGGTCTCGTTCGTCCACCATGGAGGGCACGTGTGACCCCAGCCCTCAGAGGCAGCCCCTGCCCTCTGACCCCTGGCCCCAGGACGAGGCCCCAGAAGGGCAGGTGCCCCTCCAGCTCTCCGCTGGGCCGCCCACAGCCCTGGGGAGCCCTGGGGAGGTTCCCCTCCGGCAGGCGGCCATCCTCAGGGCCTGGAAGGGAGGAGGGTGCTGGGAAGCCGTTGGAATCCAGTGTGTTCAGGGCTCACCCAAGTGCAGGCTGGCGCCCCAGGAGCAGGGAGTGTGCTTGCGGCCTGGCGGGAGGGTGCCGCTCTGGAGAGTGGGTCACCCCGACTGGGCGGGTTTGGGGTCCCTGAGTGCAGCCGTACTCGGACCTGCCCTGTGTGGAGAAGGCCCCCAGGCCACGGTGGGGGACTGCCCCTCCCCATCCCCCCCCCACCTCACTGCAGGGGTACACCTCCCCCAGCCTTGCCTCTCTTGCTTGTCTCGGGGTTCGCTGCTGCCCCCTGGACTGCAGAGCCGGCCTCAGTTGTGGAGGCAGAACCAGGAGAGCTCAGAGGGGGAGGGGAGGGAAGGGTGGCACCCAGATGCTGGCCCTGGTTTGGGGACTTCGGGGGACCCACTGCAGATTGCTGCGTGGGGCAGGCAGGGGGCTGCACAGGGAGCTGGCGGCGGCCGGGTCTCGAAGCTGCCCTGAGCAGAGCCACCGCCCACGCCGAGGTGGTCCCCACCCCCCCCCCAGGAGCACCAGCCTTGCCCAGGTGAACACACTGCTCAGGCAGCAGCTGGCGCACATGAAGAAGGCCAACGACGCGCTGGCCGCGGAGCTGGCTGGGGCCACGGGCAGCGTGCTCCGCCTGCGGGCCCAGCTGGAGCTGAGGGAGGCGCGGCGCTGGGCCCATGGACAGGTGCTCCCCCCACCACTGCCCCCTCTGCACCGGGGCTGCTGGGGTCAGGGTGGGCCGCAGGGGCCAGGGTGGGCTCGGAGGGGAGCTGGCTTCCACTGTGCCCCCTCCGTGGGCGGCACCCTGGCCTCCTGCCTCTCTGTGTCCCCCACTCGGTGTGGCCGCAGAGTGCGGCGTAGGGGGCCCTAGGGTGGGGAGACCAGCGCTCCACTGAGAGGAGGGCAGGGCCCTGAGGCCAGGTCTGGACAGTAGGGACAGGCCGGAGTCCTGCCCCAGAGAGAGCCAGGTGTCAAGGGAGGCTGCCTCCTGGTCAGACGGCAGCAGTGACCTCGCCCCTCCCCACCCCTGGCCAGGGCAGCACGGCCTGAAGCCTTGGCTGGTCGGTCTTCTGAAACCCTGGGCCCTTGGGGGGGGGGGGGGTCAGAGTGCTCCCGGGGCCAGGCCGCTCACCTGGAGTCTCGGGAGCCCTCCCGGGCGAGAGCTGCCCTCCACCCCCGAGAGGAGCAGAGCCAGGGAGCTGGGGCGGAGCCGAGGGCTGCGGAGGAGAAGTGGGGCAGGGGGTGGGGGTCGGCGGTCAGCAGTCGGCCGCTGTGGGAGCAGGTGGTGGGAGAGAGGGGGGGGTTGCAGGGCTCCTCACCCCTGGCCCCTTCCTTTCCCACCCGCAGCCTCTGTGCCTGGAGGAGCAGCCCCGGGGCCTCCTCCTCCTGTGGAGGCAGGTGACCGCGCTGCGGGCACCCCTGGCCGAGCTGCGATCGGCCGCCGAGAGGTGAGCAGGCTGCCCGCCATGGTGGGGGGGAGGGGCATCAGGTGGTGCCCAGGCCGGGGCCCTGCAGGCTGCTCCCGCGGGTGCAGCCATGCTGGCCCGTGAGCCCCTTCCCCAGCCCTGCGGGGCCTCAGGTCAGCCCCCCGGGAGTGGAGGCGGGGGCCGGAGGGCAGTCAGAACGGGGTGAGGGAGGCCAGGGTGCAGGGCAGCGGTGAGAGGAGGAGGAGCCTCGGGGTGCAGCTCCCAGCACCTCTCGGCTTCGCCCTGGGCAGCCGAGCACCTGCCAGCCCTCCGTGTGCGCCCGAGGGAGCTGGGCTCGGAGGGCCCACCTGCTCCGAGGCCTTGCCCAGCGCCTGCCCCCCCCCCCCGCCCCCGCCCAGCCGTGACCGGGGGGCAGTCCATAGCACGTGGTGGGGGCCTGTCCTGAGACCCTGGCACCCCTGGGCCCCGAGCCCACGGCTGGTGCTGAGGCTGGGCCGGGCGCTGCCGTGTCCCCAGGGGCCTCGCCGACATGCGGGCGGACACAGCCAGCACGGCCCGGCGCCTGCACGCGGCCTGCCTGGACCTGGACTCCAACCTGCGGCTGTCGGCCGGCAGCGTGGCAGGCGCCCTGGAGCGGCGGCTGCGGGACCGGGAGCGGGAGATGCTGCAGCTGCGGAGCCGCTGGGACGCGGAGAGGGCGGCGCTGCAGGCCAGGTGGGCACCCGAGCCGGCGAGCGGGCAGCGAGGTGGGGGTGGGGGGAGTGGGGGCACGGCGTGCCCCCTTCCTGTCTGCCAGCAGCTGGGCTCCGAGCGGCGGGCCGCCGTCGCTCCAGAGGCCACGTGACAGCCCCACAGGCTGACAGGCGTGCCCCACCTCCGTGGCCGGCCCTGGAGGCCACAGCCAGAGACCCCGGCGTGGAGGGTCTCCGTGGCACCGCCGAGGGCCTGTGCGCTGTCCTCATGGCCGGCTCCCAGAAGTGGGGTTTTCAGGCCTCGAAGCATGACCCTCCGGGCTGGCACTGTTTTGGGGTCGGCCGTTGGAGAAGCAGACGCACCGGGAGAGGACAGGCGGGAGGTCCTGCTCACAGACTCCGTCTGGGGCTCAAAGTCTGTCTCCTTCAGCAGCAAACCGGGGGGCAGGGGCTGGAGTGGCCACAGGCACCGTGTCAGGCCGACAGGCTGGGGCCCGCCCACCTGCCCTCGGGGGCCTGGAGCACGGTGGGTGTCCTGGGGGGGCCGCACCCAGGGCCTGAGCAGAGCGAGGGCCGAGGGAAGGGACACCCAGGTGCCACAGGGGAGCCGACGGACTCCCAGAAGGAGGGGTCCTGGGCAGGAAGGGACCCCAGCGCTGTCACTCACCGCTAGACCTGTGGCTGCAGGGGCGGCAGAGGCCCGGCATGCGCACCGCACGTCCGGTGTCCCGGGGACAGGCGGGGCCCCAGAAGCCACCGCCCCGAGGCGGGAGGCTGAGTCCGCGTTAGCACGGGGACCTCGGGTGCCGACCTTGGGGGCTGAGCTCCACTGCCAAGCCAGGGGGAGTCACGGAAGGTTCTAGAGTAGGAGAAAGGCGCCTGGTCAGACCAGGCACTGAGGCCCACCCACAGAGACGGGCGTGGCGGGTGCCTGCGGCCCAGCTGCACCCGGGAAGAGCCTGGACCCAGCCGGTCACGTCGGGCCCCCGGTGCCCGGGGCTCATGCACTGCGCTGACCCCGCGGGCCCCCCCCCGCCCCGGCCCTTCTGCAGGCTCTCGGAGCAGACGCTGCTGGTGGGGAAGCTCACAGAGCAAACCTCGAAGAAGGAGAGAACCATCTCCTCCCTCAGGGCGGACGTCCAGAGGCTGGTGCGGGGCCGGGGAGGGCGGCTCAGGGCCGGGGGCGGGGGGCGGTCTGTGCCCTGCTGAGGCTCTGCCGGCCGCAGGAGTCCGAGCACCTCAGAGGAGGCCGGCGGGCAGCGGAGGACCTGGAGGACCAAGTGCAGTCCCTGCGGCGCGTCCTGAGCGCCATCGCGGAGGTGCGGTCCTCTCCGCCCGCCCGGGGCCCCCGCTGACCTGCGGGGCGGACAGTCTGGAAGGTCCCGCTGGGCACGGCCCTGAGCGCTGTCCCCGCACGTGCAGGTGGCCCGGGCGGACTCGGGGTGGCCGGTGCTGGCGCGGAGCGGCGGCGCTGGTGGGGAGGAGGCGCCGGGTCCACTGAGGAGCCCCCCGAGCACCTCGTCCCCTCGCTGGAGCCGGCCCCCGCCGCGGGCCCCCTCCCCGGCCGCCCTGGACCCCGCACTGGGGGCCGTGCAGGCAGCCATCGAGAGGCGGCGGCAGCGGGAGCAGGTGCCCACGTCCGGGAGCTGCGTCCAGGTCCCCGTGGGGGCGCAACGCCCGTGGGCCGGCAGGGGCTGCCACGGGGCGGGCCCCGAGCCCCACGGCCCCGGGAGGGGGCTCCGCCCACAGCGCCTGCTTCCTCGGGGGTCTGTGGTCAAAGGCCAGAGGGGGCTCACGCCGCTCCCCACCCCGGAGCAGGAGCTGCGCCTGCAGCTGGAGTCCTGCCAGGCGGTGGTGGCCGGGCTCCGGGAACAGCTGTCGGAGAGGCAGCGGGAGCTGCGGGCCGCGCAGAGGGCCCTGCGGGAGCGCGAGCGGGAGCGCGAGGGCCTCCTGGACGGGCTGGAGGCGCAGCGCCGGGAGGCCCAGCACTGCAGGGCGGCCAGCGATCGCCTGGGCAGGTGGGTCACAGAGGGCAGGCGGGCAGGGTGGGCAGTCCCGGCCCAGGCACCGCCCTGCTCCAGGCTGCCTGCCTCGGCCCCTCGCCCACCCCTGGCCCCCGCCCCTGGCCCCCCCAGCAGCCAACACCAGCCCCTTTCCCCTCATCCCCAACATGGACTGAGTCAGGCCTGCGGGTGGCAGAGGGCTCCACGCAGGGACACACCAGGAGCAGCAGCTCCCTGTTTTAAGGACTCCCACAGGGCCGGAGGGGACAGGCCTGCTGGCCACCCCACACTGCAGGCCGGCCGGGGGCTGGAGGTGGCTGGACCTGCCTCGTCCCTCTCCGCACGTCCCTGAGCACCTGCCCCCAGCGCCCCCATGCCTGGCGCCCACCCTGCCCCGCCCCCCCCCCCAGAAAGTGCCCAGTGAGGGCCGCCCCGCTCCCCTCGGCAGAGGGGCTCCCCCAGGGCTGCCCCAGCCTCGGTCTCCCCGCCCCCAGAGAGAAGGAGGCCCTGGAGGCGGAGGTGGCGGAGCTGAGGGGCCGGGCGGACGCCTGGGGCTCGGACTCGCAGAAGCTGGAGGCAGAGAACGCGGAGCTGCAGGGCCGCCTCCTGCTCTGGGCGCAGCGAATGGAGGGGCTGCAGGCCAGGTGGGCCGGGCGCGGCCCCTGCCACCCGCGGGCGTCAGTGTCTTCTCATCCACGAGGGGACCCCTCCCTCCACAGCCTTGTCTCGGGGGGTGGGGGTGGCAGGTTCCTCCAGGCTCCCCCCGGGCTGAGCCATCATCCCCATACCCGCCCAGCACCCGCCCAGTGCCCCCCTCAGCAAACCCACCACCCAGACCCAGCAGAGGGGGCGCCCCAGGCAGGTACCACCCACCTCGTCCAGGAGAGTCTATTGAGGCCCGGATGGAGCCCCACCACCAGCCAGGAACCGGGGTCTTGGTTTGGGTGCCGCCCTGTGGACTCACCAAGTCCAGGCCTCCAGGGTGACCCTGGGCTTGAAGGAAGCTACAGGCAGCCCCCTGCCCCCGGGGCCCTGCGCCGACCTCACGCCCTCTGCCTCTGACCTGGGGGGGCTCAGTCAAGGGCGCCTGGAGCAGCTGGAGGAGAAGGTCTCAGGGCTCAAGAAGGAGCTGGCGTCGGCCCGGGAGGTGCTGACCACCGCCCAGCTGCAGAGGGACGTTCTGGAGAGCGAGAGGGCGGCCCTGCATGGCACCCTGGCCCGGGTACGCCGCTGGGCCCTCTGCCTCCCACTCCACGAGCCCCCCTGCCCCAGGCCGCCCTGTTGCCTCCCCTGGCCGCAGCCTCCGTGCCCGGTGGGGGCCCCTGCCGTGGGGCCCCTCTGCCATCCCACCCAGACGTCCTCCGGCTTGTGTACCCCCATGATGGGGGGCTCCCTCTGGCTTCCCCCCGGCACCAACAGCTCTGCCCATGACCCTGAAAGTCCCCTCGGGCATCCCCCCAGGGTGACCGCTGTCCCCCCCACCCAGGCCGAGTCCAGCAATGCTGACCTGGAGCTGCTCGTGACCCGGCTCAAGTCAGAGGGGGCGCAGCAGCGGGACGCCCTGGCCCAGATGGCCGCCCTGACCGAGGGGCTGGCGCGGGACAAAGGTGCCCTGACCCGCCAGGTCCTGCAGGTGAGACGGGGGCCCCGGTGGCTGTGGGACTCGGTCCCAGCTCCGGTCTCTGAGCCCAGAACCCCCCTTGCACCTGCCACCCCCACCTTTTCCACTGCCCGGGCTGCGTGCAGGTTTGGCGGGGAGGGGGGCCCACACAGGGCCTGGCCTGCGGGAGGGAGGGTCACACCCACCGGGTGGCCGGGGGGCAGGTGTGGTCAGCTGGTGGGGTGCGGGGGCCTGGGGCCCAGCATGGACGCTGCCCCTCCCGCCCCTCCCTGGGCAGCTGCAGCAGGAGCAGGACCGGCTGAGGCAGGAGCGGGCGGGCACCCAAGAGCGCCTGGTGCAGGCTGAGCAGCGGCTGGAGCAGCTGGAGGGGCAGGTGGGCCAGGTGAGAGTTTGCAGGGGTTCCTGGCTCCCTCTCTGGGGCATGGACCTGCAAGGTCACAGGTCACCTGACCCGGTCGCGCTGGCTCAGCTTCCCAGCTGCTGTGCTGCCTGGCCGGGGCTGCGAGCACAGGGCAGTTAGTTCCCCCGAGGCGGGAGCGGAGGACGGGGAGGCGGCACTAGGAAGGCCCTGGGCCTCGTGCCCATCCGGGTGTCCGGGGGCAGGGTCTGCCCTCAGCAGGGGCCCGAGGCCCAGGGACCTCCCACTCGGGGTGGGGGGCACAGGGCCTCGCTGCTCCCTGCGGTGAGCTGCTTCTCTCCCTGCCGCCCGACTCGCTCGCCGACCCTAACCCCCCCTTCACTGCCTCCACCCTGCACCCCCCTCCCACCCTCATCCCCCTCTTCAGTGCATGTCCATGGGTCATAGGTTCTTTAGCTTCTGCATTTCCCACACTATTCTTGCCCTCCCCCTGTCTATTTTCTACCTGCCGTCTATGCTACTTATTCTCTGTACCTTTCCCCCCTCTCTCCCTCCTCCCACCCCCCTGTTGCTAACCCTCCATGTGATCTCCATTTCTGTGGTTCTGTTCCTGTTCTAGTTGTTTGCTTAGTTTCTTTTGGCTTTTTGTTTTAGGTGTGGTTGTTAATCATTGTGAGTTTGCTGTCATTTCACTATACATGTTTTTTATCTTCTTTTTCCTAGATAAGTCCCTTTAACATTTCATAGAATAAATGAAATTTATTTATTTCCTTGAACTCCTTGAACTTGACCTTATCTGGGAAGCACTTTATCTGCCCTCCCATTCTCAATGAAAGCTTTGCTGCATAGAGTAATCTGGGATGGAGGTCCTTGCCTTTCATGACTTGGAATACTTCTTTCCAGACCCTTCTTGCCTATAAGGTCTCTTTTGAGAAATCAGCTGATAGTCTGATGGGAACTCCTTTGTAGGTAATTGTCTCCTTTTCTCTTGCTGCTTCTAGGATTCTCTCCATTTTAATCTTGGCTAATATAATTATGATGTGCCTTGGTGTGTTCCTCCTCGGGTCCAACTTCTTTGGGACTCTCTGAGCTTCCTGGACTGCCTGGAAGTCTATTTCCTTTGCCAGATTGGGGAAGTTCTCCTTCATTATTTGTTCAAATAACTTTTCCACTTGCTCTTCCTCTTCTCCTTCTGGCACCCCTATAATTTGGATGTTGGAGCATTTAAAGATGTCCTGGAGGTTCTTAGGCCTCTCCTCATTTTTTTTTTGAATTCTTGTTTCTTCATTCTTTTCTGGTTGGATATTTCTTTCGTCCTTCTGGTCCACACTGTTAATTTGAGTCCCAGTTTCCTTCCTATCACTATTGGTTCCCTGTACATTTTCCTTCATTTCACTTAACATAGCCTTCATTTGTTCATCTAATTTGAAACCAAATTCAACCAATTCTGTGAGCATCCTGATTACCAGTGCTTTGAACTGTGCATCTGATTGGTTGGCTACCTCTTCGTCACTTAGTTATATTTTTTTCTGGAGCCTTGATTTGTTCTTTCATCTGGGCCATTTGTTTTGTCTTGACGCACCTGTTACGTATGAGGGGCGGAGCCTTAGGTGCTCACCTGGGAGCGGCAACCACCTGCTGGGTTGTGACATTGTCTGTGGGGGAGGGGTCTGAGGGGGAATAATGGCACTTGCTCTGCTCTCTGTTGGATTTCAGTCACTTCCCCCACTTCCCACAGCAAACTGGGCCCTTCTGGTGCTGGTTCCCGGGCGGGTGGGCTTGTGTACGTTCCAGGGCCCTGTGGGTCTCTCCAACAAACTCTCCCGTGAGGCCGGGAGTTTCTCCCGCTGCCGCCGAAACCCCACAGGTGTTCTCAATCATAAAGTAAGTTGGGAAGGTCCCCTCATCCTCCGTTTCCTGGGGGTGTCTTTTAATGAGTGTCACATCCTCCCTGTCGGTAGAATTCGCTGGCGGGGCGGCTCGCATCTGAGCGCCTGCCGCTGTTTGGGAGTCAAGTGCCAGCCTCCTTGTCGCTCACTTAAGTGTAGCGTCTGTGCCTTTTGGCCCCTCTGATTTTTAAAGATATTTTCCCCTATTTTAGTAGTCAAAAACTCAGTGTTAAGATATATCTATGTGACGTTTTCTTTGTATTTACCTTTTTAGGGTATTACGGCTCATTCTAAATCCGAGGCTTTAGAAAACAATGTATTCTAGTAAATTTGCAAAATTCCTGTCCAGCGTCTGTTCAAATACTCTCTCTCCTCTCCCTCTGAGACCAATTAGGCACGTGGCGGGCCTCGTCCTGTGCATCTGTCACACCCTTTTCTGTATTGTGCATCCTTCTTTCTCCTCCCGATTCAGTCTGAATACGTTGTTTTGTCTGCTTTCCAGACCATCACTCCTCTGTCCTGTCCAGTGTGTCATTGGGACACTGTATTTGTAAATCACATTGTTTCTGTTCAGTGTCTGGCTCAGTGGGGAAACCACATCTCGCCATTCTCCTTCCTGAACGTCTGCTCACAGCCGTTGGAGTGTGTCTGAGCGCCCCGAGGAGGCGAGGGGGCATCCGGGTTCACTTGATGTTCGAACGTCGGCTTTTGTCCCGTGGTCTTATCTCCCGATACGCCTGGCGAGGCTGGTTAAAGGTCAAACCCCACGCACGTAAACACCACAGAAATGGTTGGACGGATGCCGCTCCCCCGGAGAGGGAGCGCGCTGGGCTCTGACAGGCAGCGAGGGTGGACGGCAGCCGCGCTCTGAGGCCGAGGGCCACTCCACTCCAGCCCACCAGGACATGGCTGGGAGCCCGGGGCCTGCCTCGGCCCTTCCACCCCTGCAGTGGCTCTGAATTTGAGCTTCTGGACCCCTAAGGCTGCAATGCTGCCAGAAATGCTCCTTGACTTCTCGGATTCTCAGTGAAAGCATTTCACTCGGCACACGCCCAGAAGAGGGACGAGGCCCGGAGTGGGACCTCGTTCCTCTGCCCCTTCCCTCCCGGGTCTCAGCTCCTTCCGTCCCAGCCAGCCCGGCAGCTCGTGGGGCCTTGGTCGTGACGGGTCTGGTCCAATCCGTGTGACGTGCTGGGTGGTGGTGTTAGTCTGGAGCAGCCCCGTCCACTGTCAGCTGCTGCCGCCATTTCTGTGCGGTGTTTGCTGCACCCGGACACCTGTGGTCCTGCCTGGGTTGTCATGCAGGCTGGCAGCTGGGCATGCCCGGTGCTGCAACTCTGCCGTCATGGCCACTGGAGTGGAGGCCCCCTCTGCTGGGGCAGCGCACGAGCACCCTGAGGTCCCATGTGTCCCGCACCCACTCTCTTCCACCTTTTCCTCCATGCCAGGCTGCAGGGAAACCACTTCTTCCGAAGTCCATTCCCTGAAGAGCCCCCCCACCTCCTCTAGGTCACATGTGAGAAACAGGCCCTGGAGGAGCAGCTGGCCCAGAGCCTGCAGGACCGAGAGGCCCAGACGGACACGCTGCAGAGGGCCCTGCAGGAGAAGGAGGCTTTGTCTGGGGAGCGGGCCCAGCTGCTGGCCAAGCAGGAGGCCCTGGAGAGGCAGGGCCAGCTCACAGCCGAGGAGGCAGCTGACCTCAGGTACCCAGCGGCCTGCGGGCAGGGCACGCCCTCTGTTCACATGGCTTTGCCCTCCGAGAGTCTGCACTGTAGCAGGGGGCGGGCAGGGTGGGGTGTCTGCCTGGGGGAGAGGCTGTGGGCGAGGGGAGCATCTGGAAGAGGTGGGTCTGGCGAGAGCCCTGGGGTGGCCTTCCTGGGCCAGGGAGCAACTAGTGGAAGGAACACATGGAATTTCTTGTGTGTGGACATGAGAAGTTCAGGGTACACGTGGCTTCAGGCAAGGCTGGATCCAGGTGTTCCCACAGTGCCACCAGGAACCTGCCTCTACCCTTCTGGTTCACAGGCTCAGGTTAGAGGGGGCCAGGGCCCAGTGGCTGCTCCAGGGCCCACCCCCAGCAGACACAGAGTGCCCCTCCCCCACGGGGCCCGAGAGCCCCTGCCTTTCACCATCTTGAGCTCCTTCATGTCCCTGGACCAGTCCTGGGAGTTATGGAGCTCAGATTGGCCGGCTGTGGTCACAAGTCCATTCCTGGCATGAGCAGGGGGGTGCCAGCCCCAGACAACCACGAGGCCGAGAGCAGGGGCAGAGTGAGCCCCAGCGACCACGGGGCCACTCCCAGGGCATGGAACGGGCACTTCAGGCCACACCAGGGGTGTCCGCTGGCTGCCGCCCGAGAGCTGGGCTGGCCCCATGGCCTCTGGACGTGCGGACGCCGACGGCCTTCCGGGCCTTGCGGGCCCCTCCCAGGAGCACCTGGGTGTCTCTGCAGAAGGGATGTCCTCCTGGGACTCCAGCATCTGGGGGCCTGGACACTGCCTCTGCAGAACCACAGCTTCCGGGAGTCCAAACAGAAAACCTGCCTGAGGCTGCGGCTGCGGGTTGTCGGCAGTGGGGGGGTCCTGGGGCCTGCCCGTCACCGCCCCCGGCCCCGCCGGGCTGGGAGCACGGGGTGGGGGCCCTTCCCACCCTGCCAGCATCTGCTGCTGGATCTGGGGCCCTGGCCAGCGGTTTTGGGAACCCGGGATCCTGCGCTGACCTAGCCCTGACTGCTGGGCCCAGGACCCCTTTGCAGAGTCACACGCCTGCCAGACGGTGTTTCAGGGTGACCAGCCTGAGCTTCTGGTGACGGGGCTGCTCGGGGCTTGTCCTGAAACCACGGCCGCCTGGCCCCCGCGGTGCATGTCCATCCCGATGGGCCTGGACGGTCTGGCCGCTGCTGTCCCCAGAGCTCCCAGGGCGTGTGGGTGGCCAGCTGCCTCCACAGTCGCCCTGACTTGGGAGACCCCAGGCCCGAGGTCCCCCAGGACCCACCCCAGGCCCTGGGGACATGCCCTCGAGTTCACGGGGTGCCAGCGTGCTGCTCAGCCGGGGAGGTGGACCCAGGTGCACCCCACACACCCGCCCAGGCTGGCCTCAGGGGGCTGGGCTGCCCTTGGGCTCCCGTGGAGGGAGACACTGGACACGGCCTCAGCCTCCCGGCCTCCGGGTGCCAGTTCTGTGCAGCACAGGCCTCTCTCCCAGGGCAGACCTGGAGGTGGGGACGGCGGTCCAGGCGGAGGGGGTGGGGAGCACGTGGGTGCTGGCCAGGTGGGGGCAGGACGGGGGACTGGGATATCAGAGAAGTCAGACTTCTGGGCTCCGCGGACACCGGGGGCCCTGGAAGGTGTGGACGGGCCCGGCCCCCCACAAAGGCAGCAGCGCTGTGCTGGGGAGCAAGACCGCCCGGGGCCCGAGGCTGCCCCGCCCCGCTGACTCGCGTGGGCCGTGGGCCGGTGTTTCTGTGCTCCTGCGGGCACGCGTGCTCTGCATCCGTGCTGCGCCCGTGTGCACACCGCGGCACAGCAGGGCTCCGGTCACCACGCGCTCCCCGCTGGCCGGTGCTGCCGGGCGGCTGTCAGAGCTCGGGCCGGAGGAGACGGGGCTGCGGTCGGGGGCCGTCCTGTCCCGGGGGGGTGGTCTCTGAGCTGCGCAGTCATGCAGGGCAGCTCCTGCCCGTGACGGGGCCACGCGTGTGCGTGTGGGGTGCTGCTCCTGCTTCCAGAGCAGCCGCCACGTGACGGGGGAGCCCGGAGGAGGAGAGAGTCCTCATCCTGCTCACAACCCACGGACAGGCGTGCCGCGGTTTCTGAAACACCGTGCCGTCCCCCGGCACCCCAGCGGAGGGTGGTTACACAGCCACAGCGCACCCCCCCCGGCCCCCCCGCCCCGTCCGCACGCTGCTGGCCCGCCGTGTCTCTAAGAAACGAACGCCAGGCGGCGCGGCTGCTGGCGGGCGGACAGACTCGCGTCGGCTCTGAACCCCGTCCCCGAGAGGCGGCCCCCGCACCCCGGCCAGCCCCCCAGGGGACATCGTGATTGGTTCAGTCTCCGGGCAAATCTGGCGGGGCTGTGATTTTTACCCCCCCCCCCCCCCGCCCTGAGCATGGACGAGGCCGGGCGAGTTCCACGGGGGTGTGAACCGCGGGGGGGGGTTTTCGTGGGTAACAGCCACCCCTCCCCTCTCTCGCTTTTCTGTAGGGTCAGCCGACTTTCTGTCCTTGGTGGCAGGAAGGAGCTCTGTGTGTGCGGTGGACACGGGCCTCTGAGTGTCCAGTGCGGAGCTTCCCTCCCAGCCTTGTCTCCCAGCCTGGTCTGTGGGCTCTTTCTGCACGAAAGCCGCCCCCCCCCGCCCCCTGTCGTTACACCTCTGCGTCCCTGTCTTCCGGGTCTGGTGTCTTCGTGACGTTATAAAACACCCTCTGTGTTTTTCCCACGACTTCCATCGTTCTGAGTTCCTCAGTTGTTTTGTTCTTGCATTTCCCGTGTGATCCACGGGACACGTTCTTGCGTAGGGTCCGGGTGGTCTTCGCAGATTTCACGGGAAGATGCCCTCTGTCTGCCCTCTGTCTGCCCTCTGTCTTCCCGGCCCGCCATCTGACCATTCTCCTTAGGGCCCGGCGGGATGAGCTGGAGCGCAGCCTCCTGGAGGCCCAGCGGCGGGCAGAGCAGCTGCAGGCGCAGCGGGAGCAGCTGGAGGGAGAGGCCCAGAGCACCCGGCTCGCCCGGCAGGCCCTGCAAGGTGCGCCCGCAGCCTCCCCTTCTCCCTGCGCGTCCCCCAAGGGCCCCTCCTGCAGCCCGCCCCCCAGGGGGAGCTTCCGGACCTGGGGCCTGGAGCCTGTGGGGCTGAATGGGTCTGCCACTGCTGTGCCCGAGGAGCAGCCCCACCCAGCCTGCTTCCCGCCCTGGCCTGAGGCTTAGCCTTGGGTCAGCGCGACAGCCCTGCCCCATCCCCTGAGCGCCCACCCCTGCTCAGCCCACCCCACTGCCAGCCTCCCCAGCCCCTGGGCCCAGCCTTGGCCAGGACACCCACCCCTGCAGTGGGGCTCTGTCCCTGCAGCTTGTGCAGCGTCCTCAGGGCAGGTGGCTGTCAGGCCGCACGGGGTCCACCCAGAGAGGCCAGGGAGGGAGGGTTCCGGGGTGCGGGGCCCTCCGGCCAATCCCGGACGCACCCGTCACTTTGCAGAGGAGCTGGAGCAGCTGAGAGGCGCCTGGGAGGCCCGGGAGACGGAGCTGGCGCGGGAGGTGGGGCGGCTGCGGAACCAGGTGGCACGGCAGGAGCGGGGAGCGCAGCTGGCCCTGCGGAGCCAGGCGCTGGGCCACCGCGAGGACCTCGCACGGCTCCGGAGGGAGAAGGTCTGTTTCCCTGGGCCGCCGGCTGCCGCCGCCCCAGGAGCCTTCCCCGTCCCAGAGACCGCAGCCCCTCGGGCGAGGGGTCCCGGGAGACCAGCCAGCGGGCGGAGGTGCCGGGCCACACTGAGGCGGGGCCTGGAGGGTCCAGGGGGCAGATAGGGTCGTGGGGTACACCAGGGCGGCCAGCCCCCTCCCTCGCAGGAGGGGCAGCCTGGGCACTGGCTGCACTTGGAGGGCGTCGCTGAGGGAGCCTCGTCACCTTCCGAGCCGCCCCCTGGCCACAGGCCCCGCCGACACGTCCTCGCATTTCGGGCGTGACAGTGGCACTGGGTCCGCCGGGAAGCTCAGGGAGGCCTATGCCCTGTCAGCCTGGGTCAGACAGGGCAGTGGAGCCAGGGACCCGGCAGCCGGCCCACAGCCCTTGCCTCAGCGACCCCGTGAGAGACCGGGGCACGTGCTGGCCGCACGGGACAGTCCCTGGGGACCTTCCTGCCCTGGTGCCCTCTGAGCGCAGTCTCGGGCAGGACCACAGGCCCTCACTGGTCCCCCGGCCCTGTCCCGGGTGGTCCTCACGGCCTGTCCCCTGCCTTGGCCCAGGAAGCCCTGCGTCTGTCTCTGACAGAGGAGAGGGAGGGGGCGGCTCACAGGCTGGAGCAGGAGAAGCAGCTGGGGGCAAGGATGGCCACCGAGAGGGAGGCTCTGGAGGAGCAGCTTCGGAGCCTGAAGCAGGAGCGGGGTGAGGCCCTCCTCCGGCTGCAGCAGGAGGTGCAGCAGGTGACAGGGGACAGTGGGGCAGCGGGGCAGCCTCCCGCCCACCGCCCCTGCCTTCCTGCCCCGGAAACAGGGCTGGGGCAGCCTTCCCAGGTCACCACGGCCAGAGTACAGCTGGCCTTCCACAGGAATCCTGGAGGGAGACGTGCACCCACCCTCCCCCGACCATCCATCCACCTACACATCCACCTGCCCCTCCACCCACTCACCGGCCCATCCATCCACCCGCCCACCCATCCACCCACCCATCCCTCCACACGACTATCCGCCCACTCATCTCACCGCCCACGGATCTCACCACTCATGGGCTCACATCTGTTCCTCCGTGTAAACAGCCTCCCCTCTGCCCCGCACTCAGCTGCCCGTTCACACCCACGACTCGTCCAGTCTAACCGTCAGCCCCCACCTGCCCACCCGTCCATCCCTGGCTACTGGGACTCGGACACTGCACATGCGAAAGTCACCCTCTGGGTCCAGGCTCCTGCAGTTCATGGTGACCCCGGGGGTCACTCACGAGCAGACACATCTGCGTGTGCTGTTGAGCCCTGTGACGGGACTCAGGGGCCGGCACGAGTCACACGGCACGGGGAGGGGGCAGCAGCAGGAGGGCCCACGGCGCGTTGCCAGACCCCGAGTTTCTCGTCCGGTGCTCACAGCCCCCGGAGCTGCGAGCCCCTCGTGTCGGCCCCTTCACGGGAGAGAAAAGGCAGGTTCGAGCACGGTGCCGGCCTTGCCGTGGGCGGTCGGTGGGCGGTGTCCTCAGCCGCCGCACTCTTCCGCTGTATGGCGGGGGTCGGGGGTGGGGTGTGGACAGGAAGTCGCCGGGCCGGGGGCGGCATGTGGGGGAGGCCAGGGCGGGGCAAAGGTCTGCGTGGAGCCCCTTGGTGCGTCAGCCCCCCAGAGTGACTCACAGGACCCAGAAGGCGCTGCCCTCACGATGGCGTCCTGGTCAAGGACACGGTCGGGACCAGCCCAGGGGAGAGACTCATGGGGCGCCGTCTCTGCCCTGGAATCGGGGGGCCCCGTAGGGCTTGGGGGGAGGCCCTGGGAGGCAGCCGCCTGCCCTGGACCAGTAGACAGAGGCCGCTGCAGGCCGCCAGCAGGGGTCGCCGGGGCCCGACCCCTCTTCAGGAGCCTGTGTCTGGGGCAGGCAGGGCAGGGAGCGGTACCTGGGACCGTGGGGCCCCGTGTCCCCGCCCCGTCGCTGGCCGCTGGCCTCAGCCCCTTTCGGAAGTGGGCCGTGCGGAGGCAAGCGGCCGGAGCAGGGAACCAGGGCTCGGGGACAGGGAGCCCGAGGCGCTGCCTGCACCGGGGCTCGGACGGCCGCCCCGGGGTCCGGCCTTGAGCAGGCACTGGTGCCCTCCAGGGAACGGCCTCACGGTGCTGGGGGTCCACCGCTCTGCTGGGGCCCACGGCCACCCCTGCAGCCGCACCCACGCAGCCTCGAGGGCCAGCCCGTCTCTTCGGCTGCTGCCCGTGTCCTGCAGACCTCCTGCAGGGCTGCTCTCTCCTAATTAACCCCGAGGTCCCTGTTCACCTGGCTCCTGGCATGTCCCTGCCCCCAAGGGCACAGCCAGCCGCCCCCTCCTGCCGGCGCTGAGTGAGTGACTTGGGGGGGGGGAGTGAAGGAGAGCGCTGGCAGGCAGAGGCAGGGGGCCTTAGGATGGGGGGCTCCTCTTGTGCCCCACAAGCCCAAGAGGGCAAAGATCCAGCCCCACGCTCCTGGGTGCAGACACCAGCCCCTGCCCGGCTGCAAGAGCCCAAGTCCAGCATTTCTGGAGGGCAGGGCCTCCGCCCGTTTGCCGGACAGCCGCTCCTGCCCGAGCCACTCGGCCCAGCGGGCCCAGCGACAAGGGTTCAGGCAGGAGAGGAGTCCGTGCTGAAGGGCCCTGCCCTGGCCTGGCTGCCCGGGACCCCAGAGGGGAGGCTCGGGGTCAGCCCCTCCCCACAGGGCTCCCCGCTCGGGCCTCTGCCCCCACCCCGCACCACTGCCCCCTCCAGCCCTGGCACTGGTGGCCCGGGCGGTGGCCAGGATGAGACCCAGGCCCTGGCCTGGCACCCACCGGCCTGGAGCCACGCCGCGGGCAGCCCCTTGATGCCTCGGCGGCTTGCTGCCTCCCCCCCAGGCCACGGTGAGCACCACGGCCGCGGAGCTGAGGGCCCTGCAGGCGCAGTTCGAGGAGGCCGTCTCGGCCCATCAGGGGGAGACCGCGGCCCTGCTCGGGAGCCTCCGGGAGATGGCAGCAGAGCGGAGCACGGCGGGCAGAGAGGTGAGGGTGCCCGGAGCGGGGGAGCGGCCGGTGTGGCCTGGGGGTGTCGGGGGACGGGACCACTGGCATCCAGCTCTGGGCACAGGCCCACTGGGGCTGAGACGGGGGTGGGGAGAGGCCGCCCTGGGGGGCCTGGGGCCAAGGGGCAGGGGAAGTGCGGGGCAGCCCTGCGTGGGCCTGACACGGGCCCCGGGAGCCCCGGGGTGGTGTCCTGGGCGGGGACAGCCTTGGGCAGGGTGACAGGAGCGGCCCCAGCTAGGCCAGGCGGAGCTCGGCAGGCGGGCAGCGTGGGGCGGTGTCCCCGAGGCAGGTCCGAAGGGACTGGGGGCGGCCGGGGGCGGGAGGGAGCGGGGAGGACGGGGGGGGGCGTGGAATCTGGGCTGGGGGGCGAGCAGCGCCCAGGTGGGGCCTGCAGGGCCCGGGCCGCCCTCGCACCCGGGCAGCCGGCCAAGGCTGGCAGGCGGCGCTGACCCGCTCACTCAGCACATGCCCGGCGGCCGCGGAGGAGGGAGGAGGGGGGCGCGCACCCCGCCCCCCCCCCGCACCGGGGGGCAGGCGGGGCAGCCAGAGGAAGAGAGCGTGATTTAACATGACAGCCTGTTTACTTTGGCCCCCAAAGAGAAAGGTCTCCTTTCAACAGATTTCAAAGTCAGGCCGGTCAGCGACCGCACGGGGAAGCAGAGCGAGACTTTAAAACCGGGGGCCGCAGGGGAGGGGGGAGCTGGGAGGCTCACAAGTTCAGGTTCTCGGAGCGGGGCCCCCAGAAGGGGAGTGGGGGGCAGAGAGCGGGGGGCAGAGAGCCGGGGGCGAGGGGGCAAGAGGAGCGCAGAAGGGCCCTCGCTGGCGCCAGGCTGCCCAGAGTCGCCATGGGAACCGCAACGTTCTCACAGCCCAGAGCTGGAGGCACATCCAGGCCTCTGGCTGCGTCCACACGTGTGTGCGTGAGTGCACGCCGTGCACCCACAGCACGGCTCACACACACCCCTCACACACCCATGCACACGCATTCCTGCTGACATGGAGACCTACATGCCCCCATGCACACACAGTGCACAGAAGTGGCCACACACATGCACTCCTGTGTGGTCACAACACACATGCAAATGCACGTGGACCCCCATGAAGTTCACATGTGTGTACAACAGGCAGCATGTGTACCTCCACGCATGCTGGCACATGGGTGCAGTGTTGCGTGCGTGTCCACACATGCACACATGCAGATGCATGGCCACATGTGCACCATGCTGCATGAACATGCATGCACGCCAAGCATAAATATGTGCTCCCGTGTGCGTGCGCATGAACGTGCCACACACAGGCCAGGACCCCTCGACACCCCTCCTCTCCTCCACACAGAGCTCTCAGCCACCCCCCTGCAGGAGATTTCAAAAGAGGCTGTTTATACAATTTCTAGTAAAGAAATAATTATTATAATCACATTAAGCGATTTGGCTGTAAAATTCCTGTAAAAGGGATGGTTGTTCTCGGCCGAGGGCGGCGGGTGGGGGCGCGGGGGAGGGGCCACGTTTGTTGTGCTTGTTTTCATCCCCCCCCCCCCCCGGGAACTGAAAACAGCTCCTTTTGTGCAGACGGCCCCTTCCCTGGCCTTGACCTTCTGGGTGGGTTTCTGCTGAGCTCAGCGGAAAATGCTCCGCTCGGCTTGTGGCTCCCACATGTGGGGGGCGGGAGGGGGGCGGGGGGGTGCTCTGGCCCTTCCCAAAAACAGAACAACAACAACAGCGGCTGCCCGGGAGCCAGGCCGGCCGGGGCCTGGACAACGTCCCGCGGCAGCTGCCGGCGGAGTGGGGCTCGCTCCTGGCCGACCGGCGCCTGGACAGGGCCCCGAGGGCCTGTAGCTGCCCCTCGCCGCGTGCCCCCGCTGGCCTCCTCGGCCTCCTCCTCGGGGCCACGAGAGTTGGGGCACAGCCTCCTCCAGAGTGTCCTTGTTAGGGCCACGGCCGGCCTGGGAGGCGGGCGCCCACCCCCGGCCCCGGCACTGGAGGCCCGGCCGCTCTCTGCCCGTGCTCTCCCCTGAGCCTCCCTCCCCGCGGGGGCTGAGCCCAGAGTGAGTGGGACCCCCGACCCCACCCACACATCGGTGTCAGCAGTCTCTGCAGGAAGCCCCAGGGTCCAGGGCTCTGGTTTCAGGGGGTGTGTCCTGCACTGGGCTCAGAGCCGGTCTGAGGGGCGGAGGGCTCACACCTGCAGCCTCTGGTCCGCCCTGGGTCAGCTCCCAGGGCTGCGGGCTGGGCCGGTTCGAGAGGCCCACCACACTCCTGTGCTCCGTGCCAAGCACATGTGACAGCGGGAACCCCAGCCCGAGCTCCCGGACGGCCTGGCCCAGGTGGGCCCTGGTGGCAACAGAGGCCTCCCTGCCAGCTCCCATCCCAGCGGGGGGCCAGGGTCCACCACCGTGCACGGGGCAGACAGGATCCTGAGTGCTGTCCCATCACTGACTGGGCAGGGGGAACACAGTCCAGGGCCCGGAGGGTGGGGACCGTCGGGCAGTGGTGGCGGGCCCTGGGTGGGGACAGTGCAGATCTGTGGGCAAAGCCGCGTCTCACACAGGCCCTGCTGACCAGTGGCCAGTGGTGCCGGGGCCCAGGCAGGGAGCACAGGCAGGACTGGGGCCAGGAGAAGTCTGGTGTCCCCTGCCTGGGCTCTGGCCCTGGCCCAGGTGTGCCACTCGGCAGCCTCAGTGGCACAGGGAGGTGACCACAGGCTGGTAGAGCCCGGTCGTCCGCAGACCAGAGCCCGAGGCCGCAGGGGCCTGAGCCTGCCCGACCCGCAGTCCCCGACCCCCCCCACCCCACCCCCGAGGCTGGCCCTGGTACCTGCAGCTGCCCGTCCCTCTCGCAGGCCGAGCGGCTGCGGGCGCAGCTCGGGGAGGCCCGGGAGGAGCTGGCCACGCTGCACAGGGAGCTGCGGGGCAGGGAGGACAGCCTCGAGGGGCTGCGCAGGACGGCCGGGGAGGCCCGCCGGGCGCTGAGCGCCGAGGCCCTGGAGAAGGACGCCCTGCAGCGGTCCGGCGCCGAGCTGCGGGCCGCCGTGCGCAGGGCGGAGCGGGAGAAGGCCAGGTAGGGCGACCCCCCCCCCCCCCCCCGCCCCTCGCGCAGGGCCTGCGCGCTCCTGCCCCGCTGCTCCACCCCACCCCCAGGCCGTGGGAGGACACGCCCAGGAGACCCAGGGTGCCGGCTGCCCACCCATGGCGGGGGCGGCACTGCCGGCCTCGGGAGTAGGGGCTGGGACACAGGAAGTCCCGGCCCGGCCCTCAGGGAGTTTCCATCCAGCAGGAAACAGAGGCTCCGGGGGTGGGGGGGGGGCAGCAGGCGACGCCCCCGAGGGCTGGAGTGAGGGGAGTGGGGGGGGAGGGGCTGGGGAGAGAGGGGAGCCAGGGCCGCTGGGCACTGGGACCTGCTGGGCCCCAGAGGGGACAAGCAGCCCAAGGAGGCTGGGCTTTGGGACACCGCAGGGCGCGTCTCGCTAGAATGGGGAGGGAGCCTGGCCTGTAACCGTGGGAGACGCCAGAGTCCCCAGGTGGGCCCCCACCCCCAGCCGGTGACACCCTGCTCAGGTGTCAGCGGTCCAAGGAGGAAAAGGAGCAAGAGGTGCTGGTCCTGGAGGCGGCCCGTGCCGCGGCCCAGAAGGAGGCCAGCGAGCTGCAGGCCCGGCTGCGGGCGGCGGAGCAGGCCGGGGCCGACGCCCGCCGGGAGCTCCGGGAGCTCTGCAGGCAGGTGAGCGACGCCCCGGGGCCCAGCTCCCCCGGCCCCGCCAGGCACCCCTGGCGGCTCAGACTCGGGTTCTGGGGTGGGTCTGCCCCGGAGGGTGCAGAGGACGAGCCCCAAACCTCAGGCCCAAAGACTATCCTGAGGCCCACGAGCCCCGAGGGCCAGGAGTCCAGGCGGAGGACACAGCACAGCTCGGCCCTGCGCCCCCCCCCCCCGGGCCCCCACGGGGACGGCCCGCAGTGGGGCTGGCTCACCCAGAGGTGCCCCCCCACCACACAACCAGTGGTCAGCTGGGCTCTTAGCTGGTTTCGGGCTCCACGGGGCCCCGACCTGGAGAGGACCTGCCAGGTGTCCGCGGAGCCCGGCCGAGGGCCAGAGTCAAGGGCACCGCCGGGACCCGAGTGCAGAGCCAGGCTGAGCCCGAGTGTGGGGAGCGGGCCGCCAGGGAGGCTTCCTTCCAGCACACGGGAGCAGAGGCAGGGGTGCAGGGGCCGCCCGGCCCCCACCTGTGGCCCCGCCCCCTGCAGGTGAGGGCGCTGGAGGCCGAGAACCTACAGAAAGGCCGGGAGGTGCGGCAGCTGCAGGACCGGTGTGCACAGGATGCTCGGCAGCGGCAGCAGAGCCGCCAGGAGGCCCTGGAGCTGCGGAGGCAGGCGGCCGAGGTGGAGGCTGCGCGGGAGGACGCCCAGGAGGAGGTAGAGGGCCCAGGGGCCCCGAGAGGGAGGCAGAGGTCGGTGCTGCCCAGGCCTCACTCTCGCCCCCACCCCGTGTGCCCCCCGCCCCCCGCAGGGGCCCGGGCTTCAGCGAAGGGCAGAGTCTCCCCCAGGGGAAGAGAGCGCTGAGTCCAGGGACAGGCAGGGGCCCCGGAAAGACCGATCCATGAGCTCTAGGTCTCTGAGCTCGCGGCCACCCCCACACCCCCACACGTGTCTGCACGCCCCCAGCCCGTGGGCCCCCCCAAGCCTCCACACACAGCCCCAGGCAGCTTGAAAGACCCTCTGTTCAGCCCCAGCCCCGCCCCCCAAGTTCTGCTTGCTGCCAGGCTGGGCTGCGGGAGGCCGGTGGCCTCGGACGCACCCCCGCTCCCCCTCCCACAGCCTGAGCAGCCTCCCCGGGCCTCAGCCTGCGCGGGACACCCCGGTTCAGACCCAGCGCCACACCCAGAAACACGCGCTCACCTCCCCTGGCCCATGTGACCCCCTCGTGACCTCGCAGCCCCCCACCTCCAGCCGTGAATGGGGTCCTTGTGCCGTGGCCACCCAGGGAGGGCGAGGATGAGGCCGGCTGCCCTGCCCGGTGGCGCCAGGACTCCTGCCCCCGGACCGACAGGCCGGGGCACTCTGGGCCCGCAGCTGGGGCCTGGCTGCCCCCTCCCCCAGCCTGTGTGCACTTCTCTGGGGGTGGGGGCCCCCAGTCACTGCCCTGGCCACTCACCTTGTGTGAGTGGAGGGCGGGGGACACCGGCCCTGCCCGGGGCCTGCAGCAGTGGGCAGGCGGCCCGTTTGGAAGTGAAGGGACTGGTGGGGTCAGGGCAGCCCCTCGTGCACCCGGTGCGGGGGGTCCACATTCCATGTGCCCATGCTGTCGCCCGCCGGGAAGCCTGTGGGGGATGGTGGCAGGCACCCTGAGTGTCCCCAGCCCTGGTCTCAGGGTGACGCTGACCCAGCCCGTGCCACCCCAGGCCCCGAGCAGGCAGACAAGCGTGGGCTGTGGCCCCGTCTGGCCCGTTCTCGTGAGGCTGTCCGTGTGGCCATGCTGCCTGCCGGGGTGTGCTCCGTGGTCCTGGGGGGCCCTTCCCCACCGGGGCTCAGGTGTCCCCGCTGCCAAACATGGGCTGGGAGCGGGCCCCAGGCCCCCCCTGTGCCAAGGGGGGGCTGAGGCGAGAGGCCTGGGGTGAGGCTTCGGGCCCCCGTGTGCAGCCTCCCCTGAGCCCCCACTGCCTGGCTGCAGGTGCTGCGGCTGCAGCGGAAGCTGGCAGAGGTGGAGGCCCAGGCGCAGCAGGCCAGCGGCGTGGCCGACGGCCTCCGGGCTCGCCTGGACGGGGCCGGCCGCCGGGCCCACAGCCTGGAGCAGGAGCTGGCCGAGGCCGGGCGCGCCAGGCAGGACGCCCAGGCCCGGCTGGACCGGCTGTGGGCCATGCTCCGCCGCGAGCTGGGCCTCCGAGCACAGAGCCCTGGGCGGCCCGGCTCCCCCCTCGAAGGTCAGTGTCCTCGGCGGCTTCGGGGGCTCCTGTCCTGGCCCCGCTCCCACCCGGGCCACCCTCCCCCTCCCTCTCCCCGGGCCTCGAAGGCTGCACAGCGAGGGCCTGGACACGGGGCCCCCGGGGCCCTGTGGTGGGGACGGGACACCTGCATGTGTCACCCCATGTCCCCTCAGCCCCCGCTGTCCTACAGGCTCCAGCCCCCCCGCCCGGCCCTGCTCACCAGCCCGATGGCCCCCGCCGGCCCCGGGGTGGCAGAGCCCAGAGGTGGACGTGGCCGCCGTGCAGCAGGCCCTGAGGGAGCTGGTGCGGCAGCGGCGCCAGGCCCAGCGGGAGCGGGTAAGTGGGGCCGGAGGCCCTGCCCTGTCCGCCTGTCCGCCCGTCCTGCATCTGCGGAGACCCCGGAGGTGCCCCGACCACCCTTCGTGTGAGGAACACCAGAGCCCCTCAAATCCCAACGGCCCCCGCGGCCTCCTTCCCACCCAGCAGCGGAGGCCCTGGAGCCGGCCCCCCGGGGACACCCCTGCCTGCAGCTCCCAGAAGGGCTGGCCAGGCCACCTGCAGAGCGACCCCAGTGACCCCTCACACGGGACCCACCTCCCAGCAGCTGCTCACATGTTCTCCCCATCCCACCGCCTCAGGGCCCCCCCCCGAGCCACCCACCCCCAGCCAGGTGGTGCCCGGACTTGGCCCACCCACGGTCCTCCCCCCCAGATGCCAGCCCCGGGAGCAGGGCCCAACCCTACTCCGCCCCAGGTCAGGCCAGGGGTCAGCCCCTGAGAGTCACCTTGACCCCACAGGCTGTGGGCCACCACCTGCCACGGCACGCCCTGTCCCCCCACTGCGTGTCCACACCCCAAACCTGGACACGTGGGCCCCGCCCCACTCCAGCCCTGCCACACCCTTCCAGGGCCTCCCCTGAGTTTCCGAGGGCTGCCCACCAGGCCCCCGGAGCCTCTCACATGACCCCTCAGCCCCGCACGCTCCCTAGCGGCCCCTGACCTTGCCCTTCTCCAGGACACCTGGCGCTCCCAGGTGGCCAGCCTGGGCTGCCAGCTGCGGGAGGAGCAGAGGGAGCGGGCCCGGGCCCAGAGCCAGGTGGTGCGGCTGCACAGGGCGCTGGCCCGGGCGGAGGAAGGTGAGCACCCTTCCCCACCTTCTCGGGGAGACCAGCGCCCCACTGAGTTGGAGGACACACTGCCCCAGAGGCCTGGAGAGGCCCTCCCCACCCAGGGCCTTGGCACTGGCTGCACCCACCCTTGGAGCCTCCTTCCCATCCAGTCACGAGGCCCATCCCCCGCCCCCCGGGTTTCTGCCCCGAGTCACCTCAGTGAGGCCCCCTGCCCTGCTGGCCACCCCACCCCATCCCCATCAGTGGGTCACACGGGGGCTGGGCCCAGGGCCTGACTCTCTGGAAGGGAAGGGGGCCAGAGGGAGGATGGGTGGGGGGCGGGGCCTGGAGCTCAGAGGACGCGAGGAGCCAGCCCCTACCCTCCTGGTGCCGGGCACTCAGTTTCCTGGCAGGTGGGGTGGGAGGGGATGACCCCCTGGCCCTGGACCTGGGAGCCAGGCAGCCACCCTGATCACCCCACAGGCTGGCGCCCGGCAGAGGGGGAGGCGGGTGGCGCCCAGGCCACAAGGGCCCTGCAGGAGGAGGCGCTGCAGAGGCTGGAGGCGGAGCACCCGGTGAGTGAGCGGTCCGCGGGCCAGGAGAGGAGGTGGCTCCAGGTGGCGGCCCTGCACCCCAGGGCTGGGAGCGGGAGGGGCAGTCTCAGGTCCCTGTGGGCGGGTGGCCTCAGGGGGCACCGGGTCCCTCCCTGTCTTTGAAATGGCCCCAGTCCTAATTTTACAGACTGGGGAAACGGGGTCCTGGGCAGGGCGGCCTGGGCTGGTGACCGAGCCAGTGAGGTGCGGACCCCCGGTCTCCGTCGGTGGGGCCCCGTCTCTGCTGCCCAGGGACCGCTTTGCTCCTGGGTCCCTCACACGCGGAAGGAGGCGGCACAGCACGAACTCGGCCGGCGTCCCCAGTGGGGGCTCCGTGCTGGGAAGGTGGCTTGGGGTCCGCACTTTCCGGGCGAGGGGCCCCAGCCCCCCGTCTCTGCTCAGCCCAGGCCGGGAAGGCTCCGGCTCCCGAGGACCCCAGCTGCACGGAGGACAGAGTGCTGGGGCCGGGGACACTGGCCTTCCGGAGGCCGCTGGGGCCCGGGGCCGAGGCCGCACGCCGGGACGCAGAGGCCGATGCAGCGGCCGAGCAGAGCACCGAGTGGGGTGGGGGGGCCCGGGCGCTCGGGCCCTGGGGACGCCGGACCTGCCGGCCAGCCCTGCCCCCAGGCCCTGTGAGGGACCTGTGAGGCCAAAGGCCATTTCTGCTGGAGACCCTCGAGCCCGAAGCTGCTGGGGCGATGGGCGGGGTGGGGGGGCAGCAGGACGGGTGAGGCGTGGACCGAGCCACGGGAGAGGCGGGGGGGAGGCGGGACGGGGCCGTGTTCCGTGTTCCACGTGTGTGCTCCACGCACATTTGAAAACCAAGCTGAACTGCGCCTGTTTCATCGGCCCTCGCAAACACGGCTCTCAGACACTCGCACGGGGTCTGTCTCCCGACGGACCCACGCTCAGCGCGCTGGGCGGAGCTCTCCCGGGCCACGGGTCCCGGTGACAACCGTCTTCCCTTTCTGAGGGTGTTCGGCCTGTGGGTTTCCAGGGCCTGCTCTTCAGAATCCAGAGGGTCTCTCTGCTAGAGGTTTTCCAGGTCCAGGGGCCCCTGTGCCCGGTCCCTGCTGTCAGTCCTGTGTCCCACGTTGCCTGATGCGGCACGGCCCACCACCCACCCTTTCCAACCCGCCGCCCACCTCCCGCCAGCCTGGCTGCGTTTCCGCTCCACCCCGGGTGTTTGCCTCTCCGGGGGGAGCTTGTCCCTCTCACAGCCATCGTGGAGACTTGTTTCGTCCCTCTGCTGTTAACACTTCCTCACGCCCTCCGTGCTGTCCTCCATGTTGGTCGCTTGCCCTCCCCTTCCCTCCAGTGCCCACATCCTGCCCTCGCCCCTTTCCCTGGTCTGGGGGGCAGGGGAGCGCGGCGGCAAAGTCACGCTGGGCTCGGGGATGGCAGGTGGCTGCTGGGACCCCTTCCTGCTCCCCGGCCCCCTCCCAGCTGCCGGGTCTCTGCACCTGTGTCCTGGGGGCTCCCGGGCTGCACACCCGCCTGCCCCCTCTTTCTGCTCAGGGCCGGCCAGTCCACGCAGAGCCAGACCTGAGCCCAAGCTCGGTGCACTCCCACTCAGCCATGGGGGCCGAGGGAGCCCCCAGCCCTGCAGGGTGGGGGCCCGAGTGGGGGTCTTGTTCTCTCCTGGGTCTCACCCTCGGGGCTGGCGGGGCCCCATCCCCCTGGGGCTGAAAGAGACCCCTCACGGTTCACTCAGGGAATGGCAGGGTCCAGCTTCCTGTGGTCCTGGGACCCAAGTCCCATTTCCCAGCCATCCGCCAAGGACAGAGCAGCTTCCAGAAGTTTCCCCCAGTCCCTGCTGGGCCTCCTCACGGGCCCCCCGTTGGAGCCCTCAGCCCAGGCCTTGTGTGCCGTTCGCCCACCCGGCTGCTCCCCCGTGGGCTGGTCGTCACCCTTCGTCACGTCCGCAAACCCTGTTTCCACGTGACGTGACACCACCCCGGGGTGGCCTCACGGCCCATGGTCACAGTCCCTCTGTGACCGCTAACCCCCGGGTCCGGTGGCGGGTGGAACACGCCAGCCAAACCCTCATGTGCACAGGCGTCTGGGGGTGGGGGGAGGCGGACTCGCCCCATCTCTGCGAGGGGCCCGGCCGAGCTCAGAGTCCAGGCCGCCCGGGGCACCCGCCGACCGCGGTCTCGGCCGACTCCGGAAACGGGCGGAAGCGGCACGGTGCTTGCAGCGCGGGGCACCCGTTTACTTCCGAAATTCGGAAACTCGCCTCAGCGCCGACGCGCACCTGCGCCCGTGAGCGCGCTCTGCGGCGGCGCCCGGTCTCGGCCACCCACCGGGAACACCTCCCTCCTGCCCACGCCTCCCCGGCCGCCCCTTCGTCCTGGCGTTCACGGCAGCCCAGCTCGGCTCTCGGGGCCGTCCTCCTCGCTGACCTTGTGCTTCCGTCTCCACGGTGCGCCCGCGGCCCCCCCCACCCCCGGCCAGGATGTCAGCCAGCCTCTCCCGACACTCGCCCCACTCTCTCTCGGTCCCAGACCCTCGGCCCCGACGCCTCAGACGGGCTCGGTGTCTCCGACCACAGTCGATCACCACTGACGCTGTGTGTCTCTCCTCTGCACGTCTTCAAAGAAGGGGGGGCCCCAGGGACCCCGTGTGACCCTGTGCGGCTGCTTCGGGCGAAAGGCAGAGAGAAGTTCCGGCGGGGGCGTGGGCGCCGTGGGGGCCAGCTGCTCCGGTCCCGGAATGGGGGGGGAGGGGCCGCCTGACCCTCGTTCCCGGGGCCTCCCCTCCACATCCGGCAGCCCCTCCAGCCTGGCCCACAGGCCAGGGTCCCGGGGCACGGGGGTTCCCACTCGGGGTCTGCACGCATGGGCGCTGCGGGCGCCTCTGGGTGCTGTTCAGATCTCCTGCACCCATGCTCATGTTTCTGCTTGACTGAGAATTTAGTCAATCTTTTAGTGATGTGTGTGTGCTAGAACCTATCCGTATTATGTCAGATTTTTCTGCAATTCTGGCAATTACCATTTTTTATCTTTATTTTTAGGCCTCTTCGTTCTGACCACTCTTTCCTCGCAGAAGCTCTGCTGTCCGGCTCCAAGGGGAGTTACCCGAGTTTTGGGACCTGCTGGCCGTTGTGCGGGCGTGGGGGGCGGGCGGGGCCTCGCCCGGGACTCCGGCAGCCCCAGGCCCTTTGGACGCACCGCACACCCCGGCGGACGTGCGTGCGGCCGACGCTGCGGTGCCCTCCCCTCGCCCTGAGGCCGAGCGAGGTCTGTGCGCGCGGCCGGTCCTCGGACTGGGCTTCTCCCCGCTGCGCCTACGCCAACGTGTTTGTCAAGAGAAAGTTAATTAAAAACATATTTTTCTAATTAAATGGTGGGCTGTGCTATGCAAACAGTAAGATTCTTGTTTGAGAGCGAAGCCCTCGGGTCTCCAGGGATTCGCTAGATCAACAGTGCCGAGGCAGCCCGGGGCGTGAGGACGCAGCCCCGGGCCCCCGCCCCGCCCCTGCCGCGGAGCCAGGGCACGGCGACCTCCTGGCACCCGCCGCAGTGCCAGCCCCGCCCCTCCGACAACGCCCCCCCAGGCCGGGACAGAGCTCGGCCCGGGCCCTGGAAGCAAAGCCAGGGAGCCCTCCGCCCCCACCGCGGGCACCAGTCCGCGGGCTGGGGCTGCGCGGCTGGTGACTGATGTTCCGCCAAAAACGCCCGATTCTGCACCGCTCTGGGGCGTGGGCCTCCTCGGCTTTTTCCGGTGAGATTATCTTGTCTCCGTTGAAAGAATCCGAGAGCCTGCCACCTTCTCCTATCTCCTGGAATAGCCCCAGCAGCCTCGGAGCGGAGCGTTGTGAAGGGTCGGGGGGACTCACCTGCCAACCCGCCCTCCCGCCCCCTGACGCCCGGGCTCGCGGCTCCTCCCCGGCTGGTGCCCAGTTCCCCGCCCCTTCGTGGGTCGGTTGTGGGCACCGGGCCGCCACCCACCTTGAATCGTTCCGCGCACGCACGTGCGTTCGCGGTCGCCGCGGTTACGCCTGCGGCCGGAGCTGCGGCTGGGTCTGCGCCTGCCGGGATGCCGGCCGGGGGTTTGTTTGGGTCTGGATTCTCCGGCCCCCGCGTGCCGGCAGCCCGTCCGACCGCTCAGAGAGTCCGCCTTCGTCTCTTCTCTCCATTTCGTCTCGTTTGCTCCCGCCACCCGCACGAGCGCCCTCCTGGGTCCTTGCCGTTCCGACCCCCGGCGGCGAGGAAGCCGTGCGTCTCCGTCCGCGCCACCCCTCGCTCGCAGGTGTCCCCGCATGTCCCCCGATTGCGGTCTGCCATGGGGCCGTGGCTTCTGACGCGCGTTCTTTTCCCTTCTCCCCGTTCCCTAGCAGCGTCGCCTTTGTCTCTCCTTTGGTTCAGGGGTGGCGGCGGTTTCTGTGAAGAAGAGTCCGGGTTGTGCGCCCCCCCACGGCCCCTCCAGGCTCTAAGTCCCACCTCCCACCCTTTCACTGGCCCCTGGAGTCCCAGCCACCTCCGCCCGACCTCACCGCCCACAGAACCAGAGGCACTGGCCACCTCTCCCCCGGGACACGTGGAAGATCCCAGCTGGAGATGTGCCGACCTCTCAGAGCCATGCTGGGTCCCAGGCCGACCCCAGGCTTCCCACGACGGAGCCTGAGTGGAACTCTCGGGAGATCCCAGGGACCCCGCAGGGCGGCCAGGGGCCAGCGGCCAACAAGGCTCTGAGCAGAGGGGGGGCGGGGCGGGGTGGAGCCACCCGTGTGGGTGGTGACAGGGCGGGGCCCAGAGCCGTCCGTGGGGCTCAGGGCTGAGCAGGGCTGAGCAGGGCTGGGGCGGCGTCCAGCCACTCAGAGCGGGTGGGGGAGGCTGTGCTGAGTGTCACCCCCACAGACACTGCAGGGGCCCCTGGGGTCCCAGGGACCCCTGGGCTTGTCTCTGCACCACCTGCTCACCAAGCCCTGCAAAGACCGGCGTCCTGGCAGCTCGGGCTTGCCTGGCCTGAGCAGTGTGGCCCCAGGGCTCGGCCCCACTGGCCGGGGGTGTGACTGCCCACGGCGCTCGGACTCCGGGTGGAAAGGGGCCAGCCGGGCGCGTGGGCACCAGGGAGGAGAGGGAGGGACGGGCCACGCCGCTGGGCAGGAAGGCGGTGCTCGGTCGTGGCAGGGGCAGAGGCCGGACCAGCAGCAGCCGGGGGCCCAGGGACCGGGGTGGGGGCTGTGGTGGCGTGAGTGCTGACCACACGCCGCCCCCCCACCTCTGGGGAGCAGGGCAGCCCCCAGTGAGGGGCCTGCTGGGCCTGGGGCCTCCAGGAGCATCCGTCCCGAGTCCCAGGCAGGCCCTGGCCACCAGGCCCACACCGTCCAGCTGCGGCAGACTCAGGGACAGGAGGGCTTTCCGGAGGGGAGTGGCCAACTCGGGGGTGGGGGCAGGGACCCTGGGGACAGGACTGGGGTCTGGACGGAGGCAGAGTCCAGTAGGTCAGGACAGTCACCGACAGGCCCCGGACAGCCGCTAGCCCACACCAGGCCACCTGCCCCTCCAGGAAGGCGGGCGGCCAGCAGGACACAGCCACCAGGCCCCTCCCACTCCTGCTGGGGGGCGGGGCCAGCGCTGAGCTGGGAACCGGGGCTCCCAGGGGCTGCCCGGAGGGGTGGGGGGCGGGCAGGCAGTCAGGCAGGCAGGCGCAGCTAATGAGCTCCAGGAGGTCAGCTGTGGGGGCTGCGAGCCCATAAACCCTGTTCTGGTGTCTCCGGGGGGGAAGCCCGGCCGCGGCCGCGTGTTTGCTTTGGACCCGCTCTTCCCCGTTTCGCACGCGCTGCCAGGACCGTCCGCGGGGACCTAAGGGGTGGGACTTCCTTCCTCAGCGGAGGGTCTGTTTCTCGCAGTCCTGCAGGAGAAAGGGGCCTTTGCTTTCCTGGCGCTCTGACCACTGACCCCACAGCGTCACCCCACACTGCCCCTCCCTGAGTCAGGGCCCCCGGGGCCCGGCCCCCAGGGGCCCCAGATGTGACCCTGCGGGCAGGGGTGTGGGGCTAAGCGAGGCCAGGCCAGGGACAGAGGTCCCGGGCCCTGACGCTGCCCAGCTGCTGGTGGGCCCGTGCCCGGAAGAGCAGCACTCGTGTCCGGGCTCAGCTCCTTCCCCCAAGGGGACCACCCACGGGGCAGAGGGAGCCCCAGCCAAAGCACTGTCTCCCGGCTCCAGGGATTCAACCCCAGGCCACCCCTCCCGCCCTGTGCCTGGCAGGCGGCAGGTGGGGGAGCGGCAAAGAAGGGGGCTCTGCTCAGGCCACTGGCAGCTCCGAGGAGGACAGACGGTGGGGACAGTGACACAAGGGGTCACTTGATAGGACCGGGGGGAGTGGCCGAGCCTGCACCCAGCAGGCGCCGTGTGCACCGGGCGGGCACAGCGTGCTGGGTGGGCCCCACGAGGCGGGGAGGGCAGCTGAGGGGCCCCGTGAGGACGGCTCTGACACAGACGGCGACTTGGCCCCGTGCCCCTCAGCTCCCACCCCAGCTCAGATGCCCGTGCCCCTTGGTGGGGCTGGAGGTCCCGGCCCAGGGCAGCACCCTGAGCCCCCTCCCCCACCTCGCCAGTGCTCTGGGGACCCAGGGCCCGTCCCAGAGGCACCCGCAGGCTCACCCCAGAGAAGGCTGGTCCAACCACCGTCAGAGCTGCTGTAGGCTCTGCTCTCATGGCTGGCGAGGGCCAAGGACCCGCTGGGCTGGCCTCTGTCTCGGGGCACACATGCGAGTGTGCACTTGGGCACACGCAGAGACGCCACCCCAGACCACAGCGGCGTCTGGCGGGCCACCCCTGGGAGTGGGGGACGGTCAGGGGACCTCGTGAGCCGGCACAGGGGCCAGAGCAGGGAGCGAGTGAGGAGCATGGGCTGAGCGGGCTGGGGCCGGGCCGGGCCAGGCTGCTCCCCCGTGTGGCGGGGGGTGGCATCTCCCCTTTACCGCTGGACAGAACCTCCCCCGCAGAACAAGAACCTGTGAGCAGGTAGGAGGCAGCCAGATGCGGCCTGCGGTGCCGTGGGCCCCCAGTAGGCCGAGTGGAAGCCGGTGCCGTTAACACGGACTCAGGTCTGCCCTGCAGGCCTTTGGGCGGGCCTCTCGCCCAGGCGAGGCCCCCGCCCGCTTGCTGGTCCTGGGCCGGCCGAGGGCTGGGGGACAGGATGGCGGCCCCTGGGGGCAGTGAGGTCCTGAGTCCTCACCCAGGTCTGGACAGCGGAGCTGCCGCAGGCCAGCGCCCAGCAGCCCCTGGAGCTGGCTGACCAGCACCAGCAGGACCGGGCGGTGGAGGCCGAGCCAGGAGCGGACCCACTGGGGGCGGGCGAAGGTGCCGGAGGGGCAGGTGGGGCAGCGTCAGGGGCAGAGGGAGGGGACGGAGGGTCGGCCAGCAGGGGGTTTCAGCGCTGCTGCCCCCTCCCACCGCCCCCCCCCCCCCCTCAGCCCCAGCTCACTGAGAGGCGGGGCACGTTTCCGGGGTGGGCCACCACCCCCTGCCCCCAGCACTGCCCACAAGGAGAGGTGGCGGGGACGGTCCCTCAGTCAGAGGTGGCTGCCTGGGACCTGCTCAGACCACGACCGGCAGACTGTCCCCCAGAGTCAGGACGGGAGAGAGCAGCACATGGGGGACAGGGAGGTGACCAAGTGTGACAGAGCCTCGGGCATGTAGCCGAGGCACCCACACACGTGTGCACACGTGTGCAGACACGCAGGCTCCACGCTGCGGGAGACCCCACTGCACCGACAAGGAGGCCAGGACCCGGAGGTGACGTCACCGCCAGTGTCACCCCCAAGCCCGTGTCCATGACCCACCAGGCTGCTCATTTCCTTATCACCCTGGGCGCATTCAACGGCCCGAACGGAAGGGGGTCCCCGGGCCCCCAGATGGGTGTCCCTGGGGCGAGGCGGGACCACTCGTCCCTGAGCGTCTTCCTGCCCAAGTTTCCATCCGGAGCACATCAGCTCCCGGGGGGGAAGGGGGCCCCCAGCCCTTCCTGCTGCAGAGCTCTGGGGGCGCTGGCCGGGCACCAGCCACCGGAGCTCTTGCCCGTCGTCCGCAGGCAGGCGGCTGGAAGGAGCAGCTGGCCCGGGAAGCGCCGCGGCAGCGACAGGCCCACCCCAGCCAGGCCTCCCCAGCCGAGAAGTGAGCCCCGCTGGCGGCCCCGGGAGGGCTGACCGGGCCGGCGCGCACCCTGAGCAGCCGGGGCGGAGCAGGGCTGGGGCAGCCAGCACGCATGCGGCTCCGGGAACCCCAATCGGCAGGGCGAGCCTGGTGCCGGCAGAGGGCCAAGGACGCGCAGGCAGCCCGAGCCCACGCTCACCCCCGGGCATCCTCCGGTCCCGGACCACCGAGCCCCCTGGCCCTGTGACGTGGGCCTTCGCTGCTGCTGGACCGCTCCCGTGGGTGCTCCTGTGGGTGTTCCCGTCAGGCAGCACCCACCCCAGCCACACCAGGTCTCCACCCGGACGTGCCGATCGGAACAGGCCCCGCCAGGCCGGCTTCCTCGGCCACGGGCTGCATTCCGTGCCCTGGGCTCCGTAAACACAGGGAAGCACGAGGAAAACATTTCCACCGACCGGAGCCAAACCCGGAACGTCCCACGCGGCCCAGCCCACCTCCCACGTGCAGAGGCCGCGGAACCTTCCGGGTCCAGGAACTGCAGGTCGGTCCCCGCAGCAGGTGGCTGGAAATGACTCAGTCTTCCCCGTGACTCACGGGCGGGCAGGAGCGGGGGCAGCAGTCGGGTCTGCACGGCCTCCCGCTGCCCCAGCCCGTGGCCCCGGCCGGCCCCTGGGATCGGCCTCGAGGACGAGGCCGCACTGCTGGGGGTCCACCTGTGGGCGGTTCCCCTCGTCCCCGGGTCAACGCGGGTCCGAGCGGTCGTTCCCTCGGCGAGTGGCCTCCTCTGTTCCGTGCGTGAGTGGCCCCAGCTGGCCCAGGACCGGCTCGGTGCCCACGGTCCCCGTGGGCCCAGCTCCTCCCGGGAACCCGTCACACCCTCAAGGACGGGGGCGGGAAGGGGCACACGCCCAGCAAGTGCCCCCGTCCTCCGTCCTGGTCGCCGTGGGCTGCGGGGCGTGGCCGTCCGCTGTCTCTTTCAAGACGGATCCAGGCCTGTTTTCTGGGGTTGCCACGTGCTGAGAGCTCACAAAAGCAGCAACTGGACAGAGCTGGGCGGCAGGGCCTCCCTCTGCCCGGTGGCTGGTGCTGCATTGTGGGGGGTTTCTGAAGCTCAGCTCAGGCTCGGAGGGGACCGGGGTGGCCCTTAGCAACAGCTGCTCAGGGCAAAGGAGAGTCCGTGGGGGCGAGTGGGTGCCCTGATACCCGCCCACCTATGGCGGCCAGGTAGGGCGAGTAGGAACCCAGCAGGCGGGCACTCCCCTCTCCTGGGGAGTGTTCCCCCAAACGGGGACGGCCGGGGCCTCGAGAAAGAACTCGGGGCCTGGCGTTCGGGGACCTGTCTCTGCCGTCTGCCCACACCAGGTTCCGGGCCCTTCCCCCGCGGGCCCCCCACTCCGGCAGAAGGCCCTGAGGGACAGGGTGGGGGGAAGGGCCCGGAACCTGGAGACGGAGTGGAGTCAGCACTAGGCTCCCCGCACCCGGCACCGCCCACTGGCACCGCCCACTGGCACCGCCCACTTCCCGCATCACACCTTGGGGACTGAGTCCCCCCGTGCAGAGGAGGCGGTCAGCAAACGCACACGCGGGACAGAGGAGTCCGAGTCAGGCCCGAGAGGGGTCAGACGATCTCTCGATGCCCGCGGGAAGCCCCCACATCCGGCCCTGTGCTCCCCGGCGGTTCCGGGCCATCCTCCCTGTCACGGGGCTCGTCCCAGCGCCGGCGAGGCGGCTGAGACTTCACCTTTTGACCGAGAGTTTGACCTCTGCTGGAGACTCCGCTCTGGCTTGTTCAGCGTGGAGCGGCATGCTGGGAAAGGAGGGTCTTTCTAACAGAAATAAGTAGGTGTTTCCATAAGTGTTGCCCACGGTGAGTGTGCGGGCCCCTGTGGGTTAGACTTCACAGCCCCCCAGGGGCCTCCGCCCTCAGCACAGGCCTTTGGGGCCCAGTTTGCAGGTGAGGGGGAGGAGGAGGGCCGGGGGCCACGCTCGCCTCTCCCCTGCCATCAGTGGGGGCCTGGCGGGCCCCCCTGCAGCCGCACAACGCCAGGCAGGCACCCTGGGCCTCCGTTTTCTCCTCTGTGATGATGGTGAACCCCCCCCGGAGGGTTATGGTGGGCGCTACACCAGGTGTGGCCCAGGCTGATGCCAGATGCCCCGGCGCCCCGTGGCTGCCGTGGCACGGGGCCCGCCAGGTGTGGGGCACCAGCCTTCCCAGGTGCCAAAGGACAAGCCTGCAGCCCACGGCGGGAGGGGCTCACGTCAGAGGGGGTGGGAGGGCAAAGGGCCATCCTGAAGCACACGGGCAGGGGCAGGCGGAAGGCGGCAACACCCCAAGACCTCGGGAGTGTGACGGCTCTGAGGGACAGGCCCAGCCCCAGAGCCCCGGCTGGGCCACAGCTGGGGAGGCGGTGAGCGGGCAGCAGGGTGGAGGGGGCCAGCGGGGCCAGGGCGGCCGGCGCCTCCCCTGCGGATGCTGCGGTGTGGCCAGAGCCCCCCACCCCCACCCGCACCCCACCCCGCATGCTAGGAGACTGCGGCCTCACACTGCATCTGCTGCTTCGAATGCCCTTTTCGACAGTCTGTACCTGGCACTGTATCGTCAGTTTTCCCGCATCGTTAGAACGGCCCCAGAGCACGACTTTACTGGCTGCCAGGCAGGGACGGCGCCGGGTCTCCTGCAGCTGGGGTCCCCTCGGGCTGCCCGGGCTGTCAGGCCTCAGCCAGGAACGGGAGTGTCTGCCCTTGAACCTGGCAGGTGGACCAGCTGCCCAGCTTCCCGCAGGAGGCAGGGCGGGGCCTGTCCTCACCCCAGGGCAGGAGTGCCCCACCTGAGCCCCCCTGTGGCCCGTCCACTGCCTCTCCCTGCGGAGCCTCCGGCTTGGAGCCCTTCCTGCTCTGCTCCGTCTTCCCGGACTGAGGCCACAGTGGGGGCCCCGGCCTCAAGGGCCCACCCACGTTCTGGTCGTTTCCCTGAGGTCACTGCCAGAGCCTGCAGAGGGTGTCCGGTGTGTGTGTGGGGGGAGGAATTCCACAGAGGCTCTGCCCTCCCAGCACAGGGGGAGGAGCCCAGGGGGCCGGGTGGGAGGTACCAGCTGTGCCGGCTGCTGGGTGCTTGCCAGGCCCTCCCACCCCCAGCCTGGTGCCCCAGCGGCACCGCCCAGCCTTACGGTGTGGTGACAGGGGCAGACCCTACCTGCCCCGCTGGGCCCTGGGACCTCCCGGCCTCGCTCCCAGTCCTTGGGGCCGGGGCTCTGGTTCCTCCTTCGTGGAAGGATCGGCTGCTCTGGGAAGAGCCATGCCCCTCGGCCGCCTCACGGAGGGAATGAGAGCAAGCTGGGGGGGTGGGCAGTGCAGCCAGGCAGCCGGACCCGCCCCCAGCAGCCCCACCCAGAGCCCCCACCTCAGCGCTGCGGAGAGCAGCCTCGGGCCAGGTGAGGCCTCCCGCCACCTTCCCCGCACGGAGCCCCCAGTCCTGGGGCGTCGGGGGTCGGCTCCGGGCGCCCCATCTACACGGCACACACGCCCAGGCCCTAAATCACGGTGTCACGGGCCTGTGGGGAGGCTCGGGTTTCCTGCCGCGGGGCGCGAGCCTGCCGGGAGGACCGGCCGGGGTCTGCCGGGCGCGGGCTCTCCGCGGCCGAGACAAAGGCGCCCTTGAGTCCGGAGCGGAGCCCGAGCGGCCGCCTTGCTGAAAACTATTTCCTGATAATATTTTTAGCACCTGAAAAAAAAAAGGCTTTCTCTCTTTTTTTGCCGGTGGCGTTGTTTTTGTGCGTGGTGTTGTTTCTGGAATGCAAAGCCCACTGTGGGGGCAGGGGGTGGGGGCCCTCGTGTCACTCACTGCCCACCCCCCACCCCCCCTCCTCTGCGGGGCCAGGCTCGGATCTGCCCAGGGCGAGGGCCGTGGGGGTGGTCCAGCTTGCAGTCAGGGGGGCACTGAGCATCCCCCATCCCGCACCCTGGGGCGTGCCAGTGAGCGGCCGGGCTGGGAGCCTGTGTCTGCACGGCCCCCCCAAGCGCGCCAGCAGGAACAGGCCCCTGGGTGCCGGGGCTGCACTGGGCCCTGGGGCAGCAGTGCCCTCGATGGGCCCCCAGGGGGACCCAGAGCCGGGCCTTTCCTAGGGGCCGCTGAGGCATGTGCTCAGCTGAAGGTCAACCGTGCCCAGGAGCACAGGGAGCAGCAGCGGGGCAGGAGGTGGGCAGGTCTAGAAGGGGTCAGGGGTCAGGCCCTGAAGCCCCAGCCCTGCTTGGTGCTGTGTGTGTGTGTGTGTGTGTGTGTGGCACACCTGTGCACGAACGTGGACAGGCAGGTGAGCTGTGAGCGTGTGAGAGCATGTGTGTGAGCATGTGTGTGGGAATACACCTGTGTGGCAGAGCACAATGTGTCTGCATGGGAGGCACACGTGTGAGTGTGGACACGGGTGTGAGTGGGTGGGTGTGGCCAGTGGGCACCGGCCGTCCCTTCCCAGCTGCCCCGAGAGCCGCGAGAACTTGGGGTTCTGTCCCCGGCACAGCCCTGAGAGCAGCCGCCGTCTCCGACTCCTTCCCTCTGGGGAGGGGGGGGCCTGCGGCGTTCTCGCCCTTCCCTCCCCTGCAGCCACGGCTGCCCCTCGGCCTGGGTCTCGGGCACTAGGGCCACGTGTATGGGGCGCCCACTCTCGGGGGCGCCCACTCTCGGGGGCACCCACTCTCGGGCGCACCCGTGCAACGCCGGCCCCCGGAGGTCCTCCCCGGCCCTGCCTGCACCCCAACGGGACCCTCGAAGACCTGCGGCCCTGGAATCGAGCCCCCCCCACGGAGGCCCTCCCACCCATTGTGAAAAGTCACGTCAGGTGCTCCTTGCCCTGACTGTAAGCCGACTGGCTGCTCCTTGAAGACGTCTCAGAAAATACGGAAAAACACAAGGACAAACGTGAACCCCCGGCCCCCGGGGCTGCCCGGCCTGTCCTCCTTCCTGCTCATCTCTGGCTGGGGGGGTGCACCTGTCTCCAGGGGCCCAGGACTGGGCTTGCGGTCGCCTGGCACTGCAGCACCCAGGGCCCTGACAGCGGAGGGGAGGGGGTGGGGCTGAGGCCGAGGAGTCAGGTCCCACCGTGGGCCTGGGGACCCAGAGGCGGACAGACGCCCCTGAGGAGGGACGAACGCTCGGGGTGATGCCCAGCTCAGCAGTCCCCGAGGCGGGCGAGGGGCTGGCGTGGCCGCCGGCTGGGGACGGGAATCTGCATTGTGAGCTCTGGAGCCCCCACTCCCACCCAGGGGCCCAGGGGCCCAGGGGCCCAGGGGCAGCGGTCTGCCTCCCCCAGTGCTGGACGGATGGACAGACGGCTGCCTGAGGCTGCGTTGTGGGGGAGTCTGCCACGACCCCCCTTCGGGGAGGCTCCCTCGTGCCCAGAGCCCACCAGGAAGCCTGCGGGTCAGAAACACTTTGTTTAACACCCTGAGGTCCCCCAGGCCGGGGGTCGTTCCTGTGTGAAACCAGGTGAGAAGCCTCGTCCCCTGCACAGGAATCTGAGGTCCCCAGGCTCCGGCTGGAAGTGGGGGCAGCGTGGGGCTGGGGGGGGGCTGGCCTCCAGCCTCTTCCGGAAGGGTTCATCAGGCACTGCTAACCCAGGGTCGCCCCCGACTGATGACTCTCCGCCGCGGGGCGCAAGGGCACCAGGAGAGCCTGCCTGTCAGGCCCAACGGCTCAGGCAGGCCTTTCTGTCCCCACACTGCTCCGTGGGCAGGACGGTGGGCTCCCAAAGGAGGAGGACGGCCCCTGACCCCGGCGTGCGCCGGCGAAGTCCCCACCTCGACAGGGCCCGGGCCAGGAGAGCCGGGGGCCGCGGGGGCCTCAGGGGCCGCTGGCTGGGCCTCCGAGCCGCTCGGCCCCAGGAGGCGCCCCGGGCGCCGGGTCAGGCTCCGTGCGCCCCGGTGGGCCTGGCGCTTTAAGAGCCGCTCTATTTACATGGCCCCGCCCCGGGCCGGTGGCCGCCCCGCTGGATATTTAAATCGCGGCCCCGGGGCGGGGCCGGCTCCGAACGCGGTCCCGCCCGGCGCCTTCGTCCGCGAGCGGTCCCCGGAGCGCGGCCCGGCAGAGCTCGCGGGCGCGGGGCGCGGGGCGCTGGGCGCGGAGCTACCGACGGCGCGGCCGCGCTGCCTGCACCCGGCTCCGCCCTGCCAACCGCGGCCTCGCCCCAGCCCGCGGGGACCGCGAGGCCCCACTCTGTCCCGCTCCGTCCCCGCTCCGTCCCCGCTCCGTCCCCACTCCGTCCCCGCTGCCGACCCCCGGCGATGCCTCCCGGTGCCGCCTGGGCGCTGCTCTTGGCGGCGGCCCTGGGGCTCGGGGCGCGAGGAGTGCACGGCGCGGTGGCGCTGGCCGACTTCTACCCGTTCGGCGCGGAGCACGGAGACGCTGTCACCCCCAAGCAGGACGACGGCGGCTCTGGGCTGCGGCCGCTCTCCGTGCCCTTCCCGTTCTTCGGCGCCGAGCACTCCGGACTTTACGTGAGTACCCGAGCCCGCGGGCGCCAGGGAGGGCGCTGCGCCCCGCCGCCCCGACTCCAGCCGCCGCCAGCAACTTGGCACCACGGCGGCCAGGGGTGGAATGAGGACAGCGCTTCCTCCCCCGGCGGCCAAGGCCGGACAGCGGCCGGGGGAGAGGCGCGCCGGGCGGGGGTGCGAGCGGCAGCCCCGCCACCTTGGCGACTGCTGTGCGGCGCGCCCTGCCCCCGCCTGGCCCGGGGCTGACCAGCCTGGAGCTCGGGCGGCGTGCGCTGAGCGGCTATCGGGCGCCTGGTTCCCGTCTCGGCGGGGGGTCCGGCCCCGTCCTGGTTCTTTCAGAGAGCAGGCATTGGCCAGTTCGGTCCCCGGGCGCCCAGGATGGACCCCCCCCCCCCCCCCCCCCCCCAGGGAAAGACAGGCCGTGCTGCACCGCGGCTGTGGGCATTTACTGCGGGTGGGCCTCCCCGCACTGGGCCCCGCCCTCCGGAATCACCCTGAACCCAGGCTGGAAAGGGGCTGGCAGCTGCCTGTCCTGTCACCTCCCACACCAGGGCCCTGAACACAGCCCCGGCCACTTCCACCACCACCAGCAACACCCCCCACCCCGACCGGCACCCCCCACCCCGACCGGCACCCCTCTGTCAGCACCGTCACCTGCTCCGTCTTCCCCACATCCGTCACCACCCCCATCTTGGGCACAACTGTCATCTCTACCTGCCGCTGCTCACATGGCCTCTGCCAGCCCCTCACCACCAAGGTCCTCAGCGTCTTTGGCTCCCTCTGCGCCCCCCCACCCCCCGCCGGGGCCAGCCCGCCCAGGCGGCTGCGTTTCCCACGCCCATGCAGAGGCCTCCTCGCTCCGAGGCAGCATCTGCTGGTGTGGCAGCGGAGGGGGGGGCAGCCGTGCCCTCCGCAGATGCCGCCCGCTGGAGGTCCCGGGGGCCGGGGCCCGGTCCGTGGGGTGGGCCTGACTTCGGAGGCCTGCGGGGTGAGCTGGGCAGGGCTGTGCTCTGCGTCTGCCGGGGCCGGGGAGGCCCGAACGGCTCGGGAATGGGGAGGCGCGTCACAGCGCCGCGACAGCAGGGCCTCGGAGCGCCCCTCGGGGGCTGAGCTGGGCTCCACGTCCCCACTCGCGGTCCCCCTCGAGCTCCGATGCAACCGCGGCCCCTGACCGGCCTCCGCAAACACGGCCCAGGCCGAACAGCAGGAGAGAGGGCTCCGGAGCAGACGGATCCGAGAGCAAAAGAAACGGTTTCGTCGGAAACCAGCGCTCTGCCTGCGGACAGAGCAGGTCTCCGTGAGCGCTCTCCCCGGACACACACACAGAGAGAGAGAGCACACGGAGAACGCTCGCCCGTGTGCGCTGAGCGAGCCCGTCGCCACCTCCTCGCCCGGGAGGAGAGGCAGCCGAATTCCCGGGGGAGCCGTGCTCCGGGGCTCCCTCAAGAAAGTAGCTCCAGGGCTCCATGTCGGGGCGCCCGGCAGACGGCACGGGGCGGCCCTAGACTCACCACCTGAGGCGAGAAGGGAGGGCAGTTGTTCTGAAGGGAGGGAGTCCCACGGGTGCCCCCAGCCGAGCCCCCTCAGGCACGAGGACCCCCCCCACCGCATCCGCTTGGCTGTGACCGTGTCCAGCAGGCCTCGGGCGGGCCGGCCCTGAGCCCAGGTGCCTGTGTCCAGCCTGGTGGGGACCCTCTGCGGGCCAGCCCCGCCTCCGTCCCCAGCCCAGTCAGTGCTCAGCCCGGTGAGTGGATGGTGGATGGACAGGCGCCCGCGCTGCCTGGCAGGGCCCACTTGTCGCAGGGTGTGAGGCGAGGAGTGACCCTGCTGGGAGACGGGCTCTCTGCGTCTCCGTCAGCCCAGCGAGGACCAGTGCGGTGCAGCTTGGGGGCCCCCTTTCCAGAAGGCACCGTGCGCGGTGCCTCTTCTCGGGGCGCAGCGGCTGCGAGACCCTGAAACCTGCAGAGGGAGCCTCGTTCTGCTGCTCAGGCCCTGCATGGCAGCCCGTGGTCCGGGGACGGGGCGCTGGGGTGGGGGGGCAGCCGCCACCACCACCATAGGGGGGGGCTTCCCCACGGGTGCTGACACTGCCCAGGGGTACAGACGGCAGCTGTGCGCTGGCCTCGGGGACCGGCCGAGGTGGAGCGCCCATCGGCTCAGGGCAGCAGGGGGGCCGAGCGGCAGCCATTCTGCACAGCCCCAGGTGCGGCCCTGCCCAGGGCGGGGTCACGCAGATGCAGAGGAAGATGCTGGTCTGTCTGTCACCAGGAGCTGCCGCCAGTGACCCCATGTAGCACATGACCGCTCACCTCTGTCCCTTCGTCGGAGGGAGGCTGTGCCAGGCGGGTGACGTCATGAAGGTGCCAGGCACCCTATGGGGAGCCCATGGGTCTGTGATAGGGGTGCAGGGGCTGGGATGGGGGTACGGGTCTGCTGGTCGTGTCTCCAAGGCTGAGCTGCTGGGGTAGTGGACAAGGTGTGCCTCCAGGGTCCCTCCCGCCCGTCACCCCAGGCCCCCTCCAGCCCCCAGTGGCCCCTCACCCGAGTGTCTCTGACCCTGCTGACCCTCCATGTCCTTGGGAAGACTGTCCTTTGCGGCCAGTCCCAGCACACAGAGCTGCGAGGGGGAGCCAGGGCGGGCCGTGTGCCTGTGGAGGCAGCACGGATAGTGGATTTGGCAGAGGAAAGCTGCCCGCACCCCCCTCCACCCCGTGTACACGTCCCTGCCCTGCCCCCCAGAGCGGGCGGCCATGGCTAGTCACTTCCTCCGCAAGCCTCAGTCTCCCCTCTGTGCGGCAGAGTGCCCCATCTGGGCATGCCCGTGACTCTCGTCCGACCGCCTAGACACCGGCCCGAGCCACAGGGACGAGCTGGCGAGGTGCAGGCAGCCGCTGTCCCCTTTCCGGCTGCAAACCCCTCTGAGTGCACGCACCGGGTCAGAGGGGCAGTGCTTCTCCCAGTGTCCCCCTGCTGCCCGTCGCCCAGGAGGGCACCCCCGCCAGCGCCCCTCTCTCCTAGAGGAAGGAGCCACCTCACCAGGCCCAGGTCAGCCTGGGAGTGGCCGTCCACCCTGCTCCAGCATCGTCCAGGGCTGTGCACACGGCCCGAGTGGACCCCAGCGTGGGAGCCCTGCGGGGCCGCCCGGAGCAGGGTAGAGACGCACAGCCCCGGGCCCTCCCAGTGCACACGGGCCCCAGGGCCAGCCTGTTCACCAGTGTGCCCGTGCCTGCCCTGGGCCCCTCCTGAGGACCACTCTTCCTCCCGATGCACCCGCCGGCCTGGTGACCCTCCCTGGACACTCCTAACCCCACAGGACCGGCCAGCACAAGCTGCCCCCAAGGGCCCCGGCCATGGATGCTCCTGCACCCTTGGCTGCCAGGCCGAACTGGGCATGCTTGTGGTCAGACTAATGACCGGGGTGGGGGCAGGGGCCCCAGGACAGAAGCAGCTGGACGAGCCCTGGCCCTGGGGTGTCCCCTCCTGTGGGTCTGCGAGCAGGCGACCGGGCAGGGCTACCCAAGTGGTTCCCCAGAGTCCAGCCTCAGTGCCTCAGCCTCCACAGCCTGGTTCTTTGCCAAGGGGACGGAGTCATCTGTTAGCCGCTGGCATGTGCGCCCTCAGAGCTCTGCACACAGCAGCAGCCGGGGCCACGCTGTCCTCCAGGTTGGGCCAGGGGCTTGTCCAGGACGAGACACAGCCCTGGGTCCTCGAACACAGCCTGCCGCCTGCTCAGGTCCGGGGATTCGTCGGGCACAGGCCAGCGTGGAGGCTTGCAGGGGGTGGGGCCTGGGAGGGGGCTGGGTCCCCAAGGAGCAGCCGCTGTGGGCAAGGTGAGCTGGCCCAGGTGTGCGTGGGGAGCAGGACGCATCGGTCCCTGTGCAAGTGTGTGCTCGGCTCAGGCGGCCTGTGGGTGTGGGGGAGGGCACGGCACTGCTGCCCACTGGCAGGCACAGCCAGGGGCCTCCGCAGGGCTGGGCCCTGGCCCTGGAGGGGCGCCCGGCCAAGGGGCACCGGAGGTGAGGCAAAGAGGTGGCTTTGCCAGGGAGGGGGAGGCAGGAGCCTGCGTCTGCACAAGGCAGGAGGAGGGGCCGACGGAGCCGGTGACCAGACACGGGAGAGATGGGTGTCTGGACACCCAGGAGAGGCAGCCCCCGGGGGAGGGGCTCGAAGGGCCAGGCTGGGGAGAGGTGGAGGGGCAGGGTGGGGCACCCACGGGGGGTGGGCAATGGGGGGCCTGGATGCAGACAGCAGGAAACGCAGCCCAGGCCCCACAACCCAGCAGGGCTCCCCCCGGGGAGGGCAGGGAGGGCCGTTTCCCCGACACGAGCTTCTCTTCCTCACCCCTGGGAACTCCGCCTTCACCGCGCCCCCTCAGCCCACTGGGCACTGGCCCCACTCAGATCCCTGCCCCCAGGAAGCTGGCCTCAGCCCTCCCCATCCTCCTGCAACCCCAAGGGTGGCTCCCCCAGGACCTCCAGACCGTGCCCGGCCAAGGGCAGCTTCCCCCTCCCCGGGCTGGGTGAGCGCGGGCTCACAGCCTCCGGGCCTCAACGGGCCCTGCCCCCTCACTGCCCTGCGGGCAGGACTCCGGCGACTGTGCTGTGAGAGGGGCCCTGGTTACCCAGAGAGCTGCCAGGAAATAAAAGACATGCCTACATTTCTCAAAACAAGCTTATAAAAGGCCTCAGGGGCTTGATTGTTGTATTTCTGGCAGAGAAGTCAAAGCAGGAACCAAGGCCCGCCCCTTCTCGGCTCGGATGTTTGCAGAGCTGGGGTGCCGTGGCCGCACACGCGGGGTCCCTGGCTCCCCTCCAGGCCGCCCGCGCAGCGCAGCCCCCCTGCCCGGCGCAGTGGCACCAGCGAGCCGCGCCCTGGAGCTCTGCCGCTGGGGACCAGCCAGTGTCGCTCACACACTCGGGGCAGGGCGGGCGGTCACCCCCGAGAGACTCCGGGACACTTCCGCTCCCTCCTGGTCTTCTCCGGGTCGGAAACGCCCCCAGCACCGTCCATGTGCCTTCTCCCGAGACACGGGGGCAGCCGGCCAGCCAGCCCTGCAGGAGAGGCCCGGGGCCCTGCTGGCCAGCCCCCTGCAGGCCCCACCAGCCCCACCCCGACCCCAGGGCAAGGGTAGGCCTCCGTCGTGCCCCCAAGGCCACCGCCATTCACAGGGTCACTGCAGGGCCTCTCCCAGCCAACCGGCCACTCTCCTACCCAGACGCTCAGCTTGCTCAGAAGGGACAGGATCCCGCTCCCTGACCAGAGGCCTCCTGCACCCCCCCGGGCCAGGAGGGTGCACCTGCCACCACCCACCCCGCACTCAGCTCCGTCCCCCACAAGCAGCCTGTGTGCAATCCCACCCTGGGCTGTGACCCCAGTGGCACCTGGCTTTTCTGGGCAGCAGGTGCTGGGACACAAGAGAGGTGGCCCTGCTGGAGAGGGAAGCGATGGCCAGTGCTGAGCCTGTGGCCGGGGGCTAGGGGACCTCCTGGGGGGCTGTGGGGGCTGGGAGGCTGTGGGGGCTGTGTGGGGGGGTGCTGGGAGGCTGCGGGGGCTGCCCAGAAGACCTTGCACACAAGCACCACCCACTCCCCCTTCCTGCTCCAGGGTCGCCCTGTGCTTCTGCAAGCGTCCCCCGGGTTGGGCCAGGCAGTGTGGGGAAGCGCGTCCAGGCGGGGACCCCAACCCCAGGCGGGTCCCTGGGAAGGGCGAGCTGGCAGGCCCCGGCGGTGTGGCGAAGGCGGCCTCTCAGCGGGGGTGTGGGCCTGTTCACAGGCCTCGCTCTTTCTCCTTGTCTCCGAGTCCATGGTGCATGTTCTACTGAGTAGAAAAATAATAATAATAAAACTGGTGTTTTGAGGGAAGTAGCCTCTGCCAGGTGCACGCAGCTGGCCTCCCTGGGTCTGCTGCACCCGGCCCTCTGGCCCGGGCCTTGCCCCCCCCTCCCCCTGGGAACACCCAGAGTTCTCAGCGGATACGGGGCGTCCAAGGCAGTTCCTGCCCAGGGGACGGGCCTGCCAGCAGCCTGCTTGCCCAGCGCCTGGCCCCATCGCCTTCTCCGCTGTGGTCCTGGCCCTGCCCGGCCCGGCCCTGGCAGGGGAACAGGGCCGGCTTGTTCTGCCTCCTTCCTGGACCCCTGGGCTCCGGGCCCAGGGTCCCTGGGGAAGGCATGCCGGAGAGAGGATGGAGGCCAAGTGCTGGTGGGCAGGCCGGAGAGGCCCCTGCACACACCTGAGAGTTGGACTCGCACTTCAAAGGCAGGAAGGAAACCGGGTCTGCAGGAGCCACAGCAGGAGCCCGGCCAGCCGTGGGGGAGGGGGATGTGGCCACAGGAAGGGCAGGGCAGGCAGGTCCTGGCCCAGCAGGTGGCCCTCGGCGCCTGCCTGCAGCGGAAGCCCAGTCCCAGGAGCCGCCCCCAACCCCAGCCGACCGATCGGGTCAGTGGGCGACAAGCCCAGCCGGGGCTTTGCCTCAGCAGCACACAGCCCTCCTCTCTCACTGGGTCCGTGGGGGGCAGGTCTCCGGAGGGATCCGGAGGCAGGGGGCCTGGGAGGCCAGTCCCCGGGGGAGGACGACTCCCTCTGGGCACCCGTGAGGGGCCCAGACTTTCTAGTCGGGGGCTACAGTGTGTTCCCACATTAGTGACCCCACCAAAAGTGGGGTCTTTGGTGGCCGGTGTGCACTCTTCCCAGCACAGACACACCGGCAGATGGGGGCTGCAGACGGGGCCGGCAGGCTTTTTCAGCAGTGGGCCAGGGAGTGGACACCTTCGGCCTGCGGCCACGAGGGCTCCGACGCGCTGCTCGTCTCAAGCCCCACGGACAGCATGTGAGCGAATGGGTGTGGCCGTGTGGCCAGCCCGGATTCACCCCAGGCGGCCGCACAGGTCGGCCATGGACTAGCCCGTGAGCTAGGAATGCTGTCTAAATTCTTTTTTTTTTAGATTTTATTTATTTATTTTTAGAGAGGGAAGGGAGGGAGAGAGAGAGAGAGAGAGAAACATCAATGTGAGGTTGCTGGGGGTCATGGCCCGCAACCCAGGCATGTGCCCTGGCTGGGAATCGAACCTGCGACACTTTGGTTCGCAGCCCACGCTCAATCCACTGAGCTATGCCAGCCAGGGCGGAATGCTGTCTAAATTCTTACAATGCCGTAAACGCAAAAACAAGAAGAAGGGAAAGTAATGTGTGACGGAGACCACATGTGGCCCATGGGCCAGAGGATGTCACCGTCTGGCCCTCAGGGAAGAGCCCGCTGACCGGACCAGACCAGACCATTCACCACCACCCGCGGTCAGCGGAAATCTGGCGTGTCCAGTCCCAGAGAGCAACCTCACGGCCAGGGCGGCCTTCCCACGAGCTCCCCGAGCTGGGGCTGCGGCTGGAGGGCTGCCGCCACCCAGGGACCCCGCGACTGGGCAGCCCACGAAACCAGCGGCTCTGCTGGCGCTGGAGTGGGCAAAGAGGCTCCCCTGTGCCGCAGAAACCGGGGTGACCCCTGCCACCCGAGCCATTTGCTGCGAGTCAGCCCACCCCAAACAGGGCCTCGGGCCAGCGAGCCACCAGCCCCCGCAGCTCACACGCAGCTCCTACAAGCTCTCCCCATGCATCCCAGCAGAACCCCAAACAGGGTCTGGCTGTGACCAGAAGCACCTTCAGAATCCGCAGTTTCTGCAGGAGCGCCTGGGCGGGGCCTCTGCAGTGCCCTCTCACCTCTGAACCCATGGCACCAACAGCTTCCCAGAGTGGCAGAGCCCGGTTCCAGGCCCACTCGCACGGCGTGGGCTCCAAGCTCCAGCTCCTGCGCGTCCGCACGCTCGGTGGCTCCTGTGTTTCCGACAGCAGCCGCCCCAGTGGGCGGGCGGTGGCCTCGCGCTGTGACTCCGACGGGTGTCTCCCCGATGGTCCCTGCCTACTGGCCGCTCGGGCCTCTTCTCTGGGGAAATGTCTGTCTCAGGTCCTCTGCCCATGTCCGAATCAGGTTGCTTGGGCTTTCTTGTTGCGCTGGAGGAGTTTTCTGGTGCACCCTGGATGTTAACCCCTTATTAGACGCGTGACTCGCCAGTGTCTTCTCCCACCTGGGGTTGCTGTCACTTCCTCGGATGCACAAAATGCTTCCAGTTTTGACGAACTGCACTGGGTGTTTTCCTGTTTCCTCTGCCTCTGCTGTCACACGGAATCGCCGCCAAGGCCGGCGCTGCGAGGCATCCTCGCTGTGTTTCCGTGCGAGTCTCCGCTCTGTGCCCTCGCACCGAGGTCTGTGACCCCTTCGCATTCCTCTCTGCACCTGGCATCGGGCCGGGTCCCACTCCCTGGCTTTGCCCACGCAGCGGGCACCATTTCCCCAGCGCCACCCGTCCCAGCCGCGTGCCCACGCGTGCGAGGCCCGGTCCCCGCCATCTCTGCCTGGGCGCGGCGCCACCCTGCTCAGGCCGCTATCACTCTGTGGCGAGCTCTGAAGTCAGGAGTGTGAGTCCCCCGTCCCCGCTCTCTTTCAAGGCTCTTTCGGCTGTGGTCCCGATGAGGTCTCAGGCTTGCGTTTTGTTTCTGGGGACACAGCCGGCTTTCTCCTGTGTCGGGTCATGCTGGTGCCCAGCGACCCTCTCATCTCATCTCTGCTCCTGCTGGCGGCATCCCGCCCCCTCGCGTGCCTGCTGCCTCTGACTCTGTCGTGGGCTCCGCGTGCGAAGCATCAGCTGCAAGAGTAACCGGAGGCCCCAGACTCCGCTGCCGTCTGCCTCCAGAGCTGGCCTCCCTCCGCTTCTGCCTGGGGCCGAGAGGGGGCGCCTGTCGGGAGCCACCGCAACCCAAGGCCCGGGCCTGACGGAGGGTGGAGAGGAAGTCCACGTGGAACTGCCCCCTGAATGCTCCCCCAAACTGCAGGGGGCGGCCCTGGCCGCCCTGGCCGTGGGGGTGGTTTCCTGGGCTCCCGCCTCAGGCCAGCTCTGAGCTGCGACGGCCGCCCCTCTCCCGTCGTGAGGCCACTCAGATCCCTCGGGGAAAGGGCTCCGGGTGCCAGGCCGCTCCGGTCCCCTTGTCCTCTGCACGGAACCGAGGCTCCTTCCCCCGCTGGTGTGCTCCGTGGTGCCCTTAGAAGACAGGTGCATTTATCGGCCTGGTTTGCTGGTCTGGGTACCAGCCTGCCCTCGCCCAAGGGGAGCCCTGAAGGTCTTTTCTACAAGCTCGGTTCTGATCCCAGCTTCCCGAAGCGCCCAGGTCAGCCTAGAGCCGGCTCCTGATCACTGACTCAGTGCACCTGCCCAGCACCCGCGAGGCCAGCGCCAGTGTCAGCCCATCTTGGAGCTGAAAACCCAGAGCTCAGCGAGCCAGGGCTGCCCCCCGTGATGGCACAGCCAGTGGGTGCAAGGCTGGGGCTGGACTCCGCCGTGTCCAGCTGAAACGCCACTGCTCCTCCCCCTCCGCTCGGCAGCCGCTGGTGCTCCCACTGCCCACGTACTGGGCACAGAGGCCCGGCTGGTCCTCCAGACCCCTGCAGCTGCCCCTGCTGAGGCTGGCCCCAAGAAGCCCTGCCTCTGCTCCGTGGGCGCTCCTCCCCTCACCCCACCCTCCAGACCCTATGAGGCCGGGGCCCTACCCTGGCCTCCCGAGGCCCCTGGCTGGAGTGGGACCCAGCAGTGGGGCTGCTAAGCAGGCCTGAGCACCCCACCTGCCCAAGACGGGAGCCCACACTGGGCCCCCTGACCTCGGAGCAGCAGCGTGGGGCTGGGTGCCCTGCAGGGCACGGGGGACACAGCTTGTCCAGGGGGAGACAGAGCAGGCTGAGGGGTCCCATGTCTGGAACCAGTGACTGTCAGGCCATCCTGGGATGCCCTGGCCGAGGCCAGCTCAGCCTGCAGGGGCCGGGTGGCAGAGGGTGGGCCACTGGGCCACGGGCCCACCGGCCTGCCTGCCGCCCTCACCAGGGCCTCTCCGGCTTCCCACCCGACAGGTGAACAACAACGGGATCATCTCCTTCCTGAAGGAGGTCTCCCAGTTCACCCCGGTGGCCTTCCCCATCGCCAAGGACCGCTGCGTGGTGGCTGCCTTCTGGGCGGATGTGGACAACCGGCGTGCAGGTGACGTGTACTACCGGGAAGCCACCGACCTGGCCACGCTGCGCAGAGCCACGGAGGACATCAAACGCTACTTCCCCGAGCTGCCAGACTTCTCCGCCACCTGGGCGTTCATCGCCACCTGGTACCGCGTGACCTTCTTTGGAGGCAGCTCCTCCTCCCCCGTGAGTTTCTGTCCTGGGGAGGGGGGAGGTGCCGCCGGGCCCTGGTCTCCCTCCTGGGCTGGCCCCCAACCTGCTGAGGAGGGGCGGCGTGGCTGCTGGCCCGTAGCCAAGAGGGAAAGCAGGGTTTGGGCGCAGGAGTGACTCATCGAGGTCCCAGAGCCTGGCTGGGAAAGGATGAGGGGCCCTCTCGGTGCCCCAGGAAAACCCCCGATGCTCGGGGAAGAGCAGGGACATGTTAGCAGGCTCCCCACTGGGAATGCCGCAGTCCTCGGAGGGTCGGAGGGTCAGAGGGTCGGGCAGGAAGCGACCACGTCCTCCAGGCCAGTCCTTGACGGTGCCGAACAGAACAAACTCAAGCTCAGGGGTAACTGAGCACTTTGCCCGGCCCGGTCAGTGCTGGCGGGCGGCCCCCGGGGTGGGAAACCCCAGTGAGCACAGCGCTGCCCTGCCCTGGGGCCGGCCAGCCCTCCGGTCGGGGACGAGGACGGCGAGTGCGGGAGGGTGGACGGGGCGGGACCCCGTCAGGCCTCCTCCCTGGCAGGTGAACACGTTCCAGACGGTGCTCATCACGGACGGCAAGTTCTCTTTCACCATCTTCAACTACGAGTCCGTCACGTGGACCACAGGCACGCACGCCAGCAGCGGAGGTGACGCCACTGGCCTGGGGGGCATCGCGGCCCAGGTAGGGCCCCGCCCCCGTTGCCAGCACCCTCCCGAGCCGACGAGACAGGCAGCCCTCCCCCCGCCCCCACACACAGCCACTCTGTGCAGAGGCCTCTCTCAGCCCAGAACCCCCGGCACACCCTGGGGCTGAAGGCGCCTGGGGCCTGAGCACGCTGCCGGGCCCCGCAGGGCCAGCTGCAGCAGGGACGGGGTCCTGGGGTCTCAGTGCGCCGACTGCCCCCAGGTCCAGCGGGGCGGTGGCCCCAAGGACCTGGGCCCGCAGGCAATCCCGGGTGTGGAAGGTGTGGTCAGGTGCCACTGCCCAGAGACGGCCAGTCCTCCTTGTGGCTGTGTACCCCCATCCACTTCCCCAGGGGAGGCCCAGAGCCCCGGCAGAGTCACTGGAGGGGGGATTGGGGTGCCAGGCCTAGCCACGCCCTTGGCTCAGGGGGCCTCCCTCACTGTCGGGACTCACTGGGAGGGGGCTGATCCTTGCAGGGCGGGAGGGCACCCATAAGCCTTAGAGCGCTCCCGTTTCCAAGGCTGTCCCCCCCATGGGCTCTTAGACCTCGGGAACCTGGGCGGGGGGAGGTGGGTGTCAGGAACTTTCGGAAGACCTGCGGACCCGCCCGCACCTGCCCCTGCTCTCAACAACCCCCAGGCCGGCTTCAACGCGGGAGACGGGCGGCGCTACTTCAGCATCCCCGGCTCGCGCACCGCCGATATGGCCGACGTGGAGACCAGCACCAACGTGGGCGTGCCCGGGCGCTGGGCGTTCAGAATCGATGATGCCCAGGTGCGCGTGGGGGGCTGCGCCCATGCAAGTAAGAGCACCGAGCGCGCGGCTCGGGCGCCGGGGGCGTGGCCTCGGGGGGTGGGGCAAGAGCGAGGGGGCGGGAATGGGACTGTCGCCGGTCCCGCCCACCGCGCCTGCAGTCCGGGTTGCCCGGCTCCTGAACCTCAGTCTCCTGGTGGGGAGTGGAGGGCCTTGGCTTCGCTGCTTCGAGGTGGGAGGGGATACCCGCTGGAGGGCGCGATGTGCTGTGCAGAGGAGAAAAAATCCAGCCTCCTTCCTGGGCGGGGCTGGGCACCTGGGCGCCGGGGTCCCCAGGACCACCCCAGGGGGCAGGTGTTCTGTTCACCCCCTTTCGCCTTTCCTGCTGGGACTCGCAGCTCGTTTGACAACCCGGACATACATCTACCCAACAGGAAGGAGACACCCAGGGGTCCCTGACACCCAGGGGCCTTCTGGCCCAGAACACACAGCAGGGGGGGAGGGTGCACCCCAGGCTGAGCGTGGGACCGGAGGAGGGCAGTTGGACTGGCTGCAGGAGGGCGTGTGGCCCTGGGCGAGTCACAACGCCCCTGAAACTTTACTCCTTACAAACTGAGGGAGGGGTGTCAAGGGGCTGACCCAGACACTGCGCCCACAGGGGCTGATCACAGGCCTGCCAGGCCTGGTGAGGCCAGTTCGGGACCTGCCCTGCGGACTCACCTCCATCCCCATGGGGACCCACGCCACCGGGAAGGGCTGCTTCCCCAAACATCACATCCACGAGAGACCCACGGGGGGCCAGGGAGGGTGTGCGCACGGGAGGGACAGACACCGAGTGCATGTTTGGGGCAGGAAGACTCACAGAGAGCTGGGGGTGGTGCCCCCTGAGAGAGACCTGGGAGCCCGAGCCCTCCGGCTCCCTGGGGCACTGAGTGGACCCCAGTCCTGAGTTTGAGCTTAGCCGGGGTAAGGGCACTGGGAGCCCAGGGGCCAATGATCTTATTCCCTCCTCCAAGGGTCAAGCCCTCCTGCACCCCAGGCCGGGGCTCTGAGCAGCGGAGGTTCAGGGCATGGGGATACCATTGTAGCAGGTGCATCTTTGGGTGGGCCACAGAGAGCTCTGGCTGTCACCTGCCAGTGGCCAGGGGCTCGGGTTGTGGTTGAGGGGTAAGGTGTGGGTGCAGGTGTGGACTGGTGTGAGTGGGTGTCAGTACAGGTGGGGAAAGGTGGGTGAACAGGTGTGGGTGCAGGTGTGGGCATGTCTATGCTCCCCTGCAGAAGCTGCAGGCTGTGACCCTGAGGAGTGGGGTCCTCAAAAGAGGGGCTGCAGTCTTTCGGAGACCCCTCTTCCATGTAGAGGTGCCTCCCCCACTTTCTGAGGCCTCTAGGGGGAGCGGGGGGAGCAGGCAGGCTGGCCCCTCCACACCAGCTGCAGAGAGGCTCTTGGGAGATTGGTGCTCGGTGCTTGGTGGGGGATGAGGTGCCAAGGGCCAGCCCCCTTGCGTCCCCACCACCCCACTGCAAGCCCAGGAGATGCAGCCGGGGGAGGGTCAGTCCTGAGGTTACACACGTCGGCTTTACTGGGGAGGGAGGGCTGTGGGTTCACCCCCAGAACCCTGGCTCCTGAGCAGAGCCTGTCCAGGCACAGGCAGCTGCCAGAGACAGGGGAGCCAAACCATGTGGACTGAGAGACAGTACGGCTCAGTGATGGAAAGGTGCGGTCCCACAGCCTTGATGGCACTCTGGGCTGCAGGGTCCTCCCCAGAGTGTCCACCCCTCAATGCCATGCCCACTCTCCCTGGGGCCCTCCTAGTAACTGACCTTGGGACGCGGCCCATAACCTGCCACTCTGTGCTGACCAACCACAGACTTCAGCAGCCTTGCTTCTCCGGAGGGCCCTGCGGGCTGCCTGTCCTAGAGGGCCAGGTGTGCAGGTCCACTGGCCCTGGGGGACCCCAGGAGCTACCCCACCCTCCAGCTGGGAGACCCCACCTTCCACAGCTCTGAGCACAGGCCTGGTTGTGCACACGGGGAAGGCGTGTGTGGGACCATCTGATTTCTGTGACTGAGGCAACACTGGGACTGCACTGCAAGCCCAGAGGGTCTGAGGGCTCCCCACAGCCTCTGGTTTCCACACGGGGACCCCCCTTGTCCACAGGGTGCGCTCATGTCTCCCTGTGTTGCTGGGAGCCCCTCGGACAAGTTTGGAAGCTGACAGATTAATGGGATAAGAAGCTGCTGTGGGTGCAAGGGATTCTCGAGGAGCCTGCCTTCCCTGGGCAGCCAGAGTCTCAGGAACCGAGTCACATGCCCGTGGGAAACGCAGCCGGGGGGCAGGGGACAGTGTGCACCCCTGCGCAGCCCCGAAAGTCAAACCCCGGACACTCGACTTCCGGGGGGCAGCACAGCCATTCCTTGAGATGGCACCTTTGGGTCGGGGAGGGCAGAGGGAGGTGACGTCTCCACTCCTCCTGCGTCCACAGCCTCCGTGTGTCTGGCCCTGCGCCCGTGCCTCAACGGCGGCAAGTGCATTGACGACTGCGTCACCGGCAACCCCTCCTACACCTGCTCCTGCCTCTCGGGCTTCACGGGGAAGAGGTGCCAGCTGGGTGAGTTCACCGCTGACACCGCCCACTGGGAGGCAGTGGGCTCCAGGCAGGGTGTCGAACTCGTTGTCACCGGGGGCCACATCAGCCTTGTGGTGCCTTCAGGGGGCCATATGTGGTTTTAGGGCTGTACGTAACTGCTCCTCAACAGTTAGGTGAGAGCTTGGTGCTGCCGCCAGGTAGAAACAAGGTGCCGGGCTGGATAAAACAAGGTGGAGGGTCGGATTCGGCCCGTGGGCCTTGTGTTTGCCACCTGTGCTCTAGAGCAACCTGGAGGCAAAGCCACTGCCCCCAAGAGCCCAAGGTCAAGGGTCTCTGTCCCTGTGGTGTGGGATGACATACATGGGGCACCGCCAGGGGGGCCAAACCCGGTGGGTTCCTGCCGATAAGCATGGGAGGCAGGTGCTGCAGCAGCCCCCAAGCCCACCGCCCCAGGCGCCAGCAGGTCCTCCCAACCTGCTTCCTCCACTGAGGCCCCGGCCGCCCCCTTTTCAGACGTGAACGAGTGTGCTTCCCAGCCGTGTCAGAACGGCGGCACCTGCACGCATGGCGTCAACAGCTTCAGCTGCCAGTGCCCGGCTGGCTTCGGGGGACCCACCTGTGAGACAGGTAAGAGGAAACCTCCGGGCCCCCAAGTTCCCCTGGCTGCGGGATGGCCAGGTAGTCCTGCCCGGCCAGAGGGCAGTGGGCAGCCTGGGGGGACAGCGGGGTCAGCAAGCCGCAGAGGGCTTGGGCTGCACCTGGGCCACCCAGAGGGGCCGAGGGCCATGGCAGCAGACTGGCCACAGGGCCCTGGCACTCGGACCAGGGAGCAGCCTTGGAACAGGCTGGCGCCGGGCTCCAGACGGATCCCTGTCACTCCGGGACCAGCTGGAAGGGAGCGTGGGGGCCTCCGAGGTCAAACAGGCAGCTGTGTGTGGAAAGCAGCACCATCTGACCCCACCTCCTTCCTGCCTGCACCCTAGCACCCTGAGCCCCGGAGGCTCCGGCAGGAAGGGAGGCTGTTTCTCTCCAGCCCTGGGGCTCTCACTGCTGGGCCATGGGCTGGGGTCCTTCTTGAGACGTCCCTTGCCTCGCATGGTCCAAGGCCTCTCTGCTGCCCACAGGCCTCGGCCACCAAAACACAGGCACGCCTGGGGGCCGGGCCCTTCCCTCCTCCCTCCCCGGGCCTCCACAACACAGGGAGGGCTGCATGTCCATCCGCTCCCTGGGGATCCACCTGGTCACTGTCGCGTTGTTTGGGCAACCAGCTGTCAGCGGGACACCGAAGGCAGTGGTGTCCCCACCCCCGCACTCTGCTGTCAGTGGCCAGGAGGGAGCCAGGAAGCCCGGGTTCCCGGGTGAGAGGCAGCTGGGAGGGCGGACAGAGGCGCGCTGCACCCCTCACTCCCACTCGCACTGGGGTCCAGTGCCTTCGCCGGCCGGCCCTGCGGCAGCCTCACCTCCCCCACCCCCGCCACCCCGGGGCCATTCAGGCCCCTCCTGCTCCGCTGGGCGCCGCTGCTCCTCCAGGCGCCGCCAGGGGCTGAGTCCCCACCAGCTGGAAGGCTCTCAGCCAGGGCCCGGAGCCCCGCTCTGCCGCAGCTCTCGTCGCAGTCGGCCCGGCGACCCCCGCAGCAGCTGAAAAACAAACCGGTTCAGTGGAGCTTTCAGCGGCCTTGGGGCCGGACTGCCCCGGGCAGCGTCCCCGCCGCCTGTCGGGGCCCGGGGGCCACGGCCGCCAGGATGCCAAGGGCCTTCCACCCTCTGCCCCTTAGCACAGTCTCCGTGCGATGCCAGAGCGTGCGCGAACGGCGGCCAGTGCCACCTGGTCAGCGGCTCCGCGGTGTGCGCGTGCCCGGCGGGCTACACGGGCGACGACTGCGAGACGAGTGAGCGAGCGGCCGGTGCCCCGGGAGGCGGGGCGGGGCGGGGCTTCGGGGCGCGGGGCGGGGCGGGGAGGGGCGGGGACTTGGGTGGGGCAGGGAGCGGGCGGGGGCGTGGCTTGTGGAGGGGAGGGGAGGCGCTCTTTCTCTCCATTCCTGGGAAAGGGCGTGGAGGGAGGAGAGGGGCGGGGCCTGAGGGAGGGGCGGGGCCGGCGGGGCGGGGCGGGGCGGGAGGAGGCGGCGGGAGCTCCTCCGCGCCGGAACCAGCTCGCGCCCCCACGCCCGCCCCAGACCTGGACGAGTGCGCCTCCGGCCCGTGCCTGAACGGGGGCTCGTGCGTCGATCTCGTGGGCCACTTCTCGTGCCTGTGCGCAGAGCCCTTCGAGGGACCGCGCTGCGAGGCAGGTAATGGCCTCGGGCTCCCCACAGGTGACCACGCTTTCGGGTCGCCGCGCGGCTCGGCCCCAGCCTGGCCCCCGAGCCGCGGACGGCCACCCCGTGCTGAGTGAGGCCGAGCGCGGGCCTCCCCCACCCCCGGGTGGTTCTACCGGTCGGTGGTGGCCACTCGCGGTCCCTGCTCCCGCGGGACAGGGCTGACCGTCACACCCTCCCTTCGGACCCCAGAGCCCCGGCCAGGCGAGGGGGCCGCCGCGGGAGCCCGTTACTGCGCGTGGTAGATCCAGTTCCCGCCCCGCCCCGCGTTGCCTTAATTGCTGGTGAGCACTCGGATGTACTGAAAGACCCACGAGACGCCGCGGCCCACGGAGTAAACCCGCGGCTTGCGCCCTGACACTGTGCGCGCGCGGCTCCCGCGCAGCTGGGCCGGGGAGCCTGCTCCCCGGGGGCGGGGCTCGTGGCGCACGAGCAGGTGTACCGCGAGTCTCAGCACCCGCGGAGGGCGCGTTCCGCTGACCCGCAAGTAAGACGCGGCCGGGCCGCTGGGGGCGCTGCGCCCTCAGGAGAGGGCAAGGCTGGCGGCGCAGGGGAGCAGGGTGGCGCTCTGCGCTGTGCGGTGACCCGAAATCACGGTACCTGTCCCCGCTCTCCTCGCCCAGGCTTGTGTATCTTCCAGGGAGAGGGGGAAAGGGAGGGGGAAAGGTCCGTGTGCGAGAGAAGCCTCGATCAGTTGCCTCTCGTGCGCCCCCAGCCCGCGACCTGGCCCACAACTCAGGCCTGTGCCCTAGCCGCAGTAGAACTGGCAACCTTACCCAGATTTTTATCTCAATATCAGTGTGTTTAACCAAACTCTAGTCAGAAAACAGTTAAGTGATTTCAAACGATTTTGCAAAGAAAACACGTTTTGTCCAGAAGAAGAAAGCAAATGAAAGCAAGCGGGAAGAAATAACAGAGCTGACATTCTACCCCTGGCATCTGCTCAGTAGCCACATTACAAGGTGCAAAGCTTGACATTCTAATCAGACCCAACAAGAAATTGGCCAAAACGTGGAGATTACTGAAAAGAGAGAGACTATCTAGCCTCCTGCTCCTGCCAAGAAGGATTAGCTGTGCTGAGAATTTCCCTCTCACCACTAAGAACTAGAAAATCAGACAAAATATGTGAAACAGAGCCCTGGCTGGTGTAGCTCAGTGGATTGAGCGCGGGCTGCAAACCAAAGTGTCGCAGGTTCGATTCCCAGCCAGGGTATATGCCTGGGTTGCAGGCTATAACCCCCAGCAACCGCACATTGATGTTTCTCTCTCTCTATCTCCCTCCCCTCCCACTCTGAAAATAAATAAATAAGATCTTTTAAAAAAAAGTGAAACAACGTCTCTCAGCCACTGGACAATGGACTGCACAGGACTGTTGCCTCCAAGAAGCAGGAATGAGCTGAGTGGGCCCTACAGTTGCCTAACTCTGACTGGGGGCAGTTTCCAGCCCGCTGTGACCTGAAGGGTCCAGACTCCAGCAGTCCTGGGTCTCCGAGTCGAGGAGACAAAGACTCGAGTTTGCTGGCTGGAATCTGTGAACAGAATATTGGCGAGGACAGAGCTGCTAGAGGTGGGGTGAGATCGAGCCCTAAAGCTCTGCAGATAGACCCTTTGAGCCTTTGCTCAGTGTAGTCCAAGTGGGTGCAGTCGGCACAGCTGGGAGCTGAAAGTCAAGCAACCCCTAGCCCTTAGCAGCCAAAGTGGAGGGAGCTCCTCATACCCAGGGCAGGCCAACACTGTGTGGAGTCTTCAGTGCAGCATCACCATCACAGGGGAGATAGACAATTGCTGAGCTAAAGGAGAATCTGACCTGCCCCCGCAATCCAAAAGAAAGATTGAAAGGATCAAACTGATCCCAAGTAATTTAGCCACATGGTAGAATAAAATCCTGTACTCTTCAAAAGAATACATCAAAGCCCAGATTGTATATTTTGAAATATACAATCAAAATTTATCAGGTACTCAGAGACTTAATAAAATATGGCCCACAACCAGGAGAAAAGTGGATCAATAGAAACAGATGCCAGAAATGACTGAATCAGCAAATATGAATATTTAATCACCTATGATGAATTGTTCTATGTACCCAAGAGTGCTGCAGGAGGAAGACACAGGAGAAGTAGGAGGTAAAAGAGAAACTTCTAGAGATGAAAAATATAATATCTGAATTTTGAAACCCACACTGGACTGTGTTGACAGCAGACTAGACTCTGCAGAGGGAGACATCAGTGAGTATGCAGGCAGAAGTGGAAACAAGTCGACACGCAGCACAGAGTGGGACTGAAACCAGCTCTTCCGTGACATGGATGTGCATGGAGCCCAGGTGGAGGGAAGTGCTGGGTGCCCAGCAAGTACATGAGGAAGCATTTGCTACACTTGATGAAAACTAAAACATATCCAAGAAAAGCATGAAGAAAACCACATGAAGCCACATCACAGTGAACTTGCTGAAAGCTTCAAAAGCAGCCGGAGGAAAAACACAGAACCCATATGGAGAAACGGGGTGGCAGCAGCCAACCTATCCAAGGCCAAAGACGGTGGGGCAGCGCCCCTAACACATGGAAAGGAAAACACAGTCAAACTGCTTTCAGAAATGAAGGTGAAATGAAGACTTTTAGACAGAAGAGAACTGAGGGAATTCATCACCTTTATATCTGCAGTACAAGAGATGTTAAAGGAAACTCTTTAGGCAGAAGAAAATGGTACCAGATGAAAATCTGGATCCTCATCAAGGAATGAAGAGTTCTAGAAATAACTTTTTTGTTATCCTTTAATCTCTTTAAAGGCAATTTTAAAACAGATTAATGATACATTTTGGACTGTATAATATACACAGAAATAAGTTATATGACACCAATAGCTTGAAGCAGAGTATGCCAGCTTTTTCTGCAAACAGCTGGATGTTAATATTTTTGGCTTTCTGACTGCGTGGTCACAGCCACTCAGCACTGCCAGTGTACCACCCAGCAGCCAGTGTGTAAACAGACGGGCACAGCAGAGTCCAAAGAGACTTTATGGTCAAAATCAGCATCAGGCAAGATTTGGTCTATGGGCCACCATGTACCAGCCTCTGGGTAAAGGCAGTATAACATTGCCAGGTCCTCCATTATGTATGGGGGGCGTCTGTGACCCCGAAGAGAGGAAACAGGGACGTCTTGGGGGTGACAGAACGTGCTGATCCTGACCGTGGCGGGGGTCACATAAATCTACACGTGAGTTAAAATTCATGGAAGTGTACTGCGAACAAAAGCCAATTTTACTATGTATTAATTTAACAGATAAATTCTGAAACATGAAGAAATGAGCATCGAGGAACGAAGAGGGAAGCTGGCTTGGCTTCCCTGGAACAAGTACTGCGTACTGCGGGGGACAAAGAGAGACCTTTCCTAAAGACAAAGGGAGAAATTCACCAAGAGGCTGCAATGATTCTAAATACACTATTGACACGAATCAGGATACACGGGGCGAAAGCCAATAGAGGCGCAGGAGATACAGACACTTGTCGGTGGAGAGTTCACGGTGGGCACACGTGGACAGCAGTGGGCAGGGGCAGGCCCGCCCGGCCCTGTCAGCCAGTCTGGTCGGGCGGGCACGCACATGCTGGTTCTCTTCCAGGGCCCAGGGAGCTCTCACCGTGACGGGCCATCCTGCCACCATGAAATAAGGCTCAAGAAGTTGCAAAAGACTGTGTTATCTGACCATAGCGAAATTAAACTAGGAACCAATGACTGAAAGGCACATAGAGAATCCCGGTATTTTACTAACAGACATGCTCGACCAGAAGCATCTGGAGACCCCCAGCCTTGCTGGGCCCTTCTCACCCTTGCCTCTCATTCTGCTCCCAAGAGGGGCTGGTGGAGGAGGGGCAGCTGGAAGGCAGCTTCCAGGAAACAGGCCTCAGGCCCAAACTCCACTTGGCACCGAGAACAGAGGCTAAACTGCCGACATGTGCTGTTGCTCTCCTAACCACTGTCTTTCTTACAGGAAGCCCCCTAATTCCCGACGCCTGCCTCTCGGCCCCTTGCCAGAATGGGGGAACCTGTGTGGACGCGGACCAGGGCCACGTGTGCGAGTGCCCCGGAGGCTTCATGGGCCCCGACTGCAGGGACAGTGCGTGTGGCTGGGCTGCCGGGCTGCAGGGCTTCAGTCGGGCTAGGGCCTCCCTGGGTGTGCGTGCAAACACTGTGACAGAGGGTGTGTACGGGGTGGGGGTGGTGCACAGCAGCTCTTACAGGGAGGTCACCAGGAGCAGGGGAGGGCCCCGCCCTCCAGCACCCCTACACTGGAGGCTCCTCCCTCTCTCTGTGGCAGGAACCCCTGACAACTGTGAGTGCCGCAACGGTGGCAGATGCCCGGGGGCCAACACCACCCACTGCGAGTGCCCCACAGGCTTCTTTGGGGACTTCTGTGAATTTGGTAGGTGCTCAGAGCTGGGGCGGGGGGCACCTCGCCTGTCCCCCCGGGCGGTCCTCCAGACCCTGGCTTGGGCCTGGACCAGGACCCCCAGGTGCAGTCCTCGACCAGTGGTTCTGTGACCCCACCCCACACAGGGGGGAGCTGGCCACAAAAAGGCCTCAAGCTGGTCTCCCTGGTGGGGTCACTGGGTCTTGCACAGCCCCACCCTTGTCAAGGACACAAGGTCCCAGGAAAACCTGAGCCAGGGCTTCGTCTTTCCCCCGCAGAGGTCACGGCCACACCCTGCAACATGAACTCCCAGTGCCCTGACGGCTACTGCATGGAGTACGGGGGGAGCTACCTGTGCGTCTGCCACACCGACCACAACATCAGCCACTGTGAGAGGGGTGGGGGCAGGGACGAACCTGTGGGCTGGGGAGCCACCCAGAAGCCTGGGGGTTGGTGTTGGGAGGAAAGCGACGGGTTCTCCACTGGGCACCTGAGGACCTGCAGCAGGTGTCCTCCCTCCCAGGCCTCTGTTACACGGCCTGGCCTCTGCCCACCTTCCCTGCCGCAGGCTGGCCATGGGAAGGACACCTGGTGGCCATGCAGCGTCCTCCCGAGCCCCTAGCTTAGCTGTGAGCATAGGCAATGCATGCGTAATGCACGCGGCTGACCCACGTGCCGCTAGGGACCCGTCAGTGTGCAGCTACCCACACAGTGTGTGATGATGTGAGATGAGGGTGTCGGTGGACCACAGCCCCACCCCAGCTCCAAGAAGAGGGAGGCTGAATTCTGGAAAAATTAGGAATAAAGGGAATTCTGCGGAGGGGTCTTAGAGCCCAGGAGGAGGAATCTGGACCCAGCAGTGTATTTTAAGTGGCGAAGTTTCCAGGCAGGGCGTTGGGGTGGCCTTCCCTATTGACATGGGCTCCAGGGCCGCCCTCTGACCCCACAGCGCTGCCCTCGCCCTGCGACTCGGACCCCTGCTTCAATGGAGGCTCCTGCGAGGCCCATGAGGACTCCTACACCTGCGAGTGCCCGCGCGGGTTCCACGGCAGGCACTGCGAGAAAGGTGGGGCGTCAGCACCTCGGACAGCGCCGGGCAGCCGCACTGGCCTGCGCCTCCCCTCCTCAGTCTGATCAAGGCTGCCCTCAGAATACCCCTCATTTCCTGCTCAGCATTTTTCCAAATAGATTTTAGAATCATTGATTTGAAAAAAAATTCCCTAGGACTTTGTTAAATCTAATTCAACTTAGAGAACGTCGACAACATTTAGCCACTTGAAAGTGTAACTATCCTTCCCCCAGTGCCTTCCAGGTGTCCTTGTCCTCGCCAGCACCCCTGGATTGTCCCTTTCAGGCCCCCAGAACCCCGCGTTCAGAGCCTGGAGGGCCATCGTCCTGGGGCACAGGCAACTGTGCCACCAATGTCCCCTGCAGCCCTCCCGCCCCCTCGCTTGTGGAGAGCCCACCCGAGACCTGGTTGGATTTACCTGGAATGCTCTCCTGCCCTCCCAGTGGCCCAGGTGACAGGTCCCTGATACCCTCGCCCATGGAGCCCCCACGGCTCCCCCTGGAGTAGGCAGAGGCCTCACCACTCAGTTCTCCTCCCTGACAAAGGCACCCCACAGGGATGCCGGGGGCTGCTCTCGGGACGCTGTGGACAGAACGTGGACATGCAGCCTGAGAAGCACCTCGGGGTGGGGGGGATATAGGGGCTGTGCATGATGGGCAGGCCCCCTCCTGCTGCGCCGTGCCCCTGTGAACACCAAGGAGGCCAGGGGGCAATCCCTGGGTGTGACTTAAGGTTGGGACAGATACGTCCCTGGACTGGTACCTTCAAGTATGTGCATGTGCGAGCACGAGCCCTGGGACATGAGCTCCTGGTGCTAGGGACACACAGGGCAGGAGGCCGCCGGGGCCGTGGTGTCCTGCGGGAAGGACAGTGTTGCAATTGCCAGACTGCGGGCTGGCCTTCCACCGGAAGGGCCAGTGGTCCCAGGGCCTTGGGCAGAGGAGAGGGGTTGGGCGGGCAGAGGCCCCAAAGTGGAGCGAGGGTCTCCAGACGGGCTTGGCCCTTGGTGCTCCCAGGCCTGCAGGGCCCATGCCTGCCCAGGGGCCGGGAAGACATGAGGGGATGCCGTGGGCTGTTGGCCCCCCGCCTCCAAGTCTCTCTCTGTCCCTCCGCAGCCCGGCCACGCCTGTGCAGCTCAGGGCCCTGCCGGAACGGGGGCACGTGCAAGGAGGCAGGCGGCGAGTACCAGTGCAGCTGCCCATACCGCTTCACCGGGAGGCACTGCGAGATTGGTGCGGTCCGGGCTAGCAGTGGGGTGGGGGCAGGGGACCCTGGCCTGCTGCCGCGTCTGCCTGCCAGGAATGTCCCTGTGGAGGCTCCCAGCTCTGGGATGTCCAGGACCGGGGGAGGGGCAGCGGGAGTGGGCATGTGACACCTGACCCCAGTGGTGCCTTCTGCTCCCAGGGAAGCCGGACTCGTGTGCCTCAGGCCCCTGTCACAATGGCGGCACCTGCTTCCACTACATCGGCAAGTACAAGTGTGACTGTCCCCCAGGCTTCTCCGGGCGGCACTGCGAGATAGGTATGGTGGACACAGCCCAGCGGGAGACCAAACACAGGCCCCAGCAAGGCTGGCCCAGGCGGGGGTTAGGGGGTACAGCGGCATAGGCGGTGTACCCCCAGTGCAGCCTAGAGGCCAGTATGCAGGACAGTGATGGGTGATGGTGATAGTGACCCTGTGACCTTGCAGCCCCCTCCCCCTGCTTCCGGAGCCCCTGTGCGAACGGGGGCACCTGCGAGGACCTGGGTACAGATTTCTCCTGCCGCTGCCGAGCAGGGTACACAGGACGCCGATGCCAGGCAGGTGAGAGGGCAGAGGGGCCATGAGGGGGACGCAGGAGTTCTTCCCAATCCTGGGAGAACAGAGGACAGCGGGAAGGGGGTGCAGGGGACGGAGGGGAAGAAGGAAAGGAAAGCTCTGGGGAGCCCATCCTGGAAGCCAAGGCACCTTTGCCGTGGGATGGGCAACGTGGGGAGCAGGGGTCCCGGGTCCTATGGCCTGGTGGGCAGGGGGCTGAGTCGCGGGGCTGGCGGTGCCCCGCAGTGCAGACGGATGGCTGTGTCCTCACAGAGGTGGACTGCGGCCCCCCTGAGGCGGTGAAGCACGCCACGCTTCGCTTCAACAGCACACGGCTGGGCTCCCTGGCACTGTACTCATGCGACCAAGGCTACAGCCTGAGTACCCCCAGCCCCGTCCGGACCTGCCAGCTGCAAGGCGTCTGGAGCGAGCCTCCCCAGTGCCATGGTGATCTGCGGGCCCTTGCAGGCGGGCAGGTGGGCGGGCACTGTGGTGAGGGAGGAGCCCAGGGCTGCAGTTCAGACCCAGGCCCTGCCCCTGCTTCCTTTGTTCTCCTGGAGAAGTGAGCCCATAGCCCGTGATGACGGTGGGGACGGCCGGCACTAGTTCTGCTTTGGACCTTTCACTACGGGCTCGCCATCCTCAGAGCCGCAGACTCTGCAGACCAGGCAGATGAGGCCGGGAGGGAGGGGCCCAAGGTCCGGGCTCAGGCCACGCCTCCTGCTCCAAACCCTTCCAAGAGATACCCCTAAAGCGTAAGGACACAGCAAGACAGAGTATGGGGGAAATCAGGTGAATACCAATCAAAATATAGTGGGTGTAGCTACGTTACCCTCAGACAAAACAGACTGTGGACAGAAAACATCATTATAGACAGGGAGTGTCTCTCTCCAATTCACCAAGAAGATACAACTGTTACAGACATTCAAACATCACATACAACAGTCTCAAAATATACAAAGCAGAAATGAACAGACTGAAGGAAGAAACTGACAGGTTCGCCATAATACGGGGAAAGTTTGAATCTCCTCTCAGTTTCGGTTAAGGAGCAAAAATAAATAAATAAATAAATCAGCAAAAAGAAGACTTGAACAATATAATCAACAATTTGAACTAATTCATTCTCTAAACACAAAAAAATTAGTTAAGAACAAGAAGACAAATATTTAATTATCTTTAGACATTTTTAAAGATACTGGAATAGCTCATAAATCAAAGGAGAAATCACATGGCCAGTGAACATATTGTATAAATGAGTAACAATGATCACTTTCTCTGTCAAAACATGTGACGCAGCAAAAGCCATGCTCTGTGGGAAATTTGGAGCCTTAAACACACACATTAGAAAAGTTCAAAATTACAGAATTCACTGTCTGAGTCCAGAAGTTAAGAAGGCAACACATGACACTGAGGAAGGGAGAGGAAAGAAGCACCACAAGCAAGAGCCACAATTAATGAAACAAGTCAAAGCCACAGTGGACAAGACAAACAACACTGGCCTTAGTTCTCTGACAAGCTCACGAAAGGGGACAAAGCTCCATCCAGACTGGTCTGGAAAAAACAAGAGCACTAACATCAGTCTTTACATATGAAGCAGGTGATAGCCACAGACACACCAGAGATTAAAAAGGTAAGGGAGTACTACTGACCAGTCTAGATAAACAAATTTGAAGCCTTAGAAGAAATGGATATTACATACATAGAAAAATATAGCTTACCAAAAATGACTCAAGGAAGTATAGAAAATCTACGTAATTCTGTAACTATTTAAAGTAATCGAAGCATTTTCCCCACAAAGAAACACCAGGCCCAAACAGGAAAACCCTACCATGCAGCCAAGAACAGACCACGGCAACATCAGACGGGCTTTTCCAGAAAGCAGGACGCAAAGGGCGTGGATCAGCCCCTTCTGGGAGGCCAGCAAAATCCTGAACCAACACCAGGCATGGACAGTTGGAGGGAGTAAATTATGGGTCCATAAAACATACAAACAGAAACGCAGAAATTCAACCATCTACCAAGACTAGGTACACCACTGTCAAGTGGGCTTGCTGAAAGAATAGTTTGATACTAGAAAAATCTGCTACATTAACCAACTGAAGAAGAAAAATCATAAGAATCTCAACAAATGCACAATAAGCATTTGACAAAATTCATGCCCATTCATGAAAAAAAGTCTTACCAAGCAAGGAATAAAAATGTACCTCCTTATCCAGATAAAAATAACAGGATGCGCACACACACACCTCTAGGGACAAATGGTGGTAAAAAATGCTTTATTGGAGGGAAAACTTAACAGAGAAGGGGCAGAGCCCGCATGACCACCAGGTGCTTGCTACCCTACAGAGAAGTACATGCCAGCCAGGTACAGCTAGAATGGCCACACCATGTGAGTAGGACAATGACACTCCACGTACTGACACAGGAATGGTTCAGGCTGCACCCAGAGAGCTGTGGAACAGAGTTTCCTGATCCTTGCCATACAGGAAGTTCGTCTGGAACTCACACGCAGTTCTGTAATGCTGAGGTACAACAGGGGAAGGAAGTCAGCATCTGAGGGAATTTACTTAAGCCTCTTCTCAGACCCAGAATAAACATGATCCAAAATAGAGAAATATACCCCTAAAACGGGAGCCCATTATTACTAGGTCTAACCAGTATTGTACTGGAAGTACTAGCCAATGCAGTGAAGTAAGAAAAAGACATTAATGCCATGAAATGCTAAAGGAGGAAGTAAAAACCTCAGTGCTTGCAGCTGATATGGTTATCTTTAACCTACAGGCAAACTACTGAAAAATGATAGGAAATATAACATGTTTAGTGGATATAGGTTATAATAAAATCAATTGCATTTTTATATATCAACAACATTTAGAGAATTTAATGATAAAAATACATATACAGAGAAGAATCAATGAAACCATAATCTGGTTCCTTGGAAAGTCAGTGACATAGATAAACCTCTAATAAGATCAATCAATAAAAAAGAAAAATCGGCAATATCAGAATGACAGAAGAAACATCACTAAAGATCCTACCAATGTTTAAAGGACAACAGGAGGTATCGTGACTTTACGTCAAGATATCTGACAACCTAGAAGAAATGGATGAATAAGGTATTCAAGGGAAAGAGACAAATTACCAGAACTGGCAGAAGAAGAAATAGAAAATATGAATATCCTATATTCATACTTGTAATGTACAAATGTGTTTAATTTGTAATAAAAATCATCCTGCAAAGAAAATGGAGGGATCAGATTTTCAGAACACTGGTGGGTTTTATCAAGCATTTAGGAAAGGAATAATACCCTCCATGAGCTCTTTGGAAAACACAGAAGGAAGGAGCATTTCTCTGCTCGTTTTATGAGACCAAAGCTAGACAGAGACACTATAAAAAATTAAGTTACAGATCAGAACACATTCCTTGTGACATAAATGCAAAAACCCTAACAAAATATTGCTAAATGAAACCCAGCACTATGTGAAAAAAAGATAACACAGGCCATGGTTTGACGTGTGAATACCAATCAGTGTGATTCATCGTCTTAGGAGAGAAAAGAAAACCATACCTCAACAGATGCAGAAGAATCATTTGACTGAATTCAACTATTATTAAAAATTCTTAATAAACTAAGAGTAGAAGAGAATTTCTTCAACCTGATAAAGGGCACCCAAGGGCCGACAAAGCAGTTCATGGTAACAGGCTTTCCGCCATCACCAGTAACGAGGTGAAGGCCCGCCTCACCACTGCCCCCAGCATGGTCCTGGACCCCAGACGGGCCACAGACGAGAAGGGGAAATAAAAGGCGTATCTATAAAAGGGAAGGAGTAAGGAGGACACAATCATTAACATTGCAAACCCTAAGGAGATTCTATAATAAAAGCCATAGAACCAATAAGTGAATTCCACTAGATCACAGCATACAGTCAATACGCAGAACCAATTATATTTTCAGATTCTAGCAGTGAACTCTTGGGAAAGGAAATGAAACAAAATTATATAATAGTATCAAACACGTGAAAAACTTCTAAGTGTGAAACTCATTATGAACATACATGTAAGACTGCAAATGTCTCTAAAAAGCGTGAGAAAATCTTCGCGATGTCTGGAATACAGTGGTCACGCACTCGGGAAAACATTACACTGGCTTCCCACTTATCACCATGCACAACAACTAATTCCCTTGGGAATTAAGGATTTAAATGCTTTTTTTACCATATATTTTTGTGTGGAAAATATAGGTAAGTAATTTTTTGGCCTTGGGGTAAGGAGAGAGTCCTTAAGCAAGAAAAAAAAAGCATTAACTATAAAAGAAAAAAGTGGACAAATTGCTGTGTAAAAACTAGGAATTTAAATTCATCATCAGCCTTAAAGAAGAAAGTGAAGTATAAGATACAAAGCACTTTCAAGAATATGTAGAGAACAATATGAATCAATGAGAAACAATGAACCCAACGGGAAATTTTGCAAAACACACGAACAAGCATTTCGTGGGAGAGGGTGCACAAGGCCACCAAAGGTAGAGAAGGCAGCAACCACCCAAGTGCAAATCAGAAACGCACCGACGTGCACGCAGTTGGCCACACTTCCGGGTCAAGGAGGCCCACGTGTTGGTGAGGATGTGGACCCGCAGCGTTTGTGAGGAAGCGTGAACTGTTCGAGCACCGTGAAAACCGCGTGGTGATTTGCCCGTCGAGCTGACTGTTCGTACACACGGTGTCCCAGCCACTCCACTTCTCGGTGCCCGTCCACACCAGGAAGTGGGAAAGAAGACATACAGGGACATTTTTTTCAGTAGCAAAAAGCCTAGAACCCAAACATACACCAAACAAGAATCGATAAAGTGTGATACACTCACATGTGGAATATGTTACAGCCTTGAAAAGGAGACCCACAGCGACAGGGAAGTGTGGTGTGGACAGAGGAGAGAACATATACCACAATACCCTGTCGATAAAGTTCATAAACAGGCAGAGCAAAGCCATACACGGTATCGTTTAGGCACTTCGTGAAGCTTAAATCTAAAGAGTCAACAGAGAGACACAGAGACTCGTGCCACACGGGGTGGGGAGGCACATGTGACCTCAGGAGCCTGTCGGCATTCTAGACAGTCAGTACTGTTTATTCATCACTTACATGGAAGCATTCAAATCAAACCTTTCTAAAGTGAACATTTTAAATTCAGGAGCACAATTCCCAGTTTCAGAAAAACCGGGATGAACACTTTAAAGCAGAGGACTCAGCCCCATTTCACTGGTTTTGTGCATGACTGTTATTCACTGAATTGGCAAGACTGGGCCCGTCCCCCTGGAGCTGTGCGACTGAGTCCCCTCAACGCTCCTGGGCATTATCCAGGGGCAAGGCCCAGCCCGAGTCCCTGGTCTGCTGTGTGCCTGCCCCTCCCATTGGGGGTGCCCTCCCCGGATTCTGCCGCCTCCCAGTGAGTGCCACAGGGACATCACAGTCCACCCAGCTCCTGGGAACAAACTCACTCATGGCCATCTTAGCTTGGCTTCATGCCACTGCCTCTAATAATGGCAACACTGCTTTATTCTCGGGTCTCTCCTGGCGCTTGCAACCTGGGTGCACCTCTCTCCCAGAAATCGACGAGTGCCAGTCCCAGCCGTGCCTGCATGGGGGCTCCTGCCAGGACCGAGTCGCCGGGTACCTGTGCCTTTGCAGCCCTGGCCGTGAAGGAGCCCGCTGTGAGTTGGGTAAGACGCCCGGCCCTCACCAAGGGGCAGCAGCTCCAGCAGCCCGGCCGTGACGTGAGGCACAGCGGTCCCCCTACTGTGGTCACCTGCCCCAGCCACTCCTCTCCCTGACTGGGCCCTGCCCGTGTGCCCAGGCCCCTGCTAGCTCTCCCGCCAGCCCAGGGAGATTAGGAGCTCGGCTGGCAAATGCTGACTGACCTCTTCTGCTCCTGCAGACTCTGGCCCGGGGGGCAGACAAGATGGAGCTGGGAGAGGTCAGGTCACACTCCTGATGCCTGGCCGGTGTGCCAAACTGGTGGAGGGAGTGGGGCGTGCCAGGCACACTGTGGGGCAAGCCCTGCCCACCCCTGCCGCCTGGGCTGGGCTCCGAGCCCCAGGGAAGGCCAAGCCCGGATGTCCAGTCAGGGCCCCTGCAGAGCCTGGGCAATGAAGTATGGCAGCCGCTCGGGCGGGGCTTTGTGGGGCTGGCAGTGGAGCAGGCAGGTGCGAGGCAGAGGCCTGGCGGTCGTGGAAGCCTGTGCGGGCCCCTACGGGCCCAAGCAGCCCTGCGTGCTGTCTCTGGGGAGACGGACACGTGCAGATATGGAGGCTCCTGCAGGGACCTCCCAGGGGCCTTTGGGTGGACTCCCTGCAGGCCTCAGGGAGTCCACTGCAGGGCAGGTCGGGGCTGTGCACAGGCGGGTCCCAGGCACCTGGTGCTCACCTGCACTTGGGACACCTCAGACACCCCAGGAAAACCTGTCTTGTACAAGCGCAGGCCCTGGGCCTTCAGAGAGCACAGGGGAGAGGCGGCCCCTGTGGCCCTGCTGGACGGGTCCCCTTGGGGGTAGGGTCCCAGGGCTGAGGAGTGAGGGGCGGGCCGAGTGTCTGCCAAGGGTGAGGGAGACTTCACCCCGCAGGGCCCACGCCACCCCTGCCCGGCCTCTCTCTCCGCCGCCCCTTCCCTTCTTCCCGCTGTCCTCTCCTCCCTCCCCCAGACACCCCCTTGCCGCTCGGGCCCACTCTCTGGGTGTTCCCCAGAGGTGGACGCCTGCGACTCCAGCCCCTGCCAGCACGGAGGCCGGTGCGAGAACGGCGGCGGGGCCTACCTGTGCGTCTGCCCGGAGGGCTCCTTCGGCCACCATTGCGAGACAGGTGGGGGCAGCGCCCGGCGCCCTTCCCTGCCGCCCCTGGACAGCCAGGCCCACTGCAGCCCCAGTCCAAGCAGCCGCCATTCCCCACGCCTGGAACAGCCCCCCATCGGCCTGTGGCAGGGCCTCCTCCCTCCCAGGAGAGGCCTGCCCCGACTGCCCTGACCGCTGATGTGCACCGCCCTCCCCCTCCCTGCCCTGGGGGCTGTTGCCTCAGCCAGACCTCCCCCACTCGTGGTCCTGCCACCCTCCTAGAATGGGCACGTCCTTCGGGGCAGGCGCACCCCTGGCCCCTGCGGGCCTGGCTGGCAGCTGCAGCTGTACAGGGTGGGGGGGGCTCCCAAGGACAAGGCCTGTGCCCCAGGCCTGCCTGGGGACAGGCTCAGGTGGACTGTCGCTGTCCAGGCCCGGGGCGGGCAGGGGCCCCGGAGGACAGGGCAGCAGCTGTGACAGTGATTAGCGACTTGCTGTGTGTTTGCAAGTGTTTCCTGGGGCCGTGCTGGGGACTGCAGGCCCCGCCCTGGTCCAGGGCCTCGGGTCCACAAGGGGCACCCACAGCTGCAGTGCAGGGGGAGGGCATGGGGGGGCCAGCACTGTGTCCCCCCACCCCAGTGCACTGCCCACCAGGGCACCCTGGCTTGGGGCCGTGGCAGGATGGCCTGGCTCGCAGTCCAAAGGCCACACCTGCGGGGCCCCTCTCAGGCCCCGCCCCGCCATCCTGGAGTGTTCCCTCTCCCACCTCCCACCTCTGTCTGGCAGCAGCACTGTGTCCACCCTCAAGCACACACACACAGGAGCCACCTGGTCCCCCAGGAGCAAGGCCCAGGACACACCCCGGGGCGGGGGGCCTGGACACACCCCAGAACTCACTGCTGCTTGCTTCTCCCGCAGTGAGTGACCCCTGCTTCTTCAGCCCCTGTGGGGGCCGTGGCTACTGCCTGGCCAGCAACGGGTCCCACAGCTGTACCTGCAAAGTGGGCTACACGGGCAAGGACTGTGCCAAAGGTGAGGCACGGGGCACCACCATGGTGTGCTGGAGGCTCCCTTCTCTCCTCGGGGGCAGCACATACCCCAGAGGACAGGCCAAGGGCCCAAGGATCCCCCCAGAAGGGCAGAGCGTCTGATCAGTTGCTTATTCAGGCTGTGCCCAAGAAGTAAGGAAGGGCGCATGAGCCCCGGGCAGCCTGAACACGGTCACGCGTGTACACGAGCCCCTCCCAGAGCAAGGGCCAGGAACCAAAATGCAGGAGTCCCCTGCAGCGTCAGGAGCGTGCCCACCAGCAGTGCCCACGTCCACCCCAGGGCAGCCAGGCCCCAGGGTCACCGGGCTGGGCTCCACCTTGGGGGCCGGCGTTTCCGTGGCCGACGGCTGACCACCCCCTCCCCTTGTTCTTGGCCGAAACCCTGAAGAGCTCTTCCCACCAACGGCCCTCAAGGTGGACCGAGTGGAGGAGAGCGGGGTCTCCATCTCCTGGCGCCCACCTGAAGGCCAGGCCGCCAGGCAGATGCTGGACGGGTACGCAGTCACCTACGCCTCCTCCGACGGCTCCTTCCGCCGCACGGACTTTGTGGACCAGAGCCGCTCCTCCCACCAGCTGCGGGCCCTGGCGGCCGGCAGGGCCTACAACATCTCCATCTTCTCGGTCAAACGGAACACCAACCGGAACGACATCAGCAGGCCCGTGGCACTGCTCGCCCACACGCGTGAGTCTGCCCAGGCGCCGTCTGCCCCAGACTCCGGCCAGGCACGAAGGCGGGAGGGGACCAGGCTGGGGGAGGCGGGGGGTGCTCCCTGAGAAGGTGCGGGGTGAGCCAGCCCACACGTGGGGGGCTGGGGGATAGGCTGGGGGATAGGCTGGGTGTCAGGAGGCCACCCTGACACTGCTGCTGCTGCTGCTGCGATGGGAGGGATGTCACAGGGCAGGGCAGTTGGAGGTGGCGGGGTGCCTGGGGATGGTGGAGAGCACTGGGGGACACAGCCTGGGTGGGGAAGGGGGTGCTGCGGGCTCGAAGGAGGAGAGGGCTCATCCGGAGCTTGGCTTCAGGCTGCTCAGTAAGGGGTCTGCTGGGCAAAGGCCCCTGGGAGGAAGAGGCCCCACTCTCCCCGTCAGAATGGGGTCCCCACCAGGACACTAAGGTGGGGCAGGAGAAACCACTGCCCCTAGACTAGGGCGCTGCGGCACCCATCCGGGTTCCCTTGGTCCAGATCTGGCCACACCCAGCCCCTTCCTTGGGTGTGGAGCACCCTCCTGGCCTAGGCAACAGGCCCCACCCCGCCCCGTCAGCCCGAGAGAGACTGGGGAGGGCCAGGTTCATCAGGTGATGGCAGGCACCCTGCCCCCGCCCATGGCCTCGGGTGGAGTTGGCTGACCCGAGCAGTCCCCCAGGCAGGGGCCCGAGCAGTGTCCACCTGACCAGGTCCCCACTGTGGCCAAAGGACCACGCAGCAGGGGTCGGCGGGCCGCTGCCTTGCTTGGCACCTCTCTGACCCCCAGCACACCCCCGGGAGTGAGGAGGTGCTGGTGAGGCTGAGCAACCCTCTGCCCCCCAGGACCCCGCCCTGTCGAGGGCCTTGAGGTCACCAACGTGACGGCCAGCGCCATCTCCGTGCGGTGGGCTCTGCACAGGACCCGCCACGCCACCGTCAGCGGTGTCCGTGTGTCCATCCGCCATCCCGAGGCCCCAGAGGACCAGTCCACCGATGTGGACAGGAGTGTGGACACGTTCACATTTGGGTGAGGGGCTGGCCAGTCTCCCCCTCTCCCTCCCAGCCCTCCTGTCCACCCGGCACCTGGTGTCCACGCCTGGCAGGGCCATCCTCAGCCTCGGGCTCACTCTGCCTCCTCACGGGGCTGCTAGATGGGGGTTAAAGGTCCCAAAAGATCGGGGACACCCTGAAACCGGGGTGGTGTCCTCCTGCCCAGAGCGAGGCAGCCTGGCCCCCTGGGGGCCGGCCCGGTCACTCAGATGGCCTGAGGGGGAGAATGGGCGAGCGATGCGTTCAGACCTTCAGCTGAGCACGCACACTTCTCGTGCCCAGTTACTACAAGTTCATGATCAGGAATACTGAGAACTCAAACGAACTGCTGATTGAAACAGCCCCTTTCACGACCCACACGGGGTCTCGGGCGCAAGGCCCCTTGGGGTCAGGGGCGCGGCGGAGCCCTGGGTCGTTCCGACCCTGCGTGGGCAGGCGGTGCTGGACGACAGAGTGAGGCAGGGCTGGCTGCCAGTGTCCGGGGAGGGGTGGCCCGGCCCCACGGTGCCCCGGGTGCAGGGGCCTGCAGAGCAGACACGGCTGTGGCAGAGGAGACTCCCATCCAGTGACCACCTCCGACGGCAGACGTCCAGGCGGGCTCCGCGGGGCAGCGCGGCAGCGTGCAGCCCGAGCAGTGGGGGGCTGCGGGTGCCACGCGCACGGGGCCCTGGGCACCCTTCGGCCCACACACGCACTGGAACACCTCTAATCTGCAGATTCATCAAGACCGGTTTTCCCCGCTGTGTCTGTTGCCTCCAACTAGATGGTCGTCTGTGCTGGAGATGGGACTCGGGTTCCCTTAGGTGTTGCCGTGACTTTTCTTGATTTGCATCCTGCCCATTCCAAAGAATGATATGACTGTGTCGGGGTCCCCAAGACCACCCCTGGCTCGCTGGGAGGTCTCCCAGGATGCAGCCGAGGCCACACGCACAGCTGACCCATGACAGAGAAACGTCACCGCACACGGGAGGGGAGAGGCCCGCAGGGAGAAGTAGGGGTGTGGCGTGAGTTCCCAGAGCCCCCGCCCCCCGTGGAGCCAGCAGCTGTGATGACACATGTGAGGGGCCCATGGGAGACATGGCGCCCAGGGTTGTGGGGCTGGTCCTGGGCGCCCTCTGCCTGGGGAGGCCCCAGGCCCCAGGAGGAGGCGTGAACCATCCCTTGCAGAAGCATTCGGGGCAGGGAGGCCGCCTGGGAATTCCGGCCGGGGGCCCCTCTGCCGACTGAACACAAGCTTGCACCCCCTCGGCCTCTTGCTGCTCCAGACGGCGGCTTCCCGCCGGGGAGCACCCGGGTCTCGGGCCACAAACCCGCCTTCACAGAGGCCACCGGGGCCATCAGCAGCGGGGCCACCCACAGCCCCGTCACCCCTGCCGTGGAGGAGCCGCAGTCCGGGGCAGGGCTGGCCACGACGCCCGAAACCGTCCTGCCCTCTCCCTCTGCAGGGCCCTGCTGCCTGGAAGGAGGTACACCATCTGGGTGACCGCCCTCAGTGGGCTGGGGGGACAGGAGCACCCCACCGAGAGCCTGGCCTCCGCCCCACTGCGCGTGTGGACCCGTGAGTACACAGTGTGGCCGGGCACGCGGCAGGGCCCTCGGGGGCTCTCCGCCCCAGCCCCACGCCGTCCTGGCCAGAGAGCCCGACACCAGACCCCAGAGCCGCAGCCCTGGCTGCGCGTGCCCACGTGGTGGCGTGCCCAGAGCTCCGCCCCTCCTGCGGGGGCGCCCCTCACGCCCAGTGGCTCTTGAGCTCCTCGCACACGGGGTGGCCGAGCGAAGGGCCAGAGGGGCCTTGGTGAGGATGCCGCGCTGTGCGCTCTGCGGAGCCCCGTGATGTCTCACGGGGAGCAGGCCGGCCCTCACGGCCCCTCCTCCCCAGTTCGTGGGCCGGGGGAGCACCACGCTGTCGATGGTGAACGTGCGAGCCAGGTGGGGGGCGGGGACAAGTAAGTGTCCTGGTGAGAGGAAGGTGTGGTGTGAGCAGGGCCTGGCCGGATGGGGCAGGGGGTCGGCCCAGGCTGAAGTCCTCGCTCAGACCCTGTGTGCTGGGCCTACTCCCCTTACCTGCGTCCCAGGGGAAGGGGTGTGTGGCCAGGCTCAAGCATGTTGGAAGTTTCACACAGGAGGGGGTGCTGACGGGGAGCAGGCTCAGGGCCTTGCAGGGTGCTGGTGGGCGGCACTGTGGGGGTGGCTCTCAGGGCAGGAGGAGGTGCTGCAGGCCCCCCCAGTCCTTCAGGACCACAGCGACGTCTACAGTAACTAAATCTGGCTTCAAATGAGGCTTCGGCGGTCTGTGTCAGGTCTTTAAACTGTGTCCTGGGCCTGCAACCCCATCAGTCCCCTTCACCCCGCTCCCCTCTCTGTGCCTCTTCTAGGGCCTCCGCCGCCAGCAAACCTGACCGCCGCCCGAGTCACGGCCACCTCTGCCCACATGGTCTGGGACGCCCCCGCTCCGGACACTCCCCTGGAGGCATACGTCATCAACGTGACTACCAGCCAGAGCACCAAGAGCCGCTACATCCCCAACGGGAGGCTGGTCTCCTACACGGTGCGGGACCTGCTGCCCGGGCGGCGGCACCAGCTCTCGGTGACGGCCGTGCAGGGCACGGAGGGCGGCGAGCTGCACAGCGAGCCCGCACACCTGTACATCATCACCTGTGAGTGCAGGGCTGCAGGCCCAGGGTGGCTGTGTGGGCCACCCGTTCCCCAAGACCCTCACCTAGCACGACCACACTGTCCACGGGCCCTCAGAGAGGCGGCCTAGACCAGGCCGAGTTACCACGGGAGAGCGCGTGTGTGAAAAGCAGTGGGTTCACACGGTTGGTGCTGGGCCAGCACAGCAGGACTCGGAAAAGGCACATTTTGCTCCCCACCTTGCGCCGTCCACCCCTACGGGCCCAGACGGGCTGAGCAGTGGTCGCAGGGCACCCCTGAAAACAGGTGCCAAGAACACACAGCAGGGAGGGGCCCGGGGAGCAGCCTTGCAGCTGGGCCGAGCACGAGGGGTTGCTGGATGCAGCAGGGGAGAGGCCAGGACAGGCGCAGAAAGGGGATGCAGCTCGGGAGCGGGAAGGCCCCAAAGGGCCATACGGAGGATGCGGGCCCGTCCCCAAATGCACAGAGGCCCTCAGGCCCCACTGGGCCCTGCAGGGCCCTGCTCATGCTTTAAAGCCTCCTCGAGGCGCTGCGGGAGGCAGTGTGTCTGAGCAGGCAGCCTGCCCGGAGCGTCGGACCCAGCTCCCCTCCAGGTGCACCCGCCGGGGCAGCAGGGCGGGCCGGCCCTCTGCGAGCTGGCCAGATGAGGGGGAGCTCCCAGGGGGGAGGGGACTGAATCAAGTTCTTAGGGGACACGGGTAGGTGACAAGAACCCACAGAGCAGCCACACCATTACTCTCAGGGCAAGTGTGGGGTGGGGCCTCCGCCAAGGGAGCCCAGTGGGTGGAGTCCTGGCCCCGCCCTGAAGGTGGAGAACCCGGGCGGGGGGGTGGGGGGTTTAGGGGGAGCCAGGTCCAGCCCCTCAACACAGCCCAGCAGTGTCTGCTCCCCAGCAGGGACGCTGTGGTCCCTACTTGGGGGCGGTGGGTTCCAGGGCTTCTCAGCGACGAAGACGCCACTGGCCACAGGGACAGTCTGGTCCCCTCAGCTCTCTGGCGCTGGAGAAGTGGGGCGGGGTGAGGCAAAGGGAAGCCCCAGACCCGCCTTACGTGGCCAACACCCCCCTCCATGTCACCCGCTGCCGCCCTCAGCCCCGAGGGACAGTGCTGACCGACGCTGGCAACGGGAAGGACTCCACCCGCGGGTGCTCAGAAACAGACCAGCCCCTGGGCGCCTGCCAGAGCTGCGTCTGCTCAACGACCGAGGGGCCCCCGAAACGCCCACCCAGGCGCCCAGGTACCCACCTCCGCCATCGGCACCCCCGGGGTCACCTGGTACGGCCCCAGGCACAGAGCTCTGCGTGCTGACCTGGTGACTTTGCCAGCAGGTTCTCGGAGCTCGTGGACAGCAGAGGACGAGTGAGCGCCCAGCTCAGTGGCTCCCCTGGCCAGTCAGTCCCCGCGAGACCACGTGAGTGCCTCGGTCAGCCCTGGTGGCCTCACTGCCACCCGCCTGGCCCCAGCCTGGGATGGCACCAGAGGCTCTGGGCCAGGGGGACGGCACCAGAGTCGGGGCCCCCGGAGTCAGGGGGCTTTCCCGAGACAGCCGTGCGGGTGAGGGTGAGGGTGCGGGCTGGTGGCTGCACACGTGACACGGTGACAGTGGGTGTGTCAGAAGCTCCACAGGCCAGGCCCGGACCTGAGCGTTGCTGGAGAGCTAGACAGGAGGGCGTGCCCAGGTCTGAGGTACTGCCGCTCAGAGTGGCCCTCGGACCAACCCCGCCTGGCAGTAGGACTCCACCGACAAGGAGCAGGTGACAGGCACGCACATCGTGGTCCCAGGAGCTCACGGCCTATCACATTGAGGTCATGACCCAGGTTGGGAGCAGAGCCTTTGGGTTTAAGTCCTGCAGCACCCACTGCGCCTCTCTACCCAGCCCAGAGGCACAGGGTGTGAGTGACAGGCCCAGACGCCCTGGCCCCTCACGCCTACCATAGCAGGGCCCCCCACTTGGCAATCCAGATGGGGGAGGCCCACAGGCCCCCCAGGCCACGCCCTCAGCACCTAACCATCCCGCCCTCAGAGATAAGGCAGACGACCTCACCACTACCCAGTGAGAAGTCTCCACCCACGCCGGCGTTCCCAGGCAGGGGAACAGAGTGTGCCAGGGAGTGATGAGGGCGGGCAGGGTGTCCGAGGTCTGTGGTGACCGGGACAGAGGGGGGGTGCAGGCAGGGACCTGCAGAGATGACTTGCAGCAAGAGGTGGCCAAGTGTGCAGATACGAGGTGGGAGGAGGGATGATTGCCCCCAGGAAGCCGAGGGCGGCCGGGGAAGAGAGGAGAGGAGAGTTGGAGGATGCTTGGGAGGCTGAGGCCAGGAGGTCAGACAGGGGATCGAGCCCTGCCTCAGGCCACGGGGGCCTTCACTGAGGAGCCTCAGCTGGGGCGGCAGTGGGAGCCGGCCCCGCAGAGTGAGTGCGGGGCTGCCAGAGCGGAGGGCTGGGCCTGGGGGAAAGCAGGTCCCACGGGAAACGGTGCCAGCCCGTGGGTTCTGTGCCCAAGCTGGGGAGCCAGCAGGTAAGTGAGCATCCTGCTCCATCACACGGGGCTCCCACCAGGGACAGCCCTTCCCCCCGCCCCTGCCCCCGCCCCCGGGAGAGAAGCAGCTCAGGAAGGCCGCCCAGGGACGGTCCTGGGCGGGAGGCAGCAGGCTGTGTGGTCAGCACTGCGGGTCCCGGTTCCTCCTAGAGCCCACGGTGCCGCTGCAGCTGGACGACGCCCTCGAGCAGGCCAGCCTGGCCCCCCAGCTCCCCGAACGCGACAGCGACAAGGACGTGGGAAGTAAGTCGGCAGGAACGGACTTCCAGGGCTGAACACCCCGAGCGGGAGCGGGAGTGGGAGTGGGAGGCACAGGGCTCAGCCCAGGGGCAGGCAGAAGCCCCAGCCAGCAGAGGAGGCGCTGGCACCCTGTCCTGCTACCGACCAGCTGCCCAGACCTGCCCCCCGACCCCGGCCACCCCTCGGAGGAGCATGCAGAGCAGCAGGGCAGGAACCAGTGGGGCGGGGAGTGCTGCGAAGGGCCAGCGGGGCCCCTGCCTGCAGTGGGCCCAGTCTCCCCAGCGCGCCCCCACCCTCCCGCGGGAGAGTCCTGGCTGGCGTAGCCCTGCAGGCGTCACCACAGGCAGGTCTCCTTGGACAGCACAGACCAGGCCCCTTTCTCCCTCTGCTCTGCTCTAACCCTCAGGGCTGTGTTTCCCTAGGGACAGTCCTCCCAGGGCCCAGCGGCCTTCCACTGGGTTAGCCGCGGGCTGAGACTGGGCTCACCCGCCCACTGGGCCTGCAGAAGGCAGAGTCCTCAGGAGCGGGCAGCCAAGCGCCCAGGATGCCCCCTTTGAGGGTGCAGGTCACTACAGGCCGGCTGCCAGCCCCTGGGACACTGTGCGCTCACGGTACTGGCACCACAGTGTGCACCTGCCCACGGTGATGCCACAGGGCGGGTGAGACCCGAGGCGCCGTCAGCCACACGACTCCAAGAGGGCCGGTTTGCAGTGAGGCCGAGGAGGCCGGGGGCGCCAGTCACAGAGCAGTGAGGGGCCGCCGCTGGCTGGTGTTTCCCCCCGGGGTGGCCTGTCAGCTGGTTTGCATCATGAAACTCAGGGGCTTCAGGGAGGGGAACCGCTTCCTGGGTCCCAGGCATCACTGCCACCTGCGGTGCTGGCCGACGCCAGGCGTGCGTGCTCCGGGGTGGCCACGGCGGGGCTCGATTGTGGCGGTAACAGGAAAACATCCGTAGGGCTGCAGGTGTGCACGGTCAGCGGTCCACCCTGGGCTCCAGTCTCCACCCCAGTCCAGGCCGGGCCGGGCCGGGCTGCGCTTCCATCCGGTTGTTCAGTCAGGGACCGGTGCTGGATCAATGTCCTGTCGACCGGAACCTGAGCCCATGTCCGCGTCCCCGAGCCAGGCCGTGTCAGCGGTGGAGGCGGGAGGTGGCGTCACAGGGGAGCCTCTGGCTGGGGGCCATTTCAGACTCCCGCTCGGCCAGGCGCCCTGCGGGCGGCCGGGGCTGCCACAGGCGGCTGTGGCCCGTTCACTGTCACCGCTGGGCGGACACTCCGTGCAATGGAGACCCCCCGAGGCTGGGCCGCCCTCTGCCTGGAGGGCACGCAGGCGGCCGGGTGTTCTCAGCGGCGCCTCCCTGGTGCTCGGCCCGTGTCCTCCAGCCCGTGTGAGGGAGCGGCAGGGCCAACTGCAGGGACGGCTCCACTGCTTTCTGCGAGGGAGCTCTCCGCTTGCAGCCCCTCTGGCGGGCATCAGGACGATGGGTCCCCAGCCTCGCCAGGGCCTGCTGGCGCCAGGCTTGCGGGCTGTGCTGGTGGCACGGGCGTGAAGTGCACCTGCTGGGGTGGTTTGCACTGGCATGCCGTAGTCAAGTGTCGCCCCTGGTCCCAGCCAGGGGCTCTGGACTCACCCGTCCTTTCCAGGGCTCTGCCGTCACTGCGCCCACACCGACGGCTTCACAGCGGTCTCTCCGGTAGGGCGTGCCGTCCCGCAGGGCCAGGCCTCTCGCTTGGACCTTTGGTGTCTTGGCTGTGCCCAGCCCTTTGCCAAAGTGTGCGATCAGCCCGTCAGCTTCACAGAGTGCTGGCTGGGACTGGATTTGGCCAAACCCCTGAGTCCCCGAGTGCCTGGACACGCTCTCCCTGGCTCTTTTATTTTATCCCGTGGGCACAAAACTCAGGGTTCAAGTCCCCCTCCTCCCAGTGTGTCACGTACTAGTCCGTGGTCACCTCCTGTCTGTGCTGCTGTCACTGGTGTCAATCTCATTCTTGTTGCCTTGTAGGATGAGCTGCTCCTTCTCTCTAGAAGCTGCTAGACTTTTCTTTCTCAAGGAAAGGAGGATCCCAGAGAGCCCCAGTCACCCTGAAAGCACAGTTAAGGCTCTGATGAGGAGAAGAGGAAGGTTCCCAAGCTTGTCACCTGCCTCAGGGATGTGGAGGGAGCACCGAGGCTCCTCAGATCCTCCCCTGTAGGGTTTTGGGCGGCCGGGGCCTTGTCCCCCAACACCGGCACAGGCGGGCAAGCTCTGTAACCTACTCTCACACGGGAGCGGCCCCTGCCCCACCCCCACGCCAGCCAGCCTTCCCCCGATTGTACGTATTTCACGGTGTGTGTACCACCACCCCGTCAGGACTGAGGGGGCTACTGTGCGGGCTGAGGCTGTGGCGACGGCGGCGCTCTGGTAAAACCCTGCTGTGTGGACTGCAGGCTCAGGGCCGCTGCCCACGAGCAGCAGGGCCATCGGCCGTGTCTCTGCAGCCTGGTATTCCAAGTGCAGGGGTAAGGACGGCTGACAGGGCTCACACGGCCACAAAATGTCTCTGGATAGTTGTCATGTATAGTGTCTCGAGTCCATGTGGAGTTGGAAGGGATCCGGGAGAGCAAACACAATCCTATAGAAGCAGAGGGCTTGTACACCTCACTTAGAAACTCACCATGAAGCAGCGGTCACCAGGCCAGGGTGTCCGTGGTGCAAGCAAGCATTTGCAGTCAGCGGGACAGGCGTGCCGTCAGCGGCCGCCGGCCTTTCTCAGCCATTTCTCAGCCAGGGTGCCCAGGCCTCTCGGCGGGGAAAGAAGAGCCTTCGGACGAAGGGAGCTGGGGCAGCCGGGCGTCCGCACACAGACAGAGGGAGCTGAACCCCTGCCTCACGTCCCACAGAACAGCAATCACGATGGCTCGGAGACCTAAATGTAAGAGCTAGCCCTACAAAACTCTTAGAAAAAATACAGGGTAAAGAGTGACGACCTTGGATTTGGCAAGGGAGCCTCAGCTGTGACACCAGAGTGTGAGCAGCAACGGTAAAAGGCGGCCTGGACTCATCGACGTTTGGAAGTGCTTCGAAGGAGGTGGAGAGACGGCCCACGGACCGGGGGGGGGGGGGGACGTCTGCAAGTCGTGTCGGAAGACGTGTCAGAAGTCGTGTCGGAAGACGCGCAGTCCCCACAGTCTGGGAAACACAGCTAGTGGTGAGCGGACCGACGGCTCGAGGAGGGGGCCAGGCTCCGAGTAGACGCTTCGCCCAGGGAGACACACAACGGCCAACAAGCCCAAGAAAAGGTGTGGACACCCTCTGTCACGGGAGCTCCCCGAGAGCCGCCAGGACGGCTGCAGTAAACAGATGGACGATGCGGAGGGGGTCAGGGACACTGCCGTGACCATCGACGTGCAGCCACTTCGGGAAGGAAGCCTGGCCGTTCCTCAGGGAATTAAATGTCGATTCACCATATGACCCAGCAGCTCCACTCCTGCAGGGCTGTGCACCCAGGAGAAACCAACACACATGTCCACAGGAGGACTTACACACAAACGCCACCCACAGCACGGTTCACAATCACCAAAGGCCAGAAATGACCCCGTGTCCGTCAACCGACGGATGATGAACAGGATGTGGTCCATCCACACAACGGAACGTGCTGACCAGAGAAGGAGGGAGTTAGTGTCACGCTGAGACACACGGGAAGCTCGAGAGCGCTGAGCTAGGCGAAAGCAGCCCGTCACGAAGACCGCCAGCAGTGTGATTCCTTCAGACCCAAGTCCAGAACGGGCGGCGTGCAGACGGGAAGCAGACCGGTGGGGGCGAGGGGGCACGGGGGAGACGGCGCACAGGCGTGGGCTTCCCTGCTGAGCTGGGGGAGGTGCTCGGTGCTCTGAGACTGACTGTTGTGATGGGCGCACGCCCACGCCGCACCAAAGAACAGTGGACGGCACGCTTCAATGGGTCCGTCGTGCGGTGTACAAATTACATCTCAGTGAAGCTGTTTTAAAAACAATGTGAACAACAGCATTTTGGATATCTCCTCAGTGTAGGAAAGTGGGAAAAGGAAATATATTTACCTGTTTTCCTATATTTAAAAATAAATGAAACCAATAAAAAGTGTTAACTATGTGAGGGGCTACAAGAGCGAGGAAGTCAAAGGCCCGGAGCCTGGTGTGCATGTCTCCGAAGGCTCCTTCACGCGTCAGAAAGCAAGAGGACCCTGTTCAATGACACCCAAGAAAAGCTATGCCTGACCATGAAAGCAAACTAAACGCCCAGGAACAGCAAGCCCCATAGGCCCCCAGGTGGGGACCTGGCCCTCAACCCAGGCACCTGCCCTGCCTGACCAGGAACCAAACCAGTGACCCTTTGGTTTGCAGTCTGTTGCTCAGCCCACTGAGCCACACTAGCCAGGGCTAACATTTTAAATTAAAAATGAAAACAACATATATCTTGCCAAAGCTTACAGAAAAAAGATACAGTGGACCCTGAAAGGAAAGGCCAGGCCCACCCCTCCCTGGCAGCCACTAAGGGTCCTGCTTCTAACTGGCAGCAGCATGGTAAAGATGCCGCATGGGGCGGGGGCGCGGGGGTGAGGGCCAGGCAGACAGCAGCCCAAGGGCACCAACGCCCCTGTGGGCTCATGCACAGAGGGCCTCCTGGACTCAGGGTGGGGGACTACCTGGGGCCAAGGACTTGGGGAAACACAGGCGGCTTGGGGACTGGTCCTGGAGGACACGTGGGCTGCTGAGGGCAGGCCCCAGCGTCCCGTGGAGAAGGAACTCTGTGCAGAGCCAACGTCATCAGAGATGGGGGGGTGGGGGGCACTGGCCAGGGCAGGGCCGGGAGTCTCCAGAGGCCACCAGCTGCCGCCCACAATCTAAGCGGTGACTTGAGGCTTCTCACCATGGAGGACTCGGCACTGAGGGTCCCAGCAGAACCTCGGCTCAGACCCTGACCCTCAAGGTAGTGGGGTCAGAGGGGGCATCTGACCCACTGAAACGAGACACCCCAGGACTCAGCAGTTTGGGGGACAGCAGGAGGCGGCAACGTGGCGGGGCTGGCAGGCCTTCCCCTGGGGCCCTGGGGACTGACCGCTCACGGCTGGTTTGCAGACGCCTCTGGGAACTGCACAGACAACCCCTGCCAGAATGGAGGCACCTGCGTGCCGGGCGCGGACGCCCACAGCTGTGACTGCAGCCCAGGGTTCAAGGGCAGACACTGCGAGCTTGGTAAGTCGGGGGCTGCCCAGCCCCGTTATGCATGCAGGTTGGGATGAAACTGCTCGGCCGGGGCAGGCTTGCCACGGGGACCGCAAACCCTGAGGTGTCTCAGACAGCTTCCGTGGGCCCAGGCAGGGAGGCTGGCAGGCAGGCTGCCCCCAAATGCAAGGGTGAAGGCTGCTGCCTAGATGAGAGAGGGGCCTGAGGTCAGAAAGCAAGGGGCACAGCAACAGCCGCCCCACAGTGAGAGGTGGGGGAGGGGCTGTTTTGGGCTCGGGGACCAAACGTGGTGGTGGAAGGGGCGGGCTGCAGGCCTCCCTCGGGGGACTTCGGGCGGAGGCCAAAGATGGACGGGCAGTGAGCCCCAAGGGGACCAGCGGCAGGGGCTCCCAAGGGTGTGGGCAGTGGACAGCCAGGGCTTGAGCTCCCGTGAGCCGTGGCCTCTCCTTTGCTCGGCAGCCTGCAAGAAGCTGCCCCAGCCCTGCACTCGGCTGTTCTCAGAGACCAAGTCCCTGCCGGTCTGGGAGGGAGGCGTCTGCCACCACGTGTGAGTCTCCCCTCCCCCTCCCCCTCCCCACACCAGTGGAGTCCCAGCCTGCTGAGTGCCTGCACAGGCTCCCGCTCACCCCACCCTCCCAGACCCCTGAGGGCTACGGGCAGTCACGGAAGGCTTTTGACCACCCCTCCCGCCAGGTGACAGACTAGGAAACCGAGGCAGGAAGGCTGAACAACACAGCTCTTGTCTGAGTCCACACAGCTCAGGGGCAGAGGCACGGGAGGCCCCCTGGCTCCCAGCCACTCGGGCGGCATCAGCCCCCTTCCCTGGATGGCGGGTTCTCACTGCCACGGGTCCCCCCGAAAAGAACCTGCCGCACGTGAGGCCTGGAGTCTCGGTTCCGACGTGAAGCGATGGCACGGCCCTGGGCAACGCCGTCACGCCCGTCTCCCCACCCGTGAGACGGCTCGCCTCTTAGGCCGGTCCAGGCTGACACTCCCACCGGGGGCCCCACTCAGTCTGTCTGGGGGGCACACACACCCAAGCTCCTTCGTGCGCCGGCACATGCCCACGGCCAGAGCAGCCCAGCCCCGCCCTCGGGTGCGTCCCGTCGAGAGGAGGGAGACAGCTGCCCAGAGAGCGCAGTGTGTTAGGCAGTGACCAGGGTGAAGGGCCAGGGGGGCCCGGGTGGGGACGGGCAGGGCCACTGCGGCATTAACAGCGTCAGCGTCAGCCTTGGGGAGAGAGGCCCACTGCACTCGGGGGGGCGGAGGGGGGGCAGGGGGGCGAGGGTCTCAGGGAAGGACACCAAGCCCAAGTGCTGGCTGCCCAGGCAGAGTCGGGAGCGTGCTTGTGAAAGACTTCTTCTGGTCTTTGTTCCGTGTGACCTGGGAGCTATGACATGTTTGGTTACACGCTGTCAGATCCCCCTGGGTGGGACGCAGGAAGCCAAGGTCAGACTTGCTGGGAGCGTGGCCACAAAGCCAGGGGTCACACCGAGCAGATGCAGGTTCCCAGCTGCACGGGGCTGGGACTCTGTGTTCACACCCTCTGACCGTGGGTCCTGGGGAGGGCTGTCTGAAGGCACAGCGGCCACCAGCCGGGCTGGGCAGGGAGAGCCCAGCACGTGGCGGCCTGCGGGGGCCGGAGGGGGGGCTGCCCCAGTCCTTGACCCGGGAGCGACTCCCCTGCCAGCAAGGGTCGGGCCTGCTTTCCACCCAGCTGCTCATCCTGGTTTTCACTGTGGGGATCAGACCACAGTTTAAAGTCACCAGCAATGTGACATTGCTGCTGTTTTCTATCTGTTACCCCTGATCTTCGTCACGTTTTTCCCCTTTCCTGACTGCTTCTGGATTATTCCACAGGATTCTGTTTTACCTCTCCTGGGGGCTCACTGGTCCTACTTCTTTGGCTAACTTTTAGTGGTTCTTGAGATTGGCAACACGCTCGTCACAACGTCCTGGCATCCCTGTACTGAGGGGAAGATGCCCGTGACAGCTGACGTTAACCTTCCCCACGCATGTGCGAAACCACACGCGTCTCGTCTTTCCGCTCAGTGGCATCTGACGTGTGGAGGGCGGAGCCTCTCCAACTCCCCCGCACGTCCACCACCTCCAGCCCACAGCCCTCCCGTGCCGCCCTCCGTGCTCTAAAGCACGTGTGTGACGGTCCCCCAGCACGGGGCGGGGCAGGGAGTGCCCCAGCCGCTTCTGTCCAGAAGGGCTTCACCCCCCTTCCCTCTGAAGGGGCACTTGCTGGCTACGGAGCTCCTGGCTGGCACGCCCGGCTGCCCCTCCGCCCTCTCGAGAGGCCACTCCTCCGTGTCCGGGCCTGCCTCGTTTCAGACCCGACGACCGTGTGCCACGGGCCCCAGGGGCTGCTTCTGGGAACCCCGCCTGTGATGCGCTTCGGTGTGGTTGTGTGTGTCTGTTTGCTCTCTGGAGTGATGAGCCGGTTGTACCTCTGGGTTTTTAGCTTTCATCCAATTTGGAAAGTTTGGACCATTACTCGGTTCCTCCACTTACCCTTCTCCTTCTGGGATCCCGACTCCCCAGGTGTCACACTTAGGCTGTCCCGCGGGCCACTGAGCCCCCTCCCGTCGTCCTCAGCCTCCCCCCACCGCATTCCGGGCAGACCCTGCTGCCAGGCCTTCACGTTCCCTGCCCCATGCTCCTGCGGGGTCTGACCTGCTGTTACCTCGGACTGTTCCTCTCTCGGGCTCCACTTCGCTCCTCGTGGGTGTGTCTCCCTGCAGGTCACTGGCCTGCGGAGCGGGTTTATAACAGACATTCTGAGGGTCTTTCTGCTGCTTCCGTCATTGCTCTCGTTTCTAGACGGTTTTCCGTTCCGTTATTTTTTGCCTGTTTAGGAGGTCTTGATTCTTTGTACTAATTCTTTGAATGTCTTCTAATTTCTTGTCAAATGCTGGATGTTATACACTTTGTTACTGTGTGCTAGAGTTTTATTTTTTGTATTCTGTTCAAGAATGTTAGGGTTTTTTTCCACAAGACAGTTACGTTAAGGGAGTCTGGTCTGACCCTTTTGAACTTGTTGTGGAGCGGCTTTGGCAGCCCCCTCATTCTGGGGTTAACTCCGCCCCCCCGCCCCCCGAGGCAGAGCCCTCCCGGGGCTCCCATGTCTGTGGAAGGCCTCTTCCTGCCCAGGGTCCCTCCACTCCGGCCCGAGGAAGTTTCTCCCCCTCGCCAGCCCCTCTTGCACAGCCCCCTGGGGCTCTTCCCCTGCGTGGCTCCCTCCTCCCCAGTTCTTCGCCCCACGAGCTCCCGCCACCTGTGCCTCCCAACCCCAGCCCGTCTCCAGCTCAGTGCGACCACTGCTCGGGTCCCCGAAGCCCAGTCCCGAGGCGCCTCCGGGCTGGACTCCAGGCAACCACAAGGCTCACCCATTTGCTTCCCCTCCCTTGGGGGCCAGTCTGGCCCCGTCTGTTTTCTAACATCGCACGAGAGCTACTCCGTACGCTCTGTCCAGGTCTCTGGCAGTTGCACTGGGAGGCTACTTCGCGGCCCTGTCACTCCCTGGCAGCCGGCTGTGCTGCCGGAGACCATGACCCTCACGGCTCCCCTAGGCCTAGAGAGCACACGCGCTGGAGCTCCGCCCGTCAGACCCCCCGGGTCTCTCCGGTGTCCGGGAGCTGTGAGAAGAGCCCGAACAGTTCCCCACTCACCACCAGCCCCAGACCCAGGAGACAGAAAGCGAGAGTCGGTCCCACCGCACACGGGAGGGACAGGCCCCGTGCTGGAGACCGCTCCAGCGGCCACCAGGCGGGAGGCGGGGCTTGGGGCCGCCCTCCGGTTCCGCATCCGACGCCTCCTCGCCAAGGTGTCCCCCCTTCTTGGTGGACGCCGTGGACAGCACAGGCGGTCACGGCATCCCAAGGCCCTCGGGCCCAGTGGCCTGCTCAGGGAAGACATGTCTGAAATGCCCCACTTCCCTCTCAATACCGTGCCCCTTCATCAACACCCCTCAAAGCGGACACTCAACGTGGGTGTGCCGTGGTGTGCGTAAATCCCGCCTCGGTGAAGTTTCAAAGCCACGTGACTTTTACGTGGGATATCTCAGCACACCGCCATGCGGTGAAGACTTGTTAAGAAAACACTGGCCTTTCCCTCCCGGCTGCCCGGGACCCTCCAGCCAGGCCGGGCTGCTGGGTGGCGCCTGCCCCGGCGCCCGGTGTCACGCAGCTTTCCTGTGGCAGGTACAAGCGAGTCTACAAGGTGCACCGGGACGTCTGCTTCCGGGAGAGCTGCGAAAGCACCGGCGCCAGGAAAGCCCCACCCAGGTGCGGCCGCGGGCACGAGTGGCCCTGGGGATGGAGCACTGGGGGAGGCCACAGGCCTGGCGCTGAGCCAGGCTGTCTGCCCAAAGGCGCCCCCCTGCACAGCCTGTGCCACTGAGAAACTGCGTGCACACGTGTGTGTGTGAGCACGCGCGGGTGGGAGAAGCTGGGCACGGTGGGCGCTGAGGGGTGACCCTGGTCACACGCGCACCCGGCACCCGGCGCCCGCCCTGGGAAGCAGGAGCGGGGCAGGCGGGCCCCGGCGGGAGACTGCGAGTGCAGCGAGTCCCCGTCTGCGCTGGGCCACTCGCCCCAGGGTCTCCCCCCGCGGCTTCCCTCAAGGCGGCCACCAGGATCCCCACATAGGGTGCCGGGTGCGCCGCATGCCTCCCGAGAGCCGAGGCTGGCCCCCAGGCCCAGTCGTCGCAGACCACCAGCGGCCCCACTCGGGGTCTGTGTCTGTCACTCGGTGTCCAGGGAGAGCCGAGGCACGGGGCACGTCCCTGTCCCCCTGTCGGCAGCTCTGGCCCCATCACGCTGCACGACCCCCCCCAGCCTGCGTTTCCCCACCCGGCGAGGGGCCCCACGGACCGAAGGGATGCCTGCCCCCACCCTGGGACGTGTGAGCAGGCAGCTGGGCGGAGGGAGCCCCAGGGCCACGGGCCCACAGTTCCTGTTCGTAACCCACCTTCTCTGTTTCTTTCAGGAAACAGAGCAATAGCCCAACACTGAAGACAGCCTAAGGTACGTCCCTGGCGGCCAGCAGAGCTGCAGGGAGGTGGGGTGTCCCTTCAGGAAAGCTCAGGGGCCCCTCTGTGAGGAACCCCAGGCCAGCTTCAGAATGCCAGGGGGCTGCGTGAAGAAAGGTTCCCCGGGGCCCCCCGCAGACCACCCGCAGCAGGTGCACCTCCATGTGGAAAGGAGGCTCTGCCGCCAGGGCCCCCAGAAACCCCTTCCGGCGGCAGCACTTAGAGGCGGAGCCCACCGGACCCCTGGTGGGCGGCGGGACTGACGGGTGGGGGCACGGGAACGCTGGGGGCTGGGAGTTCCAGGAGTGCGTCCGGCCCTGCGAGCGGCCACCTGCTGACAGAAAAAGGGGGGCGTGTGGGGCGGGGCCCAGGCCCCCTGACCTCTGGGAGGTCCCACCGGCTGTCCCTGGGAGGCCCTGGGCACTCGGGAACCCTGGGAAGAAGGAAGCCGCCCCTGACTGTCTCACCCAGCAGCTCCCAGACCCTTCTGGAAACTCGACCCCCTCTGACCCCATCTCCCTGTGCACCATCGGCCCGAGTCTCCACAGTCGCCTGCGAGACCGAGACCTCGAGGCCCCGCCACAGCCTGCGCCGGCTCCCCGCGGACCGAGCGCTCCTGCCAACTCGACGTCCCCGGGCAGCCGGACGGCTCACTGCTCGCACTCCCCACGCGCCCGTGCTGCGCGGCACGAGAGGGAGGGGCCGGGCCATGCGCAGCCTCACACGACGGCCACGGTCACGGTGTGGCTGAGGAGCCTTCCTCGGGGGCCTTGGCCGGCAACGGAAGAGCCCTGCAGCTGTGGGCTCCCCCCACCCAGGCGGGACCTCGGGTGGGAAGCCCCCAGAGAGCCGTGGCCTCGGACAGCCGTCTGTCACCCAGGAAGCCACCCAGAGGCATCGCCCTCCCCCCCCACTCCAAGGACTCCTGCCCGCCGAGCACGCACTCTGAGGCCCGCAAGCAGTCAGCACTGGAGTTAAGAACCCATGAACATGGTCTGGTTTAAAATGTTGATATTGCAATGCCACCTGAAAGAATATCGTTTTTAAAAAGCTGCTCAGCAAACCCACTTCTATAAAGACAACCCAAAAACCTTCCACCAATTATGAAACACCAGCCTTTAGAACACTAACGCCTGACACGGCGGAGGGAACCAACAGGCAGGACACAGGACACACAGACACACACCCGAGGCCACCACGTAAGAACTCACCGCCTCGCAGAGTGACCGGGCAGCCAGCGCAGAGAAAGGTCAAGGGCATCACCAAGTGGAGGAGCAGCCTGTGATGCTGTTCAAAGGCCCCTCCCACTGGAGACCCAGCCTGTCCTCGACACACCAGCCCCACCTGCCTTCCGCCTCGGCCAGAGAAACCAGCAGCCACCCTTTCCCAAGGGAAGGTCACCGCCCTCCTCCTGCCCGAGAGCTCAAGGGTTCCAGGTGCTCTCGCTGCACGCCGTCCCCCCACAGGTCTCCAAGGCCCAGGGAGATGAGGTCTGGAACCAGACTGACAAGGAAACCCTGAGTGGTAGGGGCCCGGGTGGAGTCTGTCCCCTCTGCGGCTTCTCTCCTCTGGCCTCCATAAGACAGACGGCCGGGCTGGTCCTCTGGGACGGAGACCTCCAAGCCCCACACTGCCCTTGGCAGCTGAGCTGGAGCCCAGGCCACATCTCCCCAGGGAACGCCTGTGCTGCGAACCAGCAGCCGCCACGGCAGGAGCCCTGGGTGAGCGAGGCCGTCAGCGGAAGCCTCAACAACAGCCAGCACCCAGTTCCAGGTTCCCAGTTCCACACCAGAGGCAGGATCCTCCCTGAGACCCGACAGCCAGCTGTCACTGACCCACTGACCCTCTGCACAGCAGAGGGTGGGGCGGGGAGCAGGCCACCGCCCCTGGGGCCCCTCGCTGGGGGAGGCGAGGGCTCGTGCCCCCCACCGACCAGCCCAGCCAACTGTGAAGGAGGAAGTGTTGGTGCTCAGGCGGAGCCAGACACCCAGCCCACCACGTGTTCTGGGCGGGCCGGGCGGTGAGGACTGCTGGCTTTGTGGACCAGGCGGCCTCTGTGCCCACTCGGCACCCCCCTCAAGCGCAAACACAGCTGCATGCGTGTGCCAGGACTGCTAAGGCCACGCCTCAGTGGAACCTGATTCACAAAACAAGGCCACATCCCCCGGGCCGTGCTCGGCTAACCCCACCCCAGCCGCCACAGCCTTCTGCAGAGAAAGCCGTCTGGATGGCGAGTCACACCGTGGCAGCCAGGACCCTGCCCGGAGTGTCCTGGGAGCGCTTCACAAACTGCGCTTGCAGGCGCCTGGCCGCCCAGGCCTGAAAGACGAAGACACCTTCGGTGGGCAGGGCCAGAGGCTTGGGACCCTCTCAAACCATGACTCAGGCCGCCGGGCAGCCAGCACCCTCCCTCACCTGGCGGCTCTCTGGCGGGCAGACGCATGCCATTGCCACCCACGGTCCAGCACCTTCTGAGCAGCTCTCCCTTCCCCTTGGCACGTGAGCTCACAGCCAAGGTCAGCCCAACCTCCACCTCCGAGGCACCGTGACAGGTGACCCCACTGGAACCGGAGCCCCTGTGCATCCTCACCGATGCTGCCCGAGGCAGCCTTACAGACACCGGAAGGGCTTTCCTCTCCCCTTTGTAAAGACGTTTCTTAAGGAATTAGAGTATATTTTAGACTTCCTGTTTTTATTAGAATTGCGTGTGCATAATATATCTGTGTATTACACAAGTTGTCCTTTTCAGAAAGGAGGATTAGTGACTTTAAGAAGCCTTCTACTGTGCTCCAGCGTGTCCCTAACCTCAGGGTCACCCGAAGGGGATGGCCGAGCCCCGTCTAGGGGCTCCGACCCACGACCACGACCACGGGCTGCTGACTCCTGCTGTGGCACTGGAACCTGTCGCTGTGCACCCCTGTGCGCCACAGCACCACTGCAAAGGGCGAGACCGAGTGGCGTCACTGGAAAAGTGGGTGAAGCTCTCTGCGACCACACGGACCGAGCCCCTCAGCCACGAGGCAAACGCTGACGCGCCCGGATCTGGGCTCAGACGCGCTCGTTCCCGCGAGGCACGGTGACCCGGATCCTGGGCGTGGTGCCGCGCGGTCCTACGGTTCACCCGCTTCGACGTTGTGCAAATTAAGCATCTCGAGAAAAGACTTCCTGGCATTGCGGGAAACCACAGATCACCCTGGCAACAGTCCAAGGGAGCTTTCACAAGTCTCCTTCGTCAAACGCCTTCCTCGAAAATACTCACCGTCCACCCAAGGAAACCAGCAACCGTGGGTCAGAAAACCATCGGGCATACACGTTTATTTCTGCCACAACGACGGGGTGACTGGGAGCTTCCGAGTCAGCCACCTGCGGACCAGGCTGGTGACCGGACCATCCAGTCAGGCATCGGTTTAGGGTCCTGCTCGGTCCCGTGCCGGTCACACGGGTGCCACAGAACGGACGGTGAGAGCACTGGCACACGGGGAGACGTCTTCCTTTTCCGTGGTTTTTGGCCGTGGCCAAGAAAGAGAAAGGCAAAGTGTCTCCTTTCCGCACGGGGCATGGCTGTCACAGAGGGAATGGAGCCACTCTGCCCTCAGGAGCCCAGTGGGCAAGGGCCACCCTGTGTCACCGACCTCCAGCACCTTTCCTTGGCTGGACCACCTCCCACTGGCTGACAGAGGCCACAATGTCTAGCTCACAGGGGCAGAGGTCCCCTGAGCTATTTGTGTTCTGCAAACAATACCTTCCTTTTTGCAGTTGAATGGGGAACCGGAGCCCTGGAACGCATAAGCACGTGCCTCAGTTCAGCGCTGAACCCCCCGGAAAACGGGGCTCAGACCTGCTGACTGTGTCCCGGTGCACGGGGAAAGGAACGCTGGGCAGCGCCAGCCCAAGGAAGGGTGCCCAGAACGCCCACCAGCCTGGTCAGCACCAACCCTCCCCTGTCATGGAGCTCATGCCATCAGGGCCGGGCCTTTGACCTCAAGGCCTCAAGTCGCTGCTCAGACTCACAGGGCTCCTGAGGGCACTTCTCCCTCTCCGGTGTCACGGAGAGCTCCCGGACTGCCACCCTGACCAGACCCCGGACCTGCCTGGCCCAGCCACATTCAGATGCTCCTCTCCTCTGGCATCAGATGCCCCCACAAAAGGATGGGGCTGCCTGGCTGGGTCGGCTCCACGGCCCCTTCGGTTCCTGCGAGCCCCGAGCCAGCACTCCTAGCCGCCAGAGACGCCAGGCCCCGGTGTGGCCCACTGGCTAAGTGGGCGCGAACGCCAGGCTCCTGAGGCCGGGGGCAGGCCCGCCCCTCGGAGAGGGGCGCCCAGTGTCGCGCTGGCAGCAGCAGCTTTGCCACATGAAGCCGACGATCACGGACCCACGCCCCTGCTCCGCTGTACACTGAATGCTATTGGGAAGCAGCACTTCTGGATTCAATACACGAGTCTCTTTGGGAAAGCTTGCTACTTGTTTTCATAAAATAAAGTGCTGTGATGTGCCAAAACCTCGCTGTCTTCTCTTAATTGTACCTTTAGCACTAGAAGGACACAGACAAGGACTCCAGAAGCACACCCTGTCAGGGGATGATTCCCGACAGCTACCGCCGAGAAAATAAAACCCAATTTTGATGCACCGAGTTCCCGATTTTAACAGCTGGGAGCCAGTCTTTTATTCACAATGCAGCAGGGCCCTCCGACCTCCTTTTCAGTGACCTACAGTAATTTCTCATCAAAAGACCAGTTTTGGGATGAGAAATGGCCTGAGAAGATCCAAGGGAAGGTCCCAAGGGCTCTGGGAGAAGTAGAACGTCCTCAGGTGTCCCCAGGCCTCTGTCACAGCTCCTCCTCCTCCTCCCAGTCCTCGTCCTCGTCACTGGGGCTTTCGTCACCAGGCACGGGGCTCTCAGCCTCCGCCTCCTCCTCCTCCTCCCGAGCCAAGAGCTTCTTAAACACTTCAAACTCCTCGGCAGAAGAACAGGCCGTCCTGGCCAGAAACTCAGCTTCCGAAACTCTGAGAATGTCCTTGAGCAGAGGGTTAGGGACCTGCGTCTGCCCCTTCTTGTCCGGGGTCTGGTACCGTCCCAGGCGCTCCAGGAAGGTGTGCCTCTGCCTAGTCTTGGTGATGGGGTACTGCAGGAAGTCGGTCCTCACCACGTCCACGTGCTTCACCCCCATCCTGAAGTAGGCATACTGCAGACACAGGCAGGTCAGGGTCTACCAGGCCTGGCCCTCGGAGGCCACAGCCAACTCACCTGTGCACAGCATTCAGGCGGACGGCCTAAATGGCAGTGCAGAGCACCCTCGGACCCGTCTACATGACAGCCGACAATTTTCAAAGCATTTTTAAATTCATATTGAGAAAAATGCAACAGGAAATAAAGGGCAGGAGGGAGAGATTGAGTTCTATTTTTCCTTCAGACAGGGGAGGAAAATGACAAGTAAGAAAAGCCCAGGCCCGAAAGTCAGAAAACATTTAGGGATTAGGACAGCTGGCACAGCCACGTTTCTGAGATCAACATGCAGCCGAGCCTCCAGCACCAGGAAGGCTTTAGCTATTTTCACACTGTCTCCTTCAAACAGAGGCACCGGGACTCTGAGGCCTTGGCAGGGCCGTTCGCCACTGACGACAGGAGAGCCACAGACTCGGCGTCACCAGATCCTTACCCACAGAGCTGACCCTGGGCACCCCAGAGCCTGTGGCCACCCCCAGTCACTGCCTGCCCGTCATACCTGGAACTTGTACTCCAGCTCACCGGGGTCCGCCCGGAGAACGTGGGGACACCTGTGCAAGATCTCGGTCACTTGCTGCGCGGTGAACAGGCACTTCTCCCTGAGAACCCGCACGACGCCGTCCAGGTCCCGGTGGCGCATGGTGAGAACCTCGGGGCAGCAGTGAAGCACCTTCTTCAGCTTCCCTGCGGCCACAGAGAGGGCACGCTCGTCACCCAAGGGCGTTCCCAAACCCGGGGGGCTAGCCACACCCAGCTCCAGCCAGCACTTTCAAGTCCAAGGAGGACGCCCCGCCCCCTGTGGGTGCCAGCCCCCAGTGTCTCCCCAACTCACAGAGTTGTTACTCTGTGAATTGCTGCCGTGAAAGTGGGGGACCAGAATGGCCCATCGCCCCACTACACCCTCACTCCTCGGACTCGCCAACCCCCGCCACCTCCACCGCGTTCCGGCCTCCCCCGGCCTCCCCGCTGAAAGGCAGCTACCCTATGCTCCAGGGTTCCCCCTCCTGCCCGTCTCACCGAGGAAAGAATTCCCCGGGGGTTTACTGGGAAAGTCAGACAGTAAGATGAGAGACAGTGTCCCCCACGTTGGAGCTTCGGGCTGAGGTTTCCTTCCATAACAAAAGTCACAGGTGCCTGAACCCGTGAGGAGGGTTCCATGGCAACACCTCACAGAGTCACAACAGCAATGCGAGACCACAAACACCGACATCCCGGTTAGTGGGAAAACCGTCTGCTCTGCCCACACTGGGGCACTCTGCGTGAAAGGGGCCCTATCAGCTGTGCTAGAATTAACTGGCTAAGCCAAGACGACCTGGGTGATCGGGGGCACGCAGGCCCCCCACAGACAGCTGAGGAGAGTTACACCTGGAAACCTGAAACCACGTCCTTACACAGCTAGTTACAATCGGCCTAACAGCTGAGCTGGTCACCGCCTTGCTGAAAAGCTCAGGAGTGAATTTCAGGAGTTTAGACTTCACAGCTCAAGGCCCCGCGGAGCCTGCTGATCCACAACCACGGCACACCAGGCAGAGCTCAGCCTGGGCTGCAACAGGCGCCTGTTCCGGGAACTCGCAGGCCTGCCTCTCTCTCCTCTCCTGGAGGCGGCCAGCCGAGCACCCCTGAAACAGCGGATCCACAAACCTCGTCCCCCCAACAACAGCTCACCAGGACCAGTCAAGAACGAAACAACAGAACAGTGCAGCTCCCGTGGGCAAAGTGGAGGCCCTCGTGGGCCCCCAGCCCCCTCTCCAGAGCCCATAAACAAATCCGGTGAACTTCCAGGGTCCCTGCAGGCGAGAATCCTGGTGGGGGGGGGGGGGTGTCTGGACGGCAGGGCCACTCCACCAGCTTCCCAGGGTGGAGTCGCCGTGACAAGGGGCTCTGCGAGTCTCCGCTTCACGTCACACAGACACGGCACGGGGAACACGTCAAATCATTTAAACACCAGAGGTCACACAGACACACGTGTATCGACAGCACGGACGGACACCCACCTGCTGAGCGCCCACCACGTGCGCACCCCAGTCCCGGTGGCTCGAGTCCCCACCGAGACAACCCAGGCAGGAGTCCCTGTCCGCGGCCCCATCCCCCGCCCCTCCTGCAGTGCAGCTCGCTCCCCTGCCTCAGCCCGAACGCACTCCCACACCCCCTGGCAGACCAACCCTCGCCCAGGCCCTCCGTCCCCAAGCTCAGACCGGGCGCTCCCCACACAGGCCACGCGTGTACCTTCTCCGAGCCCCAGCTTCCGCAGGTGAGCGGCACGCTTCTTCACGTGCACCACCGGCAGCCTCAGTAACTGGGGACTCTTCCTCAAGGCCTCGTACGCAGGCTCTGGATTCACACCCAAGAGTATTAACTCTGAAACGATGTCCAGCAGCTGTCGAGGGTGGGTCCCGGGCTGTATGCTGAGCAGTTCCTGAGCGTGGACGCCGCTGAAACCCATGTCCAGGAGGGAGCTGAAGGCCTCCTCTTGCTCCACGGACGCTCCGCCCACAGGGGCCCTCTGCTTCTCGGGGGGGCACCACGTGAGGCTCGTCTTGCACTCCGGTTCCTGCACGTGCTTTCCGGATTCCACACGGGGAAGCCCCCCAAGGCCCCCTCCACTGGAGGCTGTGGCCAGTTTACACAACAAGAGGGCCGGTGCCCTTCTCCGCTCCCCAAGACGAGGAGTCTGCGCAGCGACGCACGCCCAGGGGAGGGGGACCAGGCGGTGCCACTCCAAGACCTGTGGGACGCAGCACAAAAGGCAGTTGCTTCCTCCCCACCCCGCTGCTGGGCGGGCGGGCACCGCAGGGTTTGTGAGCAGGGTCACGCACGCGCAGTCTTCAGAAGAATCTGCAAAGTCGGCTCAGTGGGCGGAGCGCCGGCCTGCAAACCACAGGGTGGCCGGTGCAATTCCCAGTGGGGGCCCAGGCCTGGGTTGTGGGTCAGGCCCCCAGTAGGGGGCGCACAAGAGGCAACCGCACACTGATGTTTCCCTCCCTCTCTTTCTCCCTCCCTTTCCCTCTCTCTAAATATAAAACTTTAAAATATAAATAAATAAATAAATAAATAAATAAGACATCTCCAAAATCCTATCGGAACACGCAGAGAACAGGGCACTGCAAGCGCACTTTAGCTTTCCCGGTGGCAGCCGAGGGGACGGGGAGAACTATTTCAAGGCCACCGGGTCCAGCGCTCCGTGAGCCCGGCGGGGGTGCGGGGCCGGGCGGGGCCGTTCCTCCACCCGCCGGGGTTCGCTGCCCGGGGGCAACTCGCAGCAGATTAACTTCGGGGCGGAGAGGGGCGGAGGAGAAAGGGCTCCCGCAGGGAGCACCGGGCTTCCCGGGAGCAAAGCGCGTGGGGACGTCGGTCACGAGGTTTAGCTCGCGCAGACGCGAGGGGTCTTCCCCGCCGTCCCGGCCGCAGCCTCGCGGGAGGGAGGACCCGGGCCGTCTCGCCCCCAGGGGTTCCCGCTGTCAGTGGTGAGAGAGACTCCGACGGAGAAACGTCTCCAGGCTGCAGTGACTTCCATGCCCCCTGTGGGTGCCGGCTCGGCCCCACTCGTGAAACCGGCTCCCCGCGCCGGTGCCCGGGAGCCCGCGTGCCCGCGTCCACACCCACCCCACGAAGCACCCTCCTGGGTCCGAGGAGCCTCTGGGAAAACTGCACGCAGCTTCCCCGTGGGCTTCGAGAAGCCTCAGCGGCTGCTCCCGCGCGCAGCGCGCCGCCGCCGCCGCCCTTCCCGCCGGGCCCCGCGCTCGCCGCCGGCCACTGCCGCGACCCCCCTCGCCCTCACCTGCCGGCCGAGCGCCGCCATGGCGCGAAGACGGCGCAGCGACTCCGGCGCCGGAAGCAGAGCCCCTCCGTTCCTTCACTTCCGCCCTCCCGGGTCCGCCGCCCCCGCCTTCCCCCGCGCACCTGCGAGCGTGCGGCAAGCGCGTTCCGCCGCGGCGCTGGTCAGGCCGTGTGCCCCCGGGGCCGCGAGAGCGCGGGCCTCCGCGGGGTTCCCGCCGTCTCCGCAGACTCTGCCTCCCAAACCCCGGGGATCTCTCCGCGGGTCCCGACCGGTCACGTGCTGCGGCGCAGGCGCCTTGCGGGGAAGAGCCTCCCGAGGGCGTCGTACGTTGGGGGACGAGGCGTCCCGCGCGAGCGTGCAGCCCGCGTGAAGATGCTAGGGGTTGCCCCTCCGCGAAAGCCCGCGCCCAGCCTGAAGGCCGAGCACCTGCGCGCTGCAGACGGCGCGCTCCGGAGGGTCACCTTGCCCGGGAGCCCCGCGTCCGTTTCCCTGCAGAAACGCGGCCCTCGCCGCTGGGTCTGACTTCCTGTCGGGGTGAAAGCCCGTGACGTTTCAGCCGGATGTGGTTTTACACAAAACACGTGCACGGCCGAGAGCCCGCGAAGGAGGGGTCCGTGGCCCCGCGACGAAGCCCGCGGCCCTTTGTGCACCACGTCGGTTAGACGGACGCCTCCACCGATGAAGGGGCGGGAGAAGGCAGGCGGGGGCGGGGGCGGAGAAGTGTTGGCCCTGCGACAGCTGGTGCATCCCGGGCGTTCTCTCTGGATAATCGTCGAGTAGGCCCCTGGGCGTAAGTTACTGCGCACACTCGGCAGCCTCCCGGCCTCTGCTGGTTTTACCCTGTTGTGAGCTGACAACCTATGCTTGTCTCTTCCTGCGACCTCCGGGCCGCTGTCACCAACTCAGGACGTCGCAGGATGTTCTTGTCGCGTATTCGTAACAGATTCATCTCTAGGCCTGTGACCATTCAGGCGTCAGGCCTACACCTCTTCCCAAAACGGGTGGTTGTGAAAGCGGATGAAATGGTGAGTTCTTGGCGGCCTAAATCCTGCCACCCGTGAGACCCAAACCTTAATTTACAAGCATTTCTTGTTTCACCTACTTGTTCCTGATCTGAGAAAAGGGACCTGATTCTCACGGGTACAACTTAAGAGTTCCTGCCCTGTGCCAGACACTGGGCTGGGTGCTGAGACAGATCCTTTTGGACAAGGATTTTACCAAAGCAAAGGAAGGTTATAATCTGTGTGGAACCGAAGAATTGGTTGTTGTTCATCTTTCTTTTTAAAGCACTCATCTGCCAGCACCTCAAAATAAATGAATGCTTTTACACCCAAAGCCTGAGAAAACCCAGGAGCCACCCCCACACCCTGGAAAGAACCAAGGAACCTGAGCAGTTCTCCAGCCCCTGAACTAAAGGGGCAGCTGGGGTGCAGCAACCGCTCTGAAGGTCGACAGCACCTCAGCTTGTTGCAGAAACCTTGCTCTGGACTCCTTGGAACACGGACAGGGCAGTGTGTCAGCCTCAGACTCAGGGCCGCTCTGCCAGGATTCTTTCTGCGAACAACACTCCCAAAGTAGCAAACCTCCTGCTGCCACCGAGCCAGCTCAGCTCTAACCATTCTTTCTTCCAAGGAAGGAAGGGTTACTGGAGAGAGAGGGCTTTGCAGTGTCAGCCCGTTGCACACCTGTCTGGAAAAAACACTCTGTAACTTCTTTTGGAAGTTGGAAACGTCATAAACGCTACAAGGGTGAACTGGTTGGTCCTCTCTACAGGCTTTAAAAAACACCCTCCTGAAAACACGGCCTCTATGGCCCGTGCTGGGGGAGGGGACCCACTTGGTGTCTTGTGATGGCTGCCAGCTCAGCAGCACTTTCTGAAAGGGAGTAGTTGAAAATCAAGCTAATTGTTTTCTGCGAGTCCTAAAATAGGAACACAGCTGACTGCTTCCTAAATGAACACTGGAGGCTGAGCACAGGCCCTTCCTGCAGGCAGCCTGGCCCCCGGCGTCCCCCCGGGGGGCTCTGGGCAAGAGGAGCCTTGGAACCTGCAGAGAATGTTACGTGGGGGAAAAGGTGTGTGTGTGGGGGGGGGTTGTAGTTTTTGTTTTTCTTTTTATTTCAGTGGGGGGAATGAAAGGTTTTCCTCTTACCCCTAACTGCACCCTCCCCTCCAACAGATACAAAATAGAGGCTGAATTCCACGTGCTGGAGCTAGCCGACTGGCTCAGAGGGGCCCCGGGACCTGGGCAGGGGTGGGACAGGGACGCCCAGGGCCGGATGCCCCCAAATCAGTGAAGAGGGGAGACCTGCTGGGGGCACTGTGGGAGGACGGCCCTGCACGTCACCAGAGCCTGGACAGACGGCGGGTCGACCCCAAGAGGCTGCGCGTGGGCAGAAAGGAGGAGCCTGAGAACACACACTCCGGCCTCCTTGGGCTGAGCCCCCTGTGGAGCTCCCCACCCTGGAGGGGCCCCCAGACTGCCTGAGACTGAGTCTCTCTCCAGTGCTCCCCACACCGGCGCTGCGGAAGAATTCACACAGTCCAAGGCAAGGTAACTGATTGCTATCAAAAGTGCTTTAATTTGGAAAATGTTCAAGGAAATAAATTAACGAAATACCCTGGTCGTGACTTCTACAAACTTTACCTATCAGAGCAAACATACACCGGGCCAGAGAAAACAAAACATGTGCGTATATACAGAGGAAAGAATTTAAAAATGCTTCTAAGCTTCTCAGAAGTTCACAGACTCAAAGTTCGTTTGAACACAACGTTTTTCCTGGGTTATGAGAACGTGAACTCCACGACTGGCTGCTGTGTAACCCTAAAATGACACAGCATCACCCGCTTTTGTTCTGGCCTTTATCAGACTCGTGTACACGAGTTTTTAGGGGAACTGGGCCCAGTCTTGAGAACTACTTTCCCTGAGTGGACGGCCCGTTAGGGGGTGCCCCGGGGCTCGAGGCCTCACGCTCCGGATGCTGAGCAGCTTCGCTGGGGCTCCTGCTCTCCACCTCCAGGCTCTCAAAGGACAGAACTCCGCTTTCTGGAGAAACAAGACGACACTGTATCACATGCTAACAACACACAACTCTCAAATACTGGGGTTCTCTCTAAAGGATTCCTAGGAGCAAAGGACATTAGGGGGACCTTTTGGAACCCAAATGTCCACGCCCTAGGGCTCCCAGGCGCCAAGGTGCTGTAGGGCTGCCGTGCCCAGAGCCACCAGTGGGCCCCGCCTGCCCTGAGCAGTGGTGCCCAACACGGCTGCTGCCTGGCTGTGGGGCCGGCAGCCTCAACTGCAGAGCCGGAGGGCCCCAGAGCACTGGGCTTACGGTCGGGCCTCAGCTTCCCCTTCAGCCCGCTCAGACCATCGCCAGCTGCATTGCTCAGAGCTCCAGCCCCCGGCCCCACTGTAGGTGCCACCTTGTGAGAGGCTCCCATGGGCCCTCGCCCACCTCAAGGCCCACAGCCAGCCCCGGCCCCAGTGTGCTCAGGGGCCTCGGAACCAGGGTCCAGCCCCATCTGTCTCACAGCTGGAAACCCAGGACAGTGTACGGAGTGGGGGGGGGGGGCTCCCTCCTCCCTGGCCCTGAAGGCAGCCCAGGGAACCCGCCCCCTTCCTGGTTCACAGGCCACGCCTCTCACCTGGCTGGTGGATCCCACACACCTCCTCCCAGGTATAGTCAGCAAGGTTCACAGGCTGTGTCACCCAGGGGTCTGTCACCAGCTTCTCCAAGGTGACCCGCTGCTCAGGGACAGGCTGCAGCAGCCCAGCAATGAGCTTCATGAGATCTGGGGACATAAAATCTCACCCTAGGCATGGGGCCAGGGGACCATCTGCTGTCCGGGCTGGGGTCAAGTACAGGGCACCTGAAAACCCCAGGTCCTGTCTGCCCCCGTGACCGCTCTGACTGGGTAGCAGGTGGACCTGGAACCCCCACTTTAACCAGCAGCCAGGGCTTTGGGGGCACAGGGCCTCCCGCTGCGCTTTGAGAAAGGCCACACGAGCTGTGTCCCCACCTGAGACAGGAGCGGGGTGTTCGAGACCCTGCCCTGTCACACAGTGTGTGGAGGCCCCTACCCAGGGCCTGTGCCTGGGGGCTGCGGCTGTGCGGAGCCAGGAGGGACGGGGTGCGTGTGGCAGAGGGGAGGGAGGCGGCCAGCAGGGTCCTAGAGCCCAGAAGCCCCACAGTCCTCCCGGGCAGCCGTGGGGCGACCCCAGCCCCTCAGGTGCAGGTGCACAGCTCTGGCCCCGTGGGGTCAGGGGCAGGGCCTCTGATGAGAGGTGACAGGGTGCTTAGATGAGGCCCGGTGGGGGGGGGGCGCCCGGGATGGGACTTGGCCCTCCGGAGAAGGGAGGCCGGAAAGCTTGCTCCGCCCGTCCGCCACGTGAGGACACACAGGACAGGCCGCACAGGCCGTGGACAGGAAGAGGCTCTGACCAGGCGCTGACCCCGCGGCGCCTGAACCGCAGACACCCAGCCTCCAGGGCAGGAGGCAAATGGCTGTGGTCTGAGCCCCTCGTCTGCAGTGGGTGTCCAGCCGCCTGAGCTGACGGGGACACACGCTTGCGGCCCAGACACGGCACCGAGGCACAGGCCTCATGCACGGATGCTCACTCTCTTGGTCCTCGCACCAGTAAGCGACGGCTTGGGAACCGCAGAGCGTCAAGGGGAGGGGACCCCGGGGCCCTGCGGGCGGCCGCAGCTCGGGCAGCCCTCCCCGGCCGGCGAGCCCACGCCCGCCTCCCCGCCCCGGCCCTTGCTGCTGCTGCAGCAGCAACCTGAGCTCGCACTGCTGGCCCGCGGGGAGCCTGCACGGGACACACCCAGGCCCCCTGCCACAGGGTCGGGTCCCTCCCTCCTCGGCCCCCCACCCCCACTGACGGTCACTGCCGCGGCCAGGCCCGCGAGCCCTAAGGTCCCCCAGAAGACCGCCCGCCCCTGCGGCCCGGAGCGGGGGCCCGCAGCAGCAGAGCTGTCTCCACATCTTCAAGTCCGATTCCGCTCGTCCTGCTGCGAGACCCGAAGCTCGAGGGGGTGGGACGGCAGAGGGCACGGCCACCTGCTCCCACAGAGACCGAGGGGGGCGGGGGGGCTGGCCGCGGCCCTCTCACCTTCCGACACCAGGTACGGGGGGCTGAGCGCGGCCTCCAGGGTCTCCTCCACCTCGCAGAAGGGGTTCTCCTCGAAGACGAGCGTGTACAGCGTGACCCCCAGCGACCACATCTCCAGCTCCGGCCCCTGGTAGCTGCGGCAGAAGGGGCTCAGTCAGGGCACGCGAGCCCGAGGGCTAGACAATGCACACGGCACGAGGGAGCGGGGACAGCGTCCCCCGGGGCGGGGGCTTCCTGGAGGCGGCTCCAGCACAGGGCGCCCCCCAGAAACACTCAGGGAGAGATCGGTGCAGGTGGGAACCCTTAAGGGCAGGTGAGACGACCTCTTCGGGGGCCGGGGAGGAGGTGAGCCAGAAGGTGCAGGGGAGGAGCCCGTCAGAAACACCCCCCGCCCAGCCACCACGCTCTGGAAACCAGGAGGCACGGCCACCAGGCCCTCACACGGTTCAGCCCCGATCCTCACGACAGCAACATAACCACCACGGTTCTCATGGACAAGAGGGGAGGCTGGAGCCGCTGCCCACGGGGGTTCTGGAGCCGGGCTGCCTGCCCCGCACAGGCCCTGTGCTGCCCGAGACAGTGGGCCACCGGGGTCTGCAGCTCAGGGGTGTAATCTGGCCCAGGGTGTGGGCACGGGGAGCGTGTCATCAGCCCGCAAGTCAGACGAGGCAGCTGAGAGAAGCTGGCGAGGGAGCAACAGGCGCAGGACAGAGCCTCCTGCCATCAGGGGCACCCCGGGGAGTCCAGGGAGTCCAGGAGGCAGGAAACTGGGGGGCGGGGTGACAGGAGGGGCCTGGAGCGTGCAGGCCACAGAGCAGCAGCAGCCGGGCCTCTGTGGCCGAGCGCGGAGGGTCGTGGGGGCCGACCTCAGGGAACTGTGCGGGCAAGGGCTGTGGGAGCTACTGCGGGACCGTCAGGGTCGACTGTTTCTGCTTTTGCGTCGTTTCGGTTTCGCAGAAACAGATTCCAAGAGTTTCAAAGGCCAAAGAGCAGAATTCGGCAGAGCAGAACAGGGCCCAAGAGTCCGCGTGCGGGCGTGAGGCCTCTGCCGCGGCCCCTCCTCCCGGCTGCGCATCCGTGAAGGTCACTCCTAAAAGGGAGCGGCAGGGGAGGGGCCCAGGGCCGCAGCCCGCCCGAGCCCCGGAGCGGACGGACAGACATGAACATGAACGTGAACGTGAGGGAGGGAGCAATGCCCCTGAGGAGGGGCCTGGAGCCTGAGCTCAGAACCCTTCGGCCCGCTGTCCGCGGAGAGCCCCCCGTGTTTCACGGCAACCAGTCACTACTCCTGCCGTAAGAATGAGCACGACCAATAGGCTTATCTGGAGAGCCCCGCCCTTCGGGCTCCTCCGTCTTTTCCTTCACGTCCAACTGCAGAAAACCACAGACGTAAACCCAGGTCGAGAAGACAACGCGGGGAAGGGCCCGTGCCCACCGCCCAGCTTCCCTCGCCCGCTCACTTTCCAAACGCCGCCCTGCGCCCCTCAGCGCCCGCGCCCCCCCAGGGACGTGCAGACTGAGCCCCCTCCCCCGCCCGCGGCGCCCCGACACCTACGGGTTCCCCATGAGGACCTCGGGCGCGCAGTACTCGATGGTCCCGCAGAAGGTGTAGAACAGCCTGCCCCGCTCCAGGTAGGCGGCGGAGCCGAAGTCGATGAGCTTCACGGTGAAGTCCTCGGCGATGACGACGTTCTCGTCCTTGATGTCCCGGTGCAGGATGCCCTTGGAGCGCAGGTAGCCCACCGCCGCCACCAGCTGCAACCGGGGCCACGGGCTTTTAGGAAGCAGTTCGGGCCAAGCGCGCATTCACGAGCGAGGGTGACAGGCACAGACGGACGGACAGAGACAAAGGACAGACCCGCGCTCTGACGTGTCCTGAGACAGTGGCGGGGACCACGGCCGGATGCCACGGACATGACCCGACCGGCCCGGGGGCCACGCACTTCCAGGCGGCGAGCTGGCCCGTCCCACCGAGGAGCTGGCAGTGTGAATGGGGGGGGGGGCTCTCGAAACAGCGTGACCACCGTTACTTGTTGTGAAGACACAGCACCAGACACGCCCCTTCGTGTTTCTAGGCACTGAGACGGCATTGACCTGGGCTCCCTGCCTGCCCCTGGGGCCAAGGCCCCCCAGCTGCCCCACGCCCCCTCCCGCCAGCACACGGCCCCCACAGCCCCTCTGTCTCGGAGCCGCCCACAGAACCTTCTCGGGCAGCAGGCGCCCGCCCCACCCCCCACGCCCGCGATCGCGGGGCTGGGACGCAGACCACAGGCGGGAGCCACGGACCCACGCGGAGGCACTGCAGTGAGTGGGGGGCGGGTGCCGATGGGCAGGGCCGCAGAGAAAGCCCGAGTCCGGCCGTGGGGGCAGCGGAGCTCGGCCGCGGCTCGGGGGCAGAGGGGGGCCCAGAAGCACCGTCCGCAGCCCCTCCACCAGGGCCCTCGCAGCTTCCCACGGAGCAGCAGTGGCCGCTCGCCTATCCCCCCCGACCCCCGAGTGCGGGGCTCCCGGCCACACAGGCTTGGAGCAACTCCACCAGAAGCGGCTCCATCCCCGGAAGGCCAGGGCGTCGGCATGCGCTCCACGAGGGTGCGGCCACCGCAGCAACCCCTCCCCCCCCCCCCCTGGCCCCGAGCCTGGACCTGGAGCGGCCCACACTGCCCACCCGGGCAGGGAGGCCCCCAAGGGCCGCCCGCGGGCTGAAGCAGACCGGGGTTCCGGCTGCACCGGTGGGTCGGACACCGGCTGGGCCCCCGGCACAGGGCCTCGCGGCTGCCACCAGGCACGAGCCTCAAACCAACACCTTTGACCCAGAAGCAGCAGCTCGAAGCAGGCTGGCTGGGCCCGAGGAGTCAGCTTACACTGAGGAGATGTGCACGTATGCACATGCGTGCACACACACCCCGTGTTTACATGCAGACACGCCGGCACACCACATGCACCTGCACATGCACACGCACACACATGCACAAACACATGGGCACACGCTGGTGCACAGAGCAGGGCCTAGTCGAGGAACAGACCACACGTCACCAGAGCACAGGGAGTTCCGTCAGGTTCGTCAGCAGCAAAGGCCGAGGGCACCGGCTGGCCGCAGCCCCAGGGCCCCCAGCTGCCGGGGAGCTGGTCACAGCCCCAGCCCCACCCTGCCCCCGCCCAGCAGGCGGCACGCTGACGGCAGGCCGTGTGAGTACGTGTTACGTGCGGTAACTCGGCTCCGTGACGCTGCAGGTCCCTTTCCCGTGCTGCAGGGCGTCGACCCCGAAAGTCACCGGAGTTGGCAGCCCCAGAGCTGCCAGCAGACCAGGAGCCCACACCTCCCTCCTCCCCAGCCGCCCCAGGGTGGCGGCCTCCCCCCCCTTCCCACCCTCCCGCCCTTGACTCCAGCCGTGCAACTCCCTTCTCGGGAACGGGGGCCAGATGCAGCCCAGAGAGAGGGAACCTCGCGTGAACCCCGACCTCATGTGAACCCCGACCTCCGAAGCCCCCAGGACCGAGCACCCCAGCCCCCCTCCCCCCTCGCCCGGCCCCACGTCACCTGCCGGAAGATGTAGCTGGCCAGAGGCTCGTCCAGGCTGGGGTGGCGGTCGATGAAGGCGAAGAGGTCCAGGCCGGAGCCGTGCTTCTCCATCACCAGCTGGAAGAAGCCCTGGTTCTCGAACACGTCCAGGACCTGGGGCGGCAGAGGGGGTCCCGCCCTTCAGGCGCCGTCCGACCACACACGGCGCAGGGTGCCCCCTGGGGCCCGGGCCGCACCTTGATGATGTTGGGGTGCCGCACCCGGGACAGGATGGCGATCTCCAAGGGGACCTTCCCCAGGTCGGCGTCCCTGACCCAGCCCTCCTCCAGGACCTTCTCCTTCTGGATGAACTTCACCACCACCTGCGGGGGAGGGGCGGGGAGCGGCGGCTCGCTCAGGGGTCCCGCCGGCACCCACGGGGCCACCGCGTGTGCCCAGAACCCGCCTCCCTGAGCCCCAGCCGACGGCCCTGCGTCCTGGCGAGAACGGGGAACAGCAGCTGTCACCCCCACGGACGGGGACGGGCCGGGGCTCAGCGAGGCCGCCGAGCACGAGCACGGGGTGGACGCGGGAGCTGGACGCGGGAGCTGGATGCGGGGCAGAGGAGACAGGCCTGCCCGTCGCTGGGCGGCGGCGGCTGCAGTGAGCACCTGGACGCGGCTGTGGGAGCCACCGGGCGAGCGGTGACCGGAGGCCCACCTGCAGCAGGAGGCTGGGGGGCAGTGACAGGCCCGGGCCCCGGGGCGCACCCCCGGCAGGGCAGGGGCGCGGTCTGAGTGGCACCCGCGGCTGCGGCGGCAGCACGGAGCCCAGGGTGGGGGCGAGAGGGACCGCGAGGAGCGTCCGCAGGTGCAGACGCAGGAGCGTCTGTGCGGGCCCCGCAGAGAAGCGGAGGAGGCAAGCAGGTGAGGTGGCCGCCGTCGGGGACAGGGGACCGTGGGGGGGGGGCCCAACCGCAGGTGTGAGCATTCGGGGAAGGAAGGGGAGCAAGCGGCTCGCACAGCCGGGGGCGCCCCAGCCACAGAGGGCGCGGCCGGGGGCTCCCCACGCGCAGACGCCGCAGGCTCGGCACCTGACACGGTGAGAAAACTCCGGTACCAGTGTCAATGGCAGAAATCCCCAGTAAAATTATTAGCAGCCCGGCCCGGGCCAGTGGCACCGTGGACTGAGTGCCGGCCTGCAAACGGAAAGGTCACAGGTTCGATCCCCAGTCAGGGCACATGCTGGGTTGCGGGCCAGGTCCCCGGTTGGGGGCACACGAGAGGCAGCCACACACTCATGTCTCTCTCCCTCTCCTTCTCCCTCCCTTCCCCTCTCTCTAAACCAATCAACCAATCAATCAATCAATCTTTTTCCAGAAAACCTAGCACACCACCCTCAGCAAGGCGTTACAAGGCTCGGGCGGCGCAGTCCAGGCCTGGCCCCGCACTGTCCCTCGTGGGGTCAGTGAAGGGAACAGGCAGGTGGCCCGCTGGTAGACGCCGCACAGGCGCTTCACAGAGCTCAGCACTCGTTCGTCAAGAGAAAACGCCCGGGGAGCTGCACATGGGGCGAAATCGCCTCGAACGAAACACCGTCGAGAACAAGCGGGGCATCCGGGGCGGGCAGGGCACCGGCGGGCGGCCCGTGCCTGCCCCGGCTCCGCGGGTCCTGCCCCGGCGACGGGAGGGGAGGACAAGGAAGGCCAGGGGACGTGCGCAGAGAGGAGTGACGGCTGGCGTGACCGCAGGGGCCTCCGTCCATCAGAAAGCCCCCGGGGGGGGGGGGCCTCTGGAGGGGCCGGGAGCAGGGAGACGGGCGCAGGCGTGTGACCAGCTACCAGCCCGGGCTCACGGCTCTGGTCGGCGCCGGCAGGCGTGGCCCTCCTGACACCCGCACGGGACTGGGCAGGGACCCGGGGCGGCGTCCGCAGGGACCAGCAGCCCTGCCACCACGTCCCCCCCCCCCCCCCACCAACGCCCAGGCAACTACCAGTCGCCTCCCGACAGGCCTGCGTCAAAGGTGCACCCGGCGGCGGTGGACAGGGAAGTGGCCGAGGGCGCAGCCCGGCGCGGGAAGGGGCGCAGGTGCCGCCCGCCGGGCGTCCGAGGCAGCGCCTGGCCGGCAGGGCTGGCTCGTCTGCGGTGGGGAGAGGCTGCCCCCCGGCACCCAGACCCCACACGGGCCGGCCGCCTGCGGCCACCTCCCCCCCCCCCCCCGAGAGGGCCCGCCTACCTCCTTGTTCTGTTCCCTGTCCAGTGCGGTCCACACGAAGCCGAAGGCCCCGCTGCCCAGCGGGCTGAGCGTGCTGTACTTCTGGGAGTAGGCGCCCTCGCAGGCCGCCAGCCTCTCCAGCTCGCCCGGCTTGGGGGGCTCCTCAAACCACGGCCGGCTTCTGAGCACCTGTGCGAGCGACGGCAGGTCGGGGGAGCGCACGCGCCCCGCGGGGAGGCGGTGGCAGCAGACAGGTGCGCAGCCCCAGGGGCCCCCGCAGCGGCGGGCAGCAGCACCGGGCCCCGTGCGGCCACGCCCCCCGCCCACAGGGGCCCCGCCGGAGGCCAGACTGGCGCCCACGTGACAGCGTGCTCACACCCCGCCCTGCACACGGGCGCCCACGGATTTGGAACCCTGCACGTGGACTGACACACAGGGCATTAGGAGACAGTTAAAGAGCCGGAAACAGGCCCCCCTCCGGCCCCCGAGGAGCCAGGGTGGGGGAGTGCGGAGGGGAGGGTGGCCGCAGACACCCACCTCCCCCAGGCTGGGCCCCGGGTGCTCGCACACGGAGCGCACGGCGCTGGGCGGGCTGGCCAGCAGCAGGTGGGTCCACGTGGCCGAGGCCTGGTGCCCGTGCAGAAGGTCTTTCACCAGCCAGCAGCAGAACAGGGGGGCGGGGCCTTGGAGCTCCACCCGCTTCACCTGGAACTGCACACCTGCGGGGCGAGAGCACACGGCCCTCCGCTGACCGCTGACCGCACCCCGACGGTGTCGTGACCAAACGAGCACACGGCCCCGGGCAGCACGGAACGGCACAGGGGGCCCGGGGCGGGGGGCTCAGGGGAAACAGGGCCTCGCCCTCCCGACCCCGGGGCTGGGCCTTGCTGGGGGGGAGGAGTGTGGACGACCCAGCAGGATGACCCCAGCCGGCTGCCAGCCCCGCCTGACCCAGAGCCACACTCGCTTTCACCCGGCCCCCGGGGCGTGCACCCAGACCAGCGGTTCTCATGGGGTGGGGAGGGGGGTGACAGGTGCTTTCACCTCCTGCTTGTTTACATCTTCAAGTGTTTTTAAGTGTAACTTGTGCATTACTGAAACTACGTTTTTAAAGTTTAGGAATCAACAGTACAAAACCAGCAGTAAACGACTGGCTAAAGTAATGTGACCTGTTAAGTAGTTAGGAAAGGTTTTTAAAAAGGGAAGTAAAACAGCCCTGGCTGGCGTGGCTCAGTGGACTGAGTGCCGGCCTGCAAACTGAAAGGTCGCCGGTTCGATTCCCAGTCAGGGCACATGCCTGGGTTACACTCCAGGTCCCTGCAAGGGGCATGGGAGAGGCAACCACACACTGATGTTTCATTCCCTCTTCTCTCTCCCTCCCCCTTGGGCTAAAAATAAATAAATAAAATCTAAAAAAAAGGAGAGTGAAACGACCCTCCCCGAGGGGCCAGGGGCCAGCGCAGGGGTCAAGCACAGCGCCCTCCCGCAGCACGGGCGTCTCCCCACGGCCCCTCCAGCCCCAGCGGGACCCAGGCTCCCAGCCCCGGGCGCGTGCAGTGGTCCTGACGCCCAGTGGGTGCACGGGGACCCGGGCCCTCGCAGCCGAACCTTCTGCCCCCGGGCCCCGGGAGCGGGTCGCCCCCCCCAGCACGTACTCAGCAGCGAGCCGTCGCGGTGGCAGCAGCTCCCGGTGTAGGTGCCCTCCTGGATCTCGTGCCGCTGCTGCTGCTGCGGGCTGGGGGCCTCGGGCGTCCCCGAGCCGTCCCCTCTCACGGGCGTGGAGGTGACCTGGATGCCCAGCCGGGGCTCCCCCGACGGCCGTGTGTCCTCGGGGACGGCGCCCAGCCCGGACAAGGTGCCGCCAGGACTCCGCCTGCCGTCCTCACGGCCTCGCTCCAAGGTGTCAGACGGTTCTGTCCGATCGAGGTCCAGATGGGTCTCCCGGAACCGCCGGCCCTCGCCGAAGTTGAAATAGGTGCCAGTCAGCAGCGACAGCTCCCTGTCGTCCAGATCCTCGGCCCTGGGCCCGGCGCTCAGGTCCCCCTCGGAGCCGGCCAGGGAAGGAGCGGCGGTCCCCACGCCCTCAGACCCCTCGGATGAGGCGTAGGAGCAGTTGGAGGAAGTCCGGTCTGTCCATTTGCCGAAAAGCAGGTCCTTGGGGTCCCAGGAAAACGTGGTCCCATCGGCCTCCGGGGCCTCCGCTGCGTCCAGGGTGCCGGGGAGGTCTGTGGCGAGGGCGTAGCAGGCCGCAGAGCTGCCCGAGCGGCTGCCCAGCAGGTCCCCGTCCCCGGGGTCACACAGCGACACGGGGGCGGAGCAGGGCGCGGCCAGGGGCAGCTCGGCGGGGGGGACGCCTGGTTGAGGTCCCCCAAGGCTCAGCCGGGACAGCTGCTCCTTCAGCAGGCAGGTCTGCAGCTCCTCCCTGTCCTCCTGCGTGCCTGGCCACGGCTCCTCCGCGGCGGGCTGTGAGAGCCGGGCCGTCTCTGGCGGGCGAGGCGCTGCGTCTGGGCGCCCCTGGGGCGTGCTGAGCCCAGGCTGGGGCCCAGGGTGCAGCAGCGGGAGGCCCACCCCCGCCGGCAGCCCCCCTGCATCCACCCGATGGCCGGGGTGGCTGGCCGAGCTCACCCCCCTGCCCTGCAGCTGCGCTTCCTGGGACAGGCCACGCCCCTCGGCCTGGCTCCTGCCCTCGGCCGGGGCCAGGGCTCCGGGACCGTCAGGGGACCTGACCATCCTCGTGTCCGCTGAGTCAGACCTGCCTGACTCCCCGGAAAGCTCCTGCCCGCGTCTTCCTGGTGCTGCCGGCGCCCGCTCCTCCGGGACCCCGTCCCGCCGGCCCTCGGGCGGCGACCGTCGCCGGGCTGGCGAGTGTCCTTCCTCCGTGGCGCCGTCCGCCCTGGGGGTGCAGTGCAGGCGACACGGCTGCTCGGGGGCCACGGGAGGCAGAGCGCAGACCACACACACTGCCCCCCGGCAAACACCCACAGGGCACTCAGCAACAAGGACGGCGACGGGAAAAGACGGGGTTCCGTGACCGACTCAGTAAACAAAGCACCAACTCGCCCACTGCCCAGCCAAGGGCTCCTTCGGTGCGATCGGCTGGAGAACGCCAGGCGCCAGGCCCGGGCCCCGCGGAGGGCCGAGCCGGGGAAGGCGGGGATGACGCTGAGTGCGTTCTGCCCTGCCGGGCCGCCGTCCCTGCGCGGGTCTCGGGGCTGCAGGCCCTGCGCGGGATGCAGCTGAGGCGGGAGGGTCTAGTTCCCCTCCCCGAGCAGGGCAGGTGGCCCCTCGGGTGGGGGGGTCTGGGGTCAGGCCCCCTCAGTCTCTGCCCCTCTCCAGCAGCCAGTGCCACTGTGTCACCGAATTCTGGCCAAGGAGAAGGGAGGAAGTGTGGGGACCACCCTCTCCTCCTCCATCCCCTCCTCTACTGCCAGGTCAGCAAGCCGTGGGGAGCACGAGGATCCGGGGACTCGGCTTTTTGTGCCTCAGCCCCAGGCCTGGAGTCTGCGGGCCACTGGGCTCCCCGCCGGCCAACGAGACGGGGGCCGGGCCCGTCCGTGTGGCACCCTCCCTGCACAGGCGCCTCCCTGCACAGCAGCTGCCCAGGCGCTAAGCGGCTCAGGGCACGGTGCACCGGCCCCCACTGAGACCCTGCGTGGGCACCCACGGCATGCCCCTGCCGGGGCAGAGCCGCCCCCCACCCGTGGGTGAGCCAGGGCAGCGAGGGGTCAGCAGCTCGCAGCACCAGCAGGGGGCCGGCACCATGCGAAGGAGGGGCAGCCAGGCGGCCCGGACACACCCAGAGGCCAGAGCCCCGAGATCTGAAGGTGACTGTGCTTCACGTCAGCTCCCTGGAAGCTACCAGACGCTTCTGCCTGGGTAAGATGGGGGCCGCACCGGGTACCCGCAGGCCCAGAGCACTTACCCCAGACTCGGCGGGGGTGTGCGGGCAGAAGGGGGCTGGTCTCTGGTGTCCTCTCGGGCCTGGGCCACCGAGCCGGCGTCCTGGCCTCCCTCCGGCTCTGCGGGGCTGTCCGGCGTCAGCACGGAGTCACCAGCGAGCAGGGCGTTAACCCCTGGGTGCAGCAGCAACAGCAGCAGAACAGACTGTTTTCCACCGGAGGGCGGGGGCAGACTCCCTCTGCCTCACGCTCAAGACTGTCCCGGCCCCGGCCACCTCAGGCCGGCGCCCCGGCACCCCCAGCCAGGCCGGCGCCCTCCGCCCACTCCGCGGCACTGTCCCAGGCCCTGCGCTCGGCCAGCACAGTCCCACCGACACCGGAGTCGGAACAGGGCCCTTGTCAGCCCTCCAGCGGCTGTGCACTGACTCAGGGTGAGGGCCGCCATCCCTGACATGACGCCCACAGACCTGTGACCGGACCCCTGTGGCCCTCCCAGAGCCACACCCGGCCCGCCGCCTGCCGAGAGCAGCGACAAGCAGCGGGGGAGCGGAGCCCGTGCAGCTGCCCCGGGCGCCCGGCCGGGGAAGGCGGGCGTCCAGGAGGCTGTGGCCCCACTCCTTCAAGCCCAGGTGCCCCAGCCCCAAACTCCGGGGCGGGGTCCCTCCAGGGCAGGAGCCGTGCGCACCCGCCCCCCCACTGGGCACAGAGAAGCCCCCGGCCCTCCTCTGCCCGATGACACACGGACGCACCCGTGTCTGGGCCAGGAAGCACTGCAGGGCCGGCAGAGACGGGGGCGTCAGCTCACGTTCAGCCCTGCCCTCCCCCTCCGTCCCGCCGACCCCCACGGAGGCTCAGGCAGGCCCCCAAGGAGCAGAAGGCCGGGCCTCACCCTCAGTGGTGGTCCAGCCCTGCAGGGCATCCCCGGGCAGCCCCCCAGGCCCACGTGGGCTGCCCGCGTCCAGGCGGCTGACCGGGTCCGGCGGGGGTGACGAGCTGTGGGCATGTGCGAGGCCCATGTGGTGGTAGAAACCTGGGATCAGGAAGGTGATGTTCTGGAAAACAGACAGCGGCGCTCAGACCCGCCGGGGCCCTGGCCGGTGAACTGCCCCCCGTCCCTCTGGGGGGCAGTGAACACAGGGGCCGGGTCTCGGGGGCACCACCCCCAGGTGAAGGAGGCGGGGTCCAACTCCCGTGCACAGCCCGAAGGTCCTGACCCTCCATTCGGAATCTGTGGCTTCTCTCTCTCTCTCTTTTTTTTTTTTTTTTTGTAAAAAAGATAAAATTAGCGCACTCTGAAGCCAGCGACCCCACTGTCCTCCCATCCTCCGAGCAGGCTTGTGGCCTTCGCCCCGGCCTGGGAGCCCCGGCCGGCACGCGCCCCGTTCCGCGTGTCCTGCCCCGAGAGGACACGAGGGCCTGGGCCGCAGAAACCGGCCCCAGGGCGTGGCGGGGCCTCAGCGCCGTGGGCCGAGCCCAGGGGTGCAAGGACAGGCGCTCCCCCTGAACCTGCATGGGGCCCCACCCCCAGGTGGCCCCTGGCCGGGGGAATCCAGAACACGCGCTAACACGCACTAACACACGCTAACATACGCTAACCCTGAAGGGGCCTGTGCCCTCCCTGTTCCTGCTGGAATCCCTCGTCCAAATCTCACGCCGAGTCTCCATGAACTTCAGCCAGGCTGTGAGCCTGGTGGGGGGGGGGACGTCACCCCCGCCAACACCACGGGGAACGGAACGGGCTGTCCCAGCTGGAACTCGCTCAGAGGGCCGACGTGTGACCCAAACGCGTCCCTGCCGCCCGCGCACCCCCCTGCGGCGGCCTGTTTGCAGCGGCCGACACAGCGCCGCGCCGCAGCCTCGGACCAGAAATAAGGAGCAGTCGCCGCCCTGGGGCACGGAGACACCCGCCTCCCGGCTCAAGGAACCGACAGAGCTGGGCCCCCAACGGCCGCAGAAACACCTTCCTCCGGGCCTGGCTGAAGGACAGGCGCCCCCAGCCGCCCCCAGGACAGTCGGGGGACGCGGGGACCAGCCCCCGCCCCCAGGTGTGCACAGACCACGCCCCTGGCCCTGACACACAGCCGGGGCCCAGACGGGCTCAGGGCGGGGCTTCAAGGCCAGAGCCCCTCCCCCTCCTGGCGTGGCCTGGGGATGGTGGGGGGGGGTCACAACACGGTGTCTGCTCAGCGTGGGGTCCGGAAAGGGGGCAGGGAACCCGTCCCAGCTGCGTGTCCCCAGTGAAGTGGGAAGCACAGACCGGGGCCCACGCGCACCCTCCCGGCCGGCACAGACCAGCTCCACCCCGGGGACGTGGCCAGCACCGGAGGGGGGGGGCCCACCTTGCCCAGCAGCTCGGTCCGCCCGTAACCGAACAGCATGAGCGCGAAGCTGTGGTTGATGCCGTAGATGGTCCCGTCGGGCAGGAGCGTGATGAGGCCGCTGATGGTGAAGAACACCCAGACGGACGCCGAGTAGCCCGGCTCGGGGGCCGCAGGGCCAGCTCCCGGCTCCTCCGCCCGGCCGGTGGGTTTCAGCTTCAGGCTCAGGGGGAAGGTGGTGCCGTCCTTGGCTCTGCCGACAGACCGCTGAATCTTAAGGTTCTGCAAGGAAGGCGCCTCATGAGACCCAGCTCCGGGCTCTGCTGCCCGAGACCACCCCTTGCTGGCCCACCGGGGGCGGAAGTGAGTGCCCGGCCAGCCAGCTCCCCGAGGCCTCCTCCTCCCCGCAGCCCCCAGGACGGGCGGCAGGCGGCCGGGCCCTACCGGCGGGAGGCGCTGGCCCGACGCAGGGAGCTGCAGGGAGGGGATCAGGTCCGTGACGCGCTGCCCGGCCACCGCGCCCTCGTGCTCGTAGCCGTGCAGCCGGGCGAAGACGCTGTCGCAGGACGTGACGGTGCCCTGGGGCGGGGAGAGCCGGCCCTGTGACGGCAGCTCCTTGCACTTTGGCCCCAGACGTCACTGAGCTCGGTGACATCTTCCGGCTGCGCCCCCTGCCAGAGGCGCGCAGGGGCTGCTAGCACAGCGCCAGTGGGCTCCTCCTGCCGCCAGGACCGAAGCTGCCCGCCGGAGGCAGCCTGCAGACGCCCAGCACCCCAGGGTGCCGTCTGTGCGCGGCCACTGCCCGAGGGCGTCAGGCTCGTCATCCTCTGGCCTGGGACGGCCACCCCACGAGCGGCTGCAACTGGGTGCTGGTCTCACACAGGCAGAAGCCAAAGCTGGAGGAGCTGGGGCTCCTCGCCCCAGGGGCAGTGAGGGGCTCAGTGGGTGGGGGCCCACCCGACCCACAGGACCCACAGGACCCACAGGCACATGGGGGAGGGGGTGAAGTCCGTGACACATGGGGGGGGGGGGACGGCTGAGAGACACAGCCAACTCACGTCGCCCTGGAAGGAGACCCAGGCCGAGACCCGCTCCACGGGCTCCAGCACGACCACGCAGCACGGCCGCGGCTCCTGCCTCAGCCGCCTCATCCACACGGACACCGGGACGCGCTCCCCACCGCGGCCCACCACCTCCACCTGCGGGCGAGGACAGGCCGGCTGCACCCCCCGCCCCAGGCCAGGCCCTCCCCTCCCCTCCCCTCCCCTCCCAGGCGTGTGGTGCATTCGGGCCCAGCTCACCCGCCCAACACTCAGACACTAACCCGAGTGCAGGCCTGGGCCCCAAGGGGGAGCGGGCGTCACGGCCACCAGTGCCTGCGGTTTCTTAAACACTCAGGCACAGACGTGCGAGCGTCTTCGTCCCCTCCTCTCAGCCCCCAGGGCCCAGGTGGGCAACTTCTGGGGGTGGGGGTCCTGCCTCACTCCTTCCAGGGCCTGGGGCTCGGGGCCCGGAGTCGAACACGCAGTTCGACCTGCCCAAGTCCGAGCTGGACGCGTCACACGGCCGGAGGAGCGGGGCTCCGGGAAGCCCTCCCAGCCCCGCCGGCCCCCAGCGCCCACACAACGAAACACATTTCTCCCTGGGGAACCAGGCAGCTGTGGTGCCCACAGGTCTGCAGGGGCCAGGCCAGCGGCGGCGGCCTCTGGTCTGCTGTGTGTGCCCGCCGCCCCAGCTGAGCCCCCCGCGGCACGCTCCACCGGGCAACCAGCCCCCACGGCTGCGCTCACCACTGTGCCGAACACCACGGCGGCGTGGCCGTCGGCCTCCACGTGCTCCTCGCTGAGCGCCTCCACCACGTGGCAGTCCGGCTTCAGGAAGAGCTGCGTGAGCTTCTGGCCAATCAGGTCGTGGCTGCTGTACCCCAGGAGCCGGCAAGCGTTGTCGTTGGCGACCAGGATCTGCGTGTGGCGGGGAGAGGACCCCAGCATCGGCGGCAGTACCTCTGACTGCCGGGCACCCACTGGGGAGGGAGACCCGTCCTCTCCCCGCCACCTGCTGTGGACGGGCTCACACAGTGACACCCTTGGGACCCCCGCATCTCCACCGAGTGGAAGCAAGAACACCCTCGGTCAGTGCCCAGGCCACGAGCCCTTCGCCCGCCAAGACGGGCACGCCGTCAAGACTGTGAGGCAGCGATGGACCCCTGCCCCCGCCCCCCCCCCCCCCCCCCCCCCCCGCAGGCAGTGCCCGGTCTCCGGATGGGTGTGAGTCCGCGGTGACGCATGCCCCTCCCAGTCCCGTCCCGCCAGCCCCGGTGAGCGAGCTCGGGTGAGTAGCAGGCTCTTCCTCTCCCCAGGCCTCTGCCCTGACGCCGGGACCCAGCGGGTCCGACAGCCACGCTCACATCTCCGGACTCACCTCCTTCGTCACCACATGGGTGAAACCAAACGTTTTTCTAACTGCACTTAAGACGCACGAGCACCTCGGGATGAGGTTACGGGTTCAAGGTGCGGACCCCAGACCCACGGCTGCCTCACGACGCGCAGCAAATACCTCCGAGGTCTTGGGGTCCACTGTGAAGACAGCCTTGTTGGGGTTGCCGGCGGGGCCTGGGAGCAGGGGCGTGGAGCACCCCGAGGACAGGCCGCGCAGCAGCGAGCAGCAGGACGTGCTGCCCGGCAGCGCGGCCAGGCTGGCCTGCTCGGCCAGGGCTGGGCACGGCACTTTGCCCGTGCAGATGTTTTGGGCAGCCAGTGACGAGAGGCAGTAGGAGCTCCATCTGTCTCCTGGAGAGAAAAGGGAAGGGAACCTCAGCCCCCGGGGCTGCCAGGAGCGCGCTTCTGAGCCGCACAAAGCCCCCCACCGCCCCGCCCCCGCGCCCTGTGGAAGGACAGGGTCGACTCCCGAGCCGACGGTGCTGGGTACATCAGAATGGGCCCCAGAGTCCAGCTAAGCTCCCCAGGGGCTCCCCGGTCAGCAGGGCCGTGTCCCTGAGGACCCAGCGTTTCTGTGCAGAGGACGCTGAGGTCCCTGCCACCCGCCCAGCCAAGGGACGCTCTCCCGCGGCTGCCGCCCCGGCACTCACCGCCCAGCTGCGGCCCCGTCCCTCCAGGCACTGCCCACCGTCTCCCCCCTCCTCCCTCCACTCTGCTGCACCTCGTCACCCCTCACCTCCGGAGAGTCCGCTCCGACGGTGCCCCTGCCACCCCGGCTCCTGCCGCGCCCACCCTCGGCCTCCACCGGCTGCAGAGCCTCTGCTCCCCTCACGGCTCCGGCGCCGCCCCCCCCCCCCTCCCGTCTCAGTGACAGCAGCCCCTCGCTGCAGTGGCTCAAAAGCCACACCAGAGTCACCCCGTCCCCTGAGTCCTTCACTGAGGAGCCCCCACCTTCCCAGTGGGCGGCCACACTGGACCGGACACCCCTGGCTGCCCAGGTCCCCTGTCTGGAGGCAGCCGGTCCCGAGGTCAGGTCCACCTCTGGCCTCCAGACAGTCCCTGCGGCAACAGCTCTGCCTCGGCTGCCCAGCGGCCTGGCCCTGGGCCCGCGCACAGGCTGGGGGGGGGGGCTCCCTCTCAACCCCACCCCCTCCAGAGGACGAGCTCCTCAGAGGCAGAGTGACACTGCCTCCCCACTGTGTCTGGGCCCGGAAGGTCTGGGCCGCGCGGGCTCTGGCCGACGAGGAGAAGCCAGTGAAGGGAGGAGCCGTGGGCCAGCTGCCGGGCCGGCTGCTGGGCCGCCCCAGTCGGGACGGCGTCTGTCCCTGCCTGCCTGCCTGCTGTCCCTGCAGGGGTCCCAAAGGGCCCGAGTCTCCGTGCAGTTGGCGGGCGCCGGCTCAACTGGGCCCGCAAACCTGCAGCGGGACGGCTGGGCCGAGGCCCCCCACCCCCAGGACAGCACTGCCCACACGCTGCCCACACTCGGGGGACGACTCAGGCTCCGCCCTGACCCTGAAATGCGGAGGGAACTCCAACCGCTGCCTGAAAAGGAGCGCTCCCTGCCCAGGAGCCTCACAGAGCCGTCGCCGCAGGGAGGGCCTGCAGGGCCCTGTCTCTGCAAGGACAGGGGCCGGACGCCCACGCGGCCGCACGGGGTCGTCACCGGAGAGCGCCATCCTGCTCTGGCAGAGCTTCGAGAGCCCATCCCTCCTGCTCGGGTGCCTGTGGGCCGAGGACACAGACTTGCTGGGCTGGGGGGGGGCTCTGCGCGGCCGGGCCCCCCCACTGGCTCCTCGGGTCCTCTTCCGAGGCTGGCGGGCCTCTGTCCTCCATCGGGGGCCGGTGGGCCGGGGAGCGACCGCCAACTGCGAAACAGGGGGCCCCCGCTCAGCGCCTGCACTGCGAGTGTGTGAAGGTGGGTTAGCCAGCTAGCTCCTCCCAAGGCCCGGCCCCGCGAGACTCCCGCACCCACCTGCTCTTTGGGCCGGGGGCTGCGAGCTGCGGGGGGCAGACTGAAGTCCTGCTCGGAGGCGCCCTTCCGAGGCCTGCGGGGGGAGAGGCGGGAGGGGGCCGTGGGCTCCGTGAGCCCCCTTTGTGATTTCGCATCCGGCAACAACAACAGCACGGGGTGAAATCACACCCCTGTGACTTACCGTATACAAATTCATTCCGGACGAACTTAGGACCAAAAGACAAAAGTTTCAGAAAAATTAAGACGAAGGTTCCAGCAGCCCGGAGGAGCGGCCGTGCTGCCTCGGAACCAGACAGAGCTCGTCGAGAGCACCGTCTCGGGGCATCTCTGCACCACCCGGCAGCAGGAGGAGCTGCCGAAAGGCACGAGCCACACACGAGCGCTGACCCCAGGCCTGCGGGAGCGAGTCGTCCCAAAGGGCCTGGGAGCAGCCCCGGGACCCCCAAAGCAGCCAGCGACCCTTAACGAGGGCCAGGGCTGCCCTGACTCGGCAGCACCCCCTGGGGCCTGGTGAAAGCCGCCCCGTCCGAGGCAACGCACCCCACGCCCAGGCCCGCAGTTCTCCAAGGACCGGGAGCACCAGGCGCGCTCTCCTCCCGACCAGCGGGCAAGGAAGCCGCCGCGGCGGGGGGTCCGCGACCCTTCGGCGGCAGAAACACCTGCGCTCGTTCGAAAGGGTGGAGCGCCGAGTCACCGGGCAGAGCCGGAGAGGGCTTCCCACACGGCTGCTGGACTTCGGAAGCCGGAAGCTTTTCGGAAACGAAACTGTAAGCTTCAGTGTCAGAAACAGTGTTTGTGACTCGCCCTCTCCCGCAGAGAAAACTCGGGGCCCGCAGGCCTCGCGGGCTGGAGCTCAAGGAGGACACTCGAGGGGGAAGCAGCACCCACGCCACGCGGGCTCTGAAACCGGACGGGGGCGTCGCCGGGAGGAAAACTGCAGACGGGTGACTCTCGCGGGCACGCGGTTAAAAGGCTTCGACAGAATCCTGGCAAACCCGTCGAGCGACACGTGAAAAGGGGAACCCACTACGGGAATGACAGGCCCGTTCGATGTTCAAAAGTCAGTCCAGGTAACCCACCACACGGGGAGGCTAGAGAAGAAAACTCATGGTCACACCCACTGGTGCAGAACAAGCCCTGGACGAACCCCCGCACCCCTTCAGGAGAAGACACGCCCCACAAGCAGGAGCCCAGGAAAAGCCCGCAGCCCCGCCACCCCCAGCTGGGGCGAAAAGCCTGCGCCAGCAGCACTGGGCTGGGAGAGGCAGAGCACCTCCCACCTGAGGTCGGAGTTGGGAGGTGGGGGGGGCCCGCTCCAGCCTCTCCCAGCCACGCCCTCGCGGGGGTCCAAGCCGGTGCCCAAGGCAAGAAAAAGAAATAACGGGAACACGCGGGAAAGAGGGCGGGAAGCCGTCTCAGGTCCCGGAAGGCACAGTCGTCCACACGGGAAGTCCGGGGGACGCTGGGGTCGGTACACCCATCTTTCTCAAAGGAGGTGGAAGGAAAAGGGGGGCGCAGACAGGTCACCAAAGGCACGGACACCGCCAAGAAGCCCATGAGGGAGTGTCCGTGCCCCGAGTCGTCAGGGAAACGCCCGTCAAGCCCTCCACGAGCTGTCGCGGCGCAGCCACCCGGGTGCCGAGGCGGAAAAGAACGGAGAAGGAAAGAACGAAAACAGGAAGCGCCGGCGGGTGCGGAGCCGCCGGACGCCCGCTGGACTGAGCGTGGGGGAGCGTAGGCGCTCAGGCACCGCGCCGGGCGGCCGCTGGGGGGCGCCCGGGGCCCCGGGGCTCGCGCGCACCCGCCCGCAGACCCCCGCACAACCGTGCTCGGCCCGGAGCGGGGAGCAGCCCGGCGGCCGCCGCCAAGCAAACAGAGCCCGTCCACGCTCGGAGTCAGTGACGGCGAGGGAGCCCGTGACACCGACGGCGGCCGGGTGGAGAACGGTGAGCTCCCAGCGCAGCCAGGCCCCTCTGATGCCACACGCCGGAGAGGACGACCCTCATCCCCAGGGACGGGAAGCCCCGCAGGGCGCCTCCAGGGCAGCGGTGGGGGGGGGGGCAGTGGGGGAAGCCGACGAAGAGCAGAGGAAGTTCTTAGGGCCAGGAAAACATCCCCCCGACGTGACCCCGGTTGTGCCAGCACAGGGCGCGCATCTCAGAGGTCACTGAACCAGCTGGAGGCATTGTACTGTCTGCAAATTTCATCTCAACAGAGTTCACTTCCAACCATGGGCAAAGCAGGCACGCAGTTGGAGTTGAACAGAAAACTCGTGCACTGGGAGATACACTTGATTCAAGAGCCTGGAATGCAGCCCAGAAACAAGAACATAAAAATGCGAGAGGAGCTGAGACGCAGGCTGAGCTAACCTGACGCCTGCTGGAGGGAGAGGGGAGAGGAAGGGTATCTGGGGAGGTCAAGCGAGCACGCTCAACAGCAGAGAACTAAGCCCGCAGGCCCGAGCCCCCACCAGGCATGGGCACACACTATGAAGCCCAGGCACTGTGCCTCTGGGCCATCGTGCTGATGTGACTGCAGGAATGACCCCGTGGATCGAAGGGACAGCATGCAGCCGACCCGGGGACCCGCCCAGGTGGGTGGCAGTGGAACAGCTGTCACCACACCACGTAAAAACCCAGCACCCAGGGCCAGACTTAGCTTGTGAAAGCCAAACACTAAATTTTAGAAGAAAATCAGACTTCTACAAGACTTCAGGTTGAAAGAGTTTTCTTAAACATGACATGAAAAGTTCTAGCTATAAAATAAGGTTGACAAATCTAACATTAAAGTTGAGAATATCTATTCACAAAAAATACCATAAAGGAAATGAACTAAGCCACAACTTGGGAGAAGATATTTGTGACATATATTACCAACAGAAAACTGATATCCAGGATACTTTAAAAGGTCCATAATTTAAAATTTAAAAGACGAAGAGCCCGACAGAAACATGAACAGGAGACAATAACGAGAACCTCACAGAAGGGGAAGCCCCTGGTGGGCAGTGTCCCTACGACAAGAGGCTTAACTTGTGGGCAGAACCATGAGGACCTCACACCTACTGAGTCAGCAAAAGTTAAAAGTTCTGATAAGACCAAATGCTGATAAAGATGTGGCTCGATGGGAACACCGTAAGTCAGGTGTTCGCCCACCCTGACAGTGTACCCCTCCCGTGCATCCGCATCCCGCAGGGACTCTTACAGTGGCCAGCAAGTCACACCAGAACGCTCAGGGCAGTGTGGGTCACACCACAAAACAGACACACAAACCACACACCCTAAACATTCGCCAGCAAGAAAACAGATGGAAAATTCTGGTGTCATCATGTCCTAAATCACAGAGTGAAGACAAACGTTACAGGTACAACAAGGGTAAATCTTAGCCATATAATAAGTGGGGGGGCCCTGGCTGGCGTAGCTCAGTGGATTGAGTGCGGGCTGGGAACCAAAGTGTCCCAGGTTCGATTCCCAGCCAGGGTACATTCCTGGGTTGCAGGCCAGAACCCCCAGCAACCACACATTGATGTTTCTCTCTCTCTCTCTATCTCCCTCCTTTCCCTCTCTAAAAATAAATAAAAATAAAATCTTTTAAAAAAATGGTGCAAACTCAAAGGAAAGCAACCTTTAAAAAAACATAAGTGGGGGGGATCAAGTTACAAAAGAGTATCAACAGTAGGACTCCCCCCAATCTAAATATGTCATTAAGGACACACACGTATGTGACAAACCCAAACCCTGGGCAGAGGCTTCCTCCACGGGCCCAGCAGCAAGCCGGCCTGGTGAGGACACGATGGCCCGGGGTCCCTCGGTTCCGAAGGGGACTGGTGGGTTTCAATGGTTCACATCACTGGTACGAGCCACAAGCAACACTCCGTTTATCCTGTTGTATGGATCAACGAGTCTATACGGAGAAGTCCCAGGTGTTTTATACACACACGAAATATCCAGCATGGGATCCTGAAAAGCAACAGCTGAATGAACAGGAGGCTACAACGAAAAATAATAATAAGACCATCAGAATATGTTGCTTTTCTTCTAGTGGCAACATTCCCACGTCACAGGTTTATGTTCCTCTGGGGGCCTACACTTCCTCCTCCCACCACCAGCCCACAGACGAAACCACAGAAGACTTGAGTACAATTTGAGTACATTGGAAATCTTAAAAAAACTTACTTTGTAATAAAAAAAGCACTAAAACTCTCCAGAATACACTGTGATTGTTATAAAACTTTACTTTGTAAAAGTAACAAGAACAAGGAGATGGGGAGGGAAACATGAAGGGAGGGTAGGGGCAAGAAATTCCGTCTTTCCCCAAAAGAGGTAAATAGTCCTAAATTGACAAACCAAAAGGTGGGTTGCTGGAAAGACACACCCTTTTCCCCGTGTGCTGCCTGTGTCAGCTGGGGGCCGGCTCGGCACGGCACGTCCCTCCCTGGGAACCCCAGGGACCAGACAGAGCCTCCAGGGCCTCTGGTCTCCCAGTGCGGAGACTGGCCTCGCAAGCACCTTCTCTGCTCAGGTTCAGTTCTGACTCAAACAGCAACCAGAAGTGTGTGCAAGTCCAGGCCTAGGGTTTTTGCTGTCGCTGCCGTTTTAAAGCAACAACATGCCAGTTTGGGGTTTGGGGAGGGCTGTGCGGGGGCTGAGTGAAGGGGGACTATCACAGGACCCTGAACCCAGAGAGGACCTCATGCTGCCTTGGAGGAATCCTGCGCCTGTCGCCAGTTTTGATTCCAGAAGGCAGGAGGGACCCAGCTCAGTCAGACCCAAGGGAATTCAGGAGAGGTTTCCAGGGAGCTTCTGGGGCAGCACTCCTTCCTCTGAGGGTGACCTCCCAGAAGCCACCGTCTTCCTGCCACCAGAACACGAGCGGGAGAGCAAACAGCTCCAGCCGCTCCACCACTGCCGTGCGACCAAGAGCACAGCCAGCCTCCGGACGAAGCCAACAACCTGTGGGCAGCACGGGACAAGATGGCGAGAATGTCGCCTGGAGCCACCAGCGAGCCCACCCTAAAACCTGCCTTCCTCTGAGCTTCAGGTGTGGAGCCAAGGACCTGACGGCCGTCAGAGCCCTGCTGAGGCTGTGTCTCTGTTTCTTGCATCAAGCCAGGATAATGGCTGTTGTCACCGAGCGTGAAGGTGAAGGCTTCCTCAAGTGCCCCCCACCGCCCCCCCAACCCAGAGCTGCAGAGGCAGGATGGAGACGCCCTCCAGGCAGCGCCGCCCCCAGGCAGAGACACCCACTGCCCTCAGGGAGGAGCAGCCCCACCGTCTCCCAGGGCCTGCCAGAGCAGTCTGGGTTCTGTCCCTAAGGACTGACTGGAGTCAGCTCCCCGCTGGGGAGCAGCAAGACCAGAGGCACAATTTTATAAAGATCACTCCGGGGGCAAGCACGGGGGGACGGATATGCGGAGAGGAGGGTTACAGGAATGCAGGCAAGAAATCACGAGGTCCTAAGTGAAAGCGAAGGCAGAAAGATGGCCGTGGAAGCCCCAGAGAAGACACGACCCAGAACCGCCAGCGGTTCACAGGGCGAGGAGGTGAGAGAATGACAGGCGTCAGGACCACATCCGCAGTCTCGGCTCAGGCCACCGCCATTCCCCGGGAAAGAAAAACGGGCGAAGACAAAAGGCAGGAGAAAGCAGGGTGTGCATGGGACGTCCAAGTGAAGATGCCGGGAGGCTGCGGGCTGCACCCCGAGCTCACGCACTCAGCCGCAAGCATGCACCGAAAGCTCCTAGCGCCGGGCACCGTCCGCAGCTGACCGAGACACGGCCACCGTTCCGGAGCTCAGCTCCTCGGAGGACAGGCGATAACAATGGATAAAGCGCACCCAGTGAGCTCCAGGGGAGCACGGGCGCCGGGCGGGCCGAGCCAAGGAGACAAGAGGACCAGGGAGCTCCGGCTGGGCCCCGGGGCGCGGCGCGGCGCGGGGTAAACGGCTGCCACCTCCGCGCCAGAGACACACAGAAGGGAGCCGGCAGCGGCGAGGACGCCGCGCTCCGGCTGGCTCGTCCACACGCCGCGCTGGGCCGGGAGACTGGACCCCGCGGAGCCCCGGCCACTTCCCCGAGAACAGGCATCTCACCCGGTGCTGAGGACGGATTCCCGGCCAAGCTGGCTTCACCCAGCCGCGCGGAAACCGATCTCCGTCTCCACTCTCCCGGCCAATCGCAGAGCAGTTCATAGTGATCGACAGCCCCCCTGGGCCAACCACTGGCGCCTGTGGGCGGGATTCATCCAGTTTGAGTGGAGAAACCCGCGCTGACGGTTGCTAAGGACGCATGAGACTCCTACGGCGCCTGCGAGGAGCCAAAAGACATAGCGCCTCCGACAGCCCGGTCCAGCAGACTCCGGTTCCTCAGGTCTCGGGATCCAGAAGGGTGAGCACTGCGGAGCTCTCCCTCAGCGGCCCCGGCCTGGAAGTGAGGGCTACGGCGTCGGCTCCCTCACGGACCCAGAGCGCCCGTGGGGCCGAGGACCCACGAAGGTTACTGCGCCCGCCGTAGACTTGATCGGCGTCCGGGGTCCCGAGCGGCTCCCCCGGCACCTGCGGCGAAGCCGGCCCCCGGCCCCGGCGCGAGCGCAGGCGCCCGAGCTGAGCCCGCCCTGCGCTGAGCGTTAGCTGGAGGCGGCCCCTTCACACGGATCAAGTCCGCGCGGCGACGCCGGACGAAGTCGACCCATTTTGCAGAAGCGGCCGGTGAGGCCCGGAGGCCCGCATATTGCAGCCCCACGCAGAGACCCGCTACGAGCCAGCGCATCTCCCAGTTTCTTCTCTCCGTGTCTGCGTGTTTCCACCCTGCCACTCCCTGCCTTCTCCGCTCCTCGCCTCCTGACGCCTCCAGGCGTTCTTAAATTACCTGCCCGGGGGAGGTGAGGCGAACGGCCTCAGGGATGAACTACAACTCCCATGAGGCGCTGGGGCCGTGCAAGCGCTTGAGGGTCAGCCTCCCCTGCGCTGGGATTCCATTGGCTGGGCGCGGTCTAGCTTGGGAGTCCTGATTGGCTGAGGGACCTGAGGCGACAGATTCCGGAAAGGGGGAAAAGCAGCGGACATGGCGGCGGAGCGCGGCGCGGGTCAGCAACTGTCGCAGGAGATGATGGAGGGTGAGCAGCCCCGCGGGACGGCGGTCAGAGGGCCCGGCGGGCGGGGGGCGGCGGCCCGCAGCGGCCTTGCCCGAGAGAAACGGGGGCTTCCGCCTCTGGTCGGGGCCCAGGCCCCGCGCGCGGCCCCTGACAGCTGCCGGCCGGCTCCGAGGGGCGGGGGCTGCCAGGAGGGCGCGGTAGCCCGGGGGGGCGCGGGCCGCCAGGAGAGCGGCGCCCACGGGTGGGGGCTGAAGGCGCGGTGGTAGCGCCGCCCCGGCGTCCACCTGCTGCTTGGAGCCTCGCCCTGACCCTCCGATCTGACCCGCGGGTCGGTCCCCGAGCACTTGGCTAGTGGGGGGCTCATAGGGGAGCGTGGCGGTCGCGGAGGAGGATCCCCTCGAAAGCAGACGGACTGTGGGGAAGGGTGACAGGCGGTCGAGGGCTTGGTCGAGACCACCGGGGCCAGTTTGTAAAGTTATCACAGTTCTGCAAAGACCGGATTCCGCTCTTTCACTTTGTTGAGAAGGATGGTGAGCTGATGTGTGCGTGAGGCTGTGTGCACACGTGCACACAGGCTCGCCCCCAGTTGGAGAGCCAGCTGTTCCCGAGGGCGCCTGAGCTGGTTTCCTGGAGAACGCGCTCGCGTGTCACGGCTGGGGAAGAAGGGGGCGGGGGCGGGGGCGGGGAGGAAGGGCCCTGGGGTGGGGGAGTGATGGCTGCCTGACCAGAGCCAGCTCCAGGTTGACACTCAGAGGTGCAGCTAGGTCGGAGATAGAGTCGGGGGAAGATCAAAAGTCACTTCTGGGGAAGGAAACCACCTGGTGAAAGGCAAAGGGTGTGAACGTGGCCTGTCTGGAGGAGAGTTTGAGCAGGGGTGACAGTCACTTTGGTTGAGAGTGGCAGGGGACCAGGGAAGCTGGCAAGAGAAGGTTGTGGTGGGGACATTCTTGAATCTCTTGGATTTGGGGACCCTTGGATCTTGTTAAGCAAGGAGGTGCCTCTTCTTATCCCCCTTTCCCTCCTCCACCCCTTACCCACCCGGGTCCATGTCTGGGCAAAGGACGAGTATAAGACCCAGGCATTTTTCTCTCCTGCTCCTGCCTCTCCAACTCATCAACAAGCCCTGACCCTTCTACTTCCCTAAGATCTCCAAATTTTCAAATCCCTTCCATTCCCACTGCCAGTACCTTGAGCTAGTCCATTGTCCCCAGTGCCCCTAAGTCACCTTTCGTGCTGATCCTCCGACCCGTGCTCCAGGCTCTCTGTGGTCCTCAGGACGGAGTCCCGGGGGTCACTTGGGCCACCCTTCCTTAGCTAAGCCCCTCCTGCCCGGGCCTGAGCTGAACCAGACCACGGCCCAGCTGAGCTCGCTCTCCCTTAGCCTTGACCTCACAGTGCAGGTCTGCCTCACTCTAGGAAAGTGGAACGAGCCTGAGAAACCTTCCAGAGCCAAATTAGCATAAAGCGAAGAAGCGGTTAGCTTAGGGCACATCTCGCTAATGGATGCACGCAATCAGGATGACGCTCCTAGTTCAGAGCTCTGGTGGCTTGATGCCGAGATGCTGGGTGTGGTCCCTGTGGAAGGCGCCTGGTGCGGCCACTCTGACCAGAGTGCGAGCTGCCTCTGCTAGGGCTCACTGCAAAACAGGGACGCCGTTCTTGCTCTTCACATTTTTTTTGTGAAACAGAAAATCCTTCTTGGAGCTTTTTCATTAGTGTAAACAGGCACTAACGTAGTTCCCTCTTAAAAATAATGCAGCATAAAGTGAACTTTCGGGAAGCAGGGGATACTTGTAATTAACTTATTATGTGTCTACTGCTTTTACTGACTAAAAGCTAACTGCTTTTGTGCCTTTTCTAATGTAATTCTGAGCAACTTTAAGATGCAGTGACTGTGCCAGGTCCCTTCTGCAGATTTGGAGGCTGAGGCTTGGACAAGGAAGTTACCTGCCGAGCTGGGCCTCTGGGAACAAGATGCAGAGTCAGGAGGGGCCTCTGGCATTCCAGAAGGTTTTGGAATCAAAGACGAGATTTAGATTTTAGAATCAGATCGGACTCTCTGGCAATGGAGGAGTGACGGGGTCAGCACACGCCACGGAGAGGCCGGTCACCGGAGCCCTGGGCGGTCCCTGGGGCGGGGAGGAGGAGCCCAGCTGGAGAGTGGGAGGTGGACTTCACAAGGACGCACTTCATCCAGCAGTCCTTTCCCGGACACCTCCCGCTTCGGCCCGGTGGGGGACACAGAGAGGCAGGGGCCCTTCCTCGCCTCGGCAGATAAGCTGGAGCCCGGAGCGAGGCACCTTTCAGTGGGGGTGGTGGCTGCACGTCGGTTGTTGGCGCTTCAGGGCTTCCAGGCAGGCTCCTGAAAGAGGTCAGGAAAAGAGTTAGGGGAAAGGAACACTGTTGGACAGTTTCGCCAATGAACTTGCACCAGTTGGCCACATTTAATCATTGCCTTGTTTATCAATTCAAAAACTATCTGTTTGCCGGCCCCTCAAAGCTCTGCACTGGCCGGCATCGCTGTGTCCTGAGGGTCAGCGTCCACGACCTTCACGTGGGGCTGCGAGCACTGCTGGCCGTCTTCTCCGTCTTTATTAGCGTTCCCGCCCACAGTCTGGTTTGAGTTAGTCTTGATTTCTTTCAGGAGGTGGGCCTGTGAACGGGGCTGGTTTTCCTGGCCAGGTGGGCGGTGGAGCAGGGGTGAAGGTGTGTGGTGGGAGGGCCACAGTGGTCCCCTCGAGCGTCTCTCCAGGCTTCACACTCTGCGTCGGCCTCGGTGCGCGCAGTCAGCGCATCCAGGGCCTGCAGGACCCCCGGCGACTCTCCGGGAGCGCCTCGGGGGCAGGGATCACGGGACCTCACCTCCACGCCTGTGTGGCCCCCCAACCCCACCCCTCGCCCCGTGCTCCTGCCACTGGACAGATGGCGCCCGGGACGTGGAAGACACTCAGGTGGTCGCTGAACTGCATCCGGTTCCTGTGTTGCGTGAAGCCGTGCCCACTCACAGCCGGGCGCGGCCTGCCGCGCGTCCTGGGTGGGAGCCCTCACCGGTCCGTGCGGTTCAGTTGACAGGCGGGTCGAGTCGGAAGAGTCGGGCGACGAGGAGGGGAAGAAGCCGAGCGGCGGCGTGGTGGCGGAGCCCAACGAGCACGGCCTGAAGGACGGCCAGGAGCGGGGAGAAGCGGACCCAGAAGGTACCAGGCCCTGTTAGCACTGTGGTCGCTGGAGGGGCAGGGGAGGCCAGCACTGCCCGGGGTCTGTGCCCCCTTCCCGAGGCGGTGGTGTGTGTCGTCCTGGGGGACCTCCCGCTGAGCGGGGCGCAGCCGCAGAGGCCCTCCAAGGGCCAGGAGCCCGGTCTAGGCTGCCGCGCCCCCTCGCTGGCCACCTCTCTGGGGGCGCCTGCGGGCAGGGTGCAGTGTCGTCACCGCACCGGAGGCGAGCGCACATAAGGGCACTGGGGCTGGTGTGTCATCTGGGACGGAACCAGAACCGCGCTCGCCAAGTGTCCAGGGAGCGGGCGCCGCCATGGTAGCGTCTCGGCCGCCCGCTGTGCTCCGCTGTCCCGCCACAGGGGCGCGAGCTGCCTTCCTGGCAGCGCGTTTCACGCCCCAGAGCAGTCACTTCCGAGTCCTTCGCCGTTGTCACGGCCTGGGACGGCCCTCCTAATTGCCTAGGTGTTGGGAAAGTCATTTCACGTGGAAAGTGCCCCAGTGGCCTCCTGGTGTTTCAGTGGGTGACAAGGACAGTAAAACGAACTGGAGACGAAGGGAAATGAGCCCCAGCGCGGGGCGGCGGCCTTTGCCCGTGACCTCAGCCCGTTTGTTTGTTGAAGCTCAGAACGCCGATTTCCTTTGGAAGGAGCGAGAGTAGAAACCTGTCAACAAAGAGAAAGCTGTCCCAGATACACTGTTCAATGAAAAGGCAGATTTCCAGACAGTGTGCATGTTGAGACCCTGCTCTTACTTAGAGAATAACATTCAGGTCACCTGCTTCGGAGCGGACCCGTCCCACTGCTGTGGGGGGCGTCTCCGCACAGCACGTTGGTGAGGGTCCGGTGCCTCCTGCACTCCCAGATGTACACGTAGCGTATGGATGTGTGAGGCAGCAATCATACGTTATTACCTTTTAATAATAAACACAACAAGTTTATTTTTCTTAAGATTTTATTTATTCATTTTTAGACAGAAGGGAAGGGAGGGAAAAAGAGAGGGAGAGAAACACCAATGTGTGGTTGCCTCTCATGCGCGCCGCCCCCCACCCCCCACTGGACTGTGGACCTGGCCTGCAGCCCAGGCATGTGCCCTGACTGGGAATCGAACTGGTGACCCTTTGGTTCTCGGGCTGGTGCTCAATCCACTGAGCCACACCAGCCAGGGCCAAAAATAACAAATTTATGAAACACCGCTCTGCTCTCTGTTCCAGTGAAGGTAGCTGGTAGCCATGGCAACCTAAGTGTAAGGCAAAGGAGAGTACCACAAAAGCAGCAGGCACCTTCCGGAACTGCAGAGTTGTGCTTCTGAGGGGGTGTGGGTGGGGTGACTGCCAGGAGTGACGGGTGGGGCTCCCAGGGTTGCCTGACGTAGGCCCGGGACACAGAGCAGGTAGGAGTGCCACCTGTCCCCACACAGGAGTCCCTGCTGCTTGTGTGGGGCCAGAGGTTGGGCAGAGCCCTGTCGTGGGCTTCCTCCCCTGGCTGTGGGTGCAGGCTCGGTCTGACTTGCCCAAGGGCGCGAGGCTCCAAGGTGGGATGGCTGTGCTGGAACCCCGTTGTCCGAACCAGCACCCCTCCCTCCAGGATGCTCGATAAGGTGAAGTTCTCTGGGAACACTTAAGGCCTTACTTAGAGGAACCAGGACTCACACCTGCCTGTAGTTAAGTCTCAAGTTCAAATAAAGTCATTCAAACCTATCAGTTGTTCCTTTTCATTTTCCCTAAGATATCAAAAAATGTGATCGCTGCATAGTTCATTCAGAAAGATGTTCCAGGATGGTAACTTTGTTTCAAAGGTTAAGCCGACCTTTGGGGGCTGTCCTGTGCTGGACAGGTCACAGACAGAACCCTCTGAGTCCCGTGACCACACATCTCGGGGAGCCCGGGACAGCCCCCGTTTCCGCCTGTGGGCCCAGCGTGGTCGCCCACGGTGCCCCTCTCACCAGAGTGTCTTGGTTTGGTCGCTGAATGGCCGGGTGCCCAGCCTTCATCACGAAGCCTGTGTCACTGCAGCCTCCTGGGTCCTGGTGTTGAACTTAGGCTATTGGGGGAGGGGCAGGTAGCTTGGGCGTCTCTCTTGGCTTTGCCCAGCTTCTTTTATCTAATTCTTAGGTTGGTGATATCCCATAAAGTTATGGATAAACTGTAAATGCCATTTTCTGAAACCCTAGCAGCTGTCGACGGTTATGGAAAAGGCGCAATTACAAGACCGGGAAGTGGACGCAGCTCTAGCGGGGCCAGCACCTCCTGACTCAGCAGGGCCTACGCCAGGGGCGCCCCCGAGGCCTCCAGTCCAGGGGCCGGGCTGACCGGCATGCGGGCTGCTGGCCCACTGCTCTGCAGAAGCAAACACAGCCTTGTGTAGGGAAGGGGCGGCCGTGGGAGCCAGGCAAGGAGGTGATGACAGCTCACAGGACGTGGGGCCGAGGGCAGGGCCGCGCTCCAGCCCAGAGAAGTGCCGTGGGCCAGGCAGACCAAAAAGTTTCTGTGACCATCCAGCCCCAATATATGACCTTTGGACCCTAATTCAAGCAGAACTCACTCCACAGGAGGAGAAATCTTAAGACAGTTGGTGACACCAAGGAATTACTGTTGCTTGTGTTAAGAGTTTAACCCCCTTAGACATAAATGCTTCAGCAGACGCGGGTGGGAGGAAGGGAGGGGCTGCCCACTGTGGGCTCCGCGGCGGGAGTGGCTCCTGCAGCCCTCTCAGGCGCCCGGCGCCGCAGGAGTCCGAGGCCAGGCCTGCTGGCGGAGGTGCTCCGCCGGAACCAGCCCCCAGCCTCCCAGGCGAGAAGTGCAGCTAAATTATTCAGCAGGCTGAGCCTGCCTGCCAAGCCGTGCTCCGCTCTGTTCTGCTCTTTGCAGAGACCGTTGTTGGTAGGGCCTCTCTCCAGAGCAACAAGAGACACATCCTCGAACATCTGATTTGCCCACCGTGGTCCACAGTCAAACGGCCTGATTTATTGCCACAAACTGGGGTGCAGGCTGCTGCCGACTATACAGCTCTGGGTGTCACCAGAGTGGTTGGCCGGTGGCCTCCCCCCTTCTTTTTGCCGTCATGTCCTTTTTCGGGACGCCCAGCCGTGCAGATGGAAGTTTGGAGACCTTTGCTGGTGGCTGAACGCAGGGAACTCAGAATGGCAGGAAAGCCACCCTGTTGGCGTGGGGTGTTGGTTGGCCCCCCGTGGCACCCAGACCCTCCAGGCGCTGCCTGTCGGTGGGCCCCACGCTCCGAGGCAGGCAGCCTGCATGCCAGCTCGCCCCGCCCCCGGGCCGGGCTGCCTCCTCATGCACGCAGGGGCTCGGAAAGGGCTCTCTGTTCCCCTCTCACTTTTCCAGGACAAGAGCTGCCCGTGGACATGGAAACCATCCAACTGGACAGAGATGCCGAGGTAATGCCACCTGCTCTGCCCGCCCCAGGGGGCATGGTGACGGGCCACGCTGCATAGGGTGTCTTTGGGGGAGGCGCCGATGAGTAAGTGATCCCTGAGAAGAGGCCGTCTGAGCCTCCCTGGGCCGGGTCAGGTTCCTTGGTTCTTGCTGTTTCTCGTAACGGTGATCGAACTCCCCTGTTTAGCCGTTGTGGCAAGTGAAGCGCCTTTGAGTCATAAACCGCACGGGTCCAGCGATCCCACTGCGAATGTGGGGCCCCCACGACCCCATCCGAAAGGCAGTCACGACGCAGGGCTTGCAGCGACCGCCGGGCAGGGCAGGGCACCCCTGCATGATCCCCTGGGGGGCACCAACAGGGCCGCGGTCAGTGCACCTCCTCATGGAGTGTTTGTGCTCGGGGGGCCGGCGGTGAGAGGAAGGGCCCGCCCGCCCCTCATTCGGAGGGTTAGCTCTAGACAGAGTGACAGCGAGTCACGGCCAGACCCATGGGCATCTCGGAGGTCACCTCACATCACGTCACCTGTCTCTGCAGGCTCCCGTGGGGTGCTGGCTTGCTAGTTCTCCCGCACCCCCACCTCCACCCCCAGCAGGGCCCCCCCCGTAGCTCCTGCTCTAGGAAGGAAGCAGGGCCCGGGCACATCCCTGCAGCTGGCCCGACCCCCCTTCATTTCAGGACGTCGACCTGAACCACTGCCGCATCGGGAAGATCGAAGGCTTCGAGGTCCTGAAGAAGGTGAAGGTGAGAGGCGACGGACAGTCCAGAGCCCCCGCCCCCACCCCCGCCAGTGGCAGGTCCAGACCGCGTGCACGGGGGAGCCCCGGCCCCGAGTCCGTCGCAGCCCCGCTGGCCCCCGTCAGCGGCCACTGTCGAGCGGCCGTGGCGTGGACGTGGCAGGTGTGCAGAGCGGTGCAGGCGGCAGCTCAGACCCCTGCTGCTGCGCGGGGAGCCTCCGTTCCGGGCCACCGGCAGCTGCGCACACACCAACCTGGGCAGGCCCAGCCCCGCCCGAGTTCTGCTTGGTTTCCAAAACCGAGCCCAAGGCTTCCCTCTGCCGGGAAACAGCACACGGCAGCCCACCTGACCGAGGTCTCCCCCTGCGAGCAGGCCTGCTCCGTGCCAGCGGGCCTGCCTGCAGCCTCCCTGCGGGTGTCTGCCAGCGCCCCGGGTCGGCCCCTTTCTGGAAACATCAGGACAGTGGAGACCACATCCCCCCACCGAGGCTTCCCCGCGCCCCGTTAACACAGCTGGCTCTTCCCACGGCCACCCCCCTCGTTGCGCACATCACATGTCCTTTCCCGCCCCCAGACGCTCTGTCTCCGTCAAAACCTGATCAAGTGCATCGAGAACCTGGAGGAGCTGCAGAGCCTGCGAGAGCTGGACCTCTACGACAACCAGATCAGGAAGATCGAGAATCTGGACACGCTGACAGAGCTGGAGTGAGTCCCGAGACCCAGGAACGGCCGGGGAGCTGTCCAGGCCCCCAGAACCAGCCTGTGCCCTGGCATAGTCCGCAGTCCTAGAGAGGCCACTGCTGCCCCTGGGTCCTAACCCCCCCCCCCCACCGGGTCCAGAAGTGACAGCAGCCCAGCTAGTCCCGACCTGAGAGGTGGCCGTGGGCGGGGGCTGCTGGCTGGTCCCTGCCCTCAGGGTGGTCCTGGGGGCCGGGTGGGGCCCTGTGCAGGTCTGTGCATCCTGTGCTCGTTAAAAAATGTGTGCTTTTCTCCTTCCAGGATTCTAGATATCTCCTTTAACCTCCTGAGAAGCATCGAGGGCGTCGACAAGCTGACACAACTGAAAAAACTCTTCCTGGTCAACAACAAGATCAGTAAGATCGAGAACCTCAGCAGCTTGCAGCAGCTGCAGATGCTGGAGCTGGGGTCCAACCGCATCCGGGTAGGTGTGGAAGAGCTCAGGGAGGAGCTCTGGGAACGCCCCCGGACAGACAGACGTCAGCTGGAGGTGGGGGGTAGCCAGTGAAGAAGAGGGAGGCCCTGCAGGGCAGAGATGAGGCCACTGCCAGCCAGAGCCCATAGTCCCCTTTGACTGGCCTCCATGTGGCTTTGGGAGTTTGCAGTGGACGGCGGTCGGTCCAGCTTGGCCCCCGAGAGCTGGGCAGCACACAGAGCACAGAGGCGGTTCTGGCCGGGGCCCTGCCGGCACCGTTAGTGGTGGCGTGGCCAGACAGCAGAGCCGCACACCGAGAGCCAGAGGGCAGCCAGGCGTAGTGTTCGATCGGGTGTCTCTGGGGCGCGTGACCGAGAGAAGCGGGGCTCGTCACGGGTCACTGCAGGCGTAGCGGTTACGGGCACCCCTCGAACATCCATCTTCCCAGACACCGCCCACCCCGGCCCAGCCGTGCTGTGCTGGGCGGGCGGGCTGCACCACGGGCGTCTGCTGGGGCCCTGCCGAGTCAGCACGCGCCTGCGTGCGCTGTGTCCTGTCTGTCGAGAAGGTCACGGTTAACTGGTTCTGAGAGCGCAGCGGACACAGAGGCAGGAAAGAGACCGAGTTGTGCACGTCCGTGAAACCACCTGCTGTGCCCACACAGCAGGGCGCAGGACCGGAGGGGGCACAAGGAAGGAGGGGTAGGGGACCCTGCATGGGCGGTGCTTCTGGGGCGACGGAGGCTCTGGGGAACGCACTGTGGCAGACCTCACAGAGGCTGGCGCTGGCGCTGACGCAGACCAGGGAGGACCGCCAGACCCAGTCTGAGGGTCTCCCGCTTGTCCCCAGAGCCCCAGACGCGCGGAGCCCGCGCCTGTCCTCGGTGGTTTCCGTTCCGTGCCTTCCAGTGAGAGTCCCGGGCCCTCCTCAGCGTGCAGTGGCAGTGACTTGCCTGACACCCCAAGGCCAAGTCCAGAGTGCGCTGTCCCCTCCCCTGCGTGAGCTGGGTGGCCACACCGAGCCGTCTGATGCTCTGTCTTTCCCGCAGGCCATCGAGAACATCGACACGTTGACTAGTCTGGAGAGCCTGTTCCTGGGGAAAAACAAGATCACTAAACTGCAGAACCTGGACGCGCTCTCCAACCTGAGAGTCCTCAGCATGCAGGTTCGTCCAGCTTCGTGCGCCCCACTGCCCTGTGCGCCCCACTGCCCTGCCCCTCCCCCTCCTTCCCCCTCAGCAGGGCCCCCCCCATAGCAGGGCCCGCTTCTCAGCCGCCCCACTCTCTCCTGCTGGGCCCGTGGCCAGCCTGAGTCCCTGCCCGTGCCCGCGTCAGACTGCCCCCCCCCCTCCCCCCCGCCGTGTCCCGATGGGAGGCCCAGCTGGCGGGTCGGCCAGGGCGCACCCCGGGAGGAGGGGTTGGTTCCAGACGCTGCCAGTGCGTCTGTGAGTCCTTCTGCGTCCACCGTCCTGCGGAGTGCAGCCCTGCCCTGGGGAATCGGGCAGCACCGGAAGTCGCCAGGCTCGCGGGACCTCCCTTGTTGGGAGCCAGGGCGGGTGGGACCAGACCTGGAGGCGGGCGGGGGCGGCTGTCCCTTCAGTTGAGCCACACGCGCCCTGAAAGACACGAGCGCCTGCTGCGAAGTGCCCGGTGGTTCTGCTGCTTGAACCCCTGAGGTACCTGAGGCGACCCTCCCCGAGGACACAGGTGCACCTGAAAACACTCAGTTCTTCTGCGGAAAACCCTCGGGCCCTGGTGCGCGCACTGCAGCCCGGGGCAGCAGGCTGCAAGCGCTGGCCTCGCCCTCCCTCTCCCTGGAAGCCTCGGTCTGGCCCCTTTCGAGTGGAATGCCAACGAGGGGACCCTGTCCCCAACGCTGGTTCCCCTTGTGCCCCCCCCAACCTGACGGCTGCCGCTCTCCCCCCAGAGCAACCGGCTGACCAAGATCGAGGGCCTGCAGAGCCTGGTGAACCTGCGGGAGCTGTACCTCAGCCACAACGGCATCGAGGTCATCGAGGGCCTGGAGAACAACGTAAGACACCCTCTTGTCTGTCCTGGCAGGCGGATGGGCACAGCCCCGGGCCCGGCGGATGGCTGTGTGCCCGCTCCGTCTCGGGGCTGGTCTCCAGCAGACGCGCCTCGGGGGTCTCTCGCAGGGACCGCCCGGCCCTGCAGAGACTGCCCCCCCACCTCCGCCCCGGGGAGGGAGGCAGGAAAGTGCCCTGAGCCGGCACCAGCCGGTGCCTCCCGCCGGCCGGAGTCACCTCGCACAGGCATCGGGCCCTCGCCGGGGCGGCGCTCCCTGCACGGCCCCGGGGCAGCGCCGCAGGCGTGTTCACCGGGGTTTTAACCACCCCCCCCCCAGCGTGTGTGCGCCCCCGCACCCCACACACTGCGGAGGCCACGGGGACCAGCAGCTCACCTGGTCTGGCAGCCCCCGCGCGCCCCCTTCCTCCTGCTTCTCCCCCCCACCCGCCCCCACTGGGGCCAGGCCACGCCCCCTCCACCCCAGGACCAATCCCGCTCAGCCCCGGGCGGCCTTGGGGGTGGGCAGCGGCCCTGGCCCTCCGGGCTGCTCTCAGCGGGAGCGGCTCTCCCCGGGGCGGCTCTCCCCGGGGCGGCTCTCGGGCGGAGGAGGCGCTGTCCTCGCTCTGGGCTCCCGGCCGCCCTCTGCCCTGCTCGCCTCCCTGCGGCCTGACGGGTCGCTGCCGCCGCCGCCGCGGGGCCCCAGTCAGGAAGGGCTCCTCTGGCCTTCGCCGCAGCGCCCGGGCCCATCACCGCGAGTGCTGTCAGGGGAGGCCACGTCCTGACTGTCGCGTCCCCGCATGCACACACAGTCCTGGGAGGCTGGGCCTTGCCGGTGGGGGGGTCCCTCCGCCTGTAGTGGGCCCGGTCCTGCGGGGGCCGTGCGTGGGGCCGTGGGCAGGCTGCGCTCCCGGGAGGCCTGGGCAGCGCGGCCCACGCCCGAGGGGAGCGGCGCGCCTCACCCCCACCCCCGGTGCTGAGACCCCAGGCCTTGGGAACGGAGCAGAAACACGCAGCTGTGGCTCCGGCGGTCATTAAGGCCTCGCGCCTGCCCTGACCACGTGACTGCCTTCGGGGCCTGGTCAGCCGGAGGCCGGACACTCACCTGTGCTGAGTGTGAGCCCTCACCTGCCCAGCCTCCACTTCTGTGGGGGCAAGTGAGGCCATCAGCACCTTCTCCCCTAACGGCGAACCCCGGCCCCCCCACACCTCGTGCTCCCCTGCCCCCTGCACTGGGGCTCCCTGGTGGAGGTCGGGGCCTCTGGGGCCTGCTCTGCCTACGTCCCTCTGTGCTGGGCACAGCTGAGCTTTCGGAACACTGCCCAGCTCCCCAGAAAAGGGGCTGAGGACCCCACCGAGTTCCTGTGCTTCATCGGAGTTTCAGGGGGGCCCTGGCAGCCAGAGCCCCTACCTGCTGCTGACCCCCTGCGCCCACACCAGAGGTCAGACTCAGGTCTCCTGGGTGTCTGCACCTGCTCGGAGGACCCCCCAGTGCAGGCCGAGGGCTGGAGAGCCCTGCCCTGCGCCCAAGGGCCGCCCACAGGCCACGCTCGAGCCCCTGTCGGCTGTGGCACCGACTGAGCGCTGCAGGCACGCACCGGGCTAAGGGCACGAGTGAAGCCAGCGTGGGCGCCGAGGGCATGCAGACCCACCCCCCCACCCCCCGCTCACTGTGGCCCCCAGAGGGGCCGGGGCTGGGGTGGCCGGGGCTCGTGGGCTGGGTGGCCGCGCGCACCAGGAGTCGGACACGAGGGCCAGAGCCCTTCCGGGTCGGTGCAGCTGCTGGCTGCTGGCGTGGGTTGGGGGGACGGGGCGGGGATTTCAGCTGCCCTTCAGCCGGCGCAGGCGCAGCAAAGGCAGAGGCACGGCAGCACGCAGCCCGGGCTGTGGGCCGACCCCCCGAGTGGCCGCCCTGGTTGGGGGGGGGGCTGCGCTGATGGGTTGGGCTAGACCTCAGCAGGGCCTGCTTTAGTTACTGGTTTTTAGGGCAAGGGGAAGGGCGGGAGAAAAGGAGGGCAACGTCGATGTGCGAGAGATGCACCGACCAGTTGCCTCTTGCACACAGCCAGCCGGGGCTAACCTGGCCTGCAGCCCAGGCGTGTGCCCTGACTGGGGACTGAACCGGCGACCTTTGGTTCGCAGGGGGGCACTCAGTCCACTGAGCCGGGGCAGCAGGGCCCGTGTCAAAGCGCCACAGTGCTGCGCTGGCCCCCGGAGCTGGTGTGTCCCCAGCCGCGTGTGCCGGGCTCGGGCCCCTCGCCACCCCACCCTCTCCCGTCAGCTGTGCGTTCTCCCCCCTCCTGGCCGCCGCCCACCACCCCCGCCCATGTCTGCGCAAGCTCCGGCCCTGGACGGGCCCGGGCACCTCGTCCGAGTCTGAGTGTCACACGCGTCCCGGGGGGTCACTGCAGGAGAGTCACCGCCACGCCAGGGCTGCCGTCCCTGGGTCCCTGTGGACGGGCCTCTGGGGGGCCCAGGGATCGGGTCCGACAGACCAGCATGAGACCCCAGCGACGCGGGGACACGGGGCTGCGAGCCGGGGCCCCTGCCGCACGGCCCTGTTCTGTGGGGGCCGTGGGGGCTGTGGGGGCAGTGGGGGCGCGGGCCCGCGGCTCCGAGCCCAGACCGTGGCTGCCCCGGGACCGCTGACCCGAGGTAATGCGGGACAAACTTTATTTCCTTATTTTAGAACAAACTCACAATGTTGGACATCGCAGCAAACAGAATCAAAAAGATTGAGAACATCAGCCATCTAACAGAGCTGCAGGAATTCTGGGTGAGTGGAGACCCCACTGGGGTGGGTGGGTGGAGTGCTGGGCGGACGGGGTGGTGGGGTGCAGGCTGAGGTGGGTGTGCAGGGGGTGGGGGCCGGTGGGGGGGCGTCATCGGGACCTTACTGAAAACACACGTCTCCGGCCCCTGCACCCGGGGGCAGACCAGCCCCAGCCGGGTGGCGGCGGTGCCCGTGGCCCAGAGCTTGGGCCTGTGCCCGGGCAGACCTGTGAGCAGGCAGGGGACCGGTGGGTGTTCTCAGGCACCTGGTGGCTACAGGTGTGTCTTAGGGAGTCTGTCGGGAGAGAGGCAGCTGTCGGCGGTCTGGAGACCCCCAGCGGGCCACGTGCCCACGCCGAGTCGTCCTCAGGGCTCCCTGTGGGGCTCCCGGGGCTCCTCGGGCAGGCGTCCCAGGGTGGCCGCCCGTCGGCCCCGCCCTGCGGCTCGGTGAGCGGGCGCCGTCCTCGCTGCGGCGGCTCTGGTCCCAGACACGTGCGGAGTCGAAGGGACGGCTCTGCCTCGCCTGGCCAGGCTGTGGGCCCTGCCGGCACCCTGTCCAAGTGTCCCGACAGCACGGGTGGCCCACGGTGGACATGTCCCCTGACCCTTATCGACAGCTCTAGACCCTGGGTCGTGTCTGACAGGGCACCAGAGTGCGCCAGCGAGGCCAGAGACGGATGGTGAGGTGGTGGGGGGCGGGGGGCTGCGCCAGAGGGCATCCCCCCCAAGGGTGGGCCGAACTGGGGGGATGCGGCTCTGGGGGGGCCAGGGAAGCACGCAGAAAAACCAACCACAGAGACGGACCTGTGCTGGGCAGAGGTGGGGCGGTCACTGAGGTCAGGTTCCTGAGGTGTGGGCCCCTGTGTGTGCCCGGCCGAGGGACAGCGCATGGGACACAGGGGCCACCCGAGTACCCCAGCTCCCCGGGAGGCAGGCAGGTGGGTGACGGCTGGAGGCAGGGCAGCCCCTGGGCCTGGGACACAGAAACGCAGTCTCTCGGGCCCCCGGACAGCCCACCAGCATGGGCAGAGCCCCCCGAGCAGCGAGCAGGCGGCTGTGCCGTCTGACTCGTGGTCACAGCAGCCTGGAGGCGGGCGGTGCCGCCCTGCACACACCTGAGGACGCAGGCCGCTGTGGGTGGCGTCCTTACCCTAGAGAGGCCCCTGCAGAGCCACCACTGGACCTCGAGGTCCCGGGGGAGGGGTGGCAGACGCTTGTGAATACACGTAAGGCATCCCCTGCCACTCACACTGAAACGGCCAGGCGCAGCCTTCGGCTCCCCGGGCAGCAGGGACTTCTGTGGATGGCACAGGCGGCCGGTGTGTGACACGCTGGCACACCCAGGTGGGGGGCACGGGGCTGCCGTGTGGTGAGGACGCTTTTCTAACGTGCACCCGTGTGTGCCTGCGTGTGCCTGGGTCTGTCCGGTGTGCGCACGTGGTCGGGGTGCTTGCGTGTGCTCCCCCAGATGAACGACAATCTCCTGGAGAGCTGGGGCGACCTGGACGAGCTGAAGGGCGCCAGGAGCCTGGAGACGGTGTACCTGGAGCGGAACCCGCTGCAGAGGGACCCGCAGTACCGGCGGAAGGTGATGCTGGCGCTGCCCAGCGTGCGGCAGATCGACGCCACCTTTGTCAGGTTCTGACCCCGCGCGCCCCGGCCTGCTCCCTCGCCAGCAGAACCTCCCGGCCACGGTTTCCAGCCCGCCCGCTGCTCCCGGAACCACCACCACCACACCGACCGACCGTCACAACCCAATGGCAATAAAAAGGCGCTGAGTGATCCCTGCCGTGTGTACCGCCGCTCACCACCGAGAGGCGCTGCTGTTGCTGGCACCACTCGGGTCCGTTGCTCTGTGTTGGCGGAGGGAGGTGGCCCGGGCCCCGTGGGCGCAGGGAGCCCCCTCGGGGTCCGTCCGGCACCTGGAGCCCGACAGCCCACAGCTCTCTGGTCTCCTAGGCCCGCCAGCGCCCGTGTTTGCAGGTGACTCACACTAAAAGCAAAGCAGCGGGTAGGGGGGCTCAGCCCTCCACGCCAGGACCCTCCGCGCGGCGGGCAGGCCCCGTCCCCGGCCGCCCCCGCGCCCCTGAGGTCGCGTTGCCACTGACGGAAGGGGAGCCCACCCGAGGCTCCTCAGAGACTTTCTGCGAAGAGTCGACCTCTGACGGCGGCAGCACCGCCTCCCGCTGCGCCCCCACCGCTGTGTCCACCCTCGTTTTATAACCTCGGCCTCCACGGCCCGGGGCCTGGCTGCTGTCTCCATGGACCTTGTCGCCCTCCGCCGTCCTCGCGGGCCCGCCTGCCCCCACACCGCAGGGCCACCCTGTGCAGTGTGGGGGCCGCGTGCTGCCCGCCGTGGCCGGCCCCGTCCACGTTTCACTCGGTGACAATAAAGTGGAGTCAAACACGCAGTTTCTCGGTTGCGCTCGGCACGTCCCAGGGGCTCGGCAGCCGCGTATCCCGAGGGCGGGCGGCCCTTCCGACCGACCCGGCGCCCTCCCGGCTGGCACTGCCCAGGACCCTGAGACAGTGCGGCCCTGGGCTGAAGGCCGTGCCCAAGCCTCGACTTCAACCTCTGCACAAATAAACCGTGCGACCAGACCATGGGCACCCACTGAGGGGCACGCCGGGAAAGGAGAGGAGGGGTGGGTGGGGCCTGGCCCCAGGGTGCCGCCCGGCACTGGCACTCCGTCCTCAGCCAGACGCCATCCGTGTCTCTCCGGGGTCGGGAGAGACGGTTCCAGGTGCCAGGACTTGAGTGCCGGCACTGAAGACAGCATGGGGGGGGGGGGGGAATCCGCATCGAGGACCACGGAGGGGAGACGAGTGGAAGCAGCGGAGGGAAGCTCCACAGCCAGCAACCCTCCCCGCCTGCAAGGTGCCCGGACGGGCCGCTGGCGGCACCTGTGGCCAGACAGAACAAGGGGCCAAACAAGGTCCCTGTGCGCTCAGCCTGGGGCCCAAGGGGTGACGGTGAAGGTTGTCCAAGTTCCCCTGGGTGCAGAAAAGGGGGCGGTCGAGTTTGTGGGGAAAGAGACGCTTAGAGTAACCACTAGCAGGACAGAAATTAGTTACGGAGCACCAGGGAAAACCCAGCACCTTTCAGCAAAGAGACGGGGAGGCTAGGGAGGCCGGGGGGGACGGGGGTGCGGCCGCCCGTCTGTGCACCCTCGCAGGGAGGGGTGGAAGGGCGGGCAGGCGGGGCCTCGGGGCGGGAGACCCAGCGTGGGCCCTGTGACTGGGGTCCCGCAGCTGCAGAAGGCCGCAGGCTGTGCTAGGTCCGGCCGGCCCAGTCCCGGCCCAAGCTCCCTCTGGCTGTTTGAGAAACTCATTTCACCTTAAAATGTATGTGGAAGAAGAAAGGTCTGCACTGAACCTTGAACCTTTGAAAGAGGTCAGTCAGCTTTGAAAAAATGTCAGGCGAGGTGATGTGCCGGATTCTGACCACCGCAGACCCCCAAAGGGCAGCCCACCGGCGGGCTGGGCTGGGCTGGGCCGGAGCGGGAGCGGGGCCTGGCTGGCCGCCCTGGGGGCCGAGCCGTCCCAGAGGCCTCGCTCAGTGTGAGAAGCAGGCCCGAGAGTCCATAGGAGACACGGGGGCCTGGGTGTGAGCCCGGGGGGCAGAAGCGCTTCCCAACCCCAGGACCGCGGCCGTGAGACGAGGTTTCGTGGGTCCCTGGCATGAAAGAAAACTCCTGTGGAAGGGAGCGCACCTTCCGCAGCCCGCAGCGCACCCACAGGCGTTCCAGGGTCCAGAGCCGACAAGGGCCCCACGGCAGGCGGGCAGAGTTGCCCGAACCGGAGAAGAGGAGACCGGGGTGCGGGCAGAAGTGGGCGAGGGCGGCGTGGGCCATCGGCCCCGGCCCGAGAGCCAGGAGGCCCCTGGTCTGACCGCGGTCGGGGCCCAGGCCTGGGTTGTGGGCCAGGCCCCTGGTCGGGGCGTGTGCGAGAGGCGACCGATCGATCTTTCTCTCCCTTTCTCTCTCTCCCCTTCCTTCTCCTCTCTTTAAAATAAAAAGATTTCTTTTAAAGGCCTTTTTTTTTTTTTTTAAGAGAGAGCACTCCCAAGGATCCTCAGACGGGAAGGGGGAGGGGACGGGGGGGCCTGAGCCCGGCCCCCAGCACCTGGGCCGAGAGCGCATGAGCACAGGGCGGCCGGGGCTGCGTCCGGGACGCGGGTCTGCGGGGGGCTGGCGGGAGGAGGGAAGAGCAGCCAGCCGGGGGCACTGTGCCGCTGGGGGCCCCCCTCAAGGCCACGAGCAGGACAAGCCATCGTGAGGAAGAGGGGCAGCCGCTGCGCCGCACCCCTGCAACCCGCACAGAACGACCCCGAAACACACTGTGGTCAGAGAAGGGAAAGGCAGAGGGGTCTCCCGCTGGCAGGGACCTGCCAGGGGCCACTCGCACCAGCAGTTTTGTCCAGACCGACAACGTGCCCGGCCCAAGGAGTGTCCATCTGTCCCCAACCAACCCTGCAGGCCTGTCCCCGTCCCAGGCTGCGTCGTGCCCAGGGGCAGCCTGAGACTCCGCGCTTTGCCAGTGACGACTGCTTTCCTGGGAAAAGGGCAGGTGCCGCTGGCGTGGCGCCTCAAATGTGGATTCATTCAGCGGCTGGACCTGCTGCAACCATCTTGCAACCATGAGGCAAAGGCTCTGGCCCTGACTTCCCAGAGCCGCCAGACCCACCCAGGGGCCACCACCGCCCCACTTCCTGCGGCTGAGAAAAATCTTTTTGTTCAGCCACAGTCGTTGGGAGCTTTTTATTGGAATTTCCACCAAATGTGTATCTGGATGTTACATAAACGGATATAAAAAGCTGTAGTCAAATAAAGCTGGGGTAGCAAATCCTGGGCCCAGGCTCTTCCTAGTGCTTAGGACCCAGTCCGATGCCTGTGCCAGTTATACCACAGCCTGCCTCCTTCCTTCCTTCCTTCCTTCAACTTTTTTAAAACTGTGAAAGTCATGGAACCTTTAAAAACGTCAACCCATAAAGCACTGCAGAGAGTAAAAACTGAACACTGGACCCAGAATAAGTCCTTGTCCCCCTGCCTCCACCCACACATCCCCCAGGCTGCCCCTGCGGCTCCGCTGGGACCGGCTCTCCGAGTTCGAGCGCTCCCTGGAAGGGGCGCAGGGACCGGGCCTGGCTTCAGCTGGGAGGAGGGCGTGGTCCAGGGGCTTCGCCAGGCAGGGCAGCAGCCACGAGTGCCATGCCGGGAGGGCCGTGGGGTGAGGGGCTGGGACCCCCTCTCCAAAGCCAGCCCTGAGCTGGGGGCGTGCCTGAGGCCACACCCAGGACGGGGCAGGCCCGGCTCTGCAACCTGGGTCCCCTGGGTCCCCAAGGGCACAGCACATGGGTGGATGACAGGAGAGGCCCGTGGCCGTCCAGCTGAATCCCGCCTGTCCGTACCGTCCCCCCCGCCCCCAGGCAGCAGCTGGTGGGCCCTGGGCTCCCTAAGCAAACAGAGGGGAAGGCGGGAGAGGCATTTGCATGCGGTGTGCAGGCTCCATGGAAATGCACGGCCTGTTTGCAGACCCGCGAGCACACCCCCTTGGCAAACACAGGCAGATCCTGTTCCCGGACCTGGAAGACCGTGACCCCTGCCCCCAAGGCCAGACATCTCTCCTGCCTGTGTGCTGGGTGCGGTTCAGGGCATGCGAGTGGCGGTCCCCACCCGCCCAGGGCTCCTGGCACCGGGCACCCCCAGTGCTCCTGCCAGGACGGCCCCGACTCACCGCTCAGACCAGGCTCCCGAGGCCTCTTCCGGAAGCCCCCGTGCCAGGTGGGGACCGGTCCGCATCGCGTGGGTGCAGGGTGCCAGGTGGGCAGACGGGCTCCAGGGAGGCTGGGGAGCACCCCACCCCCTTGGGGCTCCACGGGGGCAGGGACCCCGAGACCTGGAGCCCCGGGACCTGGCCCAGGGTCTGCCCCAGGCCAGCTGCTCTGTGTGGCTTTGGGTGGGGCACCCCAACCCGAGGGAACCCCGTTTCCCCGCCTGCCCAAGGATCGCACCCCGGAGCAGGCCGCTGCTGGGCCCTGTTCTCTGTCCCGTCCTTTCTGCCCCCGCCCACCTGCTGACCACAGCAGAAACGCCCACCCCCACCCTGGCTCCGGGGTCTCCCAGCCCTCCCAAGTCCTGGGTCCGGGGCACCTGGGACCTGGCAGGGGTCAGGACGTGTGGGAGCCTCCGCGGCCTCACTGTGTCTGGGCTACGTGCGCTGGGCCTGTCCCCTCCGCCCTCCGCGGCTCTGCCACCCACACACCCTCCCCCCCACCGCTGTGGGGTGTCCCGGGGCCACGCTGGATCTGCGGGGGGCCACCGCCAGCTCCCGCTGGAACCCCACCCCCTTCCACACCACAGGGCTTCTCTCCCTCTGCCCCCCTCTGCCAGCCCCTCGCTGGGACCATGGAGGCGGCCCTCCCCACAGAGGGACCCGGAGTCCGGGGCGAGGACCCAGGGCCCATAGGGCCCGGCCAGCGCCTCGGCCAGGCCCATCCCTCTGTTAGAGGGCACTGCCTGTCCCCTGCAGGCGGCAGGAGGGACACATGTGCAGGGCTGGGGGGAGTGGACACCCCTCCAACAGGCAGATGGATGGACAGACAGGCGGCTCCCGTGCCCAGGTCGGGGTCATCATGTGACCCGGCTCAGGCAGCTCGGCCGGCCTGGCCCTGCCCGCGGCCCGGGGCGCTGTCCTCACCTGTCAGGGGGTCTGCAGCTGGGCGGTGGGGGGCCAGGTCTCAGGCGCCCCCTCCATATTCCCGGGCCACCCCGGTCCTGGCGGGGGCAGGAGCAGGATGCTGCAGAGGCCAGCCCCAGAGGACGACAGCACAGTCTTGATAGACACGGCCCCGGGGACAGAGAAGGGGGACTCCTACGGGAGCACAGCCAGCACCTCGCAGGTAACCCTCCGCCCTCCGCCCTCCGCCGTTCCGATGCGGCCCTGGGCTCCAGGTCGCAGTCCCGGGGCGCGGGGTAGGCACGGGAGGGTCTCTGAGCCCCACTCTTGGGACAGACCCAGGAACCACGGGACACACGGCCCCACTCGCCCAGAGCCCAGTCCCAACCTCAGAGCACGTGACCACCGCTGGCCCACCCACGGGGCCACTCGCAGCCCAGCTCCCCGCTCGCCTCTGGAGGCCAGCAGGGGTGGGCGCCCTGGGCGCTGGCCTTGCTGCTGGCCGACCTGGCCCTTGCCCACAGCCCAGGCCAGCCACTCAGCGACTGGGGGCAGGAGGGGAGGGGGCTGCCTCGCCCCTGCATAGACCTGGAAGGCCCCTCCCCACACCGCCCCCTGGGCCTTCCGTGTCACCGGGTGGTCAAGGGCAGGGTGGGGGCGTGTCCTCACAGTCAGGGGCTTCCCTTCCAGCCGGACGGAGACCAGGCGGCCGCCCAAGGGACGGCGAGCCCTGCCAAGCCCCGGGTCGGTGAGTCCCTCCCGGCATCTGCCAGCTGTGGTCCCGAGGGTGAGGACACAGACAGGGCACCCGCAGGTGGCGGCAGCAGAACAACGGGTCTGGGCCACCGTCCTCAGTGACCAGGCCACCCCGCCCCCACCCGGCACTGTCTCCTGAACCAGCTCTGGTGCCCGTTGCTGTGCTGGGAAGTGGAGTGGGGGCCTCGTGGTGAGCAGGACACCAGCTGGGGGGCAGCAGGAAAGGGGTCCCTCTGGGGAGCCGGCGCTGGAGTGGGCTCTGGAGGGCAGAGGGGTGCCACCCCCCACGGTGCCCGCCACGCCCACGGGGCCCTAGTTTGGAGGAGGTGCAGCTCGGCCTGGTCTCTCTGTCGCCGCGCTTTCGGTTCATGGCCTTCACACCTGCGTTTCCCCCTGAGAGTCTCATCTTTCTTCTGAAAGGTCTACAGTTGTGACCATGCAACACAGAGTTTACTCTTGTGTTATTATTTATTAATGATTATATTGTGTCTGTTTCCATATGAACAATTGTAAACCTACCTTTAAACTTTCTAAAAAATTTCATTTATTTGTTTTTAGAGAGAAGGGAAGGGAGGGAGAAAGAGTGGGGGAGAAACATCCATGTGTGGTTGCCTCTCATGCGCCCCCTGCTGGGGACCAGGCCCACGACCCAGGCATGTGCCCTGACTGGGAATTGAACCGGTGACCCTTTGGTTTGCAGGCCGGCTCTCCACCCACGGAGCCAGACCTTATCACTTTAGTTCTTACTGTTAGTTCCCTGATCTTTAGTGCATGAGCCCAGCTCCTCTCTGAGTCGGTTCTTGTGCGTGCTGAGAACGAGGGTCCGAACCCGCTCACTCCCGACGGCGGTCTGCCTGGCCCGGCACCTCTGGCTGAGATCCCTGTTGATTTTTCCCACTGAGTGTATGGCTTCACTTTCAGAGTCTCGAGTGTACTTCATCGATCGGCATGTCCCTCTGCCAGCACCGCACTGCCTTGGCCACTCCACCTTTGCAGTGAGTTTTGAAACAAACTCGTGAGCCGTGCAACTTTGTTCTTCTCTTCTTACACTGTTCGATATTCTGGGTCTCGTGGGTTTCCACGGGAACCTTAAACTTGTGTGTTCACGCAGAAGAGAACAGTCAGCCGGGCTTTGACGGGAATTACACCTGCCGACCGGATTTTCCTGCTGACCGCGTCCGGTGCCCTCCGGGGCTCACGTGTGTGAGGGCGTCTGAGTGTTCATTTCACTCGTCCTCAGTCCTGTCAGTGACGTTGGGCAGTTGTCAACTCTTGCACGTTGTCTGTTATGTTTCTTCCCTTTTCGGTGCCGTTGCATACAGAATTATTTTTCTTCATTCCGTTTTCGGCTTGTTCGTTGCTAGTGTGTGGAAACGCAATCGATTTCTGTATGTTGACCTTGTACCTCGTGACCTTGCTGAACCTGTTACTAGTCCGGACAGTTTCTGTACTGAAAGCCTGTGGCTCCTCCATAGGCAAGATCACGTCTCCTGTAAAAATAGGTCGTTTTACCTTCGCGTCTAATCGTGTGTCTGCCCTTTGCGACACGCCCGCTCTTCCTGCTCGTCTGCTGTCCCCCCCGAGAGCACCTCCTCCGTGTCCCCGGTGGAGCCGGTGTGCTGGGCCCTCACCCCACGCTCCGGTGGTTTGAAGAGGTCTTCCTTTACTTCCCCGGTGACAGCGCCAGGGCTCCGCGTCCTCCCCAGCCCTTTCAACACGCCCTTCTATCGTCTGCTGGCTCCCCTGGTTTCACTGAGAAACCAGGTGTCCGAACCCCCGCCGCTCCCCGAGGAACGATGTGCTGATGCTCCCCCTCTCTCCCTGGGGTGCACCGCAGAGCCACGCTGTCCGTGCCCTTCCCGCCTGGAGCCTCCTCACGGGTGGGACGCACTGAGACTTTTGATTCTTTAGACTGATTTCTTTCATCAGATTTAAAAATTCTTCACCATTTGGCCCTGGCTGGTGTGGCTCAGTGGACTGAGTGCCGGCCTGAGAACTAAAGGGCTGTTGGTTCAATTCCCAGTCAGGGCACACGCCTGGGTTGCAGGCCAGGTCCCCAGCAGGGGGCGCACAAGAGGCATGTTGATGTTTCTCTCCCTGTCTCCCTCCTTTCCCCTCTGTCTAAAAATAAATAAGATATTTTTTAGAGATTCTTCACCATTTTTCTTCAAAGAATGCTTTCTTCCCCACTCTGTCCTTCTGGTTCCGGGAGGACAATGTGTTGGTCCCTTTGACCCTGACCCTGTCCTGTGTGTGGAGAGGTGGGCAGTTGTTCAAGCACTGGGCTCCTACTTCCCGCCAGGAGGCTGGCTGTCCTGGCGGGGAGGCTGGCACCCCCGAGTTAGCCTGCCCTTTCTGCCTCTGTCCCGGTTGGTTCTCAGCAGACTTCGTCCTGGTTTGGGAGGAAGACCCGCGGCCGGGTCAGCAGCAGGACGGCACCACCCGGGACAAGACAGACACACACAGGGCCTGGCGGGAGACCTTCCTGGATAACCTTCGTGCGGCTGGGCTGCATGTGGACCAGGTACACCCACCGGTGGCTGTGGCCAGGGCCCTGGGCTCTGTGTCTACAGGTCTGAGGGCGTGACACCCTGAGGCCCCGGGCAGGTCAAGCCCAGGGCTGTGCTGGATGCCCGGCCCCAGGTCAAACGGAGACCCTGGGTGCACACCTAGCTGGCTCCTGGTGGCCAGAGCCCTTCAGATTTGCCCCCAGATTCAGAGCCACCTTCTCCACTCGCCTTTCCCACCTCCGACGTTAGAGCTTCTGTCCAGGTGTGACATTGTCATTACAGCTCCCGTGTGCTTGTAGGATGTCACACCCACAACGCCCTCCACAGGCCCAGTGTCCGTTATAACAGTCTCACTTCCACTGCAGGGAGCGCGTGGTACCGGGCGTAGCGGCGAGGGGGGCGGAGCCCGGTGCAGGCACTCAGTGGGGCTTGGAGCTGGCAGGGATCCGGGCGCGGGGCTCCACTGGTCCCTGCCCCCACCCAGGTCCCTCCATGTGTCTTCTGCATCGTCTGCCCTGCTTCCCGACCACCTTCCGCTGTCCCCAGGAACAGGCTCAGCCGGCAGGTGTCCGTCCCCCTCCCCAGTCCCCCCGGGGATCAGTTCTCAGTTTTATGTTACTCACATTCTTGGATTCCTCTCTCATTTAAATGGGCACCAATTCCATGTCGCCTAACGATGCAGCTGGGTTTGTGTCTGAACTTGATAAACCGGAGTCGTGCGCAGTGTGACTCCTCCGGGCCTCACGCTTGCGAGACCGTGCGCACCGCTGGTGCAGCTTCCGCGGGGCCACCGTCCGGGCCTGGAGCAGCGCGCCCGCGACTCCGCCGCTGCGCGCCCCTCCTCCGTGCGCTCCTCCGCCGTGCGCACGCGCAGACGTTTGGCTTGCTCCCAGTTTGGGGATAGTACGAAAACCGGCCTCCGTAAATTCTGACGGGTTTACACGTGTGTCCCGTGCCCAGGTGCAGGAACTTCTGAGGGTAGCGATGCTGGCCAGGTGTGTGCGTGTGGCCACCTGCTCCCCAGGGGTGGCCGGCGAGCACCCCTGTCAGCCGCACCTGTGTCCTCAGCACCTGGCTGTGTCGCACCTGGAGTGAGGCGGCGTCTCCCCCGGGTTTTAATTTGCATTTTCTCGGCTCCCTCAATAGGCTGAGCGTGTTTGCATGTTTATGACTGTTCATATCCCCAGTGCCCCGAGCTGCCCTTTTGCATCCTTTGCTCTTTTTTTCCGTGGGCTTTTTACCTTGTTCGCATCGATGCGCGGGCGTGCCTGCGTTCTGGACTCCGCTCTCTGTCGGCCATGTGCGCGAGACCTCAGTCCCCAGCCCGGCTGGCCGTCACCGTCGTCACCGTGGGGTCCTAGTGGGCTTTAACCAGTGGGGGGCCTGTCACTTCCCTCCTACCCTCGTGCCCTTGTTGGTCGGAGTGAAGCGCTGCCTCCGCCCCCCGCCCCCGCCCACCGCCCCGCCCAGGCCCCCGTGTGCCACGCCACCCCCCCCCCCCCCCGGGGCGGGCCCAAGTGTCCGCAAGCACATCCGCCCGCAGTGGATGGGGGTCGGGAGCTAACGCCCCGCCCCCTCCGAGTTCGGGTGCACTCGTGGGCCCGGGGGGTGGGGATGAAAAGCCCCCCTTGCGGAGAAAGCTTAGGGGACGGTGTGGCTCACCCGCGAGGCCACAGGAGTTCGCCACACCTTCGCCCCCCGCTGGGCGGGCTCACCCTTCGGGGGGGGGGGGCTTTCCGGAAGTGCCTCCGTCTCCGGTGCGAATGGCCGCTCCGGGCTCCCAGCACAGCCGCCCGGGGACCCTCGGCGCGGAGGCCCGCCCCTGCGCTGGGCATCTGTGCCCGCCCAGCCCGGGGCCTGGGTGTTGGCGTGCGGGGAAGCCCAGACAGCCGGTGGCAATGCAGTGGGGGCGGCCGGGATGGCCCGGCCCAGAAACAGGTGTGGGCGCCGGAGACACTGGGCCGCGGGGCCGGAGGTCCCCATCACAGGCCCTCGGGCATTGCAGTGCCTGCCATGTGCCCACACACGTGAACACAACGATGCCACCCCAAACCACATATCCACACACACGTGGGCACACTCCTCCGTTCACGTGCATGACACACCTAGACACCCGGAGGCTTGTCCCGGGGCCAGACAGCCATCCGGGGTCTGAGGACCAGAAGCCGCACCGACAGCCGGCGCAAGTCGGGGGCGGGGTTGTTCGCACCAGGGTTTGCCGTCACAGGGGCCGTGTGGACGCGGCCCTGGCAGCCCAGGGTCCCCCGTCTGTGACCCACAGGCTGACACCCAGACAGGAGCGGGTGCCCAGAGTGCAGCCTCAGAGGCTCAGTCCCAGACGCACGCCGGCGCTCGCCCCGCGGGTCTGAAGGCAGGCTGGGCGCTGTGACCACGGCGGCAGGACATCTGCCTCTCCTGAAAGTGCGGAGGACACACAGCCCCACACCCCTGTGCACACACACACATGCACATGCACAAATGGGCGTGTGTGCACATAGTGCGCTCGGACACACACTCTCGAGCCACGTGTGCACCCTCAGGCTCTCACGGAGCCCCGGTCCCCACAGCGCCACCTCCAGGACGCGGACGGCGCGGTGCACTACGTCCTCCTCAGCGCCCCCTGGGCCGTGCTCTGCTACTACGCGGAAGACCTGTGCCTGAAGCTGCCCCTGCAGGTACTGGGGCGCACGGGGCGCAGAGGGGGCCTGGAGGCGCCCCCACCCAGGGTCACTCGTGGCTGCGTCCCATGTGTCGGCTGCACTGTCCGAGGCTGACCACCTGGGCCCTCTGGCTTCAGAGCCCTCCCGCCCCTGGGGGCTCCTGCAGGAGGGGGGGGGGGGCAGCCCCAGCAGGGGGGCACAGGGGGAGGGACAGCAGGTGCATCAGGATGACATGCCTGGGGGCTGCTTTGTCACCTGCTCTGGCTCCCGTTGACCATCAGGGCCTCGGTGGACACAGGGACATGTGCTACTGCCTGTCCCTCCCTGCCCCACGGGGCCTCTGGGCCTCAGCTGGATGCACGGTGCAGCCCTGGTGCCCAGGCCTGAGCGCGGAAGGGACTCCCCAGTCCCTTGTGGAGCCCTTCCCGGCGGCCGTGTCTGCAGACCCCCCTGCCCCCCCGGTGCCTGGCGTCCCTCTGCTCAGGGCTCACAATCCCCTCCAGGAGCTGCCGAACCAGGCCCGCAACTGGTCGGCCGACCTGCTGCAGTGGCTGGGGGTCCCCAACATTCTGCTGCAGGACGTGCCCGACCTGCCCCCCGAGTATTACTCCTGCCAGTTCAAAGTGAGCAAGCTGTCCAGGTGAGGCCCGGGGCCGGGGCCGCAGAAGCCGGCACGACCGCTCGCTCTCCCAAACCTCCTCCCTCCCGGGCTCTCCCATGGCGGGCAGGTGGGCAGGTGGGCAGGTGGTTTCCACGCTCAGCCACAGCCGTCTGGTCAGGCAGTGGCACTGAGGGAGGACCAGTGTCCCCCAAACCTCAGTCACTGGCACATGGCCCCTCCCACTCAGCCCCACGTCCAGGGCAGGCTGGAGAGCCCCCGCGTGGTGCCCCCTGGTGGGCCTGGGGCTCCCACACTGCCCCACCCACCCTCTGCCAGCTGCTCTCAGGGGGTGGGGGCCACCGATGAGGCCCGGATCACCTTCTGTGACCGCCTGCCCCCAGAAAGCCAAAGGCAAAGAGACGACTTGGTCGTGTGCCAGGGAAAGGGGGCAGTGGCCGCTCCCCGGTGGGCGGGGTGGGGGCGGGGGTGGGGCGGCATGCGGTCCCCACCTCCTGGGCTCTCCTGCACGGTCCACATGCCCACAGGTTCCTCGGGAGCGACAACCAGGACACCTTCTTCACCTGCACCCACAGGCACCAGATTGTGAGTGGGGGTCCCCACCGCCCTCCCCGTGCCCTGACCCAGGTCCCAGGAGTCTGGCAGCCCCAGAGCCCCTGAGAGCCCCCTCCCGATGCAGGCGTCCAGCTAGAGGCCGACGCTGCCCAGAGCAGGGGCCAGAGCTGGCTGTGCACGGCCGGGGCCAGGGTTCAAATCCTGGCTCGACTCCAATGGGCCTGTGACCCGGCTGAGGTCTCGTGACTGCACTGGGAGCATGACCGCTACGCCTCAGGGGCCTGGGGTGTGTGAGCCAGGGTGGAGGCGGGGACATGAGGCAGCATCCTCTTTGTCTGTCACCCGAGGGCTGCGGGGGGCTGGCTGGCTGCGGGCTCAGCCTGAGGCGGAGGGCTGGGATGCCCCACCCCACCATCACAGGACCGGTGACCCGCGCCCTCCTCCACCACCCCAGCTGTTCGAGATCCTGGCCAAGACCCTGTATGGCCACGAGAAGAAGGGTCTGTTGGGGATCGAACAGCTGCTGTCCCAGGGGGTCTTCAGGGCAGCCTTTCCGCTGCACCAGGTGAGGCCCGGGGGCTGCTGGGGCGAGGGCAGGGGTCTCGGGCCCGGGTGTGGGGTGCGTTCCTGGACGAGGGGGTCCTGCTGCCCACCCTCAGGGCACGTGGGGTGGCTGTGGCCCCACAGGCCACCTGCTGGGGGTCAGCAGACACTTGCGACGTGGCTGGGCACCGCCCTCCCGCCACACGGCTCCGTCTTCACAGGCCACTTCCCTCCTGGGGAAGACGGGGAAGCCCCCTGTGCCCCCACAAACCTGGGCAAACTGAGGCAGTGGAGGGGGACTCAGCATCGCCCTGAAAGGGTGTCCCCCGTGGGGTCCGGAGGCAGTCGATGCCCTCGAGACCTGTGCACCGCCTGCTGGGCCTTGGGGATGCAAGATGGGCATCGGGGCACCCGAGGCCGTGCGGGGTGGTGGCCGGCTCCACCTCGGCTGCGGGGCACCCTCTCCCCGCCTCTGGCTAGAACCCCGGATCCACAGTGCTCCCACAGTTGGCCTTGCTGGCGCGGCCGTTGGGGGGACAGCATAGCACTGGGCTGCAGAAGCCCACCCAGAGGTGCCAGTCCACCGTGGGCCGTGGCCGAGGCTCCCCCTGGAGTCGGGCCCCAGGGTCCCCGGGAGGCTGAGGCACCCGGCTCTGTGTCCCCTGCCAGCGGTCCCCCCCAGACCCCCGGGCCCCACGCTACTCCGTCCCCCTCACGCAGCCGCCCTGAGCCCAGACGCTGGAGGGTGGGGGGCCGCCCGGCTGAAGCCCACGCCTGGAGCAGGCCCCGGTAGGCAGAGGGAGCCCCCTACACCTGCCTCTTGTCTGTCCCCAGGGCCCCTTTGCGATGCCCCCGGAGGGCGCGAGGGCCCCGGGCCTCAACCAGCGGCAGGTCCTGTTCTGGCACTGGGCCCGCTGGCAGTCGTGGCACAAGTACCAGCCCCTGGACCACGTGCGCAGGTACTTCGGGGAGAAGGTGGCTCTCTACTTCGCCTGGCTCGGTAAGTGCCGCCGCCGGCCCCCCACCCCCCGGGGTCCGGGCTCGGTCGTCGGGGGAACAGTCTGCTCATCGGCCGAGGGCAGCCCCTCCTCAGCCCACACAGCCCTGTCCACAGGCGGCTGGGCCCTCCTCACGCCCCCGGGGGAAACCGTGAACATGGCTGACTCCTGGGGCCCCCCCCCCCCCCCCGGTCCCCTCTGCAGGGTTCTACACGGGCTGGCTCCTGCCTGCGGCTGCCGTGGGCACCCTGGTGTTCCTGGTGGGCTGCTTCCTGGCGTTCTCGGACACGCCCACGTGAGTGCCCTCTGCCCTCAGCTCCCGCACCGGGGGGCGGGGCGGGGCGGGGAGGAGCGGGGGACCCGCCTGCAGAGCCAGGGAGGGAGGTGAGCACTGAGCCTGCCCCTGGCCCCAGGAGCGTCCCAGAGGGCCCCGTGGACGGGCTGGAAGGGGGACAGGGGAGGGCACTCCCAAGACTGACCATCGGACAGGAGGGCCCCGGCTGCCTCACTCACCCTCGTTTCTCGGAGCAGGACCCACTTTCGTTTTGATAATCAAGTGACGAGGCTTGAGTTTTACTTTGTTATGGAGCTGAAATGTCAAAAACTTATCTCAGATTTTGTCACCACGTGCGGCGGGGGGGTGGGGCCGGGGAGGAAGTGGACGGCACTGAGCCCGGTGGGCCCCGGCCCCCCTTCCCCCCGAAGGCAGGAGCTGTGTGGCAGCGCAGACGCCTTCGAGATGTGCCCGCTCTGCCCCGACTGCCCCTTCTGGACGCTGTCCAGCGCCTGCGCCCTGGTCCAGGTAGGGGCGGGTGGGGGCGGGTCCAGGGTTCTGGTCCCGCCCCGCCTGGGACCAGGCCCCGTGGGGTGGCCGCCGCCTGCCCCGGGGCTGTGACCGGCGCCCACCTGGGCGGACGTGGGCCAGCATCACGGTCACTGCTGCTGCCGCGCATCCCCGGCCAAGGTCCACCGGGGGCCCCCGGGGCAGACACCGCTGGAAGCCCCCTGGGAGCCCGGGGCCCCGAGGGCCCCGCAGCTGTGAGAGTCTGGCTTTCCCACGGGGAACAGCAGCTGCGCCCGTGTGCCCTCCGCACGGCCCGGAGCCCTTGGCGAAGTTGGGTGCACAGGCCGGACACGCTCCTGGGCCCCCTTCTGCGCCGATTTCTGGGGGGGGGGGGGGGGCCCCAACACGCTACAGGGGGCGGGAACAGCGGAAACGGTTTTCTCACGGTGCTGGGGGCTGGAGCCCGGCACCCAGGTGTTGGCAGAGCGGCTTCCCCCGGGGTCTGTCCGTGCTGCGCCCCTGCCTCTGGCGGCTACCCCTACCCCACCCCAGTGTCCGCCTCCGCGTCCACACGGCCTTCCCCTCCGTGCATCTGCCTGCCCCCCTCTCTTACATCACGGGGCGCAGGGCCCCCGAGGCAGGGCGCTCCCCGGAAGAGAGTCACCCCAACCCCACACAGAGGCCCGTGTCCCAGACGAGCTTCCGTCCTGAGGTTCCGGGTGGCGGCCACCATCCCGTCCACTGCGGTCCGTCCTCTGGACCCCAAAACTTCACGTCCCTCCTACGCACAAAATACACTCGCCCCAGCCCAGAACCCCCAACCTTCTGAACACGTCACAGCGTGGGCTCCAGGTCCAAAAATCTAAATACCAGCTGCTCCAGAATCGCACCCAAACCACCTGAGTCGTCACGGGAGAGACTCAGGCGTGGCCACCTCGGGGCGACCTCCCTCCCCCACGAGCCCGCACAGGAGTGGCCCGCGCCCACCATGCAACGTCAGGCAGGCGCGGGGCTGAGACCCAGAGGGGGCGCAGCGAGGGTGACCCCGCGCCCGCCCGCCCGCAGGCCGGCCGGCTCTTCGACCACGGCGGCACCGTCTTCTTCAGCGTGTTCATGGCGCTGTGGGCCGTGCTGCTCCTGGAGTACTGGAAGCGGAAGAGCGCCACGCTGGCCTACCGCTGGGGCTGCTCCGACTACGAGGACATTGAGGTGGGTGGGCCCCCGGCCCGCGGCCACTGCCCTCCGCCCGCCGCCGCGTGGCCCCCGCTGAGTGCCCGCTCCCCTCCAGGAGAGGCCGCGGCCCCAGTTTGCCGCCCGGGCTCCCACGACAGCCCTGAACCCGGTCACGGGCGTGGAGGAGCCCTACTTCCCCAGGAGGAGCCGCGTGCGCCGTGTGCTGGCGGGGTCCGTGCTGGTGCTGATGATGGTGAGCGCCCCGCCCCGGCCGCGCCCCAGCCCCGCCCCACCGGGCCCCTCCCTCCTGAGCTGCCTGGGGCCCCTGTTGCGCCCCTGACCCTGGGACCCACAAGAGGCTTGCTGTCTCAGGAAAGCCCCTGTGGGCCTGGGCTCCAAGGAGGGGGGGCCGCGCTCAGGGCCAGGCTGAGGGGTGTGGGCAGGGGCATTTCCCCACAGATGTGGGCCTCGGGCATCCTCAAGTATGCGCGGCCCGGCATGGGGGTCCTCCAACCAGAAGGGCTTCCTAGCACGACCCCCACCCCCTTCTAAGAGGCCAGGCATCCCCAAGTGCCAGCTGGCTGGCTGGTTCTCAGCACTTGGGTCAAGAGCAACGCCAGTGGCCCCTGGACACCCAGACATCATCCACCCTGTGATTCTAAGTGGCCCCCTGCCACCCCGGCTCCCCAGCACCCCCCCCACCGTCCCCCCACAACCCACCGGAAGAGGTGCAGAGCACAGCCAGGTCCACAGGTGGGGCTGTGGCCTGTGGCGCAGGGCTCACGCCGGGGTCCCCGTAGGTGGCCGTGGTGGTCATGTGCCTGGTGTCCGTCATCCTGTACCGCACCGTTGCGGCCATGCTGGTGTCCAGGTCGGACCGCGCCCTCCTGGTGGCCTGGGTGAGCGGCAGCCGCAGCTCCCGGTGGGCGGGGGAGGCCCCGGCCCACGCCCGGCGGCACCGGCTCTGACCGCCCTCTGTCCCAGGCTCCGCGCATCGCCAGCCTCACGGGCTCCGTGGTGAACCTGGTGCTCATCCTCCTGCTCTCCAAGGCCTACGTGGCCCTGGCCGGCGTGCTGACGAGGTGGGGTGAGTGGCCAAGGCCGCCCTGCGCCAGCACCCCAGCGCCGCCCCGGAGCCGCCCCAGCCCTGCCGCCCGGGGCAGATCAACAAGGGCCTCGTGTGGGAGTCAGGCACAGAGGGGCACGTGACCCACCCCCAGCCGTGAGCAGGGCACCCCTCTCTTGGCACAGGACCCCTCGCAGGGGAGCTCTGGGGCGGCTCCGCCCAGCCCAGCCGGGAGCCCTGCTTCCTCAGGGTCTGGGAGGCGGCTGGGGGCCGCGGCAGGGGAAGCTTCCTCCCCGCTCCCCACCCCAGCTGCCCCTCCCCCACTTTCTCTACACCTCCCCCCATCCCCGCCCCGTTTCCCAGGGACAGACGCCGGTGAACCAGCCCCTGTGTTCCACCCCTGGTCTAGGAGTGGGGCCAGGGCCCCGTGCACTGGGGTGGGGAGCCCCCCGCGTGTCCCTGCAGCAGCGGGGCGTGTGCGCCCCGTCTCCGGCCTCGGGCGTGCCCTCCGATCCTCCCGCTATGCCCACACCTCCGTCTCAGCCTCGTCACCCGGCCCGCGGCCTGCCACTCCGGTCCCTGTGCCTCACCTGTCCTTGCTTAGCGTCAGCGTGGTTCACGAGAACTCGAGGCCCTGACCGCGTTCCTGCCGGGTCCCTGGGTCGGGGGCCGGCCTCACGGGGTGGCTTCTCCGCCCAGAGATGCACCGGACCCAGACCAGGTTCGAGGACGCCTTCACCCTCAAGGTGTTCGTCTTCCAGTTCGTCAACTTCTACTCCTCGCCGGTCTACATCGCCTTCTTCAAGGGCAGGTCAGCGCCGCCCCGCCCCGCCCGCCCCCGCCCCGGGCCCCTGGGCACCCAGGAGCGAGCTGCTGCCGGAGATGCTCAGGGAGGGTGGCGTGGGGGCGGCGGCCCAGGAGGCCTGGGGGGACAGCGGCGGTCCTGGGCTCAGGCCTCGGAGCAGAGCCGGCCCGGGTCCACCTCAGGGGTCCCTGCAGGCCCCGTGTGGGTGCAGCAAGGCACAGAGCAGGCCGGGGGACAGCCAGGCACTCGGGGGGGGGCACCCGCTCACTCTCGGCCTCGGGGCCTTCACTTCTTCAAGGTTTGTGGGGTACCCAGGCAACTACCACACCTTGTTTGGGGTCCGCAATGAGGAGGTGAGTGCCCCTCAGAGTCTTGATTTGCAGGGATTCCCCGGGACCCCCACCCTACCCAGACCCCCACAAAGCGCAGTCTGGGTCCGAGTGGCTGACACTGTCAGCCGCTGTCACCGCCCAGGGCTGCGCTGCAGACACGCAGGCTGGGGCCTGGCACTGTCAGGGCCACCGGTGGCCCCAGGCCCCACCCCGCAGGCACACTCTGGGCAGCAGCTCGAGATCACCTGGCTGCCACTGGCTGGGGGTGGGGCTGGGTGGGCAGGAACAGTGCCTGGGGGCCTCTGGGCAGGGTCCGGTCTTGGGGCCGCCCCCCCACAGCTCCTGCTGGGGCCACGCCTAGGAGACCCTCTCCTCTCCACCCAGAGGGCCTGTCCTCCTCTTGGGCCCTGACCCCGGCCTGGGAGGTGTCACCCCTGAGGAGCCTCGTTATTTTCACACGGCAGGAAGGGGTGTCTCGGGGAGGGAACGGGCAGTTGGGACCCCAGCTCAGGGGCTTTCAGTCGTCAGAGGGAAGACCCCAACCCCTGACTGATGCGAAAAACAGGGTTCCCTTGCTCCTGTGTGCAGGCTGGTCCGGTGCTGTGGGCTCCTGTGGGCTGGGTGCAGGGGTCTGAACAAGGCTGCCTTGCTCCCCACCCCAGGGGGCCCGACACCCCAGCAGCACAGGCTGACGCCCTCCAGCTGGGGCCGCTGTGCAGGGTGCGCTGCCCTGGGAGTTCCCCCTAAATCCCTGGTGCACCTCCCCCAGCTGGGCCTGCTGAGGCCGCAGGGTGGGTCCTCCTGGGCCGCAGGCCAGCACCGTTGGCCCCACGGGACCCCACCCACGCGGGTCCCCAAAGGGAAATGGGGGGCTGTGCAGCGGTGGCACTGTCTGCCAGGTGGGCCTCGGGGAGGCTGGGGCGGGGGAGGGCCGGGCCCCTCCCAGGGCTCCAGGAGGCTGGGGGCACGAGGCCACTGCCCGCGCTCACTGGGCCTGGCTGGGCAGTGCGCGCCTGGGGGCTGCCTCGTGGAGCTGGCACAGGAGCTGCTGGTCATCATGGTGGGCAAGCAGATCATCAACAACGTGCAGGAGATTCTCATCCCGTGAGTGCCCCGACGCCCCCACCCCGGGGCCGGTCCAGGGACCCTGGGGCCCCTCAGGGCCAGCCTCCTGGACCTGACGGCCTCACTGTGGGGGCGGAGGGCGCTGCTCACCGTCACCCCGTGGGCCCCACGACTCCCACACCCCCTGGTGGCTGGGTTGGCACGTCGAGTCCCCTTGTGTCCGGCCAGTGTCCGTGGGGCAGCGGCCCATTCTTCCTGTGTCCCCCGTGGCCCAGGCGCCTGGCAGCAGCCCAGCCAAGGCAGCACTGGGAAGGGGAGCACCCCTCTGGACAACTGGGCCCCTCCCAGGCCAGAGCCCTTGCAGCAGCTGCTTAGGCTGGACCCAACCTGGACACCTTCCCCAGCACACCTGCTCTCCCCACGGCGCCACGGAACCCCCTTGGCCCCACGAGCCGTGGCTGTGGGACCCTGGCTGACCCCTGTCCCTCTCTGGGTGCAGTTGGGGCTGTGCAGCTGAATCCGAGGAGACCATGAGTCCGGGGTGTAGTTGCCGCCTGGTGGGAGCCAGGGGCCAGATGAGTGATGGCAAAGCCGCACACATGTGACACAGCACAATGCACACGTGCTCCACACATGATACAGCAATGCATATGCACACACACTTGCAACGTGCATGCCCCACATGACACTGAAACACACATGCCCCACACATATGCCCTCTAATACACGTGTCTCACCGGACACAGTGACACGCACATGCCCCACATGTGACAAAACAACGCACACACATGCCCCCACTGCACAGTGGCTGCCCCCCCCCCATCTGCTCCCTTCCACGTGGACGTGGTAGCTCTCGGCTCCTCTCTGCATTTCCCAGGAGGAGCCCATCCCCCTAAAGCTTCCCTGAGCCCTGGTGCCTGTGCTGGGGTGCTGCAGGGGGGCTGGGGGGGCTGCAGGGGGCTGGGGGTGCTGCAGGGGGGCTGGGGGTGCTGCAGGGGGGCTGGGGGCGGGGCTGTCCCCCGGGAGGAGGAAGGCCACAGATGCTCCCCAGGCTCTGTCTGCAAGGCCTCGCTCTGCTGCGCCCACCCTGGGGCCCAGACCCTCCCCTGCGGCCCCCAAACCGCAGACCGGCCAGGGCTCCGCGTGAGGAGCAAGAGCCAACGTCCCGGGTGCTTCCGCCCCCAGGAAGCTGAAGGGCTGGTGGCAGAAGCTCCGGCTGCGCTCCAAGCGGAGGAAGGTGGCGGCTTCGGTGGCCGCGGGGCCGGCGCCCTGGGAGGCCGACTACGAGCTGCTGCCCTTCGAAGGCCTGTTTGACGAATACCTCGAAATGGGTAGGCGCCCCGCGGGCCTCCGGCCTCGGCCCCCTTCCGCCGACATCTCCTTCGGAAGGAGGCGTGGGTGGAGACAGAGCGTTCCTGGGGAGCCGGGCCTGCTCAGAGTCACAGCGGGGAGCGCCCAAGGAGGAGTGGCCAAGATGGGAAGGGGCAGCGCCCTGGGTACGGGGCTGGGAGGAGGACCTGGAGCCTTGACGGGCTCTCTCGGAGTGGCTTCAGCGCCCCCGCCCCCCCCCCCCACCCCCCGTAATGCACCTGCCGGAGCCCTGTCTGGAGCTCGGAGAGAAGCGGGGTGCGCAGGAGGCCAGGCCCTGGGGGTGGGGACGACGACCCCTCCGGGGAAGGCTGCATCTGGGATGCGAAGGGCCTCAGGCGCCCTGACCGCTGAAGTCCCATCTGGGAGTCGATTCTTTCGGCTTTCTGGAGGCCCACCCTCTTCACTGTGCTCCCCACAGCGTTGAGCCTGAGCCACAGGCCATCACTCTGGGCTCCCCAGCAGCCAAGGCGAAAGGGGTGTCAGGAGTGGCGCGGGTGCCTGGATAACAGGGAGGGGTGGGGGGCGGATGGCTCACAGGCCTTTCATCCTATGTGAGCAAGATGGGCAGCGGGGCCCCAGGCTCAGCTTAGGAATCACGGAGCCCCCAGGGGCCCCGTTCCGGGAGCCACGGTCAGGAGGCACTTCGGGGGCGGAGTCTGCGGGGAGAGCCAGAGCAGGAGCAGGCGTGGCCGGGTCCCGGGCCTCCCTAGGGGACGGGAACGGACTGAGGGCTCCCAGGCTTGTGGGTGGCGACACGGCGGGCGGTGACCCCGCGCCCTCAGTGCTGCAGTTCGGCTTCGTCACCATCTTCGTGGCCGCCTGCCCGCTGGCCCCGCTCTTCGCGCTGCTCAACAACTGGGTGGAGATCCGCCTGGACGCGCGCAAGTTCGTGTGCGAACGCCGGCGCCCGGTGGCCGAGCGCGCGCAGGACGTGGGCATCTGGTTCCCGATCCTGGCGGGCATCACGCACCTGGCGGTCATCAGCAACGTGAGCGCAGGACGGGGCTCCGCGGGGGCGGGGCGGGGCTCTACGGGGGTGGGGGGCGGTGAGAGGGGGCTCCCGCTCACGCGGATCCCGCGCCCAGGCCTTGCTGCTGGCCTTCCCGTCCGACTTCCTGCCGCGCACCTACTACCGCTGGACCCGCGCCGCCGACCTGCGCGGCTTCGTCAACTTCACGCTGGCGCGCGCCCCGCCCGCCTTCGCTGCGGAGCACAACCGCACGTGCAGGTGAGGCTGCCGGGGGAGGGGCGGGCCGCGCGGGGTCGGGGCACCGGGCTCTGGGCCGCGGCGCGGGGCTGCGAGCGCCCACCCGCCCCGTCCGCGGGCCGGGCGGGACTTCTGGACATCTGGGCACAGGGCCCGCCCAGTGGGAGACCGCGCGGTGAGTCCCTTTTTGCTGGTTCGTCTCCAGCCGATTTTGGTAATTTTTTTTTCCCCCGCAGAACACTTGCCTAAGCTTTAAAATGTAGTAACACACCTTTATTCATAATATTCTTCACGATTTTCTTCAGCTCACCTGTTTGTACTTCCGGCCGCATTTGCTTTCCGGACACAATTTGTATCTTCCCATTTCTTTAAAAAAAAAAATCGATTCTCCGGAATTGAAACTTCAACTTACTCGTTTTCATTCTTCCCTGGGTTTTAACAAACTAATTCGAGTCTATAAATTTTCTTGAATATACCCCTTAAAAGTCTCATTTTTTTTTAAAGATTATTTATTTGTAGACAGAGGGGGAGAGAGACAGGGAGAGAAACATCAATGCGTGGTTGCCTCTCACGCGCCCCCTACTGGGGACCTGGCCCGCAACCCAGGCTGTGCCCGGACTGGGAACTGAACCCGGGATGACTCTGGTTCGCAGGCTGGGGCTCAGTCCACTGTGCCACACCAGCCAGGGCAAAAGTCTCATTCCTTGAGTGCTGATAATCTGCTCTCCTTCGGTATTTCTTGTTTATCCGTTGTTTGGGAGAGGAAGTTCCCAGACACACAGCTTTTTTTCATTGAATTATACTGGACACATGATATTGTGTCCGTTTCAGGTGCCCCACATACTGATCTGGAGTCTCACACCAGGATGAGTTGAGTCCCTTCAGTTACCAATCAGGGTCGTGGACTGTGTTCCCCGTGGGGTGGACCCGTCCTTCCTCCTGCCCCCTGCCCCCTCCCCCCTCGAGTCTGAGCCTCTGCTTCCAGGGGAAGGGAGGGAGAAAGAGAGGGAGAGAAGCATCAATGTGTGGTTGCCTCTCCTGTGGCCCCTACTGGGGACCTGGCCCGCAGCCCAGGCATGTGCCCTGACTGGGAATCAAACCAGCGACCCTTTGGTTTGCGGGCTGGTGCCCAATCCACTGGGCCACACCACAGGGCAGGGCAGCCATGCAAATACTTTTTTGCTACTTAAAAAAAAGGCTATTGATTCTGATTTAATTGCTTGGAGGGCAGAGAACCTGAATGGTTGACACGGAAATCACATTGCTGAGGCTTCATGATCTGGTCCCAAAGGATTTTACATGTTTCAGGTGAACTTGGAAATATTTTTTTTCACTGTTAATTTTGGAGCAAGGTTCTAGATATACTATTAGGTAAGGCCTCTTAATTTTATTGTTCGGGTTTTCCTGCCCCACCCCTTTTTTCTTTTTCCCTGCTTACTCTATCGGATTCTGACAGAGGTGAGTTAAAGTCCTCCCGGGAATGTAGGGTCATTGGTGTTTCCAGGTGGTTCTGTCAGGTTTTGCTTTGTGTGTTTTGAGGTTCTGAGTGGCATGTAAGTTCACAGTTGTGCTCCCTTTTTCGTGGATACCTGATACTTTCTCCATTCATTCTTTTTTCTTTCTTTCTTTTTTTTTTCTTAGAGAGCGAGCCCTTGCTGTTGAGTGAGGGGCTATTTTTGTAGAAGGAAGAGATGGGTTTTTTTAAAGGGTTTTATTTATTTATTTTTAGAGAGAGAAGTGAGGGAGAGAGAGAGAGAGAAACATCCATGTGCGGTTGCTGGGGGCCATGGCCTGCAACCCAGGCATGTGCCCTGACTGGGAATCGAACCTGCGACACTTCGGTTCGCAGCCCGCGCTCCATCCAGTGAGCTACGCCAGCCAGGGCCGTTCATTCTTGCCCTTTTTATTCTCTTCTCCTGACTTCTGGGAGATGGGTGGGTGTTCTGTATTTTTTTTCTCTTTAGTCTCACTTGGAACTAATCCTCTATATTTTTATTATTTTAGGGGCTACCCTATATTTTTAGCGTACAATCGTAACTGTACATCTTTCTGACACAGCCTAGAGGAATTCCTTCCTGGCTCCTCCTCTCCTTGTGCAGGACGGGGGTCTTCCCATGCTGCACCCCCACCGCAGCACCCACTGGCCTCCTCTCTTACTGCTCCACAGTTTTACCTTTACTGTGACACACACAGAAACAGTTTCCGTCGTGTGCTGATCACATCCGTTTGGTGTGCTAATTGAAGTGGCTGCAGTAAGTGGTGAGCTATTCACTCTGTTCCCTCTGAATTCGTTTTTTCTTGTGGAAGTGTCTCCTCCTATAGCGCTTTCCGGAATGCTGTGTGGTTCGTGAACTCTCATGTCTTAAAATCTCTCTCTGTCCTCCCAGCAGCGTGTGTACCATTCCAGGTTAGGAGCCCTTCCCCCTCGGGCCTCGGGAAACTCTCGGGGCTGACCTGGCTTTTCCGCTGCACGCGCACGGACACGGCGTCTAACACGGCCTCCTCGTTCTCCTCGACCTGTGTCACCGCCAGGTGTCAGGTGTCGTCCTGGCGGGTTGACTTAGAAGTTTCCCGTCGAGAAGCATCATCTCCATTGTGTCCCCTAAGTGGAGCCGCCCCCTCGTCCCCCCCTCTTCCCTCCCGTGGAGACCCTCCACTTCTCACTGGCCCGGGCGCTCTCGCTGCCTTCCTTCCCGCCGGCTCCGTCGCTCCCCTCCCAGCCCCCCCTTTCCGTGCATCCGGTCAGCCACTCGCAGGTCAGGTGACTGGGCTGCATTTTCACCTTTCGAGGTGGTTTTTCTTCTCCTGCAAACTAGCCCTGGAGGTGCTTTCCGTGGAGTGCCACCACCTCTCAGTTTGTCAGCCCACAGCAGGAGCAGGAGCGGGGGCTGGGGGGGGGGGGTGTCAGAGGGTGGCGAGGGGACCCTCCGTCTGGAACCCCGGCAGAGCTGAGCGCCCCGGGCGGTCGGGAGTGCCGGGCAGCGGCCTGCGAGCAGAGTGGACTGCCTGGGGCACGCAGGCGCCCCTCGCGGTGGGAGCCAGGCTCCTGGGACACACTCACACCGGGGTGACGAGCAGGTGCCCTCCGGGGGCTCCTTCAGCCTCGCGAGGGAAGTGGGCACGCCCGCTCCCGCTGCTCCCCGCTGCTCCCCGCTGCGGCCCGCAGAGGCGAAAGCCGAAAGCCCTGTGGGACAGTGCTGCCGGGGAGTATTTCCCCCTTCGGGGCGGCGCCGAGGAGTCACGGCCCGGCTCCCGACCCCGAGTCCCGCCTGCCCCCGCAGGTACCGGGCGTTCAGGGAAGACGATGGGCAGTATTCCCGCACCTACTGGAACCTTCTGGCCATCCGCCTGGCCTTCGTCATTGTGTTTGAGGTAGCCGGGCTCCCCCCAAGCCCTCCACGGGCTCCCCCTGCTGTCTCTCAGCCTCCCCAGGGTGCCCCCCACCCGGCTTCGCCTCGTCTCACCGCGTGGCCCAGGGGTCGGTGTGACCAAAGCAGCAGAGCCCTGGCGCGAGCCGCCCTCGCCTCGGGCGAACCAGTTCTCTGCATCTCACGTGTCCGCCTGGGGAGGGGGCCCATCCTTGCCCGGCCCAGCCCTGGGCGGCATGGCGGTGCCCCGGGCTCGGGGCCGTGTCCCGGGGGAGCCCCACGGGGCCACAGAAGCTGCGGGTGGTCTCTGTGGCCGGCACACCGCTGCCCTCCAGTTCCGCCCACCCCTGGGGAGCAGCTGCCCTGGCCTGGGCCTGTGGAGGGGCGCCCTCTCCCAGCCCTGCCCCCACCCCCCAGCACGTGGTGTTCTCCGTGGGCCGGGTCCTCGACCTGCTGGTGCCCGACGTGCCGGAGTCCGTGCAGATCAAGGTGAAGCGGGAGTACTACCTGGCCAAGCAGGCGCTGGCCGAGAACACGGTGAGTGCTGCCCGCAGGCCTTGCCCTTCACCCTCCCGCGGGCGCCCGCCCCAGCGGGGGTCTGCTGCCGCCCAGGCCCAGGTGCAGGGTCTAACCACTCTCTTCTCGGCCACCTTCCTGGACACAGGCTCTCGCTGGGACAAACGGAGCGAAGGACGGCCGGCCCCCAGCCTCCGAGGAGAGCCTGGGCCCGCAGCCTAGGCGGCCAGGAGCCAGCCCGGCCTCCCCAGACCCTTCCCCCAGGGGGCGTGTTGGCAGCTCAGGGGCCGGGGGCCAGACCTACCTGGAAGGCCAAGGCCTCCCACAGCCCTGAGGCCCCAGCAACCCTCTGGTCCCCCCTCGGCCCCTGCCCCTCCCACCCCCTGCTCCAAGTCACAGCTGGGAGTCAGTCCCCCCCCCCCCCCCCCCAGGACTCCTGATCAACTGTTTTCTCCTTTCTTGGCCCCGGCGCCCCCTTCCCTCCCAGCCGCCACCAACAGCCTCTGAGCTTCCATCTCCCCTTCCTGCCAGTCGGGCGGGGAGGAAGATGCTCTGGGCCTTGGCTCCTGCGCAGGCTGCGCCCGAGGCTGGGGAGGCTCGGAGACTTACTCCCCCACCGGGAAACCTGGGACTTTCCCGTTTCCACACAACCGTCTCCAGAGTCGGGGGCCGCCATGCACCGCCTGCCCCCGCCGTGCGGGTTTCTCCACGCACCTGTGCCTCCGAGTCACAGACCACTCGGGAGTGCGGCTCCGGGGACACTGACCGCGCAGGGCACACGCAGGCCCCACCGTCCGACTTCCTCACGACAGGCCCCGCCAACAGCTCCCTGAGCAGCTTGCTGGCCCGAGTGCCGTGGATGCAGCCCCACCGCTCTGGCCTGGGGCAGCGCCTCTCCAGTGAGGCCTGGTGGTGGTGGTGGGGCGGGGGACCATGGGCTCGGCTTTCCAACACCACTCACCGCCTTTGAGCGAAGGGACCACCCTCCGAGCAGCAGGACCACCCACCAGTGAGGCCCTAGGGGCCCTGCGCCAACACCCACCAGGACTTTCTTCCAGTTGTTATTGCTTCTGCTGCAGTCTCAGACTTGGCAATTTTAAAGTAAATTTCTTGAAACAAAAAACCCCCAAAATGCTCACGTCATACCTCAGCCTTTCACGAAGTGGGCAGACCACTGTAGTCAGCAGGTCAACGAGACACAGCTGATCACCAGGCCCCAGGGCCTGGCAGGAGCCTCCTGCACATACCTGCCCCCACCTGGAGCAGCCCCGCCTCGGCCTCCGCTGCTGAGCAGAGGGTCTGACCGGGAGCTTTGGGGGGGCTGCTGCTCGAGGGCCGTCCTGGCTGCCAAGGGACACCCGCGGTGAAGACACTGCTGCCCTGGTGCCCCATGTGACGGGCGGGTACCCGCTGGGGCGCCTCCCAACAGCAGCCCAGCACAGGCCTGGGGGCAGGGGCTGGGCCGGTCCTGGGGAACGCAGAGGTTGGCTGACGGGGACCGTCGGGGAAGACAGGGCACTGCTCCACAGCAGGCGAGGCCTGGCCAGGACCCCAGGGACGGGCGGCCGCCCAGCCGCGGCCTCCGCTTGGCTCCCACGTGGTGCTGCAGGGCGGGCTGTCGGCACAGGATGAGAGCCACGTGCCAGCTGCAGGGCCCACGGCAAAGACCAGAACTACGCCCCTGTGTCCGTGACCCCTTGGGCGTGTGCCGCCGCTACCCCTGGTCCCACGGGGCCAAGAACACACAGGTGGCATGATACGACAACACCAGCACACGGCATCCGGTTTTGGGTTTTATTTTAGAATTTATAAAATTCCAGTGTCATCCATATTCATGAGCCTATACACACGTTTGCATATAATCTCCAAATTCCAAAGTTAAGGCCAAGGGATGGGTTGTAACTGTGGACACACGTGGCGTGGAGACAGTCAACAGGGGAGCAGACCCTCACGACCCCCCCACCCCGCCCACCCAGGGCTCTCGCAGCAGTACCCGGGGTGGCCAGGGCCCGGCAGCCGCCTCAGGAGCGTGACCGACGGCCACACAGCGGGGCCCCGAGCGGCGCAAGAGGGGCTGCACCTGCCGCGAGAATTCAACACCCACCCTCGGGGGGGGGGGCGGGGGGAGGGGCCCGGATGCCACCGCAGCAGGGAGGAGGTCCCAGCAGACGCCAGAGGGCAAGGGCGGGCAGGGCCCAGGCCGACAGGAGAGGCTCCCGAGCTCACTCGGACGGCGGGGGCCACAGGGGCCCCAGGGGCTGGGGGCCGTCCCAGAGAGCAGGGAGGCAGCCTTCCCCTCCCGCTCCCCGTCTCAACCCACTCCGCCCCACGTGGGGGCCACCCAGCCCGACCGGCCGAAGCAAATGTTCCTTCCTGCACAAGCGGGCACGGCTAAGGCTGCTCGAGCCCATGGGGACCTGCCAAGGCAACTGGCGTCAGACTCGCGTGGAGCAACTCTGCTCTACTCGGGAGTTTCAGTCTGAAGGTGCCCGGGTGAGCAAGGATGGAGCAGAAAACGTCACGGACGGGGGGTCAGGGAAGAAGTGACCGACCACGGGAGGGGCCGGGCGATGGCCCCGGTCGGCTCCTCCAGGAGCCCCCGTATCTGGGGACAAAGAACTCGGGGGGCGCATGTTGCCCCCATGGGGCGGGGGCGGGAGACCCAACAACCCAGAAGCCAGCGGCTGGCTGTGGCTCCCCCACACACAGCCCCCGCCAGGGCCCCTTCCTCTGCAGAGCGGACCTTCACCAGGCTGGCTGGGGTGGGGCACTGGCCCGGCCCGGGATGGCCCGCCACACCCCTGAGGGGAACAGGCTCCCTGAGCAGGTCCTCCAGGCCAGGCCTCGTGGCAGCCTCTCTCTGCCCCCCCTACAGCCCGCTCCCAGGGGTCTGCACACGGCCCCCCGTGCATCGGAGCACAGCATGTGGGGCGGGGGGCGTGCACCCCCCACCCCGGACTGGCCCACAGCGGGGCCGGCCACAGCAGACCCTGGGCCGGGGCGGACCCCGCCCTCCACAGACCAATGCCCCTGGCTCTGAGGTAGAAAGGGGGAGCCTGCCGTGGGCATCCTTCTGGGGAGGCGTGGCGACTCAGCCGTCACTCAGAGCAGGGCCGACTCTAAGAGGAAGCAGGAGTCCACCTCTCCTGGGCGGGGCACCCCCCCCCCCCCCCCAGACCTCCCTCCCCAGACCCAGGAGCAGACATGCAGCCTCACCTGCAGGCCTCGCTCATCCCCTGGCGCCTGTGGGGCAGGGCAGGCAGGGCACCTGGCGCCCGGGGCCCCTCGGGGACCCGGTGCTCCCGTGCGCACACCGGGCCCCTCCCACCCTGCGGTCTGGGCTGAGCGGGCCAGAGGAGGGGGCTGCAGTCTGCAGAGGCCTGGACGACAGGCAGAGGGAGGGGGCTGGGAAAGGAAGAGGGCAAACGTTTGGCTTTTCTAAAGTGAAGGAATTTATTTCCTGAGGTCACGACACAGGAAGTGGGCTCAGCCCCAGCTGTGCAGCACTCAGTGGGGCCAGGGCCTCGCTGACACGCCGGCAGATGTCCCACCGCCTCTGTTAGTGTTCGAACCGTGGAGAGCCGGCCCCAGCCGGCGTCAGGGGCAGGTCCTGAGCGCGCGCCGGGCGCCGGCCGGGCCCGAGGGCCGGCCGCACACAGCACCGGGCACCCGCTTCCCTGTGAGACCTCGGGGAGGGGGAGCGTCAACAATTTGTGGAGGGTCCAGCTGCTGCGTCAGATTGAAGCAAACCGTGGTGTGGTGGGGTTTGGGTCAGCAGGCTGGAGAGGTTTCTGCTTTCTGATCATTATCGCTTGGGGCCCCAAGGGAGGGTCTTGGGGGCCACCTGAGCCCCAAAGCTGGGGAATTCCTCGGAGCTGCTCATGTCCGGAGCCTGTGGGGACAGAGAGGGCGCGGCTGTACTGAGCAGGCTGCGCCCAGGCAGCCGCAACAGGGCTCCGCCCTCGGCCCTGGGCCCCAGCCAGAGGCGCCGCCTGACCTTCTCGCTGCTGCCGGTGGTCCAGGGTGCGTCCCGCACCACGAAGCCCTTGGACGGCGCCTTGGCCTCCTCGTGGGCCGGCGGCCTCATGTGCACTTGCAGCACCTCGCTGTCCACCACGTCCGCCAGCTGCGGCACAGGGCAGGGGTCAGCCGGCGGCAGGGACGCGGGCGAGCACCCGTCCCTGGCCAGCACCCAGAGACACCTGCAGAGGCCCCGCAGGCCCAGGACTCACGTATTCCTCCTCCAGGTTGAGGATGTGGTCGACGGCCTCCTCCACGTTCTCCGGGAGCCCCGTCACGGTGACGCAGTTGGGGTCCGGGGCCCCGCTCTGCGGGAAGCGGATGTCCACCTGGAAGGAGCACAGGCGCTGGCTACGGGGGCCCGGGGGCCCGCAAGCCTTCTGGACTCAGCGGTCCCCGTCGGGTGGCTGGGAGCGGTCCGTTTCTAGCGCTTTCCGCTCCGCATGGGGCGTGTGGGCAGCCAGTTTGGGGGCCGAGGGCACAGGTGCCGGCGCCCCCTCATGTGCACGCACCCTCTGGGGACGGCCAGGGTGGCCGGCGGCCACACCGCGGGGGGCCACCCTCTTCAGGCCCGCGCAGGAGGCTGACCAATGGTGCCGGCCGCACAGCCGTGACCCCACCCGCCTCACGGCCTGAGGGACGAGCACCTGAGCGCCGGGGCGGCCTGCCCCCCGACCCTTGCTGGCCTGTGAGCGCTGCCGGCAGCCTGGGCAGAAAGACTGAGGCCGGCGTCCACGGGCCGCACCGACCGACCGACCGCAGGGAACGCGCCCGTCTCACCCGCAGGGTCCCGGGACCCACCTTGAACTCGTCCATGATCTTGCGGATGGCTTTGCCGCGGGCGCCGATGATGCGGGCGTGGACACGGTGGTCCAGAGGCACGTCCTCGGACACCATCTGCTCGAGCTCGCCCACGATCTTGAGGATGGCGTCCCGGGCGGCCTCGGCGTTCTTCTCGTACCCCGTGATGCTGATCTGGTCCTGCGGCTGGGGCGGGGGGGGGGGGGGGGGCCTGTCAGAAGAGGGTGCCCGCGCCCCGAGCGGGACGGGGGGAGGCGGCCCGCGGCCCGAGGGGACACACGGATCCGCGCGGCAGGGAAAGGAGCGGAGAAAGGTCAGGTCACTGAGATCCCCCCCGAGCCCCACCCATGGGACCGAGACACACGGGAAGGGGAAGAGCCCCTGCTGCAGGGTGACGCGAGGGCCCCGGCAGGTGAGGAGGGTCAGGGAAGGTCCCTCCGGCCCCTCGTCTGTGGGGCCCTTGGTGGGGAGGGACCGACCTGCAAGCAGGTGCTGGGCAGCGTGGCCAGCAACACACGCCTGCAGGGCCCCACCCAGGGCCGCCCTCCTGCCACACACACACACGTACCAGCGAGGGCACCGGACCGGCAGAGTGAGCCAACAGGTAATGCACAGCACAGGACAGAAAACTAAGAAAACAGTAACCTTAAACCACATCCCGAAGACACACACACACACCAGAACGCAGCGTAGAAGAACCAGAGAAGAGTGACTAGGAGTCCAGGTGACGCAGACACAGGGCAGGAGGCCGTGAGCCCTCCCTGGTCCCCGCCCAGGGGTGCCTGGAAAGAAACCCCCGCCAGCCACTGAGGCAGCAGCGCTGACGCAGAACACGCTCGGCAGACAGAAGCGTCATTCTCACAGGAAAACCTGTGTGTGGGCCCGGGCTGGGGTGGCTCAGTGGACTGAGTCAGGGCCGAGAACCAAGGGGTCTCGCGGTTCAATCCCCAGCCAGGGCACGTGCCATGGTTGCAGACCGGGCTCCAGCAGGGGGCGCTCGAGAGGCAACCACACACTGATGTTTCTCCTCCTTTCTCCCTCCCGTCCTCTCTCTAAATATAAACAAATAAAACCTCAAGAAAAAAAAATGTGTATGAAAGATGTGTCTGCCTGGCTGGCGTAGCTCAGTGGATTGAGCGCGGGCTGCGAACCAAAGCGTTGCAGGTTCGATTCCCAGTCAGGGCACATGCCTAGGTTGCAGGCCACGGCCCCCAGCAACTGCACATTGATGTTTCTCTTTCTCCCTCCCTTCCCTCTCTAAAAATAAATAAGTAAAATCTAAAACAATAAAAAAGTAAAAATAAGTGATACATTTAAAAAAGAAAGAAAGAAAGATGTGGCTGCCTGACCCTGCTCAGCCAACGGGACGGTGACAGTCTAACTGTTAACTGACGACACTAAACAGCAGTGGCTGCGTGGGAGAGCAGAGGAAAGGAAAGGGCAGTGACGATGAGGGTTGGCGAGACCTGGACTCTTCAGTCCAAAGCAACAGAAGACCAAGTCGAGGATAAAAACCGACCACGTGCAGCGGCACGAGCAAACGCCCCAGGAACAGCAGAGGAGGCGTCGGTGAAGCGCGGCCCCAGGGCTGGGAGCAGAGGACGGGGCCCCGGGGCCGGCAGCTGCAGGCCCGCTCGCCCCGCACAAGCGCTCGGATGCAGGTGGGAAGGAGCGGCCGGCGGGGCCGGTCTGCACAGGGCTGCTGGGGTGTGCTGGCCGGAGGTTCCCGGCCACCGCTTCCGGGTGCCCTGCCGCATGCCAGTGAGCGCCGAGTCCACTCCGTGCAAGGCCTGCTGGGTGGGCGGCCCGCCTCAGAGGCGGGGCCTCAGGGCCAGACGGCACGTGTGCCGGCCGGGCCCGGGAGCGACCACACGCTGTGGTGGGTGCAGGGCACGCCTCGCAGGGCTGCACCTGTCAGCACGGCTCCGCGGGGACCCTCGGCCCTGAGACGGGGCTCAAACCTCGAGCCAAACTCAGTCTCCAGAGACCTGCCCCCCAAGGCCCCGCTCTCTCGCTGCCCAGCGGGGCCTCTCCCACCTGCCCGTGCACGTTCCCAGGGCAGACGTGTCCGCAGAGCACCCCGGCACCCCGTTCCGGCGCGAGTGCACTTCCCACCTGGTTCCCATCGTCCTTGTCGGGGAATTGGATGTTCACGTCGTGCTCCAGGCGGATCTGGGTGATCACTGCTCCCTTCCTCCCGATGATTTTGGGGTGGTACTTGGGGTCCACAGTGACGCTTAGCTTAAAGCTCCGTAGAGCCTGCGGGCGACACGAAGGAGGGAGAGTGAGGCAGAGGGTGGGCGACTCACCCCAAGGTGCACCTCACCCCACGCACATCCCCGGGTCCTCACTCCGCCCGGAGGCCCCCGTCAGCACAGCCACACACACGGGCCGAGGCTCTTCTGGGGCCTCCGTGCCGCATCCCATTGCCAGCAGGTGATGGGCCCCAGAGGCCTTGACCCTGCACAACCGGGGCTGCGGTGCCCTCAACAAAGGCCCTGGAAGAGGAATGACAGGCGGAGCCGTGTGCTCCTCACCTGTGGGGCAGGAGTGGGCACTGAAAAGGCCAGAAAGAGAAGGGGGACCAAAGTGCTAAGGACGGAGCCCCAGATGAGAGTGGCCAGAGACCAGGTCCGAGGACGCGCTCCGGAATCGGTGCCGGGCTGGGGCCAGGGGGCCACAGCGACCCTGCGGGATGTCCGAGCCCAGTCACGCCGCCCCTCGGGGAGGGGTCTGTGTCCCCCAACCTGCAGCACTGCTTCCAGTGCCCAGGCCCCCCCTGCCATGCCTCCCTCCTGTCATCCCCAGAGGCCAGCTCTCCGGCGGGCGGGCGGGAAGCCCCACTCAACAGCAGCGGAACTGCGGAGTGAGGGAATCGCAGGGCCCGTGGCGCCCACGCCCCCGAGCCCTGCAGCCCGCGAGGGCACCGCCCTGCCTCCAGGCTCACTCTTGCGGAACTTGGCTGACAGACCCAGGGCCCAGCTGCTGCTGTGACCCTGTGAAAGCAAATGCCCCCCGCCCCAGCCCTGCTCCTAAGCGAGGCCCCAGCTCGGCACACTGCCCGGCCTGCCTCCCCGACCCCCCGGTCGCAGGGTGGCCGGGGTGCTGGGTCTCTCAGAAGCCCCTGGCAATCCTCGTGCTACGGGGCTAGAACCACGGCCTGGGAGGAGGTGCCCACGGCCCCGGCCGGCGCTCACCCGGTCCTCCTGCTCCGCCCGCAGCTCCCGCACCCGCTCCAGCAGCCCGGCCTTGGCCCGGTCCAGGTTGGCGGCGAGGCCTGTGATGGCGATGGTGTCAGACTGCAGCTCCGGCGCCGGGACGTGTATGTTCACCTGGCGGACACGGGACAGACCCGGTGTATGCAGGGCCCCGGAGTGGGGATGTGCCTGTCTAGCCCCCACCGGTGACGGCGAACGTGGGGGTCGTGAACAGCCTGCCCGGCACGTTTGCCAGGGGCACAGCTGCAGGCTGGGGACCAGGAGGGCAGGCAGCGCGGAGTTTGACAACGAAGAGCAGCGGGAGGGCCCCTCCCTCGGGGAGGGTGTGCGAGTCCCGGTGACAGCTCACTCCCCGCCCCTCGTCTCCAGACACAGGGCCCGCTCATCCCTCACCTCGAACTCGTCCATCATCTTGCGGATCCCGCTGCCCTTCTGCCCGATGATGTACCGGTGGAGGTCGAAGGGCACCTCCACTTCAGTGGTGACAGGGACCAGGGCCTGCGGGGAAGGGGACCGACACCGGGCCTGAGAGCAGTGACCCGAGGGACCCCGTGGCTCAGCGCAGGGCCTCACGGGGAGAACGACAGTGAACACCCGGAACATTCCACGCTGTTCCATCGGAACTAAGAAGGTGACCGTTAACCCCAGGGAAGGCCTGGGGGGAGGACGTGGGTCCAGTGTTAGGGCTAACGCCGGTGGGGCGACCCTCAGACCCTGGCTCCTGCGTGCAGGAGGCCCCTTGCCGGAGGGAAGCAAGACAAGGCGAACGAGTCCAGGAGAAACAGGCCTGGACAGCCGGCTCCACACAGAGACCACCCTGCCCGCCCTGCAGAGCTCAGGAGTGGACTGTGGCCTGAGCCCCCGGGGGTCACAGGTGCGTGCCTGGGACCGCCGCTGCTCCTGACCGCGTCGGCCAGCACTCCCTGCAGCAATGACGGGCCCACCCAAGTCCGAGATGGCCTGAGCACCCCCACGCCACAGAGGGGGGCACCGAGACCCACCAGCTGTGCCCCATGTGGCCCCCGAGCCCGCAGGCCCCCGGAGCGGGGGTGCTGCACCCACCTCCAGGGCCTCCTTGGCGGCTTCACACTTTTCCTTGCGGCCGGAGATGGTGATGATGTCACACCTCCTGGGAGAGCCAGGGTCAGCCTCTCTCCCCTCCCCAGGGTCGTCGCCGTTCTCCTGGGCAGCTGGGGGAACAGGAGGGGCAAGTCACACAGGCCTCAGCTGCGCGGCCTCAGCTGCGAGACGTGGGAGCTGGTGATGGGAAGAGCGAGGGCCCACCACGCCCGAGAGGGGAGGACAAGCTCCCACAGCCCCGGAGCTGGCACCAGGAGGCGGCAGCTGGTGGGGCTGGAGAGGTTCACGGGTGACAAGGCAGGACCGCCCAGCCGCTTCTGCCAGGAAGAGGGCACCAGGAGTACAGGGACCTGAGACAGGACATGGAAGCAGCTGGGGGGGGGGGGGGCTCCCATGGGATCATTTGTGCACCCAAATAAACACCCAAACCATGTTCCTAGCGTGAGACACAAACACACGCGTGGGCAGGCACGACTGCCCGGAGCCATCGTGATTCCTGCTTCAAAGATGAGAAAACCTGGAGGTCAACCATGAACTTGTCACAGTGTCACATAATCAGGTCTCCCGAGGTGGACGGACGAGCCAGGGTTAGCTCAGCCAATGCAAGAGAACGCCCTCACTCTCGGGAGACAGCCACGAGGGACAAGGGGCGGGTGTGAGCGCCACCCTCTGATGACCCAGCGACACCAGTGAGTGTGTGTACGTGGGCGTGTGTGGAAGGGGAGGGTGGGCGAGAAAGACTGGGGAGGTCTGGAGAGTGAGCATCCGAATCTATCTTTACTGAGCTCTGGGCAATTCTCCTTTAAATGTGAAGTTACATCCAAATCAAGAAGTAGACCAGGCTGGCGTAGCTCAGAGGATTGAGTGCTGGCTGCGAACCAAAGTGTCCCAGGTTCAATTCCCAGTCAGGCACATGCCTGGGTTGCAGGCTATGACCCCCAGCAACAGCACATGGATGTTTCTCTCTCTCTCTCCCCCTCCCTCCCTTCCTTCTCTAAAAATAAATAAATAAAAAACAAAATCTTAAAAAAAAATCAAGAGGTAAACACTCAAGTGCGAAACACAAACGTGACCTGGGGTGACCTAACGAGTCTTCCACCCACAGCAGCCTGTACGGCCAGAGCGGCAGGCGCCCCAAGGCCACGACGAGCCCGTGCAGGTCAGAGTACGCAGGCCAGTGCCCGCTCGCCGCGGCGGGACCCGGACGAGCCGTCCGCACGGGCACAGGGGACTGGCGGAGTCAGGTCTCGACAGAAGCCAGGTCCCGCTCACGGGCCGCCGCTCCACCCTGCGCCATCCCTCCGGACACAGAGCAGAGTCAGATGGCAGCCACCCCAAAGGACAGCCTGGTGGCCAGGGGCGTCCTAAGTGGGTCAGGGGCTGCCCCCACCTTCGGCAGTTGCCGGCCCCACGAGGCGGCCGGGAAGGGGGCTGCTGCCGGGCCAGAGCGGCGTCGTGGGGGCAAGGGCTGAGGGCGCCCCACCTGCAGGAGGGGCGGCAGGTCTTCTCTCCTCCGGCCTGGCCACTGGCCCCTGTGGGGCGCCTCGCTGCCCTGCAGCCACTGACGCAGCCCACGGCCTGGGGGTTCTGCAAGCCCCTGGAACACCCAACAGTGTCCGGCACCAGGCAAGACAGAGCCTCACTGGGACACGTGACAGCCACCGGCCCCTGCCTCTCTCCTGCCCCCCCCGCCCCCCGCCGAGCTCCGCGCAGAGACCCACCTGGGCTCTCCTCCCGGTCTGGGAACTTAATCTGGACACCGTAGTCCCGAGTGATCTGCTGGATCCGGGAGCCTTTCGGGCCCATGACCGAGCGATGGAACTTCTGGGGAATGGCGCACTCGATGGTCACCTGGGCCTCCTGGGGGCACGGCACGAAGGAACAAACAGACGGAGTGCTCGTGACTCGCACTCACAGCACCGGCCTCTGCAGCCGCGACCAAGCGCACAGACACCCCCTCCCCAAGGGGCACCGAGGGCTCCCCTGACGACGGGGTCGAGGGAGGAGGGGTGTGAGCAGGGCCACAGGAGGCCTCCCTGAAACGTGCCCCCCAGGGTCTAAGAAATCATCAGCGTCTCGTCCATGTAGGACTGCTCTGGTGCTCACTCCTGTTTCCCCGGACACGAGGAGCCCCCCACCGCTGCAGACAGGTGGCCACGCCAGTCCCAGGGGGGGGGCCTGCGGACCGACGAAACCCAGCGTGTGCCACGTGACTCCTCTGCGGGCTGACGGGCTCCGCCCGCCTCGTCTCCCCTCTGGAGCGGGGGACGGGGAGGCAGCTGGTGCCTCGCACACACGGCCCCTGGATAAAACCCACAGCGGAGCTGCTTCTCAGGGGCAGCGCTCCCCCCGCCCCCCCGCGGGAGGAGGCTGGGTGGGGATGGCCACGGTGGACTGGTCGGCCCGAGGGATATACGGGGGTGGCCCCCACCCCGCTTCGAGTGGCCGCCGGCCCCAGGCGCCCACCAGGTCCTCGATGATCTCCTGGATGCGCTGCTTGGCCGCCTCCACACACTCCTTGGCACCCTTGAGGGTGACCCTGTCGCTCTGCGTGCCGGACCGCGGGAAGCTGACCATCACGCCGCCGTACTCCTCGGCGATCTCCCGCAGGACCTGGCCTCTCCGGATCACGAAGTGGCGGTGGTGCTTCGGGTCCACCAGCATGCACTCCTCCACCACGTTGTCCTGTGGCCGGACACGGGGTGGGGGTGGGGGGTGTCAGGGGCCGGCCGTGCAGGCCCCGCCCCCGCCGCACGGCGGCTCCCTCCCGGGGGCCAGGCCTCACCAGGTTCTGGATGAGGGCTTCCAGCTCCCTCTGCGCCTCCCTGACGGCGTCCTCCTTCCCGATGATGGTGATCAGGTCCTGGTCCCTGTCCTCCGCCGTCGGGAATATGATGCGGGCGCCAGTGGTGTCGCGCACCTTGCGGATCTTGCCGCCCCCTTTGCCGATGAGGAACTTGTGGTACTCTGGCTTGGCGCGGATGTCCACGGTGAAGCTCTTGGTTTGCTGCAGAAACCAACCCACAAACGCTGGCCTGACACCCCCTGCCCGGGCAGGCGAACAAGGGGCCCCAGGGGGCAAGCGTGTGGGGTGGAGCTTACCTCCCATTTTGCCAGTACCCCCGTGGGGGGCTGATCAGTCCTCGCCCACACAAGTGCACAGCCTCCCAGACCGCCCGCCCCCGAGCTTCCCTCAGCGGGGGCAGGAGATGCCACGGTGGTCAGAGCGCGTGGACCCAGAGCCCCAGGCCTGCCAGCCGTGGGCAGACCTCCGCCCGGCGGGGGGGACCACGGGGCGCACCAGCACTAGCACAGCCCCCGCCCCTCCCACGCAGGCAGAGCGCGCCCTGTCAGGTATCCCTCTGCCGGGCTCGGGGTGAGCCCCCACACGGCCACGACGCCCCAGCTGCAGGCTGAGACCCTCACCGGCCAAGCCCTCCTCCGACACCCAGGTCCCAGGACTTCTACCGCGAACGCCAGCGTGTCCAGCGGGGCCGCGGGAGGGAGGCGCCCCCCAGGCTGACCCAGGCCCGCGGGCACGAAGGACAGACACCGGAGAGACCACCGCTCTCGGACAGACCCTGCCGACAGCGGCACCAGGACGCTGACGGGTCAGGGGAGCCCAAACATCAAAACCAAGCTCAATCTGAGAGGTCAAGGTGGGTGAGAGAGTGAAAAACAAAAACTAAAAAAACCCCCACAAAACCCCCACCCTAACACATGTCGAGTGGCCCACCGCCGAGCCGACGGGAGCGGAGGAACCTCCGCCAGGATCCGCACTCGCGCCCGACAGACACTCCGAGCCGGCTCGGCCCCGGAGGGACACCCGCAGCCCGATGAGGCCGCGGCTCACAGTGCCTGCGCCTGCTCGGGGAGGGACCCCGGCCCTGCTCCTGCTCCTGCACGCCCTGGAGGCCCCGGCGGCACAGCAAGACGGGACACACAGGGACACTGACCAGAGAGGAGGAGATGCATTGTCTGCTCTCAGATGACGTTTCACGTAAAACTCATGAGAATCCACAAAAAAGCCACTGAAGTTAGTGAGCAATCTTTAGACCAGACACAAAGAACAAGGCCAACAAATATCAAATATATTTCTGCACACCACACCATGAAGTACTAAAGTACCAAATGTGGTAACACTGAGCACCAAAACAGATCTAAGATGAACAAAACATTCACAAGCTCAGCACGCTCAAACCTACAGAACACCCAGGGAAAGTCGAAGGCTTAGAAACCGGAAGAGGGTCCTGGCTGGCGTGGCTCAGTGGACCGAGCGCCGGCCTGCGAACCAAAGGGTCGCGGGTTCGATTCCCAGTCAGGGCACAGGCCTGGGTTGCAGGCCAGGCCCCCAGTAGGGGGCGCACGACTGGCAACTGATCCATGTGTCTCTCACACACGATGTTTCTCTCATCCCTTTCCCCCTCTCTAAACCTAAATAAATAAGATCTTTAAAAAAAGGAAGAGGCTGACTGGAAGAGTCCGGCTGCTTAGACGTCAGTCCTCCCCCCTCTGAGCTTTAGCGTCGACAGAACCCCTCAGAGCCCGAGCAGGAGTCTCCCGAGACCGGCGGGCGGAGGACCTGGAGCAGCCGAAGCGGCTGACAGAGCACCAGGCAGCAGGGCTCACGGGTGCCGCGCCCGTGGAACAGACAGACTGGCAGATGGACTGGGACCCAGGGGCAAAGGTGACCCAAGGAGGAACCCTGATTCAGGGTGACAGCCGAAACATTTTGCTGCGAGGGTGGCCGCACGACCACTGTGTGGGTCAGAAGTGCACAGCGAGGGGACGTCCCCGCACAGAAGTCACACTCTTTGCAGATTTCCGCTCTGCAGACGAGGGGGTCTGACCTGGACAGGCCCGCCCATAACAGCCAGGTCAGAGGGCCAGGAAGGCGTGCGCCGTGCTCTGACCTCTGACCTGCCATGGCAAATGGGGTTTTGGAGCCTCTGCGTGGAGGAGAGGGCGATTCCAGCAAGCAGCACGCAGGGGCCCCTCGGGGGTGGGGACTCACCTTCTCCTCCGCCAGGTGCAGCAGCTGCTTCCGGGCCTTCTCCACGTCGGAGGAGGGGCCTCTGATGACGACCGTGTCGCTCCCCGAGCCCTCCACGGGGAAGTGGATGTGGACGCCGCCGCACTCCTCCATGATGGAGCGGATCAGGCGGCCCTTGGTGCCGATGAGGGAGTTGTGCAGCTTGGCGGGGATGGACACCTCCACCTCAGCTATGTTGGCCTGAAATCGTACGGCACGGGGGAGCCACGTCATTGCGTGGCAAGAAGGGCGAGGGCTAAGCCACAGTGGGTGGGGCCGTGTGGGCACGCTCGCGCTGGCACACGCAGTGCAGGAGGGAAGCCTCGGTGTCAGAGCACAAAACCGTGCTGTCCCTCCAGGCCCTCTGGGCGTGAGCCCAAGAGACCTGCCGCAGAGATCTGTGGTCCACCTTCCCTGTTCAAGACTCGTGGGCAGGAGCTGGCCTCCAGTCACGAGGAGCCCACGAGGCTTTGTACACCGGCTGCACAGGCAGCGGTGCGAGAGACGCAGCAGACGGGAGGCACCCAAGGCAGCCCTGCACCGCCCCGGCTGAGCCCCGCACCAAGGACACAGAGCCGCCGGTCTAGGGAGAGCAAGGCACCTGGAGCTGGCGGGTCCGCGCCCAGGAAGAGAGAACTCGGACAGAGCCAGAGGGCACGGGGGACTGCAGCTCCGGCAGGCCGGCACCGACAGGACCCGGGCGCAGGGCTCAGAGGGTCTGGCCTGGCGCAGGGGCACCTGGGCCCGGACAAGCAGCACCGCGACCCCACCCAACACGTCCAAGGAGGGTGCGCTGCTTCAAAGTGACTCCTCGAAGCACAAAGACACAGGGACACAAACACAACCAGAATCCACCAAAATAAACTTCACAGTGTCTGGCATAATAAAACAACACTTCATGGGCGAGAAACAGGAAAGAACCTGCCACAACGAGGATCACACACAAGAGAGCCCCCAGGAGTAAGCGGGCGGGGGGGGGGGTGGTCAGAGACGGGCCGAGGATGGCAAGGGCTCTCCCCGCGCGGAACCTGGTCGAGCGGCTGGAGGGAAAGACCGGACGTGGCAGGAGCGGGAAGGAAAAGCCCACACGGAACTCCTGCAGGTGAGACAAGCAGCTGAAGGGGAGGAGATGCCAGACGGGGTGACGGGCAGGTCAGATGCTGCAGGAAGCCGAGGGACCTAAAGAAACGCACGGAGAAAAAGCACCACCCCTCCTCCCCACCCGAGTGAATCAGCGCCACCCAGCACCCAGAGGCCCCGGAGGGGGCGAGGACAGAAAAAGCTACTAGGGAGTAATGACCCGAATTTTCCCAAATTTGATGACAACTCTAAACTCAAATATCCAAGTTCAATCAACTCCAAACAAAGAAACATGAAAAAACTACAAAGCTGGTGATACAATTAAAAAAAAAAAGGCCAGAGGCAGGCAAGTCTGTGCAGCCGAGCAAGGCCAAGGGCGCCCTCAGCTGTCCGGTCAGGAACGACGTGAGTGAGGTGACAGGGAGCAGAACCTCCAGTACCGACCGACGGGAGGAGCCGGAGGTGGGGCCCCAGGACGCGCTCGGGCCAACGGGAACGCAAAACCGTGCAGCCACCTGGGGAGACAGCCTGGCAGATTCTGGTAGAATTCTACACCTCCCCCGCCCCCCAGCTCGGCCTTCTAAGTGAAAGCAGCGAATCTGGCAGGTGGCACGCAGCGCGAGCCCAGCCCCTGTCCACCCCCCCGCCCCTGGGGAAGCAGCAGAGCCCGTCCAACGGAGGGAAGGAGGCCAGGAGGGTGCACAGGAAGCACAGAAAATGTATTTAGGTGGGTGAATGCATGAAAATGTGTTCTCACTATTTAAACCTCCGTGAGAGATCGCTGGGCACGTCAACAGAAAGGTTAAGGGAATGCAGTGGGCTCACAACCGAACTCGTGAGGAGGAGGCACAAGGACAGAGCACGGGGTGGGCTGGGGGCCCTCGGGGCGGGCCCCTGGGGGGGAGGCGCACCACACCCCAAGGCAGCCCCCTGGGCACGAGCCACACGCGTCAGAAGGGGCAACAACAGGAACCAGAGAAACTGCGATGGAACAGAAGGCAGCGAACAGGACAGAGACAGAGCAGGGGGGACAAAACCCAGCTGCGTGTCAGAACCACACGCAGGGGCCGGGGCCAGGGCCGGGCCGAGGGGACAGGCCGTCGCTGCTCCTGAGTGGGGCCGGGTGGGGAAGACGAGGGAGTTCTTGTGGTGGACGGTGTGGGTTGTGCGGCAGCCTGAGCGTGCTCAGTGCCTCTGAAGCGTGCACCGGGAGATGGTTAAGGTGGTGAATCTTATGTGCATTTCACCACAAGTTCAAAAATAAAAACCGTTCAACTACCACTTTAAATGTGATTTATTACAGTTAGTAAGTATGTACCGTAAACTATGGAATATAACGTGTAATAAACACATCTGGTCACTAGTACAACTAAACGTAAACACCTCGATTTAAAAGGCAGAGTTTGTCACCCTGGCAGGGCGGCTCAGTTGGTTGGAGCGTCGTCCCGCACACGAAAGGCTGCAGGTTCGAACCCCAGTCCGGGCCCGCACCTCGGCTGCAGGTTCGATCCCTGTCGGGGTGCCCAGTTACTCTCTCCGTCTCTCCCTCCCACCACCTAGGCCTGTCTCCTCGCTCTGAGATCAGTGGGAGCACATCCTTGGGTGAGGAGCGCAAGGAGGGCAGGTTAAGATTTCTCACCACGAGAAAAAAGAACATAAAAAGGCAGAGACTGTGAGACGGAACGGAAAAGCAAGCTGCCTAAAGGAAAGCCCCTGTAACACAAGATTTCGGAGCAAAGAGTATCACCGGGAGTACAAGGAGGGCGTCTCAGAAGCTGCAAAGTATGCATCGGAAACGAGACGGGTGGCATCATCGTAAACAGCAATGAGACAATGGGGGACCACTGCGAAAAACTCGACGCCCCTAAATTCAACAACTTAGACAAAATACGACACAGACCCCTCGAAAGACACAAACTGCAAAGATCACGCAAAAGGGCTCGTAAGCCACCCACACAACGAAGCACGGCTCAGCAGCGGAGAGAAAGCGGCCGCAGCCAAGCCCACCGGCGCGGAGCCCTCAGCCGCAGGTGGGGGGGGGGCGGGGGGGGGGGGAGGGGCAGCGGGGGGGGGAGGCCCCGGCCCCGGCTGCGAAGTGCGTCCTGGGGCGCCGTGTGAGCGCGGCGACCACACCTAACGCCGCCCCCGCTCACCGGAGAGCGGCCGAGAGTCGTCCACGCTCTCACCGCAAGGAAGCCCCTCGTGGCCGTGTGGTGACCTCGGTCACACCGACTCGCCGTCCCCGGCGCACCCGAGGTCGCGTGTCACGCCGCGATGGACCCAGGACACACTGAGCCACGTGGCAGCACGGACGAGCCTCGGAGCGGCTGGACTCCAGGGGGAGACACTGGGTTCTCGGAGACAGCCCTGCACAATTCGAACCCGTCTGCGGTGACAAAGCAGACGGCTGGACGGGACGGGGCGTCACAAGCGGCCCGAGGCCACCACAGGGGCGAGAAGGGTTCGCTGTCGTGACTGTGGAGGTGCCTCCACAGACGTGCACACACGCCCGCACGCCTGCCCACACACTGCGAGTGTGTGCTTCCTCAGGCGGTTTTTTTTCAAACGTTGAAAAAGGAAATCGGGACATGGTTAGGGCACGAAGGTCCCCAAGCACGCAAATGGGCTGCTGCCACTCAGCACCCTCACAAGCACCCCCGGAGGCTGAGGCCCGGCCGGAGATCCTCCAGGGGGTGCAGCCGCCCGTCTGCACGCGGGCCCAGGCCCCAGCCCAGCCCCAGCCGCCCAGCCCCATTACCAGGTCTTTCTGGATGGACAGGATGCGGCTCCGGGCGGCCTCGCAGTTGGCCCGCTTGCCCGTGATGACGATGGTCTCCGAGTTGCTGTTTTCTGCTGGAAGGTCGATCTTGGTGTTGCTCTCTTCACGGATCTGTGAGGAGAGGCGGCATGAGCTGAGACTCCCAGGGAAACACCTGGGGAGCCCAGGGCAGGGAAGCGAGGCCCTTCCTGCGGATCTAAAGCCAGAACGGCCCAGGACCGGGGGGGGGGGGGGGGGGGGGGGGGCAGAGCAGAAAGAGCCACGACTCAGGGTCAAGCTGGCTGGTCACCTTTTTAATGTTGGCGCCTCCCTTCCCAATGATGTTCTTGTGGAATTGCTTGAAGATCGGAACAGAGATCGAATAACTATTTTCCACCTTGGAAACAAGAGACAGCCGGTTAACTGCCACCATCTGTTGGAAGGAGACTAGGGAGTGTCCCTTCCCTCCCCGAGGACCACGTGTAGGACAGACAGACAGACTGCTCCGGAGCAGACTCCGGCCCGCTTCTCCTCTCCCGTCTGACCTCCGGAGGCCTGTCGCCAGGACAGGTGAGACGCCTGTGACCCACCCGCAGCCCTGGCCTCACAGAGGTGACAGTGCAAAGCACCCTTCCGTAAGAACCCGTCAGGTGCGTGCTCCATGCATGATCCAGGAGCGCTGAGCCTGGCCAGGCACCCCATCGGGGAGTCAGGTTAAAAGGGTGCCCGTGGCCCCTCCAGGACAGGAGCAGCGGGGGACGGATGGAGCCGGGACTCCGAGCTGAGGAGCGGACTCAGAGCACACAGGCCTGGCTGCCCCGGGAAGCCCGGGGCTCCGGGGCGCTCCCAGGAGGCCGCAAGGCGCGAGTGAGCCCGCCTGTGACTGGGGCGCGCAGGGCCCCTGGCAGTCTCCCCACCAAGTGAGTGCCCTCCTCCGTCCCCGGGTCGGAGGGAAGAACCACCCACCAACACTACTCGTCCAAGGCTCTCCTGACTGGACGGCTCATTTCCAGCGGTCTGAAGACCCCCGAAGGAGACAAAGTCACCTGTCCTGGGACACGGAGGTCTCCCCACTTTAACTCCACGGACACTCACATTATGACGACCTCCGCTGATCTAAACACCAGGTATGGAGGGGTGTCGCCCCAGCTGTGTCCCAAACCCCGGAGACGACAGGCCCACCCAGCACCCCAGTGTGCTCCCCGGGGCTGGGGCCCCGACGCACTCATCCCCACCCCACAGCCCCGGGTGGAACGCGCCCCTACCAAATCCGCCACCATCTTCTGCATGTATTTCGTGCACTTTTCCACCTCGTTCTTGGGGCCTCTGAGCTGGACAATGTCGCTTTTTTGTGCTGGGTCTGGAAAGTTGATGATAACCTAGGATAAACCACCAGGAGACCAAGTCGATCATTGGCGAGAACTCCCACACCTCACACGCTCCCCAGGGCCCACCCGGCGGCCCCGGGGGTCAGGGCGATGAGGCTCTGGGGGGCCGCACCTCCGGGAACTTGTCTCGAATCTCACGGATCCGTTCGCCCTTCTGCCCGATGATCGTGCGGTGGAATCTCTGCTCGATGATGAGGTCCTTGGTGCGCTCGTTCTCCTGGAGGTACAATCGAGGTGAAGGAGGTCGCTTGTCACAAGCGAGGGGAGCAGCCCCTCCCAGCGGGAGGCCCCGGGAGCCCCAGGACGCTGAGCAGCAGGGAGGCGGTACCAGGCGCACTGGCCAGTGGACAGGGCCCGAGAGACACCTGCCCTCCGGAACCACCATCACACTGTCTGCCGCCCGGGTGGGTGTCGCCCCCGGGCAAGGCACGGTGAGGAACCCTACTCCCAAGGGTGGGACCGCAGCACTGCCACCGGCGGAGCGACCCCCTCGGCGCCTGTGTTCCAACGAGAACCACCAGAGTCCAAGGGGGGCCTGGTGCTCTGCACGGCGGGGAGCAGCCCGTGCTCACCACAAGGAGGCTCGGAGGGTGGCCCCGTATGCCTTCCTGCGAAGGAGAGGCCGACCGTGGGGCTGCCCCACGTGGCCCTCCGCCTCCTCCCGAGGGCCTGTTAAAGCAGGTGCCGGAAGAGGACACCAGCGGGGCGGTGGGCACGCTACCCACCAACCACACAGGTTAAGGAATCTGGAGATGCCAGAGCAGACTGGCGCAGGGCGGCAGAGACACGAGGCTCGGGAGGTGACCTGGGGACAGGACGCCCCCCGAGCAGGGGGCCCTGGGCTGCAGGATGAGAGCCGGCCGACGAAGGAGAGCCCGGACACTCCCGACTGAGGAGTGAGCTCAGGACGGCGAGGGCACAGAGGGAGGCCGCGCCCTACCCGGATGACTGGGGAGCGAAAGCCCTGTCCCGAAGCTGGCCTCTGACCGGGGCCCCAGCGTGGGCACTGCAGGAGAGCTGACCGAGAACGCCTGGGGTGAGGGCGGCCGACCCTGGGGCTGGCCCTGGCCCCGGCCCTGACGAGGCTTTCCCGACAGTCTGCACACGTCCGTGCTAAGCTCTGAGCCCCTGGGCAGTGCTGGGCTCACTTGGATTCAGAAGCACCAGGTGAGCCACATGCTGCCCAGCCTGGGATTTGCTGCTGGGAGGTTCTCTGCACTTGACCCCGGCGCACACTGGGAGCAGCCCCGGGCAGCCCAGCACCTGCGTCTGAACGCCAGGAACGAGGCTCACTGAGCTCCCGCCCGTCTGCAGAGAACCTCCCACCAGGGACTCTCAACCTGGGACCCACACACGCCACCTGGTGCCTTCAGGAACCCAGGAAAGCCCTCGTGGCCCCTGGAGCCCCCCACCACAGAGCCCCAGAGCCCAGCACAGCAGGTGGCCCAGCAGGACGGCGCCGGCCGACCCTGCCGCGCTGTGCGGTGCCCGCGGGCCCCGGCCCCGGGCTCACCATGCGGGAGGCGAGCTCCAGCAGCTCCCGCTTGGCCTGCTGCACGCCCTGCGGGTCGCCCTCGATGCGGATCAGGCTGCTCTTCTCGCTGTCGGGGGGGATGCGCACGGACACCTTGTACTGGTCTTTGATCCTGTTGACTGGGGCACACAAGAGGGCACACTCTGAACTCGGGGTCTCGGCAGGCGGCCGACTCCTGACGTTGGGGTGACTGACTCGGCTCCGGCCCCGAGGAGCCCAGGCAGCCGTCCCACAGGCAGGAAGGACGGCGAGGCCCCCAGAGCAAGGCCCCCCGCCCTGCAGCCCAGGCTGGGCGCCATCCCCCCCACGGGCCGGCCACGGGCTGCACTACCCGGGCCTCGGCCGGCCTGCCGTCTGCCCGGAGCCTCAGAACACAGCGCCGTTCCGTTCAACGTGCTTTCACTGCAGCGCTGGTGAGCAGGGAGGGCACATGGGCTCCCGGCAGGGCCACCGCCCGTGTGGGGTGCGCTCCGTCCCCCGTGCCCCGAGGGTGTGCCTGGAGGAGGGGACACTGTGCCTGCACTGCCCCCGTCTCTGGGGGCGCAGGCGGCCCTGCCACGGGAGGGGGTCCTGTCCAGGGCGGGTGCCACCTCGCACCCTGGGCTTCTGGGACAGGGTTCGGCCCCCTACGACCCTGAACTGGAAAGAGTGGGTAACAAGAAAATTATCTTATTTTTTATGTTAAACATTAGAAGTATTTTTGGGTCTTCATTTAGAAGTTTGGTGACGTTTTTGTGACCCCAACTATGTTGTGGGGCCTAACTCTGGGTCAGGTCATTAGGCACTGATAAAATGGGCTCTGTGAGCTTTGTTCCACTTAGTGTCGCAGATTTCGAGAACCTACAGATGACGGAGAGGACACATTGTATTTACCAGATCGCAGGTGTTTCTAACGTGGAGACAAGTTTGGGAACCGTGAATCAAAAAACTTCTCTCGAGGTAAACAAATGAACAGAGCCAGAGGCCCCCCGTTACCGTCGAGAGCACCCCTGCTGACCGGGACCGACTCCACCGACGCCGCGCCGCTGCCTGAGACGGCACGGCCAGCTCAGACGCCAACCAGCACTCTGCCGTCATTGGGAGGGGGGTGGAGTCAGAACCCCCCCCCCCCCCCCCGGCTCCTCCTCTGAGCAGAACACGGTGCCTACACCCTGGAGAGGCCGCATCCCCAGAAACAGGGCCGTTTGGCCCTCTGCGTGGGGAGGGTGACCAGGGTGGGCTCCAGGCCCCACGACAGCCCTCGGCCAGCGTGCTTGGACACGGAGAGGAGGGCTGGGCAGCCACGGACAGGAGCTGTGTGGCAGGTCTTAGACTGTGACAGAAAACAAGGGTTGGCAGCTGAACCAGAAGAAAACAGGACACGATTTTTTAAACCACGCTAAGCGGACCCACACTTCCTCATGAGCAGAAACCCAGAAATTAATGTTAACACTGCACTTCCTCACGTTGTTGAAGAAAACACTAAGTTAACCAAAACACAGAGACCAAAGCAAGTTGATGGGGCATTGCGGTCCGAGCCTGCGTGCAGGTGAGTACCGCCGCCGCCGCCGTTTAAGTCGCTCCAGGAGCCCTGGCTGGTGTGGCTCCATGGACTGAGCATGGGCCTGCAAACCACAGGGTCGCTGGTTCAATTCCCAGTGGGGGCACATGCCTGGGCTGCAGGCCAGCGCCCCAGTAGGGAACAGATAAGAGGCAACCACACACTGATGCTTCTCTCCTTCTTTTACCCTCCCTTCCCTTCTCTCGAAAAAGACATAAATAAAGTCTGAAAGAAAAACAAACACACACGGTCCCGGGACACCAGACCGACAGCTGGCGAAGCAGCAACAAGCAGACGTGTGCTCTGAACACCGACAGCCACACGGGGCGCACACCCTGGAGGGCACCCCCCCCCCTCCAGAGGGCACACACTCTCGGAGGCTCCTGCCTGCTCAGGGCGGGGGACACGGGGCCCGCAGAGCCTGGGGAAGCACCCAGGATGGCAGCAGACAGAACGGCCCCTGAAGGTGAGACAGGGCCGTTCCCAGAACTGGTAAGTACTGTGATGTGCACGACGGCCGTGCAGCTCAACTAAGCAAGAAAGCATTTAAAACATCCTGAAGTTCACACCGAGCTCACCGAACACATTTCTGATGCCGTCTCAGCTTGTGCTACCTACCTGGCACAGGTAAGGCCAACACTGAACCTGGGCTCACATATTACTGTTTGTCCGACAGAATCCCTCCCTGCATTGTGTGACTTGGAATGAGTGTAGAAACGTCTGACTCCTGGGTCAGGGTCAGGGTCAGGTCAGGGGTGAGGGCCCAGCAGCTCTGGCTGAAACGTGGCAGACGACACCCTCGGGGTTGCCTTTGCCATGGCCCCTACGGGCGACTCAGGGAACTGACCTGGTCGATCACACTCGCCTCTAGGCTGAACACCTGGGTGAGGACACCCGGCTGAACACCTGGTGGGTCTTCCCCCAGCCCGCCCCTGCGCCGGCCACCTCACTCACTGTTGGCCCCGCTCTTGCCGATGAGGTGCCGGTGGAACTTGTGGTCGATGCTGATCTCCACGTAGTCCATGCGGTGGACCTGCAGCAGCACAGAGCACAGCCCGGCGCGTGAGGCTGGGCAGCCAGGGCCACAGGCCAGCCTGGCGGTCGCTGCCCGTCCTGGCTGCTCTGCTGTCAGGGCTGCTGCAGGGCTGGCCCACCCCCAGAGCCCACCACCCTCCTGTCTCGTGCTCCCCCACGCCGGGCCTGCCTGCCACGCCGCGGGACGGCAGCCCCCCGCCCCCACTCTCCGGCCCTGAGCTCGCGCCCCGGCGCCTCACCAGGTCCTTCACCATGGCCTCGATCTGCTCCTGGGCCACGTTCACGTCCTCCGTGGGGCCTTCCAGGGTGATCTTGTCCTCGCCCTCCGTGAACTCGATGTGAACCTGCCGCGGCAGAGCGAGGGCCCGTGGGGGCGGCGGCCTCTGACCCGACAGGCTTCCCCAGGGCAGCGGCCGACCCGCGCCCCTCGCGCGGGTGCTCGTCCACGGCACAGAGAGCCGCAGAGGGCCCAGGACAACTCGGCCACTTTGGTGCTGAACGCCGTGGCCTGGTCACCTCCCCTTCCCCAAGCACAGGGCCGCACAGGCCTGCACGCTGTGCCCGCCACCGGCCACAGCCGGACGGCAGACGTCCTGTGCACCGCGGACCGCCCCTCCCCGCTGGTCGCACGCAGAGCGCGCCGGCTGGCAGCGGCGGACTTCTAACCCAGCTACGGCTGCCCGACGGCGGTCCTCAGACAAGGCCACTGCCCCCACGTACACCACACCAGATAAGGACGGGACCTCGAGGAAGACTGGTCCCAGGGAGGCGGCCCACTGGTGTGAACCAGGACTGGGATCTCGTAAGTACGACGGCCACCGAGGGAGCAGAGACGGCCCGCACGTGGACCAGGACACACCGCGACGCGTGTCCCCCGGCCCTTCCTGCCCTGCTCAGGGTCCTGGGAGCTACCACCTGCTCTGGGCTGACCAAGGAGACCGCCCGGACAGCCTGCTCCCCAGAACCCCCAGCTGCTGGAGCCGGGAGCCGCTGTCACACTGTCACTAAACGAGGTGACTCTGGAGACAGCCATCAAACCTCGCAACACACACCTTCTCTGGTGAAAAAGACTGGAAGAATGAGAGAGACGTAAAAAAAAACACCTCATTCTAACTTTCGAGAACCATGCCAGTCCTTGAAGGCGCCTGACAGGATGCACGGCAAACCCACAACGCAGGTCGGACGGGCACCAGGACGCGAGGCCCCCGCGACCCGGCGGGCCCCTCACCTTCGGCATCTGCTGGGTTATCTTGGCCAGGTTCTGCCCCTTCTTGCCAATGATGAAACGGTGGAGCCAGGAAGGTGCTGTGACGGAGGAGATGGTGAAACTGTTGGCCTGGGAAAACCCGGAAACAAACCATGAGCCAGGCTGCTCAGCAGGGCTCAGGGGCGGGCGAGCCCCCGACCCGGCAGGCCCCGTCCCCGGGCCCACTCGGGAGGCGGCTACCTTGGCGTAGACCTCAGTCAGCGCCTGCCCCAGCTTCTCGGGCTCGCCCCGGAGAATCACGGTCTCAGACGCACTGTCGGAGGGCGGGATCTCCACGGAGACGCCCGTGCGGTCCAGGATCTCCTGCAGGGAGTTGCCCTTGGGCCCGATGACGTACTTGTGCTGGGACTTCTTCACCTCCACGGCGATGGTCGTGGTCTTCTTTTTCTAAGCCAGAGAGAAGGGCGCAGGCGGGGCCGGTGGGGACAGAGTGCGGTCCCCAGAGGGCAGATGGCAGGACACGGGGCCCAGGCTATAGCTGTTGAGCCCCTGGAAGGGAAAACAATGACCGGCCAATCCCCAGAAACCCCACTGTGACCAAGGGCTGGATGTCCTCCTCAAAAGGATTACCCGCAAGTCCAGGGAAGCCCAGACCTGGAAGAGCCACAAACACCACGCCCTCTCCCCAGATTAAGGAACAAGTTCCAGCCCTCAGAGTCACCAACACCAACTGGAGGTGACGGCCACCTCAGAGAGGTGCCATTCGGGGGCAGCACCTCCAGCCCAGGTGGGGGGGGCGGGGGCGGGAATGGCGGGGACAGCCCCCACACCGAGCTCAGCCCCCTCTCCAGGGTCAGGCGAGGGGCGGGGCGGGGGGGGGGGCGCTCCCTTTCTGCCCGCGGGACCCCTCCCACCGCTACCTTCTCCTCGTAGATCCTCCTGATGCGAGCCACGGCCTGTGCCAGCTGCTCCTTCTCGCCGGTGAAGATGATCTCCGTCCGGCCGACGCTGGGCGGGGGGATGTTGATGCGCGTCCCCGTCTCCTGCATGATCTCGTTGACGAGCCGGTTGTAGGGCCCGGCGATGAAGGGGTGGAACGCCTTCTCCACCTCGAGCCTCTCCACCGCTCGCTTGTCCTGCTCGGCGGAGATGAGCAGCACCTCGTGGCGGGCCTTCTCGATGCCCTCTTTGGTGCCCGTGATCCGGATCTGGTTGCTCGCGTCGTCCGGGCGTGGGATCTGGATTTTGGTTGCAGTTTTCAGCTCCAAGTCTTGCAGTTTCTCTCCGTTTTTGCCAATAACAAAGCGATGGTGTTCTTTGGGAATGGCAACAGTTGCTGAGGCCTACAACAGGCATTGAACCAAAGAAAACAAAAGTACTTGTAGGTTCTGAAAAAGTGTGTTTTCCATGGTATTCTCTCTGGGTAGAATGCCATTCTCACTGGTTTTTGCCTAGCCCACCCTCCCCACTCTTCACAACAGTTGCGGGTTAAACAGCCCCCTCTTGGGCACACTCGCTCTGGCCCCCCAGCTCGGGCAAGTGCACGTGAGACACACTCCCACGGCCTCAGGCCACACTTCCGATTCTGGTGATTATTTGGTGGTAGTTCTCTGTCCGGCCTCGCCTCAGCCTGGCCACAAGCCACACGAGGGCAGGGATATCCCAGGACGTGTCTTGTTTGGCACGCCAGCGACTCCGATGCCCCGCCGGGACACGGCAGGAACGCCGGGACGTGCCGACTGCCCAGAGGACCTTCTGTCTCTGGGGTGCTGGGCCCTCTTTTTGGACACAAGCCCAGTGTCTGGCAATAAACTGTTCTGTCTCCGTTACAACCAGTTAAAACAGACAACTCATCTGAGTGAAGAAAATGGACACGATCCAAACCCTTCACCCCGTGGGTCAAACTACCAGAACTCAACCAACTTCCTGAGGTCACAGAGAAACCTGGGGGAAGAGGGAGGCTTCCAGTCTTTCTAACTCCATGCAGAAAACAGCCGTCTACTAAGAAAACTTAAAAAATACAGAAACAAAACAAAGCAAAGGAGAGCCGTAAGGTTTCCACCGCTGTCCTGGCAGAAAACCACAGCCCGGCCAGCCCCCGCCTCCCGCCCCCCTCCGAGGGGCAGGGCTTCAGGACACAGAGTGCCGACAACAGACGCGGCCCTCATCACGGAGGCCACGAGGGCGGCCTCACCCCCGGCCCGCACGGAAGCCGAGGCCGCTCGCTGGCTGGCACATTCTGATCAAATGAGGTTTATTCCAGAAACGAACACAGCTCACCGCAGTGTTAGATCTGTGGAGAAAAAAATTATCATCTCCGCAAAGTTTAGGTCCGCGCAGGATAAAAATCAGGAGGAGAATGGAGACCAACGGACGCCCCCCACCCCCCAGCCCTCGCACAGCACGGCGAGCTGTGTGGGCCCACACTCGGGCGGGCGCTCCCCTCCGCCCCAGCACGACGGAGCACATGGCCCACGGCCCCACAGCTGCCTGCGTGACTGGACCCCCCTGGAACGCGTCCCTGCAGGAGGGGACAGGCTGGACAGCAGGAGCCCCGACCCCACAGCCGGGAGCCCTGGAAACCGCTGCTTCATCACCGTCGGTAACAGGGAGGTGGGACTGGAACCTGGACGCCAGCGGCTGCCACTGAGCGAAAGGCAACCCGTCACAGGGCAAGAGGGAAGAGGCCGCCCCCTTCCGGCAGCGGCAGCAGCAGCAGCAGCACAGAGGGAAGGACAGCCAAGGGGCTGGACTTCAAGCTGGCAAACAAGGTGGACTATGGGCATCAGACGTCACAGCACTTCCCTTCGAGGGCCTCAGGCAACGGTGAGAAGAAGCCGATGGCACAGTTTGCGAGGAAAACGCAGAAGGACACGACCGACCGCACGCCCCGAAGGAGGGCAGCACGGGGGGCACCGGGGAGACCGCTCGGCGGGGCGGCCTCGACCACCGCGTCCGAGCCGGGGCGTCCCGGCCCACACAGAGGCCGGGGCCCGAGGGAAGCCCAGGGCGAAGGTCCAGCGAGTGGTAAACAGTCACTCGAGTTGGTGGGGGGGGGGGTGTTCTCTTTAACAAGGCGCCGACGACCCGAGAGCCGGATGGGGCCGGGCAAGACTGCACGTGGACCCGGCACCGGTCACGGCCAACTCCGGGAACACCGTCAACACCAGGCAGGAACTGGGGTGTAAGAACACCCTTACACGCACCAGAGGAAATGTGAACAAACGTGCCTACGAACCCCGAAGTGGAAAAGTACTTTCGTAACAACGACCAAAATGAAAGTGCTCAGTGGGTTTCCCTGCCCATCAGTGACCTTGCAGGGAGCAGGGCACAAGCTCAGGCCCGAGCGGCAAACAGGGAAGCCTGCTGGGACGCACGGCCGACAGGGTGTCTGGCAGGGTTAATGCAGGGAGCCCGACGGACAGCTCTGGCTCCTCGACAGGAAAGGGCGAGAACAGGGCCCAGAGAAAGCGGGAAGAGACGGTGCTCAGTCCTGCCCATCAGAACAATGCAAACGTCCCCTCCCGGGCGGCCCGCCGGGCGGGCATCCTCCCATGAACCGCAAGGTCGCCAGCTAGGTTCCCCCAGGCAGCGCACAAGCCTGGACTGCAGGCCAGGCCCCCGGGTGGGGGCGGCAGGCAACTGTTCCATGTTCCTCTCCCTCTCTTTCTGCCTCCCTTCACCTCTCCCTAAAAAATAAGTAAATGAAATCTTTGTTAAAAGGACAAACAGTGCAAGACAGAGTCTATGCAGCTGCCTCTCAGCCTGACGCCCCGGCACTGGCTGGGCCCGCAGGGCGGCGGTGGAGCTCGAGGGCAGAGCCCCCTGGGGGGCGGCCTGGCCGTCACCTGCCGCCCGCTGACCCAGCCCCCTCCCTTGTGGGCCCGACGCGGGGTGGAACAGGGAGCAGCGCGTGCAGGAGGGCTTCCCCGCAACCGGCCGGAGCAGAGGGCGTGCTGTGTCCCACCGCAGGGCGCGGGCGCGGCCGCCGTCACACAGACGCCTCCCGAAAACGGGCAGAGTCAACGGCCAGCTCCCTCGTGCTGCTCCTCCCCGACCCCAGCAGGGAGGATCTGACGGAGACGGAAAGACTGAGGAGAGACCTCAGCCAGCGGCGGGCGGGCGGGAGCAGGGCCGGGGGGGGGCCGGCTCGGGAGGCCAGGGGCACAGCTCGGACTGCGGTCGTCCGACGCCGAAGTGGCTTCCCCAAGTGGAAACACACTGAGGCGAAAGACCTCAACTACCCATCGCGATGACAGCCTGACCTAAACAGAGAGAAGGAGGACTTCAGGTGACCGTAAGACCCACGGCCCTCCGCCTTAATCAGAAGGGTTGGTCTGAACCCAAAAGCGACTTCCCACGGCCAGTACCGGGAACTCCTGGACAATCGGCAGATTCCAGGTCTGCGGGAGGCAACCCGACAGGCCTCTGCCAGAGATGGGAAGTGGGTGGAGGTGGGCGGTCCCGCGGGGCAGCTGCAGGGAACCCGCGGCAAGGGGCCTGAGCGCCGGCTGAGAACAAGGCAACCACGGTTTCAAGAACGGCTAACAAGCCCTCAGAAGGCCCGACGACACCAAAAAGGCTCGAGGCTCACCGGTGACGGTTCGAGAGGCCACTTTGGTCGGACAGTGAAGAGGGAGATCAGGACCCAGGACCTGCCCTGGCCTCCCCGCTCCCTTGGCCCAGCAGGACAGCTCTTCCCTGAAGGCCCCCTCCCGGCGTGGGGGAGGGGCGGTGGCGGAGTTGAGAAAGCCCCAGCCTCGCACGCACGCACGCAGCGGGCGGCCACAGTGACGCCTGAGGCAGCCGCTCAGCACAGGCTCGCTGGCTCAGCCGAAGACGACGCCTCTGCCCGGGGGTCAACCCTGGAAGCAGCGCCAAGCACACCACACCACCCACAAGCTCTCTCCCCCAGCAAACAAGGTGCCCATGGGAGTGGCCAAGCCCCCAACTCTCCTTTCCCCCAGTTCACAGGAAACGACGAGACGCACCTGGCGCCCCCACACCCAAGGGCGTCGGAAGAGGGAGGGACACTGCTGAAGCGCAGAGAGACTCTCGGCCCAGAAAGCACACACGGCGGGCGGGCCGCGGGCGGACAGGGACCTGAACACACCGTGAGGGTAGTTCACATGCAGACGGGGTGGAGCGGGGTATATCAAGAAATTACTGTTAGTTTTAGTGAGTTACACCCCACTGAACTATTTACAGGTGAATGTGTGCCTGTGATTTAATTCAATGTAAATGAGGGGGGGGAGTCGGCCAGGGAGAAGGAGGGACACCAGGGACACCCGCCTTCCCAGTGGCCCCTCTCCCCCCAGGACTCGACCACGGACCGTTCAAACACCAACGAGCAGACGACGACACGAGTCTGAGAGGCCACGACACACCAGCCGCCACGGGAGGTCATTCACACACCACATCTCCACTTCCTGCACTTGGTGACTTAAAATGCCCTGGAGCCGGCGGGGTTCGGGGCTGCCCCCCGGCCCCGAGTGCCGGGCCAGGACCCAGGCCTCTCCACCGTGTGCGCCGGCGCGGCCCCCGTGCGCCCACGGCTCTGCGGCAGCGGCAAGGGACCCCAGCTCTACGGAACCGGCAGGAGCACGCTCTGCCACGGGAGCCGGAGAGAGGCACCACGGCTTCCCTCACTCACTCGGGTGGTTTCCAAGCAAACCCCAGCGCTGGTACTGGCCTGTTCAGGACCTTAGGACTGGTCTGAACTCCCACATGTGGGCCTGGACACGCACACTCCACGGCCCAGGCACCGCCCGGCTCCCCGGTCCGCGCCTGGAGCCGCGCGCCCCTCACGAGCGCAGCTCCTTCGAAGGCCTCACAGTCTGGGGCAGCTTTCAGCTTGCATTTGGTGTCCTCGCCCCAGGAGCACCAACAGGAGTGGTCCCAGTTCTACTACTGAGTTAGTGGTTTTTCACTAAAAACGCCAGGAGGCGCTGAAGGTCGCTGTCCCACCTCTGAACTGCAGACCTGCCCACTGGTGGGAGGGCCCCAGGAAGCCCGAGCGCGCCCCTCGCGGCCGGGCTGGGGACACCCACCTGCGTCTGCAGCCGGGCCACGATGTCCTTCCGGGCTTTCATGACGGCGTCCAGCTTCCCAGAGACCATGATGGAGAGGCCCTGGTCTTTCGCGAGAGAGAGCTCCAGGTGCGCCCCGGTCCGCTGCATGATCTCCAGGCAGACCTTCGCCTGCTCGCCCTCCCCGAACTGGTTCATGTCCTTGTACCTCCGCTCCTCCAGGGGCACGTGGAACACCTGCTCGGGGGGGCCGGGGCTGTAACACCTGCTCGGGGGGGCCCGGGGCTGTTACGGGTCGAGAGGAGGAGGAGGCACGCGCACCCAGGCACCAGACACTGAGATCAGTCTGCTCCCCCGGCGCGGCCCTTTCCCCACAGCCGGAGGGCAGTGAAGACAGGAGCAGGAAGCGCCTGAGGTCAAGAGGCCAACCTGCCCGCGAAGACGCAGGAGCAGAGAACAGCAAGCGCGCTCGGGGTGGGAGTGGGTGGGATGGCAGCACGAGGGGCCGGAAAGGACCTCCGGAAGAGCGGGGACACAGTGGCCTGCTGGGAGGGCAGACCCCGGGAGAGAGCTCGAAGGCTCAACAAAGGCAGGCGGGGGCAGCCTGAGCACGCAGGGCGAGTCTGAGAGGTGACAGGAAGAGGGGCCAGGCCTCGGCCCTGCCTGCAGGGAGCCAGGGTCAACAGGAGGACACACCTGGCTGCCGGCCCGGAGCCCCCACTGCTCTGTGGAGACGGGCGGCTGAGTGTGACTCACGGAGCAGCGTGTTTCACAAGATCGGAGGACCCGGAAGAGGGCGCGAGGAGGACCAGGACGCTGCTGGAGGGGCCCGGGTTTAGAGGAGGCGCCCCCTCCGAGCCCAGGGCGCCGACAGCACCAGGACCGCCTGGAGCTCATGAAGAGCTCCCTGAGTTCAGGGACCAGGGACGGGCTAGTGAAGGGGGGAAAAGCCAGGAGAAGGGTGCGACGGGAGGCCGAGGAAGAGACTGCTTCCAGCTGGGGGGACGGGGGGGGGGCACACGAGTCAGGCCTTGCTGGAGCTGCTGGCAGGAAAGGGTGGAGGGCGGGGCAGGTTCGGGAGCTGGAGCAGAGTCAGAACTGCAAGGGGCTGGGAACAGAAGGGCACCTGTCCCTCCCAGGTGCCGGGACCCAGGGGAGCAGGAGGGCAGTGTGCTCCGTGGAGGAGCCCTGGGGGCGGTGGAGAGGAGCGGCACGCCCATCCCCCTACCTGAGTGATGACAGAAGCCTTGATGGGCCGGATCTTGTTGCCCCAGGCCCCGGAGGGTTCCTGGGCACTTTCCACGCAAGCTGCTTTCTCGGGGAGCGGGGGAAAGGCATCCTTGTAGGTCGGAGGGTCACTCTCTTCTTCCGAATTTAAAGTGGCAACTGGACCGGCCAGCAGAGACCGAGAGGAAGCACACCACTTTCAGTGCCGGGCAGGCCAGCACGCGGAGGCTCCGTCAGGAATAGAACACCAGCTGCCCGAGGGACGGCGCCGCCACCCTCCACCCCGTTCCACGGTGGGAAGGGGCCCAGCACCCCCGGGACCGGCCAGTGAACCGCAGGGCCCAACTCTGAACCCGAGGGTGAGGCCCCTGCCCTCGCAGCCTCCCTATGAAGGAGAGTCAGCTCAGACACTGGGCACCCCACTCCTCCCCTGACGGGGGGAGCCTCCCGAGGCAGGCCTGGGCCCCAAGGGTCTCCCAGTCCCGTGTCTAAAACAACCACAGTCGGGGCAACGCGGGGCAGAGCTGGCCCCCACACTAGCAGATCACAGCAGCGCTGCTGCCGGCACAGCCTCCACGGTGCACAGCGCTGACTGGAACTCTGGGGGGGCTCTCGCCACTTCCCACCCCTCACAGGGAGTAGGTACGATGGGAAGGGTACGATGCGGACCCCAGAGGTTGCTGGGGTCAACAAGTAAGGCCCAGTGCACAGGCACCCGGCCGCGGCTGCAGCGTCCAGCACCAGGTCTGCAGCAGCCCGGACACGAGCACGTGAAAGGTGGCCTGAGTGACTGACAGGGAATTCTTAATTACTTCACTTTAGAGCTACCACCGGATCCCGTTGTTAGAACACTTAGGGATGTTTGGCACCACCTGGGAGTACAGTCATCTACTCTTCTAGTGAAAATCAAAACACAGAGGAAGGGTTCTGGGGGCAGCCTGGCAGGCAGGCCGACTTGTCCTGCGGCCGCACACGGAGAGCAGGTTCTGCAGGGAATGAAGAGCGTCCCACAGCAGCTTCCCTCCCACACGGAAGACGTGGCGGGGACCGTGCTCCAGACGGGCACTGAGAGGGCCTTCTCAGTCGTGGCCGGCTGCTTCAGGGGGCCCCAAGGCCAGGGCCCGGCCCTCGCCCCGAAGGGTGGCTCCTGGCCCTGCTCTGGGTTCTCCACAGCCCACAGTCGGCTTAACACAACTGGGCACAGCAATTTTAAACCAAGAATCCCATCCATCACCGATGGTCAAACTCGTCGGCTTTCCAGAGAGTCGACCACATTTTAAACCTCACCGTGTCCAGACTCACTCACCACTCCCGGCCAGCCCCGCCCTGCGTACCGGACAGCTGGGCCCTGGCCCCACCTCGGACTACGGACTGCGGGGCCAGAGGCCCTCGCACAGACCACGCTGGGGCTTGCAGGGGATGCCCCCGAGAGCTCAGGGGAGCGTGCCCGGGGCTGTCACCTTTGATCTGCTGCGGAACCAGCCCACTTCGGTGTTCTGCAAAGCTCTCTTGGGTCAAGACTGCAACGGAGCTCATGGTTGATGGCGCGCCACACACTGTCCAGGTGAGTCACTGGAGTCGGGGACGGGGAGAGAGGAGAAAGTCAGCAGAGCCAGCGCCCTCCTGCCCCGGAGGCTGTGAGGCTGACGTCCAGCCGAGGCCCGATTCTCCTCTACTAGCAAACCACATCTTACCGTCCTCATTCACAAGCTTGGGCGTGAGGTGACACCCAATTTCTCACCAAGGGGAGAAAAGAAAAGCTCAGAGAAAGCAGGGCCCTTGCCCCGTGGCTGAGCAGACGGAGGCTCTGGCTGCAAGGACCAGGGCCCTCTGGGACAGCCTGCACCCCACCCGCCGAGCCAGCTGGCACCCACCACGCGTTGACCCAGTGACACACACCAACACCTGGGGGCCGTCCTCGCCTTCTCTCTCACTGTCTTGTGGAGCCTGCCACTGGGGCACACAGTCCCTCGACCGGGGCGGGAACAGGGCCCCACCCCCGAGAGCCTCCGGACTCAGGGGGCTCCGGGGGACCCTGGCTCTCAAAGCCACAGGTCCCGTATCGGGAAAACAGGGCTCACAGGAGACAGACCAGGGGTGTTAGCTGCCGCCTCCAGCTCTAGGCGAGTCCCTCTCTGCACACAACTATGCACCAAGTGTCTCGTGCCACGTTGGCAGCAAAGTAAAAGAGGGCAAGTAATTTAATTAAAAAGTGACGTCTTGCATGACTCTTACAACTTAGACACTTCCCAAGTTCAACACACCTAAGCCCTGCGTTACAGAGGGGGAGCACCGCCCACACGCAGGTCGCCCTGGGCAGACGCGGTCCCCACCGGAGAGGTGGAGACCAGAGGGGGCCGGACGCGCCTCTGCCGGGCACCGCGCACCCTGCCGCGCGCGCGACACGCTCAAGGGTGACACGCACGGGAGCAAGTGCGCACCAACTCACCAGCAAAACGGTCAGTAGCCAGAAAGTCCGTCCTGAGGCCTCTTCTGTCAGCCTGCCAGCTTTTGCTGGCGTGGGACCGGAAAGGAGACAAAACAAGGAGAAAACCAGAGAAAAATTATTTATCTGTCCCTTGCAAACCAGATCCCTTCACCTCCCAACCGGAAGAGTCAAGATGGTGTCCCCCTTTACTGATACATCGGCGACCCCACTGCTGGGCCATTAGCTCCACACGGAACAGGTGCCAGGCAGACCTGAACCCCCTACACTTTGGGAGGGCACCTTCCAAGCACACCGAGGCAGCGACTCCTTAGGGGCCACGACTTATGGTAAATGCAGCCACTTTGAAGAGGGACCCTCCCTCCGAGGACCGACGGGCTGTTCTCCCGCGTGGTGATGTTCTTTCCCGCCTCTCGCCTCTGACCCCTAAGCCTGGAGGAAAGGGCTCAGACACGAGGACGCAGCGTGCACTGTGGACCTCGGGGACCCCAGTCTTTCAGGGGGGCTGAGAGCTGCTGTCTTCAGAGGTCCGTGGGTCCCTTCTCACCCACCAGGTCCTAGGAGCCAGCCCAGCGATCAGCAGGCTGGGGAGGAACGTCCAAGGCCACCAGGAAGGCCAAGGAGGACTCCGAGGACGAAGAGGGTGTGGGCCAGCTTGCCTCAGGGGACTCTGGGCCACGGAGGCTTCCAGGTCATTCCTGCTGCTTTCTGGGGACTACCACGAGGACTGGGCGCTCACGAGGAGGGCGCTCACGACGGGGCAGGAGTGGGGGAGCGACCAGCACCAGAACGCCCCACCTATTTGGAGAACAACGCCCCCTAGGACGCCTGGGGAAGACGGTTCACACCACCCGGAGGCCCACGGAGGGCCAGCTGGAGAAGGGTCCGTCGTCCCGGCCGGAACGTGGACCAGTGGAACCTCAGGATTTTTCTATTTGTTTACTTTTAGAAAGAGGGGAAGGGAGGGGAAAAGGGAGAGAAACATCTGTGTGTGGTTGCCTCTCACACACTCCCACCTGTGGACCTGGCCCGCAGCCCAGGCATCTGCCCTGACCAGGAATCGAACCTGCGAGCTTTTGGTTCACAGGCCGGTGCTCAACCCACTGAGCCACACTGGCCAGGGCCCCACCTCAGGACTTTAAAACATGTCTACGTACAGGGCTTGAGTCGCACGGGGAAAGTGCTACGGCCACAGGCCAGAGCCGCTCTGGGTGCCAGCCCTACCCGGTACACAGGTGCATCCTGGGCCAAGGGGGGTGGAGGAGACAAACTGACCAAGACTACTTAGGAGTTTGTCTCCAACTAATTCTAACCCGAGCGTTTTAAAGATTGAGGTGAAGTAGAAAAAAAGCCTTTTCAAAAAGCCACACAGTCAGAACCACACACCCACCCGGGCGTCTGACCAGCGGGCAGGGCGTGCGCCCCACGAGACGCCCAGGGCCCCATCAGCCCCCACTCGGCCAGTCCGGGCACGAGAGGGAGGCGTTCCAGTCCAGACACCGGTGGTGACGCCGGGGCCCCAGGGTCCGATCGACGCTTCCCACAGCTCCCCTGGGGGCTGCACAGCCCCCCGGTGACCTTCCACGGGAGCAGCCTCCCCCTCACTCCAGGCTGTCCCGGGGGCACCAACGCCACGTCCAGAACCCACTGTCACCCACCCTGAACAAGCCACACTCACACACACCCCCACGCTGCCGCCCACACCCTCCCCTGGGCTGCCGCCCACCAGGCGCCCGGCCTTCCGGGACAAGGCAGGCTTTCGGGCCCCGGCAGCAGGCACACAAGCAGCCCCTGCAGCCCCCCACAGACACTGGTCTGCAACCAGCCGGAGCCCACCCCGCACCTGGTGGCACACACGAGACGGCAGGAACGCCTCAGGACCTCTTGCAGCACTGCTCCCACCACTTCCAGAAGCCCCCTCCAGCTAGCCCTCTCGTTGGACTCAAGACGGGGGCGCCCACGCAGCGCAAGCAGCCGAGCCCCACGCGTGGCGGCGAGAGCCTGTGCAGAGCCTCTGACGCCGGGCACGGGCCCAGGCCCTTGGCCCCAGAGGACGCAGTGGACCTGCGGAGAGCTCCAGACCGGTTTGACGGGACACCCCAGGCCTTGTATCTCCAGATTTTAAGTGGCCTTTTTGAATCTGAAATGTCACAGCTAAATAGATTACGTGAATGGATTAAATCTGCCAGCATCTAATAAGGCTAAATTTTTTTAAAGATTTTATTTCTTCATTTTTAGAGAGGGGGAGCGAGGGAAAGAGGGGCAGAAACATCAGTGTGTGGTTGCCTCTCATGCATCCCCTACTGGGGACCTGGCCCACAACCCAGGCCTGTGCCCGGAATCGAACTGGCGGCCCTTTGGTTCGCAGGCTTGTTGTACTCAATCCCCTGAGCCACATCAGCCAGGCTCGCCTTTCTTATAAATTTCTCAAAACCTCACCTTGAAGAATCCATTTGAAATATGCACCCGACAACCCATGTCCATCAGATCTCAGCCCCACCTGAGACTCTGGGGTCAAACCTTCCGGAGGCCAGTACTGACCTCACCCACTGGCCCCGGCTCTGCCCTCACAGACTGCCCTCCCAGACGGCCTCCTGTTACCGGGGGCCTTGCCACAGCCTCCCATGCGCAGCCGCAGCTGGGGTCCTCGCCACCCCAGCTCCTTCACCGGCTCTCTTAAGTTCTCAGGAGGCCTTAGCCCCGAAAAACAGAGGCCAGAGAGCTGTTCTCACCGTTTCTCACCTGATCTAACAATGCTGCTCAAGTGCGACTGAAAAACATCCCTTCACAGCCATCCCGACCACCACTGGAGACGGGAGCCACACACGCCCCCCACTCCCCCAGTAGCCGTCACAACGGTGAGCCTGGCATTGTGCTAAACCTACAACTGTGCTCCTGCTTCTGGCCAGAGAGCAAGGCCGCCCACTCTTCCCGATGACACTCCTCCGGATGCGGGAGGCTGAGCTGCCCCTTCGGTTATCCCCGGGATGGCTGGTCCCCTCGGCCTGCAGCAGCTTCCAAAGCCTTTCCCCGCACAGGGCACTCGGGTCCCCTCAAGGCAAACCTCCCACCGTCCTCAGCCTGGACCCCAGTGTCATTTCCCAAGTGTCCACGTGCACAGCAGAAAGTCACCCTTCGTAGTGTGAGCACGCAGCAGGCAGCTGCACGGGGAGGGTGGGAGGGAGCCCAGACTCTTCTCCCCCACCCCACATGGGAGACACTCGTGGGTCCCACCTGAAAACTTGTTAACAAATGGACAACATAAAATCTGTAAGTGAAGAACCGTAATTTTTGGTTTCTAAAACTAATCATAAATTGATTCCTTGTGAGGTTTTGCCAATTACATGTGCAAAAGGATACATCTTTGCGGAGAGAACTCTTGAGTGACAACCCAGAGAGCATGTTACCTCCAACTAACCAGAACCTCCAGCTTTGCCCACCAGACAGGACGGGGCACGGCGGGAACCAAAACCCCGCGGCTGAAACCCGGGACCTCTTCCCTCTTCGTCCAAAACTAAAATGACTTACTTTGACCCACACAGCTAACTTGCAAAGGAAAATTTTTAAAGTGCTTCCCTGGACCCATAAACCAAGCGCAATAAACGTTAACGTGCCGACGGGCGGAAAGCCACCAAGCCCAAGTCGCCGACGGGCCGGCCCCGGGCCAAGGAGCAGAGGGGACGCGGGCAGGCGTGTGCTGCGCGGAGTCCTGGAAGTCGGCACCATCCGCCACCCGCAGGAGGAACTTTCGCAGATGCCACCTCAGCACGGCCCTCCCACAGGCCACGCGAGCCCGCGGGCGGGGACAGGCTTAAAGGGGCAGGAGCGCGCTCGGCCTCCCTGCCTTCCATCCAAATTCGGTATTTTTCCGTCACATATCTTTCGTCTGGGACTCCAGGGCACCTCCAAGTTGCCCACTGGCCCGAGGAGGGCGAAGGCCCAGCCCCGACCACGACCACGCAGGAGGGGTGGCAGGTGGAGGTGCGGCTGGATGGCTAGGCCGCTGCCGGGTCCCCGGCTCCCCTGCAGGGCAGACCTCTGTGAATCCCCCCCCCTCCAGGGCAGGAACGCTCCTCCTTGGGGGTGGGGGACACAACCCAGACACCCACGTCACCGACCTGGTCCCAGGTCAGCCGCACCTCTTGGTGCTGGGGAGGGGCGCAGTGCAGAGGGAGGGCGACCCCTGTTGGGGGTGGCGGACCCCAGTCTGAGGTGGGGGGCGCTGTTGCCTCTGGGAGGGCACGGGCCGCAGGACTCCGGACTCGGGAAAGTTTCTTACTCTTTCCATGCCAGCACCGTGGCCCATGCGCAGTGGTGACACGTAGCCACCCCCCACCCCCCACCCGCCAGGCCCGGCCAGGGAGGAGGGGGAGCCAGGCGCCGGCTGACCAGGCAGCTGGGGAGTGGAGGGGGGTGGCGGGACCAAAGGCGCCCCCGGCCCCTCCCCCGCCTGCCCTGCGCTCCACGTCGGCAGTCCCCCTGCCGCCCGCCAGCCCCGCCCCCGGTGCCCCGACTGCCCCGCGCAGCCCGGCCGCCGGCTGCTCTGGGCCTGCGCCCCGGCTGCGCCGCCGCGCTCCGCCGCTCGCTCACCCACTGACTGCGCGGTGCGCTCGCCGCCCGCCGGCTCCGAGGACGCCCGAGCTCTGCTCCACTCGCTCCGAGGCCGGCGGCCGGGCCCCTGTGAGTATATAGGGCGGCGGCTCCAATCCCGCAGAGACACGTCAGACCCAGGCGCCCGCCCCGCCCCGCGCCAGCCCCGCCCCGCCCCGCCGCGCACAGGTCGGGGCGCGGAGTCCTGCCCGCTCTGGCCCACGGGGACCTGCGGGCCGCCCAGAGACAGGCCGGAAGGGCGGCCGCTGGGCCTCCCACCCCAAAGCCGAAAGCGAACGGCTGCCCAACCAGTCCCCACCTTCAGGAGCCGATGACCAGCGGGCTTTGGCCCAACACTCCCCTGGGACACAGGGCAGGCCTCCCAAGTTTGGGGCGCAGATTCTCATGAACTCACTCGCGCGGGTTCCGGACCGCATGTCCTTCACATCCAGTCAGTGTCCCCACTCTGCTCCTGGGCCACCAGGTTAACCCCCTCCCGAAGTGGAGCCGGCCCTTCGGGGAGTGCTCTCCCCCCAGTGGGACGGAAGCAAGGGGCACCTCCCGTCGCTGTCGCTGCCCCCGCCCCCGCCCTGCCCACAGGGGCTTCCACCCTGAGGCTGAGGATGACAAGCCAGGCCAGCATCCGTTGTGTAACCGGCGATGGCTGCCGTTTCCTCTCGTCAAGAGCACAAGTCCCGCGGAGGAATGCGCGGAGACACCAGCCTGTGTCTGGGGCGAAGGGGCACAGGCGCACAGTCCCGCATGAAGAGTATCTGTGCGCCATGGGCGCCGGAGCACTGGGCCTTCCCAAGGAGGGGCCAGGGCAGGGCCTAGGTGTGGGCGCCGTGGCAACAGAGGGGTCAGGCTAGCCCATCCCTGAGCTGGGTCAGCACAGGCTGCAGTGACCACAGGGGCTGCTCAGCAGGGGGGAAGCTGGTGCAGCGCTTCGCAGCAGAGGGCACAGCCAGATGGGGCCCCCACTGTGCCAGTCCAGAGAGGTGCAGGTGGGCAGGGGCTGCTGCGGCTGTTCAGTCTACAGGTGATGGCTGTCCCTTGTGTTTGGCAATGGCGACGAGCTCAGCGGCCAGACGTGGAAGGCAGCACACGCCAGAGTTCCTTCTTAACTGGACATTGCCGCGGCTTGATGAAAAGGGGTCAAGTACGGCACGGGGGTCCGGCTGCCCTCAGGGAGAAGGCAAGTGTGATGCAAGACAGCCAGAACTTCGGGCTGGGGCTATGACATGTGACATGTCCACTGGGCGGCCACGTGGGGTGTTCAGAAGGCAACTGCCTGTGCAAGCTGAAGCCCATGGCTGCTCGCGACATCACTGTGGGAGAGGAACCACAGAGGGCAGAGAAACATCCTCGACTCACCGTCAAGGACATGGTCACCGAAGCAGGGCCCTAGGTCGCCAGGAAGGTACCTGGGCAAGGGCGCTTCCTTCGCCGCGGAAGAGCCTCTTTAAGCTCCAAGGACCTCCTCAGTGCCCCTCCCTGCTCGGCAGTCTTCCCGCAGGGATCCCCCACCCAGCAGCTCAGCCGAGGGCTGTGCAGCTGTTTGCTTCCGGGGGCTCGGCACTGGGGGGGGCCACGAAAAGGGAGGACGAAGGCCGGGATTCGGGAAGAGCCGGCAGGTCGGCTGTCAGAGAGCTTCAGTGACGCCAGGGAGCTGCCGCAGCCAGAGCTTGCACAGGACGTAGTGCACAGGAGGCCTTAAAAGAGTCGGTTAAAAACCTATAATTAACAAAAAATATTGTAAAATCCAATGTTAAGTTGGTGCTTCCGTGCTGGTAACCATGACCAGCTTTCCTTCCCAGCAAGGGTTAGTGCAGTGAAACAGTTTGTACAGGTGAATCCTGGGCGTCCGCGTCCAGCAACTCACACCAGGTAACGTGTGACCACTTAGGGCCGCCTTGAAAGGTGCATGCTGATCTAGGACATTTGTGTTTCCAGCCCTCAAGGGAATGGGGAGAAGCTTTGGGCCTACTCCAGGTAAAAGGTTAGCACAGGCCACCACCCTACCCCTACTTAATGCCACGATCCCCAAAAGAACTAACGCTCGCTCCCCACCGAGGGCAGGCGCTAGAAATAGGAGAGGCCCGAAGCACCAGTCTGCACCGAGAGAGGGGGCCCCTCTGAGCACCAGCCACCACAGACCAGGCAGGAGAGGCTCAGGGCGCAAACTCTGACAACCCTCTCTGTCCAGGAACCCCGGGGTCAACCCTAGAAATTAACGAGACAAACCCACCCCTCTCGGGAGGGGACAAACCTCATACCAGGCTGCAAAAGACACCTGCAGACCCGCTCACAGCTGCAGAGAGGCTAAAAGCCCAAAATTCAAAAAAATAAAAAAGATTGCATCCCAGTAGGTATGTGGCTCAGTTGGCTGGAGTGCAGCCCTGCACACCAAAAGGTCGCGGGTTCCATTTCCAAATGGGAACGCCTAGGTTGCAGGTTCAAGCCCTGGTTGGGGCATGTACACAGGCAAGCTGTTGTTTCTTTCTCACGTCAACGTTTCTGTGTCTTCCTCTCTCAAACCGATTAAAAAAGACAAACAACACACCCTCAAGTGAGGGTGTGAAAAGGAAGAAGAAAGAGCATATGCTCTAGAGCAGGTATCTTCCTGGGGACATGAATGTTTAGTCCTCCTCCTCTAAATGAATGCGCTTCGTGGAGCGCTCTACTGCATCAGCTTGTGGAACGCTGAAATAATCAGCGTATCTCCACACAGACAAGAACACTGTTTGGAGCCCAGTGCAAGAACGTGTCAGGTGACACAATGTACGACGTCTAAAAAGCAGACGAGACAAAGGTCAGGGTCAAAGAGTAAGTTAAGGGACCCCCGCAGAAATGCAGTGAGACACTGCTCTCGGGGGCCGTGCTGGCCAGTGCCCACCGGCAGCGCGAGGCCGCCGACCCTCGCGCCGTGGCCGGTCCACACCGGGAGGGGCTGCCAGTCCAAACACAGGCTGGACTGTGAGGACTCCAGCCCCCCAAAACTCAATGTAAACCATCTTATTAATTTTCTGCTGATCACACCTTCAAGTCATAAGGTTTTGGATTGGGTTAGGCAAAATATATTATTCAACTTCACCCGTTTCTTTTCATATTTTTAAGGCATTAGAAAACTTTAAACTATACCGCTATATACTGGTCTCATTTGAGCAGTAGTGCTGAAGAGCTGGTGTCCCAAACCAAAGCAGACATGTTATCTGACAGAAGGCTTTTATTAATAAACTTCATATAGCAATCTTAGAGGAAAAAAACTTGTCATTTATTATAATTCTCTTAATTAAAATGAGTAAGTTTATATTGGGGAAAACACAAAATAGATACTTGTCTCATACAAATATTTCCTTTACCACAAACACTACTCAGGGGTGTGTGGCGCAGGGGACGGTCTCAAAGACTTCTGGGAAAGAAGTGACCACGTTTAGTTCCCAGTGTCTCTCCCAAGGTCGCTAACAACCCATTTTAAAAGGCTGGGGGGAGCCCTGGCTGGCGTAGCTCAGTGGATTGAGCTCGAGCTGCAAACCAAAGCACTGCAGGTTCGATTCCCAGTCGGGGCACATGCCTGGGTTGGGGGCCAGGTCCCCAGGGAGGGCCACGTGAGAGGTAACCACACATTGATGTTTCTCTCTCTTTCTCCCTCCCTTCCCCTCTCTAAAAATAAATAAATAAAATCTTTAAAAAAAAAAAAGGCTGGGGGGACCTATGGAAGGGGGAGCTGGTGGCCCTGGCCAGGTGCCTCAGTTGGTTGGAACAGCTCTCCTTCCTCTCTTAAAAAACCTTTTTTTTCAATAAACATATCCTCCAGTGAGGATTTAAAAAAGGGGGGGAGGGCAGGAACAAGGCGGAGGCAAAAGATACAAACATTTTTCACAGAAATACAACAAATGTTTATTTAATTTGTGCAAAAGAAAACCCAGGCTGACAGTAACATGAGATTCTACATGTCCCCTCTCAGTCCGGCAAAAACAAGGTCTGATGACTGTCAGAAAGAAAAGGTGTGGGAAAGCTCACGTGGCTGGGGAACAATCACTGACGTGATCTCTTCGGAAAGCAATTTGATTACAAGTTGTGATCCAGCTCACAAGTGTCCTTTGGGCCAGCGAGTCCTGCTTCTGCACACTGCTCCCACAGACACTCGGGAACGCCTCCAGAGATACACGTGCCAAGCAGATGCACGCCGGTGGAGCCCCACACCCCCGAGCGGCCTCCACACGACCGCCCAGTGCCCGCACCTTCCCTCTCCCAGCACACGGAACAGCGGACGCCCCCCTGCACTCCGCCCGCCCTGTGGAGGCCTGAACCCAGCCCTTCCCATGACGGTGGGTGCTCGCTCCACACCTGCTCATGCCAGCTTTGCTTGCTAATGTAATCACACAATTTAAAAATGATACCAAAGAAGAAAATGAAGGCAAAAGAAATAGTTCTGTGAATACTGAACTTAGCACACTGAAATTTCTCAGCAAAGGCAGGTTGTATTTTAAAAAATTATGCAGTTAGGTAAAAAAAAAAAAAAAAAACAAACCTTAAAAATCTCAAGGAATCCCGTGTTCCAAATGCTGTGTCAGTGTCTGCATTCTCGGTCCACTTAAAAGAAAGTGATGCTCAACGTCCTGGAGGACGCAGCATGAGTTCATGGGAGAACAGAGACCGTAGAATCCGGGCGGCAGGCCCTTGGACAGACTCCGGCCCCGTGCGAAAGGACTGGTGGCCCTTGGCCACGCACCCAGTGTCTGCGTCAGCCTGAAGTGCGACCAGCTGTCTCAGAGAACTGTGTCTGCAGAGGCACCCGTGGCTCTGGGAGGCTGCACAGCGTGGCAGAGCCAAGCACTGAGCACTACCGGCAGCAGCGCCTGGGCGAAGGAGGGACGTCACTCACAAACCTGCAGACAGCGGCTGTCCTGTACAGCTGCACGCTGTGAAGCTGGGGGTGAGCACAGGGCAAAAAGCGTTTGTTTCACCTAGCTCCTGCAGCTACTACCAATCAGTCAGTGGATGGCAGCCACAAGAGTGTCTTGAAGTCTGAAGTAAGAATTCTTTGCTGCTAATTTGTTTGTGAGGGGCTGCTGCCTGCAGGCACCCGGATGGCAGTGGAGCAGGGCCGGGGCTGCCAGCTGCCGGCGTGCACGCGAGCAGGGACTCGGCACGCAGGGCGGCACAGACATGGCTCACCGCCACACAAGGACGCGGGCCCGGCAGGGAGCACGCCTCACTGGACCTGCACCTTGCAAATGCCGGGCAACTGTCTGGCTTAGGCGACTTCCAGGATCTCCACCTCTAAAATTCTTTGACTGTTTCATTAAAGAAACCAACCTGGTGCTCCCTGGGGAAACGTGTGCTTGTGACCCTGGGGCCACTCCATGTCTGACGGCCATGGTGACGTCAGAGCAGCTGCTGTGCACACGGGTTCCTCACCACAGCCCGGGGCCAGAGCACGTCCCTGCCCCGGCGTGCGGGCACGTCTGGCGAGAGAAGGGCAGTGAGGCCAGGACTGGAGTGAGACGGCCGGAGAAGAGGGCTCCAGCCTGCAGCCCCCTCCACCCGACGCTGAAAATACACTTTCCACCTTCCAACTACAAGTCCCATTAAACTACAGGAACTAATTCCAAGTTTGACCTAGGGCAACAATTTATACGTGAGGATATTTTCTTCCTAAAATTTACAAAGAAAAGTTCCATGAGCCAGAATGAGCTAAGCTCATGTTTATAAAAACTTTGCTATGGATACAAAGCTACCTAAAGCCATGGGTGGAAATACTTAGAAATAAGAATCAGTCCTACAAGTGTAATGCTTTTCTACAAAGGAAGGAGAGGACAAGAAAAGTCAAGTCTCTGGATTCTCCCCTCTTTGGAGCACTGAGCCACGGTGGTCACTGGAAGTACACACCCTTCGCTTGGCCTGTTTCCTCTTCGTCTGTCAGACTAGGAGGTGGGACTCCACAATCTCTCTCAGCACCAGCTTTCTGCTCTAGAGCCTGAGCCACAGCTTCGGATTTAAAAGATTCTGGAAGCCCTTAACGATACACACAGCTGTGCCCCGACGAGCCACCTCCACACCGGGTGCCCTCCCGCAAGTGCGGCGTGCAGGCAGCGCAGGGGCCTCGCCGACCCGGGCAGACACCAGGGAGCTTGGCCCCTGAGCAGGCGAAGAGCGCCAGCGCGGCCCAAACAAGCTGCTGACCACACATCAAGAAACTGGGCACCGGCCAAAGGGGGCGGGAGAGAAAGATGGCCCGTCTGGGGCTCCGCTGGGCCCAGACCAGCACGGTGGCACCGGCCAATGAAAAGCCGCTGAGGCCACCGCACGAGGACTCGGAGCCTCACGGAGGAGCAGCTCCGCTGCTCTGTGAAGGAGGGACTGCAGAAGGCAACCCAACCGCAGGATACAAAGCTAACAGAATCTGAAACAACCTCCACACCGAAAAGACTGGCGGGTAACCCTGCTGTGTCCACACAGTGGAATGACACGCAGCAGGAGACGTGGGACGTGCTCCGGACACGCCCACGCATGGTCCCTGGGGCACTGGTGACTGAGGGGGGAGGAGCGTGAGAGAGTCGGGAGCACACGTCTGTGTGTCTGTTCACACTTGCAGAGACAGACAGTGGGAGAAGGAAGGAGGGGAGGGGCTGGGGCGGGGCCAGAGGCTCCCGCACACACCACGAGGGACAGCTCCGCTCTGAGAGCCATCGGGTCAGAGAAGAGCAGGCCCCAACGCTAACACAGGCCTCCTCGCCATCTTGATGCTGGTGTGCGCAGGAGCTGGGTCAGCGAAGAGTCACTGAGCCACATGCTCCGATCTGCAGAGTTCACTGTACTGCACTGCACTTCGAGAGTTTACAAAAAAAAAAAAAAAGGAAACGAAGCTTACAATGCCACACTGGTGGCAGAACCATCACAGAAAAAGCAACTTTAAAACACAGTAATTTGACAGTATATTCCAAGTGGGATCTGTCTTAATAGGGGTATTTTATTCTAAAAATATTATATATTGTAGGATAAGGTGATTAGGTAATCCGGTTAGGATACACATTTATGTAAAAAGCTCATAAATTTTCATGAGGATTGGAACAATCTACAGTCACGATGGGTCCCCAGGCCTGTCAGCCAAGAAAGCACCACGGCGGGGCGGGCACTAGGCAGGCTGAGGCACCGGTGCACCGCCCATCTGGCGCTGAGGGGACGGCGGGTCCCAGGTCCGGAGCAGAGTGTGCCCCAGGCAGGACACCCTGCTGTGGCAGAAAGCTAAGAAGCAGCCACAGACTCACGGGGCCACGTCCAGGGAGCACAGAAGCCAACTTGGGGGAACACCAGGAGCACCGGAAAAGTGGCTTCAGTGGGCTGGAACACAGTCCCACACTTCCCCACAAGTGCATCGTGCTGGGAGGAGCCAGGTGAATGCACCGTCACTCCTCCTTCCGCTGCAGCAGGAGCTCCTCTCAGGGTGACCGGCTCAGTCGGGGATTCCGCCCTCACACAGCCCCGCCCCAGAGCTACAGCAGGTTTGGGTCCTGACCACCGCAGCACAGCAAGTGCTGCAGTAAGGTAAGATGTCGTCTTTTTGCTGGTGGAGTCTTGCCTTCAATTTGTAAAACACTCTTCATCTATGAAGTGCAGTAAAGAGAAGCACATAAAACAAGGTGGAAATAAATGTAAGAACGCCAATTAATGTAGAAATAGAATTAGGAAGATCTCTATGTTGCAACTGCCAATTGCAGGCTAAATCATGGCCCCTACAGATGGCCAGGTCCTTTGCTCAGAAACCATGAATGTTGCAGACAAATCAAGTTGTGCAGGTGCAACCCAAATGTAATCACAAGTGTCCCTAAAATCACATGCTTTAAAGATGGAGGAAGGAGCCACAGGAAAGGCAAGAGACTTCAAGAAGCTGGAAAAGGCAAGAAACGGATTAGCGCCTGGAGCCTCCAGTGAGGTGGACTCCAGCCACACGTGTGATCACTGGTTACAGAAGCAACAGGAAACGACAGACACGAGCAAGGCGGCTGTTAACCCCACTGGGTCACTGGTGGAGAGAGAACTTTATAAGGGACACAGTCAGCCTGCTGCCACTGTGCTCACTCGCCAGTCAAGAAAGACAGCCAGGTCTTGGCCGGTGTGGCTCAGTGGACTGAATCCTGGCCTGTGAACCAAAGGGTCGCTGGTTCGATTCCTGGTCAAGGCACTTGCCTAGGTTGCAGGCCAGGTCCCTAGTATGCGGCACATGAGAGGCAACCACATACTGATGTTTCTCTCCCTCTCTTTCTTCCTCCCTTCCCCTCTCTAAAAATGAACAAAATCTTTGGAAAAAAAAAAAGAATGAAAATAAATGAGCTAAGCATCGAAGTCAAGATAGAAAGAGAAGTTTTTTTAAAAGTAGAATAAATAAATAAAAGAAACTGGTAAAATACAAAACTAAAACAAAAAAACAGCTGGGTTGGTCAATCAAAACCAAAATCAGTTTCTCTGACAAAGCAGTTAAGAGGCAAATTAGCTCTTTCCAGTCTGACAAAGAGGAGGAAAGAACACCCAGAATCCAAGCTCACAAAGACACAGTAATATTCTCACCCCGCTCTGAAACAAGAACAGTGCGACCAATGGCAGCAATTACATCTCCAGGTAGATCCCAAGGAAGTTAGAGCTTCTTTGTCCCAGGGGGACCCCATAAATTATTTTTGTATCTCACTGGCATTAATTGGGTTCTGAGCCAATTAGGGGACCAAGAACTACAGTCAAGGGGCCAAAAGGATGGGATATGACGGACACGGCCAGTCAGAGTCTACCCATGCAGCTGGACCACTTCATCTAAAACAAATGACTTGCACATGGTGGAGAGGGCGGCTCCCTGCCACTGGTGTGGCTCAGTGGGCTGGGTGTCATCCCACGAAGCAAAATGTCCCTGGTTCAATTCCAGGTCAGGGCACAGGCCTGGGGTGCGTGTTCAACCTCCCATCAGGGCAGGTGTGAGAGGCGACCTATGGATGTTTCTGTCCCTCTCTTTCTCCCTCCTTTTCTCTCTCTCTAAAAATAAATACATGAATACATACATATATCAATCAATCAATCAATCAACCAATCAGATCTTTATGAAAAGAAGAGGAAAGGGTGGTTCCGGGGGGCGATCAGGGCACGTCTGCCTCCCCGTCACACGTGCACCCGCACGGAGAGGAGACTGCCGACTCACCACAGGGCAGTGCCCGAACGGGCTAGACTTGAAACGGAGCACCGGCCTGTGAGTCCACGCTCAGTTCAGAAAACCAGACACGACCAAACAAGGCCCGCTCCAGGGTGCAGCAGGGTTCAGTGTTAGCACGCATGCGCAGCTCGCACCGATAGCCCAGAGGAGAGCAAACAGTGGCGCAGACACGACTGGCAAGTGGGCATTAACGAATGCTCCAAAGACTGATGGAATTCAGCAGATACTGCTTCCTTCCTATGGAATTCGGTATCAGGAATGGACAGAAACAGCTATATTATTATTTCCCAGAAGTAAAATATATCGTATTTAAACTCTAAAGTTACTTTGTTGAAATGAGTAACAGAATGGCAAAGACGTCTACTGCTGTCAAAGACTGCCGGTCACGCCGCCCGAAGACACACGTGTAAGCAGAGAGACAAATGCCACCGTGTGCAGTGATCACCCGTCCGGACGGCCCCTCTGTCACCCTGCACAACCAGGAAAGCCGAAGGGAAGGTCTGCAAGCAAAACGGCACGTGCACACCCGCACGCACGGCCCACTCCGTGGCGGTGCTCAGTCCCAGTCCAGGAGACTCACCACAGACCGTCTGCTCCCCCAAGTCCATCTGGATCCCCAAGGACATGTCAAACAGTATCTGTGGAGGGCTGAATAACGGCCACCCAAAGATACCCAGTCCTGACTGTCTGGAACATGAAAGTTACCTTGTTTGGAAAAAACAGTCCTTCCAGGTGTGGTTCAACTGAAGATCTCCAGGAGACCGCCCTGCCTGCCATCACAAGTGCCAAAAGGTTCCAAAGAGACACAACGCAGAGGAGAGAGCCTCGTGCGGACTGAGGCTGCAGCGACGCAGCCGCAAGCCAAGGACTGCGGGGTGGCCTCCGCACCCTGGGCGCGGCGGAGAACCGTTTCTGCCCTAGAGAGCCCCCGGAGGGGGGTGTGACCTTGCCCCGTGTCCAGTTTCTAGCCTCCAGGGACGTGACAGGACAGATGTGTTGTTTTAAACAGAGCTCATGTGAATCTACGAGTTTGTCTTTCAATGCAAGTGCCATTTCAAATTAGCAGGAAGGACAGACAAGGCAATAAAGAGAATTAATTAGGCCAACTTGCTATCCATTTTGAAAAAATATAAAGGGTGATTCCTACTTCATGGCATGCTCCAAAATAAAGTTCAGCTAGACTAGAGCAGGGGAGGAAAACAGCCGCGCCCCGAGGAGGCTGAGCAGGAGAACCTGCCACCTGGGGAGGGCCCAACGACCACACAGGCTGCAGGCGCCGACGAGGAGGGTGTGCGCTCAGCTGACCTCCTCAGAGCCTAAAATTTTGCTACAGCAGAGACTATCAAGTACCGAAGGCAGGATACAAACAGCTTTTCTCTGCTCAGAAACCATCTGAACAGGCTACGACATGTCAGCACACAGTCCACAGAAAGTGAGGACACACTGTCACACAGGCACACAGGGTCGTCCTCCGCCCGCACTCTGAGATGACGCAGATGGACAGAGTGACGCTGTCTGGGAGACAGGGAGGGAGACCAGGCCTGCCAACCACCGAGTAAAATCAGAAAGCATTACAAGATGCACGTGACAGATGTGTGCACACACACACGTGCACATCTGTCACACTGCGAAGTAGCTGCTCTCTCGTAGTGCTCTGCACGTCTGCAGAGGTGCAGGTGTGAGACACAGGTGTGATGCACACAGGAAGGCTCACACCAGCACTGTCCATGGGCAAAGAACTAGGAGACACACAGGTGTGTGTCCGTGAGAAAGTGGTCACCACACAGTGTCACTCTGAGACCTCACGACAGGTGTGTGGCGAGGGCAAGACGGTGCACAGGACTTGCTTTTTAAAAACTAGCACATGAAGCCCTGGCTGGCGTAGCTCAGTGGATTGAGCGCGGGCTGAGAAACAAAGCATCGCAGGTTCGATTCCCAGTCAGGGCACATGCCTGGGTTGCAGGCCACGGCCCCCAGCAACCGCACATTGATGTTTCTCTCTCTCTTTCTCCCTCCCTTCCCTCTCTGAAAATACATAAATAAAATCTTTAAAAATTTTTCTTAAAAAAATAAATAAAAACTAGCACATGAGCTTCCACACACACAACAGGGTGTCTACACGGCTGAGAGAGGTGGAGAGGACAGAGGCAACTGTGGGGGGGGGGGGACAGCAGCACGAGACCAACACACAGAACGACCTAAGACTGTCACTGCGGGGAAAGGGAGCCACCGACGTGGAAGGGAGAAACTGGGACAGACACTGTAGCGTTAGACTGAAAGTGGGGGTATTAGAGTAAAGGCATGCTTTTCAACATATAGACATAAAAATAGACGTGCATATTATGAAAGCCTGAGCACCAACTGCTGTAAGAAGGAACCGTGTTTCCTCGAAGGAAGGCTGACCCAGGTCTGGGGCAGGAGAGTCCACGCAGAGCCCCGAGGGTCTGGCAGCACCAGACAGCAACAGGGGCGGCACGGAGACGGGCCGTGCCAGAGAGCCACAGGCTGGCCTGAACGGGCTCCCACTGGTCCGACCTGGGAACACACGAGCAGCCAAACACACACTGATCCTAACGGGCGAGCAGCTACCGAATGGAGAGGCAACCGACCCGTCAGCCTAGATGGAGGTAGAGGAACGAAGAGCCTGGGTGTGCGACAGCAACAGACGGGGTTTCACAGGACGCCCCGGAGCACGCTCACGACAGAGGCCTCGCGGTGGGGAAGCCTGGCCGAAGCCGCCTTCTCGGGCAGCCAGAGCGGACGTCACCGACGGTGGGACAGACCAAGAGCCAGCGCCGCCAGAAAGGCTGCAGAGCTAAGAGCCCCACCCCCCTCCTGTGCTGGCGCAGCCAAAGAGGCCGAATGTAGTCAGAAGGAAGCACCCGGGCCCACGTGCAACCTGCAGATCATATCCACAGGCGATGCACCACAGGCTCGTGCACTTGACACCGACACGGTCTCACGAACCGACGTCCCCCCCGAAGCTCAGTGTGATGATGAAAAGGGACACCAAGCCCACGCTGAGGGATGGGTGGCCCGCAACCTGCCAGCCCCTGCGAGCAACACCGGCGTCCAGGTCAGGAGAGCCGCGGGAAGACGGAGCCAGTGTCCGACTCCGAGCTGGCCTTCTGGGCAGCCCTGACGGGGTCTGAGGCAGCGCGGCGTCCCTGTCAGCTCCCCGGGCGGGCGGACGGCTGCACGAGATGCAGGACGACGGCGTCCCGCTTGCGGGAAGCACACCGACGGAGCGGAGGGGGAGGCGGGCTCGTGTTCCCAGCTCACTCGGGGGCTCGGGGGAGCTCCGCGCCACACTCACAACTCCTCCATAAGGATGAGGGGGACTTTAACAAACCAATGGTGGAGAGCACTCCATTTGTGGTCAGGAAAACCAACACCTTGCCCGGGCTGGCGTGGCTCAGTGGATTGAGTGCAGACAGTGAACCAAGAGGTCACTGGTTCTATTCCCAGTCAGGGCACGTGCCTGGGTTGCGGGCCAGGTCCCCAGTATGGGGTGAGCAAGAGGCAACCACACACTGATGTCTCTCTCCCTCTTTCTCCTTCTCTTCCCCTCTTTTTGAAAATGAGTAAATAAAATCTTTTTTAAAAGAAAAAGAAATGCCTTCATTTGCAAAGAAACACATCAAACTAGGAGAAGGGTGGCAAATGACATTGACCATTCAAGCTCTTACTCAAAACCCAGTTTAATTAGATATGTTTCCTCATGAGAGCAACTGTTAAGACCAACCCACATATCACCCACATGTTACAAAGCACAGCAAAGCTTTACCTCAATTTCAGTATATTTCTGAACAGTATATATACTGTTTCAGTATATACCTGAAACAGTATATTTCAAGATACTGTTATGAGAACTGTCTGTTACACATCATTTGTTCCAAGTTCAGGAAGGCATGATTTTAAGCCATAAGAAAGTGTTCAGGAGGCTGCTGGTGGCACAGCCTAGACACCAACGACGCACGAGGGGACCCCTGCTGGCTCCTCCCCAGGACCCAGACCTCTCAGAGGCTCTCGGTCCCCTCCATCTCCCCGGCAGCTCAGACACCATGTCCGGAGGGGAGGGCACAAGCTGCCCACCTGCGTGGGGCCAGCCTCTGGCACTGCTGACTGTGACCACCCACTCACAGACACCAGCATAGGAGCCAGCTGTGCCACAGGGGTTGGGGGGGGCGATGCCAGGACAGGGGAGTGATCTGGGGGCCGGGGGAGGAAAGTGCCCACCACCAGGCAAGGGCTTAACAGAGGAAAAAAACACCCCCCACGCACACTGCAGAACTGGGGTGAGGCGATGAGAAGATGAGCAAAAGAACATTTTGGAATTCCACTATTCTTGTAAGAAGCCACCTAATGCCTCCCAAGGAAGTTCTGGACTGGCTGGAAACAAAGTGGTCTCCAGTGAAGCCATGCCCAGCAGACAGCACAAACCCAGTCACCCTGACGGGCGGGGGTGGGGGTGGGGGCGGCTACAGAGTCCTTCGCAAGCCATTTCCTGCTTGCAGGTTTAGTCCTGAAACCACCAGCACGGCCTGAAACATAAAGGCTTCTCGGAAGAAGTCAAGGGCCAGAGCTGCCCGCACACGCTCCCCAGCTCCTCCCCAGCTCGGCAGCACCGTGGGTAGTCAGGCACCTGGAAGCCCCGAGCAGCACCGACCGACCCCGGACGAGAACGGGAGGCTGACACACCACCCTGCTCCCAAAGCAGAGGCCCCAGCGCAGCCTGAGGGGGAGCTGCCCGCGGGCTCTGAAGGCCGACTGCTGACTCTCTGCCAGAGCCACCTGGCCCTGCCCGCCCAGCCAGCCTCGCAGGTGGGACCTACACTCACTGACCTCACGGGGTACGGCGGTCGCCTCCGGCACCTGTGTAAGCTGAAGAAGGGTGGGCCCAACAGCACCAAGTTGGACAGGCTGCCCTGGCTGCAGCGGGCTCTCTTCTGGACGCCTCGGAGACCACAGGGCTGTGCCTGGGAGCCAAGGGGCCCCGCGCCCAGGCTGCCTGGCAGCAGAGCTCCTCGCCGAGCAGCCACAAGGCAACAGAGCTCTGGTCTCAGGGGCTCACAGGCCGGCCCCAAGCACAGGCCCGGGTAGCAAAACAGAAGCCTGGCCTCAAAAGACAAGTCTATTCTTCAAATTAATCTCCCACACCGGGTTTAAACCTGTGCTGCAGGGCCACCTAACTACCGAAATCAAAACAGTGAATACTATGCAGTAATTCCATTTGAAAGATATTTACAAGTGAGCTAAATAGTAATGAAATTAGAAACAAATTACACAAGAGCAAAGTGAAAAGCAACACCTACATTGATTACAAAGTAGAACCTGTTAGCATAATGCAACACAGTTAGTTGACTTTGCTCAGCCTGGCGCCCAGGCAGCAACTGCTTACCCCTAACTGGCCGGGTGCCAGGGCGCTGCCTCCAGCGTGAAGAGGAGGCACACTCTCCAGGGACATGTGCCCAGCTGTCACGCTGGTGCAGAAGAAAGGCAGAAAAGACCGTGGAGGGCCATCCTTCCCTCTTTCATTTCTAATTTCTAAAGGAAAAGTTTCAGAAAGGGCAAAAGTTTCCAACCCCACACAGCACAGAATCAAAAGCCGTGCATTTTACACTGAGAAGGGAGCATCTCGGCTGGTCACTCACCTCAACCCCATCGTCCAAAACAGCCCAAATGCCAAATACACGGGCCTCTTTCAGAAGTGCCTTAACTCTACGCCCCTGTTGTTTCCTCTCCCTCCAGCCTATTTGCTCCGAGGGGTCTGGTCCTTTCGGGACGAGGGCAGTGTCTCTGGCTTGGCCTCGGCCCCCAGGGTCGTCTGTTGTGGCAACCTCTGCAGGAGAGCAGCACTCTCCAGAGCCCCCGGGGGCAGCACTCCGGAAAGGTGAGGAGCGGTTGCCACGCAGGTGGTTGCCGTCGAGGCACCTGCAAGAAGCCTTTCCTCCCCGGGAGCCACACCCCCAGAGGTTTTCGGATGACGGAGAACCAGGGTGCAGGGGAGAGCCGGGCCACCAGGCCCTCCCGTGCCTGCCTGCTCTGGGCAGCGTCACAGAGACCCTGACTGCCAGCGCCCTGCTCCCCAGCCCCTCAGCGTGACAGAGGGGTCACGCTGATCACGGTGACAGTGTTTCCGTGAAAACGCACGGCGGCCCGAGCACCCGCGTGCCCTGAGCGGCAGCAGCTCCCCGCAGAGGCACGCGGTCCGCACACACCTCTGCCTCTCAGCAGCCCGTCAGCCCGGCCACGCCCACACCTCCAGAGGAAGCCCCTCTGAGACACCACCTGCCGCGGCCGGAGACCCAGTGGCAGCCGAGGCACAAGAGCAGCGTCGTGGGGCCCGGCCTTCAGACGGGCTTCCTTCCGCACCCAGCGTCTCCCCCAGAGCCCCGACAGCAGCAGCCTGCTGCCATCTACCCCAAGTCCGTAAGGGACAAGGGCTCAGAATGTTCCCTTCTTAGCCATCAACTCAGTGCTGTCAGTTCATTCCCTCCAAGTGAGCGCCTCCAGGACCAGGTTACCTGCTGCGCCACAAGGGTCCAAGTCAAGCGGTGACTTGGGCCGTGACCCAGACCGGGGGGTGGGGGCAGGGAGACCAAGAGGGGATTTACCTCACGAGACCTGGCTCAGGTGGCGAGAGATGATGCAACTGGGTTGCTGCAACAGGATGAGGGACACGCTAGTCCAGGGAGAGCCCGGAGCGGAAAGGCGACCCCGGAGGGTGGCCGCGTATGGACTGACGGCAGTCACCTGCAGGTTACCGTGGAGATGAGCCCTGGATGCGTTAGGGCCAGGCCTTTGATTTTTTCGCTTCCTTACCTGGCCCTACTGGTGAATATGTGGTTGGTGCAAAATGCCTGCCTGACGACTGAGCCGGTGAGAGATATTCCAAGCCCCAAGGGGCACAGGACGAACGGCCGGTGAGGGCTTTCCGTCGGCAGCCCCTCCTCCGCGTCGGTGGCGTGGGGACTCCGACGGTGCAGGGGACACCCCCGTAAGCGGCTCCACTCACCCTCGACTCTCAGCTGAGCCCCAGGGCCTGCGAGGGCTGCATCCTAGAGCCCTTCTGAGGGCCGACCCTGGAAAGCAGGGCTGCTCCGAGTCAGTGCGGCCGACCTTCCGTGTGAGTCAGCTCCTCGTTGTGGGGCTGTCCTGGGCCTCAGGGTGCTGCACACCGCGGCACCCTGCCCAGCGGACGCCAGTAACACAGCCGTGTCATGACAGCCAAAAGGCCCCCCACAGCTGCCAGACGTTCTCAGGGGGCGCGTCGCCTGGCTCAACCACTGCGGTAAACAGGGGCACGATGGCTGGCCTGGGAGAAGGGCAGCCGAGAGCAGGAGCTTTACTGGGAACAGCTCTGTGTCACTCGTGCACACATGAGAGGGATCAAGGAGTGGGTGCCAGGAGTGTGCCTGTCGATCAGCTCCTCACGTCGTCCTTCCACATCCAGTTACCAGTACACTGAGTTGGCCAAGGGTTCAGAGCTCTCAAAGGTGGGCAGCTGGGGGAACCACAAAGACTCAGCCCCCTAATCTTTACACGGAAGAGGCTCAAGTCCTACAGACCCAGCCACTCCCAGTGTCCCAGGGCTGATGCAGAGCAGGTCCAGGCTGCAGTCGGGGCTCCTGACTCCCAGTCCAGGGGAGCACCGCTTCCCCGCCTCTGGGAACACCCGACCTCCCCCCCCCCCAGTGGAGCACCCGTGCCCAGCGGTCTGCACCTGAGGGCAGCAGACACAAGCACTGCTGCCCTGCCAAGGCCCCCTGCCAGGGCTGCCTGAGGACACCAACACATACAGATAAAGGGCAAACCTGAGAGAGTTTTCAGAAAACACTCACTTGAAAGAATCCATACTGATGGCCCAATGGCATTGAACACCAGCACCTTCCTGCCCCTCCCCCCCCAGGGGCAGCCTGCTGTCCCAGTGGTGGGTCTGGGGCACAGCCAAGCCTCCTGACAGGGCTCTTCACCACAGCAGGGCCTGGGTTGGGATGGGCGGGGCGGGGGGGCTGCCACGATGCTGGCTGCATTAACTCATCAACACCACAGCAAGCCTGCTGCAGTGGTCACCCGAGGAACGTGATTTTTAGCGTAAAAATGCTGTGAAATACAACTACAGGAAAATAATGCAAAAACTGGCAATCCCTCATGATTCTTCCCCAGGAACTATCTTCAAACTTACTGATTTATTTAAGGTTTTTCTTAGATATATTAATACATGGTTTATGTAAAAACAGATCACATTAATGTATTATTTCACCATTTGCTACACTCATTTTCATTAAAAAACCCATCATGCTGTCTTTCCCAGTTTTACAGACAAACTGACCAGTTAGCGACCACCCGAGCAGGATGAACACAGCTTAGTAAGCCCCCTGCTGATACTGCTCCCCCCTACCCGTTCTCTGGTGATCACCACACCACTGGAAAAAATACCCTCTGCCCATGGGGCCTGTAGCTCCACAGGACCAAGCCTGAGAGATACAGTCACGTGATGATGGGGGGGGCCGAGTGCCAAGGCACAGGGACCCGGAACAGCTCCACTCCACAACTGCCACCAACACGTACACCTGACCCTCACCTGACCCCTCACCCTTAATAACTAAACGGTCATGTTTATTCTTCCCCATCTGTAGGGAAATGTGATTTCAATGTCAATTCTTTGATCACTGATGAAAACTGAAACCTTGCTTTGCTTACTGGACATTTGACCCTCTTAACTCTGAAGACCACCCTAATCGCACAACCTCTGCCACTTCTCTGCTAAGGCGTTTCAGCGCACAGTAGGACAAAGCCAAATCCACAGCTGGGCTACTAAGGAGAGAAACAAAGAACAGAAGAAACTACGAATTTCAGTGAAACTCAAGTTGTAAGCTAAAAAGAACATTGCTAAAGGGCACCCAGGCAAAAGCAGTAAGAAAAAGCTATCAGCCCTGGCTGGTGTGGTTCAATGATTTGAGTGCCAGCCTGAGAACCAAAAAGGTCACTGGTTCGATTCCCAGTCAGGGCACATGCCTGAGTTGCAGGCCAGGTCCCCAGTTGGGGGTGTGCGAGAGGCAACCTATCAATGTGTCTCAGGCACATGGATGTTTCTCTCCCTGTTTTTCTCTTGCCTGCCCCTCTCTAAAAATAAATAAATAAAATCTTCAAAACGCTCTAAAAAAACAGGCTTTCAAAAAGGACAGTTTTACCTCTCATGCCCTGGCCGAGGCTGTGGTTTGTCTCGGTTTCGAAAGAGAAATAGAATCTCTGGACTGGGACACCTGGCAGAGTGGAGGATGGGACCTTTCTGAAGACACAGGAAGCAGGTTCTTCCAGAGTGACACTGAGACGGCAGCCCTCTCCCTCCCGCTGCCCCTGCAAGAGGCTGGAAGGCATCGAACGTTTTCTGGATAATCGGAAGAGACCCAAAGAAGCGGGCTGGGTGTTTTCAGAAAGTGGCCCTGCCAGGCGCCTCCAGGGTGAGGCACAGTGTGCAGGCCGGACCATTGGCACAGAGGCCCCTCGACAAAGGAGCGGGCACTGCCTCGCAGCCCAGAGGAGGCTGCTGTGCAGAGCCAAACCCCACACCAACAGACAGCAGCGTGACGGAAACAATGACTTCAGGGAAAAGAAAGCTTTAAAACTCGCACATGTCCTCAGAGGAGATGCCAGGTCCATGAAATAAAAACAGGAGATTACAGAACAGGAGTGGAGAGAACGAGAGAAAGCTCTTTGACACAGAATTAGAGACAAAGTTGAGAACGTCTCCCGGAAAGAAAATGGAACACCCAGGAAAACCAGGGTCGCTCCAGAAGCTCTAAGACGGGGGGGTGTCAAACTCATCGTCACCGGGGGCCACATCAGCCCGCGGCTGCCTTCAAAGGGTGCAACGTAACTTGAGGACTGTGCAGATGTAACTGCTCCTTAACCAGGGGCACGGAGCGCGGTGCTGCCGCCGGGTAGGAGCAAGGTGCCGGGCCGGATGAAGTGAGGTGGAGGGCCGGACTCGGGCCGCAGGCCTGTGTTTGCCTCCTGTGCTCTAAGAGCTCCATTCTGGAAACAGAAAGTGAATGGGAAGAAATCAAAGCAACAAATCAGAAAAAATGCCCAGCTTTGCAGAACGAGTTCCCAGACAGCCCCAAGTGTGGGCAGGACGTCAGGTAACAAACCCCTAGGGGCATCAGCACACTGAGCGTGTCCAGTCGTACAGAGAGAGGGCCCTCGGCACCACCAAGGAGAAACAGTCGCGTGGGGAGGCCTCGGCGCGGACACTGGCAGGTGGGGGCAGAGAAGCACAACGGTGCCCACACTCCCCCCAGTCACAAAGGCAGTGAGGAGCTTCCAGGCGTGCAGGTTCTTCAGACTTTCCCTCCCACGCACCTTTGCCTAGACAACACCTTGAGAAACTGCTCCATCGAAATGAGAGGAGGAAACATCAAGAAAGAGAAAGAAAAACATCGTTCCAGGAAACTGGGGACCCAGCACAGAAGGGGCGGGGAGAGCTTCAGGGAGAGTCCAGCAGGCCGGAGGCCTGGGACAGGTTTAGTCACCATGAGATTAGTATGTGGAATTTCATCGAATAAAAAGGACTAAATTTCTTGAAAAGATTTAGACAAACTGGTGAACCTGGCGTCGAGTTTCAGTGACAAATACACAAACAAACAAAACAAGATTCAGGAGAACTTCATGGACAACAAAAACTTATCCGGGAAAGGAAAGGTGATCCACGAATGACACTGTGCAGTCGATGTAAACGCTAAACACCGAACTCACCAATCAAAGACGCACCTGCTCTGGGCAGCCATGTGTGTGTCTGCACAGCACAGGCAGAGAGTAAACGAAATGTCGCTTCACATCTGCTCTCGGAGCCAAGTGAGGAGAAGGTGTGACACGGCAGGGAAGAGCCACAAAGGAGCAAGTGAAGCCCGCACGTGCTGCTCAGAGGCGGTGGCGAAGACCGGGGGATCCGCTGAGAGCAAGCGTGGTGCTCCGCAAGGAGCGACACACGACTGGGGGGAGGAGATTCACAGTTTTTCCTTACAAGCCCTTTTAGATTATTTGACCTCTTAAAAATGACAGGAAGATACATACTTGATCTGAAATACAACTACTCTTTAATTGTAAAATTCACAGAATGCCAATACAAAGCAGTAAGGGCGAGTGTGCACAGTCAGTGCAGTGTTACCAAACCAACAGCAAGCATCAAGACGACTGACTCCACACGATGTCTGGGGTGTGCATGGCTCCTCTTTACGGGCTCCGAGCAACTGCAGTGTGACTGGTAAAATAACAGCCTACTAGGGCTGTCACTTCCAAAATGTCTCTGATTTGAGAAAGAAAGAAAACTTCGCTTAGCCCAAGACAACCTACGTAATCCATTTTTAAAGTATATACACATGAAAAGAGTTTAATTCGTTCACTGGTTTTCAAGTGCGGAATGCTGTGGTGTTTCTACAATTTAAAGGAAAAGGCATTCTGACACACTGATGTTCTCGGCCACGTTCTACTTGGTCAAACACTGTTGCAACATGCATGTCGGACTTTCTGCTGCCTAACTCGGCAGCGGAGAACTCAGCTGTGTACGGTTTCTTCCAGGAGCCTGGTTATTTCTTAGCGGAAAAGGGAAAAGCCTCCCCACGTATGGTCACTGGCCCTGTGCGCGGGATGCCTGCTGAAGGGGTGACACCAAACACAGGGTGGGGTAAAAGTAAGCTTCCAGTTGCTTGTATGGAAAATGATACAATATAAATAAACGATAATGCAAGAATAAACCCCAAGGCTTCACGAGTTCACAACTGCAAACCTACTCCTTCCACGCCCTGTAAGATTGCCCCTCAGGACTTCAAACAGTGTGTTCTCTGCTCAGGCCCTTTTGGTAAGTGAATACTCTTCAGCTCAGGGAAGCATTAATGGGGAATCTATCTGATCCACTTGGGACTAAAGGTCACAAGTCACCCTGGCGGACAGTGTGACCACCTGAAACCCTACAGGTCTTCCTGAAGGGCACCACATCCTTCCCCACCGGCTCTCAGCAAGCCCGTCACCCTCTGAGGGGTCGAAATGCACCAAGTTCTCCAGCTCTTGCCAAGACCAGCTTCAGCGGCCACACGGGCCCTTTGCATCAGCTGGTCTTCCTGCCTGGACTCCCCATCCTGCCAACTCCACCTGAAAAAAAGATTATGCATCCTCTAAACCCCAGTTCAAGAAACACGTTCTGCCCTTGCCTGGTGTAGCTCAGTGGATTGAGCATGGGCCTGTGAACCAAAGGGTTGCTGGTTCGATCCCTAGTCAGGGCACGTGCCTGGGTTGCAGGCCAGGTCCCCAGCAGGGGCACACAAGAGGCAACCACACATTGATGTTTCTCTCCCTCTCTCCTTCCCCTTTCTCCTTCCCTTCCCCCCTAAAAACAAAACAAAATAAAAAGATTGAAAAACACAACATGTGCTTTGTGAAGACTTTCCAACAGGTAATGCTGCCTCCTCCGTCCTCTGTCCACACGTAGTCCTATCTCCACTACTGCACTGGGACCTCCGTAAACTAGGTATTCCTTCACCAGTAAACCCTCCAGAGTAGACCGCAAACGGCTCAGGGGGAAAGCCTACATCCTCTTTATCTTTGCATCCCAGGCTCCTCAACAGTGTGCAGCACACAGCAGTTCACAATAAACGTTTCCCGCATTTGAACTGTTGAAGAAATGAGTTATGAGGCTGGAGTAAGACCATCAAAAGCCCCAAACAGCAAAACTAAAGGGAAAAAAACACTTCAAGAAGTGTTTTTTCAAGAAGAAATTCTTCCATCTGGCAGTTGAGAGGTCAGCTTGGCCGGCTGGAGAGGGTGCTGCGACAGGGATCCCGAGGGGCCCAGAGGTGCGGCGCAGGCAGTGCGCCCGTGATCTCAGGGCTGTTCTCCTCCTGCTCCCTGCACGTGGCCCAGGTGGTGTCCGCTCATCGGGGAGGAGGTGAGCCCCCGCACAGTGCATGGTGCGCAGCTGAACTAACGACAGCTACAGGGAAAGCTCGATCCTCCATGAGTTATTTAACAGGTTTTCAAATGTCCCCCCTCAAGGCTTGAAGGATATGCTCCGTTTTCTCCAAGCCTAAAACGTAGGAAAGGCCGCTGTTTCAGACCCAGAGAACTGGGAGTCACGTGACAAAAGCCACTGTAAACCAAATACCGTCTCAGCCAAACACTGCTTCCGCGCCCTAACATCGGCAGTCCTTAGTGAGTTTAGCATGGGGGTTCGTGGGGTGCTGAAAATGACCAACTACACCTCCATGTTACATAGTTGCAGGTTTGCTCCCACACATGACCGTCCATCAGCTGCCTCGGACGAACCCTGACTGCAACGCCCTCTCTTAACAGGGCTCTCAGGAAGTTACCTGGCGAGAACGCGAGTGTCCCTAAGCAGACCCCAAACACAGGTGAGGCCGCTGCCCGAGGGCTGCAGGCGGCCAGGAGAGGGTGGGCCCAAACAAAGCCCAAAGCAGAAGGGCCGGCCACCCTTCACACGGATGTCTCACTTGACCAGCAGCGCCGTGCAGTAACCAGCCCATGGGCCCATTTTCCCGTTGGCTTCACGTGGTATTCGAACTCCGTGCGAAGTCCGGCCCTCCCGTTTTCTACGGCGCGTCCGCGCATACAGGGCAGCTGACCCTGAGCACCGAACCGCTCGCCACAAACCACCCTCCGTGCCCGCTAGGGTCAGAAACAGCTTCGGGCCCCCAGCAAATAAACGATGCCGTCGCCCGTCAGACACTCGAGACTGTGCTCACTTCCAGTCGGGAGCGAGCTCCAAAGGCTTCCCGTGCGCGGGCGTGTGCGCCCGGCCCTGAGGGGAGTGTCGGACTGCTGCCGGGCCTGCAGGCCGCCGGGAGGGAGGGAGGGAGGGAGGACCCCGCGGGCGGGGCAGGGGGCGGCGCTGCTGGCACCCGGCCGGCCCGGCACGTCGCCCTCCGGTCCCGGAGCTGCGCGGCCGCAGAGGGCCTGGGGGTGCCCCCCTCCAGATCTCACCTCGCGACCTAGACCACAAGGAGCGAGGGGCCGCCCGGCCGCCCCGCCCCCGAGCGCAGGCCCCAGCCCCGGGCGCACGAAGGCCACGTCTCCGGGGACGGGCGCCCGACTCTATGGTCCGCGAACCGGCCCTCCGCCCCACGTGACCCGCGGCAGCCAATCGATGCGAGGGCCACGACCATCGAGACGGCGGCGGCGGCGGCGGGCAGCTAGAGCCGCCCCGCTGGCCGGCCGGCCGCCCCCTTGCCGGCCCCGCTCCGGCGCTCCCCGCTCGGTGCTGCCGCCGTCTCCTGCAGCGGAGAGCCAGAGGCAGCGGCGCGTCTCCTTGCGCTTGTTCTGCACTCGCGCCGCCACCTGCCTTCCCTTGACCTCCTCTCTTCTCAGGAGTCACTTAGCGCATTCTGGAGAATTTCCCTTCCCCTCACTCTAGTCATCCACAGACAGAAGGAGCGCATTACCTGTTCCAGTCTTATCAGCGTGAGGAAACCAGGCTCACAAGGTGGGAAGTGTGGCGAAACAGGGACAAGCCGCCATCTTGGTAAAGGAGAAGAGGCTACGCTTGACCTCTCCCCCACCCCCAGCATCTATATGGCTAACCGCCGTGGGAGGGGCACGGCGCCTGCGCAGAGGCGGAAAACGCTGACGAACCTGCGCCTGCGCACTGAGAAGCCGACGTATGGGGGAGGGGAGGAAAGCTAGGTCGCACGGAGGCGAGGAAAACGTTGGCAAAGGGGCGGGGTGACGTGATGACGCAAACTGCCTGCGCGCGAGGCGGGGCGAGAGCGGACGGCGGGCGCTGGGTGGGTCTGTGGCGGGGTCGGTTGGCTCCCGTTCTGCGCCTTCGCTTGTGGTGAGTGTTTGGCCGTGGGTCTCCGCCGCTGCCGCCGCCGGGGTGCGAGCTATGGGCCGACCCAGAAGTGGCCGGGGGGCTCCCCCAGGGCGACAGTCCGCCGTTCCGGGGGGCGCGCGCGGACGGGCGTGACCGCGCGGTATGGGGGAGGGGCGTCCGGCCGAGGGTCCTCGTTCCTCCGTACCTTCCCCGCCCTCCCGGGCTCTCCTCTGCCGTCTTCTGCTCTTCTCCGTACCCTCCTCGGTCCTCCTCGGTCCTCCCCGCTCCCCGGGAACCCGGGCTCGGGCGGAAGCGACGGGGCGTGTCCCGGGAGCCCCCGAGTGACCCCCGGCTCGCCCTGTGGGATGATTGCGTGGAGCCGGCCCAGCGACTGGTCTGGGCTGCCGCCCGTGCGGGTGGTGGCCGTGGTCCGGGGCGCAGAGTGCAGGTTGTGGCCTGTCGGGCCCGGCCGTGGTGCGGCCATCCTTTTGTTGCCCTGACATGGGCCGTCCCATCTGGCTAGCGCCCAGCAGGGACTAGGCCTCGAGAAGTTCTCGTGGGCTCGTTCACTCTCCAGGCAGCCCCTGGCCGCAGGCACAAAGCGGGGCGGCGGAGGCGGCCCACCTGCGGCCACCGCTGCTTTCCGGGAAGCCCCGACTCTGACGTTGTCCACAGCGCCCACGCGGCCGTGCCACAACTTACCTTTCCGCCTCGTTTTTTACCACGGCCATCCTTGTCTTGTTGGGCTCCCCCGTGGACGCGTGACCCAAGCACGCCCAAGTGGTTCGGACTGCCGGGGTCTTTCTCACCTTTGGTCTTGGCCCGAACTATTTTGTGTGCAACTCAGTTACCTCCCCTTTCCTCTTCCTTTTGCTTGCCTAGTTCCAGTTCTGCTATTTAGGACCCAGCCCAGGTTAGAGTTCCTCGGGCTGCAGTAGGAGTTGACCTGATGTCAGCCTTTGTCCTGCCTTGTGGTGTTGTCCACTCAGTTCTGTGCGGGGCTGGGATGTGTGGGTTTAGCCACCCTTGCCCAGTGCTCAGCACAGTGACCCCCCCGCCCCGCCAAACATAGTAGGTTCTCAAGTATTTCTTGAATGATTAAAATCGTCATAATACCTCAAGATCAATTCAGTGTTCCAAATTCAGTGTTACCACTGTGAGGCCAGATACGTAATGGGGGAAGGGCTAATGAAAGCTGCTGCTTCCTGGTGTTTGTGGCTTGGGGTTCTTGGTTTCCGCTTTTGCTAGTTCGGACGCAGGTTTTCTTTGCACCACCCAGCACGCTAACTTGCGGTGCGTGCTGCTCTGTTGAATCTTGGCACTGACCTTGGCTATAAAGGACGTCCGGATACTCTTTTCCACTTTCCACCTTAGTCTCTCAACCAGCACAGCAGCCCAGGGTAAAGAACAAGGGCTTCTCATCCGTTCACATTTGCTCTTGAACTGTAGTAGCTTGGGGACCTGGAGAGATGGGGAACGGATGGGGGGGGGCTCCCTTTATAAAAGTTCATAAATGTGATTGAGGTCCCTTTTTCTGTCCAACTCCGAAGGCAAACCGCTGAAGAAAGAAAAGTTATTTTCCCGGGGGGGGGGGGGGGCATCAAAACTCATTGGGGAGCAGAATTGGGTTACTTATCCACCTTGGGCTAATGGTTATACGCATGACTACATAAAATCATTGGGTCTCGGGGTGCTGCCCAGATGCCATTGAGGCTGTTGAGTGGTGTGCCATGTAGGCGTCGACTTCAAATCCAGAGATTCTGGGACGCCAGAACATCCAAGGGCTCTGGGTACGGCCCTGCGTGGCAGGGCCACGAATGTAAGTGCCACCAGCAAAATACGTTCTTATTGCCAAGGGTCCAGTTTTATCCACCTTTCTTTCACCTTTTGTTTTGGAAAAGTTCATTTCTTCTGTGTGAATTGGGATGGGAGTATTGCTTTGTGGAAAAAGGAAGCCATGGGTCAAGGAGAAAGGCATTTTAAACAAGTTCTAGCATCTACAGTGAGCTCAATCTGCAAGAATAGAATTTCCATTTGACCACCTTTCTGAGGTTTGGGGGAATCCCATTGCTCTGTACCGAGTTTTAGATTAATCACAGCGCTTGGCATTCTACGTTGCTTCAGTCAGCAGAACAAAGAAGAAGCAACTGAGAATTTTAAAAATTAGGTAACTGCTGTGAAGGAAATTTAAGCAAATTTTTTTTTAAATTTAAATTTTATTGATTGGAGAGAGAGAGAGAAACGTTGACTTGTTGTTACACTTACTTATGCATTCTTGGTTGAACCCGCAACTTTGGCTGGTCTAGGTGACCCCAAGCCAACTAACCTACCTGGCCTAGGCCTAAAAGATTTTCACAATATGGCAGATGATTATAAATCATGATCTGTTAAATAAAATGGGAGGGGGAAGGTAAAAATAACTCCCAGTTTGGAACATTCTTGGATAACCCTTGAATCTAGGGTAAAGCAAAACCACAAGGTATCCGGAAAACAATGGAAAGAAGACAACAGTGAGATATGTGACACGCAGCAAAAGCTTCATAGACTCAGATAAGAACTCGGGTTTTACATCTTTTAACTGAAAGCACATTTCACTGAGAATAAATTTGTTTCTGACAATAGTAAGAAATGAACAAAATAACTTGGGTTGATAAATCCAGAAGCTGGTTCTTTGAAACAAACTCCTCAGCTGTTCTATTAAGAATAAAAGCAAATACATAAAAAGAAGAAAGGTGTGAGCACAAACACAGGAGATGATCAGCACGGACTGGAACATCTCAGGGAACCAGGTAGTGGGAAACCGAACTAGAATCAGCACCACCGAACAGCCCCATAACAATCTGCCAGTGAAAAGGGACCAAGGCTAGACAGATTGGAGCTGCGTTCCGTCCAGCCTGGAACAGGCAACACCAGTGTCATGTAAGCCACTCCTTAAAAGGGGAGAGCACTCTATTTTGTGAAGATAGCTCAACTTTAATAACAAATACAGATGGATGCCTAAGAAAGAAAGCTAGTGAGTTGTAGGTTTATCTCACGAATATAAATGCAAAAGTTCTCAGTGAAATTTTTGCTGGCGGTTAGATTCCAGAAATGTACTTAAAGCATCTATGAGTATAATAAGCTGTTAGAACAAATTAAGAGAGAAAAGTCAAGTGTGGATAGATGCTAAAGAGACATGAAATTCAGCAACCAAGTCTGAGAAAAATACTAAGGGTATTTCCATCAGCCAATGACAGGTGTTTTTGTCTAATTCATCTTATGTTGCTCAGCAACATGAGAAATTCCTACTTTCCTTTAAGCACACCTTAATTCTACCATCTAGGCTGAAAGCATTTTGGATAATCCAGATCCAGCTTCACCTGCTCCTTATCAGTGGTCCATAGTTGGAGCTCTGGGCTTCACCCGATACTCCCCCTTCCCATCCTTAGTAAAGATGTGCTAATAGCAAGAAGCAGTTTACAAACTGCATGTAACTATTAATCTCAATCTCCTCTTCCTCTCCCCTTCTCTTTCAGACCAAACCATACAGGAGGTGCAGGCGCCTCCTTTCTTCCCAGGTGGTTGGCAACATTTCATTTAGAAGGGAAACCTAGGGTCTGCGGTATTCAGGAATGTTAAGGTGTGGGGGGAATGAAGGGATAGGATGGTGAAAGAAGCTTTCTAATAAAGTGAGCACCAAAGGGAATGGAATTTGACTGTATTCAGTCTCTTGACTTGGTTGCCAAAGGCTAGCCATCAGACTCCACATTTCCCAAAGATTCAAGGCTTCTAAAATTTGTCTTAAAATTCCAGAGCTCCCTAGAACTGTCCCATTTCTCAAAGTCTGAAGTACCTTCGGTCCTTCTTCCTTTGCATTGTCAATGTAGTTCATGTCTTTCTGTGTGCCCCAGTGTCAAAAGCTGGTTTTGGGGAGCTCCGGGAGTCTGCGGCTGGCACTGTGCTCTGCAGTGCCTCTTTCTTATGGAAAAGGTTCAGGCCGGAGAAGACCCAGCTCCAGAGTCCGTGGAAACTTGTCTTTTGGTGTGTCCATTGTGCCTCATATACACTCGTTACTAAAGTGTGAGTGTTCTCGAGAGCGTAGAATGTTGTATGTATGTGTGCGTAGCTATACGTGGTTGCTTTCATCAGTACGCCTAATTTGTCTGTATGTGAGAGATACTTCGACCATTTCTGGGAAAGTATTGGATGTAATCGAGAAGTTGAGGGAAACAATCTATTGGTGTCTTACGTGGAAGTACATCTTTCTTGTCAGTTCATGGTAAGTTAAATACATGTGTGCCTCATGGATACATGCGTGTGTGTGTTTTGTTTTTACAGATTGGCAGAACTTGGCTGAAGATGTCTAAGGTAAGGAGAAGCTGCCCTGTGTTCTCAGACTGTTTACTGTCAAAACTTGTGACCCATTGTTTTTGATAACACCTGATACATTTGACTCATTAAAGCAGAGTTGTCATTTAATTTTCCTAAAAAGCTTTAAGGGTTTTGTTTTGTTTTGTTTTGTTTCTAGATTTCCAATTTTTTGTTTCTAAATACAACAGGAACAATCCATTTAGGCTCTTGGATCATTCCCAGAAGATTAATCCCATAATATTTTGAAATTCTAAAAATTGACCACGATGAAGTTTATGGTGCCCTCCAACTTGACAAATTGGCTTATACTAGCTTTTGCAGATTAGCCCAGAGCCATGAAATAAACTAGTTGTAAAGGACGTGGAGAAAAGCAGAATTTGTGTTTACGATTACAGGGTTATTGTTTCTTCTTGCTTTTTGTTTTTGAATCTACGGGTGTTACTATCTGATGGATAAACATCATGGTAATTTTTGCTCTTTTTACAAGTATTAGTGTTAAACAATAGTAAGCAAAAGAGAAAATAAAAATTAACCATGATTCCATCCCCCGTAAATAACCACTGACAGCTTCTTCTGAATGTATTATTACTCATATACATATGTGAATTTAGAAAGTAAATAAATCAATTGATGTGTTTTGACTTCCTCTCATTTATAGTGTGCCCAGTTCTACAGTTTTACTTGCTTTGTCTCATGTCCCTCTGTCATTCCTAATATCAGTTGTCCATTTCTCAGGCAGTGTTGGCACTTAGCATCATCAGCTGTGTGTCATTCTCAGTCTTCTGTGTCTTGGTCTTTGAAGCTAGATACAAGCCCACCCTAAGTTGCCTGCCTTGCCCATGGCGAGGCTTGCTCTGAAGAGCTAGGAATATAGCAAGAGATGTGGTTTTTTTCCTGGGTACTTTCCAGAAATGCATCATACCTGACACATTTTTCTTCTATGTATTGTTTAATTGCTTACCAGAAATGTAATTTTAGGTCAGCATATAGATATGGAATAACACTGGATTGGTTTTTCTGACTTTTAATAAATGTTCCTAAGTGAATATCATTAGGTTTCAGATAGAAGTGACTATTTAAAAGTGTTATTTATATGTTATGTATAGTTTGTGAAAACTAATGATATCTATGTTTGTCACAGCCTAATTATATCTTATAAGCAACTGATAAGGTGTTTATGTTCTCTTTCTCTCTCTCTCTCTCTCGCTCTTTTTTTTTTTTTTTTTTTTTGTAAAATCTTATTTTAGCAACAACCAGCCCAATTTATAAATCCAGAAACTCCTGGCTATGTCGGATTTGCAAATCTTCCCAACCAAGTTCACAGGAAATCAGTGAAAAAGGGTTTTGAGTTCACACTAATGGTGGTTGGTAAGAAGTTAACTTATACTTCCTTGCTTATTAAATATGGGGGGGGGGGGCAAAAAAACACCCCAAATCATCTTCTGGAGGGTTGGCCCCTTATAGTATGGGCTACTCCCACTAGGTGAGTGTTGTAGGAACCCATCTGTATCAGTGTTCCAGCTGGCATTGTTGCAAGAAGCTACGTTCGGCTGCAGTGAATTTTTTTTGAAGATGCTTTCAATGCATTTGCCCATTTCTGTTGGGAAGTGGACAAGTGCACCTGCCCACATTGCAGTGCTCAGCAGTTTTTGACCAAAACCGGCATGACCCTCATGACACTCGCCCTATTCCTCTAATCTCGCCTTAGCAACTTTTTTTTTTGTTTCCCTGGATGAAAAAAGTCCTCAAAGGGAAATGTTTTGTTGGTGTTCAAGAGGTAAAATAAAAAATGGGAGAAGCACTTAAAAGGCATCGAAATCAACAAATTCCAAAAACTGTTTTGAGCAGTGGAAAAAAGTCTCAGTAAGTGTATTACATCAAATGGAGAGTACTCTGAAGGTGACTGCGGTTTAAACATGTAAGAATAAGTACACAATTTTTATAAATAAAATACGGGTTTTTTGGGCCCTCCCTTGTAGGTGGCTATCTCCCTGACCTGTGGAGTGTAATAATAGTGTGATTTATAAAGTGAACGGGAAAATTCCTTTGTTGGCAGAGTCAAATAACTTGGGAATGGGCGGTATTTTTGTCTTATATTTGTAGAAAATTTTGCCTAAGTAAAATTACAATTTTCCTGTTATTTATTACTGTGTAGTGGTAGTTTTTACTCATTGTGGCATCCACCCTCCAAAACGTTGCCCAGTGATCCTTGCCTCCTGGTATTCAGGAAGCTTTCTAGTCCCCCGCCACAGTAAATAGGTCTTACCTGTGTAGCCAGTGGGACAGTGCAGAAAGGAAGGTTGTGGCTTTGAGACGGGGTCACAAAGGACATTGTCCTTGTATCTCGCCTTCTCTTGGCTCACACTGGGCTCAGGCAGCCACCGTGTTTGGAAGCTGCTGGCACAGTCTTACAGTGAAGTCCACAGGCAAGGAACTGAGGCCTGCCAGTGACCTGCCTCAGAAACATCCGCCAGCCTTGGCTCAGCCTGAGGGGACAGCATCTTGGCCAAGGTTTACTGTTAGTCCATGAGAAAATCCCGACCCTCCCCCAGCTACAGCTTCTCACCATAGACAATCCCAAATTCCTGACCAGAATATCCATGAAATAATAATAAATGTTTATTGTTTTTTAAGTTGTTACTTAAAGTCCTCTGAAATTAAGTGGTTACTTGAAATACTCTGTCAGACGTGTTTTTTCATGGGCTATAGCATAGGTTGTGTTTCAGCATGACCGTAAGAAGCTTGACTATTAGCTCTGCTTCCCATATCACATTTCATTCTTGATAACGGTAAAATTCTCCCCAAAATGAGAAGGTGGTTTGATGATGGTCATGTATGAGTAGGACAGATCGTTGTTTCCTAGGGTGAATAAATAGTTCATAAACCGGACATTAGAGAGATTGTGGGACCCTTGGTCCAGACAAGGGAACGGTGACAGGTCTCAAGACCACAGTTACAGGATGATGATGATGATGATGATGATGATGCAGCAGATTCAAGTTCCTGACAGAAGAGAGGAGTTCAGTGCACTCTGTCCTACAGTTACTCCATTTCAGAGCATTCTAAAATGGGCAGTAACTTCTGCTTCTGGCCATGGTAGAATAATTCGCAGGGCCAGATGATGAATATTTAAGGCTTTGTGAACCAGTTTTTGGTGCAGCCATTCAGTTCCGCTGTGGTCCTGGGCAGCAGCCGTGCTCCAGGGAAGCTCTGTGTAGAAAGAGCGGGCTGATTCGCGCCGGGTGCATCGTTTGCTGCTCCCTGAACCAGCGGCTGCCAGACTGGTCCTGGCACGCGTGACTCCAGGCAGGGCGGCGTATAGAAAACAGCTCCTTTAAGATATTCTGCAACAGACAATGTAGGGCTTTGGCCCTCTAGAGAAGGAAAACAAGTCCCAAGAACTGTAAAGTCATTCCAGCTTCCTGCTGTGCCCAGTGGGTTAGACACAAGGGTCTCATAGCTGAAAGACTTGCTCCCCATTCTGGGAATCCGAGTGCCTGGATCCTGAGGCGCAGTGGCAGAGTTCTGGAGACAGCCAGTGCTCCAGAAGACTGCACGGGTTCCCTTGGACACTGGCTGACTCAAATTCCACACAGCTGTGCAAGACGCAAGTGTCAGGAGAGCGAGCTGAGTGGAGACAGCAAAGTTGGAAAGCCAGCCAGTCAGAAGAGACCTCCCTGAACAGGGCATTCCTTAGAACAGGGGTGTCAAACTCATTGTCACCGGGGGCCACATCAGCCTTGCGGTTGCCTTCAGAGGGCTGAATGTGATTTTAGGGCTGTACGTAACTGTTACTTAACAGTTAAGGGAGAGCTCAGTGTTGACGCTGGGTGGAAATACGGTGCCGGGCTGGATAAAACAAGGTGGAGGTCTGAATTCGGCCTGTGGGCCTGTGTTTGCCCCCTGTGCCTTCAAAACTCCATGGAGTGCTTACCTAGCAGTTGGGCTAAACCAGACGGAAAGGCTGTTTGAAACCCTATGTGACAAAGCTGCTGAAGACTTGAAAGAATTAACCAACTGCTTTCTAGGATGAGACTCATGGCTCATTAGAGGAGAACATCAAAGTCCTGACATTCAGAATGTAACATTCACAATATCTGGCACCCAGTAGAAAATTACTGGCTATGCAAGAGGTAAACGGAATGTGGCACGTGATGAGGAGAGAATTCGGGAAATAGCAACAGATCAGGAAATGATAGAAATGCTAGGGTAGGCAGACAAGAACTTAAATATTTTCAATATGCTTCTGCCCTCAAAGGACAACATCAACATAGTGAGATAAATAGAAGAAAACAAAATATAACCAAATGAACAGCTAGGTTTGTTTTTTTAAACATCTGAGATGAAGCGTTTTCTGATGGGCCAGCCGCAGAGGAAGAAAAGGGGCCGCGGAAATCATCCAGACATCAGCACCATGTAGGGTGAATGAATGCCAAGAGAAGCAGAGAGGTAAAAACCACTAATAAAGGGGGAAACAGCCTGAAAGTAGCCAGGAAGAAAAAAGGAAAACACTGCATACAGAGGGTCAAGACTAAGAAGACCACTGGCTTCTCAGGAACACTTTCAAGCCTTGTGGAATGACAGCTTCAAGTCCTGCCGGAACGCAACTGTCAGCCTAGAAGTGTTCACCAGAGATAACCTTTGAAGTAAACGTTAAGGACAAGACCTTTTCAGATAGATAAAATGAATTTTATGACTAGTAGGCATGCACCATAGGAATAGTAAATAAGTTCCTTCAGGTTGGTAAGAAAAGAGGGAGCATGGGGAATGTCAAATGTGTTGTGAGTATAAAAGACCTTTTTCTTCATAATTGGTTAAAAGATAAATGATTTTAGCCCTGGCTGGTGTGTCTCAGTGGATTGAGCACCAGCCTGTGAACCAAAGGGTCGCTGGTTTGATTCCCAGTCAGGGCACATGCCTGGGTTGAGGGCCAGATCCCAAGTAGTGGACTGGTGAGAGGCAACCACACATTGATGTTTCTCTCCCCTTATTTCTCCTTCCCTTCCCCTCTCTCTAAAAATAAATAAAATCTTTTAAAGTAAGAAGATAACAGATTTTAAAATGAAAACACTGTGTACCACCTGGAAATAATATGGACGTAGATCGCAAAGGAGCTCAAATCAGCAGAAAAGGAAAGAATAGGTGAGACAAAAACAATAGCAGAATGACAGATGTGACCATAACCACGTTAATATGTCAGTGGACAACGCAGATTTACGGGAAGGACTGGTGTCTCAACAGCAGGAAGACAGTCAACAATGGTGGTGGATCCAGACGGCGGGATATTGCTCAGCAAATAGACTCGGACTGTTGATAAGTAAACAGCATAGAGTTATCTCCAAAGCTGATTATGCTGAGCAAAAGCAGCCAGACAGATGGCCTGAATGAGCCCGTGTATGTGAATTCTAGAGTAATTAAATGCGTAGCGACAGAAAGCAGATTGATGTGTGCATGCAGTGGAGGCTAGGGAGGCTAGCTTGTTAGTGTTGTGGAGATAATCTTTATCTCCAGCAGAGTGTACCCTGTTGTCCAAGTACAGTGTAAACAAGTGCCGGGAACTGTTCAGTAGGGGGGTATGTAAACTGTACCTGATCAGTCAAGTTGGGGCACTGAGGGTGAGATGGGTAATGAAAGACAGCTGGAAATTTAACCACAAAACCTGCAGCTTTTACACTGTGACTGTTAGCAGCTCAAGAAAAATGGTGTATCAACCCCAATACACCCAGCTTGTAAGTCAGAGTTTTGGAGGAGAAGGGCAAAGTTTTTAAAATTCTAGCAGATGTCTGAAGAAATGGGAAACTTCACAAAATGGCAAACCGTATGCAAATGAAAGACTACAAATATTGGCAGAAATCTGCAAGGAGTTTGAAATCACAAATTAGTACGTAGACATCAGGGAGGAGTCGCGGTGGGCATGTTGCTCTGGCGTCAACCCAAGTGGCAATAGCTGGTGGCAGTCTGTCGAGTTACTATCCTCCCCCGGTTATGTGCAACGGTGGCTCAGTTTACGAGAAAAGCAAGGTTAAAAGTAAGGCTTACTGCCAAATATGTTACCTGGTAGATAGTCAGTGGCATGGTTAGTACGACCAAGTTCACGAGAGCATTAGAAAACTCGGGAAGCGAAATCAGGCCTTAAAGCAAAAGTAGTGCTGACGTAATTGCAGGTTCAGGGGTTCTGCCTGTGACGAGTTGTTTGAGCAGAAAAGCTGACCACTTAGTGCACTGCTCTCTGGGGGCCTTCGGGAAAGGCCCTTGCTAGACACGGAGGAAGCAAGCAGTGTCCTGTGTTCGTGAAAATCAAAGCTAAGTGTGGTCCTGGCTGGTGTGGCTCTGTACATTGAGTGCCGGTCTGAGAATCCAAAGGTCACTGGTTCGAGTCCCAGTCAAGGCACATGCCTGGGTTGAGGCCAGGCCCCTGGTTGGGGGCATGTGAGAGGCAACCGCACATTGATATTTCTCTCCTCTCCTTCCCTTCCCCTCTTTCTAAAAATAAAAGTCTTTAAAGAAAAAAAAGTAAATGTGAACAAAAAGTCCCCTAGGTTAGGATGCTCTCTATTTCCTAGCATCCCTGGCTTGGTCTAAGTTTTTTTATTTTTTAGCCCAGGTTTAAAAGATAGAACCCCAGTTAGATTAAAATCTAAAGCCTCTGATGGTTTGCCTGATGGAATGTCAGTAGTGGTGGGAAAGTGGGTGCCACCTGTTGTCATCGTGCATTTTTCATGTTGTGGCGCCACCTTGTGCCTGATGTGCTGTATTTCCTCCTAACAGGTGCGAATGAGCCCTTCCGTAACCTCCAAATCCCACCTGCCCTACCAGTCTTTGTTGTCGCTACTTTATAGGATGACTGAATGAAGGTGGCGGACCCCATGTGTTTTGTGTAAAAGTTTTGGCCAGTGATGCCTGTACACTGGTCCAAATCTGTTGTGTGCATTTCCCCCATTTGAAGGCGCCTGTCAGAGATTCCCCACACGGGGGGGGGGGGGGGGGGGGCAGTGGGGCAGGGCACCCTCAGAATTCAGCCCAAGAACAGTCGTGGTGTGAGCACGTCATCTGTGGATGTTGCCCCAAAGCCATCCCAGGTGAGATAACCACACCCCTCAAACTAAGATTCACAAGTTGGAGTCAGCTGCCAGGGTTTTGTCACTGCTTTTTAACAAGGGGGCTGCTGCTCCTGCGACACCTGCGCTCTGAGGTCGTCTGCACAGTGGTCCCCTTCAGGCCGTCACGACTCCGCCACCGAGAGGAGCTTCGTTGGCTGCTCCCACTGGAGCGCGAGCTGCACGGAGCAGGGACTTCTCCGTCCCGTTTTCTGTTTTGTTCTGGCACTCAGACCCGTGCCAGGAGCTCGGGAAGGACTTAGCACTTCCTGGTCAGACCCCCTTCTGGTGTGGTACAAAGGTAGGGGATGTTTGGACGGTTTCCTGAAAGGGTAACTAGACCGGATGGTGTGCGTTCAGTCGCACCTTGGGGGGCTCCTGTAGTAGGGCACGCTCGGCATGTGATTCTCAGTTCGCCGTACTCCTTTTCGTCTGGGACAGTTGACGTCTGGAGCGGTCCTGATCCGTGTGTCGACACGTTTCACGTTCACTCTCTGGTCCTAGGTTTTCTCAGCAACCGTGATTTCTTAAAATAAGGTGCTCCTGCCACACAGCCTCGAATTCGAGGGGGGGGTCACGAGGGGTGCGGGGGCGCGGGTCGAGCCTGGGACAACGCCCCCAAGACAGGCGCTGAGCTCGGAAGCACTCCCCCGTGCAGGCAAAGCTGTCCGTGCTCACCTGCAGCGAGGTGGGGTCTTCCCACTTCCTTCACACGGAAACTTTAACTTTGAGTGTTTTGTGCCGCCTTTAAGTTAAATGTCAAACATTCAGAATATGTAGTTAACAGTAGTTGAAGAGGGATTTTTTTTTTGAAGATTTTATTTATTTTTAGGGAGGGGAAAAGAAAGGGAGAGAAAACATCAATCTGTGGTTGCCTCTCGTGCGCCCCACACCGGGGACCTGGCCCGCAACCCAGGCACGTGCCCTGACTGGGAATTGAACCGTGACCATTTGGTCCGCAGTCTGGCGCTCAGTCCACTGAGCCATGCCAGCCGGGGTGAGATTCTTAACTCACTTAAATGCTAAAGTGAATGTGTGTTGCCTGAATTGGTCATGTTACACTCAACAGTGGGAGTAGGGAAGTTACCTGACAAGGGCAGTTGCTGGTACTGGGACACGGGGGTGTTTAAAACAGGAAGGGGGCCAGACCCTGCTTTGTTGATGGGCGGGGATCGCAAAACGTCGGGCACACAGTCTTGGTGTCTGTCCCGTTTCCCCTTCCCACAGGTTGGAAAGTATGTGCTGTCAACATTGGTGGGGGGTGTTCGGTTTTCAGAAAACGCGATCCATTGAACAATTAGCAGAGTCATGACTGAAAACCTTTGCATTCTGTTTACGGAAAAATAAAGACCCCTTCAAAGTCCACTGCACACATTTGTGAAGAGGTGAGGTCATGTTTCTGGTCTTCAGATGCACAGGTTCTGGAGCCCCCCCAGTCTGGATTCAGAACAGGGCCCTGCTGTGTGGGGTGACTGGCCTGTGAGCACCCTTCTCATCAGCAGAACGAGGAGAGTGGTGCCGAAGTCATTGTGGTTGTACAGCGTCCAGAGAGTGGTGTTTGTGGGGCGCTGCCCGGTGCCAGGCCCAGCCTGGATGCTCCACAGATGTCCTCCCGACAGCACCATGACAATGGTCTCCTTCTCCTTTAAAGGTGAATCGGGTCTCGGAAAATCGACCCTCATAAACAGCCTGTTCCTGACGGATCTCTACCCAGAAAGAATCATACCGGGAGCTGCAGGTACAAGAGTTCCCACATGCTCATAAATGCAGTTCGGTGTGAAAGTTGCTGAAGAGTGCACAATTAACGTTTGGCACCTGAGCCTTGAGTGCTTTCATTCAGCTTTAAACTCAAGGACAAGGTCATTGAGGCCAGGAAAGGTGTGCTGCACCTGGTGTCATTGGATTTGGGTTGTAGACTGCCAGTGTAGCCATAGATCCGTTCTTTCCAAGTTGTTTTGTCTAAGCTGTCATAAGCAGTTCCTGCCTGTGTCCTGTGTTTGCTCCCGTGGAGAGAGCTGTGTGACTAGATGTCGGTGGGGTTCTGTGGGGGTGGTTGGGCCCCCGTGGCTGCTGTGGGGTGTGCAGCGCAGGGCGGCTGGGTTATGTGCAGAGAAAGCCTGGGGCCTGGGCTGCCACCGCAGGGCCGTGCAGCCCTTTCACGGGCGTTTTTTAGTTCAGTTTTTAAATGAACTCATAAATTGTTTTCTTTGTCCCAGAGTGAGAAATTATAATTCTCATTATTAGCATTTTTACTTTCCCAGGCAGCCCTTTAATCCTAGCATCAAGGTTTCCCTTGTGGACTTGGGTCATTTTTACAGACCTCACGCTACCTTCTGAAAACCTTCCTCAGAGAGGTAGTAACTTCCAAGTCATTTGTTTGATAATAAGAAAGTAACGAAACAGGTAATGTTTTCTCTTTGCAAACTGGCTCTGTATTAAGGCGTGTTCTCTTAAATAAGTTTTTTTTTCCTAGAGAAAATTGAAAGAACAGTCCAAATTGAGGCTTCAACTGTTGAGATTGAGGAGCGAGGGGTCAAGCTGCGCCTGACAGTGGTGGACACACCTGGCTACGGTGACGCCATCAACTGCAGAGACTGGTACGCACCCCGGGGGGGGGGGGGGGCGGGGGGGATGCCCAGGAGTGCTGCAGGCTCTGCGTGTGTTCACACCTGTTCTGATGCGTTCACAGGGATGGTGTTGATGAGTGATTACTGGGTGTCAGTGACTGGATGCAGTAAAACAGTGAGACTATTTAACACATGTTAATCACAATACTTTAAATAGGAAATTCCACAGAGAAAGAGAGTGGGTTTTTTTTTTCTCTAAGAGCATTCTAGTGAAATCTGAGGTCACAGAGTCAGCCCTTGTTCCTGGTTTGAGCCATAGCCGGTGGACACGATTTTGAGGTCCAGCGCCCCTCCTATCCACATGCAAGGAAATGAAATCTCTCAGCCACTCAGGACTCAGTGCCTGAGGGTGGCCACCCATACAAAAGATGGAAGCCACCTTCCCCCATCCTCCCAGGAATCCCATTGCGTGCATAGAGGCTCCTGGGCCTCCCCGTGGGTACAAAGCGTCAGTGTCCAGTGCTAGGTAGAAAAGGAAGAGGGGGAGGCCTGTCTTTCTCCTTCATCAGGAACTGACCCTTCTGCAGGTCAGCCTTGGCATCGCATGGCCGCGCTGCCTGCCACCTCAGCCCGCCTGCCCTCGCCGCTGCCACACCCGTCCACCCTGTTGCACCCCTTGAGGGCATTGGCAGCCCGGGCTCCTCACTCAGTCAGCACAGGCTCTTTTGACCAGCCTCTTCCATTCTGACTTTGACCCCTGACCCTTTGTGCTTGGCACAGTTTGCCAAATGGAGGAGTCAGTTCTCGTTCCCATTTACCCATGAGTGGAAGACCGAGTTTGGTAGATAGGGCACAGGAGCTAGGAGAGCCTGTTGTATCACGCCGGTGCCCACCTGGCTCCCCGTGGGGCCCCGTGTGTCCCTTAGCTTTAGGACCATCATCTCCTACATCGACGAGCAGTTCGAGCGGTACCTGCACGACGAGAGCGGCCTGAACCGCCGGCACATCGTGGACAACAGGGTGCACTGCTGCTTCTACTTCATCTCGCCCTTCGGGCACGGGCTGAAGCCCCTGGACGTCGCCTTCATGAAGGCGATCCACAACAAGGTCAACATCGTGCCTGTCATCGCCAAAGCCGACACGCTCACCTTGAAGGAGCGAGAGCGCCTGAAGAAGAGGGTGAGTGACGTGGGCTCACACTCGAGGGGGTGGGGGGCGGGTCGCTCTGTACCCAGCACCCAACACGGGCAGTTGTCTGGCATTTGGCTTTCCCAGGGGCATCTGCCTGCCGCCACCCCTTACAGCTCGCCCCAGGCAGACACCTCCGCAGGGCCTGGAAAGCAGCTGACGTGCACGGCAGTGGCGTGCTCGGTAGTGAGGGGAGGGCGTGGGGGTGGTCATCTCCGAGACATGCTCTGTTATGCCCAGTTCCACCCCGCACACCCGCCCGCTGGCTTCACGTACGTTCTCTTCGCTTGGGCCGTTGACATAGGAACGTCCCAACTGTAGGGAATTTGTACAGCACTTCACTTGAGCCAGACTGACAACATCGCCAGGGCACAAGATCTCAAATGCTCCAGGAAGTTTTGCAGCTTCTTTTGTGTATTTGGAATTGAGGAGGGAACATAGGAAGATTACAGAGGGTGGGAGTGAGCCCCCCTCAGATTACAGGGCACACTGGAGAAGGAGGGTCTGCAAGGGGGCGTTTCAAAGGTTGACCTGGGAACAGTGGACAGGGCCTGCTTAAAGCAGAGATGACCCTTCTACGAAGGAAGCTACATGCCTGGGCCTAGTGGGGACTTGACGACCAAATCACTCTTCAAGGTTACTTTCCATGGAGCCCCTTCCCTGTCCACAGGGCCCAGGTCCTTGTGTGCGTACACAGAGCTCCGGCCCGTTTGGTGCCTGGGAGAGTGTCCAGCATGTAGACTGGCCAGTGGCTGCTCACCTCAGCTCATCCCTGTGCTGCCTCCCCTCTCAGTGGTCTCCCTGATGGACAGTGTGGAGGGTGGTGCTCGCTGGGGGCCAGTGTTTGGGTGTTGAATGAGAGTCTGGGTCTCCGGTCCCAGACCCCAGCCTGGTAACCGCAGTGGGTCTCCCCTCCTACCCAACTCTACCTCCTGCATTCCACCATCCTGGACTTCTACTGGTTCCCAAAACGGACCCCCTGTGTCCTCCCACTGTGGCTTTGACAGGTTTTCCCTGGGTTCCTCTCCGTCTCCTCGAGAGACTCCTGCGTGTTCTCCAGGGATGCCTCAGGCAACACCTGTGGCTTTTCTCTGGTGGCAGCACCTGGCTGGGCCTCTCCAGGCGCACTTGTCACTGCGGCCGCTATGTGGGGCTGGGACGTGGGCAGTAGCAGCTCATTGTGCCACTGTGAACAACAGTCCCTCCAAATGCACAGACTGTTTTAGCGGTTTGTGGGATCTTTGAAAACAACTGTTGTAATTCGTTTGATTTTTTTTGTTACTGAAGTTTGGGTAATTGTGATGTATTTTCCGACGTGATGAGTTTAAGCTTTACGAAAATTTGTGTAGTTCATTAAAGTTGCTCCTGGTTTTGTCATTCGTTCAGATTCTGGATGAAATTGAAGAACACAGCATCAAAATCTACCACTTGCCTGACGCAGAGTCAGATGAAGATGAAGACTTCAAAGAGCAGACCCGGCTTCTCAAGGTGCAGCCCCGGGCGCACAGGGCGACTGGCTCCCGTGACTGGGTGTCGGCACTCAGGCAGGCAGAGCTGGAACAGGGCCGGATCCGGGGGCCTTGACTCAGGAATTGTCCAGTGGATTTGCTTACAATAACATGTTTGTTTTAAATATGTTTTGGCCTATCACTCTAAGGCTTAGGAATCGTTTTTTTTTTTTTTTTTCCCCAGGCTTAGGAATCTTAATTGCAGGTTTAATTTGTTTTCGTGGAACACACCGGCCCCTTTTAAGTAAAGTACACACCATTAGCTTTCCAAGTGACACTGGTAGCACCGAGCACCCCTCTCCATTCATGCACCCATGTTAGCAGTGAGTGTGGGGGTCCCCAGTGGAGCCTGTTGACCTTGTGTTTGTTTCTAGGCCAGCATCCCCTTCTCTGTGGTTGGATCCAATCAGCTGATCGAAGCCAAGGGCAAGAAGGTCCGAGGCCGCCTCTACCCGTGGGGTGTCGTGGAGGTGGAGAACCCAGAGCACAACGACTTTCTGAAGCTGAGGACAATGCTCATGTAAGCCACGCACGGACACCCACTGGCGGAGCCCAGCACAAACAGCGTGGGACACTCTCAGGGCCCCGCAGTGCCTGCTGCAGGGCCGCTGCGGTGAGGTGCAGGAGGCCCTGCCTGCAGCTCTCTGGGCTGATCCGAACTAGCCCTCCCACCTGTGGCCTGCGGCTCGGTGCGCTCCCCTTCCTGGTTGATCGCTGGAGCCTCTTTTGAGGCTCAAAGTAGAGTAGGCCTGAACTGTGGGGTGGCCACACCCCACGTGGGCCCCTCCGGTTCTGGGGAGGAGGCGGTCGGGTCTGCCTCAGGGCCCACCAGAGTGTGTTGCCTCTGCTGGTCAGCCTCGGGGTGGTCCCACCGGCCGAGAGCATCCTCGAGAGAGTCCTCGCAGCCAGAACACAGTGGACCACAAAAACTGTTTAGAGATTGTTTCCTCTAAAACCAGGTTTCACCGTTAGTACATGTAATGCTGCTGTTCTTAAGTGAAGAGGATAAAGGAAAGCATGTTGCCAAAACCCATTACCTCTTTAATCAGAAGAGTTCAAACAGCGGCTGGTCAGATTGACTTTGAATAAGTGAAAACGGCTCTGCGTGCCACGTCCCACTTGGTTTAGCAGTTTCAGTACATTAAAATCACTAAAAACATCATTCAGTTTGCCATTCAAGCCCTATTGTAATTCAGTCACCGTGTAAGATGTTGGGAGTGCCTGGGCCCTTCAGGAACGGTCTGTGGCTGTCTTGACGCAGGTAGAGGGCGTGGCAGCTGAACAGGTGCCTCGGTGCCGCCGTGTGTTTCTGAGAACAAGGGAGAGCGGGCTGCCCCTTGGCCGCCACTCGGTCCCCTGCCTGGGCCCTGAGTACCGGCATGTGGTCTCCGCTCGTCCTGGAGTGCTCACAATGTGGGGGGGCCTGGCCCGAAACCCACAAGTGTTTCATACCACGACTAGGAGAGCTGGGGGGGCTGTTTCTGTTTGATCCAGAGCGTCAGTGCTCCATTTTGTGCTGTTCTCCGTAGCTTAAGCTAATGAATTCCTGATACAAATTTAAGCTCTAGAAGTCATGAATTTGTTTACCTGGAAAATCTCCCGAAGTCTGTGCACACAGCCCTGTGCGGGGCAGTGGTCCCATGCGGGGCTTGGCCGTGCCTGTGGCAGAGGCCCGAGGAGGGGCCCTGGACCTGGCCTGCCAGGCGGGTACGCTGTGCTTGCTGCAGTAGCAGCTGGGGCTGGAGCTGGGGGCTTGCTCCGTGCGGTGGCTCCTGCGTGGGCTCAGTGCGGTGCACTATTCTCTCTTGCAGCACTCACATGCAGGACCTCCAGGAGGTGACCCAAGACCTCCACTACGAGAACTTCCGCTCCGAGAGGCTCAAGAGAGGCGGCAGGTCATGGCTCGAGTCCCTGTCCATGTCATGTCGCCCTGACTTCCACTGTCCCTTCCTGTGTGTGTGTTTAGCGCAGCCTCCTTGGCCTCGAAGCAACATGATTTGGTGTCCTACTCAAGAACTATTACAAGCTGCTCCTTGCTGAGTTAATCAGATGGTGCCCTGTTTCGCCTGTTGAAGGCAGCTTGAGTCATCTGCATGTACAGAACAGCCTTAGATGCAAAGGCCGAGGGCGTGCATTGGGTGCCTTCTCGGAAGCTTCGTCTGTCAGATGAGGACGGACGCACCTGTCCTTAAGAAGGGGCAGCGCCCCACTCCGCTCTTCCATTTTACCATCTTGTTTCTATTGGAGACCTGATTCATAGCTGATCAAATCACATCCATGTGTAGAGCTTAATTAACAAATAAGTGATATATATCATTCATGAAAAGAATTTTCTGTGTCGTAGTTGGCTAAAGTATTCACACTTCTAAAACCAGGTGGGTAAGTGCACACATACAAGGTGCACCCTGAAGTCTGCTTCCCTGTCTTACTGACGTGGGGCCCGCACTCCGGGGCAGGCTGTAGAGGGCGGCAGCGAGCAGGTCTCCCTGAGAAGCGGCCAGCCAGGCAGCAGCCCCAGGCCAGGCAGCAGCCCCGGGCCAGGCAGGGCGCACAAGAGGCTGCATCCTCCTTCCTGGCCGCCTCACCAGGACCACAGGGCCCGCTGCTTGCTTTCAAGGTGCTGGCCACCGTCCATGCTCAGAAAGACTGGTGGGGGAAAGAGCATCTTCAGGAAGCGGCTGAGATGCAAGTGTCACCACGGCAGCTGAGAGTGCCTCTTGAATTTTCCATTTCATGTTGCTTTTTTTAATCATCACTTATTCATGTCGTTAGTCAAGAAATGATAAGTATATGTAATTTTAAGTAGATCAAGTTGTCACAAATGTAAAATGAAGTGGTACTTTGGTTGTCTGTGCTCAGAATAGGAGGCCATTTGTTGCAGTATTATCATTGTGGTTTCTTTCAACTCTTAGAAAAGTGGAAAATGAGGACGTGAACAAAGACCAGATCTTGCTAGAGAAGGAAGCCGAGGTAAGTGGAGGAGTACTGCCTTTGAAGTCTGGTTTACGTCCAGTGACAGTATGTGTTCCAGTATTCGCTTATTATAGTTCTCCTTTTAAGAAGGAATATATTTCATGTAACCAATGTACTGTTCATATACATCTATGTATAATAATGTGCCTGTTGCTTTACGTGTGTGATCTTAATCTCCATTAGCAATTTAGTGACAAAAACTTGGAAATAGATTTTAGTGAAAGGACTGGTTTTATGTATGTTCATCAGTCAGCTCTCCTACACCTGTGCACACTATCTATGCATAGATGATAACCAATTAGAAAATATAATGAGAAACGGCCATTCTTAACTGTGAACATTTACAGAGAAACATGTAGGGCTCACATGGGGAAAGACACTGGAAAACTGCTGGCAATTTTCAAAATTTTAATAGGCATAACTTCTCAGGGTGCTTAATGCAAAGATCACAGTTTTCTCGATCCCTCATTTTCATGCAGTTCCAGCGGAGTTGTGTGTGCCGGCCAGGTTTCTGTGTCGGGGGAAGAGGTCGATAACTGTCTGTAACGTTTGTTTTGAAGACTAAGCAGGGGAAATACAGGAATCTGGAGGAAGGGGGCTGATGAGAAGAGGCTCCCTTTACTGGTGATGGAGGCAGCAGACCGGTGGTCACCCCGAGCCTTTGGTCTGGGGCTGGGAGGCCGACTGAGTCCACATCTGGAACTGGGTCCGAGGAAGGCGAGCAGGCTCTTGCAAGGCTGGCCTTGAGCTCTGTAGGGACATGGAATCCAGACATGCTCAGTAACTCATCCCAGAACAGGCCAGCCTTTTGGAAACTAAAATAAGACTCACCGCTTTGGCCAAATTAATTCAGTATGAAGCAAATATTTAAATGTTGACAGCATAACCACAAAGTTACCTGAAGAAAATTTAGGTAAATACTTTATAATGCTTGCAAGCCTCAAGGTCTCTTAAACACAGAGAGAGCTCAGTGGTAGAATGTGTGGGGGCCATGGAGGGGGCACATTCTCCAGGGAAGGGGCCAGGGCTGCCTCTGGCCTGGGCCAACAACAGTCTCCTCTGGACAGCCTCAGTCTCTTCCCCACCTCTGGTTAGAAAAATGTCCCATTGTCTTGTCTTCCTTTACTTCTGTTCATTAATTATTAACTGTTTCCCTTTAATACTAAAGTGCATATTCTTATCATTTGCTCACTTTCTGTTGAGTTGTTGCTCGCTTTCCTGGTTTGTAAGAGCTCTTTAACTCTGTCCTGTGCTGGGAGAGCATAGAGGTTGAAGTGTTAGGCCTTGCAGGACACCCAGGAAGAGTGAGGGACAGCAGCCCCTGCACTCAGTGACTCGTCCCCTCTTGCGCCCACAGCTGCGCCGCATGCAGGAGATGATCGCCAGGATGCAGGCACAGATGCAGCTGCAGATGCAGGGTGGCGACGGCGACGGCAGCGTTCACGGGCACCACGTGTGAGGTGGTGAGTCCGGGAGCAGCTTGTCACTGACTCGGCCCAGACTCGAGGGCAGGCGTGCCCCCTCCGCCTCGAGTGTTGCTGACCTTCAGGGAGAAAGGGTTGCCCCCCAGAGTAGGAAGCTTCTCTTCCCCTCCTGTCTAGGAAAGATTTTTCCTATTTTCTAAGCTTATAAATATCAACGTTAGAAGAAAAACTGTATATTGAAGTAACTTTTACTAGTCATATATTTAGACCTTTATTGAAGCTGAAAACATCTCTTTAAAGAGAATTTTAAAGGTGTTAAACAGCTCATGCAGACCAGGAGCAAAGCCGGCTGGATGGGTGAATTGAGCCAGGGGGCAAGGCCGCCCTGAGGGCGGTACCGCCTCCTGCTCCTCACCACAGCTCTGCTCCAGGCCCGGGCTGAGAAGGGGTAGGGGTGTGGCCTCCCTGCTTGAAGGGAGGCTGCAGACCAGGCACCCCGGCCCGTGTCCTGGGCACAGGAGGGCATTCAGAGCTGTTGAGCGACTGCTGTCATCCCTGAGAGGAAGGGGTAGGCAGTGCTTGTCCTCGGCAGAGCGGTGCCCGGGGTGGACAGAGTCTGAGCCAGCTCAGGCCTGAGGGGAGAAGCAGGGTGTGGGGAGCGGGCTGCACTGCATGCTGCAGGGAGTCGGTGGAGGCGACAGGAGTGACCCAGGGCAGCACCAATGAGGTAGAACGGGAGGAGCCCAGGGGTCCACCTGTCAGAAGTCCTCCATGACAGACAGACAGGGGATGGAGGAAGGATCTGGGGAGCCTGCTGGGGGCATTGGCCACCAGACGAAGCCCTTGCTCTTGTGTGGCTTTGTTGGGAAAGGTTTTTGTCCATACACTGGAGAACACAAGTACATTTGTTCGGTGTAAGCAGTAACTGTCCCAGGACTGTCCATGGAACCCCACCTGGTCAGAGGTGGTTAACCCTTGGCCCAGTCCCAGGGCACAGGCAGAGTTCACACTTGACAGATAAGGAGGTTAGTGCTTCGCAAGCATTTGAAATTATTTGCCTGCAGCCATGGGCCTAATGGCTCCAGAGGCTGCGTCTGCATCTGCAGGTTCAGGTCCACTGGGGACAGGCAGCGGAAGTGGGAAGAAGCAGGGGCTCTGGGGCTCCATCGAGGCGGGAGGGGGTGGTGGCCAGCATTCCCTGGTTTCCTCCGACCTTGCTGCCACCCCTCTTTTTAAAACTGTAACTGTGGAATTCGGGAAATTCTACTTTAGTACATAAAATTGGTCTATATTTTGTGTACTTTTCAGTTTTGTGGTCCTCCCAATCTCCCAGAGCCTCATAAGTGACTACCTGATTTCATTTACTCTGGTCAGAGGAGGCTGGCCCATCTTTTCAGTTTGCGCTCTTTGTTATGCAGAAAAATAAGCTGTTAATGGGGGGTCAGCAAGCTTTGCCTGCCTCCCATTTAAATGGATTGTGCTTTGTTTTTTTCCAGAAAACACTGCAAGATAAACATTCCAGATGAGTTAATCCAGCTCTGTGTTTTCAAGAAATTGTTGGACAGGTGCCCATCCACACTTTACAGTGCCTGTGGCTCGAAAATTTAATTTTTAAAAAACTTCTGATGTGTTCTTTTGTATGAAGTACTTCTAACATTTGTATTCATCGCTAGAGGGTAGACTTTGTACTTTGTGGGTGAACTGTGCGTTTTCTTCCGCCTTACATGACCACTAACGTTAATTAGCATGTACTCCCAGGGGTTGGGCAGCGTGTTAATATGACCGGGCAGGCCTCCCCCCCCCCCCCCCCACCCCGTCCCGGAGGAGCACTCCTGGCTTGTTTCCAGAACGTTCATACTGACCCAGAGAGTTCCTGAGTGGCACAGAGACGCGGACCTGGTGGCACCGAGGGCACAGAGCCACTTGCGCCCGGGAGCTCCCGTGGAGATGCCTCCCTGCCTCTCCCGCTGGGGCCCAGCCCCCGAGACCAGTTTTGCTGCTGCAGTTCAGTACCTTTCCTTCGTCTTCGTCTTCGTCTGCACACGTATCTTTTTAGCACGTGAAACAGTAGAATTATCTTAGAGATACATGTTTATACTTAGTCTTTTACAAACAGGCTTTTAGGGGTAAATTTTAGAAGTCTCTGGATTCTTACACTAGGTTATTTTTTAAACCATTGCAGAGAACTTGCCACAGCCACTTTTTGTGATGTTTTCCACTAGTACTGGTCCTTATGGAAAAAGTCAGTATCCAAGAGTCCGGTTTTCACAGTGCAACTAAGATTCTTACCAGCACAGAGTCAACAAACTATTTTTGCTCAAATTAAATAATTTTTAAAGGAAAATTAGTAATTCATCTGTTCAGAAAATAACCTTTGTATGTTTTTATGGCACTTTAATATACATATTTTTATAACTACAGGTGTAGAAGATCTGCCTTAGCAGTGGAAACTGGGGTCCTTTGGGGCGCGGTTGCCGAACCCAGACCCATCACGGGCTCTGAGGTGTTCCGGTCCCCTGGAGCCCAGAGTGCCTGCCAGTCAGGTTTCTCCTATTTGGCTTTCTTTCACCTGTTTCTTTTTTTAATGGTTTTCTGAAGGGAAACAAATGCACTGTTCGTGTTTTTTGTATGTGCGGACTCGCTCACTTATTTTTAGCCACCACCATTTCCTTCATTATTTGTGATGCAAATTTCTCCATGTATCCAATGAGAATGAAATACATTTAAAATCTGCACCTTGGCCTGGTTGCAGGGGCCACCAGTCAGAGCTGTCCCCAGTGGGTTTTCTGCGCTTTGTGGCCTTGGCCCTGCGCTCCTTCCCCTCCCCGAGTGTCTGTCCTTCACTCTGTCTCACCCTCCGAGGGTACTGATGCTCCAGGGCCTGCTTTCCTTTTTCAGCATTTCTCCTGAAGTTGAGGAAGGAACTGGCAGGCAGAAGGGGACCTGGAGGGAGCAGGTGTTGGTTCACTGTTTTTATTTTGTTGTAATGGGGTAGAGGGTGGAGGACAGACATGGAGAAAATGCTTGATTTGAGGATGAGGAGGGGTTTTTGTTTCAGCCAAAAAATGAAATGAGGTCAAAATGTGTTGGTTACAAAAGTGCACTTGCTGCCTTGGCCCCTTCACTGTCTCAGTCATAAATGGTCCAAAGCTTTAGGTTTCGGCACATTTTCTCAGTAAAGCTCTTACCAAGAAACATGTTCCATGACTTGAGAGCACCTCCAAGGCCAAGTGCGTGGCCTGTTTTGGCATTTATCAACGGTGCTAATAAAAGGGGGCGTTTGCATGTGGTTTGTAATAAGCTCTGTGTGTGTGTGAGCGCACAGCTGCGTCTCGGGGCTGGCTGCCACCTAATGATGGTTATGGGGGGTGGGCAGACCTACACCTGTACATCCTTTCTCTTTTGCCCAAACTGAAACAAGTACTTTTGCTAATAGATCGTTGTTCTTTTACTAAGAGATACTCTTTACCTATAGAAATGTATTTTGAAAACTTATTTTACACAGCCATTTTGTATCCATTAAAACTAACCTTTCATCAATAAAGCACTATTGTTGAGAGGTTTGAGTAGTTCTCATTATTGGTTCTTTCCCCGGGTTAGGCGTAAAGTTTTCTGGGAAAAGGTCAAAGACCTTCAGACATCTTGGTGTAAAGTCAGGTAAATTACTTGCACCAATAGCATCAGCACCCAACAACCTTGTATTGGCAGTCCCAAAGGAAGCAGCCATAAGGAATTACTTAGTTGATCTGATCGCCTACTTAAAGTGAAAAAAAAATGATAAAAATTAGTACTAGTAAGAGTTGATGACAGCCGCTCACTAATTAGAAGTTGTAGTGGGGAGAAGATCTCATTAGCTGTGGTGGCAACCAAGTGTGTGGAAATACCATTAGTGACTGAAGCAGGAAAAATAATTTCTATTCTCAATATCACTGAGATGGGTAAGGAGTTTATTAGACATTTCAACAATCTGGACTTGTAAGGCTGATCTGGGGCGCCGAGCGGTGCCCTCTGCCCACTGACCACGTGGGACAGGGGGCCCCTTTCCACCCCACTGGGTAGGAAAGCTCCCGCCTTCTCGAATTCCTCCTCCCAGGCGTCCTGCCTCGTGCCTTCCCTCCAGGCCCAGCGTGCCCGCCCCAGCCTGCAAGGGGCCCCTCACCCTCTACCGAGGCTCCGCAGGTCCCGGTCCCCACTGGCACTGTGCGACTGTCGGGGTCCAGGGGCAGCTTTGCGCCCGCTGGAAGCAGCGAGGACAGCCGCCGGGTTCCGGTGTCAGGGTTGGCGGCGGTGTCGCTGGGGGGTGGAGGGCTTGGGGGTCAGAGGAGAGCGGTGTTTCGGCCGAGCCTGGGACCTGAGGGCTCCCTGCTGGGAGCCGCACTTCCTCCCATCTGGGCTTTGGGGGAACGGGGTCTGGGGTGGCCCCGGAGTGGGGAGCACTGTAGACGTCCCCCCAAGGACGAGGCTGTCGGTCGTGGGCTAACTCCTCGGACAGCCTGGCGGGAACGGCCGAGGGTGTCGGGCGCACCACCTCGGAGGGCACATTGGGCGGGGCCTCGGAGTGGGCAGTTCCCCCGCCCCCGGAAGGAGAACTGGCTTGTCCTCCTGGGAGCCGGGAGTGGGTGGCGGTGTCACATTTCGGATGGCGGGTGGGGGTCGCGGAGATAGGGGCCGTGGTCTTCCGCCGAGAGCGATCCGTCTCCACCGCAGCCCAGCCTCGCGGGGCCCTCGTTGCCCTTTCGCCATTGCCTCAGCGGCCGTGGGAGCGCAGCGGGCGGGGCTCAGACGCGGCCGGAGGGCACGGGCGGGGCGGGCGGAGCCGAGACGGGGGCGGGAATCGCGCCCCGCCCTCAGAGTCGAGGCCCCGCCCAGGGCCTAGTCCAGGCCTCGCCCCGGACAGAGTCCAGCCGGGCGAGCCGAGGCCCCGCCCAGCGAGCCGAGTCTCCGCTGATTTGCATTCGACTCCGCGGGTCCCACTCCGGTCCATTCACCAATCAGGGGTCAGTGCCGCGCGTCCGGACGAGCCAATCGGCCGCGCGTCCGCGGGGGCGGGGGCGGGACGCCGGGCGGGGGCGGGGGCGCGGCGCGGCCCGCGGGCAGTCGGGAGCGGGCGGAGCCGGCGCTGGACCGGGAGGCCGCTGAGGGCGACGGCGCGGGCGGCCGGCGGGTGAGGACTTGGGGCCCGGGACCGCGGCGGTGGGTGGCGGAGGCCGAGGGCCTGTCGTGGCGGGCGTGGGGCTCGCGGCGGCCCGGGCTCTTCGTACGGCGCTTGAGCGGAGGGGTCCACGTCCGCGTTCGCGAGGCCTTCGAGGATGGCGGGCCCCGTGCGAGGAGGGCCCAGTGTGCGGAGCCCACCGCCTGAGGCCCAGGGTGCCTCCGGAGGCTCCCGCGTGCGGCGCGTGGGTGGGCGTGCCGGGAATGCCCCTGGTGCAGGCCCCCGGGTGCACGAGGCGTAAAGTGCCCCGCGTGGCGGCCCAGGTGAGCGCGGCGGAGGCCTGCGCCCGGCCACAGGTGGCAGCTCCGGCTGGCGAGGACCACGCCCTTCTTGGCCTTGCCTTGCATCGCACCTTGAAAGTGGGAGTCCGGACTTAGGTGTTAACCCTTTTACTCCACGGAGGGGGGGGGGCTTGCAAAGAACGTCACGGGTTGTGGGTGGCCGGGGCCGCGGTCCAGCGCGTCGCACAAACCCGTTTTCGTTTACCCTGGTGCTGGCCGGGGGTGGTGTGAGAGCCGGGTTAGGAGGAGGCCTGTGGACGCGGGGGTGGAAAGATCTCCCGAGTGTGGTTTTTCTGACCGTGCCAGTTTTGTTTCCGGCGGCGGCTCCAGCTGGCCGGGTGGGGGGCGGGGGGCCGGACTCGTTTGATGACGCTCGGGGGGGGCCCCCCCTGGGCCCAGATCCCCCCGCTGCCCGCGGGAGGGGAGAAGTCGTTTGCGGTAGCCGCCTGGAAGGACCTTGGCTTGTAGGCCAAGTACAATTTTAATTTTCTGTGTCTGCTGCCTTTTCAAAAGTTTTTCTAAGTTGCTGTACACCAAAAGACAAAATTCTACATTGAGTTTTGAAGCGCTTCTTGCCTGTCGTTTTGTGAGGTTTTGTCAAAATCTGCAAAGGAGCCGGGGCCAGGTTTGCAGGGAGAGGCTGCGGGGCCTGCCGGCGCGCCCCTCGGCCGGGTCTTCGCTGCGCCTGGTGGCGCAGTGCGCACAGCGGCCGCCTCCTGCACGGCACGTGTGTGCGGGCTCGTTTCTACTCGTTAACGTCTTTGGTAGCAGACTCCCAGGTTCCTTCTACCAATTCCGCCCCGAAGGGGAACTTTATGTGTTGCTCAGGTACCTCTGCCTCAGGTTCCCTGTTGGCAAAAGGGTCAGAAGCCACCTCCCAGCGTTGTTGTGAGCGCGAGGGCCAACAGGAGAGCTCATAGCAAGAGTCTAGCAGAGAGTCGGAGCTTGTGAACGCTCGCCATTCGCTTCTCGGGCGGAAGGTTCGTCGGAGTAGACAGCAGAGGGAGAGGAGTGGGCCCGAGTCAGCACTGCCCTGCGTGGGCGGAAGGATGGGCCTGGGCGGCGAAGCAAAGGTCGATGCGGGAACGCTGCTCTGCACGCTCTTTAACCCCATAGAGCCGCAAGGAGCCCTGTCCTTCCTCCTTCCCAGACACTACTGCAGCGGGCCCTCCTGTGCCTCTCTGCTCCGACAGGGACAGGCTTTCTTACTGCTGCCTCCCCTCTCGGGTCTGTTTGCATTTTCCTTCACCCACTTTCTTATCAGCTCGGCAGTGGGTCCTGTGCTTCCGGCACACGGCATAGGGCAGGCATGCAGGAAAACCGCAGTCACTCCCGGTCTTACCTTGGCAAGGGCTCCAGCGGGCGAGGGTTCCACGCAGTGTGCCATGAAAAAGCCCCGTGTTCGGCGGGTTTCTGGGAAGCAGTTACGTTGGTGGTGATTCTGTAAATTGATCTTACCTTTTCAGAGAGCAATTAGCGGTATGTGGTAAAGACTTTGATTTGGGAATCCCTGTTGTTTTTTAAAGACTTTATTTACGTTTTAGGGAGGGGGGAAAAGAAACTTTGCTTCGTTGCCTCTGGCACGCCCCCCAACCGAGGGCCCCCAACCCAGGGATGTGCCTTGTTCAGGAACTAAACCTGCGACTTTTTGGCTCAAAAGCTGGCGCTCAACCCACTGAGCCACAGCAGACAGGACCGGAGTCCCAGTTTTTAAACCAAACTCCTGTATGCACACCCGGCGTGCTGGCGTGGTGCAGTGCTCCGCAGCCAGTGAGCATGCTCTGGCAGCCCCGTCCTGTCCTTCCCTCCCAACAGATGGGACCATTGTGATCCACAGAAATGTGTCAAAGAACACGATTTAACCAAAAAGATAAAACAGCAGTGCGCACAGCAGTTGTACTGCTGTAGAAACATGTGACGGGGACAAGGATCAGAAGGGAAGTTACAGTGATGTGAGCAGTTTTATGGAGAGTCGAGATCACTTTCCCCTGAACTGGAGTTTGGTTTGTAGCGACTCTGAAGTTCCCGTGCAGAGAGGTGCTGTGATGTCGTAGGGCGCCGTGGCGGCTGTCTTCAGGCCTCCTCTCCCCAGCTCATCCTCCTGTGGCTCCCCAGCTGTGGGCTGGGAGTGGGTGTGAGGTTGCAGCCAGAGCTCTTAGGTTGGGCCGTGACGCCCCTCGCTGCCCAGCAGCCCGTGCCTGTGCACACGCTGCTCAAGCCTGGGAGTCCTCTCTGGGTCAGGCTAGCAGCGCCCCTTCCTCCACGCTACCTCGTACTTTCTGCTCTCGGGTCCGGCAGTGGGGAGGTGGTCCTGGCCACCTGCATAGTTGTCTCCCCTTCCAGACCTTTGTGTGCTTGTGCGTGGCCTCCAGAGTCCCTCGGATAAAGAGCAGACCGTGCACCATGGAACCAGGGTGGGGTTGAGACCACTTGCAGAGCTGGTCACAAAATTAGTACCAAACATCTAAATAAAGGCCCAAAACACTGCTAATATTAGACATTGAAATAAACGTGAGCTACCTATATGAGAAAGAATAATACTAAAAACAAGATGATTTTCTAAAGCACTGATTCCAGTTCAGGATCACGAGTGGCTGGAGCATCTCCCGGCAGCTCAGGGCACAAGGTGGGACCCACCCTGGACAGGACACTACCTATAAGAGGGCCGCCCACATTCCTAGGGGTGGGGAGGAGCCTGGAGTCCCCGGAGGAACCCCTGTGGCCACGGGAGACCGTGCACGCTCCGGACACTCTGCACAGACAGCCGTCCTGGAGGGTCGATGTTTTCTTCATCAAAGTTGTAACGAAACGATGGTGAACAAAACGACGGGACCCAAGGGCCTGCTTGCTCCGTGTTTTCTGGTCCTCCTAAAAGAAGCAACCAAAAATATTTCACGGGAGGTGGATTTCCTTGCACAACGGAAATTTAAGCAGCTGCCTTAGTGCAGATGACGGGCTGCTGCTGTCTGCGGGGCCATGTGCTGGCTTCCCAGCCGAGCCAGGGCGGCGAGACAGCCAAGTCTGGGCTGGGTGGGCGTCCTGCCTCTGTCACTGCGGAGTTACAGGTTCCGTGGCAGCCAGTCTTGTTTTCAGTGGACTCCACTCTTCAGAGCAGCTCTTGGTGCACAGCAAAACCGGGTGACGTTGCAGAGGTTCCCCACAAGAACCCTGTCCCCGCCCTGGCACAGCCTCCCTGGGTATCAGCGTCCCCACAGAGGGGACATTCGTTAATCCAGCTGCATTGGCAAGTCATCACTCAAAGACTTGGCAGACTTTTGAGCCAGATTTTTCCAACTTCAATATGAAAATATGTCTCAAGGTGTTTTTTAAAAATTCTTATTAAATGAGAGTGGATGCATAGGAAATGGGCTTGTTGTAGGTAGCTCCGAATGTCAGTAGTGGAAACTGTGTCCAGCAACCAGAGATGTTTCTGGGAATGAAGACCACAGAGCAGTTCAGTCGCGTGGAGGGACAGTGGGAAGACGGACTGGGGCTGCGGCGCGCCCCCGTGTCTGGCGGCGGCCTTGCTACGTGTCCGGTCCAGCTCGAGCGTGCCGGCCTTCGTAACACCTGTGCACTGGCCTTCGTAAGGCACCGGCCTTCGTAACACCTGTGCACCGGCCTTTGCAACACCTATGTGCCGGCCTTCGTAACACCCGTGCATTGGCCTTCGTAACACCTGTGCATTGGCCTTCGTAACACCTGTGCACTGGCACGCACAACGAAACAGCAGCCTCTGTTGAGTCATCATTTGTGTGAGCAGTTCAGTGCACGCCTTGTCCCGCTGTCAGGCTGCAGAAGAGGCCGCTGGACGAGCGACCTCCTGTTGCTGCAGGAAGTGTCCGGTTGTGCTGCTTGTTCTAACACGGACAGACAGACAGACGGACTCAGAGAACAGGCCGAGCTGCCATTTGCAGCCCTGGGTCACGTGTCAGCGTTCTAGGAAGGTCCCTGTTCCCGAGCTTTCCTAAACTTAATGCCGAGTGGCTGTTGAATGGGCAGTTCGTGCCACATCACTGTGCGTCACAGCAACAGTTTTTCTTTGGAACATCAGAGCGGGGCCCCTCACAAGCTCGTGAACCCTTAGGTGACTGTGTCCTCCTCGGATGACCCTCCAGGACGAGCATCTCATGGCCCGAGTCTCAGCGCCAGCTCTGCAGATGCTCACGGTGGAGGAGAAAAACCGGGATGTCAGTTTGCTGCTGGGAAGGGGCTCGCTCCAGGCAGCTGTGTGTTACCAGTGTTTCGTGAACTAACAGGAGTCTTTTTCATTTGTCTAGTATGTCCGTCATTCCCCTGCAGATGAAACAATGTTAAAAGTATGCTCTTCTAAGTATATTTTTGTTGTAAAATAAACAGATACAGAAAAATCACATGAATCAAACATACGGCCTAATGAATTACAAAGTGAATGCTGTCTCGGTCCAGCGGACACCCCTCTCGTGTACCCTCTCCCCGGGGCAGGCCCCGCCCCCACCACAGGGACCACGGCCCCGAGTGTTCTGTAAGGGCCTCCGCGCTAGCTCTGCTTGCAGTCCTCACCCGAGTGTGCCCCTGGACACCGTGGGCCGGTCTCGCCATTTTCCTGGACGTGCGTGTTTAGACACGGTTTTCTTACAACAAGTAGGAGAGGAAGAACCTGAAGACATTTTTCCACCCAAAATTATTAAAAACAAATGTAAATGAGAATTATACAATGAAGTAAATAAGGGAAGTGACTTCTGAAAATGAGTTCTGGCCAGGTATGCTTTCAGAGTTGTAGCTTTACTCAGAGGAGGAAGGGCCGTCTGGTGCCCCGAGTAACGCACCCCAGCGTGTTTGAGGAGAGCCTACCCCTGGTGGCCCGGGGCTCGCCGCTCCGTGTGAGCCGGCGAGGACTCACTGCTCCGCGCTGCTGGGCGCCTTCAGGGCGCGGCCCTTGTCCACATCCCCTCACGGCTGCACCGACAGCTCAAGTTTCTGAGGTTGAAGTGAAGACGCTGCGGTTATGGTTCTCAGAACCTGTACATCCCAGGTTTGCTGTTAGTGGCGTGAAGACAGTGACCTTCCGGAGCGCTGTGCTGCTTGTGACCGAGGCTCCCGTCTGTCCTCTGTGCCGTGATCGCGGAGCGAGGCCGTCCGGTTCTTTGGTGCCAGGGACGCTGAGTAACTGCTTAGCAAACGAGGACAGTAAGGATTTAGTTCCTGCTGTCGGGGCGCACAGCCTGCAGAGAGAATTCTGAGGATGGCGGGGAACTGCTCACCTGACCCAAACGCGGGGCACAGGTAACCAACGTGCAGGAATGAGGGCGGGAGGTGCGCCGGGCAGCACCACCCTCGGCCCACGACCTCGGGGCTTCGGCTCCCTTCCTTTCCGCCCGCTGTCTGGTCAGTTAGGCGTGGCCTCGGAAGTCCTCGTCCGGGGGCAGGGCCAGTTGTCCCCGCAGGGCGGGGTTTGCATGGACACAGGGGCTGCCTGGCAGCTGCCCCCCGAGGACCAGCTTACCTCAAGACACAGTGAGCTCGTGAGTTCGTCCTGAAGAAGAGGAACGGGCTGGAGGACTCGGCAGTGCAGTTGGCATGCGACGGACTGGACCAAGAACTCAGTGAGATTAATTCTCTCAAACGTGTACTGCGAGCTCATGGGAGACTTTCTGAAGATGATTAAGTGAAATGAAACCCTTTTGGCAGCAGCTGCATTCTTTCCTGATTAGACATCTGGTACTCGTTTTTACCATAACTGTGTTTTACAGCTAAATACTCTTCTTCAAGTTGACTTCCAAACGTATGTGTATTTAAGAAGGAAATTTGCCATAAGTAGAAGATAACTATATAAATAAATACAATTCAGAGCAAGTCGGTCTTGTTAGATTCTAGCTGATACTGGCTTGGTCCAAAAGTCTGTTTAGTTTTTTTCCATAAAATTAAAGACACATTTTTCATTTTCACCAGTAGCTATTGATTTGGATATTTTGAGTATGTCGGCTCTCTCCCTCGTGGTATATAACATTGATTGTTCTCAGTTAATGTCATGATTGGATCGCTGTCAACTTCAGCTGGTCTGCCCAACTGTGGAGCATTGTCCAGCGAGGCATCTCCTGCACATTCCATCCGTCACAGCACCTTCTCCATACACGGCACGAATCTTTTTCTTTTCTTTCTTTCTTTCTTTTTTTTTTGCATTTCAGTTATTTTTTTACCTTCCTTGAAATAATAAACCGTAGCCCTGGCAGGTGTAGCTCAGTGGATTGAGCACCAGCCTGGGAATCAAAGGGTCACCAGTTCGATTCCCAGTCAGGGTACATGCCTGGGTTTCGGGCCAGGTCCCCAGTAGGGGGCGCGTGAGAGGCAACCACACATTGATGTTTCTCTTCCTCTCTTTCTCCCTCCCTTCCCAAATAAATAAATAAATAATTAAAAAAATAATAAAGCATAATGTGCTGAGAATGTTGTGTATTCTATACCATCTTCAATATTAAAATGGTTACATAAAAATGCACCAATTTTGATAAGTTTTTTCTAATGCACAATAATAGGACAGCTGCCACAATACCACCTGACACTGTTGCTTCACATGAAGTTAAAGACAACTAAGAGCTACTAGAGCCATCTTAGGAAAAAAAAACAATGAACTTTTTGGCTAACCCAATACTTAGCCTGTTCTTTCCTTGTTACAAAAGTATGATTTGCCCTGTTCTCCTCAATAGCTTAAAAACAGAGACCTTCCCCAGGGCACAGTGTGGATGTGCCCAGTGCCCCTGCTCCTTGGCCCAGTCAGACCCTCAGTGTTGTCTTCTGATAGGTGGGTGGTGGGTGGTTATTGTGAGGACAGGGTAAGGCGGTGCCTTCCAATGCCAGGTGTGTGGTCTGAGCAACGCACACCCAGGCTGCTCTCCTGCACCACCGGTGGCACCCACCCCGGCCTGTGAGACATGTTCTAGAAAGACCCAGGAGTGCAAAGCTGGCAGAGACAGGCCTGGCTGTCTACTGTCCTTGGAATTTTCCGCACCCCATCAGCAGAGGTGAGGGACCTGCTAAGGGCCACCCGACAGGCTGGTGCTGTGCCACCTGGAGCCCGTTACCTGTGCTGAGGGTGTGGCCAGTACTTACAGTGTGGTCAGCACAGTGGGTACGTGGCAGGTGGAACTGAGAAGAACCAGCCCCTCCAGCCCCTTGCCCCCAGGTGACGGTAAAGTGGCTGGTGTAGGCGGGTCCCTGGGTTGGGACACTCAGATGCTACCCACCCTACAGGAGCACCTGGGGAGTGCTGTCAGTAGGGTGCTTGTTACATGTTCTGTTCCACTGGCCAGGTGTGCATAGAAAACGATCTTTTTCTTCAACTTCATATTTTTATGAAATCTAACTTACGGAAGTTGCGAAAACCGTGCAGAGAATTCCCGTGATCATTTTTTACACTGCTTCAGTGTCTAAGCAGATGGTGATGATTCTCTGGGTTTTGTTTTGTTGTAGCAAATTCGTCACAGTTAGCTGGTGAAGAATGGGAGAGATAGAAGGAACCTACCGAGCACTGCAGACCCCAGGGGCACGCCTGGGCGCCCAGCCCCCAGCGGGAGTGAGCACCCTGGAGCCCAGGCAGGCCCCCTCGGTGGGGCCGGCGCGGACGGCGGCCGGAACGCAGGAGAAGTGCCTTCTCCTCCGAGTGAAGCTGCTGGACAGCTCTGTGGAGATGTTCGACGTTGAGGTAAGAAGCCTGATTTTTGGACATAGTTCCTTATATTTTCTTTTTTTAAAGGTTTTATTAGTATTATTTTTTTTTTAGAGAGAGAGGGGAAGGAAAGGAGAAAGGGAGAGAAACATCAGTGTGTGGCTGCCTCTTGCGCACCATCTACCAGCGACCTGGCCTGCAACCCAGGCACGTGCCCTGACTGGGAATCAGTCGGCGACCTTTGGGTTCGCGGGCCGGCGCTCAGTCCCCTGAGCCACACCAGCCAGGGCTAGTTCCTCACATTTTCTGAAAGTGAAGTACTACTGAATTTTTCAAACTGTAGGATACACCTAGGTTGTAGAGGAGGAAAATAGGGAAAGAATTTTGAAGCAAAAAATGTAGTAAAATATTTAATAAATAACATAGGCCACCGCTCCCCCCCCCCATAGTGAGTCAGGTAAGCTGTACTCGGACTATAAGATGCACCCCCTTTTCCTCCCAGATTTTGGGGAGAGTGCATCGTAGTCCGAAAAACACAGTGTGTCCCAAATCACGTTTTGCCAGTTAGACTCCGTTTAGTTATGAAGTGGACCCGGAGTGGCTTTGGTAACTGCTGACAACATTTTTGCAGATGGTGAGTCTGCTCTCTCCCTTCCCTCTGGAGAGCCCGATCCCCGTCTTCCCGTTAACATTCTGATCATGTGGTGGCTGTGCTCGACTCTGGAGAGGCTGGCTGGTGCTAAAGAGCGCAGGCTGGGGCCACGGGGCCTCCTGTCCGGGCCGCAGGCTGCCTGTGGGAGATGGGGTCTTTCAGGCTCACTGCGTGTCAGCTCCCTCATCTGCAATGTAGAGGCGACCCCAGTGCCCCCCAACACCCCGGGCTCACGGTGGCTGGGGGAGGACTGAGCATGTGCCGTCCGGTGCCCAGATGGTGGTGCTGCCCGGTCCGAGCGCCGAGCTGGCTTTCGCAGTGCAGCTGCGGTGGCATTCGTGCCTGGCAAAGTCCCTGCTGTCACGTGAGCCAGTGCTGCGGGCACAGGCAGTCAGACGTGTGTGCACCGCTGTGTGCACAGACCTTCTCAGGAACAGTTGTCGACCCATGTGATGCTTTAGAAAACCTTTTTCCTGATTTCCCCATGACGTTCAAGTGAAATTTTTAAAACACTGTTTTCAAACGTAGTGGATAAATGTATTTTAAGTTATTTTCACACTGACCTGCAGTAGTCTCTCTACAAGCTCCTCTGCTGTAGTGTCACAACAGCGAGGACAAGAGAATGAACCTGAACTTCAGCAGGGTTACTTTGCGTGGGCTTTTCTGCCAAGAAGCCCAGATGCTGCACCAAAAATACGAAGGTTATCGAGCCGCGGGCCGGGTTGTGATGGGCCTGGGGGCACGGCCCTCTGGCTCTGGCAGCGCCGAGAGCAGAGCGCATGGCAGAGAAAGGGGCGGCCGGGTGGGGGTGGGAGCTGGCCTCTCACTTGTAGCCTGGGCTCAGCATCTGAACTCGGGACCCTGAGTGACTCTTTTAAGGTCCTGTTTGAGGAGGACATCTAGTCCCATTTCCTCAGGGCACTGGTGACTGAAACTGGTGGGACCTGTCAGTCTGAGTCCGCAGTCACCCCTGGGTGGCAAGGAAGGGAGTCTGGACAGGCAGCCTCGGGTGGGCCCTGGAGAGCCAGTGGCGGCTGTTGGTCCTGGGACAGCATTTCCCAGCTCACCAGGGCGCCCTTCTGTGAACTGGGTTAAAGGTCTGGGAATGCACTGGTTCCCAGTCTCTTCCAGGCAAATGTTCAGAGGAGTTTCCACCCCACAGCCATCCTACGCTCCACACACTCACTGTGGTCTAGGCTTGTAACACAGTCGAAATTTTTAGAAGATGCCAAGAAGGAGGGAAGAAAGGAAACAAAAGAATTGCACTAGGGTTTACTTTTAGCATGCCTTTTTTTCTTTTGTCCTGCCTAATGGCCTTCATCAACTCAAACCGGGCCAGAGAAAGAGAAGCACGTGTGTTGTTGGGTCGTAAGTAGGGTGCGGCCCATCTCTGAGGAATCACTTTTACCAAGTACCTGGGTCATTTAGTAAATAAGGAAATTAAAGATGGCATCTTGTAAATGTTTCAAAATATTTGGAGCTTGGACAGATTTTAATAAATTGAGATTATTGTTTATATTAGTCAGATACAACCATCATATTTGTATTTTTGTATTCCTGGAGAATTACCAGAAATTACAGAGTCAAGTTGCTGTTGCATATCCTGAGGTGGATAAGGTAGTTTTTAAATTGTGGGACCTACTGATGAATACCTTTTAGGAGGAATTCAAGTTCAGTTTTTTTGTGAGTTAGCTGTATTCTGCTTCCAAGTACTCCATCCTCCCCAGCTGAATCCGTTGGCTCTGCTAGGTAGCAAGCCACCCCACAACTCAGTCTCTTAAAGCAAACATTTGCTACTGTGTCTGCATGTTGCTTAGAGGTCTGGCTGGGTCTGAGGGGCCGGGTGGCCAGGGTGGCCTTTTCACACGTCTGTGGCCTGAGGGGAGCCCTCTTCCCTGCAGACTCCCTCTAGTGCCTGGAGGGGGAACGGATAGGACCTGCAAAGTCCCTTGGAATCTAGGCTTGGGATTCGTGGGTTGTCACTCCCACCAGGCCAGGTTTGACTGACCCAGGCCAGCTCCCAGGCCAGCCCTCCCTGGGTGGAGGCAGAGCCCCTGGGAGGGGCTGCCAAGGAAGCTGTGGCCTTTTGCGGTGGCCCCAGCAACTGTCACCAGTGGGCTGGGAATGCAGTTCTGGGGAGAAGGCATCTGTGCAGCTCAGTGCCTGGTGCCCTGGGCTTGGCCACTTTGCCAGGTGGTGGACAGACCTCGTGGTCCTGCCCCAGAAGTGCCTGCCCCGCAGCCCTCAGAAGGGACTGGCCTGCTCCTTTCTGTCCCCGTGGCTCCCGTGGGGCGCAGCTCCAAATACCCAAAAGATCCTAAGATCAAGTCTAGTCATCTGCCTGGGCCTCCCGTCCCTCTCCACTGTCACTCCCCCACGGGTCACGTGTCTCCCCACTCCCCCGCCTTTGTGTTTGGACAGAGAGACACAGACTACGGTGAAGTGACCACTGCTGTTGGGTCAGTGGGACAGAGTGGGCATGCACTGCGGGCGCCGGCGCACCGAGCAGTGAGGTGCTGGCTGGGTGGGTCTGCGTGGGCTGAGTGAGGACGCTCCTGTCCCAGCAGTGGCCCCTGGTCTCTCCTCCCGGAGGCAAGGCTTTGCGCGGCCCGTGGCTGTACTGGCGGTGTTCAGGCAGGGCCCTTCTCCATGAGCGCGTGTTGAAAAAACAAAATCAGAAGTTAGACTGGGGTAACATGCTTTATCTAAGAGGGTTTGAGTTGTCCCTCCTTAGCGATGTTTTCTGACCTCAGGTTCGAGTGTTTGCTTTCGTTTGGGTCCACCCCCACCTGTCTCGTGTCTGCATGTTTGGTGTGCTTTCCACTTGAGCCTTAAGCAGTGGAGTTTGTAAGCTTGCAGGGCTGGGTGCTGGCCGCCTTGGGAAGCCCTGGCTTCTCCCCGCAGATGGTGACCAAACCCTGGCATTGTGGGGGATGGTATAGAGCTCCCTGCTTGATGTGGAAGGATTATACTTAAGGGACCTTTTTAACTCAGGGAAGAATTTGACATTTAGTTATTTTTGAAATGCCTATATTTTGCTTCAGTTGGAGACCTTCCTGTGGGGTCACGTCTGCCTTTCCATGCAGAGCCTGGGGCTGGCTGTCCCGTGTTCATCCTCCGCGTGAGGCAGCCCTGTTGGCTCCCACGTGTCGCTGCAGAAAGACGAGCGCCAGAAGGCCCAGTGTTGTTCGTGGCTCCCGTCTCCCCACGCGGGCAGATGGGCTTGGCTGCTGGGCAGGCTGCCACGCCATAGCAGGGGTGTTGAGAGCCACACTGCTGTCCACCCAGGGGTCACCATGTAGCTAGTCTGCTTTCCCTCAGAAGGCGATGTTCGCACAGCCTTGGAATGGCCTCGTCCGTTGGCAGCAGGCGGGAGTGCATCTTGCTCCAGCTCCCTCTCCAGCTAGGGCACACGTGCTGGTTCCCCGCCCGCCACTGTCTGCGAGGGCGGCTCTGGGCCAGAAGCCAGGGTCGGTGTTAACAGTGGACGTTCAAGGGTCTGGTCAGCCTGAAAACATTTAATAGCTTTCTGGAGGTGCAGTTCCCCTGCCGTGAGATCCTCTCGTTTCAAGTGTGCAATTCGGCGTCTTCAGTGTGTTCACAGGTGTGTGCCCCCATCACCACAGCCAGTGTGAGGACATTTGCATCGTGCCCCAGAGACCCCACACCCGTTGGCTGTCACCGGGCCGCCCTCCGTCCCCTCTGCCTCAGCTCTAAGCAAGCAAACATCTGCTGTGTGTGTAAATGACACTGTTCTGCACATGGTGTGCTGCACATGGCGTGCGAGTGCATTGTGTGTGGCTTTTGTGACTGGCCTCTCTGTGCCCCACGTCTCAGAGGGTCATTTCCGTGGCATGTCGGTGCTTCGTCCTCACAGCCAAGTGACGTCCCATTGTGCGCACGGGCCGCACTCCATTTCTCTGCCATCAGCCAACGAGCGTTCCACCTCCTGGCAGTCGGGATTGGTGCCACAAGTACTGGCGTGCAAGTGCTTATCCACCTGGAGTCCTGGGACTGGACCTGCTGGGTCATGCGGTGACTCTGGGCTTCGTTGTCCAAGTCAGCTGCGTTGTGTCCCCCCCCCCCGGCAGTGCTTTGCGTCTCTGCACATGCTCACTGCTCATCCCCACGGTCTGCCTTTCTCGTCCCAGCCACTCCAGTGGGTGCGCAGTGGCCTCTCGCTATGGTTCGAGATGGGATTTTTACCAGTTTTCCTTAATGGCTAAAGAAGGAAGATTTTGAGCCAAAAATATCAGACCATGAAGAAGTTCCATTTGGGGGTGGGTTCTTGGCTAGATTGTGCGTAGCGGTGATGTGACCCTTTGCGAGCCAGTTACACATGGGCATGAGTGCCGCCGCCCCCCCCCCCCCCCCCCGGCTGTGAGGACCCCGGGGAAGCACAGTGGAAGGCTGGGGAGGCGAAGCTGGCAGAGCGTGGACACCTGCTCGTGATATTCTTAAGAACATGTCAGAGTTTCATTTAGATTCATGTAGATGTACAGACCTGGAACCTTGCACTGACACTGTGTTGCGGTCAGCATTGACCTCATTTGTGAGTGACAGCTCCCCGTGTCCGTGACTCCTCTCGTCCTCGTGTGCTCACTGCGGCCGAGAGCCTGTGCGGTGAGAGGCGCTTCGGGCTCTTCTCGCAACCTCGGGTCACGCTGCAGAGCCTCGCAGGGGAGTGGCCCTTGCTGTGGGGCTGTGGGTGCATGCAGGCAGGGGCACACTGTGGGGTGTCGTGTTTCGAGTGGTGTTTGACACTTATCGATGGGATTTTAAGCTGCCAAAGGTTATTCAATAGCCAATTTTTTTTATCTAGTAAAGTCTTGGTTTGTTTTCAGTTGATTAAATGAATTTCATGGTTTCGAAAATAGAAATCTGGGCAGCCTCTTTTCTGAGCCATGAAAGAAGCCGCGTGGAAGCCACGTGGCACTCGCCCTGGCCCGTGTGCAGTGCCCCGGAGCAGAAACTCTGCAGCTGCAGCCCATCGGGCATGCGCGGTGCCAAGGCCACCTGCTGCCGTGGGGGGCCTCCTCTCGACCAGAGGGCCAGGTGTCTAGAGCCATTCGGCCTTCAGTGATCACCAGGGTCAGGGCTTGGTGCGTGTTGTAGCGTTTCTATTATGGGAAGTTGGTTCGGTGGAAAAGGGGTGCTTGGTGATTAAAAGAACGGTCTGGGACCTCACCCCAGTTAGGAGCACCCCCTCCCTCGCTGCTGTTCATGTTTGCTCGTGTTCCCCTTTTCCTTAAAAAACCAACGTTTCATTGAAGTCCTGGAGGAGAACGTAGGTAGGGAAACCTGATATTCCACATAGAAACTTTTGTACTGACATGTCCCCTAGAGCAAGGGACCTAAAGGAAAGAATAAACAAATGGGACCTCATCAAAATAAAAAGCTCCTGCACAGCTAAAGAAAACTGTCAAACTAAAAAGAGGACCAACTGTATGGGAAAACATATTTGCCAATGATACCTCAGACAAGGGTTTAATCTCCAAAATATATAAAGAACTTACACGACTGCACTCTAAGAAGACAAGTAACCCAATTAAAAAATGGGAAAAGGACTTGAACAGACACTTCTCCAAGGAGGACATACAGAGGATCCAGAGACACATGAAACAATGCTCAATATCGCTAGCCATCAGAGAGATGCAAATTAAAACCACAATGAGATACCACTTCACACCAGACAGAATGGCCATCATAAACAAAGCAACAAACAACAAGGGTTGGAGAGGTTGTGGAGAAAAGGGGACCCTAGTGCACTGCTGGTGGGACTGCAGACCGGTGCAACCACTATGGAAAGCAGTTTGGAACTTCCTCAGAAAATTTTGACCCTGCAATTCCACTGCTGGGTCTATATCCTAAGAATACTAAAACACCAATCCAAAAGAACCTTTGCACCCCGATGTTCATAGCAGCACAATTTACAATAGCCAAGTTCTGGAAGCAACCTAGATGCCCATCAGTAAATGAATGGATCAAAAAACTGTGGTTCGTTTACACAGTGGAATTCTATGCAGCAGAGAGAAAGAAGGAGCTCCTACCCTTTGCGACAGCGTGGATGGAGCTGGAGAGCATTGTGCTAAGTGAAACAAGCCAGGCGGTGAAAGGCAAATACCACATGATATCACCTTTAACAGGAACCTAATCAACAAAACAAAGAAACAAGCAAAGTATAACCAAAGACACTGAAATAGAGGACAGGCTGACAGTGACCAGAGGGGAGAGAAGAGGGAATCTCTGGGGACAATGGGAAGGGTTTACAGGAACAAATATAAAGGACACACGGACAAAAACTAAGGGGGAGGGTGGTAATGGGAGGGAAGTGGGGAGGGTTGGGTGGGTGGACTGGAATGGGAGTAAAAGGGAGAAAACTACTTGAACAGTGATTAAAATTAAAAAAAAGAAATTAAAAAAATAAAAAGTATAGGGATGTTAAAAAAAACTCAACTTTTTTTTAAATATTTATTTTTAGAGAGAGGGGAAGGGTGAGAGAGAAACTTTGATCAGTTGCCCTTCATGTACATCCCTACTGGGGACCAAACCCGCAACCCAGGCCTGTGCCCTGACTGGGAATCGAACCGCGACTGTGTGCTTTGTGGGTCAGCACCCTGCTCACTGAGCCACGAGGGTCAGGACGAAGTACTGGACAGTCTTAGAGCGGGCTTTCCTTCTTCCTGCCTGTAAGAGTAGGAAGGCTGCAGCTCCAGTCTGTGCCACGCCGGAGGACACACTCAGCTGTGGGTTCCACTCGAGGAGATTGTGCGTTGCTATTCCAGTAGAAACTTTGTTTTCTTTCTGGCCAGGAAAAAATAGTCAAAATTCCAGAAAGTATCAGAGCCAGATGTTTGTCATTGCTTCCACATGGACATCCTAAATATGGCAGCGAACCGCCTTGGAGCTCATTTTAGTCCTGTCTCGGGAGAAGAAGCCAGTAATTCAGCATCTGGGGCTTGGGGATAATGTGGGCTTTCTCCAGAAGTGCTGTGTGTGGCTGGTGCACACAGCTATTATGTGACTCTGCCCTGCTCTTTGAAACCTGTTATTTTGTCCTGGGCAGCTGATCTGGTTCTTTGACCCTGATGCCCAGGAAATGTGGCACAAGGCAGAGATGGGGACATTGTTATTCTTAGTTACCCGGTTGTGGCACCAGGGATCCCACTGCCCACACCCCCACCCCAGGCCCACAAGCACACACAAACGCACATGCACACCTGCAGTGGGTGTGCACAGTCTGTGTTGGGGACACCGTGATGAGGAAGCTTGGCTGGCAGCAGGAAAAGAATAGGGAAGCGCCATCCTGCCGATCTCCATGCCAGTAAAAACCCCACAGCCACATGGCGAGGAAGTTATTTCAGTGTCTCCTCGGACCGGCCTGCAAGGCGTCAGGTCTCCTGATGGGAGTGGCACCAGGCAGTTTTAGAAGCTGGGGGCACAGAGGTCAGCAGGATAGACAGTGAGCTTGACAGTGACCAAGGAGAGAAGTCACACAGGGAGGGGAGGGGGCGGGGCAGGGAAGCCAGTGTACCTAGGTAGGAAGGAAGGCAGGGTGGACCTCTTCTCAGGAAGAGTGTTTGTGGGCAGAAATGCACCAAGGTCATGGTGACTTTGGCCCCGAGCCAGGCCAGGGACATGGGTGGACAGGAGTGGCAGGGAGGGGCAGCACCATGAGGTCCTGGGGGCAGTGTTTGGAAGCTGCCACTTGCAGGGTTCTCGAGTGGAGGAGTTGGGGGGTCTGGGCTGTCGTGCACTCGGGCAGGGTGGCCTTGCCCGTGACCTCCCACAGGCTCAGCGTTGCCCCGCGACCGTCCCCACTGCCACACTGAGCCCCAGCACAGGGGGAGCCACACGTTGGCCAAGCAGGAGCTTTGAGGCTCTCTTCAGTCCTTGACCACCGACTGATGACGGGCTTTTATTTTTAGAGAGTTCGGCTGGTTGTTAAAGAAAACCATGAAAAACATCTGCAGGTGCTGCCAGACTGTTGTTCCCGGGCTTGTGTCCGACTCTGTCATTCTCAGGACACGTCCACCACAGTGGCCAGGGGCCCCCGGCCCTTCCGAGGGCTCCCTGCCGGCCCACCGTGGAAGCCAGAGAGGGGCGCTCGTGGCCCGCGCTCACGCCCAGACTCCCACCGCCGTTCACGGAGAAATCCAAACATCGTTCTCCAGCGTGAATCCGGCGTTTCTGGTGATGAGAACTGTGCTCTCTGTCCGTGCTCACTCTCTAGACACTCGGTGTTTCCGCACGATCACACTTCCGTCTGCTTCTTCACAGCCTGTGGCCGTGGGGTGTTCGAAACTGGTGAAGTCAGATTTTTGTAGCAGAAGAAAACTTTTTTCTCTAAGTAATTTTCACTTGTGACAACTCAAAATGACTGTCAGGTCCTAGACACTGCTGTTCTTCTGGAAAACATGTTGGGACACGCATGTTAAAAATCCAGAGCGAGCTCTTTTAAATCAACTCATGTTAAATCAGGGACAGTCGGCTCCATGACTGTTTGCTTCTGGCTTTAACTTACATCAGTCTTACATCTTTTAAAACCACACAAAATCATGGAAACATGCCCTGAATGTTGTTATTAAGGCAGATTATATTATGAAGTAAAACAAATACTAACATGAAACTGAACTTGTTGGCGTCTTCACATGAAGAACAGAAATAGGTGCCTTGGGAGAGTCCAGCAGAGCCTTGCTGAGGCCATGGCTCAAGCCCCAGGTCCCCCTAAGTCCCTGTGTGGCGGAGCCCGGTCGGGACAGAACTGAGAGCAGCAGAGGAGGGCAGGCTTGTTTTGGAAAGTTGTTGCTATAAAATTCTAAAAAAGAACCACATTTTTTATTGCTATAAATTTTCTGCAGTTCAGAAATTAATGCTGTAGCCCTGGCTGGTGTAACTCAGTGGACTGAGCACAAGTCTGTGAACCAAAGGGTCACGGGTTCGATTCCCAGTCAGGGCACATGCCTGGGTTGCAGGCCAGGTCCCCTACAAGGGGCACATGAGAGGCAAGTGCACATCGAGGTTTCTCTCTCTTTCTTTGTCCTTCCCTTTCCCTCTCTCTAAATATAAATAAATTAAATCTTTAAAAAAAAGAAATTAATGCTGTTATTTTTAATTATTCAAATCAACTGCATTTATAAAACAAGTATTCTGTGAAGTTTTTTATATTTTCCACCCTAAAATGTTTTTGTAATATATTTTTTAAATTATAAAATTAGCCCTGGCTGGTGTGGCTTAGTAGATTGAGCCACCAGCCTGCAAACCAAAGGGTCAGTGGTTCAATTCCCAGTCAGGGCACATGCCTGGGTTGCAGGCCAGGTCCCCTACAAGGGGCACATGAGAGGCAACCACACATGGATGTTTCTCCCCCTCTCTTTCTCCCTCCCTTCCTCTCTCTAAAATAAGTAAATAAAATCTTTTTTAAAAATTATAAAATTAATACATGCTCACAGTAAAACAGTTCAGTCAGCAGAAAGGAGCCCAGAGGGAGAAAGTAAAGGGAGGTGCTCTCCTGCCCCAGCAGTAACCTCTTCTACCCGTTTACTTCTCGGACCTTTTTCAAGGCCTCTGCACGCACCCGCGTGAGCGCCCGTGCGCTGGCCAGCCCGCTGCTTCTCTGCGCTCGAGCACTTAAGACTGAGAATGTGTAAGCGGGGACCCAAAAGAAACCCCACAGGATTTATTTATAAAAATCGTGTCTGTGTTCCTCCATGGGCGAACCGCAGTCACCTCCAGAGCACCCTCCGTTGGATGCACGACACCCATCAAGACGTTTTTGCACGGCCCAGTGTTCGAACGCGTCGATGTTGACGCCTTTGAGTGCGTCTGCCGCTCTTCGCTTCACCTCTTCCCCAGCGGCAAAGCGTTTCCCTTTGAGGACTTTTTCATTCAGGGAGACAAAAAAAGAGTCGCTGGGGAGAGATCAGGAGAAAGGGGGTGCAGGGCACAGGGGTCGTGCCGTTTTTGGTCTGAAACTGCCGAGCACTCAGTGTGGTGTAGGCAGGCGTGCTCGTGAGTCGCCGTCATTAAATGGGCAAACATGTTGAAGGAGTCTTCCAGAAAAATTCACTGAAGCCAAATGCAGCCTCTCACAACAACGTTAGCTGATGCACCGAAACAGATGGGCTCCTGAAACACTCACATAGCGGGGGAAGCCTGTCCCACAAGGGCCCGCCCTCCAGGAGATAATTCCGGGGTTTTTAGGTGCCCGTCCGACGGGAGCTCCCATGGTTGAGGGGGTCTGTGTCTCTTGCCCCTTCTGCCTCCTCCTCCTCCTCCTCCTCCTCCTGTGGGCGTGGACACGGTGCCGGTTGGTGTGGCTGGTCATTCTCATGTCCTGGTGGTCACAGCACTGTCTTCCTCCTGCGAAATGCACTTTTTATTGTCTCGGTACCGTTTGGGCCTAAATTCGACCGTGTATTCTGTGAAGTCAGGTTTCCTGCTTCTGTCTGTCTGCTGCGTACCTGGGGCCCCCGTGTCGTTTGTTTTTCACCTTCCTAAACCCCATGCCACAGTGTGCTGCTCACGCACTGCCTCCCGTGTGCTCCTCAGTGGCATCTTGCACGTCGCTATTGGATTCTGTCCTCACTGTGAGTGTAATTATTAGTGTTGTTTTATACTTGAGAAAATTAAGGTCCAGGGAGTCTTAGAAACTTACCTAGTACTGGAAGTTCCAGCCAGGACAATTAGGAAGAAGAGAAAAATAAGAGGAAAAGTGAAACAAAAGACATCCCGATTGGAAAGGAAGAAATGAAACTATCTCTATAGATGACATTATTGTTTATTTTTTTAAATAAAGATTTTATTTGTTTACTTTTTAGAAAGAGGGGGAGGGAGAGAGAAGGAGAGGGAAAGAAAGAAACATGCATGAGAGAAACATCTATCGGTTGCCTCTTGCAATGCCCCCAACTGGGGACCTGCTCTGGGACACAGGTATGTGCCCTAACTGGGAATTGGTGTGGTAACCTTTCACAGGCTGGCGGCACTCAATCCAGTGAGCCACACCAGCCAGGACGAAGACTTATTTATTATTTTATTTGCTGTTAGAGGAAAAGGGGCGGAGAAAGAGAGGGGGAGAAACAGTAATATGGGAGAGGAACACTGGGGACCTGGCCTGCAACCCAGGCCTGTGCCCTGACTGGGAATTGAACCTGCGACCTTTGGTTCCCAGGATGGCACTCAGTCCACTGAGCCACACCAGCCAAGGCAACATTATTGTTTAAATGGAAAATCCTAAGGAATCTACCAAAAAAAAAAAAACCCCCACAAATACAACTAAGGAATTTTGCAAGAGTGCAGGACACGGGATTAGTATACAAACCTCTTTTGTATTTCTACACACTAGCACTGAGCAACAATCCCAAAACAAATGAAGAAAACAGTTCACCCTGGGCGGGCGGATCGGTTGGCCGGAGCACCGTATCGAGCACCAACAGTGTGCAGACGGGACGCCACGGATGGTGTTTCTCACTTCAGTGCTTGTCTTTTTCTCTCTCTGTCTCTCTGTGTGTGTTTTTTTTTTTGAAAAATGTGAATTTTAAAGAGGATTTTTAAATGCCAGGACCAAGTATCAGAAGAAACTGAGTTTCCTCCTTCAATAAATAAAAGAAAAAAATCAATTGAAACATATCCTCGGGTAAGGATTTAAAAAAGAGGAAGAAAACAGTTCCATTTACAATGGCATCAAGAAAAGAATAAAGTACTTAGGGAATGAATTTAACAAAAGAACCTCAAAATTGTGCACTTCTTGGTAGTCAACTACTAGTTTCTTGAAGGGGAAATCTGTAGTTATAAACCATACAAAGAGTTTTGAATAGCCAATTAGTCTCCTGGAGATTTTGCATTGAACTGTTCATAGAGAAAAGATTACAAAGATGATAACCCAGAGAGGTCTGTTCTCCTTCCCAGTGTAATTATAAAAATAATTGAAAATTCCCAAGCACAGTGAAAGTGATGTTTGTTTACAGCATCAGGTTGCCATCCCTTTTGTACCGCCCATCCACTTTTTTAAAACTTCAGTTTTACTTGTATAGGGTTTTCTGTTGAGTCCAGCTACAAAAACATGTACTGTTCTTTACACTGTAATTTCTTACCTAAACACTAAACACAACCACATATGTGAAATCCTGAAGTAATTGGCTCTCTGTTCCGTTCTGCATTTACCTTTGGCCTGACCCCTGGGAATCCTCCTGTGATAGAACCAAAGGGGGCATTTTCTCTGAGAAGCTCTATTAACTCAGGAGGGGGGGGCTACACGCTACTAAAAATGAATCGCTACTTGAATCTCATCCTGTGTTTTTTGAAAAATGTGAATTTTAAAGATTTTTAAACGCCAGAACCAAGTATCAGAAGAAACTGAGTTGCCTCCTTCGATAAATACCTACAGATTACAGGGAAAGATTTGGCTTGGAGAACGTACATCATTCGGTTTCATTTCAGGAAACACGCTTGTGCGCAGAAAACTAGAAAACTTGAAGGAAATCGGAGAAGATCTAACTGAGTAGAAAGACATCCCGTGACCGCGGACGGGAAGACTCATGTGACTAAGAGGGCGGCACTGCCCAGCTGATCTGCAGACTCAACAGCATCCCTGTCAGAACCCAGCGGGCTTCCTGCAGAAACTGGCAGGTTGGTCTTAAAATTTATGTGGAAATGCAAGGGCCCTAGCACGGCCACGAACAATCTCGAAGAGGAAGAAAGGCGAAGGATTCGCACGTTCCCATGTCTCCATGGCCCCCAGTGCTGTGGCGGTCACAGCCCTGTGGCCCTGGCATGAGATGGACACACAGACCAGTGGGACGGAGCTGAGCATCCAGAAACCCTCATTTCACGTTCACGGTCATTTCCTGAGCACACAGCGTGGACAGCGCCAAGCCGAGTCAGTGGGGAGAGGCCTGTCCGCAGCAAGCGGAGCTGGGACGGCAGAGCCGCTGTGCACAGGGCACGAGGTGGGAGCCCTCCCGCTCGGCGCCCACGGAAACAGGCTCAGAGTGCCCCGGCGCCCTCGGTGGCAGAGTGAGGACTGGAAAACCCTTAGGAGAAAACCCAGGAGTAGATTTTCATGACAGCGGGTTAGAGTGGGGTTTCTTAGGTAGGACCCGAAAATCACAAATGAGAAAAGAAAAAGGAGGTAAGTTGGATTTCATTAAAATAACATTTGTGCTAGAAATAATACTGTTGAGAAAGTGAAGATAATGAGAGCATATTATATATCTGATAAGGAATTTATATCTAAAATGTGTTTTTAAAAATAACTCTGAGCCCTGGCTGGTGTAGCTCAGTGGATTGAGCATGGGCTGTGAACCAAAGGGTCACGGGTTCGATTCCCAGTCAGGGCACATGGCTGGGTTGTGGATCAGGTCCCCAGTGGGGTCTGCATACAGGCAACCACACACTGATGCTTCTCTCCCTCTCTGTCTCCCTCCCTTCCCCTCTCTTTAAATAAATAAATAAAGTAACCCTGACAGCTCAACCCCAAAAACACAAGTAACCCATGCACAGTGTCACCCCAGGTCACACGGCCAAACAGCCCATCCTGCTCTCTGCGTGGGTGTCACCTTCGTCTCAGCTCTCGTACCTCTGCTGTGTGCTCTTGTGCGCCAGGGGCAGGACCTTTATTGACTACTTTTGATTTTCACGATGACATTTGGGTCACAATTCCATCTGCTAAAGAGGCGACATTTCTGCTGAGTGCCCACTTGGCGTTTGTTTCTTTCTCTTTCTCTCCTTTTATCTGGAATATCTCAGAATATTTGCTGTGATGGTTCTGTGTCGATCACCCACTTTGGAAGCCAGTGAGTTGTCCGTGGGTCGTCTGCCTCGAGGAGGTCTCGTGTGGGTGGCCGGCCACAGACTAGTCGAAGCCGGAAGGGCCTCCAGGGACCGGAGGTCCGGATGGGAGCGAGTTTGGCCTTCGCTCCGCCTCGGCCCGTGCAGGTCCTGGCAGCGGCATCTCTGCGGGGCCACCTCTCCTCCGGTCCCACACGTGTCCCCTGCGGTGGCGCCCGTGCGCTGCCACGCCGGGCGGGTCTGCGTGGGGCCCCTCCCCTCGGCTGCGCAGGCAGGACCGAGCTCTGACCCCACAGGCTGCACCCCCGCCCCCGCTGTGAGTGCGCTCTGGCTCTCGTCTGCGTCGGCAGGCTCCGGCTCTGCCGCTGCCGGCACGCTGGCCGCCGAGCCTGTGGTCGGACTTGGGCACGTGCTCGTTTTGCTGAAAGTGGGCTTCATATTTTTGTTTCTTTCCTAGTTTTTGATTTTGAATGGTTCCACAAGAGATTGAGGAATGACAGCGTAGTACCAGAGAAAGTCCACAAGTACTTCGGGGCCTCCCCCACCCCCCACCCTGTCCCGGAGTTTGTGGTTCCTCCCGGGTCCCGAGCTCGGTCGTCCCGGGCGCTGCTCCGTGTCCCGGGCGCGCGTCTCCTTCCGTGCCCACCGCCGACCGTGCCCTGCACCCTCCTCCTCCTCCTCTGCTGCCTGCGGCTCCCGTTGTGGTTTAGTTCTCCTCTGTGCTCCCCCCACCCCCAGAGCCCCCTCGTTTTATGACACATTGACCTGTCCGAGGATCTTCAGTGTTTTAAATTAAGCTTTCTTTAGTGTAGCACAGCTGCTTAGTTCACTGGAAGTCCATTTTTGTGCTCTCCGAGGCCCTCCCTTGTTGCAGGAGTTTGGTGTTCAGTGTCTGCTCATTCGTGGCGTCTGTGCACGTTTGCAAATGAGGCTGCAGGCTGCCTGGTGCTGGCTTCCCTGCCCGGTTTTGGAGTGCGGTGTTCCCAGGCGAGCTCCCCTGTGAGAGTGCCCGGCAGGGGTGTGGGTGGCACGCCGACAGACAGGTTTCCCTTCTGGGGCTGTGTTTGCACAAGCACACACAAGCAAGGACAGGCAGGCCGACCAGAGCCCTTCGCTGATGAGGAAGAAGAGGGAGTTGCCCAGGAGGCTACTGAGCCGAGACACCTGTTTCGCTTTGTCCCTGAGGCTCCGTTAAAGACAAGGAGTAAAAGGTGGGTCTCTCCCACCTCCTAAAACTCATGAGAAGTAGAGACCAGGTGTTTGGTGCCAAATCCGACACGGCCCGTAAGAACGTGGTGTCCTCCTCCGTGTGGCATCGCCCTGGTGCCAGGAGGCCTCCCCGGTCCTCCCCAAGGCCAGGGCAGGTGGCATGTGAACCTTCCAGGGCTTCTGCACCCCCTGCGTTTAGGGAACTCGTCAGCAACTCTGTCCTCAGGCCGCCCCATGAACTGGGGACTTGAGGAGGGAGCTAGCAGACAGGTGCCACGTGGGCCTCTCCCACTCGCACACCCCGTCGGGCCGAGCCAGCTTCTGTGCCGTTCCGTGGGCCGCCTGCCCTAGCCAACATGTGGCAGGAGAGCCGCTGGGGACTTGGGCTTGTTTCCCCTGGTTTCAGGGCTCTTCTTTCCCAGGTGAAGCTGCTGAGGCCCGGAGACCATGGGCCTTTCCAGGGACTGGTCAGGAGACCAGTGCACCAACTCTGTAAGCTGGGAAATGGGTGGGAGGGACAGCCAGCTGCGGGGGGGGGGGGGGGGAGCACTGAGGAATTGCGGGACTGGAGTGTGGGGAGAATCGCAGGGGTGGGGGCCCTGGGTCCCCGGCACCTGCCTGGCAACCTACTGGCAGCTGAGCCACGGCACCAGGAGCCCAGCGCCACAGAAACCGAGCGAAGCCTTGTTCCTGTGGATCCCAGTCTCGCAAAGCAAAGCTGGGGGTGGGCTCAGGGCAGAGGCAACCCCTAGAAAACGCTCCCCCACATTAACGGGTTCAAATGTGGGGACGTCTGTTGTCCTGTCTCCTTGAGTCATGGAAGAGCGACCATAGACAGAGCTGAGTGCCGAGGGACCCGCCGCTAAGAAGCTCGTCTTAGGCTCATCCCCTCTCTCCTGCACCCAGAACCCTCCCCCCCCCCCCCCCCCCGCGACAGGCAGGCAGGCGCAGCCGCCCCTGTCACCCGCCCAATTCTGCACGAGTCTGCAGTGGCAGCAGCTGGGGGCTGTAGGAGAGCCCACGGTGTGGGAGTGGGCCAGGGAGCACGGGACGCCCACCGGAGACGCCGGCGACCCTGCACGGAGCCCAGGGTGAACGGTGCTGCAGCTTCCCACGGGCTCTCGTGACTCCTCTCCTGCCTGCCCCAGCGTGACGTTGCTCGAGGAAGTCGGGGCCGATTCAGCCGCCAGACAAGGGAACTCCCCAGCGGCCGAGACACGCATCCTGCAGCAGGAGCGGGCATCTGGATGGAGACGCTGTGGGCTGGCAAGTGAACTGAACGGACGGACACATGAAACAAGTTGAAGGAAGAAGTCAAGCTTTTTCCAGAGGAATTTTCCCACACTGCTTAAGACAAAGAATAAAGGAGCACTTTGTTAGCTGAGCTTTGGTCGCCCGTCCGCACCAGACACAGGCCGAATGGCACTCGGTGACGTAACCCTTGCACAGTGCACGTTCTGTCTGCGCCATCCGGCTGCGGAGGTGGCCACAGGGAGCAAAAGTCGGGTCTTTACACTGTGTCTGTGCATCGTGCTCCCGGTGCCCCTTCTCCTGCAGCCGGCCCTCGGAGCTCAGGGCTGGCCTGGCCGCCGCTCGCTCCCTGGGAGCCGGCTCCGCGGCCGTTGGTCTGGCGCCGTGGGGCCTGCAGGGCCGGCGCCGCACTGCTGCCGGCCTCGTCCTCCCGCCGTCCGGGGCTCTGGGCGCGTCCAGTGGGCACTGCAGTCCACCTGGCGGTGGACGTCTGCGTGTTCAGGGGAGAGGGTGGATTCTGAGCACAGATGTGAGCAGGTGCAGGTGCACGTGTGACGGAACAGGGAACCGGGAGCCCAGTCGATGGCGACAGTTAATGACCCCGGTCAGGACGCCCCTCTAGAAGTTATGGGGGATGAACCTGTGAAAGAGTGTTGTGGCACGTCATGTTGGAAACACTCTTCGAGTTTGGCATCTAAAACTCACTGCAGAGAAGGTGGCGAGCTCTCCTGCATTTCGGCAGGAGACGTTAGCTAACCGGTCGCCGTGTTGTGCGACGTGCCTGTCGAGGAACAGGGGCTGCGCCCCGTCTGCTCCCTGCTCCTCGCGGCCCTGCGCCGCAGGACCGGGGGCGCCAGAGGCCTGCCCTGGTGTGCCGACGGGGCGTCACTGCGTCACATCCCCAGAACCCCCTGCTTCCAGCGCGAGAACTGTGTTTCTTCTTCAGTGGGGAGAACCCAGGCTCCGCCTCCCCACCCCGGGGGCGGCCAGGACTCCACGCCCAGTCTGCTCGGGGCTGCCCTGCAGAGCCTTTTCCCGGGGCGGGGGAGGGGGCGCTGGGATGGCTGCAGTCAGGGCACTGATTGAGGTGGGCATGGCTCTGTCCGCCGACACGGTGCTGCCCACGCAGAGGCCTCGGGCTCACTCCCCGGAAAGGCGTTGGGTGTGCCCAGTCCCTTTCGTCCCCTGTCCCGTCCCGGGTGCTTGTGCTGAGGGCACGGTTAAGCACTCGCTGGTGGAGGCAGTACTGGAACAGGTCTTATCTGTGCACACGGTTTTGCCCCGCGAAGTGCTGGTCAGAAGCGGGTTTGTGAGAAGATGGTGCGGGCGTGCAGTGGGCCGCCCCAGCCCTGCTTGCCGGGGACACAGGGACGCGTGGCTGCTTTCAGACTCTGAGCTCCGCCCCTCCGATAGACTCGGCGTTCACGTCTCTCACGGGTGCAGGGGGCCCGTGTGCGTGCACATGTGTGTGCGTGTGCGCGAGAGCACGCATCTCTTAGGGTTGTTTTGTGAACAGCCTGTTTTTACCCATTTTTCTAATCTCCCTCGCTCTAATCTCATTGCTGATTTTTGAAGTTTGCTGTGTTTTAAGGAAATTAGCCCTTTGTCTGTAACAGGAGCCATAAATGATTTTTCCCTGTTTGTCTTTGAAAAAGTCTTTTGACTTCACAGTCCTCCTTTCTTGGCAGTCACTTTCGGGTTTTGTGTTTTCGGCCCCTCGAGCTTCCCATCGTGTCTGCCAGCTTCCGGAGTGTGCTGAGAACAGCCTCCTGCCCACCGGGCATGACACAAAACTGTCTTGTTGCTGCTCTTTCGTGAATAGATGCTTTTGTGGTTGGATGTTTTACTCACCCTGAAATTGTGATGGGAGGTAAGGCTGCAGCCATGTTTTCTCCAGGTAGGTACCCAACAGTATTCGCCGGGAGATGTTTTCCTCCCACTGACTGATGTGAAACGCCACCTGTATCAGACACTCCAGCACCTGACGTGTTGTGCTGGGATATATCTCTTCGCCTCTTGTGTAGATGTGCACCAGGACCAGACATTTTAATTCTATGGTTTTCGACGATTGGAGTACCTGATGAGGCCATTCCTCCCCTCTTTTTCCTCCTCAGACATTTCTTGGCCTCCTCTGCGTTCAGAAATGCGCGTCGGCTGTAGCATCGGCCTCCCCGGTGTCTCGGCTCGCACTGCTGACACCTTCGTCCAGACTGGGGGCTGGTCCAGAGGAGCCGGCGTGCCTGTGGGAGGTCTCTCCCCCGGCCTCTGCGCTGTCTGCCCGCCCCCTCTCGTAACGGTGGCCTTTGCATGGTCTTCCTAGAGCCTTCCTTTGTTGTTAAACGTATCCCAGGTACCTCTGCTTGCTTCATTGCCATTACAAGTGCGGTGGATTCGTCCTTCCCGTCCTAGAGACGGTGCTTATTCGTGTGTGTGGAAGCCGTGGATGTCCGATCAATAACTTCCCCCACCACCTAGTAATGGAATTCCTTCTTTTTCGTAATAGTGTTCTGCTTGGTGTTCTTGGGTTTTCAGTTACTTAGCATGTCTGCAAGTGATGGCTCTCCCTCTTGTCTGGTTTCCCTCTCAGTCCTCCCCTGTATCGACGTCCGTGTGAAGCAATGGCGGCAGATGCGCTGCCAGGAGGGACCCGTCTGGGTAGATGGTGAACAGTCACCTGTCTCTTTCGTGGACGGCAGGAGTGCAAATGGGGTTTTATGAGATGCTTTCTCGGCATCTCAGATTCTAGGACTCCTCAAAGGATTGTTTTTTCCCCCTGTAGGTGGATTAGTGTGGTAATGAAGGTCTAACATTATATTGAACTATCCTCTACCTTTTGAATAGTTTTACTTGGTTATGGCTTATTCCTCTCTAGTTGTTGCTGAATATTGTCTGCTGACGTTTGGGGATATTGTTATTGATGTCCATCAGTGGACAGTTTTCTGTGGGACGTGTGTGTGGGTCTGCTTGCGGTTTAAGGATTCCTTGTCATAAAAAAGATTTAGAAGGGGTTCCCCACTACTGTGTTTGGATCAATTTAAAATGGCTTTGGAAATGTCTGGTTCTTCGTGACTTGTGAAAACGCCTGATTCTGATGGTGTTTGTAAGAGTCGGACATGTATTTCAGGTGACACAGAGAATCCAAAATTCCTTTTCTTACCTGAACATGGGATAATTGGCTTGTGTAACTTTTTTAGTTTAATAGAATTTACTCCAATTCAGGAGGTTGAACACACCTGCATACATATGCCTGTATGTGTATCCATTTGTGTGCATGCCCATACACGTGTTTCCATTCACACATATGTATATGTGCATATGGATACAAACACGTGTGTGGCTGAGTGTACGTTGGCACCAGACTCATGAACCCTCTCCTGGGTGTGGGACTCTGCACGACCACGACTCGTCAGGTACGTGCCGCCGTGTGCCGGCACACGGATGTGCACTGCCGTCCCTTGGCCCAGGCGGCAGGCCTCCTGGGGCGAGCGAACCCGCTGTGCGGCCCAGGCGTGGGAGGCCCGGTAGGGCTGCACCGGGCCAGCACATGGGGTGCCATGCGGCGGAAGAAGAGGGCGGGGCTGAAGGCAGTAGAGCAGTGACAGCGGTCCGGGGGCCAGGGGTCGGTGGCACACCTCACACGGGCCGGGCCTGGGGGCTCGAGGATGGTTGAGACGCAGCCCCTGCCCTTCACATTCGCCGTCAAGGAGGAGGGACTCCCCCAGACACTGGCGTGCACGGCCGCCAGAGCGCGCCACTGGAGGTGAGCGCCAGGCGCCTTGGTGGTGAGGCGGGACTGGCCGAGATCAGGGCGCCTGCAGATCAGGTGGCTGGCCGGGCTCTCCAAGGACGCGTTGCAGGTCAGCAGAAGGAAAGGAAGAGCAGCCTTCCTGCGAGGGGACTAGCCTGGGTGTGCAGGTCACAGGACTGCACACTCAAGCTGACCCCAAGGAGCCCCCGGCCCCACCCACCTCCAGTCCTGCAGCGACCTGGCCCCCTCAGTCAGCAGGGAAGATAGAGAGGAGGGACCGCACGGTTGTCCCGGGGACCGTGGGTGAAGGTGTGCCGAGGACACCTGGCTTGGAGAGCGCTTTCCAAGGTGGTCTTACAGCCCAGGGGCTATCAAGGGGTTGGATGCCGCAAACTCTGTGATTTCCACGATCTCTGGCCTGTCCACCCCCAGGAGGACCTGGCTTGCACCCCTCTGAGACGTCCGGGTTGGGAGGCATTGTCCTCGAATGCACAGAGCGGGTGTGGGCACACCCCTGCCGCCCCCCAGCAGGTGGAGAGGCTGCCCCCGGCACCTGCGCGAGGGGAGGACGGGGAACCGCCCTCCGTGCTGTGTTTCCAGCGTAAGGTCCCCTGCCGCGCCCCTTTCATTCTGACGAGACGCGTCCTCGTTAGGGCGGAGGGCAGGTTCTTTCAAACAAGAACCCTCGCTCCAGCAGCACCAGCACGTGTGTGCGCCGTCAGGAAGTCTGGTGCTCACGCCCAAGGAGCACGATGTCCTTCGGAACGGAGGAGGTTTTGCCTGCTCCCGTAAACCCTTGCACGTATTATTTTTTAATTGCAAAAACGATATGCCTGTTGAAGAAAATTCAGACACCACAGAAACTCCTAAATAGGGTAAAGCTGAGAGCCCTGGTCCCCTCGCTGAGGGCACCGTGGCCGCCTTTGGGGCACGGTGTCCGGCCTTCCGGGCTGGCTCCCGCTGCACGCGGACGGGCCGTGTGTGCTCCATCCAGCGGGGCCGTGCTGCACACGCCGTGCGGGCTTGGAAGCGCGCTCTCTTGGCGACACTGCAGTCTGGGGCTTCGTTCCGCGGTCGCACACGCAGGGCGCTGTGCGTGTTTTCCGTCACGGAGGCCCCGCCGTTCAGTTCCCCGGCCGTTCGCTGAGTGCGTCCTGCACGTCCGGCTCGTCCAGCGGGCGGGCGGGCACCTGCAGGAGGGAGCCCCAGAAGCGGAACGGCCGGGGCAGGGGTGCTCTCCAGCGGCTCAGCCGCGTGTGGGTGCGGCCGTGTGCCCAAGGCCACGCCGCCGCTGGTTTTCTACCCGGAGGGTGTCTCTCCGCCCCGTCACGGGTGCAGTCGGAGACAGACCGGACCTCGCAGCGTGAGTGTGGCCTGTAACCTTGTTCCATGTCCTTCTCCACAGAAGTTTCTCGTTTCCACGCAGTCAGCTCTCTCAGCTTCTCCTCGTGCTCTGCGTAGGGAGACTCCGCCCACCCCCGGGGTGTAGACCTGTTCCCCTCCACGTTGCTCTGGGCTGCAGGGGCCGGCGTGTGGAGCCTGTTGCCCGCCGCGCCTGAGAAAGATCCCTGTCCTTCCCCACGGGCACGAAGGGCCACCAGATGCCGTGTCTGTCGCTGGGGTCGCACACAAACGTGGGCTTCGAGACCCACCTTCTTAGCAGACACCAGGCTCTGACCAAGTGTTTGCCAGGACTAGAAATGATGTCCGTAGCCTAAAGTCACAGAGAAATCTGACTACAGACACTGAGGATGTAAAATTGAAAGAATTTTTTTAGCTTTACTTGGTGTCAGTTTCTGAGTGCAGATTGCCCCGGGCCCATTTGTTTGCTCTGTGGCCGTTCGCAGCCCTCCCGGAAGGGAGGGAAACGGGGCGTTCACGGTCGGCTGTGGGGTCCGTGCGCGGGAAGCAGCCCTGTGCCCCCGTGCTCCTGCACCTCTGCGGCTTACGGCCCCTCACCCCCCCCCCGTGCTTGCTCTCTCCTGTCCCCCACAGCCCAAGTGCGACGGCCAGCTCCTACTGACACGCGTGTGGCGGCGCTTGAACCTGATAGAGTGCGACTACTTCGGGCTGGAGTTCCAGAACGTCCCGTCCTACTGGGTAGGTGCTCCTCGCTCGTTTGGAAACGGGCTCCAAGTGTGCTGTGCTGTCGCGCCCTCGCCCAGGGCTGTCTGCAGCGCCGTGCTGCCAGCCCCTGCCTGCTCTCAGCTGAGCCCCCCACAGGGCTGGGGGTGCCGTCGGTGCGTGGCAGCACTGGCGCCCGTGACTTGGCGAGGTCCTCGTGCAGCTGGCACTGCCCCCGGGCCCTCAGCAGGATCGGGGGGCGCCGTGTGGTGTGAGACGGCGGGGTCTCGCTGCCAGCGCCCCATCGGAGGTGGTCCTGAGGCCTGCGGGGGCTGGCTGGTTGGTGGAGGAACTAGTTAACAGACTCGTTCTCTCTCCTTCACTCCTCTCCAGGTTTGGCTCGAACCTATGAAACCCATCATTAGGCAAGTACGAAGTAAGTCCTTTTTTTAACTTATTACAGTTTGTTCATCTAAGATACTTTGGTTCTCCACTGTTTAAGTGTGGGGTGTGACCAGAGGCTCTCTGTCACCACACGGCAGCCATGACAGGGGGCGCCGGCGGAGGACGGACCTGGGGATCGCCATGCGCTCAGCGCTGCCCCCGCTCGGGGTCTGGGTGACGCGCCTCACAGTCCGAGGCCGTGTGAAGAGTCAAGTCCTGTTCTGTAGTTGTAAACATAGTTATAATCATAAACATAATTTTTGTGAGTCTCTATTAAATTTTGAAAATTTAACACATATGATAATGCTCTTAATTCTTATATAGTTGTATGGGCTGAATTCACCAGGGTTTTTTTTCATAAAGATTTTATTTATATTTAGAGAGAGAGGTAGGGAAGGAAAAAGAGAGGGAGAGAAACATCAGTGTGTGGTTGCCTGTTGTGCACCCGCTACTGGGGACCTGGCCCACAACCCAGGCATGTGCCCTGACTGGGAATCGAACTGGCGACCATTTGGTTCGCAGCCCACACTCAATCCACTGAGCCACACCAGCCAGGGCACCAGGAACTTTTTAAGGACTAAACTGAATCTGTAGGAGCAACTTTGTTATTCACTGATGAGCTAAGGACATTTCAGTTGCTATAGCATTTTAGCAAAACAATTCCTTTTCCTTTTTGGTGAAATTACATGGTTGTGTTATAAAATTTCAGGAAAGCTAAGATACTCAGGCGAGCTTTCCCTCACAGCAGTTAGGTTATTCAGGTTGGTGTGGTGGTGACTGGTAACAGTGTTGTCTCAGTAAAGTATGTAAGGAGTTAAAAAATAGTTTTTATTACTACTAGTCCTGTGAACACCTTAACTTTTAAAAATAAAAATATGTCAGAATTTTAATGTGCAATTTCCTGCCTGTTGTTAGAGTTTCCTTGAGGAACCTCCATTTAGCACAGCAGTTTTGAGTTTCTCTTTGATGTGTATGACTGGTACTTAGGATTCACAGTTTCACGCTTGGGAAATTTCATAGTAGCATCTTCTTTGGAAAGATTTGCTTTAACAGTCCATTTGAAAATACTAGCTCAATTATATTGTAACACATGGGAAGATAGCAGATCCAGAGATTGGCCTTATTTGTGACATTTAAATTTTTTCTTTTTATAGGGCCAAAGAGTGCAGTGTTCCGCCTGGCGGTGAAATTTTTCCCACCTGATCCGGGTCAGTTGCAGGAAGAATACACACGGTAAAGAGCCTGCTCCGGGCGGGGCCTTGAACTCACCTGTGTTCTCCCCCAGCGCCTGGCTCACTGGGTGCCCAGGGCATGTGTATGCAAGGAATGAGTGAGCCCAGCACACACGTGAAAGTTGTGATCCACGTGTAACAGAGAAGAGAAGCACTTTGCAGTTGACCCTTGTACACACACAAATGTGAACGGACTCCGAAGGTTTGTGGTGCAACTGAGAGTAAGAAACGGGGCGTGAGGCCACCTCTGACTGGTGGTCTCTAAGTGGGCCCAGATGTGCACATGTGTGTGAGAGCTCAGGAATCTGCCCGCACAGTTTCCTCTCCTCAACGAAACACGTTTAATGAGGAGAAGCCCCAGCGCGGGAGCCCTCAAGACTGGGTGCGGCAGAGCTGCGTCGGGCGCCTGCCTGCTGCTCGAGCCCACAGGCGACTCCGCAGAAACGATGGAACGGCAGCACTGAACGTCTGTTTCACCTGGGCAGGAGGGTCACGGAAGGCCTTTCCCTTGGGTTTTGTGTGTCCCCTTTGTAACAAGAAAGAAGCAGCAGCCTAAAAAACGACTCGAAGCCCAAGGTCAGGCGTCAGACGGCGGAGGGCCATGGACGGTGAGGAAGGGACAGGAGGCACTGCCCCTGCAACAGCGCAGGCGCGTCCCAGACGGCTCAGGGCCTCCCTCCACCCAGTCTCGGGGGCCGTTCGCCCCCGCGGAGCGGCAGGGCGGCCTGCTGGAGCCCTGACACCTGCCGAAAAGTCCCCGAGGGGCCGGCTTCTAAACCCTCGTCTGTATTCAAGGGGGCGCCTGGACAACCTGAGATGCCTCCTGGAGGGCGGGCCCGGCAGTGCAGGTCTCCGCTGGGTGAGCGTCGTTCCAGGAGCCCGTCTGTATCTGCCCCAGCGGCGGGGGTTGGGGGGGGCTGCGTTCAGCTTCAGTGCATTTTTTTTTTTTTGAAGACCTAGGACTCGGGCCCGTTTCACGATGGGAGATGGACGAGCGCACCTGCCCACACGGCACTGAGTGCTCAGCAGTGTTTGACTAAAAACGGCACGACCCCCATCACCCACCTTCCCTGTTCACCCAGTCTCACCCAAGAAACTTTTTTTTTGTTTTCCTGGATGAAAAAAGTCCTCAAAGGCAAACGTTTTGCTGCTGTGGAAGAGGTGAAACAAAGAGCAGCAGAAGCATCAAAATTGAAGAGTTCAAAAACTGAGCGGTGGAAAAATGTCTCAGTGGGTGTAGTGCATCTGATGGAGAGTGCTCTGAAGGTGACTGCAGTTTGAACAGGGAAGAATGCACAGCTTTTATAAATAAATTCTGGTTTGGGGGGCATCCCCTTGTATATGCCTGGAAGATGACAAGTAATAGGAAGTATTGCCTAATTCAGTCAGTGTCTTGGATTTCATTTATAAACAAGCACTTGTTTGTGGTAAGGAAATAAAAATGTGAAAGCAAAGGTGTGCAGAGTGCTGCCCAGGTGAGCCCCTGGCGTGCAGCTGGCCCAGTGCAGCGGCAGAACCCGCCTGGGGACTCCGCCAGAGGGCTCGCCCCGCCCGCCCCCACCCCCCAAGAGCACGCACGGGGCTTTCCATGTGAGTGTGCACAGGGCTGCAGCCTCATTACTTACCCATTCTCATTTGCGTTCCGGTTATTTCCAGTTTTTCTCTCTATCATGCTCCCAGAAAGCACCCTTGTCCACGTACATGCCTGAGCTCTGGAAACACTCTGCTGGAACGACCGGGTTAAGGGTGCGCACCTTTGTGTTGTGAGAGCTCGTGCTGGACTGCGGATCCCAGCAAGGGCGGGGGGGGGGGGGGGGCACGTGTCCTGTCCGCCGTCGTGTTTCCAGACCCTGCAGCGGCGCCTGGGTCTCCGTCTGGCCCGGCAGTCACTGTTGGTGGACCGCGCGAGCCACCACAGACCGCCTTCCCTGTGACATGCTCACCAGTGGTGCCAGGAGTCCTGCCCCCAGGTTCTAGCCAAGAAGTCGCGTTCATCTGCTCACGGGATCACAGCCACGTGTGGTGCTGTGTCTTCACTGGTGTCTCTGCTTCATCACACGGAGCCGTGGGTGCAGCAGGAGTGAGGGGCGTGCGGGGCCGTGGGCCGGGCCGGGCCCCTGGCGACCCTGCCGCAGCGCACAGCTGCGGCTGCAGGCTGCCCTGCGATGGAGACCTGGGGAGCGCGTTCTGGAACCTCTGGAGCTGATCTGTCTGATGTCTGAATTCCCTTCTAGATACTTGTTTGCCTTGCAGCTGAAGAGGGACCTGCTGGAAGAGCGTCTGACCTGCTCCGACGCCACGGCGGCCCTGCTCACGTCCCACCTCCTGCAGGGTGAGTGCCGGCCCGCACGGGTGGTGCTGCTGCGGGGCAGGGTGGCTCTGCACCTGCGGCGTCTCTGCGGGCTTGAGACGGGCTTGAGGTAAAAAAGACGTACTCCCCTGACAGCCGTTGGACCCTACCTGCCGTTTGCAAACCATGTGTAGCCTGAAAACACATGAAATGGGAAAGAAACATTGTTCCTCGAGGGTTTGAGAGGCCCTGAAGGGAAGATTGGCTTGAAATACATTATCGTGAAACAAATGAATCCCGGTCACGGTAGTCCTGAGACAGCTGTAAAGCGTGTCTGAAACTTAAACACGGCAGTTCATACACCTGTGTCTTCATCTTCAAAACGCAGAAAAAACTATCCTCACCTGTGCTTATGTTTGGCTTCATAGCATAAGATATTTGGAAAAATAAAATACAAACGCCCTGGCTGGCGTAGCTCAGTGGGTTGAGTGCAAGACTGTGAACCAAAGCGTCGCAGGTTCGATTCCCAGTCAGGGCACATGCCTGGGTTGCAGGCCACGGCCCCCGGCAACTGCACATTGATGTTTCTCTCTCTCTCCTTCTCCCTTCCTTCCCTCTCTAAACATATATAAATTTTAAAACATACAAACCCTTGTTTATATTTTTCTTTTATATATACTGATTATTTTTCTACAGATTTAAGATAAAAATAGAAAAATTATTTTAAATCTGTAGTAAAGTAATGAGTTTATATGTATATTTGAAAGTTAAAATCCCTGACTGTAACCCTCTCATCTCAGCGGAAATAGGGGATTACGATGAGACGCTGGATCGCGAGCACCTCAAAGCCAACCAGTACCTGCCCCACCAGGAGCGCTGCCTGGAGAAGATCCTGGAGCTCCACCGCAAGCACACGTGAGTGAGTTGGCGCCGGCGTGGGCCGTCGGCGAGCCCGCACTAGGGCTCTGACGAGAGCCACAGCTGACCACAGCTCCCTGAGGGTGCGGTCACCCCGCTTGAGAAGAGGCCGGAAGGGACGTGAGGGCTGCGGAGGAGAGAGGGCAGGGGTGGTGGGGGGCGGCAGAGGCAGCCCTGCCGCGAGCAGGTGGGGAGCTGAGCAGCTGGCTCCCCTCACTAGCCCCTGCGTGTCTCCTGGGCTGAGGTGCAGGAGGCCCAGAGGGCGCCTGCTGGAGCAGGAGGGACTGAGCCGTGGGGGCGGACCGGAGAAGGCAGCCCCAGGGTGGCCCCTAGGCGGAGGGGAAGGTGGCCACGCGTGGACCCCGGGGCGCTCCACGGGCAGGGACTGTGGAAGACTCCGCCGTGGCCTAGTGAAGGGGCCTGTGGAGCGGTGGCCCCTTCGTCTGTCAGGCAGCCCCGTGTGGGTGACGCTCGGTCCTGCTGTCTGCTCGGGCGGGGGCAGCGTGGGCAGCCCAGACCAGGAGTCCAGCGCGAAGACGCTGTCCCGTAAGACACACGTGCTTTTTCACGCGCCTGCCACTCACCGGAGCTGAGGGCTGCCTTCCGTGTGCCCGTGTCGGCAGGCGCCGGGTGTGCAGATGCGGGCACGCGCCGCAGCGAGGACGGGAGCTGCAGGGGCGCCCTGGGGGGGCTGCTGCTTCGGGCAGGCAGACGGGAGGCTGGGTGGGGCGGGAGAGCTGGTGGGGGCTGGGGCTGCTGCCAGGCTCTGTGCGAGCTGGGCACGTGGCACGTGAGAGCGGAGAGCGGAGAGGCCGTGGAGCTGGTGGCGGTCTCTGCACCCAGCCTTCTGGTTCCTCCTGAAGAGAGGGTGTTCCGCGGGTCGGGCTGGACACCAGCCGCAGTGTTTAAGGGGCTGCGGGGGCTTTCAGAGCTGCCCCCTCCCTCTGTCACCTGAGAGCAGAGTCGAGGCTGAGCCTCCAGAATGCAAAGAAAACACCCCCCCCCCGCCCCCCAGGCAGTGGGCCCCAGAGGGCGGGCATGGCCGCCCTGAGCACGTGTGGCTGGTTGCGCTTGTCGTGGGCACAGCCGCAGGCAGCGGAGGGCCAGCCCCTCTGGCACAGCGCCTCCCTCGCTGGCTCGTTCCCCCGGTCACGTCTGCGCTCTCGGAACTGGGCCGTTTGCGGGGCTGTGACCCTGCTGTCTCTCGTCACAGGGGCCAGACGCCCGCGGAGTCGGACTTCCAGGTGCTGGAGGTGGCCCGGAAGCTGGAGATGTACGGCGTCAGGTTTCACAAGGCTTCCGACCGGGAGGGCACCAAGATAAGCCTGGCCGTGTCCCACATGGGAGTCCTCGTGTTCCAGGTAGGGGCTGGGGCGGCTCCGTGTGCCGCTGGGCACGGGGCCGGGTGGGCTTTCCCATTCGTTGGTGAGTTTTCGTGGCAACGAACAAGGTCTTGGACCTGGAGGGGAGCTTCGCGTGTCCTCTGATCGGACCCTTCACCCAGCAGACAGGTCGCCTTCTTGCCCCTGCCCTCGCCCCACGGAGCCCGTGCCCCCGCACCCGGGCCCGTCCCGCTGCTGCTGCTGCTGCTGTTGAAGCCAAGGCCGCCTGTGGAGCCAGCGCCGACTCGGGGGCCCTTCCCCGGGGCAGTCCCCGGGGTGGGTCTGGGTGGAGGTCGGGGCACACGGGGGCACACTGGAGGGAGTCGTGTGTGGCCTCGCGGAAGTCTCGCACAGCTCGAGTCTGGGTGGGTGGGTGGGTGCACAGAAGGCCCCTGCGTCCTGTCTGTGGTTGTGTCGCGTGTCCTGGGCTCCGGCTGGAGACGCAGGCCCTTCGCGGGTCAGAGTCCGTGGGCCACCCCCGTCCTGCCCGCCACCGTCCGCTGCAGGCCCCTCTCGGGAGCTCCGGGTCCCAGCTAGGCGCCCGCGCACCCGTGGTTGCGGGCGGTGACCTGCCTGCGCCGCACTCTTGTGCCCAGGCCCGCCTGGGGCTCGTCCTCCCCGGACACTCAGCCCACGACCCCTGCAGTGGCTGGTCCGTGCGGGCGCCCTGCCCGGGCTCACGCTCCTCGTCTTGACCTCGCCGTCACACCAGCGTCCTGCCAGGAAACGGCGTAGTTTTGACTTCAGACTCTGGTCGGTTGGGTTGTGTCCTGCACAAGACGTGATGGAAACTGGTTCGCACTGGAGACTTGAGCCACCGCACCCTTCCTTCAGGTGCGAGGTCCCGGGCCCTGCACCTGCTCACGCTGGTCACCGTCCCGACGTCACAGGTGCTGATCGCATATCTGTCCAGACCCCGCTGCTGTCACCTCTCACCATCTGTCACCAGAAAATGTGGAGAAAGCGAGGGCCTGGAGACGTCCAGGGTGGGCTTATTATCTGCTCCCTCACCCGCATGACAGAGATGGAGCTATTTCTCCTTTTACGTTTAAGTCAGAAAGAACAAAGACTGGAACGGAGAACCACAGCAGATGAGGGTGCCAACGAGGTTCTGGGAGCTGGGAAGCGGTAGACGTGTGGGAGAGACGAGAGCCCAACGGGTTCCGCCCCTGGAGGGAAAGCTGGGAGCTGGCCAGCGTGTCCCCAGGATCGTGCAAGGGCACCTCTCATCGGCCAGGAGCGGGCTGGGGCTGAAAACGGAAACCTGGTTCCGTCCGTCCGTCCGTCTGTCCGTGAGGAGGCGTGCAGCGCTGGACCCGAGCCAGGGCAGCCTCTTCCTCCCCGGGCACAGCTCGGAGGTGGAAGCGCCGGGTCGCTCGGACGGGGAGGGAGAGCCTGTGCCGCCACGTGGCCACAGGAGCCCTGTCGGGTGCGGCCCAGCGGGTGGGGCGCTGTCCCACAAACCTCGAGGTCGCCAGGGCCGCTCCCAGTCGGTGCACAGGCCTGGGTGGCGGGCCAGGTCCCCAGTGGGGGGGGGGGGGTGAGAGGCAGCCGATGGGTGTTGTTCTCCCTGTCTTTCTCCCTCCCTTCCCCTCTCTCTAAAAGGAAATAAATGATCTCTTTAAAAAAAGGAAAAGGAAAAGAAACATGCGGCCTGCCAACAGACCGCAGCTGGAGTGCACGGGGATGGCTGGTGGGAGGGTGGGCGCAGGAGAGGCCAGCAGCACCCGGGTCCCCGCCGGCCCCTGCCAGGGCGGGGCGGGGGGCCGGAGCCAGCAGCCCCAGTTCGGCATGCGCCGGGCGTCACGTGCTGGGCGTCACGCGGGAAGAGACTCGGACCCTGAGGCAGGAGCTCCCAGACGGCTCAGAGGACGTGCGGAGGCCAGCGAGCCGCTGGAAACGGGGGTTGCTTCTCTGGTGTTGCTGTTTTGTTCGGGTGGTTTTGTTTTGTGTTGTGTTTGCTTCTTCGGAGAACGTCTCCGAGAGTTCTCCAGTGTTTTACGTTGACGAGAAATCAGAGTAATTTAGGGTTTTGGCCACATTTTGGGACTGGGAAGCCCCCGGTCTCACCTGGGCCCTGGCACGTGTGTCTTGGCCTCGAGGACGTCTCTCAGATGGAGGATCTTCTAAACTGAGACACAGCTCACACACCCGGAATCCCACCGCTGGGAAGGGAACCCTCTGTTGTTTCCAGTGCCTTCACATCGTGGTGCGGCCCCCCCACTCCTGACGCCCTGCCAGGGCCTTCTCGTCACACCCACACGGCCACTGGCAGCAGCCCCCAGCCCCTGGCCCCCTCTGATCGGCTGCCTGTCTGGTCTGCACTGCTTCTGGACAGTCCGTGGAGGGGGGCCTCCTGCCCCGGCTCGCACAGGCGGCCCACGCTGCGCCACCATCCGCGCCCCCCTTCCCTGGCTGAGGGCCTGCTCGGTGCCTCTGAGAGGAGGACGTCATCGTCCTGCTGTCGCCCGTCTCGCATGGGCGGGAGAGCGTGGGTGGCCACGGCGGTTGGCCAGAAGATGCCAGGAAAGGGCTCTGTACGTTTAGGCGCTTTATGTTGAACCATTTCCGGCTTGCAGAAAAGCTAGACGCAGAGTTCCGTCACCCCAGGCCCCGCGCCCCACTCGGGGGTGCCGCCTGGGCCGGCCACCTTCTCCGGCCGCCCCAGCCCGCGAGCTGCGGGAGACCGCGTCTGAGAGAAGACCACCTTCTTCTCCCCGAGTCTCACGACCTGGGTGTTCCGGCCGTCGTGTGGGACGGGGTGGCCGTCACACGGGGTTGCCTGGGACTTGCCCAGGCACGGCTTCCCGGGCGCACAGGCTGCAGGCGTGATGACGTGCCTGGCGCACCCCATGCTGTGGCCTGCGGGACCCTCCCCTCCCAGGGTGCCCCCCGTCCCATTGCCAGTGGTGTCAGCGTCAGGCAGCGGCCGGGTGGGTTTGCCCTGGGTCGTCCGTGGGCAGGCTGTGGAGAGAGACTCGGAGACCCCCTCCCCCCACCTCCCAGGGGGGCCCGTCGCTGTGATGGCCACCTGAGGACGGCTTCGTAGATCCCAGTTTCCTTTTAGTTTCCTGTCTTCACTGCGGACTTGCGGATTCGTGTTGTACTCACGTTAAATTCAGACTGTGATAACCTGGGTTATAATCTGATGCTTTGCGGTCCCTCCTTGCCGTTATGCATTTTGATCTTTAAATCGCCCCGCATTCTTCCACTGGAGTCCCTTCAGGCTGGCTCCCGTGTCCTTGTCACACGTCCCAGTCATTTCCGAGCACATGCGCCCCTTCTTGCACAACAGAACATGCCGGGTTCGTTTCCCCCTCTGCCTGCTCCACCCAGGAAGCCCGCAGAGCCCTGGCCTGCTGGGTGGGGAGCAGCACTGAGGAGCCCAGGTCCACGTGCTCAGGGAGCACGCATCTCGGGCCAGCACCCGGGGCCCGCGCTGGCTTCCCCTCCTTGGAGAAGCTGAACCCCGAGGCTGCGGCCCTGCCCGGCCTCCACCGCTGCCCTGGTGACCCTCGGGCTTTTTTGCACGGGTGAGCTTCAAAAATGTCGATATTAATGTTAGTAAAAAAATAACTTACAATAAAGTCTTATCAAAGACATCGAGTTACCGTTCCAAAACAGACAGATTAGGGTGCAGTAGTAGCATTTCAGTTGGGAGTCACTCCAAATGCCGGCGTAAAATGCCGTGTGCGTGGCTGTGCCGTCCGGTGAGGGCGCACCTGACCGTCCTCTCTCCTGAGAAGGTGCGTGCCCTGAGTGTCTGTCTCTTGGATTTCAGTGCGCCACCAAAATCAACACCTTCAACTGGTCCAGGGTCCGGAAGCTCAGCTTCAAGAGGAAAAGGTTCCTCATCAAACTCCACCCAGAGGTCCACGTAAGTGATTCTGAGCGGCTGTGAAATTGTAAGAGAACGCATTCTGCTAGGACTGTGAGTTACTTTGTTATTCTGCGAATCATTTCACCGCGATGCACCCAGAACTTAAGGGCAGGGTCCGGCGGGGCTCCCCCCAGTCAGCCCTGCAGCTCCCTGGTGCGGGTGCAGCGTGAGGGGCAGGGCCGGGGTGGGCCGGGAGTGTGCCGCTGGGACAGGCCCCAGGGCTGCCAGACCGCTGGTGGTTTCCCCCCCACACTGAAGCAGAGGTGCTCCAGGCCGCGGAGCTGGAGCACACGGTGTGAGCTGTGCCCAGCACAGCGTCTGGGGTGAACAGAGGGGCGTTCCCCGCGGCCTGGGCATCTGTGACCCGGAAACTGACCTTTTCATAGCTCTAACCGAAGGAGCCTCGGTTCTCGGAAAGTAAATGTTCCTTTTGAGGTGAAGTAATAGTTGCATATGAGTTTACTGAAGTGAGTGAAAGTGGAAAAAGTTAATGTCCGTACAGTCTGGTAGTTGGCAAAAATTCGATACTTCACACTGTTCAGATACACTCAGTCGTTACGTTTGCAGTGTGCAGAGGAAGCCGGGAGGAGGAAGGCACACTTGCGGAGCCGCCTGTGGGGGGGGGGGGCTGCCCTCCCAGCCCCGGAGGCAGGTTCGGAGCCTGGACTGGTCTGGAGGAAGGGCCCCCGGGGCTTTCAGAGCCCCCCCCCCCCCCCCGCCCTCCCCCCCCAGCAAGGGCTTTGTCAGAACCTGGTCGCACCTGTCCTCAGGTGCACCTGCTTGTTCGTTATCAAAATCTCTCTTCTGTAACTGAAAGGAAGTATGAGAAATGCCAAAGTCAGATAAAATACAAGCAAAAGGCTGCTATTTTTCTCTGTAAGTGACAAAAAAGAAAAGTTTCCGGCAATTACTCTAAAAACATAGGGAAAGAAGAGAATTACGGGTCAAGAGACCACAGCCAAAAAATACCACAATGTTATGCTCTTCGTTGGAAAAGTATAATGTTGTGTCCCTGGACGCTTGGGTCCTTCGACTAAATCCGGGAGTCAGAGTGGTGGGGTCTGTCTGGCGAGGGACGTGGCGACGTGTTTCCCAGGGTGCACCTCTGCGGCGTCTCTCAGCTCCGGGCGGCATTTCCGTTCCCCGAGGTGTTTGCAGGCCTGCACACCACACGCCCTGGACGTCCGAGGCGTCCCCCACACGGCCCCCCAGGAGAATGGCGCCGTAATAACAAGCACGTGTGCCGGCCACACGGACGGCGCCCTGGTCTCGCGGTGGGGCAGTGCGGGGGCGCGCTCCGGAGCGTTGGCACCAGCGTGGCTGCGGGCGGCGGGGCGTCCTCAGGGAGACACAGTGCGTGTGTGTGTGTGTGTGTGTGCGTGTGTGCACTGCGCCTCTCTCCTCTTGAGTGGGGATGGAACCAGGGGTCTTTGCCTGCGGTTTTCAGGGGGAATCTCACTAGTTTGTAACTTCAGAATAGCTTGTGGCCTGAACGGCTTCCTGAATGTTTCGCTTGGATCAGTTACTTGAACCTTCGTGTCTGTTTCCAGGGGCCTTACCAGGACACACTGGAATTCTTGCTGGGTAGCAGAGATGAGTGTAAGAACTTCTGGAAGATTTGTGTGGAGTATCACACCTTTTTTAGGCTCCTCGATCAACCGAAGCCAAAAGCGAAAGCCGTCTTCTTCAGCAGGGGCTCCTCCTTCAGATACAGGTGGGGCTCCCCTATCCCCCCACCACACCCCGCTCCCCCACTCCCCCGCCCCCCGCCCCGGGCTCTGGCTGCGTGGTCGAGCTGGGAGCAGCAATACCCCTGGTCAGGAAAACTGCTATGTCTCAGGGACTTGCATGCAGAAGGCAGCTGTTGTCAAACTAAGAAAGCACAGCAGGTGAAGTGGTGGGAAAACTGACTTAGTGAAAACTTGGTTGAGAAAACCAGCGATGCTACTGCAGAGCACGACTTGGAGATGTACACGAGGTTTGTGAGGGAAGACGGTCAGGTCTCACCGCCCTCTGCCTGCGTGAGAAGTGAATGCCGCGGACGACGGTCGGTTCTTCTCTTTAACGTCTGAACTCCCGCCCACAGCGGACGGACTCAGAAGCAGCTCGTGGACTATGTCCGAGACGGCGCCGCCAGGAGAACGCCCTACGAGAGGTGAGCTCGGGGTCTTTGGGGGTCACGGGTGTGCTTTTAACATCAACACCTGAACTGTTTCAGCCTTCGTTTGAATGAAAGTCACTTCAAATCCATAAATGTGTATTCTGACACTTGAGTTCTGTTTCTTTTTTTATAGTGAATTTGTAATATCTGTATATAATTATTGTACAAGGGCACAGTATTTTAGTTTCTTTTTTTTAAATATTTTCTTTGTTTTTAGACAGAGGAGAAGGGAGGGAGAAAGAGAGGGAGAGAAACATCAATGTGTGGTTGCCTCTTGCACGCCCCCTACTGGGGACCTGGCCCACAACCCAGGCACCTGCCCTGACTGGGGATCGAACCGGCAACCCTTTGCTTCACAGGCCGGTTCTCAGTCCACTGCGCCACACTGGCTGGGGCCGTATTTGAGTCTCCAGTGTGTTTAGCTCAGTGTGTGTGTTTTCACCCAGTCTGGTGAGCTGCGTCTGGACCCTCACCTGCTTCTCGGCACGTGGAGTTTTTCCTTCAGTGTGAGAGGACTCTTCTCCCTCTCCCGGGACGCGTCCTTCTTGTTTTCTGTTGTCTTTTGTTCCTCTCCCTGTTCCTGGTTAGACGCCTTCTGTCCGAGTGTCAGCCATGTTTCTGTGTGAGCTCTTCCTCGGGCCGCCGGGTCAGAGGGGCTCACCGCCTGTTCTCTCTTCGCAGGAGACACAGCCGGGTGCGGACGCCCAGCCACGCCCTGACGGCAGAGCTGCCGAAGCAGGTGAGTCCCTCCTGGTCCCACAGACACCGCGTCAGTCACCTGCACCCTTCCGGGCAACGGCCTGGCAGTGGTGGCCAGGAGCCTTGAGGTTGGCCCTGTCCCTTACGCAGCCGACCCAGGCCTCGGGCTCTGCTCACACAGAGGAGCCCGAGCGAGGGGCAGGCTCTGGGCACGGGACGGCTGTCGCGGGCTCACCCCAGCATGAGCGCAGCGCTGCGCGTCTGCAGATGGCGCTGAGCCCCGAAAGGGGTGCACGGAGGCAGGGGACAGACGGCTGGCGCGGCCGGCCGCACAGGGCCATCCGTCCGCCGCCGGGGGCAGGCGCCGGCTGCTTCTGTCCCCTCGCCCTCAGCGACCTTCCCCTCCTCTCTGGACGCGACTGCTGCTTGTGGCAGGAAAACAGCTGGGTGAACATTGTTCTGTTACAAAGGCTTCACCTGCCGCGTGTCCGCCTAGGGAAGGGATTTGCCCAGTTAAGTTGATTCCCTGAAGGGGACATTTTTGCTACTTAAGGCTGAAACTGAGGAAACAAATTTATAACTCTCCTGTGTTTCGCATGAGCACAATGGTACTAAAACAAAACTGTACACAGGCACACGCGGTGTACGGAAGACATTTGGCCACCGTGGCCCGACACGCGACAGCAGTGTCCTGGGCCCCTGCGCAGGGCCGTGGGCATCCCCTCCCCCGAGGCTCCTCCTGTCTCCTGTCGACCTTCCTCGGCCAGTCTGTTTTTGGGGAGAATCTCACTCTTGTCGTGGAAGATCACAACTGCTTGCTCTTGTGGCTACGGAGTTTCATACTTGTAACTTTTACCCTTGCCCCGCGTCGGCTCGTGTCGGCGGTTTGCCACTGACCCTGCTGAGTGTCTCCAGAGGCTGCCCTTGTCCCCCGTACGTGAGGGCTCACACGCCCCAACTTCCGAGCTTCTCAAACAGAAACATTCTTGAACTCTCCTAGGTGTGTTTCACACCTAGGAATTCCTTGTTGAGTCCACTGTAATTAAAGCAACTTATTTTTGTTTCTTTAACAAAGTTCAAATTTATGAGTGGGGGAGTGGTCTAAAAACTACTTTTAAGCTTTCAGTCTCTGGTACCACTGCTGAAAAGCCACAGGGAGTGCTGAGTGTGACCGAGGGAGAGAAGGGGACGTCACAGACACTCGAGACAGACGGGTCTCAGGGCCGGGGGCGCCTGTCTTGTCCCTGAAAGCCTGGTCGCTCGCTGTTCCTCCCACCATCACGTCCACCTCCAGGCGTCCTGCCCCGTCACCGTGTTGTCTGGTCACCTGTGGCCGGGCCACCCTCCTGCTGTGTGTGCACACGTGGTGTGGCGTGTTCTGCAGGCGCAAGGAGGCTCGCTCCGTGTCCAGGGTGCAGGGCAGCAGGCGGCGCAGCGGGTCTGCCTGGCGTCTCTGGCCACTGTCCTTGGCGTCTCTGTCGCGAGCCTCTGCCCCTCACCCTGGGGCTGCTCCGCCTCCTCCCAGTCGCCTTGGGCTCCGGGCCGCTTCGTTGCCTGTGCCCATCCACGCACCTCACCCCCTCGGGGCCGCTCTGGAGTGAGCGTGGGGGGGGGGGGGCGGCACCTGCACTGCCTCTCCTGCCAGCACCGTGCTGCGGGGCCTTGTAGGCCGAGCGGCTGGCTCGGTTCCTCTCCAGCTGACTTCTCTCTCCCTCTCTCTCTCTCACACACACACACACACCGCCCCCGCCCCCCCCCCCCAGGAAGCGGCCGACGCCCAGGAGCCTTCTGGCGCAGCCGCAGGGTGCCACGGGTGCCGAGGCACGCAGGCTGCAGACGGCCGGTGTCCTGGGAGGGCGTCTGTGTGCCGCAGGCTGGTGCTGCCACGGAGGCAGGGGCGGAAGGGCCCGGGCCCCGCTGGCACCCCGTCTGTGCGGCGAGGAGGCGCGTCTGGCCAGCGCTTCGCTGGGGAGGGGCGCGGGAGGGGGAGGCTCGCGGACTGGGGCCTGGTGCGCCCTGCCGCCTCCCGTGGTGGTTTGTGAAATGATGTCCTTGTTTTTCTCTTAACTTTGACCCCCAGAGCATCTCGTTCACCGAGGGCCTCAGGACTCCCGGGTCCCCGCCGTCAACGCCTGCCTCCTGCTTCTCGGCCCCGGCCTCCCCTGCGGCCCCGCCCGGCCGACCCGGTGTCTCGGACGCCCCGACGGAGCCCCCAGCCCCCCACACCCGGAGGCCGGCTGCGGAGAAGAGCCGTGCAGCCCCGGACGGCCCCGGCGCGAGACAGGCCCTGGCCCCCGGGCCCCCCGCGCTCCAGCCTTGCCAAGGTGCCGGGTTCTGTCAGGCCGTGAGGAGCCGCAGCCCCGACGGTCCCAGGGGGCAGAGTCGCGGTGGCGCAGACCAGGGGGCAGCGGGGGCCGGCAGGGAGCACAGAGCTGCCGGTAAACGTGACCCCAGTGAGGGGGGCCTGGCCGCGGGCTCCCCCCCCTCCACAGGGGAGTGCCCGCCCGAGCCGCAGGGCAGCGGGGGGGCCCCCGTTTTCACATTGACAAACGCCCCGCTGCAGGTGTCCGAGGAGTTCATAGACGACGACCCGGCAGACATCTCCTTCTTCGCCGGGGGGGCGGAGGCGTTCTCGTGCCCGTACGGCGGCTTGGCCCTCCGGGGCTCGCGGTGCGGCCTCCCGCGCTCTGCCCGGTCGAGCCCAGACAGGTGCTCCGTGGAGGCAGTGCCCGTGAGCCTAGAGCGTGGCTTTGAGTTTGGGGGCGAGGGCGGCTTTGGGGGCGTGCACCCCGCGGACACGTCAGAGCTGTTGGAGGTGAAGGCCCAGGCCAGCCTGATGCAGAGCCTGCTGAGCCCGTCCGAGAGCAGCTCCCTGAGGAACGGCCGGTCCCTGAGCAGCTCCCTCGGCCACCTCCCGCTGCTCGGCCTGTCCGCGCAGCAGTCCGAGGCCAGCTCCATGGCCAACTTCCCGGCCTGCTCGGTGCGCTCCGAGGCCAGCTCGGCCTTCCAGTTCTCCGACATCCTCGACCAGCTGGAGCAGCTCAGCTGCCCGCCCACCACAGCCGACGACTCCAGCAGCAGCGAGGCCGACTCCTGGGGCTCCGAGCCCGAGGCCCCCCTGGACATCAGCCTGTTTCTCGGAGGCCCGTTCGCACCGGGCAGCGGGGAGAGGGTGGTTTTCGAGCTGCAGAGCAGTGTGCAGAGCGTGAGGCTGGGCGAGCAGGTGGACAAGAGCCCGTGCTGACCGCCCTGGCCTGCACGTGCCCACCCCGCTCCCCTCGTGCAGTTGGTGAGCGCGGGCTGCTGGCCAGGGAGCCCTCCTCCTCCTCCTCCTCCTCCTGAATCTCTGATCGGTCCTTCTGATTTGAATGTCACAGAACTAAAACTTCCACCTGGAACGATGTTTAAAGCTAGGCACCGAGTTTAAAACAGACGCTGCTGACCGCTAGCCCCCCGCAGCTGGAGAGTTCGCCTCGCAGCTCTGTGTCTCTGGTTGGGCCTTGACTCGGCTGGAAGCTGGTGCCGCCCACTCGGGACGTCACCGAGCCCTGACACGCGTGGGCCCGCGGTAGGACGCGTGTCCTCCGCCTCCCGGGGCTGCCTGTTAGGGTGAGGCACGCTGCCAAGGCCCCTCAGGACGGGGGCGTTGCCTGGCTCGTGCAGCCACCGCACGGGGTCCCTGGGAGGGAAGCGTGTGCTTGAGGCAGGCTCCCTGGGGCTGCCCAGAGGCCCCGGTGCCGAAGACACCAGCCCACCCGTGACCCCCAGGGTGTCCGGGGAGAGCGCTGTGTGGGGGCAGCGGGCCTGGGGGGGGGGGTTGGCTGAACGCCCCGACTGTTTCCTTCTGCTGAGCTCGCGTGGGGCGTCACAGGGCTTTGCGGAAAGTAGAAGAACCACACCAGACGCACTGGTCAGCCTCAGAGCCGTTCCGCTTGCACTGACAGAGTGGGTTCTTTGCCGAAGTGAACAGGCATCCGGGGACCCCCGAATGTCAGGGGGCTCCCCCTCTCCTCAGGAGAGGGGTCCCTTGTCGGGCAGGGGCTGGGTGGCACTTTGCAGCCAGCCGTGTCTGCGGCCCGTCACGGACACAGGCCGTCCCCACGCAGGTCAGCCAGGCTGAGGTGTCTGTGCAGGCCCACGGCGCCCCGGTCCACACTGCCGTGGGAGGGGCGGGTGCTCACAGCTCACCGTGCCCCGCATGCCCGTCCTCGGACGGCCAGGAGACCACCACCGTGTGCCTGGCCCCAGCGTGCCCGCACTGCAGCCCCGGACACACGCCGGTCAGTATGCTGGCATTTGGTTCTGTCTTTCGGGTCTTGTTGTTCATCTTCCCTGCTCTCCCCTGGGACCGCAGAACCACATTCACAGGTTTGTGAGGCTGTGACTGCGTCTGGGTGGGCTTGCTGTGTGGCCCTGGGCCTCTCGTGACGCTCTGTCTCTCCTCCTCAGTGCTGACCCGGGACCCCCAGGGTTGGGGCTAAGTGCACTGAGTCATTTCCCACTTCCGTAGCTGCCTTAACCCGCCTTGCCTTCTTGCCCGTGCCCGGGTCCCTGGGCTGGCATCTGGGGTGACCGGCTGCTGCCAGCCCCTCGGTCTCCACCCTCCCCTGAGCCGCAGGTGCTGGGTCGTGGACCCTCGGCGGCTGGCTGACCTGCGTGGCCAACCTGTGGGGCTCTGGTGGTGAAGGTGACGTCAGCAGCCACTCACCGGAGAAGCACGTTTGGGACGTTTTGTTTTTCCCTTTGCGTCCCCCAGAGAGCAAACCCAGAAAGCAAACCTGGGGTCTGTACGGTGGAGACAATTAACACGTTCCGTCTAGAATGCTTTTCCGGGGCCTCAGCGGTCGGTCCTGTGGGGCTGCTGCTTGGCGCGTTGTCCCCGTTTCCTTCAGGGACCCACAGCACCGTGTGAGCAGGAGGCCAGAGGGGGTGAAGCCGGCGATGCGGGCGGTGGGGGGTTACGGAAGTGAGGGTGGGAGCACGAGGACCAAACCCATCCCCGAGCACTTCCCGTTCAGGCAGCTGGACCACACCCCACCCCCCCTTCTGTGCTGCAGAACTTCCCACGGGTCCCTGCTCGCTGGCGACCTTCCCTGAGTCTCCACACTTCGTCTGAGACACACCCGCTCACACTCCCCCGGCCAGTGAGGACAGGCGCACGTCCACCCCTCGTCCCAAGGGCTCATCACCGTCCGACTTGGTCAGGTCACGGTCCCCACGCGTCTGGCTGCCCCACGTGGCTGGCAGCTCTTAGGTCCCCCATCTTTAGAAGACCCCTTTTGTGCCAGTGGCTTGTGGAACCCGGGGGCCATGCTGATGGAGGCCCCGCGTTCAGACCCAGGTTTAGCTTTTTCACGAGACCTGGATGAGTTTTTACATTTTACTTTCCAGTGAGTTCATGATAAGTTTACAGCTCTTCCTCTACAGTGAAATTACTTTAAAATCAGCTGTGGCTTCTCCGGTCACTGCTCACAGCTCTTCCTTTTTCTTCTGAGGGAGCAAAGTGTGACCCCCACCCGAGGGGGACTCTTTTAGGAACAGAGGAAAGCAGGCCCGAAGGACCACGTTTCTTGCCCACGTCGTGGCTTTCTGCTCGTGGTGGGCCGCTCCAGCGGTGGCCTTGTCCTGCTCGATCCCAGAGAGAGGTGGCTGGCAGTAAACATCCAGACACCCACAGCAGCCCAGACTGAGGGGCCCTGGGGGTCCTGGGCCCCTGGGTGGTTGGTCGTGAGAAGCCCCAGTGTCATGCAGCGATGCCGCCTGGGCTGGGTGGTCCCGGCCCCCGAGGACGGTGGTGGTTCAGACTCGAAGGGGACGTGTGGGTCCACGTCGGCAGGTGCGGAGAGTGTGTGGCTGAGAAGTGCCTGCGAGGTGTTGACGGTCTCGCCTTCCGTCTGCTGTCCCTTACCTCAGACCAGGGCCTCACCGCCGACGGTAGCCGGCGTGTCGGTGCTGCCAGCTGTCCCGCGTCCAGCACTGTCCCCTCACCGCCACCGCCTGGCGGGCTGTGCCCGTGGTCCCCACTGTGCCCACCTCTGATCGTGCACCCTGCTTCAGGCAGGATGTTACGTGTATTAGCTGCCAAGTCCGTGTTTGTGGCTAAGCTTGTAGACCCCGGTGCAGACCCCGACGGACGCCCCCGTCTGACCGCAGCGCCGCTCCGCCGGGGAGGTGTGGTGTGCACGGGGGGGCAGGGGTGGGGGGGCCCCGGTTCCCTCCACCTGCGGAGTCGGGTCAGGGCTGAACACTTTTGCACTGAACACACGTCCTGAAAATAGCAGTGATGCTAGGCAGGTGGGGAGCAGAAACAGCACCCCGAAAAGGCTTACTCGGAAGACATTTACCCTGTGGGTTGTGTGCCTTTACAGGGGCCCTTCGCGTTGCGTGGGCCCTGCCCTCGGGGCAGGCGCCCAGGGCTGCGGTGGGGGCCGTGTGGCGCACGTGTCAGCTGCACACGTGCGAGCTGGGACCTACCTGTGCTGTGCAGGTGACGTTTGACGCCAATCCCCACACCTTCACGGCAGGGCCATTCCCTCTTGGTTCACGGGACCTAAAGGAATCCATTACCAGAACAATTATAGACAAAAATGTCAATGCTTTCTCAGGCACTAAAAATTAAGGATTTTAGTATATGTTTCCAAGGTCATGGAGCCTTACTTTGCCGGGGTTTGGCTTGGCCCTTGTCCTGAAGGGACAAAGCTTGTCACCACACGCTGTGGTGGCTGTTGTCAGCCCTTCGCATCCCACAGGGCCTGGCGCGCCCCGAGGTGCTGTCCGTGCCTGGAAGCATCACACTCCCTTAGAAACTGGAGAGAAAAGGAACTGGCATTTCGTTACCCTGCGAACTTGTTCTTCCTTTAACGAGACATTATTTTGCCTGGTTTGTGGTACTTACAAAGCTTGTTTTCTATTGAAATTGCCTTTTATAAATCTGCAGATATGTACTAACTCAAAAATTTTTAAATTGTTTATTCAATAAAATAAGGAAATATTTACTATGACCTTTTAAATGGGCTTTTAGCTGTCTTTCTTTCCCTCTACTTGCTTACAGTTTTGATTTAGGTGATTCAAGATTACTTCACACGTTAAATGAATCCCTTGAAACATCTTCGGGTTTTTGACGTCTTCCCAGACGTCTCTCACGTCACAGGCTTCTGTGCAACAGGCGGCCCTGACTGTGCGGTTCTCTGTCCAGAAGTGGGCAGGAGCCACCCCAGAGGGGGTGGCATGCTTCTCTCAGCCCGGCCCTCCTTCCCCTCCAGCGCTCTCTGTCGGCCGACCGTGGTCTGGGCACACGTGTGGGGGCCCGTCCCGCACGAGCCTGAGGCTCTGGCCAAAGGCAGCGTCTGTCTGCAGCCTCTCGGGTGCACCCTGGGCTCGCCCTGTGCACAGGACACTCGCTCTCGGTCTCTGAAGTCTGAAGGGAGAGCGGACGGCCCAGACCCACCTGTGACGTTCCCGACGGAACTGGTGCAGCGAGCGCTGCTGCTGCCGAGTCTCCCCCAGCTGGGCACTGGCTTCCCGTTCGGCCAGCAGCTTCCTGCCGGCTCCCTGGAGCCTCCTTGCTCTCAGGCCCCAGGAGAGTCACGGGGTTGGGGATGCCCCACCCCCTCCTCCCGGGCAGAGGCCTCAGGGAGAGCAGGTCCCTCTGGGCTGCTTGGAGCAGCTCAGACACCTGGGGGAATGGGGTGGAGACCGGGGGGCGCTGGGCCCCTCCCTGGCTTTCAAGGTGCCAGTGTGGCAGGGAGTAGGAGGCGCTGCACCAAGGCCCGGTGGCAGTGCCCTGCTAGGCAAGCGCCTGTAGGCACAAACTCCCAGGACCCCAGCTGGGCAGTCACCCCCCCTTGGAGAAGATGGTGGGGAGTCCCGCAGGGCCAGCTCCCTCCCATGTCTGGCCGGCCCTGCTCCCCGACCGAGGCCACCACCACCCAGTGCCCCAGCTCGGGGCCGAAGACGGTGCGTGTCGCGCGGAGCCTTGCAGAGGCCGTGTGTGGTGGATACAGGTGTTCAGGGGCTGCCCAGAGGCGCCTCTCTGCTCGCGCTGTGGGCTGCCCTGTCAGCCGGCTGCCCCTGCCCCGCCGTGCGTTCGAGGCACATCAGGCGGCATCCAGTTTATTTGAATTGTCAGTTCGCTTGGGGGACCTTGCCACCATCGATCCAGTAGTTCAGAGAACTTGTAATCATTCAGAGGAGTCACGGCTTCTCCAAGTTGGACACAAAAGGTGTCAGGTATTGGAACAAAGACGTGGGGGGGGGGGTCCCCTGGGCCACCCGTGGGTGCGCATGCACAGAGGAGACCCCGTGCCTGGCAGGCACAGGACCAGACAGGTGGCCCCAACTGCCGCTCTGTTGTGGCTCAGGGCGCCTGTTTTTCTTCTCAGGAGTCTTGATTATTTAGAACAAAGCAAGAGAAAGACCGAAAAATGCTTTTGGAGGCACTGCGTGGTGTTACCCCCTGACCTTCAGGTCACCACAGCCGCGTGCACACCTGCCACGTGGGTCCGAGGGCCGGGCGCCGCTCCGAGCTCGTGGGCACCGCCCACAGAGGGGCCACACCCCGTGCCAGGTGTCACCTGCCTTTCGCAGAAGCACGGGCAGCCGGTGTCTGGGGGAAGACGCGGTCTGAGGTGAACTGAGAGGAGGGCCCCTCGGGGGTCCTTTCTCTGCCTCCCGCTTCTGTCTCGGAGCCAAACTCTGCGTGAAGTGCCTCGTGACATCTAGTCCAGAAACGGAGCCCGAGATACTTCTGTGCTAACCCGGCGACAAGCTCACGTTCACCTGGACCCTTCGGGGGAGTCGGCCTTTTCCTTTCCTACCGGATTAGCGAGCCGTTGTCCAAGCTGCAGGAGCTTCCGGACCCCACCCCTCATGCTTCAGTCAACCTTCAGATTTCACCTTGAATCTTCCAAACTGGAGCTCATTCTTCCTCCAGCATTAGGCAAAGTGTTTCAAGATTATTTATTATAGAGATTTGAAGAAGAGGATTTAAAGGTTTACAGTAAAAGTAAGCTTAACCTCGAAATGTGGTATCTGTCTTACGTTGCCTAGTTAGACAAAGAAAGTGAAGGTAAGCACCAAAGTATGATACTGTGCTTTTTGAAATGACATTCCAAACACTACACGAATCAGAAGTTTTTGGAAATGATGAGTGCCACAAAGAAGATCAGCTGCCACAGGTGCGCACTGCTGACCGCTTGAAATAGAGTTTTACGTGTGTTTTTGTCACTCGCAGCTTTGAGAGCAGAGCCTGCCTGTGAATGGGTGGACAGCCCGATCCGCTCCGGCAGAAATCCAGAGCTCCGCAAAACAACTACCATTTGCGTCTGTCATTTTCAGCAACTTGATTTTGAGAGTTGAAGAGTTTCCGAAAATTCCCTGCCTGCAACTGAAGGACTCGGCCATCCTGGATGCCGGCCTGGGCTAGAAGCACACGCCCGGTCTAGGTGGACCCTGCAGCAGGGACTCGGGTCGCTCAGAACAGTGCTGACTTCTGCCTCCTGTTCCTGGAGGACCCGGGGCAGACACGGGGTCTGTTTTTACAGATAAATTTCAGAGTAATTCTTCACCGTGTCAGTTAAAGCTAAACGCAGTCCGCGGTACCTAAAATGTGATGTTCAGCACTTTTAAAACCCTGAGGTTCTCTGCCTTGTACCTGTGCGCTCCTGTGTGCGTGGAGGATGTGGGTGGGGTTTCCTGAGACGGCGTGACGGCGGCACGGGGCCACACCAGCGTCCCTTCTGGCGAGACGCCTGCCCAGCCGAGGCACACTTGTGTGTTGGTGTGCAGTGTGCACTGGTGACTCACACGCAGCAGGAAGACTGGCCACGCCGGCTGGGGTGGGGCCTGGGGGTGCGCTCAGGCAGCCTGGGCGTCAACGAGCCCTTGCTTGACAAAATATCTCCCCGCAGATCTGCCGGCCTCTCTCGCGGGTTTGTGTTTGCAGAATGACAAGGAGGTGTGATTTACAACCTCGTGCTGCAGCTGACAGATGTAATAAAAACAAATGTTCAAGGGCAGTTTCTGGTACTTTTTAATCTGTTTGCTACATCGTAAGTTGACCGTTTTCGTGAGACGATAGGAACCGACAGCACCAGCCGGCGAAGGATGACTTCCAGCCTCCGGGTGAGCGGCCCGTCTGGAGGGGTGTCCCCTCATGCATTCTCACGGAGGGGCTGGCCACCGGGCGCCGCGCCTGCGGGCTGCCGGCTCTCCTGGCCCGTGCCGGCTGACCGGCTTCCGTCCGCGGGCACACCATCTCCTCAGCCCACCTGCTATCAAAAAATAAAGTCAAGTTTCTCAGCCGCTTTCTGGTAAACCGCCCGCAGGGAGCTGCTGTGGGACCGCCCGTCTCCGAGGGAGCGGCCGGCAACTCGGCGCTCAGCAGTGACCTGGCACCTGCTCCGTAGCCGATGCGTGTGACACACCTGGGCTCTCACATCCGGGACAGTACAGTCGTGAAGAATGAATACATGAGGTGTTAGTCACCTCTAGACTTTTTTCCCTAAATTCTCGGTGTGTGGAAGTATCTCATTATGCGATTTTGGGCTTATTAGGGACAAAAAGGATTTTGGAGACAAGCCCTAAACAGCTGGTCTTTGGACACCTGCCCCCTGTCCAGCGGGCGGAGGCTGTGCTGGGTTTTGGCCCTGCAGAACCAGCAGGGTCCACCCAGCCTGGGGCGGGGGAGGGGCGGGGGAATTTTTTGTTATTGTAAGGCTGCTTAGCATATTTTAAAAATGTATAATAAAAGCAAGTTCTAATACACTGGTGGTAAATAATGTCCTGTCTTGTCCGGTCGTCTAGTGTGAGGGGTGTTTTCCATCGTGCTTTCAATCTGCCGGTCGTGAGACGTTCCGGAGGGAACTGCCGTCCTTACACTGGTAGCTCACCCTCGGAAGCACCTCGCTGGCACCCAGATTTGTCAATGTGAAAAAAGGGTCCCCTCCAGGCCTCCGCCACCTCAGAGGGCTGCCTAACCCTCCTGGTCCAGTTGACAACGCCCGATCGGGAGCAGGAAACAGGCACCCTGGGTGTTCACAGAGCTGCTCTGAGCCGTCCCGCCTGCATACGCACTTGCGTGGTTTAGGCCCCATAACCCGAGCTCTGGTTTAGAAACTGATCCCTGCAGGTGACCACCCCTGAGGTCTCCAGCGGTCATGTTGGAGGGCCTTGCTTTGAAGCCGTGCGGGGGAGGGAGCAGCACCCGGCCTCAGGTCAACTTACTTCTATTCCGACATTCGGAAGCTGACTGAGTCAGTTAGAGATAATGGTAGTGTGTGTGTTAAAACACCAAACATTTGGAAACTAAGGTAAATTTCTGTTTTAAGGAGCTTTTAAACAGCAGTTAAGTTTCTTCTTAAAACTCTGCTTTAAAGGTATCTTTAAAACTCAGCATTTAATAGTTACTGATTTTGCATGGGGAGACATTAGAAATAAACATTTGGGAATTTAAAAAAGAATGGATAAGAGAACTTACTACAAAATGTATGCTAGAATATGCTTCATCGTTAGCCTCCTTAGAACAAGACCAAAATGTTGGCTTCTGACTAGTCAAAAGCAAACATGGTTTCAAGAAAGACGAAAAAAAATAAGCATTAATTTCTCATGGTATAATGGCAGAAAACCAGAATAAATCTTTGTTCATGAGAAATTCAAAGAACAGAAAACAGTATAAATAGTGTTTTTTTAACGACTGGTTCATGAACCCGGCCTTGGAGTAGACATCCCTTCCAGATGCGTTAGCACCAGTCTGGTAGTCTCCGATTCGTACGCGGAAGGTGCCCCTCCCTGACTCTCCCACTCTCAGGCGTGTACGGCTGACGTTATCAGTCACCCCCTCGCAAGAGCAAAGAGAAGTCCCTGGGACTCCACGGAGCCCCGGGGACCCAGACACCTGTGGCTGGTGTCTGTGAAATCGGTTGGTCAGCCATCAGCCTGTCTCGTGCTCACTGTCTGTCGTGTTGGGAGTCACATGTGGTCGCAGCGTATTCACAGTTTCCAAAGTGCCCAGCGCGGAGCGGTGTACGGCTGGTGTCGGCTGACACCTGCTAAGAACGTGGGGTCTGGCCCGCACCCCGGCCCTTTCTCACTTCTCACTCCGTCCCCTGCCCCGTTCAATTCCAGGCCTTCCCGTGGACAGTGCTCAGCCTCCTCCCTCCGCCCGGAAGAGCCCCCTGAGCCTGAGCCCTGCGTTTCAGGGGACTCCGGGCCCAGCCGAGCAGGGCTCCTTCCCACTCCTGAGCCCTGGCCTCAGCGACGCTGGCGGATTCAGGACGGACGATGAGGAGCTGAAACACAAGGTGGGCACCACCCCAAGCAGGGGGTTTGATGCTGCTGGGCCTGGGTTTGCAAACTCTCGGCCGGGAAGCCTGGGCCGGGGAGGCGCTGGGGCTCTGGGCATACATCCCTACACCCGGGCCTGCTGAGCGGAAGGAGACAGTGGGCTGGCTTCCCTAGAGAAACTGCGTCCTGGGATCCTGCGACTTTCAGAGACTTCCAGGACGTTTGTAAGGGTGCCTGGCAAGCGTGGGCTCCCAGTGCTGGGCTGGATCCCAGGGATGTGACGGGAGCAGGCAGGCCCTGGGGGAGCCCTCACCCCATAACTGGGGGAGGTCTGGTGTGCAGGGAGGGTTTGCTGGGGACCTGTCCTGTCTGGGGCAGGGGCGGCACAGGGGCCAATGGATGAGTGGGTGCTGGAGGTGTGTCCTGGAGTGTTGTTGCAAAGGGGTGGATTTAGGGTGGCAAGTGGAGGTGATCTTCCTGCAGGTTTCTGCCTGTTGTCAGGGATGGGGGTGGGGCAGGTGCCGAGAGGTCAGGTAGAGAGTGCAGGGCTCGAGAACAAGGTGGTGGCCAGAGGTGGTGGCACGGTGGCCTCCTGGCCGTTCCTGCTCTCGTGGCTCTGGCCTGCAGCCTGGGCTGTGTCATGGTTGAGGCAGTCAGGGTGAGGTGGGTTGGGAGGGGGGACACAAGAGGAAGGACAAAGGGTCCAGGGAATTTGACATTTGGGGAAGAGAGTGGTTACAGTAATGGGCTGTGGACTGTGTGGGCCCCAGGGCACCGTGGAGAGGGAAAAGCCGGGAGCCCTCTGTCTGTTCCCCTGCACAGCATGGAGGCCCCCGGGCCACAAACCTGAAGGAAGCTGGGCTGGGCCTGAATAGTGGGTCCCTGCCTCACAGGTGTCTGCCCCGTGGGCAGCTGTCGTCACGACCACCTTAGCACCCCGTGTGTTTCCTCCTGAACTGGCCGGAGAGCATGCTGCGTCAGGGCCTCCGTGAGATTCCTCAGCGGTGGGGTGCAGCCCTTCCCAGGACAGGGAGCCCCCCTGCCGACCCCTGTCCTTGTGCCGGGTCCCCTGGGCCCACTTCAGGGACAGCAGCCCCGGCATGGAAAGCCTGCCGTTTTACGAGGTGTGAGCGCCTTACGGCTTCCAGCCGAGGACCCCCTAGTAGTCAGGGCCTCCCGGACAGCTGGCAGCCCCGGCCCTCAGGCCTCCGTCATGGCCATGTTGCTTTGATGCCATAACAAAAAGGGCTTGGAGGAAAACTGTTTAAAACACGGAATTATAATTTGCTACTTTCTGTATTAATACAGTAGTTGACCTGCAGGTGGTTCTGTAGGCGATGGCCTCTGACACCTGACACTGGAAGGTAACTGGGCTGATGGTGGGTGGCTGTGGCCTTTGTTACCCAGACCTGGCAGTCACTGTGTAGGCACCTCACAGAGTGGGACCCTTCCCCCCTTCTCACCCCTGCTGCCTCCTGACTTCCAGCCATGCCAGGCTGTGATGCCGTGTGTCCCGGGCTACATATAAAAGCCGGGCCGAGCATAGTGGACTCCTGGGGTGGCACAGTCCTCACCTCTGCCCCCTAGGCCAGCACAGGGGCCGACCCAGAGCAAACGTGGGCGTGCGGCAGAGTGACCAGCTGCACTCTGAGCCGGCTTTGTGAATCGGCGTCCCCAGTGAGGCCCCAGCCCCCAGGTTTTCTGACGACCCCCTGGCAGCACCCGGGCAGCCTGAGTCCCTCAGCCCCTGGGTGTGCCCGGGGTGTGTGTGTTGGGCCGTTGGGCTGTGTGGAGAGACAGGGGCTGTGACCGTCCCTCAGGGGCACTCTTGAGGCTGGTTCCCAGAACCCCCTCGCCTAGTCACCAGCGTCGCTCGCTTGATGCGCCGTTCTCCTCCTTTCTAGTAGAAATTGCTGAGGCCCAACAACGTTCAAAAGGTGTGAAAGCTGCAGGTGGCCAGTGCTTCCCTCCAGGCACAGGTGTGAGGCTGAGAGCAGTGGCCAGGGTACCACCCTTGGGCTCTCAGCCGCTCTCTTCCTAGACAGGTGGCAGGAATCCGCAGAAAGCGTGGTCCCCTCCTGCGCTTCCCCTCCCACCACCCAGCCTGGCTGGAGTGAGGTGTGGGTGGGCTGCTTGGCCTCCTCCCCACTGAGAAGGTTCCCGAGTGCTGGGGACGGGCCAGCCCCGCCCCACGGGCAGGCTGTCCACCACTGCTCCACTCCGGGTGTCTCCTTGTCACTACCTGCTGGCACCTGTGACGCTGCCACGATCCTATTAGTGATGCGGCTGTGGCTGTGTTTCCGAGAGCCTCCACCCTCCAGGGGAGGCTGTGGTCTAGAGCCCCCGGTGACCCGTTTCCTTGGCTGGCACTCAGGGCCGGAGCAGGATAGCGGGCCGAGTGCGGCAGTCAGGAAGCCCCCGGCTGGCCGCAGGGGACCGAGCCTCCCAGACTGTGACTGTGGGCCTCTCGGGCGGCTCATACCCACAGAGCTCACTGGTCATGTCACGCTCAGGTGGAGATGCAGCACTTTAAAGAGATCTTACTCAAAAAGTAAAAATAAAAAGAGATCTTACCAAGTTTGGATTTCAAAAAGTCATTTTTTAATAGCATGAAGCCAAAAGAAAGAAATGGAAAGGTGACCCTTCTGCTCTCTGGGGAAGAGGGCCAGAGCCCTGGACCCCAGGCCCCAGGCCTCCCGGGGAAGGCTGCCGGGACGGGGCACCTGCGACCTCAGAGGAGGTCCTCATGGCGACTCCCGCTGAGTCCGTTACTGGGGAAGAGCCAGTGTGGGAAGTGGCCAGCAGACTTCCACACACAGCGTTTCGGGGCAGGCCAGCAGGACATGGGCTCTGAAAGGCACTGGGCATGCGGACTGTCCGGGGGCAGAGACGTTGGTGCCCAGCAGAGGCCGGTCGCATCGTGGGCTCCAGGGCTCGCAGGAAGAACATGCCTTTGTCACCGCCTCTCCTAAACCTCACTTAGGTGTGGGGTCACAGGGAAGATGATGTGGGCCCCCAGATGTCAGCCTCAGGCCCAGCCTCCCCTTCTTGGCTGCAGACCCCCGTACCAGCCTGCTTCCCCCTGGCATCTACAGTAAAGCACATCAACTCCCCAGGTGCCAACCGGACCCCTGACTTTCCTCCCCAGCCCTGTCACCTGCAGGGTTCAGCAGCTCTTTCCCAATGACTTGGGCCCAAAATTGCCATCATCCTTGCCCCCTTCGTGGTGGAAACTCGAACCTCCAGCCCCACCAGAACTTGACCCTTAGAGTGTATCCAGGGCCCCACCCTCATCTTGCCACTCCCCGCCCCTGTTGCCCAGCCAGGGTAGAAAGAGGCCTGAAGAGTGGGGCTCTCCCAGCCTGTACCACCCCAAGACCCCTGTGTTCCTGCCAGTGGCCGGCTCTCCCACTTTGTGCCCACCCTTGTCCTTGATCTCTGACCTGTCTCCCACTACCTAGTCTCCAGCCCTGCCCTCTGCACAGGCAGCCTGTCTACTCTCTAGAGCAGGGTATCCAACCTACAGCCCGGAGGCCACATACAGCCCAGGATGGCTATGAATGCAGCCCAACACAAAATTGTAAATTTATTTAAAACATTATGAGATTTTTTGTAATTACATGTCACAATGTATTTAGTGTGTGGCCCAGAGACACCAAAAGTTTGGACCCCCCTGCTCGAGACCTCGGGTGCCCTACCCCCTCCTGCTCTGCTTCGTGTCCAGAGCCCTTCTCTGCTGTTCTGGGTGACTTCCCCATCAGCCTGTGCCATGCCTCTTGGCATCAGCGCCAGGACAGGGACCTGTGTTCCTGAGCCCATCCCAAGTGCCTCTGGCACGTGCTTCATAGGTTTTTGCATGGCAGGCATGAGGACAGATGGTCTCAGAAGTCCTCAGCCTGATGGAGCAGCAGCCTTGCAAGCATGCAGGGATAGAGCTGGACCACTGACTTGCAGCTGGAGAAGGAGAAGGAACCATCAAGCTAGAACACTGAGAGCTGGGCACTGGGTGTGGGGGTGCCCAGGTGCCGAGGGGTGCGGCGTGGCCCTTCCTGCTCCTGAGGGACCCACCCTCGCTGGCTAACCTGCTGGCATCTGCACGTCCGGCAGAGGCCCTGATGGGGATTTAAGAGCTCCAGAGCCAGGCTATCTCTGGCCCTCTGAGCGTGTCAACCACCTAGTACTCTAGCAGGGCACAGCTAGATTGTACACTGACAATTTTAATGACTTTTTGTGAGTTAGGCTTAATTGTTTATAGCCGCATGTATGCATATATACACACTCAAGTGTCTGTGTGTTAACTAGCCACATTCCTGATAGTGATAGCTGAACAATCGTTTCATCACAAAATCAATAATAAACTTCAGTATATGTTGATATTTGAACAGCATTTCTTTTCTCAAACAAATAACATAACTGACAAAAGCAGGTGAAAGAGTTACAACCAAACTTACGTTTTTACCTGGAAGGAAATCTTTTTAGGAATTATGGATGAAACTGCATGACAATGTTAACTTGAACAGAAGAAAGTGAGTGTTGTGAACACTGGTGACGTGGCCAGCAGACATGTGGTCACTGCCTGTGCTTCTTGTAGTGCCCAGGAGCGGATGAAGCCTATTTCATAGCAAAGGAGATTCTTGCTACGGAACGAACATACCTGAAGGATTTAGAAGTTATTACTGTGGTATGAAAACTAAGTTCTTTATTATTTTGATTTTCTTTTTAAAAAATATTTTATTTGTATATATTTAGAGAGAGGGAAGGGAGAGGGCAAAGAGACTTTGATGTGTGGTTGACTCTTGTGCTCCCCCTACTGGGCACCTGGCCAGCAACCCAGGCATGTGCCAAGTGGGAATTGAACCAGCGACCTTTTGGTCTGCAGGCCAGCACTCAATTCACTGAGCTATGCCAGCCAGGTCTATTACTCTGATTTTCTTAACTCGAAACCAGAGACAGAAGAGCCCTCCTAAGAAAGAGCTCTCTGACATTATGAGATCTACATGTATTCGTTCTGTGAAACACATTTGCCTTAAAGAATGTCTGACTCAAGTCAGAATATTGGTTAAAACTGGGAATGTATGTATTTGAAACTTTTCATCCAGAATTGTTCTCTTATATTGTGAAAACTTGGTGGCCAGTCCAGAGGACAGACATGGCACCGATGTGAACACTCCTCATGGAGACTCTGAGATCAGGGCTGGCTGTGCCACGGCCACAGGCCCCCATGGGGAGACCCCGCAGTCACACTGAGCTCTTCCCGCAGTGGTTCCGCAGTGCGGTGGTCAAGGAGGACGCCATGCCTGCAGCCCTGATGACCCTGCTCTTCTCCAACGTAGACCCCATCTACGAGTTCCACAGAGGCTTCCTGCGAGAGGTGGAGCAGCGGCTGGCACTCTGGTAACACCTGCCCCTGCACCGCCCCTGGGGCCCCTCCCGCGTCCCCATCGCTGCTTTCAGGAACTTCCCACCACTAGAAATTTAATGCACAAGAACCGTTATTTCACTGAGGCATATTTTTTAAACTTGTGGGGAGGAGTAGACACATAACAATCACTTTTACTCATTGTTTTCAAAAGAATGAAACAAGTTAAAAGTATATGGTTCTGTTTTTGCCTGATGACTGTCTTGTAGAGAATGGCCACCATGTAATGATGGTTTCTGTCAAGTACAGGTCTCCACCGAGAAGCATCTCTTTGTCGTTCTGGCTAGGACTGCAACAGCTGGTTGCCTTAGATTGTCACAGTGTGTCTCATTCGCTTTCTCCACTTTTGATTGTATTTGTCCATCTCTACTCCAGGGAAGGACCTTCCAGTGCCTTTGCCACTGGCGATAATCAGCGAATCGGAGACGTCTTGCTCAGGAACATGCATCAGTTAAAGGTAGCACCGGTTTGTGTGGTGACTGACTCTGGACCCAGGAACTGACTGTCCAACACCAGTGTAGCCCTCACAGCAGCATCACCCTCAGGACAGCGATTCCCCTCAGTGCAGTGTCCCCCTGAAGACGGAATTCCCCTCACATCAGCATTTGCTTAAGGAGAGTGTTCCCCTCAGGGCAGTGTTTCCCTCAGGACAGCATCCCTCTCATACGGGGTTCCCCTCTGGACAGTAATTCCCATTGGGGCAGTGTCCCCATCAGGACAGTTAAACAGCACCCACTGAGGGCAGCGTCCCCATCAGGACAGCGATTCCCCTCAGGGTATCGTTCTCCTCAGGACTGCGTGCCCCTCAGGACAGCCTTCTCTTCAGGGCAGCACCTCCCTCAGGGCAGAGTTTCCTTCCAAGCAGTGTTCCCATAAGAGCAGTGTCCCCCTCAGGGCAGCATTCACTTCAGGGCAGTGTCCCCCTCAAGATAGTATTCCCCTCACAACAGCAGTTCCCTCAGGACAGCTTTCCCCTCAGGACAGCAACTTGCCTCAGGGGAGCTGCCCCTCAGGACAACCATTCCCCTCTGGACAGGGATTCCGTCAGGGCAGCATTCCCCTCAGGGCAGCGATCCCCTCAAGACAGTGTCCCCCTAAGGACAGTGTTCCCCTCAGGGCAGTGTCTCCCCTCAAAATGGTGTTCTCCTCACAACAGCATTTCCTTCAGGATAGCATTCCCCTCAGGGCAGCCTTCCTTTCATAACAGCAATTTGCCTCAGGCCAGTGTCCCCCTCAGGACAACCATTCCCCTCAGGGCAGCATCCCTCTCTCACAGACAGCTTCCCCTCTGGACAGTGATTCCCTTCAGGGCTGGCAGTTCACCTCAGGACAGCGATTCTGTTACAGAACAGACCTGGGGGGTGGGATGAACGATACACTATCGATACACTATTACCGAAAGGACCCCCGCTTCTGCTCTAGAGGTCCTGCCCCACCTACTAGGTTCATTATGCCCGCCGCCAGAGGAAAGATGTCTCTCAATGCCAGAGATTTGTGAAAAGGAAAGGAATTATTTTTTTTAAAGCTATACAGACAGTAGTGACCTAATGTCTTCATTAAAATATCAAAGTCCTTTTGGATACCCACAAACACAGTCCTTCCTTCTTCCTTTTGCCAGTCCGGGGTATCGTATCTGAGGAAAAGAAGTAAAAATCCGTGATTCAGGCTCCCGGCACTACCAGCTGTTTTGCCGCCGCCATCTCCAGTTAATCCAAAACCATGTGGCGCCTTCTCATGGCCCACCAGCAAGAGCCTTTCACCCCTTTTCTTCCAGGCAAAGTCTCTCCTGCTGCCTAAGCCACGTGGCCAAAGGGAGCACCCCCAAGCTGCATGGTCCTAACTCTGGCCCAAGCCGCAGGGTCCCCCCTTGCATGGCCCCCACACCTGGGTTTAAATCCCAGCGCCAGTCCTCCTCTGCAGCCCCACTTCCGACTCCGCCCACAATCAGTCACACCTGCCAGCATTCCCATATTCTTCCAGCTTTCCTGGGCTGCCACAGTGAGTGCACACAGCTGTGACCCCGAGGCGTGGAGCCAATCAGCTCCAAGCTCTCACGGAGGCGCTGTAGCCACGGAGCGTTGCCTCCCAGTTACACAACCTGGGTGGAAGTCACTCCCCTCCCCCTGGCTCAAAGCATGGCCACAGCTGTTTAACATATTCATGAAACCAGTTAAAGGCTGTAGATATGTTAAATGACCGTGCCAGCGGTCAGCTACAAAGCTGTTGCTGTGCAAAACAGCTCTCAACAGCCCTGCTCCATGTATCCCATCCCCCAGCTCAGACTTTTTGGGGGTGGGGTGAAAACATATATTTTTCTAATATTTCCTGGACACCTTGAATTCTGGACCCTATTCCAAATCCCTATTTGCCCACCTCCCCGCCGCCGCTCTTGGCTGTACCCTGTTACAGTTCCCCTCAGGGCAGCCTTCCTTTCAGGACAGCATTCCACTTAAACAGCATCGCCTGAGGGCAGTGTTCCCAACAGGACAGCGATTTGCCTCAGGGCAGCGTCCCCCTCAGGACAGCCATTCCCCTTGAGGCAGCATTCACCTGAGGACAGCGTTCTCTTCAGGGCAGTGTCCCTCTCAAGACCGCATTCCCCTCACAACAGCATTTCCTTCAGGACAGTATTTTCCTCAGGGCAGCCTTCCTCTCAGGACAGCAGCAGCGCCCCTCAGAGCTGTGTTCCCCTCAGTCCGGTTCAGGTCAGGGTTTCGCTGACCTCACAGCAGCTTTCCCTTGAAGCCCATGTTTTTCTTAGGACAACATCCCACTCACGGTATTGTTCCCTTTCTGTCAGCATCCCCTGAGAAGGGCACGGAATTCAGAATGGAATTTGCCTCAGGACAGAGTTTCGCTGGGAACAGTATTCTCCCCACAGCAGCATTCCTGAACAGAGACCACCGATCCCCTCAGAGCATCATCATCCCCATCCAGACAGCTTTCCCCTCAGCAGCATTAGTCAGGACAGGGTTCCCTTCAGAGCTGCCTTCCCCTGAGAACATTCAGTATCATTCAGCTCAGTACAGTGTTCCTCTCAGGACAGTGCTCCTCTCCTAGCTGCATTTGCTCTGGACAGTGTCCCCATTAGAACAGTGTTTTAGGAGCAGCATTTCCCCTCAAGGCTGCAATCTCAGAAGAGAGTTCCTCTCAGGATGATGTACCTCTCAGCACAGCTTGCTCCTCAGAGCATTGACCCCTCGGGGCCTGCAGTTCCACTCAGATTTCCATTCTCCTCAGAGCAGCGTTCCCCCTCAAGACTGCATTTCTGTAAGGACAGTATTTCCCTCGGAGCAAGGTTCCCCGTAAGTGTTCTCTGAGGTTGGATACCCACCAGGACAGCATTCCCTTCCGGGCAGCATCAGCCTCAGGAAGCCGTTTCTATCAGGAGCCATTCCCCTCAGAGCGACGTGCCTTACAGGATGGTGTTCCCCTCAGAGTAGACAACCCCTTAGGATAGTGTTTCCATCTAGTTTTTATACTTTAGAGACAGAGTCCTCTCAGTGTGCTGTTCCCTCAGACCAGTGTCCCTCCAGACTGGTGGCATTATACTCAGAGCAGCATTTTCCTCAGGATATCATTCCCACCAGAGTCGTGCTCCCCTCAGAATAGTGTTCCTTCAGGACATTGGTCCACTCAGGACAGCCTCTCCCCCTAAGAGCAGTGTTCACCGCAGTGCAGGGTCCTCCTCAGAAACTCCTTTCTCTCAGAATAGTGCTCCCTCAGAGCAAGCTTCCCTCAGGGTAGCATCCTGTGAGCACTGCAACCCCTCAAGGCAATGCTCCCCTCAGGGCAGCATTCCCCTTAGAGCATTCTTTTCCTCAGGACAGCGTTGCCTTCAGGACAGCATTCTCCTTAGGACAGCATTTCTGTCAGGATAGCATCACCCTCAGGAGGATGTTTCCTCCGAGCAGCAACCCCTCAGGAAGGCCTTTGCCTCAGAACAGTAGCATTCTTCTCAGAACAACATTCCCCTCCTGATGGTGTTCCCCTTGGAGCATGTTTCTCCTTGGGAAGCTGTGACCCTCAGCACCACATCAGAGGGGAAGCATGTGCTGAGGCTGGCTCCCCCGAAGCCCGTGCTGTGATTCACACAGGGGCCCGAGCACCCAGCTGGCCCCTGTGCAGTGGCTGCTACTGTTGCTGAGCTCACCAGCCTGAAGCAGCCACCCAGAGCCTGTCAAAGCTGTTGTCAGGGATTTTCCTCAGAGACATTAGTTTTGTGAAAAGAATGTACCAAGGAAAGTACAAAAGGAATGACTCTAGGTAGCCCAAGATCAGCACCATGGGGAAAGCGAGATGTATTCTCCTCAGGACAGGTTATCACAGGTGCTGGAACCAGCGGGTGATGCTGTCACTGCCCGAGGGTGTTCCTCTTCCTAAACACACCTGAGATAGACCTTCCCGTCTCCGCCTCCCACCCGCTTGCATCACTCAACGTTCCCACACCTTCGCTGTTGTCCTCACTTGTCAGGCCAGCTGCCATCTCCACCCCAGGCCCATCCCACCTTTGGCCCAACACTGCCAGGTCCTGACATCCTCCCAGGCCCCAGTCCATGCCCAGAAACCTGAGGGATCTGCAGGGTTGCTCACTTCTCTTCAGATCACCTACTTGACAAGTTCTGTTCTGCTCAGAGCCCCGTTTTTTACCCTGACACATATTTGATTTTCTGAGTTAGGTGGCTCATTACTAAGTTCTACCTATCCGAAAAGCACTTACAGAAATTTAAAATCAAAATATACATAAATCTATTTTGTCAAGTACCATAAAGGTCATCTGTAATGTTCATTAAAACACACTGATTTAATATTAGAAACCTTCTAGACAGGAGGAACAAGTTGAGTTTAATATGACTGTGAAACACTCTAAGTCCATACATGTACACACTTGGATTTGTGCTGCGCAAATGTCAGGAGTAATTAACCCCTCTCTCCGATAACTGGGTCGACACGCACTTGGCTGCACTCTGGAGTGTGGGTAGAGCAGTGTCTCCGAGGTCTGAGGCGGAGCTGGCTCAGGGTGTGTGCTCCCTGCCCCGAGCTCACTTGCTGAGCCACAGGAGGCACATACAGCCCTCTCGGCCTCAGGCTTTCATATAAAGTCGGAGGGGAAGCCCTGGCCGGTGTGGCTCGGTGGGTTGGGCATTGTCCCATAAACAGAAAGGCCACCAGTTTGATTCTCAGTTGGGGCACAGGCCTGGGTTGCAGGTTCAGTCCCTGGTTGGGGGTATGCGAGAGGCAACCTATTGATGTTTCTCTTTCACGTCAATCTTTCCCTCTCTGTCTCCTTCCCTAACGCTCTCTAAAGTTAAAGAATTTTTAAAAATCAAGTGGAGGGAAAGCCACCCTTTGTCCACTCAGCAGTGAGTGTGGTGGTGACTGCTGTGGACTAGCCCTGTGTGGAGTCTCAGGTGGGGCAGGATGAGCTCCGCAGAGGCTGGAAGGTCCCCTGTTATTTCCAGCTCTGGTGTGACATCCACACCGGGCACGCCAGACAGGCTGCTCACCAACTGGACACCCGCTCCCAGGTGCCCTAACCTAAAGGCCCCCTTTTGTGCCTCAACAGCAGTTTACTGGCTACTTCCAGAGGCACGATGAGGTCCTGACCGAGCTGGAAAAGACGACCAAACGCTGTAAGAAGCTAGAGACGGTGTACAAAGAGTTCGAGCTCCAGAAAGTCTGCTACTTGCCTCTCAACATGTTCTTGCTGAAGCCCATCCAGCGGCTGGTGCACTACCGCCTGCTGCTGGGACGGCTGTGCGGGCACTACGCGCCCGGGCACCGCGACTACGCCGACTGCCGTGGTGAGTGGGGCCCGCGGGGCTGTGAGGTGGGAGCAGCTTCGGCAGCCCTGAAGGCAGGGCCCCCTGTAGAAGGGCCAAGTGTGCAGTGGTCAGAGCTGGCCAGGGCCGCCTCCCCGCCTCTGGCTAATGGAGACAGGCAGGCCCTGGGTCTGAGCAGGGTCTGTCCCTCAGCGCCCCACCCCTGGGCAAGGCTGCTCCAGATCTGAAGAGTGTGATGAAGGGTTCTGACTGTCCTGGAGAGGTCACAGGGAGTGGACACCGTGACCACGGCAGAGCCCCCAACAAGTGCACTGGTGGTTGGACTGACCTCCTACCCGTAGGCATTTCTGTCCTGGGAGCCTGTGCTCTAAACCTCAAACAGGGTGGCCAGTTAGAAGCTCCTGACGTAAATGGAGTCTGTCGGTTTTTGTGTTGAAGGAACAAAACAGACACTGACCTTTTTAACCTACAATATGACTTCTAGTTGTAGGATAAATGCAGCATGGGAAATCCATCTACTGGAAAGTTTTTACAGGTGAATTCACCGTCATGGTTAAAAGTGAAAGATGAGTGCTCACCTCAGCAGCACATGCCCGAAAGTTGGGACGATACAGAGAAGGTTATCACGGCCCCTGCAGGAGGATGACATGCGAGTTCTTGAAGGGTTCCATATTGTTTTTTAAAAACACTAGAAGATGAGAGACTTTCACTTCCTCTAGCTGGTCTCCCCTAGTCATGAATGGGCATCAACAGGACGCTTTCTGATGTGTGAGAAACAATATGGATCATACAATGTTGACAACTCTCTTGTTCATTCTAAAAGCAAGTGTTCCATGTTTGCTAAAAAGGAAAAGACACAGTTGTCAAAAAACTTCTCCAAGCCTTTTCACAGAAATAAAGGTGCAGCACCTTTAAAATGCTGCCCTGTTAGCCTTCTCCTGAACTAGGGGCCCCCTCTCCAGGTCATGGGAGGGAGGCCAGGCCAGGGAGAGGGCTGGGCACACATACTACTCAGGCTCCTCATCAGTAAAACACATTTCACAGGCTGATGCAAAAGCTAAATGAGGCTGCGTTTCTGAAAGTGCTTTGTAAATTGCTGACCCAGCCTGGTGCTGATAACTGGCAGCTGAGACGTTTGCTTCAGTGTCTCTGGAGGGCTCGCTCAGCTGACCACAGCAGTTGGAACCCCTTCCCACCAGGACCCACCCACCCACAGGGCCAAGGAAGAGGCCCATTGGGTGCAGATGTTACCAGCCCTTTTGGTCTTCCCAGGAGCTTGAGCCTGAACCTTTAGGTTGGGACTTAGAGAAGCCGGCCACGCATCATAATTTTATCCTTCATCAGTAAGGGTTTCTCGAGGGCCGTGCCTGGGCTGGCCAGGTGCTAAGCGTTTGTGGGTGGTTTGTCAACATCCCACTGGTCCCGTAGAGACCCAGGCATGGATGGCACTGCGTGCGGCAGCCTCGAGTCAGGTCTGGCAGCTTCCAGGGCCAGCCAAGGGCCACATGGAGCCTACGTGGCAGCCGGACCTTCCAGCCCTGCACTCCACACACACGGCACCCGAGGGCGAGGTGGCACTGGGGCCCACTCAGGGCAGACCCATGGGGCCAAGCAGCCTGCCGCAAGCAAGCAGAGCGGGGAGTGTCTGCCTACGGCAGGTCTCTCGGGCTCTGAGAGGTGGTGAGGCCAGCGAGGGGCTGGGGGTCAGGAGTCCACCCTGTGGTGGCATCACGGAGGCTCTCACAACATCTCAGTTCCCCGTGTGCTTCCTCATCCGGCGTCATCCTACAGCTGTGGGGCAGGCGTGTTCCCCTCTGCCGACGAGGACAGGAGCCCTCAGTTACCGCTCTCCCTTTGCCAGACGCACGGAGCCGGAGCCGAGAAGGCACGGAGTTGGGTGGGGCTGGACATCTCCTGTGGCCCTTGGGACCTCGAGGGTCTGTGGCCAGGCAGTTGGTGGCAGGGTCCCCATGAGTGTTGTGACAGGGAGATGAGGAAGGCGTGGTCACTGCACCTGGGGGCGGGACCAGGTCTGGCCCAGCAGCTGTGGCCAGTGTGGCCTGGTCAGAGTTTTGCAGACCACTCTCAATGACTGCTTTTGTGTTTTGTCTGAGTATGTTTTCCTTCCTGATTCTAAATTTTCATAATTTGGCTTGAACTGTAAGATTAGCATCTCCTCCATTCAAGGAGAATCACAAATGCATTGAAGTTGCAAATTATTTAGAATTTAAACTATAGTGAAGGAAATACTGCTTTGCTCAGAACAGTAGTCTGTCTACATAGACTGTTCCTTCTCTTTCCCACACTCGCGTGTTGGATAGTCAGCAGTTTGGGCCAGACAAATCCAAGTTTTGGTTCATTCGCAAGAACCTGCACTTGCTGTGCCTGGCAGTCAGAAACCATGGGTGCAGGTTAAGTAGAATGTTCTTTGAATTAAAACTGACTTGTGAAATGCCAGTTCCTGTCACAAAGTGTGTGTGTGTGGGGGGGGTCTGTGCCACCTCCGGCCCGCCTGCCCAGCCACCTGTGCTGTGGGTCTCTCCTCGCAGACGCCCTCGAGGTCATCACAGAGGTGACCAGCGCGCTCCGGCACAGCCTCGCCCGGCTGGAGAACCTGCAGAAGCTGACGGAGCTGCAGCGGGACGTGGTCGGCATAGACAGCCTCGTCGCCCCGGGCAGGGTGAGCGGCTGGGGCTTCTGGAGCCGGTTACTTCATGGTTTTGGTTGAGATGTGATTCATGTCCCACAGAACTCTCCCTTCCAAAGTGCACGACATGGTGGTTTTAGTGTACTTACAGGGTTGTGCGGCCGCCACCACTGTCTAGTTCCAGGACACTTCATGCCACCAGAAAGCACCCCAGACCTGTCAGCAGCCACTCCCCATCCCTGGCCCCTGGCGCCCGGTCTCTGGCAGCTGCTAATCCACTTTCTGTCTGTCTGGATTTCCCTACTGTAGACACTTCTCACCATCGGAATCTTACAGGATGTGGCCTTTGTCCGGGTTTCACTCCGCTCCGTGTTTTCAGGATTCGCCCACCCTGCGGCACGTCAGTGCCTCATTCGTTTTGTGGCTGCATAGCGCCCCGTTCTCTGGACACCCCACATTCTGCTTGCCTTTCATCTGCCGATGGACAGCGGGTGGCTGTCCCTTGCTGGCTGCCGTGACTAAAGCTGCTGCGCACACTGGGTACACGTCCTGTGTGGACAAGTGTGCTCAGTTCTCCTGGGCGCGGGATGGCATTCCCGGGGTCCGGGGTAGCCTGTGTTTAACATTTTGAGGGAGGGCCCTGGTGTTCCACGGTGACTGCACCATTTTTCATTCCCAGCGGGAGTTACGAGGGTCCCAGTTTCTCCACATTTTCTGTCTCTTCAGTTCTAGCCATCGGACGGCACGCGTGGCAGGCGTCTCGTTGTAGCCGTGGTTGCGTCTCCCAGAGGGCTGGCGTCAGGCACCTTCCGCGTGTTACTGGCCGCGTGTAGGCCTCCTTTGGAGAGACGCCTGCTCAGACCCCTGACTTACAGTCTTCCCAATCTTCCAGCTGGGAGATTCCCGACCCACTGTGGACACCAGGCCCCTGCCAGAACGTGGTTTGCGAATATGTTCTCCCGTTTTGTGGGCTGTCTTTTCACTCTCTTGATGGTATCATTTACAACACGAAAGTCTTTAACTTCGATGAAACCCAGTTTATTTTTGTTGTTGTTGCTGGTTGTGCTTCAGGCGTTGGAGCTAAGAAACCTTTGCCTAATCCAAGGTAGAAGGTTTGCCCGTGTTTTCTTCTAACACTTTTCTGTGCCCATCTGACCCATTTCAAGCTCATCTTCGTGTGTGGTGTGAGGTGTGAGGTGTGAGGTAGGGGCCCAGCTTCATTCTCTTCCCTGTGGCTGTCCCATTGCCCCAGCACCGTTTGGGTTTATCCCTGGACTCTCCAGAGCTCACCCCTGTCCCATGTCTCCCGGGCGGCCTCCTCCCTGGCACGGGTGCCTTTGCTTGGAACTCAGCACCGTCGGCACAACAGAAGTGTCTGCTGGTCTCACGGGGAGGGTGCCTGTCTCCACCCAAAGCTGCCTGCAGCAGAGTGTGGCTGCCCAAACCGCCTTCCGCGTTAGCCTTGTGACAAGAAGGTGCTGAGGATGTGGGGCCGTGCGCTCGAGAAACCAACCGGGACTGAAATATCCGGGAGGGCAGGCCCTCCGGGAGTTGGGGCCTCCGGGGCCAGGACAGCCCCGGCCCTGTTTGCCGTCTCTCCTCCGCAGCGGGGCTCTGAGGGTGGTGCTGCCGGCTGGGAGCTCCCGGGGGTCTGCAGGGCCCTTGGTACACACTGCTGTTGTGTCTCCTGGTGCCCCCCCCCATGTCTGAGAGATGGTGGCCCCCGGGAACTGCCATTAAAGGGACCAATAAACAAGAGTAGCTCCTCAGAGCGGGGGGTGGACTTGGGAGCCGAGGCTGGACTCCGGCTGCCCACGGCCTCATGGCCTGGGCCCCGCCTCTTGGAGTCCTGGGGGTAGACGGGGACCGACATCTGCTGCTCAGCCAGGGCCTTGCACACAGTAGGTGCTGTGCTGCCGCCCTGATGGCTGTTGTTAGTCAGATCTCCCCGGTCCTGACGTTACGGCCCAGGGTTCCCGACTCCTGAGTTAACGGTGTGTGTCGGTCAGAGACAGAGCCCACGCCAGTGTTGCAGCAGAGCCAGGGTTGGTAGCCAGGTAAAGCGCGTAAGCAGCTACAAAGGTGAGAAGCGGCTCACGTATCTGGGGGGGGCAGACTGCAAGGCAGGTCCCACCCTGGGGGCTGGGGGTCAGCGCACAGTGGGGAGACGCCTGTGGGTCTGGCATGCACGGCCCTGGGGCAGGGGCGCTGGACACGGGCCGCTGCTGGGTGCCCGGGTCTCTGGGGCTGAAGCGGGCTCTGCGAGGGCAGGACACCTGCCAACTAACTGGATTGGCGGCCGCAGGGGGGGACTGTCCCTGGTGGGAGCAACGCCGGCCAGTGACCCCTAGAGCGGGACTGGGGCAGTTTTGGAGGGAGAGCCAGACGAGGACACCTCCTCCTCCTCTGGCTCCCTCGGTTCCTCTGAGACCCACTGAGGCTGGGTCCTCGCCCGGGTGCTCAGGGCACGAAGGCCCCTCTCGTCTCAAAGGGCAGCGAAGGGGAAAGGTCTCCAGACACAGCCCCCGCCAGAAGTCCGCGGCACTGCCAGGGCACAGTGCCCGCCATAGCGTGGGGGGTGGGGACCTGCTTGACACCTGTGCCCCCTGAGGCGGACGCGTGGGGCCAAGGCGGCCTCTGTGCAGGGCCGGGCTGGGTGCGCCCACGTGAGTGGTAAGTTCAGAGATGTCCCTGGGGTCCTGGAGGCACGGTCAGGCTCTGGAGGGAGCGGCAGAGCCCCGTCCTCCTCATTCTGTGGCCACCCCCTTTCTCCACGGGGGGCCGCCCAGGACGCGGGTGGACGCGGGGGGCCGGCCCGCCCGAGGGGCCTCCCTGCCTCTGCTGGGAAGCCGTTGTCCTGTGCGGTGCACCTCAGACACGGTCGCCTGTCAGCACTCGGGGGGGGCCCGGCGTACCCCTTCCGCTCCCCCGGGTTTTCTCAGTTGAACTCACGTCATGTCCATCGCTGAACCTTCCAGAAGCTTCTCCCCAGTCAGAGCAGCACCCTCTGCTTTACACGCCCCCCTGCAGCACAGCAGCCTCGGGGAGACAAGGCCCCGGGCGCTCAGCGGAGTTTGAGGCCTGAGTTAACCGACCCCCAGACGGGACCTGGGTGGCGGGGAGGATGGCGGGGAGGAGCGGGCAGGAGGGAGGCAGGAGAGGGGCCCCCCAGGCCTCTCTCCTGGGTGTCGGGGCGAGTGGGGCAGGCCCTGGGAGGGGCTCCCCGGGGGACGAGAAGCTGCGTGGAGACGTGGGCCGGCACCGAGGGCCTCGCTGCTGTCTTCCAGGAGTTCATCCGCGAGGGCTGCCTTCACAAGCTCACCAGGAGGGGCCTGCAGCAGCGCATGTTCTTTCTGGTAGGGGGGGCCGCACCTCCAACCCTCGGGCCCCGGTGGGGGCCTCACAGTCGGGCAGGAGCCAAGCGAGGGCCACGGAACGCAGTCCGGGCCCCGGCGGGCGTGGCTCAGTGGACTGAGTGCCAGCCTGCGAACCAAAGGGTCGCCAGTTCGATTCCCAGTCAGGGCACAGGCCTGAGTTGTGGGCCAGGTCCCCAGTAGGGGGCGTGGGAGGGGCAACCACACACTGATGTCTCCCTCCCTTCCCCTCTGTCTAAAAATAAATAAAATCTTTTTTAAAAATGAAAAAACAAAGACAACACAGTCCAGGTCAGCTGCCTACCTCATCCTGGGCTGTGGGAGGAGCAAGGCCAGCAGAGAGAGAACCCCACCTGCCCGCGGCCGCAGGCTGCCCGCCCTGCAGAGCTGCCAGCTCTCGGCTCAGCTGGTGGGGGCTGGGGCCCCTCAGGGAGCCCTGCTGCCCCCGGCCCTCCTGTCGTCTGCCCCCACCCCCACACCCAGCCACAGAGCGGACCTGGGTCTCCTGGACGGGGGTGCCTGGCCCCAGGCTTCCGCTGCTTTGTGTAGTTACCAGTCACCTCTGCGCAAAAACAATTCTTCCCTCGTAAACAATTTTCACGAGTGAAGTAAAGATCCCTCCCTTGCCAAAAATCTCTAGCCAGCCGGGTAGATCCGGTGACCCCATGGGGCCCATGGAGGTGAAGCCGGTCTGACAGTTAAGACGTTGGCACCTGCTGCGTGTTTTAAGTGCGTTTCTCTAAAGCTGCCTGGCTCAGTTCTCAGATATGCTGCTGTACACCAGCCGCGGCGCCTCGGGGACCAGCCGCTTCCGGACCCGGGGCCTCCTGCCCCTGCGCGGGATGCTGGTGAGTGAGTGCGGGGCGCCGGCAGGGCGCTGGGGGTCGGCGGGTCGGCGGCCTGGGAGGCACCTGCCCGAACTCGGTGTGTCTTCGCCTGTTGTGCTCGTTGTTCTTGGTGCTCAAACAGCTCCCCCTGTGGCCCCTGCAGACTCAGCCCTGGGGTCAGCACCAGCACCCGTAGGACAGGCCCCCAGCTCACCTGGCCCACCTGCCGCCCCAGGGCGCCTTTGGTGGGAGGTGCACAGGGAGCCCCGGCAGGCGCGAGGGCCGCTCTGCGGCTGCAGAGGAGGGCGGGGCTGACGCAGGCCGAACCCCCAAGCCCTGCAGCTGTGGGGCTTGCACTTCCCCGAACTGCATCGGCATCTCCTTTCTCCTGCACGGACCGGCCCGGCCCCTCGCGGCTCTGCCAGTTAGCAGCGCACACACGCACGTGCACGGCCTGGGCACAGGCAGCCGCTCCCTCCATGTGCCGTGCGAGGCCCCCGGGGAGTCTCTCTCTTGTGTGACCTCTGGTTTGCCCCTCCGCCTCCCCCTCCGTCTCCACGGGGCTGCGCCGGCCTGGGCTGCTCACAGCCCTGCTGCTCTGGGGCACCCCGTCCCCCACACTCTGACCCAACCGCCCATCCCCCGCTGCCACAGCTCCACCGAGACGCCGTCCCATCTCCGACGGCAGGAGTTCTCCACTTGAAGGTGCTCTAGTCTGCCGGCTGCCTCCTTTGCGGCCAGGGCGTCGTCTGTGGCCTGGCGAGGGCACCGTGTGCGGGTCGTGGGTCGTGGAGAGACCGTCACGTAGGCACCTGCCAGCTCTCCTCCTGCCCCACCCGCCCCGTGGGGGTCTGCCCCCCGCCGGGGACCTTCTGTGGTTCGGGAACCATGGAGACAGGGGGCTGTCGGTCCAGCGTGTCCGGCTGCTCGCAGCAGGTGCCTCTCCCCGTGGCCCCGCCAGGCCTCCTGTCCAGGCGTCCGTGGGTGGGGTCCGGCGGAGCTCTGCCCCGCCGGGTGCGGCCACCGTCCTCCTGAGGCTGCCTCGCCCTCCCGGCCCCGGGGTCCCTCCAGGCTTCTCCCAGCAGGAAGGTCGGTCTCAGGGAGCTCACCTGCTGCCGCGGAAGCAGATGCCCCATCTCCAAGTCTGCTTTCACAAATCACACATCCGTTACAGAAAAAATCACTGAAAATGCAAAATGAAAAGTCACGATTTTACCGCCCAGCAATGTACACTCTTGGCATTTGCAGTGTGCCCTCCTGGCTCCACGTGGGGACCGACACACTCTTTGCCACCACGGTTGGCCGCCCTTACAGGCTGTCTCGTGGCCCATGTGGGCTTTGCCTGGCGAGCCATCGAGACGTGCTCTTGCGCCCCACATCCCTCCACCGCCTCACCGCGTGGAGGTGAGATGGCCCCCTGCTTACTCCACCGGCCCCTGCACCGCACCCCCTGGCGCCCTCTGGTGTTCTGAACCAGCAACAGCACCGTCGCATGCCTCTCCACACACCCCCACCACATCCTCGAGACAAACTCCGAAAGGTGGCGTGTGGGTGTTGTGCTGCGTCCAGGGTGTGAGCGGTGCTGCTCCGTGGCCGGCCCGGGAAGTGCCGGGGCCTCACCCTGTCCTCCCCAGGGTGGTGAACAGGGTACCCTTGGGCGCAGCCAGGCCAGCTGGGTGCTGGTCTCCCGGCGCTCCCTCTGGGGTGCTCTCCTGGTCTGTGGCCTAGGTCTCCGAGGTCTGCTAGCTTCCCGTGCACGTTCGCGAGTCATTTACGAAGGTGCCAGCCAACCCTCAGTTGGTGACTGCTGCTTCCTTTGCCCCTGGTTTGGGTTTACCTTGCAGACTTGAGTCCCACCCACACGGGCACCATGCTTGCCTTGCTCCTGGAACAGCACCTGGTGGGCACGTTCTCGTCGACGGAGGGAATTGAGACATTTTCACGTGGTCGCATCTGTCCATCGTGTTCCTTTAGGGCTTCTGTCCTCGGTGCGGGTTCCGGAAGTCCTTTCTGTGCCGGGATTACCGTGTCACCTTATTCTCTAGTACACTTACGGTTTCGTTTTTCTCATTCAGTTGATCCACCTAAATGTTCCATTGAACGTTACAGATCAGAACACAGCGTTTGCCACCAGCAGTCAGTCTGTTACGGGGAGAGACCCGAGTCGGGGCCCCGCTCCCCGGACCTTGTTCCTCACTCCTTGTCTCCCTCCTGTGCGATGAACTGCAGTGAGAGACACACTCGGTGCAAACGGGAGCGTGAGTTCATTTATGAAACAAACATGGGCACAGAGCTGCAGGCAAGTCTGAATGCCCCAGGTACAGAGGAAACAAAGTTGTTAGCGTGTTAGTGTGTTAGTGAGTTTTACACACTTGAGCCGCGGCGACAAGTGGGCACTCGGCTGATGCGAGTGCTGACTGCTGAGGTTCAGGGCTCAGATACGTTGGTCAGCTTCCAGGCCCCTCCTGCTCCCCTTCTGAACCCTGGGGACCATGTGCAGCTGCCAAGGCTCTCCTTCTGTCAGTCAAGGCTCTTGGTCTTCACTAGCGAAATTACTACAAAAGCCCCCTTCCCAGCACCGAGTCTCAAGGGCTCCCCTCCCCGGGCGCTCTCCCTGCTGGTGAGGTTCGGACACCGGGACACCGGGACACCGGCAGTCTCATCGGACCGGGCTCAGGGCTGCCGAGGCAACACGTGAGACAGGCCTGTCTCCCCTCCCCGCCTGAGCTCAGTGCCTGTCCTGACAGGTTTTCCTGGCTCTCGCTGGACGCTCCGTTTCCTCGGTGGCCTCGAAGGCGGCCTCTGCCGCGTCCACAGCCCCGGGTTTCGTGCTTGGGCCCCCTCCAGGCACCTGGTGTGCGTCGCTGCCCCGGCACCGGTCCTCTCTCCCCTGGACTGTGGTGGTGTGTGGGACAGTCACCGTCTGGGGGGTAAATGTCACCCCTCATTTGCCCTCCTTTTCAAAAAGCTGCTTTTTCTTCTCAAGTATTTAATTCTTCCAGTCAACTTTGGAGGCATTTGGACAAATCCCTTCAAAAAAACACATTGAGACTTCTACTGAAGTCATATTGCATCACGTGCCACTCGACGACAGGGATGTGTGTTGGAGAACGTCTCCTCCTGTGCCCTTGTCGTGGGAACAGCAGGGCGCACCCGCCCAGACCCACACGGTGCAGCCCCCGCACGGTTCCCGGGCCTCCACCCATCAGACGTGCGGTCTCGACCCGCCCTGTAGGCAGTGGCAGCACAAGGCTGTTTGTGCATCTGAACACAGAAAAGGTACCGTGCAAGCGTGGTATCAAAGATACAAATGGAAAAAAAGATTAAGAAGTGGTGGACCTGCCTCGCAAGGTCTGCCTTCTAAGTGCTGCTGGGGCTCTCGACCGTGGGCCGGGTGTGCAGGGCTGCAGGCTGCTCGGGTGGGTCGTGCTCGAGTGCTGGGTGCGCGTGAAGGCCCGGGAGGGACACCCACCCCACCCCGCACATGACCTCGGGCTCCACGAGCCCCGTGCACTCAGCCCCCACCGAACCCACAAAACCACCCGAGACGTGTGAGGCTGCTGCTGGCGTGAAACACAGCTACTGTTTCACGGTAAACTGCTTTAAATCATGCAAAGAGTACACCCTACAATAATGATAAAAGGTATAGTAAACCCATAGACCGGTAACAATTTATTATTAAGTTATGATTGCACTACTGCACCTTTCTACGACTGGCAGGTGTGTTCACACCCGCGTCACCACAGAGTCGTGAGCGGTGTGTTGCACTAGGACACTCTGGCCACGTGGTCACTGGGCAGTAAGAATTTTTCACACATTTTTCAGTGTGGCTCAGTGGACTGAGCACCAGCCTTTTGAACTAACAGGTCACCAGTTCGATTCCCAGTCAGGGCACAGGCCTGGGTTGTGGGCCAGGTCCCCAGTAGGGGGCACTCGGGAGGCGACCACACACTGATGTGTCTCTCCCTCTCTTCCCCTCTCTAAAAATAAAATCTTAAAAAAATTTTCAGCTCCATCGTAATATCACAGGGCCTTTGTCATATGCACAGTCTGCTGACGGAGCGTGGTGTGCCACTTAAGTGGAAAACTACGTGTTTCCTTAGGGGAACACTAACGCCTGGAAGCCTTCTGCTGGCCGTTGCGCGTGTTAATTCGAGGTCGTTCGTGCCCAGCGCTGGGCGCGGTGGCCGGCATCCCTTCCGTGGCGCGGGGGACCTGTGTGTCCGGGGAGCTGGGTGGTCGCTGGCTGGTCCTGGGTTAGGCTGACGGCTCCGGGCTTGAGGAGGACCACCGTCATCACGACTCTAAGAGGTGTCATCAGAAGTCACACTCCGGATTCTAGCCGTTGTCTGCGGCACTTAGACGATCACTGTTTTTCCCTTGACTTTGTGGCGGTTTTGATGCCAAGTTCATGAAATGAATTGTCCGACTCCCTTGTTAATGATGAGAATGCTCAACCTTTCTTCCTGTGCTTGATTTTCAGCTAATAGTGCTGGACCCGCCGGTGAGTAGTTGGGGGCCGGTGCCCCCCACGGCGTGGGGACCCCCTCCTGCCTCCGGTAGCCCCCCCGTAGAGCCAGCGTAGGCCCGGACGGCACGGTCTCCATGTCGCCTGTGTTGTAGTGCAGGCCTGGCGCGCGCCGGCCCTGCTCCCGGCCCAGACTGCTGCCTCTCCCCCTGCCCACAGATAGAAGAGAGCGAGAGCGAGTGGTCGGTGCCGCACTGCTTCACGATTTACGCTGCTCAGAAAACAGTCGTGGTGGCCGCCAGGTGAGAGCCTCCCCGTCTGCACCCCGGGGGGCCTGGGGCCCTGGGGCAGGGCTTCCCAGTCGGGGGGCACCCTTCCACAGCTGCAGGGGTGTCACGTGCCCCGTGGGCACCGCTGCCCCCACGGTGGGGGCGCTAGGGGGAAGCTCCCCTGGGGGGTCTGTCCCCAGACCGGTTGCGGCCCTGCCCAGCTGCTCCCTGCGCCTCAGGCTCAGGGCGGGACGGGAGCGGGGCTGCAGAGATGGCTGGCCGCCAGGGGCACGGGCACTCTGGCACGCTGAAGCCAAGGTCGTGCCGGCGGCCCGGGGGTGAGCCCCAACACTTCCCCTGCCTCCAGGCCCCCGGCTGTGCAGTGGGAAGCTGGCAGGCAGGTTCCGGAGCACCGAGTTCTCACGTCGTCAGCTCAAGGGGAGGCGGCCTGAGTGTGGCCTGAGCTGGAGGGCCACAGGGCAGCCCGGCCTCAGCCATCAGCCCCTCCCCCAGAGGAGCCCTTCTCTCCGGCGGGCGTCCAGGTCAGGACACCCTGGCAGCTCAGTGGCGATCCAGCAGCCAACCAGTCTCGTACCTGAGACTTGAGAAACCTTGTTTCAGGAACACACTACCCAGCAGAGAACCCCAGTCCACCCGAAGGTGCTGCTGGGGGTGCAGGCGGAGCCCCCAGCAGCATTCGACGGTTACCTGGATCCACAGGACAGGCACCCCAACCCCATCCCCCTCTGAGAGGCTGTGCGGGCCCTGCCCCGCAGGCCGGCTCTGAGCCCCTGCCGTCCGCCCGCAGCACCCGGCTGGAGAAGGAGAAGTGGATGCACGACCTGAACGGCGCCATCGACGCGGCCAAGGGCAGCGGGGACGCGGCCCCGGCCCTGCCGGGCAGTGCCACCTGTGCTGCTCCCCGCGGTGAGCTCCGGACGAGGCCCCCGGGGGCCCCGTAAACTGGTTTCTCGGGTCACCACCTGCACTTGCTCACCAGGGGCTGCCCAGGCCGCGCCTGGGGGGCAGGGCGGGCTCCCAGGGCCCCGCCCCCAGGGCCGGCCCGCCCGTCCCTGAGCAGAGGGTGGGCGTCTCCCCCAGGACCCCCCGACGAGGTCTGCCTGGAGCAGGAGTCGGAGGAAGATCCCCGCGGCGCCCACAGCCCCCTGGAGGGCCAGGGCCAGCACCGGGCCAACACCACGGTGCACGTGTGCTGGCACCGCAACACCAGCGTCTCCCGAGCCGACCACAGTGCAGCGGTGGAGGTACGAGCCGGGGCCGCACGAGCACCCTCGGCTCGTGCTGGCTGCTGGGTACGCCGGGGCCCCCGGTGGCAGGGCTGGGCCAGGCCCACAGTGAGCTGCCTCCCACTCCCCCCCCTTGGGCCCGGCTGCCCAGGGCTGGCCAGGGCGGCAGGGTGAGGGTCACCCTCGGGGGCTGCGCGCCCCAGTGCTAGCGGGGTTGTACACTCTGGCCACTGGCTCTTCGGGTCACCTCCTACGTGCTGTGGGTTGTGAGCTTGGGGGCAGGAAGGACAGAGCCCCAAGCTCAGCTGTCAGGTGGGGCCTGACTCCCGGGGCACATGTGAACTGGAGTGCCCCCGTGAGCCCCCGTGAGCCGGCACACACCTGGGTGTCACAGATGTGTCACCCTAGGGTGGCCGCGGGGAGAGTGGCGTTGGCACCAGCCCGGGGAGGGGACGCCGCAGAGGGCAGCCTGCCCCGGGCGAGTTGCACCTCAGCTCAGTCCGAGCTCGTCCCGAGGGGACACCTGCCCGCCCCCCCACCTCGTGAAAGACCGTCCAGCCTCGGCCGCGTGGGGTCTGCCGCGGCACCCTCGTCCCACACCACAGCACTCGCGACGGCTGTAGGGGGAAACGAGCCCCTCAGACCGCAGAGGGGCCAGCCTGTACCCTCACACGCCTGCTCCCCGGAGACCCGGGAGGACGCAGCCAGGAGGGGGTGGCTCCCGGGAGCCGGGGTCCTGGGACCCTGACGGACACGCTTCCGTTTCTTCCAGAACCAGCTGTCGGGGTATCTGCTGAGGAAGTTCAAAAACAGTAACGGCTGGCAGAAGCTCTGGGTGGTCTTCACCAACTTCTGCTTGTTCTTCTACAAAACCCACCAGGTAGGGGGCCTGTGGGGGCCTGTGGTGCCCGCGCCCATCTGTCCTGCTTCGGAATCTCCTTCCCGTCCCCCAGGCACCTCGGCCTGCGGTGCGTGGGACCCCCCCCCCCACCCGCCACCACGGGAGGGGAGGGCGGGGGGCTGGGGCACCCACAGAGCTGTGCTGCCCTGCCCCCCAGGACGACTACCCCCTGGCCAGCCTCCCCCTGCTGGGCTACAGCGTCAGTGTGCCCAGCGAGGCCGACGGCATCCACAAGGAGCACGTCTTCAAGCTGCAGTTCAAATCCCACGTCTACTTCTTCCGGGCCGAGAGCAAGTACACATTTGGGAGGTAATGGTGGTGGGCTGCCGGGTCCTCTCGCCCCTTGGGGCCGGCCCCCGTCTTGTCCCACTCAGTCCGTTTTTGGGGTCACTCTTGGGGAGTGTTTGAGTGCAAGCCCACTGGTCAGATGGCCACAAAGGGCCCCGCTTCCCAAGCGAGCGTCCTGAGCGTGCTGACCGGCCCCCCCCCCCCCCCGCAGGTGGATGGAGGTGATCGAGCGTGCCAGCAGCTCGGCCGGGCGGGCAGGGGCCCCCAAGGAGGCATGACCCCCTCCTGCCCCAACGAGGACGGAGCAGGAGGTGCAGCGTGGCCAGCCCAGGCCCCACGACTGCTCGTCCCGCCTTCCCAGCAACGGGCCAGCCGTCCGGGTGGCCTCGCAGGGACACCTGGCAGGGACACTGTCCACCTGAAGACCTGGTGCAGTCGCTGGCCCCGTGGGGCCCCGGGAAGAACACACAAGTGGACACGCAGGCCCAGGCCTGGGCAGCAGCCAGGCTGGTGCCGCTCCTCCACCCTCCGCCCCCAGAGCAGGGCCCGGGGCCGCCCCACAGCCACCCGCCCCCGCTGCAAGGTGGCCTGGCTGCCCCGTGCTCCAGTTCTGGTCGGCCGGCGGCGGGCACAGAAGTCCAGCAGAAGCTGCTTGGTGCCCACCCCACATACCTCTGGAGAAGTGGAAACCAAAGCCCGGGCGCCCTGGGAGGGCGAGGGCCTCTAATTTATTGGTTCCCGCTGCTGCTTAACCAGTGGGAGTTGGCGAGCACACCTGCCTGCGCCCGTGCGCACGTGGCTGGAAATAAACGGCATTTCCCTGCGCCTGCCTGCGGCCTCTCTGTCCCACCTCGGGCCGCTCCGGGGCCACCGTGCGCCGCGAGGACTCCAGCCAGGTCCCCAGGCGGGTCTTTATTGAAAGCAGCAGGAGCCTCTCCAAGTTCTGGGACAGTAACACCGTCCCCTCAGAGCGGACGGGGGCGCACGGAGTTCAGGTCTCACACGCACACACGCACACGCTCTGGCTGACACGCACACTGACGAGGAGCCACGGTACCTGATCCCACACCACAAGGCAAGTCTACGACCACTGGGGGCCCCATCGGGGGCCCCGGGGGAGGGGGGGCGGAGGGAGGAGGCCAGTGTGCCCGCCAGTCTCCGCTCTTGCGCCCTGGCGGCCGCCACCCCCGAGCCCACGGAGGGGAGGCCCGCCCCGGGGAGGCGAGGGGTCGTGCCGCCACACAGTCCTCCGTGAGTCTCTGCCACCAGGGAGCACGGCCGGGCGGGGCGGGGCGGGGAGGCAGGGGGCCCCGGGCACAGGGCGGGCCCGTCCCACGGAGGTCCCAGGTCAGCCGGTCCCTGCAGATTGCGCCCCTCTCGGACAGCAGCTCTAGCGGGCGGAGGTCAGGTGGTTTCTGTTGTGGGAAAACCTGGAAGAGACCCACCCAGTCACTGCCCCAGGCCCGGGTGCAGGCCCCAAGGGAAGCCACCAGGGGGCGCCGGCTGCGGCCGGCAGCACCAGCTGCCCTGGGGGGCGGGGAGGGGGCACCTCCCAGTGTGGCCCCTTTGGGCTGGAAAGACCCAGTGCTTCCTCTGGAGGGAGGACAGCAAGGAACCCCCAAGGCCGCCCGGGGCCCTCGCCAGCCCCCTCACCTCTGCACCCGCTCCACCAGGTGAGCCATCAGCTTGTCCGAGATGCCGGGGCAGGACTCCTCCGCCAGGCTGAAGGCGTTCTCCAGCTCCTCCAGGGCGCCCAGGCCCCCGCCGCTCTGCCTGTGCTTCTCCTTGAGCTGGGGACACACGCCGGCATCCGGTCGAGGCTCGTGCGCACGCTCCTCGGGCCTCTCCTCTGACTCGCGTTTGGGGGCCCCACCGAGCCCCTGAGGGTCTCGGTTGTCGAGAGGGTCTCTGCCAGCCTCCCGTGCGGTGGCGGGCCCAGCTAACCACGGGGCTTCGTCCCAACTGTGGGCGGCAGCTCAGGACTCAGGCCCAGTGGCCGTGGGAGAACAGCTCAGAAACTAACTACCAGAGGGCAGCACACAGTGGGACGGCAGCTCGGACCCTCAGGGCTTCAGGACACGCCCCCTGGCCCCCGCGCTGGCTGCCCCCAGCTGTGGGAACCCCTGGCCTGGTGGGGGGAGGCGTTAGGTACAGGTCAGCTCAGCCACCCTGCCACGCCCCTCAACCCCACGTAAGTGTGGGGGGGGGTCAGTGGGGAGAGTCTGGGTGCCTCCAAGGACACGTCACCCTGCAGCCCACAGAATCAGCTCCCCCAGGGGTGCCCAAGCGGAGCTCTGCCACCCCACCGCTGGGTCCACTGCAGGGGCTGCAGCGGCCTAGAGCCCCCACCACACAAACGCTCACGGCAGCCTGGCAGACAGCAGCCAGGTCCTCCTGCGGGCGCCACCCGCTCCCCAGGCCCGAGCAACGTGGGGCCCGGCCTCAGACCCAAGTGCTCACCCTGAGCTCACGAGCCCCCAGTGCGCAGCCCCCTGCTCCACCTGACACCACCCTCCCCCACAAGTCCCGGGCTCCTGGGGTTGGGGTTGAAGACTGCCTGTTCTGCCCAGATGGCCCCCCTTCCTCGGGAAGGCCCCGCCGCGCTCTGCCCACCCACCCTGGACTCCAGGCGCTACTCTCAGGTGGGATGTGGTCACGTGACCGACTGCCACCCCGAGTCCAGGGCACAGGGCTCCTGGCTACACTGTCCCCCTGGGGTGCTGCCACCTGCCCATCAGCAGGCGACACAGACCTGGGAGTCAGTCACCCTGAAGCGTCCCTGCCCTGGGCCCGACGCCAAGAATGAGGCCTTGCGGGTGCTTCTGGTCACCCATGTGTGTGCAGTTCAAAGCCACCCTGGGGCCCCAGGAGACACGGGCAGGCCCGGGAACTTGAGAGTGCCGTGTCAGGGACGCCGTCCCCGATGTTCCCAGTCCTGCTACAAAGCCCCAGCCCCTGGGTCAAACCGCCATCAACCCAAGGGATCTGGGAACCCCGTGTACAGGTGCTACGGTCCCCGCCCCACAAGGCCCCCGGCCTGGCCTCACCTCTCCGAAGACGGGCCGGACGAGCGTGGACAGGCACTGCGACCGCGGCTGCCTCTTGACAGGCTCCGCAGGCTGCAGGAGCAAGGCCACAGCGGGTCAGCAGGGCAGAGGCCCCGCCCCGTCCCTGGCCTCCTTGAAAGGCGCACAAGGTCAGGGGCTGGGAGCCGGCGCCACCCTCAAGCCGCCTCCTCAGCGGACAGGCCCCCACACGTGCAGGACCCCACCTTCTGGGGACCGTGCAGGGCCGTCCCCTTGTGCAGCTTGCCGTGCGGGCTTGGCCGGATGGTGGGGGGGGAACGTCCAGACGGGGCCCTGCTCGCCGTCCTCGGCGTCCCCGTCCCTGTGGCGAGGGGAGGCGTCACGAGTGCCCTCCCAGAGGGCCAGGACGCAGGGGTCAGGGCGCACACGCCGCTCGGCACCCCCACACTCCTCTCGGAGGCAGCCCGGCGGCCGCACAGGCACCCGCACCCGCACCCCGGTCCCCGCCCCGGAGCGGGAGCCCCGCGGCACAGGCGGGCGCGGGCCTACATGTCCGAGTCCTCGGAGCTGGACTCCTCGCCGTGGCCCTCGGACTTCCAGCGCTTGTAGCGGTCAATGAGCTCGGTCAGGAAGGAGGTCTTCCGCGTGTAGCGTGTGATGAACTTGTGCTTCAGGAGCTCTTTGGCCGTGGGCCGCTGCGGGGGCAGGGGGTGGCCGCGAGTCACCGGGCGCGGGCCCCACGCCCCCCTGCGCCCCCCATGGACCCCCGGAGAGGCCGGAGCCGCCCTCCCCAGCCCAGGGGGCTTACGAATCGGGGGTCCTTGTTGAGGCAGGCCTCCACGAACTCCTTGAAGGGCTTGCTGTGGTGGCCCTCCAGCGTGGGAGGGCTGTTCTTGGGGATCAGGAACAGGACGCGCATGGGGTGGAGGTCCGAGTTCGGAGGCTCGCCCTTGGCCAGCTCGATGGCTGTGATCCCCAGGGACCAGATGTCGGCCTGCACGGAGCCACACGGGGCGCTCGCCGCCAGAGGCTCCCCGAGCCCCGCCCACGCCCCCCCTTCCCCCCCGAGGCGCGCACCTTGAAGTCGTAGGCCGACTGCTTGATGACCTCGGGCGCCATCCAGAAGGGGGTGCCCACGAAGGTGTTCCTCTTGATCTGCGTGTCCGTGAGCTGCCCCGCCACGCCGAAGTCCGCCAGCTTCACGTCGCCCTGCTCTGAGAGCAGCACGTTGGCCGCTGCTCGACAGAGGACGCAGGGCGTCACCCGAGGGCCCCCCGCTCCCCGGTGTGCACCCCTGAGGGCGGGCCCGCTGGCAGCCCTGGGCCTCCTGGGGACACCGGCAGAGCCGCCCCCAGGCCCTCGGCGTGTCCACCCAGCAGGCCCGAGACAGAGCCAGGTCTGTCCACCCCCAGGCCCAGGGCCACAGGGCAGTGCCTGCGGGCACCAGCCCGTGGGAGGGGCTCACCCTGCGCACACCCCCAGCCTGAGCTCCGAGGCCCCGCCAGGGGCTGCCTTGCGTGGCAGATGCAAGAACGTAGCAACTGCCCTTGTCTCCCAGACCGCCCAGCAGGCAGGGGACCCTGGGCCCCCCTCGCCCCATCAGTGTCTCCAGGCAGCCCCTCAGCCGAGGCCACTCAGCAGGGCCGGCTCACACCTCGCACAAACAGAATGTGCGCTGTCAGCTTCGGTCAAGTCCCTCCTCGCACTGGGCGCACAGTAGGTGTTTTCCCCACACGGGACCCGGTGCCAAGAGAGCTCTCCCTGTTATGGGCTGTGTCTTCTGGCCGCAGAGCTGGCGGTTGCACTCAGACCCTGGGCCCACCAAGCCCCGCGGACCCCCCCGCCCCGCAGGCACCGGATACCACCGCCGCCCCATGCCCACAAGGCCCCGCCACACCCTGGCCTCCCGGGCCCAGGGCCCCGGCGGGGGAGCCACGCCCCGAGGGACCTTTGATGTCTCTGTGGATCTTGCGCTCCGAGTGCAGGTAGTCCAGGCCCTTGAGGATCTCCCGCAGGACGGTGGCGATGTAGGCCTCCTCCAGCGGGCCGGGTTTCAGCTGCGCGAAGACGGGGCGGTGGGGCCGCGGCGCCCGCCCAGGCCACCCCCTCACCCCTGCCTCCACCCCACCCGGACCCTCGCGGAGGACAGAGCTCAACCACCTCTCCACCAGGGGTGACCCTGTGGGTGGCGGGGCCTCCCACTCCGCCAACAACTTTGGGAGGGAGACAGCGTTTCAGACGGCAGTCGGGTGCGTGGGGTCAGGCTGTCTGTGCGGCAGTACACACACCACCAGTGCCCTGGCCTCTGCTGCGAAGGTGACAGACGGGAGTGCGGTCCTGGCCACACCCCTGCGCCCCTGTGTCGGGGCCCCCAGCAGGGAGAGGCCCAGGGCTAACACCAGCACCCGGTCTGGGCTCAGCCGGCTCCTGACTGCCACCTAATGCACCACGGCAGCCGAGGGGTGGAGGCCCAGGGGAGCCCAGGGGAGCCCGGGGCCACCGCAGGGACAACCCCATGGCAATCGCCAGTCTGGTCCTGCCCCCGGCACCCTGGCACGATGCCCACGGTTGTGGCCTGCACCTCACCAGGTCCAGCGCGGAGCCACCGCCCAAGTACTCCATGATAATCCACAGCTTCGTGCTCTGGGGCCAGAGAAACGCCTGTCAGCCCGCGGCAGCGAGCGAGGGCCCCATCCCCACGACACACTCCCTGGCAGGGTCCGTCCCTGGGGCCTCCAGGAAGGGCCTCCAGCTGCGAGGCCCGGCCCGGGGCCCCCCACTCCCCTGTCACACCTGGGACGGCAGCCCTGCAGACAGACCGGGTGCGCCGGGCAGCAGCAGAACCGCCCTGCGACACCCACCAGGGGCCCGAGGGAGCCGGCCGGCCGGCCAGCCCAAGCGCAGCCTCGACGCCGCACGCACCCTGAGCCCCAGGGGGCTCCCCACCGGGCCCCAGAACACCGGATGTCCCCCCGAGCCGGGCCCCGGCCCTGGCACCTTCAGGTAGGAGCCAAAGTAGCGGGTGATGTAGGGGCTGTCGCACTGGCTGAGCACGGTGATCTCCTGCTGGATGTCCTCGATCTCGTCCTCCGCCTCCTCCAGGTCGATGATCTTGATGGCCACCACCTCCTTGGTGCGGTTGTCGATGCCCTTGAACACCTCCCCGAAGGAGCCCTTGCCGATGCGGTCCAGCTTGGTGAAGAGCTCCTCGGGGTCCACCCGTGGGTGCTGCGGACACGGGGCGGGCGGGCAGCCCGTCAGCGGGGGGCGGCCCCGCGGGCACACGGGTCCCAAGCACAAGGAGCTCACCCAGGTCCGATTGCCTTTCTTCTCTCCTCTCCTTCAGTTCAGAAAGCCCCAGGGTGCCCGCCACACCAGGGGAGACCCGCAGAGGGCACGGAGGCCGGGCCCCGGCCGAGGCTCACTGGTGGGTCAACAGGGACCAGCAGGGGGAGCTCGGAGAGGTCAGTGGCCAGGCCGTCCTGGGACGTGCCCATGCTGTCAACGTGACAAACGTCCCACGCGACAGGCTGGCACCCTGGGGTGAGGGCCGCACGCGGCTCATAACCCCAGTTCTTCTCCTGTGAGCCCGACACCGCCCGGGCCCTGACCGATGCACCTCAGCTCGCTGGTTGGATTAATCCATGTTTCTCATTCCCTTCCCCTCTAAAAACAAATACATTCTTTTAAAAAACTGCTTAGAAAAAAACCTCTCTTAACTAAACACAACACCCAGGTGAGCACCAACACACTTCACGGCCTGGCAGCCACACCCCTCAGAAAGGGCTTCCCCCACCCCCAACTGCCCTCAGGACGCTGCCCCCTCACACCAGCCAGCCCTGAGCTTGACCCTGGGCACGCAGACACCGCAGACCTCGGCCCCGACCCAGTCCTCGGACTGAAACATGGACAAGGCTGGAAGGTGCAGAGGGCGCCCGGGGCCGAGAGCCACGCTCTGGACAGTGACCTCAGTGCGGGGGGCAGAGATGGCTCCGTGTGGGGCTGCGTGGGCAGGGACGGCAAGGCCAGAGAGACGGCCAGGACCCCCCTGGGCGTCCCCGAGGCCCTGCCCACGCAGCTCTTTGGCCCCTGAGAATACGGCGCCCTACCCCCACCCCCACAGACGTGTTCCCCGGAGGCCAGGCCGGCCCTCCGGGGCCCAGTGACACAGGCGCCGGGTGCCCAGGGCCCGAGCGTGATTTAGCGGCCGTGGCAGGGCCAGGGAAGGGCTGGGGGCGGAGTCTACCATCAGGTCCGGACAGAGGCAGGAAAGATCCCACTCCGCAGGCTGCAGACCCCCTGGGGCACCCCTGCCTCAGAGGAGGCCACCCCCCCCCAGCACCTGCAGCAGGGCCGACGAGAAGTGAGAAACCACACCTGCTGCTGCGGGAGGGCGTGCCCCTCGGAGCACACGCTCACACCACGTGCACCGGGCTCGCCCCAGTCAGCGCTCGGCCCGGCCCTACCTGCCCCAGACTGACACTGCATGCTACATGTGGATCAAAACCGGCCTCCCTGGGGCCCCTGACCTGCAGGGTTGAAGGGGACGCATGCAGGCTCCCACCTGCGGACACGCCGGGGCCGATTCTGGGCGCCAGGTGAGCCAGAGGGGTGAGGGCCGCAGGGGCAGGAGGGCGGGCACTGCCAGGGCCGGAGCAGCGTCCCCACACAGAACCCGGCCCCCCAAGGCAGGCTGGGCGGGGCCGGGGGCTGCGGCCACAGCAGGTGCCCCAAGCAGGCCGGTGATGTGTCCACCACGCCCTGGTTCAGCCGGTTAAGGAACGTGGCCCTTCTCACGCCCTCACCGGAACTGACAGCCCAGCGTGTGCGGAGGGGCCGACAGCCTCGGACGTGTGCGGTCGACGGCGAGGTCGAGGGCAGGTCGAGGGCAGGTCAAGGGCAGGACAGGGACGGCAGAGCACGCCAGCCAGAAAGGACAGCTGCCTCTCACCAGTGCACGGCCCACCCTGCTGACCGCTTAGCCGTCAGCACGAAACACCTTCCTGCTGGAGGCAGAGCCAGCTCCCCTCTGGGTGGGGCACCTCGCTGTTCCCCACTCGGCCTCGGCCTCGGCCACATGTGGACTGTGGTCGGAAAGGGCCCCTCGGCCGGCTCCTCTCCCGCTGGCCCCGACAGCGCCCTCCCACAGCGCAGAATGGGCGCCTGCAGGCGGCCCCCAGCTCCAGCTCGTGTTGGGGCCGTCCTGCAAGACACCGGCCATGCAGTGACTCCAGGCCAGCCGGTGCCCTCACCTGTGTCCTCTGCCACTGCCAGGACAACCCCTCGCCCTGTAAGGTGGCCTGAGAGGTGACCCAGAGGGGCCGAGGCCTGGCAGCACCTGGGCACCACTGCCCCTCCCGCTCTCGGGGGGGCCCCCCCCGGACCACCCTCAGGCCTCTGCCGGTGACGTGTCCCCCTGCCTGGCTCTGCTAACAACAGGAGTCACTCGCTGTGCACACAGGGCCAGAGCCGCATCTGGCCCACCGCGGCCACCCGAGGGGACCCCGGGCAGCACCCTCAGACCCCTCCGCCTCGAGCAGAACACAAAACACCCCTGAGCTCAAGCTGGGCTCGACAGGGAAGGGGGACCCCAGCACTCAGCGCCCACACTCTGAGGCTCAGAGCATGACCCTGGTGCTACATGCAGCCGCAGGGCCAGCCCCTCCCCGCCCTGCCCCGCTGGGTGAAGGGCTGCCCTCTTGGACGGTGCACGTGTCCTGGGCACGTGCTCAGGTCACTGGACCGGCTCTGGCGGTCAAGACCCTCCTTCTCCGAATCAGCCCTGGTGCTGCCAGGTGGGGGTCCACCACCGTGTGGCGCCGTGTCTGCCATTAGCGTCGTCACCCCACAAAACAAGAGAAGCCAAGCTGTCGCCGCCCACCACACGGCGGGCGGCAGCCAGGGAGCACCCCAGCCACTCTGGCCCTGCAGGCGGGGCAGGGGCTGGCGAGGAGGAGGGGCATGCAAGGCCGAGTCCAGAGCACAGGCTGTGGGGGACCCCCCCCCAGGGCAGCGACAACATCGCAGGAGAAACTGCTGTCTGGTCAGGCTTCCTGCCTCCGACAGGGCCAAAGGCCGAGTCTCCGGCCCCTGAAAGGACAGAGGGGGCTTCCTTCCTTTGGGGTCGCTTCCCCGGCTCCTCCTCCACGCCTGCATCCCTCCCCAGTCTGACTGGGCACCCAGGCCCAGCTCCGTCAGCACTCGGGTCAGGGGGTGCTCACAGGACCCGCAGGACCTGCACCTGCAGCCCTTACAGACGAGCTGGAGGCACACACTCCCCCCAGGGCCTTCGTCGCGTAACTCACCGGAGACACAGGGCAGGTGCGAGTGAAAATCACGTAATTCGGCACCAGTCAGCAGACCCCTGTCCCCGTCTGTGGTCACAGCTGGTCCTGGGTGCCTGCCCAACAGCTGTGCGCGGCCTCCCGGGTTTCCCCAAGGAGCCCAGCCGGGTCTGGAGCTGAACCCTGGCTCCCACTCCTCCTGGCCACACGTGGACACACGCCCCCCCACCCCCGCACGCTGTCCCGACTGACCCCGCACACCATTCGTACCGAGGCGAGGACTCTGTCTCAGAGACCCTCCCACACCTGGATGCAGTCAGCCCAAATCTGTCCGAGCCGGCACTTCAAAGGGAATGCCTACCACCATGGTTTAGTGCACTTCAAATCAGCATCACATCTCACCTGCTTTGAAATAACAAAAGGAAGGAGACACAGACCACCAGCTGCCCACACAACCCCCTTTCGGAGGTGAGCAGCAGGTCCTCATTCCAGGCAAACTCACGGCACACGGCAGAGGGTCCCTGGGGTCAGCCAGTGTCACCAGTTACAGGACCCAAGCAGCCCAAGACGCCAGCGGACAGCAAGCAGCATCCAGGTAAGCACACCCGGCCTGAGCAAACCACCTCCCGCCAACGAAAACGCGCCCGGGGCCTCGCTTTCCCCACACACGGACTCATGGGCAGCAGCTGCTTAACCACATTCCCAGCCGCCCCCAGTGCCCCTCGGGGAGGGGGTCCCCGGAGCTCCTGCCACAGCCCAACACGGCCGGCGTAACCACAGCCCAGGCCCAGCCTCCGGGGTGGACTCCGACCTTCGCGTCCCTGCCGAGGCGCAGGCCCAGGCCCCGCCCTCGCGCCCCGCCGCGCCCCCGGACGGGTCTCTGCACACTGGACACGGATCCTGACACTAACCGCGAACAGGGGCGTCTGCCCCACAAAACGCTGCCCCGGCCACCCTGCGTCAGCCCCGCCCCCCACTCTGCCCACACGTGCAACACCCTGGGGGGCTCCTCTGAAACCCCGGGACCGTGTACCAGAGAGACTTGGCGCAATAAGATGTCCCTGCACCCACTCAGCAGCCGGAGCTCTCGTCCCAGGGGGCTCAGCACGCGTGCGCTCACGACCCCGAGTTCCACCCTCACCTGGCTGGCAAATCCCCTGAGGTGAGCCATGTCTGCGCCGCCCTCAGACCATCCGGTGCAGCCCCAGGAGGCCCCTGGATCCCGCCGGGAGCTCTGGAACCCGGACGCTCGCTTCAGTCAACTGCGGGGAGAGCAGGCCAGCTCGGTGCCCCACTCAAAGCACCCGGGTTCCCCGAGCAGAGCGGCCGCCCCCTCCTCCGACCGTCTGGGAACCAGCTCGGTTGGGGGCGGGGCGCGCTGGAGTCAGGAGAGCCCCCAGGCCGGGAAAAGACCCCACTGCAGCGCGCCCACCAGGACCACCGACCCCCGAGGGCACCGCCCGCCCTGGGCTCCCCTGAAGCCCCTCCCACCGCAGCCCCCAGCCCCTCCTCCCCCGCCCCACTCGCCCACCGCTCGGCCCCTCCCCAACCGCCCCAGGCGCGGGCTCGCCCGGCAGCGCGCCCACCTCCGGGGCGCGCCATCCCGGCCTCCCCCGGCCCGCTCCGCAGGGCCCGCGCAGGCTCCCACCCGCAGTCTCCGCTCGCCCTGGGACGCCCGGGCCCTTCAACCCTCGAAGCAACGGCAGTAGCGGCGTCGCCCGGAGAAAGGCCGCCGCCGGCAGCGACGGAGAGGGCGGTGCGCGGCGTCGTGGCCCAGCGCGGGACTCTCTGGGACACCGAGTCTCTCCACTCGCCCCGAGCCTGGACGTCCGCCGGTGCTGGACTACAAGTCCCGGCAGGCCACGGGGCGGGGTGGTGTCGGGGTCCGGAGGCGGGCCGCGGGGCTCGCTGGGACTCCGAGTCCGGCTCTCTGAAAGGCTCTGGACTACGTCTCCCGGCAGGCCGCGGGGCGGGGGCGGTCCTGGAGGCGGGGCCGAGCTCTGGGGGCGGGGAGAGGCGGGGCCCGGCAGGCCACTGAGGCCGCCCTCCTCTCCTCCGCTCCTCCTTCCCTCCTCCTCTCCTGCAGACCCGGGTTCTTCCTGCATCCTTCCCCCGCCCTCCTCCCTGCTGTTCTGCACCCCACACCCCGCCGCACCGCTGCCACCGTGGAGGCTGTGGGCCCGGCGGTGGCAGCAGCCCAGTGATCGAGGAGGGATGAGAGGACCGAAGGGACGGGTCCGGCCACACCTGAGAAGTGTGTCGCCGGCTCGGCAGGCCGGGCCCCCCAGGGCCGCCACTCAGTGCAGTCCCCAGACGGGAACACACGCCGTGGGACCCCACTGGCCTGGGGTCTCGGGGAGTCAGGTCCACAGGGACAGAGACGGGGCGGGGCGGGGCGGGGCGGGGGAGAGGAGGGAGCGTGCAGCGGGCAGAGCGCGCCAGGCGGGCCAGTGGCTGCACGGTGTGAACGTGCTCAATGCCACCGACCTTCGCCCGATGAGATGGCGAAGGTTATGTGCATTTTATCCCACTTAAGAATAAATAGAATGAGACAAAAAAGGAATTAAGTTCTGACCGGGCTACAACATAGAGGAGCCTTGAAAACTATGCAAAGGGAAGTGAGCCAGTCTCAAGGAGACAAATATTGCACAATTTCACTGTATAAGGTGCCCACAATAGACTCGTGCAGGAGACAGAAAGTACAACAGAGTTTTCCGGGGGAGGGGGAGCTAGTACTTAGCAGGTGCAGTGTCTGTCGGGGTGATAAAATGCCCTGGAAATACACTGAATGCCACTCAACTGCACACTTAAAAATGGGCCAAATCCCCCTGACAGGTGTGGTGCAGTGGATTGAGCACCCGCCTGTGGACCAAAGAGTTGTTGGTTCGATTCCCAGTCAGAGCACGTGCCTGGGATGCAGGCCAGGTCCCCAGTGGGGGCGTGTAAGAAGCAGCCACACAGGGATCTTTCTGTCCCTCTCTCTCTCCCTTCCTTTCCCTCCCTCTAAAAATAAATAAAATCCTTTAAAAAAATGGTTCAGATGGTAAATTTTTATGTTATGTGTATTTTACCACAAAACAAAACAAAGGTAAATTGGGCTTTATCAAAAATTTTAAATTTTGCTTTTAGAGCATTAACAGAATGAAAAGGCAAGCTACCGACTGGGAGAAAAGTTTGGAAATCACGTACCTAACTACATAGAGAGAAAGAACATATAAAAACCTCTCAAACCCAACAGTTAGAAGACAGTCCAACGAGAAAAAATGAGTCTAGACACAGAGGGATGTGCGGGTGGCAAACGGCGGGTGAGCAGGCACCCCGACGTCATCGACCCTCAGGAAAATGCAAATTGGATGAGACGCGGCACACACATTAGAACGGCTAAAATAAAAAGCGCTGGCACCAAGTGTTGGCAAGGGCAGGGTGACCAACCCTCCTCTTCCCCCAGGAACTTCCCGCTTTTAACACCCAGAGTCCTGCGCCCCAGGAAGCACCCCCACCCCAGTCCGCCGCTGGCTAGGCAGGCAGGGGGTCACTTGGTCACTGCAGGTGAGGAGGTGGAGCCCAGGACTCTCGTGCCTCAGAATCTGTGCGAATGTTGAAGGGTGCGGCTGCTGTAAACTCCAGCTGAGCAGGTTTTTAAAAGTCAATCACACACCACCCGTGGGCCAGCATTCCCGTTCCTGGGTGCTTACCCCGAGAACAGAAAAGTGGGCTTTACACAGAGGCCTGTGTGTCAGTGTCCACACCCTGTCCGGTCACCATAGCCCCGAGCCAGGGGGCCCCTGGAGGTCCTTCAGCCGCCAGTGGGCAAGCTGTGGTCCACCTGCACATGGGGTCGCCCACGGGTGCAGTGACGTGGGGTAACCAGAGAGACACGTGTGAGAGAAAGAGGCCAGTTCCAAAGGCCGTGAGGCACGTGATTCCGCGGAGGAGACGTTGTCAAAAGGTCCAACGGCAGCGAGGAGAACGGACCGCTGGCGTCCAGGGGTTGGGGAGCAGCACGAGGGGTGCTCAGGGTGCCTCTGCACCCGAACTGCTCTGCATCCTGATGGTGGGTGGGGGGTCCCACAAAGCAGTTCGTGTGTTAAACTCGAAACTGAACACCAAAAAAGGCAATTTTTCTGTATTTTTGTAACAGTGTTAATTTTTTTTATTTTTAAATTTATTTACTTTTAGAGAGAGGGAGATAAATTTATATTTATTTATAAGTATGACAAAATGCACATCCACGTGCAAGAGACACATGCATGGATCAGTTGCCTCTCGTGTGCCCTCTACCGGGGTCCTGGCCCACAACCCAGGCAGGTGCCCTGACTGGGAATCGAACCAGCGACCCTTTGGTTCACAGGCTGGCACTCAGTCCACTGAGCCACACCATCAAGGGCACTGTAGACTTTTTTTTTTACTTTTTAATCACTGTACATTTTTAAAAGAAATATCAAAAACTTAACAATAATTCCTCAATATCAAAGATAGAGTTGGCGTTCAACTTTCACACGTATGTGCACATGTACACAGGCCTGTGACTTCGTATGTGTGACTGCCCGGTAAGGTTCACGTCTTAGGATTGGTGGGCTTGTCTCTTTTCCCGCTTGTCACTCAGGTGCTGAAGAAATCCACCACCTGCCCTGTGGAGGGCCCCAGACTGCCCTTTGCAGGTCGACCCCCATGATGTCTCACTGTCCTGTGCCGTCACCGTCGGACCCGAGGCCCCTGTCACCTTGAGGAGGCCCAGGTCGCCTTTACCGGACTGCTCACACACCCCAGGTCAGGGGACGGCGGCATGTCTTCCAAGAAAGTCCTGGAGCCCCAGGTGCGAGGCCGCCCCGCTCTGCACCGCCCAGGGTAAACGCAGCTCGGTGCTGAGGGGCACTGCCCTGCAGGGGTGCCCAAGTGGGGCTGGGCGGGCACCGGAGGAGGGCACAGCCCCCCAGGGACTGCTGGCATGCCTCTCCTCAGGAGGGGGGGGGTACCCAAGAGGAGAGAGAGTTGGAGACAGAGTTAAAGCCAGGGGAGGCTGGGGGGCGGGGGGCGCAGGGCCCAGGAGATCTGGGGCGTCTCAGCCTCAACTCCACGCAGGGCCCCATGGCACCGGCCCCGAGCACCAGCTTCCCGCGTCAGAAGAGCCCCGGCGCCAGGGCTGGGACAGCTGCACCCCTGGGCTCGGGCCTGGCCACCGGGTGTGGGACAGACGGCCTCACGTCAAAGTGAGCCTGAAACCAGCCAGAAAAGTGGGCATTGGTGTGGCCCGTCACCACCGGAACCAGGACGTGCGACCGACCCCAGGACTGAATCTCCAAGGGCGGGTCCCTCCGAGGGCCGGGGACCAAGAGGACAGCGGGATCCGCACCCAGAAAGACCACTCGGACCGCCTCCGGCCGACCGTTCTGTGAGGAGGGGGAAGGGCAGGTCAGGGGCTCGGAGCTCAGGGAGGAGGTGGGCGGGGGGCAGGCTGCAGCCCGGTGTCCTGCCAGCATCCCCGCATCCGCTCCGTGGGGACTGGTCGCCTGGGTCCTGGGCCTCAGGCTCTCCCTGGAGCATCTGGGGAACTGGTGCACCTGGGTCTCGGGCTGTCTGTCCGCCTGCAGCACAGAGGCCCGGTCGCTCGCGGGCCCCCTGGAGTCAGGGTGGGTCGGGTCGCACGGTCCGTTCCCGGAACGGCAGCTCTCCGCATGCGTCAGTCACCCGGCGCAGGGGCTAGAAGCTGAAGCTGAAGAATGTTTAACTCCTGGGTTCCCCTGTCCAGCCCGTATCCCAAGCCCAACCCCGGGGCGTGAGTGCAGCCGGGGGGTGTGGCCCAGGGCCCTGGTGGGCCGTCCCACCGCTCCACGTGGCCGCGTGTGGCCGCTCGTGAGCAGGCGGCGTGTCGGCAGTGTGGGCTCAGGGCATCGCTGTGTCCCCAGCCAAGGCTCGGAGACGCTGCCAGCCCCCTCAGGCGACGCTGAGGCCACTGGACCACCAGACGGGGAACGCAGGGCCAGCCTGCCCCGCCTCTTCCCCGGGGGCCACCACAGGCTGGGGGAAGCCGGGCCGCCGCCATATCTTTCCCTGGTTATCCAGTCCCCTCTCCTGCCCGGGGACCCAGATCCATGGAGCGGCCAGGCCTGGGCACTGGGGAAGGGGCTTGCTCGAATGCACTGGGTGGGACCTGGGGGCCTGAGCCACCGCCTGCGCTGGGACAGAGAAGGTGAGCGTCACCGGCTAACTACCTGACCGGGAGACTCCCTGTTACCAGAAGTAGCCACACAGCACCCCCCCCCAACCCCCACCACCCGTCAGGCTGTTCCCAGACACAAGGCCCGTAAATCCCCCGGGACTCTGTGTTCCCAACCAGCCATCCCTGGTCAGAGGACACTGTCCGGTGAACAGCTGCCCAGGTCACCTAGGGCAGAGCGGCAGGGGGACGCACCCACCCGGGGGGTCTGCTGCTGCACACCCTTAAACCCTCCCGCCCTCCCCTTGCTGCCGCTACAGTCTGCTCAGACCCGGCCCGCGGAGGGTCGCAGCACCCTGCCCGGAGCAAAGGCCCTTAACTGGACGTTTTTGGCTCCTGGTCCTCGCTCGGCCCCTCGGCTGCCTCTCGGGGCTGCCCCCCGACCTGCGAGTGCTGGGCCTCCGAGACACCCATCAGAACCTCTGCGCCTGCCCCTCCGTTTAGACCAGGCGACCCCATGGCCGTTCCTGCCCGTCACCCCAGCCGCCTCGCTCCCCGGCCACCGGTCTGGGCCTCTGCTCCGCTGCCTGGGGCCGGTCCCTCCGCCCTTCCAGAGGCTGGTCCGCAGGCCCCGAAGGGACTCAGAAAGAGAAGAAAGTGAGAATACGGTTTTTATCCACTCTCCGAGGAAGGAGAGGAGAGCTGCCCACGGTGTGCAGAGACACACGCGCATGGAGGGGCGGGGGCCGTGAGCCTGCACGGGGCTGTCCGTGGACTAACAAGGGGGGGGGCTGTCGTGCGGCCCCTGGGCCCTGGGGCGGTGTGCCCGAGGCTGTGGTTTGCCCGCTGTTTTCTCCCGCCTGCGGCTGTCGGGCGGCCAGTTCTGTCCCTACCTCCGGTCCTTTCCAGGCCTGGGGACCCGCAGCCCCGAGGAGTGAGAGGGCGTCACGGTGAACAAGGTCACAGGCCCGCCCGCCCGGCACACGGGGCCACGATGGCAAACGGCCCTGGCTGCTCCCTCGCACTCCCCGAGCCCCTTCCGCCCTCCGCAGCCTGGCCCAGGCGGGCGCCCTGGCGGGGAGAGAGGCAGAGCCAGAAACACAGGCGGAGGAGAGCGGCCGGCAGGCAGGCGGCGGAGGAGGAGAGGCAGGGAGACACAGGCAGGTCATACACGCCCGAGACGCAGCGCTCCCAGCTCCATGAGTCCGTTTCTCTGCCACGTCTGTGTCGGCGAGGTCCTCTGCAGAGACATCGGTTCCCTGGGGCCCCCACCCACGGTGGGCCGCGAGAGGGGAGCCGGCCCCCGGCGGCACCGACCCACGGGAGTCCCAAACACCGCAGGTCACACGGTCCTGGCTGCTGGGCACCCGACAGGGAGCCCTGCCCTGGGTGGGGGGTTCGACTGCCAGGGGCGGGTGGGGGCAGCCTGAGTGACCGGGGAAGGGGGAGCTGGAACGTGGCGGACAGGAGGCTTGCCTCGGTGGCTGGAGCGGCCCTGACGGAAGCTGGGGCTGGGACCGCAGGCGCTCCTCCCTGACGCCCGTCTGGAGGCTGGGGGTCCGGGGCCCAGCCCCAGGCCGGCGGGGCTGCTCGCTGGTGGCAGAGGGCCACCCCTCCGCTGTGCTGTCCCTCTCTGAGGGACACAGAGAGAGGCTGGCTCTCCAGTGTCCCTTCTCCTGAGGCACAGACCCCAGCCCGGGGCGTGCCTGTGGCCAGTCACCCCCCGAGGCCCCGTCCCCTAATACCGCTGCACGGGGGTCAGCGTAGGACTTGGGGGGCCCAGGCCCAGCCCAGTCCATGGCAGCCACCCTGTGGGAAAGTGCTCTGGAAGGAATGCCGAGCCCGGGAGCAAAGCAGGAGCAAAGCAGCTCAGGCGGCCGCCGGGGCGCCTGCAGGGAGGCGGCCGAGCCCCAGGCAGCCCCACCCAGCGACCCAGAGGCTCCGCGGCTCCCTCTGCCCTTTTCTCCGCTCTCGCGGTTCGATTCCGACCGGCCTCCTCCAGCATCTGACTCACCGGCCCCCGCCCCCCCCCGCACGTCCACGCCCTTCATCACGGAGCCCTCGGGACCAGGAGGTGTGGGTTGGTATCGGATGATCTGGGGTCTGTCGACCACGGAGAGACATCCGGTCCAACCAGAGATAGCGTCTAGGCCTCTAAACCCCACTGACCACAGGCTGGAGAAACCAGACAGAGCGACTGGGAGGCTGGCCTCAGGGCGGCCAACAACCCCCACCCTGGCTCCGACCTGGACCCTGACCCTGGGTCTGACTCCCATAGTCGTCGCCGTGATTAACAGCTTTCCCGGCAGAGCCCCTCCCCTTCGGGCTGCTGGGGAGCCAGGTCCCTGAGCAGGAGCCCCGGGGAGCCCGCCTGGCACCTGCACTTCTGGGCTGTGAACCCCCATTCCGGGCGAGTGTGTGTGGGCCCCGTGGACGCCTGCAGGGTGGTGACGCCGACGCCAGAAGGAGAGGCAGGGCCTCCATCAGGGGCGCCAGGTCAGAGGGAGGAGCACACACGCACGGCTGGGGGGCAGGGCACGGGGCGGGGGGGGCCTCCCAGGTGCTGGGGGACACGAGTCCTCACGACGGGCCAGTGGGGGTCCAGGCAGGGCGTTGGGGCACCGCCTCGGTGCAGGGCCAGGCTGGGAGGGGCCGCTGGGTGGGCGTGAAAACACCCCGAAGGGGACTCGGCCAGCCTCCTGGGCCTCCGAGGCTGGGGCGGCCCCCAGACCCCTTTCCACCGGGCACCTGCATGTGGGCGAGGGGCCGGGGTGCGGAGACCCAGCACCGACTCCCTGGAGGGGCTTCTGTGCCCCCAGAGCTCGGGTTCCCCTTGGCGTCTGCAGGCCCGGCCGCGTGGTGACCCCGGTGCTGGTGCAGGGCGGGGCTCTGCCGGGACCCCTGGAGTGGGGCCCGGAGGGCGCTGAGGCTGCCTGGAAACCTCTGCCCCGGGTGCGGGCTCTTCCCGTCAGACTGATTCACCCCGGGGTCAGGCGCACACCCTGGGGTGGGGGGCAGGCAAGATGGGAGGGGATGGCGCTGTCACCAGGCTGCCTCGTGCCCTGGGCGTGGGTGGCCGAGGGCCTGGGACCCTGAGACCCTGACCCAGGCAGGGGTGTGTGGGTGCCTGAGGAGGTCGGGAGCACCCTGTGCAGGCATGTCCCGTGGGTGCGGACGGTGGCTCCATGGGGAAGGAGGTTCTCAGTAGGGACCGAACACGGCACAGCCACTGAGAGTCCAAGCGCCAGCGGAGACTCACTCAGAGCAAGGGCTGCGTAGAAACAGGTTGTATCCCTGGCTGGTGTGGCTCAGTGGATTGAGCGGTGGCCTGCGAACCAGGGGGTCGCTGGTTCGATTCCCAATCGGAGCACATGCTGGGGATGCAGTCCAGGTCCCCAGTAGGGGGCGTGTGGGAGGCACCCACACGTTGATGTTCCTCTCCCTGTCTCCCTCCCTTCCCCTCGCTCTAAAATAAATAAATAAAACCTTTAAAAACAAAGCAGGTTGCAGCCCCGCGCAGGCCGAGATACTCACAGCCCTCATCTCTGGGCAGTGCCGCGGCTCTAAGGCTTTTCTTCTGTGCTTTTCTAGTTTTGCGAGTTTATACTTCAGTGACAGGTTTCACTGTTAAGAGTCACAAAAAATGTTGCCTTTGGCTGCTGGCCATGACTTTGAAATCCCCGAACAATGCGGAGTGCTTCAAAACAACATATTTGTGCGTAGAGAAGGCTGGCCCCGGCTCTCGGGGGGAGGGGGGGCGGGGAAGGCGGAAGAGCAGGGCCTCCTGTCGGGGAAAGGGCCCACTGGCGGCTGGCCCCCCGCGGGTGCCTGAGCCCAGCCTGCTCCTGTCCCCCACGAGCTGCGGGCTGGGGGCCCCAGCCGCCCCCGGGAGGGGGGCCCCGGGCCTCCAGTGCAGCCTTGGTGGATCCTCACGCTTCCACCGCGAGCACCCTGCTTTGTGAGCTGGGACTCAGGTGTGCAGGCCGCCCCCACTCCGTGTCGCCCTCTGCAGGCGCCTGGCTGCCAGCGCGGCTGTGGCAGGCTGCAGCCCTGCTCGGGTTAATGGGGCACCGGTGATGGGGGAGCCAGGGCTGCTGCTGGGCCGAGACCAGGGGCCTCGCCACAGGGCGTGTGGCCAGGCAGAAACCTTGGGATTGGGCATGCCCCCCACCTGGGAAGGGGCGATGGACCTGATGCGAATCCCCCCCACCCCACCCCATGCGCGTCCCAACCCCAGCCCTGCCGGAGCGGGCTCACAGGCTGTTGGGAGGGTCTGAGCCCCACCCCCGCCCACACAGGAGACCTGGCTGCCCTCCCAGAGAAGCCAGACCACCCAGGAGGAGGGCCTCCTGCCCGGGGTCCCCGAGAAAGTCACCAGGCTCTGCCCGGACACCCCCAAGAGCCACAGCCCTTCTTGTCCACACGCAGGGACAGCCACAGAGCTGGGAGACGGGACGCAAGAGGCTGTGGGTGCCACCCGCCAAAAAACGTCCCTTCGAACCTCAGTCCTCAGAGAGGCCGGCCCCCACGCCCACGGCGTCTGTGAAACAGAGGGCAGACGGCGTTACGGCCTCCGTCAAGGCGCGAGAAAGAGGCCTCTGGTTCAGTGGGAAGGTGGGAAGACGAACTTCAGGGACTCCCCAGAAACCAGAACCAGGAGTGAGCCTCGCAGCACGGAGCCCCTCCCTCCGCCTCCGGCCCGACCCAGCCGAGGAAGCTGGCTTGTCAGGAGCCGTGGGGGGCCTGCTGTTCACCGACAGCCTCACACAGCCAGTGAGCTCTTCAGATCGTGGACACGCAGAATTCTGGTGAAAATGCCCAATAAATGGACAAAAAGGTGAGTGAAAGTGGGCTTCCCTGAGCTGGGTGTCGGTGCAGACGACAAGGTGCTTAGGAACAGCAGCAGGGCGGATCCGGGGACCAGGGAGACTCGAACCCGGGTCTGGCGGAGCCTCGAGTCCTGGGGAGACACAGGCCTCGCAGCAGGGAGTGCTGGGCCGACAGCCACGCTGGCCTGGGGAAGGAAAAGGAAAGCGCAGTCTTCCTCACTAGCATTCCAGACGGTGGACTTCAGAAGGGCAGTGGAGGTCAGGGGCCGGCCTGGGCAGCCGCCGCTGGGGCTGGCGCCCGCCGGCTCCAGTTCAAGCAGGAAAAGAGACGCGGTTTGAAGTGACAGACTGGGGGAAGGCCTGCGATGACACCGGCAAAGGGCTCCTACCCGGGAGGTGTGAGGAAGGCGAGGAAGGTGATGAGAAAGAGAAATAGGCCAGAGAAAATGGGCGAATTCTAAGCCCAGAAAAATCTCAGAAGAGTTCTGGCAGCCCTCGGGGGGCGGGGAAGCTGGCCCGGCCCCGTGACGATCAGGAGCAGACGAGCTGCCTGTCACTGGTCCCCATCAGACCGACCGCATTTCAAGCACCACAGCTCACAGCATGGAGGAGGACACCGCCCCCGGCAGTGGCAGGGGCGGTCCACGGTGGGGGCGGACTCACGGCTGCGCCAGCCGCCCCTGGATAAATAGGGGCCTGGATTAAAAGCCCTGGCTGGATAGGTGTGGGTTGGGGCCGGCTGGTCAGTCCTGCGGTTTGAACTGTGCTGTGTAGGCTCAAGGGTGGAGACACAACCAGTGGACCGGGGAGTCTGGCACAGGTCCTGGCGAGGGCCTCGCTTGCTCTACCGGGGGACTCTCTTCCAATTCGGTGGGAGGAGGACGGTCTTTCCCATGAACGGCGCTGGACGCCCACACGGGAGATGCAGGAGCCGTGACCCCCGACCACGCCACTCACAGCAGTTCACCTGTGACCCATCGGCCCGTGAGTGCTGGACCCATCGCACTTGTAAAACAAAACACAGGCTGGCAATATGGAAACACCAACCGTACGAGAAAAGACGGATAAATGGGGCTTCGCTGAGAGTGACTCCTGTTGGTTATCAGCCACAGCGGCCACAGAGTGGCACGAAGTATTCGCAGTTTCTTCAGTACAACGCAAATGCATGGGCGCGTCTGACACAAACCGCGTGCCGGACGGGGAGTGCACTTTCAGAATCTACGAGGACCCTCTTGGAATCAGTAAGAAAATGCAGCCGGGTGTGCACCCAGGCGGCTGCTGCTCCAGCTAGGTCCTAGTCGCTGGGACAGGCGGGGACGGCGCCTGCCCTGGCCTCCCTCAGCGTGTACTGGGAACTCGCTCGGACCTCCTTAAGCCGGGAGGCGGGGAGGCGGCTGGAAGCTCCGGCGCGGCTCCGCCCCGGGGTTGCCTTTTCCTTAGAAGGCGAAGCCCCAAACCTCGCCTCTCCCCAGCGGAGAGTCACCCCGCGCCCCCCGACGGCGCCGCCGGGGCCCCAGGAGTGCGCGAGGAGCCCGCGCGCTTCGAGGTGCAGCCGGGCTCAGACGCACACGGGGCGCGCGTCCTCGTGGATTTGCATGGAAGGATCGAGATCGGCGGAGACGGCGGCGAGCAGACTCTGAAGCCAGAACTCCTTCCCGGCCCCTGTGCCCGCGACATGCGGCGGGAGAGGTGAGCAGGGCGCGCGGCGTCCCTCCCCTGGCAGCCGCACCATGGGAACGGCTTGGCGGGGGACCAACGCCGAGGCCGGCGCGCCGCGGAGGTCGTGGCGCGGGAGTGTGGGCCCGGCCAGGGTCCCTGCTGGCTCGAAGTAGGTTGGGCTGTGCCCCTCGCCCGCACCTCCGCGCACCCGTCTTCGAGCGCGGGCACGGCGGCTCCAGGGCGAATCTTTGTTTCCCCACGGCCCTTCCCGGGCAGCCGCACGGGATCTTTGTTATTTAATCCAGAATCGAAAAGAAGTAACTCCGTGTTTTTAAAGACTTGGGTCACATAAACGTACGGTTATCCGCAGCTGGCCGCGGCCCTTCCCCGGAGCCGCGCCTGGCCCGGCCTCTCCGTGCGCCCCAGCTTGGCGCGCGGACGCGATCTCGGCGCACGCCGCGCCCCTTTCGGCCCACTTTGCGCGGCTGGCCTCCTCCTCTGCCAGCCGGGCGGGGCGGCGGGGTAGACCCGGCTGAACGCTGTCTGCCCGCAGGTGCGGCGCCCCTCGCCCGCGTCCCCGCCATGGAGGTGCTGCGGCGGTCCTCGGTTTTCGCCGCGGAGATCATGGACGCCTTGGACCGCTCGCCCACCGACAAGGAGCTGGTGGCTCAGGCTAAGGCGCTCGGCCGGGAGTTCGTGCACGCGCGGCTGCTGCGCGCCGGCCTGGTCTGGAGCGCGCCGGAGCGCGTCCCGCCCGCCCCGGGCGGCCGCCTGGCAGAGGTGTGCACCGTGCTGCTGCGCTTGGGTGAGTGTGGGCACAGGAGGGCGGGGTCCCCAAACTGAGCTGGGGAGGGTCCCCCTCCAGAGTTGCTCGTCTGGGCGGACCCTGCTGCAGCCTTAGGGTACGGCTGTCTGGTTGCCTCAGCTCCGGCCTGTCCAAGGGTGACCTGGCTAACACCCCTACTTCGGGTCTGAGGCTCCCTCTGGGGCAGGGAGGGACCTGGCCTGCGGGCGCGCCAGGAGTGCAAGGCAGGCCACCCAGGCAGAGCTCCCTGCCTCCCTCCTAGTCCTGTGTTTGGGTGGGTGGGGGGGGCGCTGTCCGGGCACCACAGACCTGCGGGACTGGCCTGCTCAGCCCAGATTTCAAACGCGCTGGCCACAACGGATGGAAAGCTGTGGGGGGAATAATGTTTTAGTGGCTAAATTTCCAGAGTGACCCTTGTACCCAGCTGGGCACAAAATCCTTTGTTGGACCACGTGCCCCGATGTTTGTTTTGGAAAATAAGCCCTTTCAATTACTGGCTGAAACCCTACCCCCCACTGCTCTTTCCTCTTGATCTGGGGGCCTCCAAGGGCCCCTGGCAGAACTGGGTGCACAGGACAGCTGACACCACCACGGGGCTGGTGCAGGCTTGTTCCTGAGGTCACGCACAGCCCCTACTTGGCTCTACCTTCTCCGGGGTCTGGACCCCTCAGCCTAGTCTGCCAGCCCAGCTCCCCCTGGGGACGAGGTCCTGCCTTCCGGCCCTAGTAGTCCTGGGGGCACGCACCAGGGGGCGGGAGGCAGCGCAGATGGGCCCTGAGCTGTCCAGTCCAGGCTGAGTGTGGGGAGAGGCTGACACCAGGTCTGCCTCTCCCTGTGCTGCGTGGCCCCGGGAGTGTGAGCGATGGACACAGATTCCTTAGGGGTGCAGGGGGCAGGGGAGAAGTTCCTAGGTGTGAGAACAAGTGGGGTTGGGGGGTCAGCCAGTAGTTCAGAGCACCTGGATACCCATGAGGTCAGCTGTCCATTGCTGTTTCTTCCAGTTGGGCTGTGGGGGTGACACGGGGAGGCACCTTCTGAAAGACCCCTGCAGCGGCCGGGAGGGAGCCTGCCTATTCTGGCCTGCTCTGTGACCCGGCCCCAGCCTCCGTCTTGCGTGGGGCTGCCTCCTCCCTGGGCCCGGTGTCCCTGATGGGTCTGTGTCTGTCCCCTCGGTCCTCCGTTCCACACGAGAGCCCCAGCACTTCTGGCCTGGGCCTGGGCAGCCGCACTGGCCCTCTCAGAACTCGGGCCTTTCCCAGTGCCCAGCCTGGCCAGGTCCAGCCCCTGCCAGTTGCCACGGGGGCCCCAGAGGGAGGTGGCTTGGGTTTCCAAAATGTGGAGATCTGGTCCCCTGCATCCTGCCCGGGTGCTGCCGCCCTGCCCCCGGATGGGCCCCAACTCAACAGACGCCCGGCTCCAGGGACAGCACTCACAGGAAGAAGCGGGTCACGTCCCGGCCAGTCTCTCGGGGCCAGTCCCCAGCAGCCCCTGAGGTCTGTGTGGGAACAGCCGGGCCAGCACTGGGAATTTCCAGGCCCCCTCGGCGCCCCCCCCCCCCCCCCGCCTCAGTTCCGCCCCGTTCCAGGTTGCAGCTGGCCCCGGGGATGCCGCAGGCACCCTTATCGGCCAGGACTGTCCAGTCGGCATTTCCCTGTTTGCTTTGGCTGGAGAGGTGGCTGGGCTGGGGGACACCCAGTCCGAGGGCTGTGCAACGCCCGGCCCTTGCTGCCAGGGCACGGCAGGGAGCACAGGCCTCGGGCAGGGCCCCGTGACGGGGCCTGTCCCCTCGGGGTGGCCGCCCTGTGCACAAGCCCTCTTGGCAGGGGGCACAGGTTGGAGCCTGGGCGGTGCTGGGACCCCAGACAATGGCTCCGTCACTCGGTCACCTCGAGGTGCAAGGGCCTGAGTGAGGTTGCGGCCCGGGTTGCCCACCCGTGTGGGTTGCAGTCCTGCCCTTGTTGGGTCTGGCCGGCTTCCCTGTCCGCCTGCCTCCCAGGCGGCTCGCTGTGGGCCGTGTGAGTCACCCGTCAGGCACGGCCGGGCTGCTCCCGGGATTCCCGCCCCACCGGCCCAGCCGGCTTGCCCCTGGGTGGGAGGGCTCCCTCATCACGAGGGGTGGGGCGCAGGGGCAGGTCTGGGGGTGCCCAGCACACCTCTCTGGTCTCCTGGTCCTCAGGGTCCACGGGGGTCGGGTGGGGTCAGGTCACAGGCCAGCTGGTGCAGGCAGGGTCTCCAAGCCAGCTGGGGGGCGGGGCCGTGGAGGGGGCTGGGGCCAGGCCGGCGTGGGCCCCTCTGACCTGCCCTGTGCCGCAGGGGACGAGCTGGAGCTGATTCGGCCCAGCATCTACCGCAACGTGGCCCGCCAGCTGAGCCTCTCCCTGCAGTCTGAGAGCGTGGTGACGGAGGCCTTTCTGGCCGTGGCCGCCCAGATCTTCGTTGCAGGTAGGTCTGGGTGTCTGCTCCAGGGTGCCCACGGTCCCCTGGCATTGGGGGCCTGCCAGGCAGCTGGTACGGAGCCTCCCGTGGTCCTGGCTGGACAGTGGCTGGAGCTGCTGGCGAGAGTGGGCCTGGGTGTCCTGCACGTGGCCTGTGGGCCCCGGGCTGCTCACAGCCAGACGATGGGGGACAGAGCAGGGCCTGTGGTCAGAGGCCTCTCGGCCGTGGCCAGTGGTGGGGTGGCGGGACACAGGGCTGCCAGCTGTAGAGTCCAGCCTCCTCCAGGGCCACCCCCCAGTGGGCCAGTGCCGCCCGCCCGGGGCAGAAGTCACCATGGCAAAGATGTCCTGAGGGGCTGGGGCAGGCTCCTCCGGAATGTTCCGCCAGGGCTGACCCGGGTCCTGCAGAGGCCTGGCGGGGGGAGGGGCTGTGACCCAGCGGGCCCCTTGTGGAGGAGGTGGCGCGTGGCGTCCGGGCTGACGCCTGCCCTCGGAGGTTCCTGGACTCCCCTGTGCCCAGGCCTGACGCTGGCGAGTGGGTGGCCGCCTGTGTGTGTCTCCGGGCTGTCGGGCGGCTGGTTTACGAGCTGAGGCTTTAAAAGGAAGTTCATCTTCGGGAAGGCAGCCCTGGCCTGCTGGCGGCTGGGACTGCGCGGGGAGGCAGGGCCCGGCATCCCGTGTGTGCAGGCGCAGCGGCCGGGGACCAGGACAGAGAGCCTGCCCTCGCCGGCCCAGTGCGGGGATGGCCTGAGAGGCCCCTCCCCTGCTGCTTGCCCACCGTGGCAGGGCTGCCTGGCGGGGGGCCGGGAAGGGGCTCACTCCGCCGCCTGTCCTTTCTCGGGTGGCCCTCCCGTGAGGGAGGGGGCGGCAGCCTCCTGGGGCTCACGTTGCATCCCAGGTGCCCACCTGGGTCCCGTCTCAGCGGGCCGTCTGGCTTCCAGGGTACATTTTTCATGTCTAATGTGTTGCTTCTATTTTTTCCCCGTGTGAATCAGCCGTTCCTGTTCTGTGCTCCTTTCTTTGGAAAGGTTTTGCCTTTTCCTCCTCGGTCTAGATTAGGAAATCTTTTGATGTATCAAGGGAACTCGTCCCACGTGGGTGGCTCCTCAGCTCTGCCACCCGCAGCTGGGGGTCGCGGTAGGCCCTTTTTCCTGTGGAGTGTCCTGCGGCCCTACAGGGCAGCGCAGGGGACGGACAGCTGGGCAGCGGCGCCCTGAAGCTGCTGGCTGCACTGCGGCCCGCTCCGAGTCAGCAAGCCCCCCACCCCCTCAGTCTCCTCCCGGCCAACCGCCTCCTCCCGGAGCTGGGGGCTGCGCGCGTGCACAGATGTGTGGGCGAGGCACCAGAAATCCACGCCTGAGAGCCACCCTCGAGGGCGGGTGGGGTTGACCTACAGCGGATGCCGGCCCGGCACCCTGCTCAGGGGGCGATTCAGGTGGCGCTGCCCCTGACTTTTGCCCCCACCCCATCCCACCCCACCCCCGGAGTCCGCGGAAGGGGCAGGGGAGGCTTAGTCTCCTGCCGAGACCCCGGGTGGGATGCGAGTGGTTTTGGGTGGCTGCCGAACGGTGTCCCCTCCCTCCCGCAGGCATCACGTGGGGCAAGGTGGTGTCCCTGTACTTGGTGGCCGCGGGGCTGGCCGCGGACTGTGTGCGGCAGGCGCAGCCGGCCTTGGTCCACGCCCTGGTCGACTGCCTGGGGGAGTTCGTGCGCAAGACCCTGGCGGCCTGGCTGCGCAAGCAGGGCGGATGGGTGAGTGGGGCTGGGGGCGGGGCCTGGGTGGGCGGGGGGGTGGAGCTGCTGTGTCCCGCCCCGCCCCTCCGGGTTGACCTGTATTGCCCGCGACTCCAGCCGCAAAGACCGGCTGCCCCGAGCCCCAGCCCTGCCCGCCTTCCCCACCGGCTCCGGCGCCCACTGAGCGATGGTGTGGGTTCTGCCCCGACACTGTCTTCATGCCCCCAGCTGCCCACCGGGCCCAGCCAGACCGTGGGGGCTGCTGGCCCCGTGGGGCCGTCTCCACCGTAGGAGATCGGCCCTCCCCCGAGGGTGGGGGCTGGGAGGAGTGCGTGGGGCTGTTGGCGGCAGCGCTGAGCTCAGCCCTCTGCTGGCGCTGAAGCCGAGGGCTGTGCCCGCCCCCCCTGCAAAGACCCTGAGGCCTCTGTGCTGCCCTCAGACCTTCCCGAGCGGCCGCATGCATCCTGTCTGCTCCTGACGGGCTGGAAGAGGCCGGGCCTCTGCTGCCCCGCACTGCTAACTGTCCCCCTTCCCCCAGACCGACGTCCTCAAGTGCGTGGTCAGCAGCGAACCCGGCTTCTGCTCCCATTGGCTCGTGGCGGCGCTCTGCGGCTTCGGCCGCTTCCTGAAGGCCGCCTTCTTCGTGCTGCTGTCGGACAGATGAGCCCCGGCCCGGACCCCCGGCCCTCGGCTGAAGCACCGCCCTCCTCGCCCCGAGTCCCTTCTCCTGTGCTCACCCCGGCCCTCAGGAATGCCTGGGGCTGGCCTGCAGCACCCCCCTGTGGTCCCGCCCCGCGCACCCCACAAGGTCAGGGTCGCCTCCCAGGCCCGAAGGAAGGCAGTCAGGAGCACCAGGCCTCTGCTGGATGCCGGGGTCCCGTCCACAAAGGGGGGCCACGTCGGGACCTGAGCCAGGAGGTGGCTGGGCCTGGCCGAGGCCAGAGGAGCCGAGAGGCCTCGCTGGCAGCACAGACGCTGTTGCTGGGACCGTGTCCGCGCCTGTGGCCGTGTCCTGGGCAGCACCTGGACCTGGGAGGGCACCGGCCCTGACCAGCAAGGACAGGCTGTGTGTGTTTGAGTCCAATAAAGTGCCACAGCCACGGAGGGCGCCCGACCACCGGCATTCCGGTGCCGCTGCCGGGACCGGACCGGAGGTGAGCACGTCCGTCCTTGTCTGCCCTCAGCTCCCCGGGGCCACGGGGGCCACGGCGGCCGCGCACACTTACACCCCAGGCGCGCACACTCGCACACGCAGGCACACGTGAGAGAGAGCCGGGTGCCCGTCCGTCCCGGCCACTCCTGTCCCTCTGCTCGGCCACCACGGCCCGTTTCCTGCCCATGGGCTGCCCCTCGGCCCCCAGCCCAACTCTGGCTGTCCCCGTCGGGGCCTGTCCCTGCCGCCCCTCCGACTCCAGCTCAGGCCACGGGCACACGGCCCAGAGGGCTGTGACGTGGCCTCAGCCCCCCTGTCTGTGTGAGGCAGGGCCGAGCCCTGCCCCCCAGGCAGCTGCTGGGTATAAGCGAGGGTCCTGATGGTTCAGCTCCCCCCCCCACCCACTCCTGGCCCCACAGGGGTCCTCTCAGCCTCTGCCGGTCGCCCCCCCCCAGGGGCCTCAGTGCCAGGGGTGGTGGGCGGGGAGGTGGAAGAGAGGGGAGAAAGGGGCAGAGAGGGAGGGCAGCCCATCCTCTCGGATCAAACGCTTGGGTACTTCCAGCACCAAGAGGGACGTGTCCGACCCCAGAACACCCTGGAGAGCCTCGGGGTGTGAGCGTGAGCATGAGCGTGAGCAGGCAGGGAGAAGGTGCCACGGGGGGGGGGGGGGGGGCGCCCTGTGTCAGCAGCAGCACGAGCCTCGAGTTGGCATGTGAACCAGACGAGGACGGTGCAGCCGTCCCAGAGGGGGAGTCGGGACGAGCTGGAGCAGCGCCAGCTCCTGGAGAGGAGAACCCGCGCGGGAGGCGGTTCCTGGAAGTTCAGACATTCGACGCCGTCCTTGCAAATATATTGGAATTTATTTTCCTGGATCGAAACAAGCCAAACTCCACGTGCGAGAAACAAAAAGGAAAAACAGCCAGAAGAACCCTCACAAAGAAGAGGAACGAGGAGGGGTTCGGGACAGGCTGCCGGGACAGAGCACCGCCCCAGGCACTCGGGTGCAGCAAGCAGGCGGGGACCCCGGACGTGCAGCCCAGGCCTGGCCCAAGAGCGCCGCGCGTGAGGACGGTGGCAGTGGGGAGTGGGTGGGCTCGTCGCCGTGTGTGCACGCTGTGAGCCACGTGAGGAGAACTAAATGGGACCCATACGTTCAACTGCATGCCAGACAGATTCCAAATGCACCGAAGAGCTAAGTATATAAAAAAATTGAGTGAATTTCCTTGGAACTAAGGAGTGGGCAAAACCTTCCCAAATAAGATTTAAAATCCAGAGCCCTGGCTGGTGTAGCTCAGTGGATTGAGCGCTGGCCAGTGAACCAAATGATTGCTGGTTCGATTCCCAGTCAGGGCACATGCCTGGGCTGCAGGCCAGGTCCCCAGTAGGGGGCGCATGGGAGGCAACCACACACTGATGTTTCTCTCCCTCTCTTTCTCATTTCCCTCTTTGTAAAAATAAAGAAATAAAATCTTTTAAAAAAGATTTAAAATCCAGGAACAATAAAAGGCAAAATATGTACTGGGAAAAGGATTTATAACACTTACTCTCTAACGGGTGGGTGAGGGGTTTTCCTTATTTTTATTGTCATTTTTATCCTTGCCCAAGGGTAAGCTTAGAGAGGGGAAGGGAGGGGGGGAAACATCAGTGTGGGAAACGTCGGTTGGTGTGCGCGCTCCCCGACGGGACCAGTCCCGATACCTTGGCCCCCGCCCTGGCCGGGAATCAGACCCACGACCCTGTGGTGTGAGGGTCGACACTCGGACCAGCCGAGCCGCACCAGCCCGGGACAGGGGACAGGGGACAGGGTTTCTTCTGGTGCGACAACATGCTTTGCGAGTAGACGGGTAATGGGTGCTCAACACTGTGAACACGTGAAATATGACGCTGAGCTGTCTATTTGTGGGTACTTTAAAATGACAAACTATGTCATAACTGTGTTTTATCTCAATACAATTATAATTTAAATTAGGAATATTAGGATTGATATTTCTAACTCAAAAGAGCTCAGCAGCTCCAAAAAGTCAAGAAGAAAAAGACAAAAGAAAAGAAATGGAAACCAAAATTCACCCAAGATTCCATGGCTCGCTGATCAGACTGGCCCGGGTCCAGGTTTGACAACAGACTGCGGAGCGGCGGCGGGGGGGGGGGCAAGGAGGCAGCCCCCCCACCCCTCGGGACACAGGGACGCTCTCACGCTGGGACGGGCAGCCCCACTCCTGAACATCTGTCCTGCAGATGCGCGAGCAGAGGTGCAGAGCCGGCCTCGCCGCTGTGGCGTTCTGTGAGTGCGGACGGGGACAGAACGCACACCCCGGCAGGAGGAGACCTGCCGGGCGGCTTCCCGGGCCACCGGGCACGGAGCCGGGCACGCGGGCAGGACCTGCCTGTGCACTGCACAGTAGTTCTGTGGGGCACTCTACACCGGCCGGGCTGATCTGAGAGGACCTTCCGCCTGTGCGAGCCGAAATAAACGAGCGTGTCTGTGCAGAAACTGGTTATTCCAAGTATCATTTCAACAGCCCCGTCCTTGACGAGAAAGGCATACGAACAGTACAAAACAGTACAAAACCTTCATCAGTAATGTCACTGTTAACGAGACTATCAGTGACTCAAGATAATCGTGTCCTGTGGAGTAAAGCAAATGAGCTTAACATTCTAAAGAACCCAGGCTCTCATCTTAAAAGATGTAAAGTAAAAAAAAAAGGTAAAAAAGTTATAATCTTAAAATTGGAATGGGAAACGGTGTGGACACACCCATTTTTTTGCTTCAGAAATGTGCCTGCCCCAGGGGCGGGGCCGTGACCCCTCACCTAGCCCTCGCGGCCTGGGAAAGAAGTCGGTTGTGAGACGTCGCCTGGGCTCCGTCCCTGCAGACGGGCCGGCAGCCAGCAGAAAGCTGCCCGTGGCCTCCGAGTCCCACCCCAACGTAAGAAGCAGCCCCTGGGGCAGCGCTGGTGCTGGGTGCAGCTCAGGGCCATCGGGACTGGGGGTGACTGGGGCGCTCCCTAGGGCCAACTGTGAGTGCACCCGCGCAGTCCCCCCCCCCCCCCCCCCCCCCCCCCGTGAGAGGAGCAGGCTGCACGGGACCAGAATCCCATCAAACGGGCCCAAGTCCCGGGTCCTAGGAGGAGCGGGGAGCTGGAGGGTGGTGTGGGGTGGAAAGGCCAGCTCCAGGGTTGGACAGCTAACAGTTGACGACGGTCACAGGGAAGACGGGGCCGTGGGGACCCGACGAACCCCGTGAGTGATGGACGAGCCACCCAGGAGGGCCCCCTGCCGGGGTGTCCCAGGCCCCCCCCCCCCCCCCCCGAGGTGGAAGGTTTGTCTTCCCCTGAGCGAGCCCTGCCCACCCACTGTTCTCACGCGTCTGGGGTGACGTCTGTGGACCGTGACCTCCCTCCCAGACCTCGGAGCAGGCCCATGCGGGAGCCCGTCGTGTTGCTGCATGCAGTCCCTGCTGCCGTGCTGCTCGGCCTCAGCCCCCCGGCCCTCTCCGAGGACAGGCCAGCTGCCTCTCCATGTCCTCCCCCTCCAGTCCTGGAGCGGCCCTGCCTCCTCCCTCTGCCCCAGGACACTGGTGACCTTCCTCAGGTCCCTTCCTTGGACGCTAAATACGTAAGCACAACTGTGGAAGCTGCCGTTCCTGCAGCCTCCTCTCGGTCCGTTGAGGTCTCACCTCTGCGTGTGTCGTGCGTGCTGGCTCAAACACTTTCTTTTTTTTTTTTTTAAGATTTTATTTATTTTTTGGGGGGGGAGAGAAAGAGAGAGAGAGAGAGAGAGAGAGAGAGAGAGAGAGATATCAATGTGCAGTTGCTGGGGGCCGTGGCCTGCAACCCAGGAATGCGCCCTGACTGGGACTCGAACCTGGGACACTTTGGTTCCCAGCCCGCACTCCATCCACTGAGCTACGCCAGCCAGGGCACACTTTCTTATTAAGGCTTTTTACACGTTCCAGTATTTCTTTCCCTGAGAACTCAGAGTTTCGCGTTGGGCTGGCTGCCTGGTGCACACTGTGCAGGGAAGTCAGGCTCACCCTGACGGTGCGGGAGTTCTCCGGAGAGACCCAGCCCCAGAGGGCGGCACCACGAGGGCAAAGCTTCACGGGAAAGGCTGTCGCCGCCTAAACCATGAACTTGAGCATCGGCAAGGGGGAGGCCAGCAGGCTGTGAGGACGGGCAGCTGCCGGGAGAGTGTCCAGCAGGGACTTTCCATCCAGCTTCCAGACCACAGGAAACAGGGGTCGGCACAGGTCAGGACAGGAAGCCCAGCGAACCGGGGGATGCGCCCCGGGAGGAGGGGCCGGCTTCCTGACTGGTCAGTGGCAGGAGCCCGGGGAAGGAGGACCACCAGGTGCAGGGGCGGGAGGGGGTGCAGGGGCCGGGCTTCCTCGCTGCTCCCAGGTCCTTCCAGCCTCCAGGTGCCCTGTGCACTGGTCTGAGTGCTGGTTTCCCCGTATTCATACCTGGGCCTCCTCGGGCCCCAGATGACGGTGTGAGGAGGTGGGGCCGCTGGAGGAGCTGCGGCCACGGCTCTGCCTTCCAGACCAATCGGTGCCCTGCCCTGCAACCGACCCCAGCAAGCTCCGGCCGCGGCCACAGGGCAGTGGGGGCAGAGCAGTGAGGGCGCTCAAAGACCAGCTCCGAGGGAGGGGTGGCGCCCCGAGCTTGGGCCTCCAGCCTCCGGGCTCTGAGAAGCGGGTTCGCTGTTCACGCGCCCTCACCTGTCGGTGGTGTTTCCGCTCTGGCGGCCCAGAGGGGGGTCGCCAGAAGTCGTTGCTGGAAGTGGGGCGCTGCTGTCACACGCGTCTAAGGCGCGGAAGCGGCACTGGCGCTGGTGCTGGGGGATTCGGGCGGGAGGAGTTCCGAGGTACGTGCCAGACAAAGCCCACGTCGCACGAGGAGACTGTTCTGGGCGGTGAGACGCCGCCAGCACGTGCCGGAGGCCCGGGAGGGTCAGGGCCGTTCTGATGACGTCTCGGACGGCGACTCGGGCCAGGCTCTGGGTAGCCGGGGGGAGGGTGGCCGTGCTAAGAAGTGGCGGAGGGCTCGGCCGAACCCCGCCTGGGGCTCGGGCCCGCGGACGGTGGGACCCGTGGGGCAGGAAGCGAGTCTCTGGCAGGAGATTGCTGAGCCTAGCTGAAGTGCCGGAGGGGCAGCCCGCGTCCTCTCGGACCTCACAGTTTTGGCGAGCCAGCCTAGGAGAAGACACCGGAGTGGTAAGCCCCCTTTGCTGCTCTGACACCCGGGATGCCCTTTTCCGTTAGCACCTATTCTGTTTCGGTGACTCTGATGTTCCGTGATGGAAGGTCGGCCGCTAATTTGCGGGCACAGGTCGGGCAGTTAAAAGCCACAAGGGCGCCCGCCGCTTGAAGGCACCTGTGATAGGATAACTTGGATGCGGAACGGGGTTAGCCCTAGTCCCCGCCAGGTACAAGAAAATGTCCGCACAACGGTCAGGCACGCTGTGGAAAGCACAAAACACTGCCCCACCCCGCGGCCACTCCCCCAATAGGCATAGTCGGACCTCCCATGCGGGATATCAGTCACCACCTCCCCTGCGCTATGGCTTCCTTTTGCAGTCTCCTCATCAGGCCCATAGATAGTCTTTATGCTTTTCCTCCCCAACTGACTTCTGGCCTTTATACTTTCACTCATACCCCACTTGCCTTTTATGTACGAAGGGCTCCTGCTGTCTTTGTACTAAGATATCTACCCTGGGGTCATTGACAGGCTAGTGCCAAGTACAGTTGCAGGAATGAGCCACTCCCATCTTTGCCACGTGTGTACTATCATTGTAGGCAGCAACATCGCTCAGAACCGCACAACAGGTGCCTGCTGGTCGCTGGTTACTAGAATGGCCATGTGGAGCCACTCTTACCTAATTAATTGAATTTGGAATTCTAAGGTGGTTTACTTGTTCCTATAAGGGTATTTTAACTTCCCCTCTCAGTCCATTGTCCCTCTATGAGATCCGCCTCCAGTATGAAGGGTGGTGTTTTAGACATCTCTTGAGGTCCCTTCTGCGAGACGTCAGACGCAGGTACAATTTCTTAAAGCTCTGGAAAACTACATAGAATATTTAAGGGTCTTCTTTGTGATCTGGAAAAGAGTCATTTTATAATAAGATCATCTTGGTGCTCCTCTGAATGGTTTACAGGGCCAGAAATTATTTTTCCTAGTAAGACACTTCCTTTGCCCCAGATCTTAAAGCTTACAGGAAAATGAGGGTCTCCGTAGATGGAGAATAGAGAGATGGAAATGTACTCGGGCCACAAGGGTAGAGTCTGGGATTGTCGGGATTATAGGCAACTGTTCAAGAATGCAGGACTGGTTCCTTCCCAATAGTTAGAGACAAAAGTAGACTGTGGTGATTCTCTCAAGTCTTTTAGATTTCTGTCGGCCGACACTCACTAGGATTTCTTTCGCCAGAGACGTCTGGTAGTTCGGTGGGATCCCAGGGGACGCCCTGTGGCCCACTAGGAAGCTCCTGAGGCAAGAAAAGGGGGACGCCTCTCGATTGCAAGGGAGTATCTCTCTCACTAGAATCCCTTTCTCCAGAGACATCTGGTAGTTCGGTGGGATCCCAGGGGACGCCCATGGCCCACTAGGAATCTCCTAAGGGCAGCAAAGAGAGGGACGCCTCCAGTCTGCAAAGGAGTATCTTTGTGTTTCTTTTCCTTCTCTCTTAGGATCACCGCAGTCGAAATGGGAACCACACCTTCCATCCCTTCCAAATCACCATTGGGTTGCATTCTTAGCAACTGGGATAAATTTGACCCAAAAAATTTTAAAAAGAAGAGATTAGTTTTCTTTTGTAACACTGGCCCCAATATAAATTAGGGGATGGAGAAATATGGCCTGAGAATGGGAGCAGGAATACTATCCTACAGCTAGATCTGTTCTGCCGGAGGGAAGGCAAATGGTCTGAAGTTCCTTACGTGCAGGCATTTATGGCTCTGTACCGAGATCCCTCGTTTTGCTCCAGCCCCACCCTGACAAAACCTACAGGCCCAAGTGTTGATCAATTAGAAGATACCCTCCTTAGCTCCCCACCTGTCTCTCAAGGGAGATTAAGGGAACCCCAGAGTTCTGAAGTCTCTGCCCCTACCTTAGAGGGAGCGACCTCTCCACCACCTTATGCTATGGACAACCTAAAGCCACCAGCTGAGGAGAAACCCAGCCCTGCAGAACATACTAGAAGTGGCGCTTCTTATCTCCCTACCACTCCTGCACTCCTACCCTTGAGGGAGGCAGCAGGCCCTGAAGGTGCTATAAGGGTACAAGTGCCCTTCTCTATAACTGATTTATAACAATGTAAAGACAGGCTAGGGAGTTTCTCAGAGGACCCTTCATGTTTCACTAGTAATTTCCAGACTCTTACTCTAGCATTTAGTACATCGTGGAGGGATTTGTACATAATTCTGACCACCTGCTGTTCCCCAGACGAGAAACAGCGGATCTGGGAGGAGGCCCGTAAACATGCAGATCAGCTGCATACCCAGAACCCCGGCACTAACCAGCCAGCTGCCCAAGCTGTCCCGGACCAGGAACCTGACTGGGGATACAGTACTCAGGCAGGGATCCGGAGTAGGGATGCAATGATAGATTGCTTACTGGCAGGAATGAGAAACTGCATCAAGAAACCTGTGAATTATGAAAAGGTTAGGAAAATCTTTCAGGGCAAGAAAGAAAACCCAGCTCGCTTCAGAAACAGACTAGTGGAAGCCTTCCAAAAATATACAGACTTGGACCCTTCATCCCCAGAGGGTCGAATCTTGATAGGACAGCATCTTATAATTCAATCTGCCCCTGATATTCGCAGGAAGCTTCAGAAATTACAAATGGGCCCGCAGACCCCCTTAGATCAGCTCATGGATACAGCCTTTTCAGTCTTTAACAATAGGGATTTGGAGGAAAGAAAACAGGGAAAGAAGGAAAGGGAGAAGCAAGCAGAGCTCCTTGCACTGGCCTTTAGTAGGCCTTGGCCCACTAGGCCACTGGCCTTGCCATTGGCGGAAACCAGCCCCATCAGGGGAGCTCGGGGAGGCCTCAAAAGAATCAGGGGCAAAAGGATCAGACCTGTTATAAGTGCAAGTGCCCTGGACACTGGTCAAAGAACTGCACTCAGCCACCTCCGAGGCCCTGTCCTCTATGCAAGAACTTCAGTTCTGATCCCTGGCACTGGAAGGTAGACTGCCCCCATTCCCATAGTGGAAAGGGGTCATCTCCCAAGGCCATGGCTACTCTTGAGGACTGAAGGTGCCCGGGGAACAGGTCGGCCCCAGGGAATACTCATATTCCCATCTCTACCGAGGAGCCCCGGGTAACTCTAGATGTGGCAGGTAAGAAAATCAACTTTCTTGTTGATACAGGGGCCACTTACTCTGTCCTTAACTCTTACTCTGGACCTCTTTCCTCCAAATCAGCTAAGGTAATGGGGGTCGAAGGAAATCCTAAGGCATATTTTTATACATTCCCTATCACTTGCCAATTTGAGAGTCGAATATTCAAACACTCCTTTTTAATTGTTCCTCAGTGCCCTATTCCTCTGTTAGGCCGGGACCTTTTAGCTCGGATGGGAACCATCTTCTTGTTCCCTGAAGTGCCATTTGAGTTAAGTAAGGTGATGATAATCAGTAGTGTTCAAAATCAGGAAGAAATCCCAAGTTCAGTTCTGGATGCAGTAAACCCACTAGTTTGGGAGTCAGGGATTCCTGGAAGAGCAAAGACTGCATTACCGGTTAAAATCCAGTTAAAACCCAGGTCAGATTACCCTCACAGGAAGCGGTATCCTATTAAACAAGAAGCTTTGGAGGGCTTACAGCCCATCATAACTAAATTTATACAACATGGGCTCATAGTCCCTTGTCAGTCTCCTTGCAACACTCCCATCTTACCAGTGATGAAACCTACAGGAGAATACAGGCTAGTCCAGGACCTAAGGTTAGTCAATGAAGCAGTAGTCCCTTTACATCCAATAGTAGCTAACCCTTTACACCTTGCTCTCGCAGATACCAGATGATGCTCGGTGGTATTCAGTATTAGATTTGAAAGATGCCTTTTTCTGTATCCCTTTGCATCCTGACTCTCAGTATTTATTTGCTTTTGAGTGGACTGATCCAAAGGCGATGATACATAGCAATATACTTGGACTGTATTGCCACAAGGGTTTGGGGACAGTCCTCATCTCTTTGCTAGGGTATTAGAAAAGGATCTTAGAGATTTACAGCTACAAGGAGGGGCCATTTTACAATATGTAGACGACATACTAATCTGCAGCCCCTGCAAGGAGGCTTCTGATCAAAATACCATCCAGACTCTGAATTTCCTAGCTGAAAGAAGATATCGGGTATCAAAGAAAAAGGCTCAGATTACCAAACAAAAAGTAAATTACTTAGGGTATATTTTGACTCCTGGATGTAGGCAATTATCACAGGAGAGAATTAAAGCGATTACTGAATTATCTCCACCTGCTACTAAACAGCAGCTTCGCTCCTTCTTAGGAATGGCAGGATTCTGTAGGATGTGGATCCCCAACTTTGGGCTAATCGCCAAACCTCTGTATGAAGCCACTAAGGGGCCAGACACTGAACCCATTATATGGGAAAGAGAATGTGATCAGGCTTTTAGTAAAATCAAGCAGGCTCTAGTCGGAGCCCCAGCCTTAGGCATCCCCAACTTAAACAAGCCTTTCTCTCTATACATAGCAGAGAAGCAAGGGATAGCTTTAGGGGTCTTAGTCCAACGACTAGGGAATGAACCTCAACCAGTTGCATATTTCTCCAAAAAACTGGACACTGTAGCAGCTGGGTGGCCTCCGTGTCTAAGAGCAGTTGCAGCCACAGCCATGCTAACCGAGGAAGCTAGTAAACTAACTCTCGGGCAGAAGTTAGAAGTCTTAACTCCACATCAGGTACAAGGGGTGTTAGAAATGAAAGGGCACCTCTGGCTAACAGGAGATAGACTGACCAAATATCAGGCCCTTCTTCTAGACAATCCTGAAGTAACTATAAAGACCTGTAACACCCTAAACCCAGCCTCCTTAATGCCTACAGAATCGTTCCCAGATTTGATCCATTCCTGCCCAGACGTTATTAGTCTTACTCAATCGAGCAGGACTGACTTACTAGACCAGCCCTTAGAAAACCCTGATGATGAGTGGTTCACTGATGGGAGCAGCTTTGTACAGAATGGGCAGCGAAAAGCAGGATATGCAGTAGTTAGTTTATATGACACCATTGAGGCACAGCCCCTTCCACCCTCAACCTCGGCCCAGAAGGCTGAAATTATAGCCCTTACCCGAGCTCTCATCCTAGGACAAGGAAGAAGGGTCAATATCTATACAGACTCCAAATATGCCTTCCTTGTTCCGCATGCTCATGCTGCCATATGGAAAGAAAGAGGGCTCCTCACCGCTAAGAATTCCCCTATCAAACATGGACCAGAAATCTTAAATTTATTGGAAGCAGTTAGGCTCCCTAAGCAAGTGGCAGTTATGCATTGCAAAGGCCACCGAAAGGATATGTCCCATATCTCTCAGGGAAATAGGAGAGCAGACCAAGAGGCAAAGAAAGCAGTGCTAGGGACTGATAGACAAATGGCTTTATTCCCCCCTGTAAATGTCTCAGATATCAAGCCCAACTATACATCTGAGGAAATATCTTGGGCTTTGGAGCAAGGAGGTGTCCATGAAGGACCCTGGATATATATTGGCCAGAGGCTCTTCCTTCCTCAAGCCTCCCAGTGGAAGTTCTTAAAGGCTTTGCATGACTCCTTCCACATTGGAAGGGATGCTACAATGACAATGGTTAACAAATTATTCATAGATAGGGGAATAGCTACTACCATAAAGAATATTTGCCAGGCTTGTACTCTTTGTGCCTATAACAACCCTAGGCAAAAGCCATCCCTGCCCCCGCTGATAGAACCTATTCAGCGAAGAGGGACCTATCCTGGAGAGGACTGGCAGATTGATTTTACCAAAATGCCTCCTTGTAAAGGATACAAATACTTACTAGTCCTGGTAGATACCTTTACTGGATGGATTGAGGCCTTTCCGACAAGGACAGAGAAGGCCACAGAAGTAGTAAAGGCTCTCCTAAAGGAAATAATACCCAGGTTTGGTCTTCCACGATCCCTACAGAGTGATAATGGGCCATCCTTCACTTCTAAGATTACTCAAGCAGTTTCTGAAGCTCTAGGCATAAAATATTATCTTTACTCTGCTTGGAGACCACAGTCCTCTGGAAAGGTAGAACGAGCAAATCAAACTTTAAAAAAGACATTAGCAAAACTTTGCCAAGAAACTTCTGAAAACTGGACTAAGTTACTACCTATAGCCCTCATGAGAATTAGGGGCTCCCCTAAGGCCAATACTAAACTCAGTCCATTTGAAATGTATGCCCGGCCCTTCTTGACTAGATCTAATATTTGATACAGAAACCCATCAAGCAATTAAGTATATAATAAACTTAGGACAAGTGCAGAAAGCTTTACAGGAATATGGAAATAAAGTTTTACCAGCCCCAAAAGGGAATTTTCAAACTGCCATATCTCCGGGAGACTGGGTACTCCTTAAAACCCGGAAGGAGGGATCACCAGCAGACCAACTCAACCCTAAATGGAAAGGGCCTTACCAGGTAGCCCTGAATACCCCTATGGCTGTGAAACTCTTAGGGGTCGATAGTTGGGTTCATATTTCCAGGGTAAAACTAGCCCCCTCGGATCCCAATCTGATTCAGGACCAGCTGGAGACCCAAAGCCCAGACTATACCTGCGAGCCACTGGAGGACCTCAGGTTCCTGTTCAAAAGGAGGAAGCCCTAAAAAGATAAGTAATAACCAATAACAGTGCACTAAAATCACCATTGTTCTGGATTGTTGCACTTCTTGAAAACTTCCTATTCGTACTGGTCCTCTGCTTCATATAAAGGCTTGCTCACTTCCTTCTGGGTGGAATCATATCTGGGTGGATTGTCTAAAATGAAAATGTCTTTGTTGTTTCTATTAACCATTCTCTACTCGCCTGTACCCTGTATAACGGAATGGGATGAAAATTTTCTAGTGAGTGCTTCTCGGACCTTAGCAGCAGGAGAAAACCTGGCCCAATGTTGGATATGTCATCCTAACCCGGAAACTCCTTCCAGATATAATACTCATATAAGAGCCTACCCAATAGCTAATGAATCCTTAATCAGTGCTTTGAATTCCTCCGCCAATGACACGCATTCCTCTTTTTCTTTAAGAGTCAGATGGGAGCGAAATCCTCCTTTGTGTTTCCGTATGACCCCACTAGAATTGAAGCCATTTAATTACTCCAGCACCTCTCTTAAGTGCGACAGTACGATGGGATGCACCCCATGTTATAATAATACTCATGCAAGGGCCATCGACCCATTTCAAGCCCTGGCTTCTCTTTCAAGTTCCAGCTTTCTAGAGAATCTTTCTGAGGAAGAAATTTTCAAACCATTAAATTGGTCACATATAGTATGCTACCCAAATTATGATTCTAACTGTATTCCTAATAGTACCCATTGTTGCTTTGACAAAACTCACAATGCAGATACAAACGATACTTCTAAATGTGTTACTTGGAAATTAAACCAATCTCCTCAAGGAGTATTGGCAAAATTTCTACCACCTCCTGCAGGGGGGAAAGATCAGGGAAATAACTTAGGCCCTTTTAAGGACTGCCTTTCCCCCTTGCCATATGCCCTCCTTAACAAATATAACTCCACTAATGCCACAGTTATTGCAGCACCCCCGGGGCTCGTCTGGCTATGTGGGACTCCCAGTAACTGGCTAACGGATCATTCAGAACTTCAAGAAGCTATTGCTTATACTCATCTCAGCAACTCTAAACATGGGGGTGACTGCACCTTAGGGACCTTGGCACCCCAAGACCTAACCATTATAAATATAACCATGGGTCCTGGGAGGCCATCTCTCAGCAGAAAAAAACGAGCTTTTGGTCTAGTAGTGGCTGGAGCTGCTGCCCTTATAGCCGCTGCAGCCCCCTGGGGAGGCTTCGCCTATCATGAGGCCACTCTAAGGGAGCTCACTAGGATTACAGAAGACATCTCCAAAGATACTGCTGGTACTCTAGCTGGACTCTCAAGATCAGTGGACTCATTGGCAAATGTAGTCATGGATAACCGCCTTGCCCTTGACTATCTTCTAGCAGAACAAGGTGAGGTATGTGCTGTTATCAATAAAGCCTGCTGCACCTATGTAAATAACTCTGGAATGATCGAAACTAACATAAGGAAAATTTATGAACAGGCAGAATGGCTACATAAGTATAATCAACAGGGCCAAGGGATTAAGGAAGCCCTGACCTCTTGGTTCCCTGGCTTAACATGGTTATTACCCTTCTTAGGGCCCTTAATAACACTGCTGGTTTTACTACTTTTAGGGCCTTGCTTATTTAATTTACTTGTTAAATTTGTTTCTTCTAGACTTAAGCAGTTCCACGTCAAACTGATGACGCTCCAAGGTTTCCAACCAGTCCCTGAGAACGATGTCGAAGCTGACCAACATACAGCATCCGCGGTGGCCTCAGGAATTCCTCTTCAACCTCTAGATAGAATAGGGCGAGAGTTCCGTGGTTCTCAATAGGCAGGGTCTACTGTCCAACCTAAGCCTGAAGCAGCTATGGAAGACGGATCTTCATCCTTCAACAACCCCAAAAAGATTTTTGAGAACCATGTCTCTCAGGGGGAAGTTGAGGCAGGAGATAGTCAGGAAGGAAGCTCCAGAGGCCCCCGCAGGGCTGAGGTAGAAAACATCTATACATGACAAAGACCCCCTAAGACGGGTTGTTCCTGTTTTCTGGGATAACTCTGAATCATAGAATGCGCCTGTGCACTACCCCTGACTCATTATAATATCATTATAATGAAATAACAGTGTGGGACTCCCTTCTCCAGTAGCCAGTCAAGAAAATCCTGGGAAACCACACACGTGCAGTAGCTTTGAAATCCAACTCCTTGTACCTGCGCAGGAAAAGCCCGCCAAAGACTAGCCAGGGGGCTTCTGCCCTGTAAGAATAGAATCCCCCAGCGCACATGCCCTTTTTCTCTGCTCAGAGCTGGCCCGCTCCCGTGTCCTGTGGAGTGTACTATCACTTAATAAATCTCCCCTCTTTCTTTATGCTATAAACTCTGTGTGTTCGGTTCAGTTCTTTGTCCTCGATCACTAAGAACCTGGTTACCTGTGCACACCTGTGACAACAGAACCAAGCAAGGACAGAGAAATGACCCATGGGATCGCTCATCCCAAGGGAAGCGGACCTCAGGCATCTGGAAAATTCTCAGCCTCTTGACTTTGAAAGCAGTGAGAAAGCTTGCCCTGATCGGATGAGTGCTGGCCGGCCGCCTCGGTGAAGCCGGGGCCACGGTGAGACCAGGAGGTGACACCAGGAGGTGACAGGAGGCACTCCGGAGCATGGCCACCCTCCCGAGCAGTCCAGAGCGACAGCGCCTACTCCCCGGGCCTGAGCTGCCCTACTGGGCGCCATGGGCGTGCACACTGGTGGCGTGTGCACAAGTCACGGGGGCCTGGGGGCCCACGACCCAGGCAGAGGCCCAGGCTCCACACCAGGGAGGCTGCTGCAGAGCGCCCCCATGAGGGCGACCCCAGGAGGGCGGAGGCCCTGCTGTGAGTGTGGCCAAGAGGGACCTCCCCCAGGGAGGGCTGTCCTGCGGCTCAGGAGCGGTCCAGTCCTGCTGTCTCTCCTTTGTGGCGGGAATGCCCACCGGTGCCCGTCCCGCCGCGTTCTGGAGGCACAGCCTTGTCTGGTGTCACGGGCAGGAGAGGCTGTGGCTCAGGACCAAGGGTCCCTGGGTGTCCTGTCCCTCCCTGACCTGCTGAGAGGGGGGGCCCAGCACTGGCGGTCCTGTGCCCCAGCACCTGAGCGCCCCCTGGAGCTGCCAGGTGCCCTCTGCTGAGGCCTTTCGCTCCCCGGACAGGCCCCTGCAGCGTGAACACCTCCTTGCACATCCAGCCTACGCTCCCGGTGTGGCTCCTGACACCCACGTGTGCCGAGAAAATAAAAGGTGTTAAGTGTGACTGAAGCACTGGGGGGTAAGTGACTTGACGCCTGGCACTGGCTTAAAGACACTCCAGCAAAGAGGAGGGGAGAACAGAGGAACCAGCGGGCCGGAGGGGCCAGCAGGGCGCGGGCGGCCGGCAGGGCGCGCACCCGTCTGCAAACTCCCGGCGACGGCAGAGGCCGAGGCCGTGTTGTCCCCGATGCTGGGGTCCCAGCTGCCCCCTCGCCTCGTCCTCCGTCCTGCAGAGATGGGCCTCGGGCTCCTTCCGCTTGTTGGCAGCCCTTTCTGCCGCGCCTGTTTTCCGCCCGTCGGCGGCCACGCTGCCTGAGGTCTGTGTTTCAGGTCTGGTCAAAAACGCAGGAGAGAGAGAGACAGAGGGAGCCGCCCCTTCTCCGTGTTTTCGGGGAAAGACTCTGGGAAGCCGTCCCAGCAGAGGCGCGGACGGTCTGCACACACGGAAGCGTCAAGATGCTCAGCCATAAAAATAAAGGCCTTTTATTTGGTTTCTCTATGCTGCTACAGGGGCACGGCCGACACCCTCGCGCCCGCGGGCCCTGCGGCCACACCCGCCCCTGCTGCTGCGGCGTCTGTGCCGAGCGGAGGGTCACGTCACGACACACACGGCTGGGAGGAAGCTCTGCTCCGGGTCACGGGGTCACCTTCTTGTAGGTGATGTGAAGATGCTGAGTCATGGGCTGGGTAGTGGTTGCCATGGAGACCGTCTGTTCAAGTTTGCCTTCGGAATTCAGCCTGAATTTTCGGGTAATCTGAGCAGAACCAAACAAACACAAACACCTTAGTCTCATCCTCTAAGGATCCAGCAAAGGCGTGAGGTCCGGCCGCAGGCCCAGTGTCCCGGCTGAGGCCGCAGCGTCCGTGTCACCTCAGCCGTGAGCCTGACGACAGACACTCGCCCGCGGAGCTGCGGCTCGGGCCAAGACCCGGGGGCCGGGAGCCCCGCCCGCACCTCTCCCCGCCCCCGGCTGTGCCCAGCAGACCGACCGACAGACGGACAGCGCCTCTGCGTGACTGTCCTCCCATCTCAGGGTAGTCAGAGGCCGCCTCCTTCTTCTTCCTGTAAACCCCACGCTTATCGGGCACGAGGGGACCTTCCCACACCCCTCTACGGCTGACCTCGCACGGGTCCTCGGGAAGCCCCACAGCGGGGCCGGGGGCACCGAGGACGCCCGGGGCGTCTGCGAAAGGTGCAAGGAAGCACGCCAACGGCCGAGACGGCCCGGCCCGGCATTCCTTCCACACCCCAAAGCATTCTGGGGGTCCAGAAGCACATGCAACAGGAGTGTTGCTTTGGGCTGCAGCCAACCGCTTTGTTACCGGCCAGACCCCAGGGGAGAAGCAGCCCGAGTTCAGACGGTTGACTAAGGGACCCCAGAGAGCCCCCCAGGCCGAAAGGACCGAGGTCCCAGACAGAAGGGGTGCAGAGGGGAGACCCGGTGGGGCTCCGTCAGCTGCCGAGTCACAGCCCCGCCCGCACTGCCGGAGCCGGAGCTGCTCCGGGAGGCCCCGAGCGCACTCACCCCGTCTCTACCCAGGGGTCCCAGGGTGCCTGGCCCCGGCCTTCACCTCCATCTGCTGGGCCCAAGCCTGTGCACACCCAAGTCAGCCATCTTGCTCCAGAATACGCAACCAGGCAGCAAGACGCAGGTGAGGAAGACAGGGAGACAGCTGGGGAGAGGTCCCTGTGGCAGAGGCCCTGAGGCCTTGGCCCGAGTCCCAGGAAGGAGGCGGTGCTGGGAAGAGCGGGGCAGGGCTGCTCTGTGCCCACCACCCCAGGGGCCCGCTCAGGGCGTGGCCTCTGGAGGGCTGTCCCCTCGTCTCTGGGAGGACAGTCAGTCGGCTGCTGAAGTGGCTCGCTCGGCGCCACGCCCAGCCTCTCCAAGGGCCACCTGTCAGGTCCCTGGGGCTCCGCAGCCCCTGGAACTTTCTCGTGCTATTCTCTCCGAACTGCAGTTATCTGGACAGACTCACAGCTGGGGCAGGCGCACACTGCACGGCTCAGGCTCAGCAGGCCTCCCCATGTGCCCGTGGCCGCTGGTGCAGCCAGCAGCCCTGGGGGGTTGGGAGTGACTGTGGGCGTCTAGGGCTGACAGAGACCCCCCCAGGGCCACAGGCTGGTCCTCATTCCAGTTAAGGGGCACTGGAAGCCCGAGCTGGCCTTGCCGACTGTGGGGCAGAGCTCGCTCTGGCTGCTGTGAGCCCACGCTCTGTGGAGGGCCCACCGAGGGGCTCCACCCCTCAGGACACACAGCTCCGAGCCTCTGCGAGCCCAGCAAGGCCATCCCCACCCGCCAGTACACGAGACCCGTGGGCCCGCCGTTCGAGGGCGAGGACGGGCACGGGTGACGAGCAGCTCATCTGCTTCAGGTGTGGCTCCAGTGTATCCGTAACAGGGCACTTCTGAGGTTCCGGGCGGAGCAATCAACCCAGTGTTTCACGACTGCGACGGGCAAGGAACGGGAGGCTGTGGCCGAGGGGACCTGGCCATGGCCGGCAGAGCCGGTGTGGCTGGACGTGGCTGAGGAAGACGGGCTGCGGACCCAGGAGCTACCAACGGGCGACGAGCGACTGAGGACCGTCTGGGCTGCATGCCCTCAGCCCTCCGGCTCTTGCCCTGCATTCAGGACCCCGGCTGGCTCTGCCGTGTGGTCAGATGGAGATGGCCCTCAGTTTTAAGACATTCCTGGTGGTCCCGACTGGTCCGCATCAAGGGGACCAGGACCATTCAATGGGGAAGGCCAGTCTCTGCAACAAACGGAGCTGGGAAACCAGCAGATTCGCAGGCGGAGCGAAGCTGGACTCTTAGCTAACAAAGCAGTAACTAAAAATAGATCAGAGACGTGAACATGAAAGCTCTCGGGAGAAAACGGGACAAAAGCTCATGCCACTGGACTTGGTGACACGTCCCTGGCTGTGATCCCAAACACAGAGCCAACAAAAGAAGAGACAGGCACGCCGGACTTCGCGAACATCTCTAAATGTGTGCGTCCGAAGGCACTGTCCACAGAGAAGGGGCAGCGGACAGAAGGAGGTACAACATCTGCCAATCACAGAATTAATTCTAGAACACGTGAAAAACTCCTACAACTCAACAGCAAGAAACAGCCCCGCTCAAACTCGGGCCGAGGACCGGGGCGGACACTGCTCCACGGAGGACACGGGACTGGCCCCCTGCCCAGGACAAGGTGCGCCCCAGCAGCGATGACCCGGGAAATGCAAACCTCGTCCAGTGAGGCCGCCTCGCCTATCGGGGCGGCTGCCGTCCACACCCCAGAAACTCCCAGGGCCTGTGGGGACGCGGGGACCCTGTGCGCGGCGACGGGAATGGACAAGGGGGCGGCCGCTGCGGACACCGGGAGGGAGGGCCCCGGAACTGAACCAGAACTGCTGACGGCCCAGCACTTCCTGGACGCAGACCGGGGGGCGGAGACCAGGGTCTGGGACAGACACCCGCTCGCCCGCGCTCACAGCAGCATCGGAGACAACAGCGGCAGCACGTGGGCACCCAGTGTCCACGGACGGAGGGACAGACAGACAGACGGACGGAGGAGCGGTGAGGCCCCTCCACACGGGGGAGCCTGCCTCGGCCTCAGAGGGGAAGGAGGCTCCGACGGAGGCCGCGCAGCAGGCCCGACGCTGGAGGGCGTTCCGCTGAGCCCCACGAGCCGGACGTGCGCGGGCCCTGCGGGACCCCACGCCTGCGAGGGCCGGGAGCCGGGCGCCCTCGCCGTGCTGGCGGGAACGCCTGTGTCAAGGGAAGGGACTTCGGTGCCTGCTGACATTTTCTAACGAACGTGAGCGCTTCCCAACATGCACGCCACCCTGGCGCAGGGGCTGCAGTGCCCACCCTTCTCAGCGTCGTCCAGCTCCAGGCACGTGCTGCTCCCAGTGTCTGCCGCATCGGCGCCGCACCTGCCCCCAGACCCGGCGACGCCACCGGGAGGGACGTGCCAGCGGAGGCGGGCAGGTGTGCACGGGCGGACGACGCACACGTGGAAGGAAGGGTGTGTGTGACAGACACCGACAGGGCCCCGGTCAGGTGCGGGCAGGGAGCGAGGGAGGCCAGCTGGTTGTGCCACGCCGAGGGCTCACCTGCTGCACGTGGGGCTCCTTGGCGAAGGAGATCCTGGCGATGGAGTGGGACGCGATGCGCAGCTCCTGCCCGTTCACCTCGCCCTCCTCCACCTCCACGATGCCTGCAACGGGGGCCATCCGTCAGGCCACCTCGGTCTGACCCGGGCTCCCGGGGGCCCCGCCCCTGCGACCTCCTTTGCACCCTAGGGGCACCAGGGCTGGCCTCTGCAGCCATCGAGGCCACAAGGCCCCCTGCCTGCAGTGACCCTCCTGGGCATCAAGAGGGAAAAGACACAAGCCCTCTTACAGCTGGGACAGGTGGCCCACAGGGGGTGGCTCTGCGGAGTCAGGGACACCCTGACTCCAAGCCCCGGCCCCCACCCAGCAGGTCCCTGGGGCCTGAGCAGAGGCAGGAGTGGCCAGGGGAATGGGTATCCCTCTGGTGCCCTCTGACTTCCAGCCCATCGACGCCCTGGGCAGCTCCACTCCAGACTGGGCTGGTCCTGACCATCCCCCTGCTTCCAGGGAGTGAGACTCACCTGGGCCAGTGGGTGGGTCAAGGTCGACAGGTGGGTTCTGAGTAATTTCTACCTGACGAACCTGGGAAGCTACCTGCGGATGGGCTCCCTCTGGGGACCGAGCAGACCGCAGACGGACCTGCTGGCGGGACCGTGCGCCTCCCCGGTCTGGCTCCCCCCCAGGAAGCTCCTGCTCGCAGCAGGGGGTGGGGGCTGGGCGCTGCCGTCCCCAGGGGGACTCGGGCAAAGACAAGCCAGCCCGTCCTCACAGGACACTCCCACAGCACCCCCACCTCCGGGGGACCCTACCTGCTGGCCCCACTGCCCCTGGCCTGCCGGCTCCCACCCTGAAAGGCACCCCAGGGCCAGCAAGCAGGGGCCCTGGAGTGACCGAGGGTGTGTGGGCGAAGGCTGCCTCTCCAGGGTACCTGTGTTCTGGGCGCTGACGAAGGCCACCTTGTTGGTGTCGGGCTCCAGCCGGATGAAGCCGCACTCCCTGTGCATGGGCTTCCGCGTGTCCGGGTGGAAGGCGTTGAACCTGCACGGGAACCGGGGTGAGGGCAGGGTGCACGGACACGAGCGCGGGGACGCAGGGCCCCCCACTTCATGAGGCCCCCCCACTTCACAAGGCCCCACTGAGCGTAAGGGAACGCACGTCTCGTGCTCCTGGAAACAGACGGTGTTCGAACAGCACCTGGGTGACACCTGAGAGACACCTGGGTGACCGTGTGCACAGGCTGCGGCCACCAGGTGCATCGGGCTCCTCCCTGCACTGGACACGCTCCCTGGACCCCCCGCCGGGCTCGCCTGTACCCGCAGGACAGTGGCGTGTCCCTAACAACGCAGGGCCCCTCCCGAGACCCTGCCGGCCCCTAGCCCCGACACGCTTCAGGCCTTGGCACTGGCATGCAAAGCCCCACCCAACACCAGGCCTGCCCTCCCGTGAGCCGCCGTCTGACCTCAGACCCCCGCTCACCCCCGAGGCAGGACACAGAACAGGCCCGCATCAGGACTCTGCTTCTAGTTCGTCTGCCCACGCTGTGACGCAAGCTCGTGGTGGTGGCAGGCCGCTGTGCCGACAGGCCCCTGTGCCGACAGGCCCCCGACCCTGACAGGACCCCCAGCACTAGGAGCGGCCGCGGGAGTCCACCCCTAACCAGGTCACTCCTGACAGGTCAACGCTGGTGGCCGCAGCCCAGGCCCTCTCTCTGCCATGACTCCCGGTGAGAAATGCGCTCAAGGCCACAACCTCACAGCACCACTGCATTTACCAAAATGTGTTCTTCCCACTACATTCTAGTTTTTAAGGCTAGTCACAGAATCCCCCACGGGTCGTACCCTCTGTGTGAAGAGAGCGCTTTGCATCGTGGGTTGTTTCGTGCTGTCCAGGGCCGCCTCCTTCTGTGCTACGTGCAGAATGCTGCTCTGCCCTTATCCCTTGCGTAAAGAGCAGCACCAAAGCCCTGGCCGGCGGCTCGGTTGGCTGGAGCGTCATCCCAGACGCCAAAAGGCTGCGGGTTCAGTCCCCGGGGGGAGCGGGTGGGGGAGGCAACCAATCGATGTTTCTCTCTCACACGGAGGATTCTCTCTCTCTTTTCCCCCTTCCTCTTTCTCTAAAATCAGTAAACGTATCCTCAGGTGGGGATTAAAAAAAATGGAGATGACGAAAAGGCACGAGATAAAAAAAAAAAACAAAAAAAAACGCCTCCACCCAAAGACTTGTTCCCTGACTTTGGAGGGAGTGAGGGAGAGAGAGAAACACCGACCGGCGACCCCTGTGCATGCCCCGACGAGGACCGAACCCGGGAGCCCACTGGGCTCCCCGGCCAGAGCAAGACCGTGTTTTTTAAAATAAGATCTTCCAAATCCTTCTGAAGTCGCTAGGCGCGACACAAACAGTCTGAGGTTAATTTAATGATATTCTTAATACGTAACTCGTACAGTGCAGACGGGGGAAGGAGAGTTTTCCTTTTTGTTTTATGTATTTCTTTACGGTTTTAACTAAAAACTGAGTGTTGCTTCTGGAACTAAAGATAAAAGCATTCTCCGCGCCTACCCCGTGTCCTGCCCCTGGAAGCAGCACTGCTCTTCCACCGTGGGCAGGGGCGATGCCCACGCGGCCGTGGCCTCACACGGCTGTGGCTTTGCTGTCCAGTGAGAGTCTGGGCACCACACTGACAGCCCCTGGAGACCTCAACTAGCTCGGGGTGGGCCTACGAGAAAGCCACGCCCTCCCCTTCTCAGGACTTTTGGGGTGAGGGGGGACGCTGGGCACAAGCACTTATTTCTGTGTTTGGGGGAAAAGGCCGTGGTCTTGCCAGCCCGGCACCAGTCCACACACAGGCGAGCTGGAGAGTCCCCTCCCGCGTGTCCAGCCGGGCTGCGGTGGCGGAGGAGGGCGCCTCTGGGGCACACTGGCCCCCGCCGCCCCCGAGGCCCGCGCGCACTCACGAGAAGTTGAGCACGGGCTGGCCCACGTGGGAGATGTGCACCTCCTCCAGGTACCGGAAGGGCTGCAGCGTCGGGAAGGTCCCTGCGCCCGGCGGGTCTGACAGCCAGGTGCCCAGCATCCAGGACAGCGGCTCCACCACCGGGTTCATCTTGGGGGGCTCTGGGGAGAAACGGGAGAGACAGTCAGCTGGATCGGGGCCTCGGTGCGCGCCAGTGGACAGCGCCCCCCAGGGGCGAGGATGCTCTGCTGCAGGAGCCCCGGTGGTTTAAGGAAAGCCAGAAATACTGATCTGGGGGTAAACTCTCCAAATTTCTGTAGACATGTTCACACGAAAACAGCGGCCTGCAGGGCAAGTCACATGTACTCAGCCGTGGCGGTCGTGTCCAGGGGCTGGCCACAGCCTGGGCCTCACAGCACAGGGGGCCTGGAGGGCCTGGTGAGGCTGGCGGGTCTCAGCGTGGCCCTGGGCGCTTGGGCCCTCCCCCACTCCCTCTCGGAGCCGGGAGCGAGAAGGCCGCTGCCGCCCCGCAAATCCTCCACCTCCCGACCCCACGGCCGGCTCACAGCACGTCCCGAGGAGCCGGCTGCCTGCAGCCAGGCTTCCCAGCGAGCAGGCATCTGGGCTGTCCCCGCTGTGCAGCGACACAGGGACACCTGTGTGTGGTGTGCAGGTGGGGGGGGCTGACCCACCTCGGCTTCAGCGCCTGCTGACAACTGGGCTTATGGGTGGGAGTCCAGGTGAAGTCTGACTGGGCTGACCCCCCCCCAGGGGGCCCAGGACTCGCAGGAACCCCTGCACCAGCCACAGATGGACCCCAGGGGTTCCACCCCTGCCTGTGCCTGCTAGAAGGGAAGAGGTTTGTGCTGTACCCCCCCAGCATGATGTCACGAGGCAGACAGAGGCACGGCGGCAGCACAGGCTGCAGCAGGGGCTCAGGGAGGGGTCAGAAGGGAAAGGCCCCAGCTGCTCCCGCAGGACGGGCAGGACAGGCACAGGGGCCACAGCAGAGCCAGGCTGGACAAACGCAGACCCCAGCCCACCCTGGGAGATCCAAGCCAGTGGCCCCAAGGCAGGCCCGGGCCGCGGCTTTTACACCGCAGGGTGCTGATGCAGGGTCTTGGTACAAGACCGCAGGGCCGGCCAGTGGACTGCTGACTAGTCACACTGTCGCTTCTTTGCTCTGTGACAAGGGCACTGGCCAAGTGTGAGTGGAGGCCCGCTGAGCGGGCCCTGTGCTGCGGGAGCTGGGCAGAGGAGAGGAGGCCTGGAGGGGCCGAGGGTGTGCAAGCCCTAACTAGGCCTTGTGGGGTGGGAGGCGGACCAGGCCTGGGGACGGGGCCCAGAGGACAGTCACCAGAACTGCACACGGGGAGGGAGGCCCAGGGAGCACTGGGGGTTAGACCGGTGGACGAGGGCGGGAGGAGGGTGGGGGGATGGGGAGTTGGCGGCATCAGGGTGAGAGTGTGGGCCACACATCCAAGGACGGACACTGCCCCAGGATGGGGGGACCCCCCGGGAGAGGTGGGCTCAGCGCAGCCCCCCGCACGTGAACAAAGGTGGGTGGGTGTTTCCAGAAGAGCAGGCGGGGGCACTGGGGAGCGCCGGGCCTGCTGCGTCCGACAGACCTGCCTGGGGCCCCCCGGTCACGCACGTGCCTGTGAATCACCTCTGCCACGGCCAGAACGGGTGTGCCAGGTGGTGTGGGGCCTGTGGTGTCCAAGTCCAGCCCGTGCCCCTGGACAGTGTGGCCACTTGGGACCATCTGTTTCTGAGGCCACAGCGCTCGCTGGGTGGACCCCACACACACCCAGCCACGTTACACGAGAAAAACGAAGGGAAGAAGCAGTGTTTACTGGGCAGCACATTGTAAGTGACTGGGAACCCTAAAATGACTCCTGTTGTAAAAGCCAGAACAGACACCCTGAGTAGCAAGAGCGACGCCCGACTGGCCACGAAGGCCAGGAGCCACTGCGTGCGGCTGGCCGAGGTTCACGGGCCACCCCTGCAGGGCCTGCGTCTGCCCCAGGGCCCCGGCCGCTTGCTCTGGGAGGCGCTGCGTGTCTGGCCCCCCGGGAGGGGGGAGCCGTGCGGGACCGTCCTCTGGAGAGGCCACCAGGGCCGCAGCGAGCAGTCGGTAGCGGGAGGCGGGCTCTACGCCCCTCGCCAGCAGTGCCCCCGGCGGCTCCCGGGCCAGGCCTCTCCCCGGTCTCCCCGAGGCTCTGAGCCCGGGGGGGGGGGGGCCCCCCCGCAGGTCCGTTCTGAAGTGCAGGCGCCAGGGAGCCTGACGGGTCCGTTAAAGTAATGCCCGAAGATCTGTGTAAACTATGCTTCGCTGGAAAAACAAAAATAAAAATAAAATGGATTTGAAAGTCCAGTAAATAAAAAGTGTAACAACAAGGGATCGAGCCTGTTTGCCACTTTCAGTCTCTTTGCGTAAATCTGACAGCTTTTCCATGCATACCTTCTGATTTCATTTTCCTTTTATTAAAATCTTAACCAAAATGCAGAAAAAGTTAAATTTTCTGCAGGAAATTCAAATTTTCATTTTCTGGCCCAAGACAGCGAAAGAAGGCTTACCCATCCCTAAATAGTCTAAACTCCGACACCTCCAAGGTTCTTCAAGGTTGTTTTCTGCCAATTGACGGGAAATGTTTGCACCTGGCGGCTGGAGTGCGGCAGGAAGTGCCTGCCAAGCCTGCAGGGTGCATTCTGGGAGCTGTAGTTCCCGCCAGGGACGACTCCTCAGCGAGAGGGACCTGACAGGGGCGGACCTGGAGCAGCCGCCTCTCCAGCGGGGAGCGGAGATCAGGTTGCGCGTGCTGACGCCGGTCGGTCGGGCGGAGGAAAGGTCACGTGTCTCGTGTGGAGCACGGAGGGGGCCTGCGCCCTTGTCGGCTGCCTCCAGGGACGGGCAAGGGGGCGAGGCGCTGCGGCCCGGCACACAGCTCAGCTGCTTCTCCCCGAAGAGCCGCTCTGGGAACAGGCCCCGTCCGCCTGTCTCCTGGGACGCTGGCCGACCCCCCTCCCGGCTGCAGAAGTGGACGCTCAGGGCAGCTCCGGTCTGCTGGCAAACGCACCAGCGGACGGGCCCTGGACCCCAAGGACAGGCAGCACTTGCTGGGACCCGAAGACAGACTCCTTCCTGCCCCCCCACCCTCACACGGCTCCTGTCAGTGACAAGTGTCCCCAGCTCGGCACACTGGAAATGACGCTGACGGCACAGCCCCGCGGGGGTGGGGGGACAGCCGGCCACCGCCTCCCGCCGGCCGTCCCAGGCGAAGAGGACACGAACTGGCACCGGTGGCCGTCCGGGTCCCGCCGGCCCGGCACACGGAGAAGCTGCTCTCACAGAGACACGAGGCTCCCGTGGTGCCGCGAGTCCTAGAGACGGAGCGCACCCGGGAGAGACAGCGGACGGGGTGGGGAAGGGAGCAGGCGCAGAGGGAGGCGAGCAAACTCTCCTTATTTGTGGGCGTCCTGGGTGATTACCTCGTTCATCCGAAAGTGTAACCTGGAAAACCGTCAGAATCGAGTGGATCTGATGAGACGGTCAGTCGCTGAGGTCGACGGCAGTGACCCCGTGAAACGTAACGGGGACGGGGCCTGACATGCGAAAGGGCTCACAACTCACAACTCCTGTCCTTGCAAGTGAGACCCGGAACAAACTGAAAGTCAACGACTCTTGGGCCCATCAGAAAAGCTGGGTCCCAGAGGTCCCCCCGAAACCTGGAGACACACGCCACCCCAGTCCTGGCCAGGACGCCCTCACCCGGAGCAGGAGCGACTGGACGAGCGACCTGGCCGGGACTCTAGAGGGTGCAGCCGACGCGGCGCTAAGGCCGAGCACGAGCGCGGCTCCCGGGGTCTGCAGTCACCCGGCCGGGCTGCCACGGGGGTGCTCCCGGGAGCCACCGCGGGAAGCCGACGCAGCAGCGGCTCCTGTCTCAGGTGGGGGCTGGCGGAGCCTCTACTCCAGCCCCTCTATCTAGTCTTCTCATCTCCCCGGGGAGGGAAGAAAGGGAAGAAATCGTGCCAAGGTCACAGCCCAGAGTGGAAAAGCCCCCAGGGGCAGAGTGTCCCCAGGGACAACAGGGGAGACAGAAATACGGACTTCAGAGTGTCTGCGGCCCCTGGCTCCTAAGCTACAGCTGCGGCCAGCTGCTGGCCGGGTTAGCGGGTCACCCCAAACTGAAGGCCCACCGACTGGAGCATTCCTGCTACCAGGCACGCCAGGCCCCCCTTCCCCCAAAACCCCATGGGGCGCTGGAAGGCAACAAAGATGGTCTCCAGAGCCAGAGCCAGTGTGAGAACCCGGCTCAGACACAGCATGGATTTTGAAAGGACCGGAGCTGGAACTTGAAACAACTGTGGTCAATATGCTGGGGGCGCCGCTGGAAGGAGTGGGCGTCAGGCAAGGGCAGGTACGTGGTGTGGAGGGGACAGGAAGTGCTGCAAGCGAACACACAGCGCCAGAGGGGAGGACGCCTGTGGGCGGGGCCGAGGGCAGACCCGGCGAGTCTGGAGATCTGTCCACAGAACACCCGCCCCGGACATGCAGAGAGAGAACAGAATAGAAAATGCCCAGGGACCGCTGAGAACTGCGGGACAACTACAGAAGCGATGCGGATGCATGCCACAGTAACGAGGAGGAGAAGGGAAGAAGTGTGGGGAGCAACGGCAGCTGAGGATTTTTCAAAGTTAACGACAGACACTAAACCACAGATCTGGGAAGCTCCAAAAACACTATGCACAGCAAACACCAACAAAGCTACGCTCGAGCATTCGCATTGTAGCTGCAGAAGCGGTACGCAGAGGAAGGGGCACGAGGGGAGAGACGCCCACGGCGTCCCCGACCCACACACACCAGCAGGGGAGGGCAGAGCCCCCTCCAGAAACCCCGGGAGGGGCTCCTCAGGGGCAGGAGGACGCCACAGGTCAGGGGCGTGGGCCCACGTGAAGGGCACCGGAGACGGAAAAGTGAAGGTAAAATAAAGTCTTTCCTTTTTCCTATTTGTAACCAACCCAATAAATAAATGTTTGATCAAACTAACAATAGTAACGTGTGGCACGGAAGTGAATGGCAGCAACTTTACGAAGGACCAGAGGGGGAACCGCGAGTGCGCTGTCACAAGGAGCTGTCACTGCCCACAGAGCAGCGCCACGCTGCCTGAAAGTGGACGTAGGTGGCCCTGGCTGGTGTGGCTCAGTGGATCGAGTGCCAGCCTGCGAACCAAAGGGCCACTGATTTGATTCCCAGTCGGGGCACATGGCTGGGTTGTGGGCTGGGTCCCCAGTAGGGGTTGCACGAGAGGCAACCACACGTTGATGTTTCTCTCTATTTCTCCCTCCCTCCCTTCCCCTCTGTCTAAAAATAAATAAAGTCTTTAAAAAATAAAATATAAAAAAGAATAATTAACACACTAAGAAAGGGGAGAGAATAAAATAGAATAAAGTGCACAATTAAAACCAGAGAAGGCAGAAAGAACAGGAAGAAAACTAAAGCAGAGAGAAAGCAGTTACAGGCACGACAGACGCCAACTCCACTGGAGCCACCGGCACCCGCGAGTGGACGGTCCAGCACACCAACGGAAGGACGGAGGCTGTCGGAGCAGATCAGAAAAAAGGACCCACCATCTCGCTGTCCGCAAGAAGCCCCCTTCAGCTGTGAAGACGCCGGAGAAGGTAAAGGTGCAGAGAATGCGTAACCATGCGACCTTAAACCGACAGAGCAGCCGGCTGGTCTCAGATGCAGCAACCATCAGGACGAGAAACACAGGTGTCAATGCTCCGCGAAGACACACTGGTCCTTGAAACCTCTGCCCCTGACACGGGGCATCAAACCCACAGCACTCGAGGAGCAACGACCGACAAGTCCACTGTCCCGGGTGACGAGACGGGGCAGGCCCCACGGGCAGGGAAGCAGCCAGGACACAGCTGACCTCAAGGGCGCCGTCCGTCACTGGCATAACTGACGTCTGCAGGCACCGAGGTCGATTTTATGGGCACCCTGACTGGGCAGAGAGGCTGCCCAGAAGGCTGGGCACACCTCAGTCCTGGGCGTGTGCCCGGGAGGGCGTGTGCCCCAGAGGGCGTGCTGGGGGTCACCATCAGACCAGAGGAAGCGCAGACAGCAGAGGCCCCCCCCGAGCGGGCGGGCACCGAGGAGAACCTGCTCTCTGTCTGGACACCGGGTGCCCGGCTCTGCGGCCTGTGGACTCAGATCAGGACGCACCCGCCCTCCCACCCTCGGGCCTTCGGGAAGGGGCTGAACGCACCCACCGGCTCTCCCGGCTCTCCCGCTCGCCGTCCGCAGTCACAGGAGCCAGTTCCCCAGACGGAGCTCTCTCGTGCGTGAGCCTCTCCCTGTGCACAGACGGCAGACGCACGCACACGCACATCCCACTGGCTGTCTCCCTGGAGGACCTACCGGCTGCTCCGCTCCCGCGGCTGCACGACACACATTCTCCCCCAGCTCGAGTCCTGGGCCCTAGACCCACCCTCACCATTTAACAGACTGGAAACCGCATGAGGCATGCTCTCAGGCCACAGTGGAGTCAAACTAGAAACACACAACAGCAAGAGAGCTGAAAATTACTCAGGTGTTTGGAGATTCAACACAACGGCCCCAAGTAACAGGTGCGTCAAGGAGAAAGTCCCAAAAGAAATAAAAAAAGCATTTAAAATTAATAATCTAAATTTTTACCTTAGGAAAGTAGAGAAAGAAGAACAAGTTGAAAACAAGCAGAATAAAAAAAATTAGAGTAGAAACCAATGAAACTGAAGACAGGAAATTGGAGAAAATCAACAAACTCAAAGGCTGGTTTGGGGGGGAAGATCAATAAAATTGATAAAGCCTAGTAGCCTAGTTAAGTTAAAAAAAAGGAAAAACACTAGTCACCAATGTGACAGATGAAAGAGGGTCACCACCCCCACCCCATGGGCAGGCGTGTGGGCAAACAAGGGACACGGAGCAACTGCAGGCCCCAGACTGGACGGACTCGGGCGGAGGGCCGGCTGCTTCCTTCAAGGACCCGCAGCGCCAGGCTCCTAGGGAGGAAGAGATAAGCCGAGAGGCCTGCCTCCGCTGCGGGGAGAGGTGGGGCGGGCTGTAAACCAGGTCTGGGGAGGACCTGCCCCGGCTCTGAGTGGGCCGTCCCGTCCCGACAGGCTGGGAGAGAGGCCCGCATTCGTTCAGGGGCCTGAGGCAACACCTCGTTCTCCACAGTCCCTTCTAGAGGGTGGACGCAGGGAGAAGGTGCCCCAACTCATGCGCATGAGGCCAGCTTTACCCCAGGACCCAGGCCAGACAAAGACAATGCAGGAAAAGAGAACTGTGCACACACACGCTTCTCCTGAACAGAGGTGCGAAAACCCCTAATGAGCATTAGTGAGTTGAATCCAGCAACGTATGAAAGGGAATTAGTAATGAATGTCCCATGACCCAGTGGGTTTGTTCCAGTGCACAAGGCTGCTTGGCACGCTGCAATCCACGAATCTGATCCATCATGTCCGCAGGCTGCAGGAGAAAATTCACAGGACCACCTCAACAGATGCGGAAAAAGTTTTTAACAAAATCCAACACCCCTTTATGGTAAAAAGTCTTAATAAATTAGGAAAGAAGCGGAACTTCCTCAACTTGACAAAGAACATTTGTGTGAAAACTCGACGGCCAACACCACACTTAACGGTGAGAAACACAGAGCCTCCCTCCTGAGGGCAGGAGCACGGGAAAGCTCCTCAAAAGAACACGGGTTCGGGCTGGAAAAACCACCTGTCACCAAAAGGCACAAAACCCCTTAAAGAAACATAGGAAAAAAACCTATGTGACCTAGGAGTTGGCAATGAGATTTTAGATTCGACACCAAAAGCACAATCCACGTAAGAAAACATTGGTAGGATGGGCTTGACTGAACGGAAATCGTCTGTCCCTGCCCCGGCTGGTGTGGTTCCGAGGGTCTGGGCATCGCCCCGTGAGCCGAAGGGCCGCCGGCTACGTGCCGGTCAGAGCACAGGGTGCAGGGCGCGGGCCTGGGCTGCAGGCGGGCTCCCCCCAGCGGGGGGCTGGCAGAGGCCGAGGAGACCAGCGATGCTTCTCCCACACACCCCGTTTCTCTCCCTCTCTTTCCCCTGCCTTCCGCTCTCCCCCACAAATAGAAAAAGGTCTGTTCTGAAAAGACACTGTGAGAGAGTAAAAAGACAAGCTACGGGCTCAGGGTCAAGGGTCTACCACTCCCGCCGCCCTCCTCTCCTTCCCGCCTCCTCCTCGGCCTCGAGAGTGACGTCTTCCCCTTCAGCCCCCCGTCTGGGGGATTTCACGTTCCCGACCCTTGTTTTCATTTCACACAATTTCATACGTTTAATTTGCAAAACAGACTGTGTCATCATTATTACATAATGAATCTAGAAAAAGAACTTGAATCCAAAATACACGAAGAAGTAAAAGTCAACAATAATAAACAACCTAATTAAAAAACAGGCCAAATATGTTCAAAGAGATGACTCGAGAGACTGAAGACTGAGATGGGAGCGGGGGCACCGCCGTTTCCACAGACACGGAAAGTGTCCGAGAGCACCGCGAGCAACCGCACACCAAAAACTGGACGGCAGACGCGGCGGACGGATTCCTACACACACGGGACCCGCCAAGACCCAACCACAGACGAACAGGTCCGACGAGACCTGCACCTGGTAAAAATCGATAATGGAAAAGCCTCCCCCCAAAGAAAAGAGCCAACATCTGAAGAAGAATGCCAGTCCTCCTTGAACCCCTCCAGCAAGGACAGAAAGAGGAGCCCTCCCCCCAACTCGCCCCAGAGGCTCGCACGGACGCTGCCGGAAAACAAGCCGCAGACCGACACTCGCTGCAAACATGGAGGCAAAACACTCAAGGAAACGCGGGTAACTGGACTCGGCAGGGCACTAGAGGGACCGCACGCCACGGCCACGTGGGTTGCCCGTTCAGCACACACGTGGATACGGACGGACGCAGCAGGTCGTGCCCACGAAACGATGGGGCGCCCCGGTGATCCCCACTGATGCAGAGAAAGCACCCAGCAAAGTTCAGTGCCTTCGCGATGGCAGCATTCCTCAACTCGGGGACAAGGAACAGCCCGAACACAGTGAAAGCCCCGGGGAAAACCCACAGCGGGCGTCACCTTGACCGAGAGACAGAAGGCTTCTCCTCCAAGTCGGGGACCAGGACAAGGACGCCTGCTCTCGCCACTTCCACTCGACGCGGTGCCAGAAGCTCTGGCCAGAGCCCTTGCACAGGAGACAGAAATAAAAAGTGTCCACGTCGGAACGAAGAAAAACCACGTCTGTTTGCAGATGACATGATCTCACGTGAAAACCCCAGCTCTCCAAAAAAGAATTCCGTCTGAGCTAGTAAGTGCAGCCTGCGGAAAGAGCAGGACTCAAACTCAAGACACAAACCAGCTGCGCTTCTGCAGACCGGCGTGAAGAAGGGTTACAAACGGTCCCACTTACGGCACCGTCTAAAACCAGGGTTACTTCGGAACCAACCTCACCAAGAAGCCACAGACCCGTACGAGGGGAGCGGCAGAGCCCCCAGGGAGGAACGGAAGACCCGGAGCGCAGAGCCCAGGGGCAAGGCCTCGCACACACGGTTGGCCGATGCCGCCAAGGCTTCCGAGACCGTCGCTGGGGAAGGACAGTCTTTCCAACCAACGGTGGTGGGCAACCAGGAGACTCGCGGCCCGGGAGTGACGGGGGGCCTCACCTGACACCGCAAAACAAAGGTGAACTCCAAATGGACCAAAGACCTAAATGTAAGACCTAAAAAACCCTCAGACAAAAACATAGGACACAGGACAAAAGCTTCGTAACAATGGACTTGGCAATGATTTCTTGAATGTGACACCAAAGGCACAGGCAACAAAAGAAAAATCAGGCAATCCAGACTTCAGGAAAAACCTAAGGAAGCTTTACATCAAAAGGCATTATCCACAGAGTACAAAGACAACCCACAGAATGGCAGAAAATATTAGCAAATCATATTTTTATAAAAGAATGATACCCAGAATATATTGAGAACTCCTAAAACTAAGAAGCAAAACCCAAACAACCTGATTCAAAAATGGGCAAAAGGCATGAAACAGACATTTCCCCCAAAAGATACACCAATAGCCAACGAGCAAGGCTCCCCAGAACTGACCATCAGGGAATCCCAAATCAAAACCACAGCAACCACAGCGAGCGAGGCAGCACCTCCCACTAGGGGGGCTCCCTGCAAAAACCAGACGACACGTGCTGGTGGGGACGCGGGGACCTTGCGCGCAGCGATGGGGATGGACAAGGGGGCGGCCGCTGCGGACACCGGGAGGGAGGGCCCCGGAACTGAACCAGAACTGCTGACGGCCCAGCACTTCCTGGACGCAGACCGGGGGGCGGAGACCAGGGTCTGGGACAGACACCCGCTCGCCCGCGCTCACAGCAGCATCGGAGACAACAGCGGCAGCACGTGGGCACCCAGTGTCCACGGACGGAGGGACAGACAGACGGACGGAGGAGCGGTGAGGCCCCTCCACACGGGGGAGCCTGCCTCGGCCTCAGAGGGGAAGGAGGCTCCGACGGAGGCCGCGCAGCAGGCCCGACGCTGGAGGGCGTTCCGCTGAGCCCCACGAGCCGGACGTGCGCGGGCCCTGCGGGACCCCACGCCTGCGAGGGCCGGGAGCCATGCAGACCAGAGAGACAGCGGCGAGTCAGGGTCTGACGGACACAGTCTCGGAGTCACGGCGCTCTGGGGGGTCGGTGGTGACAGCCACACAGCACCCCGAGTGTGTTAACAGCCACTGAGATGGGTGCGTGGAAAGGGCTGAGGTGGTAAATTTGTTGTCACACGTATGTTACCTCGGTGTAAAAAAGGAAGGAAATGAAGGGGGCTACCACCCCGCAGACAGACACAGAGGAGCCAGCCCGGAAAGGCTCACCCGCGAGTCCACGGCGTCCCCGCGCTCCCGCTGCGTGGCCTTCGAGGGAGGGCCACGGGCAGAGCCGGGGGAGAGGAGAGGTCCCTGGGTGCCGGGCCCGGACGGAGGGCGGGTGGGGGAGCACAGGGGTCTTGGGGGCCGTTCCACTGGCCTGTGTGACCCAGCACTGGGACGGGGGACACGGGAGACGGCTGTTCGTCAGAACCCGAGAGCGAACCCTGGGGTGAGCGGCAGACCCAGTCAGCGACGACGCACCTCCCTGGCTCGCCCCTGCAATGCATGGGCCCCGCCCCCCGCCCCCCGGACCCCCGCACAGGCGGCGAGGCGAGATGTGAGGGGCAGGGGAAACCTGGCAGGGGGAGGAGAAGGTCTCTGAACTGCTCACTGGATTTTCCGGAAATCTGGAATTTTCCTAAGAAAAGTTAATTGAAAAATGATCGATGGAAAATAGAGAGTGCGCGGAAACACGGATGAAACAAGAATATCCAGGGTGGTGGGTGCTGAAGCTTGAGGGTGGGAACACGAAGGGATGGCGGCCCTTTTCTGTCTGAGTGCAAGACTCTCCAAGTCAAGTCTCTAAAACTCCAGGTTCATTCGAGAGTCACCGGGCCCCAGCTGGTGTGGCTCAGCTGGACGGAGCGTCGACCCTGAACCAAAGGCTGTGGGTTCGACGCCCGGGCAGGGCACAGGGTGCAGGTCCAGGCCCTGGGTGGGGTGTGCAGGAGAAGGCGGCCGGTTGAGGCTTCTCTCCCCACACCAGCGTGTGTCTGTGTCTCCCCCTCCTCTCCCCCCCCCCTCACACAGCACGGAAGATAAGTCCTTGGGTGAGGATAAAAAAAGCTGTATGTATAAAACAAAAACAAACAGGTTCTTTGGAAGCAAGCATGAAATTATTAACCAGAGGAAAGGGCTGACGCACATGTGATAGGGAGTGAGTGCCCACCCTGCAGGCAGCCAGGTGGGTGGCAGCGGGCGGGAGGGGACACAGGGACAATGGGTAGGGGAGCAGGCTCCCCCTCACTGGTTCAGAAGTACCAGCGTGCCCCGACACCGCTGCCCCAGGCTCTAAACGCCAAGACCCGCAGAGTTGGGGCAGACTGAGGGCAGGTCGCCACGTCCCACGAGAAGGACAGTCAGCACCAGCTTCCCGGAGGGCAGCTGGGGCCAACCCCTGGCCCCCAGAACCCATGGCCCGCTGGCCCCCGTGCACAAAGACCAGAAGGCCCCCTCACCGACAGCGACGCCCCAACGGCACTGTGGGTCGCCAGGAGAGTGGGTGTCGGAGGAGGACAGAGGAAGACAGCAGGCAGGGGCCACAGATCCGGTGGGAGCCTGGGGCCAGCCGTGGGGACCGTGCCGGGCACCCTCTCTCCCGTCAGTGCCGCTGGAGGCCTGTGCCGCTGCCACCCCCGGAGGCGGAGGGCCCTATGGCCCCCAAGAGCAGCCTCAGCCCCAGGCTGCCCTGCCCTTCCCAGGGCCCAGCCCAGCACTGCCCAGGGCCCCAGCCCACTCCTGCTTCGCCTCCCCACCCCACCCCACCCCCAGCACAGACACCTGCCAGCTTGTTTCCACCTTGCAGACGCAGTTCTCCACGGCAGCCACCCTCCCCCGGGCTGCCCGCCACTTCTGTGACTCCCTTTCACGGCCAAGCCTCTTAACACGCCTCCTCCCTGCCCCCCTCCAGCTCTGCTCCCATCCCTCCAGGGAGACTGCGGTCACCAGTGACCCCGTGTGGCGGAGTCCAGTCACCCGACAGCCATTCTGATCAAAGCCGTGTGCGGCCCAAGCAAGCACGCCCGCTGTCTGAACACCACCTTCCCCCAGGCTCCCACGCCTCGGAGCACCCTCCTGTCTGGAACCCCCACCCCTGCCCTGGCCTGTGGCCCATGCTCCCCCCTTTCTCGTCTCCTCTCCGGATCCTCTCGGGTTGCATATCTGCAAACATGGCCTGCTCCGGGCTGGGCGCTGCCCCTCCCCAGCTGCATGGTTTCTCCAGGTGACCTCACGCAGCCCCATGGCCTCGGGCCCCTCTGACCACTGCACCGCAGCAGGTGGGCGCACGAACCTCTGAGGGGGTGGGCACTGGCCCCCTGCATCAGCACCTAAGGAGGGTCACACCCTCAGTTCCTCTGGAAATGTTTCTGTCATATGAGTTCCAAAACAGCCATCGAGTATCTCCCCGAAAAGGGAAAAATATGGATCGAGTGAGCAGTGGTGAATAAAATAAGCAATAAAACGTACACCGACAACCGATGACGGCTGTGTGGAGGGGACGCTGGGAATGTGGCACCCAGACCACAGCAGGGCTGGCCCCGGCAGCCCAAGCGGAGAGGGCGGGCAGGTCGGGCACAGCACTGGCTGGGAGACGGGCTCGGCCGAGGGGCCTACCAGCGGAAAGGCGCCCACTGACAGACCGGGAAGGGAGCGAGAGGGCTCACCACACCGAAGCTGGGATACACCGTCAGGCCCAGCTCCTTACCTACCAACAACTGCAGACAGACCAGCCGCTATAAACAGACGGAGGCTCTCAGGCTGTGTGAAAACCTAACTGCACAATAAAGGGACGTAAAAAGATCGGAAATGAGGAGATTAAGCAGTACGACCTTAAATGGGACACGAGGTTTTCTGGGTAGGTACCGCCAGGGACACACACCTCCAGCAGCATGGCCTTGGGTGAAAAGGCAGCGCTGGGCAGAGAAGGAAGCAGACCTGTTGACTTCTGCTCAAACCACAATGAGACAGAAAAAAAAAAAACACCCCACTGGATTAAACCACAGAGAAATCTCCAAAGATTCCAAAAAGCAGCTCTCTGTAAGATTAAGAGTCCACCTGACTGGAACTTAAAGCAATAAAATTTTTAAATAGTTACAAATAAATTAGCTCCCCTCCCCCGGTCTACCCACTGGAAACACCGTCAACTCCCGTCGAGCAGACCTGGGCTGAGGGCATGGAGGCTGCGGCGGCCAGGAAGGACCTGGGAGCGAGCGGCGGCGGCAGGAGCAGCACCAGGCCGACCCACACCCAGGGCTCGGGGACAGAGGAAGGGCTGCACCACAGCCCCGGGCGTCAGGAAACAGACACGCACGCCAGTGAGCTACGCTTCCCTGCCCAGGAGCCAGGACCACCGCAAAATGAAACTGAAGACAAGCGGGAAGGAGTGAGGGGTAAATGAGGCAGAAACAACAACGCAGACCTGACCCACGGAGTGGGAAGCTGGCTGTTTGGAAAGACCTGCGATAGTGACTAGCTTTGGGACCCCTGGCCAAGAGGAACAGAAAAAGTGACCAAAAGTACATCAAGAAACTACATCAAGAAACTACAAAAAACAGCTTAAAAGGGACAGGAGAGGCCAGTGGGTCATTCTGGCCTGGACATCAGTGGAGCTCACCTGCGGCGGCTTGCCCTGAGGGTGCATCTGGAGACGCACAGGCCGGCTCGGGGCTAGCTGTGGCCCTGGGCGGCCTGCTGTGCAAGACCCTCTTCCCCCCTGAAGTGTTAGTTACATCTCCAAAGACAGGCTGATGCAGACAGAAGGCATGACATGGCCGAGAAACGTCTTTCACCTATCTGTAACAGGCAACCGCTGCTCTCCTCGCCCGGCCCGGCGGCTCAGCTGGCTGGGGCACCGTCCCAGAACCGAAAGGTTGTGGCTCTGATACCCAGTTCAGGTGTGTATAGGAGGCAACCAATCAATGTTTCCCTCATGTCAATTTTTCTCTCTCCCCCTTCCGCTCTCTAAAAGCAATGAAAAAATGTCCTTGGTTGAGGATTGAAAGGAGAAAAAATCCCATCCTCAATACCTAGAAACCAACTATTGTAAGTGTTAAACAGTAAAAGGGGGGAAAGCAGGAAAAAACGCCAATAAACACATGAAAATATCCCCAACCTGTTTGTATAGGCATGAAGACATGACGGGATACAGCAGAGAAAACCACGTAAAAGATCACGCACCAACTTTTAGCATCAAGAGGCATAAAAGTTGGGGGCGGGGGAGGAGGGAATTTTCACCTGTATGTTTGTTTCTCTAGTGCTTTAACTTTTACAGAGTGTATTCTGCTTGACGCGATGTTTAAAGTCTTGTGATTTCTAACGTTCAAAGTGACTCAACCCCAAGGGTATTTACGAAAGCAGGAGTTGAAAGACTGCCCCCGTGACTCTGGGTCTCCCAACCGTTTCCTGTCTGTCTGACTTCCCGCGCAGACCCTCACCCACCTGGAGTCCAGGCTGGGAGGCACGCAGCGGACGCTGACCCTACCCCGTCCAAGGCGAAAACTAAGTACCGGGGGCCCATTCACTGAGCAGCTGACCCCAGAGAGAGGCCCTCTGGCTGCTCGGGTCACCTGTCTGACCTGGGCCCTGCCTACAGGGTCCAGCTGCTACCAGAGCCCCCGCGGAGCAAGACCCCTCGGGAACGGGCGGTGGGGGCCCGGGGCAGGTACTGACCGCGGCCGGGGGCCGGCAGGCTGCTGGGGCGCGGCGCACTCCCTCTCTGCAGCTCGTCCAGCTTCTCCTGCAGCTTGCGCACCTGGCTGTCCGAGCGGCTGACGCGCTGCCGCAGGCTCCGGAGCTCCCCGTTCTTCTTCTCCACCTGCTCCCGCAGGCAGCACGCCCGGCTGCGGTTCTGCCGGGCCGAGAAGCAGTACGAGTGCAGCGAGTCGATGAGCTTGCAGGCCCCGGACGCCGACAGGATGACCTCGTTGATGGACATGGGGCTGGCGTCGCTGTGCTCGCTCTGCACGGCCTCCGCAGCCGGCTTCGGGGTGACGTCTGTCGGGGGCGCGGAGGGGCTCTGGGAGGGCTTCTGGGGCGTCGCTGTCAGAGACGAACTCGGGGGGCTGTGGGCCAAGCCCTTGTCGGGCCCCAGGCTGGTCCCGCTGCAGCCAGGCTCCATGTCCCTCTTCGGCCTCTTCCGGTCCACGGGCTCCCGGGGGACAGGCGGCCTCTCACGCGTGTGCCTGGAGGAGAAACTGTACGAGTGAAGCGAGCCGATGAACTTGCAGGCCCCGGATCCCGGGGGGGAAAAGTCATCCATGGAAATGCCACTTCTGTCCGCCAGGCCCTCATCGGGGGTGGTGCCGCGCTCACCACCGGCGCTGCACGGCGGCCCACTTGCTTCTGCCCGGCTGCCTGGCGCTGTCGTGGCCAGAGCGTGGCCTGGAGGTCCCTGCGTGGCCTGTCGCGCCCGCTCCGGACCGGCGGCTTCGCCCTGCAGGGCGGCCCGCTTCGACGAGCGGGACTCTGACTTGGCCATCGGGCTCTCACTCAGGGACGACGGGGAACCCGCCGCTGCCTTCCCATCGGCGTCACCTGCGTGTCCCCTCAGGCCCCCCGAGGCCTTCCTGGCGTCCTTTCTCCGGCTGCGGCCATGGCCCCCCCGACCCCCTCTTCTTCTCAGTCAGGTGGAAGATGGAGGGCACGGCTGTGGGCTTGAGCAGGCGGTGCTGATCCTCCAGCCTCTTGGAGAAACTGTCTTTGGTGAAGTGTTCGCTGCAGAGGAAAGAATACTTAGTGGGAGTCCAGTTATCCCTCTGAACAGCTTTTAACCACTGGATCAGACGCTTTGAGTCCTTTAGGGGGAACCTGCAGGACAACAGACGAGGCAATTAGAAAGAAACAATCGCGTGTCCCCCCTAGAACGATCAACTGTAAAACCAAGATAAGTGTTTTTGTAAACACCCAAATCTGTATCGACTTTACCCATTTAAGAATCTGGTAAACACTGCAGGAATGCAGTGCATTGCAAGCTACCACCGGAACGGGAAGGTGGAAGACCTGCTGTTTACTCTGAAGGAGCTTCCGGCCGCAGGGCAGATAGGAATGGAGGTAGACATCTCCTTCCAGAGTGCTCAGAGAAGCGCAGGACGGTGTCTAGACAGCAGGAAAAGCTCCAGGAAGCCCCAGGAGCAGTTCCTAGAAGGTCGCAGCCAAGCCACCCTGCAGGCGTGCCCGAGATGAAGGACTCTGGGTGCTGAGAGTGAGAAGGCTGGCCTCCCTGCTGAGAAGCCAGACCAGGTGTCGGCCGTCAGAGGCGGGAGCCAGAGGCCCCCAGAGCACCCCAGAGGCTCTGTGTGGCCCTAGCAGTGACTCACGCAACGTGAGGATGGGAGACCAGTTCTCAGGGGGGCAGTTTTGGGCTCCTATTACATTCCCGGCCCCAAGAAGACACTGAGCAAGACATTTACTAATCCCCTCTCATTTAGGCAAGACCTGCACTGAGAAAACCCTGACCAAACTGGGCTCCATGGGGTCATTTGCTCCCTCCAAGGTCAGCCGAGGTTGGTAGCACACCTGAGGGCTGTGGACCAGGACCTGGGGCAGAACCTCAGGGTTCAGGAAGTCCTCCTGGACTCGACCTTCTCAACTTCCTGAAGGCGCTCAGTTCCCACAGCTTTGCCCCCACACCAGGTTAGACAGTTATGAATGCCAACAGCAGCCTCCTCTGCAGGGCTGCGCCTCGTTTTCGAAACAGAAACAAAACTTGAAGGACCCGAGGCTCTGAAGGAAACTGGGAGGAAGGCACAGGGCTGCTTCAAAACAGTCTAGCGTTACTGTGGATAGAGAGTAACAACGGAAGACTGCGTGCGCCGCAGCAAACTCTTAGTTAAGACCGTAAAGAACGTTGTTCCTCGGGTCTTGAAAAGCGAAACACTAACCCTCTTCAGTTCACTCTGGCGGGGCCTCCTGCGCCTATGCGGGCTCCAGAGGCCTCTGGACGGGCCGGCGGACGGAGACCCTCGGCAGGGCCAAGCGCCCCGCAGCCTCGAGGGGGAGCCGGCCAGGAAGCGCCGCTGCTCCAGGGCAGGAGGCGGTCGGGGCCCTGCAGGTACTCGCCTCGCCGCCGGGACACAGCTACCTTTTCGTCCCCGCACCGGGGACCCTTCCAGGAACAGAGCGCCTGCGGCGCGTGTTAATCCACAAGGCATAAGACGCGTATGCTTCGCCACATTCCCGAAGGCGAAGATCAAAGCAGCCTGCCCCGCGATCAAACCGGCAGATAAGCCACAGCCACCGCGGAGGACAACTGACCCGAGAAAGGTTTCCGGAATACACCGCTTCTGGAAACCGGCGGCGCCACCCCGAATCAATGGAGTGCGGCGGCCGCGGAGTAGGGGCGAGGGAGGTGAGGCCACCGGGTGGTCGCCAGGTGGCTGGGGAATGGCCTCCCGTCGGCCGCGGGGTGGCGGCCAAGGGGCCGGAGGGTGCGCGAAGGGTGGGTGCCGCTGGCTTCGGGGTGGAACCGGCGGGCGCTGGTGGCCGTGCGGTGGCCGCGAAGTGAGCACCGCTGGCCGCGGTGACCGAGGCGTCCGGCCCAGAGACGGCGGCCCCGGCCAAGGTCACACAGCGCCCAGCGCTGACTCACTCGTAACACCGGCCCCGAGGCCCGGCGCGGAAAGTGCCCCCTTGGGCCGGGCCGCGCGGCCTCAGTTTCCCCGGCGCGGGGCCGGGCCGGGCGGGGGCGTGGCCGGGCCGAGCGGACGGAGGGCTGGGCCCGATTACCTGTGGAAGGAGACCGCACGCTTCTCTCCTTTGCCCTGCCGATTGGAGCAGTTCGCGGCCGCGCAGCAGATCACCATCTCGGGCCTCGGGCCGCCGCGCCGCCACCAGGCTCCGGCCCTTGCCTCGTCGCGCCGAGCCCGGAGCGGGACCGCCCCGAGGGGAGGCGCGCGGCGACACGGCTGCGGGACGTGGGAGCCGGCCCCTGCGGCGCCGTACGGCAAAATGGCGGCGCCCACCTCTCCGCCGCCCGCGGCCCGCCGTCGGCCTCCGGCGCGCCCGTGGTTGCAGGCACCCGGCGGGGCGCTGCCCGCCGCGAGTGGCGTCGCGGGTGGGCAGGGGCCCCCAGGCAGGCCGCTCTGTACGGAGACATGGCGCGCCGACCCCGTCCGTACGGCAAGATGGCCGCGCCAGCGGGTCCGGGATAGGGGCGGCCTGACGCGCTCGCTCCAAGGCTTCGCTGACCGCCTTCGCCTGCTTTCGCCGCTCCGGCGGGTCGCTGCTGGGGTTTTCGTGATGCGCGCCGGAGGCCACTGGGGTGCGGACAGCGCGAGTCCGATCCTTCTTGTCCGGCCCCGCCGTACGTCAAAATGGCGACCGACGCACTTTCGCGCGCACTTCCGGCTCCGCCCGCGCCCCTGATTGGCCTTGGTGGCAGCGCGTCGCGTCGCGCTGCGGCCCCGTCGGAGCGACAGGGCGCTCAGTGGGCGGCCGGAGAGGGAAGATGGACGCAGGTAAGGGCCTGCCGGGGCGTCAGGGACCCGCGGAAGAGGCTCGCCGGGTACCTCGGGCGCTGGGGATTCTCCCCGAGCGGCCTGGGCGCGGGGAGGCGGGTGGGCGACTTGCGGCCCCGGGTGGAACGGGCAGGGGCTGTGTCCGTGGGGAGGCCGCTTTGGATCTGACAGTCCCGTGTTTGCGGGTCTCGGCGCTTGTCCAGTCCGCTGCAGCGCCCGGGTGACCGCCCCGGCTTGCCCAAGGCCGGCTCGGACAAGAAGGGGCAGCGCGGCCTCGGGGGTGGTAGGGAGGGGCTGGTCGCCGCCAGGGGCTCGGGCGGAGCTGGGTCGTGAAACGGCGGTCTTGGGAAGCTATTGCCTCCGCCCCGCTGGGATTGTGAAGTGGAAGCTGGTTAACTTTTTGAAGTTAGGGTGGTAGGCTGGAGGCGAGAAACAGTGCTCTACACCGTACCTTGTTTTGGTTTTTATTCGGTAACCAATAGATGACTTTTTCTGCGATGGAAGATAGAATGTGAAGCCGTCGCCTGTCTTCTTGGTGTTCTAGTACAAAGTAGGGGTGTGTACATACGTGAACATACGTGCGTGTGGTGTTTCCGGCTAGCTCATCGTGCTTCTGCTCCTTAATTTTTGCTGGCAAGGTATTTTGAATCTTTGTCCAGTAGCCTGGAAAGCATTTCTACCCCCGCGCTTTTTTTCATCCCACGGCAGTTTTAATTCTTTCATTTCCGTGGGGAGTGCCTTGCCTTCAAGTACCACCCTGCCCCCCTCCCCACAAAGAAGACTTTCATGTGGGTTAATTCCACCTGTCACATCGTTTCTGCTTTGTTTTCCTTTTCCTGGTAGCTGTAACATATATTTCCTTGAGTCTCAGTTTGGAAACTGTAAAGTAGATGTATTGCAAAGATCTGTGGCATTTTTCCCTTGAATGTAGGGTGGCTGGAAGAAACACTAGCCCTGACTCTCATCCTGTTAACCACACGTATTTTCTGTGAAGTTCGTTTGAAAAATAAAAAGTATCAGACACTTTTGAACCGTTTGCCAGGGCATGGGGTAGCGAAGGAATAGCATTATTTGCTTGGTCACTTTTTCATGTTTTTCCACTTTCTTTTAGATTATTACTGCTAGATACCAAAAGTCATTCACGTGAGAGACTTGGTTAAGGTGGAAAACAGTTTAACGTCAGTCCTATTATCGCAGATGTGAAAATTGTCTCATTAAAGTTAGGAGCAGACACGTGATGACAGTGTTTGCGTTTGGAGGCCTGTGTTGATGCTGATAAAAGTGCATGCAGCGTCTGCAGGGTGTGGTGGGGCGTCTTCCTCTGACCGGACACGTCTTTGCAGGGGTGACTGGTGGCCCTGCCCTGACCCCCACAGCCCTTACAGAGTCTGCCTTCCTTGGCCAAGTGTCACGAGATTCCTGATTGTTTTCCTAGTCACCCGTTCTGTAAACGACAGTTGTTATTGTGCGGGAGGTTTGTGTGGGACATTGTTCTAGACCCTGGGACCAGAGAAGTGAACAAAAAAGATGAAAGCCATGCCCTGCCTGACATTCCAGACGTGACACCGGTGGCACGTGCCACGTGAAAGTGACGTGGGCCTGGCCGGGGCGTGCTTGAGCTCGGAGCCAGTGTGCCCAGGGAGGTCTCACTGCAGAGGCGAGTCTGACCGGGACCCAGAGCAGTGCAGAAGGGAGGGCATGTGGTGTGCGAGGAGCAGCGAGCAGGCAGCGTGGCCAGGGCGTAGCGGGTGGGCTAGGAGAAGCGGGAGCTGGAGGCCGAGTGGTGCCTTGGGCCTGAACATGGGGCCTTGCCGGGTCACGGACTTAGGGCATGTCTATCCCGAAGGAGATGGTGACCCTCTGGAAGGTTCGACAGGAGGCGTAACGAGAATGTGGGTGTGTGTGGCAGCCTCGCTCTGGCTGCTCTTTTGAAAACGTGCTAAAGAGAGGCAGGGCAGCAGCAGGAGGCCAGCCAAGAGGCTGTTGAAGTGAGCCAGGTGAGCGGCTGGACGGCCGGGTCAGGGTCGAGAGAGGAGGCTGAATTCTGGGTGTGTTTCCGGTCCAGACGATAGGGTTGTGTGTGCACTGGACGTGGTGAGGGGTGTGGCTGGAGGGGAGGAGTGGAGACGGTTCTGTGGTATGTGGCCTGAGGTCAGAAATGGCATGGGGACGCTTGGGGGGGGGTGTCCTGCGTGGTGGGGAGCTGTCGGGAGCCGGTTTTGTGCGTGGTGACTGTGAGGTGCCTGTCGGACGGACATTCACGTCGTGATGGCTGGGGAACCCTGGGTCCACGGGCTGGAACGAAGGGCGTAGACCTGGCCTGGAGATTCAGGTGTGCAGAAGGCCACTTCCGGTGGGGCCCCCGAGGGCCTGAGTGTGGGGGGAAGAGAGGGAACCAGGCGGGAGCAGCCCGGGGCTGCCAGTGCGTGGAACTCCCAAAGGCGGCGGCGGGCGGCAGGCTGCCTGCCTTCTGCCCCGGCTCCCGCACTGCCGTCGGGGCTCACGCCCCGTGCCAGGGCCCGGCAGGCCCGGCACTTGGGTGGCCGCGCGCTCTGTTCCTCGAAGCCAGCGTGGCCCTTCTGCTCGCGTCTCCCGTGCGTCACGGTGCATCTCGCGTGTACGTGGTTGGCGGTTGGTGGCCAGAGGAGCAGAACTTGAGGAACAGCGTGCGTGTTCCTGTCCCATAAGCACTTGGTCGCAGAGTCTGTGTAGCACAAGCCGGGTCTGTCGGCACACGGTGCCGGTGAATGAGAAGCACCGCTTGGGCTGCATGGGGAGGTTTACCGTGGGGGCCTGGCCCCTGTGGTCCTTGAAGCAGTGTTTGCTAGTCTCCTGGGCTCACTCAGGTTCCCAGTTCTGTCCCTTGTCTTCCCTCCTTCCCTCCCTTCCTTTTTCTTCAAGTTCAGAAGTCAACCACCAGCATCTTCATGTAAAGTATTTGGGGTTTTAAAGTTTTTATTTATTTTTAGACAGAGAGGAAGGGGGGGACAAAGGGAGAGAAACATCAGTGTGTGATTGCCTCTCACACGCCCCCTACTGGGGACCTGCAACCCAGGCACGTGCCCTGACGGGGAATTGAACCAGCGACCCTTGGTGGCGTCTCAGGCCGGTGCTCAGTCCATTGAGCCACACCAGCCAGGGCAGAATTTGGGGTTTTAAAAAATAGCTGCTTACAAACCTATTATTCTAAACAAGTGTTTTCTGACCCTCACCAGTGTGGCTCAGTGGGTTGGACGTTGTCCCGCCAAGCAAAAGTTTGCCAGTTTGATTCCCAGTCAGGGCACATGCCTGGGTTTCAGGTCCGGACCCTGGTTGGGGCACATGCAGGAGGCAACTGATGGATGTTTCTCTCTCACATTAGAGTTTCTCTCCCCACCCCTCTTTCTAAGAATAAATTAAAATCTTCAAAAAAGAAAAGAAGTATCTTCTAAAGGAAAGGGAGGCCCCTCCTTCTGATTTCACTTATGAGGGTGATCCTTCAGAATGCAGAGGTGTTGGGGGAAGTACCCCTGATGTGGTGCGATGAGCTCTCAGGGAGACCCAGTGGCTGGGTGTCCCGTGCTTCTCCCTGGGCAAGCGACAGTGGGGGTGGAGCCGAGGGCAGAGAGGTCTGTTGCACTGCATGAGCACAAGGACCTGTTTTTCTGTCAGACTAGTGAAGGTAGGTGGAGCTGGTTTCTGATGGAGTCACCATGCTAATAAAGGGCTTTCTGCGTCCTCTTCCGGGCGTGACCGGGACTGTCCCGGGCAGGTGTGCAAAGTCAGGTGTCTAGCACTCTGGGGACCAGAGGGGAAGGTGCTCCCCAAAGGGCCTCTTGCGCATGCTGGGCGATGCCTCTGCCCCTGGCTTCTCCTGCGTGTCGTCTCCTTTCAGACTCAGGTCGAGACCGGGGGGTCTAGAGACTGGCACGTTTTTCCAGGTTGGAGCCCTTGACCTCGGGAGGTATGGGGCGGCTTCATAAACAACGTGACGTTGTGTGGAAAGAGGGTGACGTCGTAATGGGGCCGTGGACTGACATGAGCAGGCCGCCTCGGGGAGGCAGGCAGAGGCCCCACGAGGCCTGAAGTGGCGCGCATGGGGGTGGAGAGGCTCCAGACCCCCGCCGGGCGCTGCGCCCGTCCACGCTGCTCCCCCGAGAGCGGTTTGAGCCTCAGGCCCTGTGAGCGCCCGGTCTGCTGGCTGGCGTTCGGCCCCCGCGGTCAAGAGTCTGAAGCCACGCAGCCTGTAATTTTCTTAGTTGGGGAGGGACGCCCGGTGACGTGGTGGAGCCTCACGGAACACCTGCCGCTGCTGTCTATCTGACGTGGGCCTGGTTGCCGGTAAGTGCTGCTAACAACCCTGAGGAATGCACTCGCTCTGCACTTCGCCAAAACGCAAAACCCCACAACTTGCGACAAACCCCGAGACTTCAGAGCTCCTCAGGCCTTGTCCCCTGTCACCGCCCTTTAGGAAGGAGCCTTTCCCTCCCTTCCCCTCCTTTTCCTCGTGGGGGAAGCTAGCTCTCCGAGGAGTGTCTCAGGGGCCAGAGCGACCCCGCAGACTCGCTGGCGGCATTGTGATGCTGTGGCCCTCGGACGTGTGCCAGTGGCCACAGGGGAGCTCCTCGCCCGAGAGCCCGGCGCTCGCCCGGGCCTTGGAGACACGCAGCCGCTGCCTCTCGGGAGGCCCCGGGCGCCAGGAGGGTGTCCCAGCTCCAGCGGGCGCGGGGCGCGGTCGGCGGGGATCAGACGGGTGTCTCAGCACCCCCCCCCCTTGAGAGGATGCTGTGCCTGGAGGCTGTGTGCCCCAGGAGGCTGTGTGCCCCGGGAGGCAGCGGGGGCTGGGGGTGTGGGGTGCCATGGGGATGGCGCACGCGGGCAGGGAATGTCGTCAGCTCCTTGAGGAGATGGACTTGTCATTCACCCCGGCTCAGTTCCCATGGTCACATGCAGACACAGGTGGCCTTACGTAGGAGGGCAGAAGTAAGCCTGCTGTCACACTGTGCGTTTATGTCACGTTGTTTGTTCCCGCCCCCGAGCAGCCTGGTCGGCCCTGACCGTGGACCCAGACCCCAGAGACCGGCGAGGGGGAGCCGTGAGGTCCCTGCGGGGCCCTCTGGGCAGCGGGAGTTGCTCTGGAAGCGCAGGGCTCCTGGGACCCTGGGGAGGCAGAGCTGGGTCTGGGTCCCCCCGGCCTGAGAACTCCAAGTCACGCGGGCCAGCCTCCGTGGCCGAGGACCCGGCGGGTCCGCCGCTGCTCTCCCGGCCTGTGACGGGGGCTCTGCTGTGCGCTGGTTCCGGTCCTGGTGGAGCAGAGTACTTCCCTTTAGGGCTGTAGTTCTCACCCCCATGACCCCGCCAACCTTGGAGCCCTTCTGTCTGTGGCCTCCTGCGTGCCGCAGGGGGAGGCTCCCTGCGTGGCCTGAGGCGAGGACAGCCTGTTGTTCTCCCCGCGTCTGGCGAGGGGATCAAGGGGACGCCGCCCCAGAGGCACTGCGAGTGGCTCAGGAGCCTGCAGCCTGGGAGCGCCTGGCCGCCAGCACTCCGCCCTGCCTCTCCCCGGGGCTGTGCCCAGCATGGGAGGGCCAGCAGGGTGCTGGCCGGCAACAGGCCCACCCAGCAGGGCCTGGAGTGCCCTGTGGCGTGGGCACCCGTGCCGCGTACCTGGTGAGACAGGAGGCCTCGAGGTCCCTGTGTCGAGGAGCTGTGATTCTGGGGACGGACCGTGTTGTTGCGAGGAAGAGGCGAGGAAACCAGCCCCAGGTGTGTGGCGGCCCCTTCGCAGGCCTGTGCAGAGACGCCCAGAGGGACGGGCCTGGCTGGGTGTGAGGCTGCAGGCGACTTCCCACGGCATTTCTGTAGGTTTTTCCTCCCCTTTCCCCTTCCTCTTCCCTTCTTTTCTCTCTCTTCTTTCTTTTCTTTTTAAAAAAGAATAAATAGCATGTGTCATTTTTACCAAAAGGTGGAGCTATTGTCAAAAAAAGTAAGTTAAGATCTGGGAGACCTGGCTGGTGCGGGTCAGTGGACTGAGCCACGGGCCTGCGACCCGAAGGGTCTCCAGTTCGAGTCCCAGTCAGGGCACACGCCTGGGTTGCGGGTCAGGTCCCCAGCAGGGGGCGCATGAGAGGTGACCACACATTGACGTTTCTCTCTATGTCTTTCCTCCTCCCTTCCCCTGTCTCTACAAATAAAACAAATAAAATCTTAAGGAAGTGGTCTAAACAAAAAGATCTGGGAGAAACTCGTCCAGTGTCAGGGTTCCCAAGCACCTCTGTGAGGGTGCAGGTGATGAGGGGCGTGGCGGCCGGGCCCTGTGGGAGCTGGAGAGGCCGCAGGGGGAGCTGCGTGTCGGGGTTCTCTGAGGCGCCGCTGCAGGGGCGGGGCGCCCGAAGTGCACTTGGCGCACCCGCCTCGCAGGTGGGGGGCTCAGAGCAAGGCCCTGCCCCCTCGGCCAGGGCCCCAGGGGCAGGAGGGACCCTGGAAGGAAGGCAGGGCTCACGTCTTGTCAGCGTGGCAGTGGGGCAGCTAGGGCCCACGTTCCACGCGCTTCCTGTGAAAGGGGGTGCTGCCGGTGGAGGCTGCGGCTGCGCCCGTCTGGCGGCCTCGCCGACGAGCAGGAGCGGGCCTGGGCTCCGGCCTTCGGCGTCCAGACCTTCAGGGGAGAGCAGGGTCCTCTCCGTTTCTGGGGCCTCGTGCCCCACCCAGGAGTCTGTGCCCTGCCCCCTACACCTACCTGCTCCCTCCTAAGAAGCCTGCCGAGGCCTGGGGCCCCCAGTGCCCTGGAGGGCTGGGGTTCCTTGCCCTGGAAGCGTCTTCCTGCATCATGGCTCTGGGCCAGCGCTCCCCGGCGTGGCCTGGTGAACCCGGGATGGGGGTGGGAGCCTTCCCCTCCCCCCACCCCCCACTCCGGCTCTACCCCCTCCCCCTCTGCCAGCCTGGCCCCCGGCACCGAGGTGTGGTTTTGCTTCAAAGTCCTTTAGGTGTAAACACGGTGGTGGTGAAGCAGGTGTTTAAAGAGGTGGCTTTGTTTTCTGTGGTGTTCACTTTCTCCCTGGGCCTGGCCCCTGGCGGTCTCCCGCCCGGGGTCTGCGGCACTGACTGTGGCTGGAGTCCGGAAGGCGCAGGCCCCCACCCCTCCCCGAGCGCCGCTAGGTCGGGCTCTGGGCTCCATCAGTTGCGATTGTTGGGTGACCCTGAGACGCGGAATTTTTTAAAACAGAGGTGCAGTAAATGATCGAGATGCTGTTTCATGAAATTATAAAAATTCGATCAATGTGCGTCTCTAATTTCAACAGCTACTCTGACCTATGACACACTCCGATTTGCCGAGTTTGAAGATTTCCCGGAGACCTCGGAGCCCGTCTGGATACTGGGCAGGAAATACAGCGTGTTCACAGGTACCGGCGAGCGGGGGTGGCCGCCCTCCGGCGCTTGGGCTCCCAGACCGAGGGGTGGGGTGGCAGTCGCTGGCTCCGTTTCTGTGGCATGCACCGTGGCGCTTCAGGCTGTGTGTGCGTGATTTTTCTCTTGAACGTTTTCTAGAAAAGGATGAGATCCTATCCGACGTGGCGTCCAGACTGTGGTTTACGTACAGGAAGAACTTCCCGGCCATTGGTGAGTCCTGTCTGTCGCGGCGTGCAGCGGGACGGGCACGTTTCAGAGGGGGCGCGGCAGACTGACGGGCAGGTTGACTTGGGTGGGTCCAGTACTTGGCCCTCGTGTCCGTGCTCCCGGCAGCCCCCGGGGGCCAGGCTGCCGAGGCCCTGCCCTCGCTCTGGGGCACTGGGGGCTCCTGGCAGCGCTTCCCCAATCACGAGTCACTGTTCCGCCGTGGGCCTGAGATCAGGGTCGGCCACGGCTGGCAGTGCTGGCGTGGAAGACCGTGGCCGTGAAGTGGCCAGGCGCTTCGGGGCTCTCGCTGGCTTCTGTGTCTGAGTGTTGTCCTGGGTCCGGGGCGTGGGTCCGGGGGGCTGGAGGCCACAGCGCTCTGCCCCTTGTCTTCTCCCGTGTGTCCACACTGGGCTGTGGGCGAGCCGTCGGACAGGGCAGGTGGCACTCAGGTACGTTCCACCGGAAGCGATGCTTCCTCCTTGTGCCCGGGGGAGGACAGGCGTTGGGGGCCAGCCTGGCCTGGCCTGGCCTTTGCAGCCGGAGCACCGGAGACCGGAGTTTGGGCCCAGGGGGCTTCGCCTCCTTGCCTGGTCTCGTCTCGGTTCGGTTCCCCCGTTCTCCTGAAGTGGGGGGGGCACAAAGCATCTCCAGCGCGTCTTCGGGACGCTGAGACGGGGGGACCAGGCCAGCGCCCCCTCGGGGGACTGTGGAAGTGTGCGACCTGTCAGGTGCACTCCGCTCTGGTTGCACACCTGCTCCGAGGCCGCTCTGCTCGGCCCTGGGAGCAGGGTGGGGTTGGGGTGTGCTCTGTGGTGCCAGCGGGGACGGCACCGTCCTGCAGGCCGGCTGTCTGGGTGCAGGGAAGGAGGACGGGCTGCCCGGGAGCCCCGTGTGGCCTGGCACCACTGTGGGGGGGGGGTGGGGGGGCTCCCTCCCTCCGCCGGGACGTGGCTGGTTGGTGTGGGGGGCGGGGCAAGGCGGGGTGGGGCGGGGGCGGTGGGCACCGTGCTGAGCACCTGCCCGAGTCTGCTGGGTCACTGCCGGCGGGCCCGGCCCGGTCTTGCTGCTGCCGAGGACCTCAGGGCACTTCCCGTGTGCGTGGGCCTGTGTCGCGGTGCGTGTGACGCCACGAGCCCGGTGTCGGAGTCCGGGTGCTGGCGGGTGAACGGAGCGCGGACGGGCCGAGGGCGCTCGCGCCCCCACTGCTGCCCCCGAGCCCCTCCCCCCGCGGCGCCGGCCCTGCGCCGAGGTCTGCGTGCCCGGGGACTCGCAGGCGCGGGGTCTGCTCCTGGTTTCCAGGCACCGTGCTTCTCCGTGGCTCGTCCGCGGGGTGTGCCTGCTGGGAGGGTCGTCGGGACGTCTCGACTTCCCGCAGTGGGTCCTCCGCACGGCCGGGTGGGTGCTAGGGGGTGGGTGTGGCCGGGACGGCACCGACGCCTGCCACTTGGGGTGACCAGCGAGGTCCGGTCGCCGCCCCCTGACGGTGAGCCCGCCCTCTCTGCCCCCCCACAGGGGGCACCGGCCCCACCTCGGACACGGGCTGGGGCTGCATGCTCCGCTGCGGACAGATGATCTTCGCCCAGGCCCTGCTGTGCCGGCACCTGGGCCGGGGTGAGTCACGCCGGGGGGGGGGGGGGGGGTCAGATGGAGGTGAGGGGCCGGGCTGCGTCAGCGACCTGCTGGCTCCCAGCGACTCACAGGAGCGACTTTGAAGAACGCTGACACGTGTCTGTTGGAAGTTCCCCTTAAAACCCTGAGGCCCTTGTTTGCCTTTTGCATGGGTTCGTGGTGGCCTCTTTGGAGTCCTGGGGAGCCTGGGTTTGAACCTGAGCCAGGCTCAGAGCGGCTGGGGTGCTTTCTGCCTCTTGAGCGTCCACAGTGCGCGGGCGGCTCTGCCACATCGGGCAAAACCACACTTGTGCCCTGTCTCCGCTAGACTGGAGGTGGACGCAGCGGAAGAGGCAGCCGGACAGCTACTTCCACGTTCTCAACGCCTTCATCGACAGGAAGGACAGCTACTACTCCATCCACCAGATAGGTGGGCGGGGCGGGCGGGGGCGGGGTCCCGGCTGTCTGTGTGGGCGCCGGTCTCAGGTGTCCCGAGAGCTTTCCTGTGTCGGGTGCGCCGCAGGAGGCCTGTCCCCACCCCGGGCCCCAGGGTGGCCCGGCTGCTCCTCCCGGCTTCTGCAGTCGGCTCGGGCAGGGGGTCGCGCTGCTCCCTGGCTGAGGCAGGCCCAGCCTGTGGCGAGCACCCCGTTCCCAGGCGTGGGGGGAGGTAGAGACACGGCTCTGAGTCCAGCGAGTCCCCTGCTTCTCAGCCCCACTCCCCACCGAGTGGCTGGAGCCCTGGCCACTCAGTCCTGGGGCCGGGGTTCAGGCCAGACCCTGAGGCCCTGAGTGTCCCTCCGGGGCAGGCACCCTGGTGTCCGTCGGTGCAGGCCGGGGGCGGAGTTGGGCCGGCCTGTCTGGGCTTCCTGGTCCTCCTGCCACCAGGCCCTGCCTCTCCTGAGCGGCCGGGGAGGGGGTCGGGGTCGGGGTCGGGGTCGGGACGTGCGTGCCGCTAACCGCATCTGTTCCCTGCAGCGCAAATGGGAGTTGGCGAGGGCAAGTCCATTGGCCAGTGGTACGGGCCCAACACGGTCGCCCAGGTTCTCAAGTACGTGCGGCCTCGGGCCCCCACCCCGTGTCTGTGGGAACAAGGTGGGGTGGACGTGCTCGGACCTGAGGCCTGGCGCTGCAGGGCCGCGGGAGGGTCCTCCGCGGTGACCATCCACGTGGTCTTGCACGTCGGCACCTAGGTTTCCTGTAGGATGAATGCCTGCACCCACAATGGGGTGCGCCCATTGGTGGAGCCGTTGCTCTTTGTCGGTGGGTGGGCCCACCCGGCGCAGCAGCTCGGGGGTCCACGGTCGGGGAGGGCTGCTCCCCTGCAGGCGCTGTGGGGCTCTGCCCTGTCCTGGCCTCCTCCCCTCCTCGAAACCTCAGCCTCCCTCCGAGGCCCCCAGCACCTGCCTGCCTGCTCCCGGTCCCCATAGGGCGCTCCCGCAGGCACCCAGAGGCGGCTTCCTGGGATGGCCCTTCTCACCCATCCCCAGGGGTGGCTGCCTCCCCGCCCAGCCGCCCTCGTCGGGCTGCTTGCGGTCCTCCCTCCCGCACACTCCTCTCCTTGTACACGTCCCACTTCCGGTGGGTCCCCAGGCCTGCCACTGTTTCTCTGTGTCTGTGCCCAGCCCCCTGCCCAGCCCCGGCTTGACGCAGCATCCCCGCCTGCCTGTAGGGCCCGGGCCCGGCACAGCCTTGCCTTGGAAGCGGGGCCCGTGTGCGTGTGCACCTGTGTGGTCTGCGTGAGGTCTTCCGTCGTGCATGACTCACTTCCCGCTTCCTCCCCACTGCTGCCCCGAGCAGCTGCATCAAGGTCGCTGTCAACCCTGTCCTGTCTGGAGGCCGAGTTCCTGTCCCCACTCAGCTGCCAGGCGGGAGCTCTCGGCACAGGCACATGCCGTCCTTGGAGACCTGGGCCACAGGGCCCCACTCTCCAGCCCTTTGTGCCCCTGGCCACCTCGCGTCTGTTGCCGCACCCCTTCCCACCTGCGGGCACTGCAGGCATTGTCTCGGGCCTGTGGCCACTTCCCTTTGTGCTGTCCACGCCCGGCTTTTGCGGTTGGTGGCTCCCTCTCAGCTCCCAGAGTCGTGAATCAGGGCTGACTTGTCGCACCAAGACACTCACCTAGCATCTTGAACGTCCAGGGAGCTGGTCAGCTGAAAAGCCTGGACGCAGGGCAGACTCTCCCCCACCCAGCCTGCTTGCTCCTCCCACAGTGGGGGCGGCCCCTCCTCCCAGCTTGCAGGCCGGACCCTGGGACCCAGCTGACCCTGCTCTCCCAACACGGCTGCGTGGCGTGCCTCGCCTCATGGTCCTCGCCCGGGTCCGGGCCCCCTCCCTCACCTCCTTGAGGGTCTCCCTTCTCTGTGCCACCCCGGGGTGCCTTTTCAACAGCAGCGGGAGTCATCCTCACGTTTAGAAGTCGGCCACCCTTTCCTCTTCTCCGCATGCCCTGGCTTCCCCAGTGATGGAGGGGCGACGGCGGGTGCGGCCGGCTGCCCTGCGCGCCTCCTGGCACACGGCGCCTTGGGCCTTCGCATGCACCCTCCTGCGCTGCCCAGGCTGCGTGCGCCCCGCCTGCCCCTGCTGTGTGCCCCGGGCGCCGACTGTCTCACGCGGTCACGTCGTCTTGCCTGCCCCCCCCCCCCCCCCCCCGAATGTCAGCCTCCCTCAGGGCTCTGTCTCCCATGGGCCAGTGCGTCTCCGAGTGGCACCCGGCCCTCGGCGTGGCCAGGAGGTGGCTGGGTGGCCCTGAAGGTGCTTCCCTGGTGTCCTGCCTGGCCTTCCTCCCAGTGGGGCTCTGTGTGGTCACCCCAACATTCCTCATTGTGTCCCTAGGCCCAGCAGGGCCTCCCTCCTGTGGGGAGCCCACCTCCCCTACACCCAGAGCCGCCCACAGGCTCCCACCCCTGTTGTGCTTCTGGTGGCAGAACCCGCCCTCCTTCCGGAGCTGGAGTCCCGGAGCTGCCGCTCCTCAGTCATTCACAGCCGGGACCTCAGCTCAGCGTGTCTGGGGGGCTGCGGGGCACAGAGTGCGGGGCTGGGGCTGGGCCTGCCTCCGCTGGGGAGCCTGCAGTCTGCAGCCCCACCCATGTTCTGGTTCCTACCTCTGCCTGCCTTCAGGCTGCAGCGCCACCAAGCGACTGCTGTGCAGAGACCCCTCTCTGTGAGGACTCGGGGGTCCTGGAGGGGCCCTGGGCCCCGGGGGAGGGACAGGTCCCAGCCTCAGCTTTGTCCCTGCCTGCGGCACTGACGCCTCTGGGCCTCGGTTCCCCCCCCCCCCCCGGTGTGCTGCAGAGCAGACCCCCCAGCACCGTGAACGCTCATGCGCATGTCCTCCCCCTTTCTGGCAGGAAACTCGCCGTCTTCGACACGTGGAGTGCCCTGGCCGTCCACGTAGCCATGGACAACACGGTGGTGATGGAGGACATCAGTAAGTGCGGGAAAGCAGGGTCAGGAGGGACGGGACTCGGGAGTGGCCACTGAGCTCTCACCCTGGCCGGGCTCCCAGGGCCTTGCCTGGGAGTCTGCCCGCCAGCCGGGCACCCCGAGCAGAGGCCAGGGGGCCCCAGCTTTCCTCACAGAGAGGACCAGGCGACAGGGAAGGCCCAGGCTTTCTGCAGAGCTGGGTTGCCGGGCACCCGGTGTGGTTTTTGTCCTTGCTGAGTTGCCCTCATGTGCGTGGTGCACAGGGACAACCTCCCAGCGCCACCCTCTCGGGCTGAGGTACAGCATGGAGCAGGGACGCGGCTGTGCCCCTTTCCAGAAGGATCCCCTGGAAACCTGAGGGAACTGGGCGCACAGGGATGTCTAGAAGCAAGTGTTGCCCGTGCGGCCACCGGCGTGGCGCGCGGCCACGAGTGTGCGTGTTGGCGCACGGGGGTGTTGCTTCCCCACCGGGCGCTGGGGCCCCGCTCCGGGGATGCTGTCAGGATTCGGGGAGCCAGGGGTGTGGCTCCTTAATAAAAAGTGGCGCTGGCTTCTGCGGCTCTGAGGGCCCTGGCAGAGCCCTCGCCCCCGAACAGTGCTGTCTCCCCGGGGCGGGGGACAAGCTGGGGGCGTGACAGGAAGCTGTCCTTCCTTCTGCCTCTTCTCATTCCGCTTCTCGAAACGTCTTTGAAACCCTGGAAAGTTCGGAAATGCAAAGAAGGGGGAACTCGCTTGATGTTACTGCTCAGAAGCAGCCCACACTGCCCTTTAAACACCCTTCCTTCCGCGGGGTTTTCCCTCAGAAAACACGCAGCACCGTGGCGGCGTCCCGTCGGGGAGAACGTCGCCGTGTCTCTCAGTCTGGCCGCACGGCGCTCCGTCGCCGCAGTTCCCTCTCTCTCAGCGCCGGGGTCCTCCTCGCCGTCTCCAGGGCCTAGTCCTGCCCGGGCCTCCGACCGCGGCTGCTGGCTCTGGGGCAGTGGCCAGGAAGGGGCAGGAGACACACAGCTTCCCAGGGCCTCCGTCCCTTGCAGGGGGCGGGGGGCCCCCTCGGGCCTCTCCTGGGGTCTCAGTTGTTGGGGTTGGTGGTGCCAGAGCTGCGAGGAGGCACGACCCTGTGCTTGTCAGAGGAGCTCGGGGGTCTGGCTCTGGGGAGGGCCTGGCCTCATCTCCGACAGGCTCCCAGGGAGGTGTGGGTGGTTGACAGGCCATGGTCAGGGCCCCAGCTCGCTGCGTCTCGCGCCCCCCGCCCCCCCCCCCCCCCAGCCCCGGACAGTTTAGCTGCGGGGGGAGCAGAGGCGACTCTGAGCAGCGGGTGCTGCATGCTTCTGGCTGCAGGCGCCCTGGAGAGGAGGGCCCAGGCTGCAGTGGGACAGGCTGGTTGTCCGGTGCGTGGCTCCGAGCCAGCGGGCTGCAGGCGGGGGAGGGGGGCCCGGGGGCTGCGGAGCAGGAGGTGGAGAAACTGCCGCCTTCTGAGAGGCGCTCGCTGGTGTCACAAGTCCCACCAGCCCCTCTCGAGGGGAGAGGTGGCTAAATGTCCCCTTCAGATGTTAGAGGAGGCCTGCCAGGCGAGGGGGCCCTGTGCACCTGCCCACCCCTCGTCCTCTGAGGGCCCTCCAGGGTGCCCAGCGCCGGCCCTGACAGCGCTGAGCGCGGGTCGAGTCAGCCCATGAGAGCACCGCAGGTGGTTGGGGCTCCCTGGGTCCAGGGAGACGTCGCAGCTGGAAGAAGGCCGTCTGGCCGCGGCACAGACGGCCACGGACGAGCGCAGACCGAGCCCCGGTGTGGTCCAGATGGGTGTGCGTGGGGCCCCACTGCGGGAGCAGGAGCGGAGCAGAGGCAGTTGTGGGGTGGGCACGGGGCAGCAACGGAGCAGAGGTGGAGGGAGAAGTGAGTCTGCAGAACCCCAAGTGTTAGCTGTCGGGCGTGTGTGAAACACACATGTTCCTGGGGACGTTTCCAAACTGCAGGAAGGGAGGGAAACTTCTGCGAGCATCCAGTGGCAGCGTGACGATAACCTGCTCGTGCAGGGAGGCTGCTCACTGGCTCTGCAGCCCCGCCTTCCGCCGCCAGGCGCCAGACCGTGCTCAGAAGCCTGAGACCTGGGGTCAGGGGTCAGGAAAGGGAACACACTGTTCAGTTGTCGCGGGAAGAAAAAGAGCCTGAGTGAGCAAGTTAGAAGGAGTTAGGGGAGTCCTGGGCAGTCGCAGATGGGACCTGGGGCGCGGGCGAGCCCGTTCGTTGGCAGCAGCAGCACCACTGTGACACCCCAGGCCGCCTGCGGGCTCGTGGGTCCCGGGCGGCGGCCCGGCTGGGCCCGCCTTGGCCCGCCTTGAGCCGGCCCAAAAGGCTGGTGGTTCCGAGAGACGGGGAGAGACAGTCGGCCAGTCGGCCGGCGGATGTTCTCCTGGCACAGCCTCAAGCTCAGGAAACGCGGAGACGCTGGTGCCTCACACGGGGCATGCCGGGGGGGGGGGGGGGGACTGAGCTGCGGGAGGGAGAACCAAAGCCGCAGCACGGGGGAGCGTGTGACGGGTGCGTGTCGTCACACCTGGAGGACTGGGGGGCAGGGCGTGCCCGCACGGGAGTGCTGCCCAGAGCGTGCGTGTGAGCCGAGGGCAGAGCAGCCGGGAAGGACGGCCGGACTCCCTGCAGGTTTCAGGCCTCAGTTTTGGGGTCACAGGAAGTCAGGCCAGCAGACTGGAGATCAGGAGGAGAACCTGCACCCGTCTGGCGCCGGATGATGGAGAGCGGGGGTGGAGGAGATGGTGCGGACACCTCCAGGCTGGGAGGAGGACGCGGGGCGGACAGGAGGAGCCCAGCAGAGGCAGTGGCAGCGGGGACGGCAGCTGCGGGGGTGACGGCCGGAGGGAGATGCGGTGGGGCCGGTGGGGCCCGTGGTTCCGGGAGACCTCAGGTCCCTGGGGACGGGGAGGACGCGCAGGAGTCTGTGTTCACGAGTGCGAAGGTGAGCTGTGGACCCCAGTTCCGACGCGTGGGCTCCCCTGCCACCACCACCCAGCTAACGCCAGCTACCTGAGGGCGGCCTCGGACCCCCCAGGTTAGGGCTCTACCTGCAAGGCTGCACCCCCTCCCCCACCTCAGACGGAACCTGGGCTCCTGACCCGATGCTGTGAGTTGGAGTGAGGTCCCGCCTTGGGTGTGCGCCAGGGGGGCTCACACAGCCTAGGGAAGCGTGCTGCTCACGAGATCACAGGCTCCCGCACAGGACACAGCTCAGGGACTGCCAGGCGGGGGAGCTGCCCTGCCCTGCCGCCTCTCTCCGGGGGTCTCCACCTGTCTGCCCCTCGCCCCTGAGGCTCCTGGACCCCTCGTCTGGGTTTCTGTCAGCTGCGTGACGTGGAGGTGACCGATGGAACCATCGGCCATTGGTGGTTCAGCTCCGTCAGCTCCTCCCAGGCAGGGCTCAGGGTTCCCCAACCCTCTCGTTAACCACAGGAGGCCCCGGAAGGCTCTGTGCCCACCGTCGTGCGAGGCAGAGCAGCACCCCGCACAGGCCTCGGGGGCGCCTGCACGTGTGGGGGTGTGGTTGGGGACACTTCAGTTTTCTTTCGAACGTTTCACCTACAGTGTCACACGGTGTGTGCACGAGTGTGACGTTGTTACAGAATTACGTGTTCAGGATTTTGTAGTAGAAGAGTTTGTAGTGAAAAGGGGCGTCACTTGTCACTTGCTTCAGACCCTGTGTGTTTCCTCGTAGACCACGGCATTGCAGGAAGGTTCGCTCGCCAGGGGGTCTTTAAGCTTTGCTCCCAGAGCTTCCTTCCTCCGGCCCTCCGCCCAGCCTCAGCTGGGCGCTCGGCGTGACCCCCACGGCCAGGGCCCCCGGTCGCAGGCTGAGCCACTCCCGCCGACCCTCGCAGCCCGCTGCCGCCCTCCAAAGCCTGGGGGGCCGGGCCTCTGTGGTCCCCTTTAGCCCGCAAGCTCTGTTTTGTTTCCCTGGCTCTTCCCAGCGCTGGCGTTTTTGAAGAGCCCAGGCCAGCTCAGTCGGGTGTCCCACGTCCTGTCTCAGTTCCTCAGGGTTACGTGCGGACCGAGCACCTGGACCGAGGGCACGGCCTGGAGGCCGGGTCCCAGTTCGCTGTGGGAGGCGGTCCCCGGTCCCCGGTCCCCAGTCCCTGGTGGGGCCGTGGCTCTGGCTCCCCGGACTGCCGTGGGTGGTCTGAGCAGGGTCTGCGCGGGGTCTGCCTCAGGCAGCCCTTGGTCTCCTGCTCGGCCGGGTGCCGTGCGTCGCCCCTTCTGGGCACGGCTGGACCCTGGCTGTCCCGCACCGTCCCTTTCCCACCTTGGTGCCTTTGGGACCCCCGCCCCCTTCGGGAGGAGCGGCGTGGAGAAGCCAGGCTGGTTGCCGGGTGTGCTCTGGCCACAGGTGTGTCTCCTCCTGCCACCAGTCCCCTGGCTCACGGGTGTGAGGGTCTCCGAGTGCCCTTAGAGGCAGCTGCGTGAACGTTTAAAGGAGCCGTCACTCCTCCGTGCTCTTGCTTGGGGGGGCCACAGGAGTTTGGGGACCTGGTTGGGGCTGTGTGTGGCCAGGCCGGGGGCCGCGTGGCGCCTGTCGGGGGGACCTCTCTGAGGTGCATGTGTGTCCCGGAGTGTTGTGTGTGCGTGTGTCACTTCGCACGAGGTGTCCATGTGAGCGTGCGTGGGGAAGGTCCGGCCTCCGTCCTCTGTGGGCGGCAGGGCCGGTCTCGCGCCGCGTTCCCCCAGTCCGCACCTGTCAAGAGCCCCCGGTGTTCGCGTGCCCCCGGTGCTCGTGCGCCTGTTCCTGGTGGGCGGGCTGGGACCTGCCCCTGCTCAGCCCACCGAGGCCCCTCTCCCCTCCCCAGGAAGGTTGTGCAGGAGCAGCCTGCCCTGCGCAGGGGCCGCTGCGTTCCCGGCGGATTCCGAAGGGCACTGCAACGGCTTCCCTCCGCGGGCTGAGGTCACCCACAGGCCGTCCCCGTGGAGGCCCCTGGTGCTTCTCATCCCCCTGCGCCTGGGGCTCACGGACATCAACGAGGCCTACGTGGAGACGCTGAAGGTGAGTGTCCCCTCCTCTGTTGCCTCGCTGACCCGCGAGGGGACCGAAACGGTTCCGCGTTAAAGCCCTCCCACGTCACCGGCGTGGCCCCGTCCTGAGCCTCTGACCGCCCCTCCCGCCGGCCCCGCCCCTTCCCCTAGCCTCCCGCCTCCATTCTCTGCGCTCTGTGGGGTCAAACCAACCCCTGATCTCAGTGTGCAGGCCTCCCCGCTCCCAGGGCCCTCGTGGCCGCTGCCCGCAGCCGGCGGGCCTCCTGCAAGGAGCGGAGGGCATGCATGTGGTGCCCGTCCCCCTTCCTGACCACCGAGCTGGCGGGGCTCATTCTCCCACTCGGGGCCCGTGCAGGGGAGCGGCCCTGCTCCCACGTGCGCAGCAGCCCCCGCCCCTCCCTCCCCACAGGGCTGCTTCATGATGCCTCAGTCCCTGGGCGTGATCGGAGGGAAGCCCAACAGCGCCCACTACTTCATCGGCTACGTGGGTGAGTGGCGGGCACCGGTGCCGGCCCGGTCGCCAGAAGCCGGGGGGGGGGGGGGGGGGGGGCCTGGCCTTGGAGGTAGCCCCCCTCCCCCCACACCTGAAGGCAGCTCAGCCCAGTGCCAGCGCGTCCCACCCCGCCTTCCCCCACGGTGTCCCCCATCTTGGCGTGCCCTGCTGGCTGGGTTGTGGAGGGGCGGGTCCGAAGCGGGGCCCGTGCGCTCCCGATCCTCTGACCTCCGTGTCGCCGGCCCAGGAGAGGAGCTCATCTACCTGGACCCCCACACGACGCAGCCGGCGGTGGAGTTCGCCGACAGCCGCTCCATCCCGGACGAGAGCTTCCACTGCCGGCACCCGCCCAGCAGGATGGGCATCGGGGAGCTGGACCCGTCCATCGCCGTGGTGCGCGGCCCCCCCCCCGTTGTCCCCTGGCCCTGGCGACCCGGGAGCCGGGGCACCTGGCCCTGGTCTCCTCCGCAGCTGAGCTGCTCAGGGACAAGTCCTGAGCCCGCCGGCCCGGCCCGGGGCCACAGCCTCTGTTGCCTGGGGCAGAGGGCCAGAGGGGCAGAGGGCCGGGCCGCGAGCCGCTCTCGGAGCCTGTGGGCACGGGCGGGGGCTGGAGGAGGGCGCACGGCGGACTGTCCCGGCCCTGGCAGTGGCGCTGGCGGCAGGGGGGGGGTGGCCCCGAGGCAGCCGGCGTGGCCTGGCGCCCCCTGGCGCTCACCGCGGGTCTCGTTCCAGGGCTTCTTCTGCGCGACCGAGGACGACTTCGGGGACTGGTGCCAGCAGGTCAGGAAGGTGGGTGGTGGCTCCCCGCCTGCGTGGACAGGGTCCCCGGGGCGTCGCCTGTCCCCCCACGTGTCCCCCCACCGCACGCCGAGGCCCTCGTGTGGTCGCCGCTTCTCCTCAGCGATCAGAGGGTGTGGGGACCGACGCTGTTCGGGAAGAGGTCAGGGTGCGCCTCCTCGTCCATCAGCCTCGGGTGACGGAGGCCGGCGGCGAGGGTGCCCCCAGGGCGGCCTCCACGTGGGGGGAGGGGGCGGCCTCCACGTGGGGGGAGGGGGCTGCCTGTGGACAGCTCGGCCCCGGGCTGTGAGCCTTGCCTCCGCCTCCTCAGCGTTCTCCTGCGCACGGGGGCCCTCGGGGGCGGGGTGGGAGGCTGCACCCCGAGGACCGCCTCCAGCAGCTGTGTGTTCCTGACAGCTGTCGCTGCTTGGAGGTGCTCTGCCCATGTTTGAGCTGGTGGAGCAGCAGCCTTCCCACCTGGCCTGCCCCGACGTCCTGAACCTGTCCTTAGGTGAGTCCAAGGCCGCGGGACCACCTGTCGGGTGAATGCCGGGCACCGCCTGTTCCCCCTTCGGGTGTCGTCCGTGTGCTGTTTCTGGTCTCCTCCCCTCGCTCCCCCCACACCCTGTCCCCTCGCTTTTGACCTTTAAGACTGTGTGAACCCCAGATGCGGACACTTGGTGATTTGTGCCTGTGACGTGGGACCCGGGACACTGCCGAGTGTCCCCTTGTGCTGCCCCCCCACGTGTGGGCCCTGGGCCCAGGGATCTGGGCTTGCTCCTCACGGGTCCCCAGGTGCCGTGTGACCCAGAATATGCCGGGCTCGCGTGGGAGCCTGTCCCCGTCTGGGCCATCGTGGCCACAGACGGGCTCTGCCTCCCACCACCACGTGGCTCTAGGCCCAGGGGCCTCCTCGAACAGACCCCCCACCCCCCACTGAACAAGAGCGTGGCACGCGGAGAGCGGGGACCGTCCGCTCGGGGAAGGGCCCTGTGAGGACCCGGCGGAGTCTGCGCTGGGGACGCCGACGATGGAGCTGCCCGTTGTGGCTTCTCTCTTGGAAGAGCCTGAGGGGGCGACGCCAGAGCCGGCTGCCTGCCGGAGACCACGTGGGGGCCAGGGGCTGTCATGGAGACCAGCGCCCCTGTTGGGACTGGTGGCCCTCGCCCTCAGCCACGTCAGGTCCCCCTGGGCTGTGGCTGGAGGTGTGTGTGCTCTGCCTCCTCCCAGTGAAAGAGCCCTAGTGAGGCACCTGGCTGGCGCCGACCTGGAGGCCACCCCTCCACTGGGCAGCCTGGTGTCCTCTTGCCATCTGCCCCCCCCCCCGCCCCCCATCCAGGGGCAGGGCCAGGGCCAGCCCTGGGGCCAGCGGGCCAGCAGGTGTGGTCGGTGCACTCACAGCTGCTTGCCGTACGCCACACCCAGAGCAGCCCCCTGTCTTTTTCTTCCAGATTCTTCTGATGTGGAACGACTGGAAAGATTCTTCGACTCAGAAGACGAGGACTTTGAGATCCTGTCCCTCTGAAAACCCTGGAGTTGGGGGATGTCTCGCCTGGTTCTTGCTGGAGGCGCCTTCAAGAGCTCAGCCCAGCCTCTGGGTGCCCAGTGCCACCGCCTTTTATCCATCCTGCCCGCCGCCCGTGCCCGCCGCCTCTGCCCTCGACGGGACCGCACTGTGCTCAGGACCTCCCCGCGGGAGGGTCGGCCCGGCCCGGGAGCCGCGGCCGGGAGAGCAGGAGCCGTGGGAGCAGCGAGCGGCCGGTCGCTGAGCACCTGTGTCGCCTCCACCCTGCTTCCCGCAGCCTCTCGGTCTGGGTTAGCTTTGGGATTAAAGTCCTGTTGGAAGTCACTCGACAGACAGACACGCATTTCTGTTGGGCCTGCCCTGGGTCCAGGAAGACTGGATGGAGGCCAAGTGAGGCGCGGCCCTGGGACTGGGCCTGCGCGCCCTCCGCCAGCAGCCCCGCCCGCGGCTCCGCCAGGGCTGCCCAGTGCGAGAAGGGTGACCTGGCTTCTCCGGGCCCTGGGGCGAGAAGTAGCAGAGGGTGGGGCCCAGTGCCGCGCAGAGGCGCCCCCCACGTGTGGCTCGGCCCAGCTGCAGGCAGAGCCCGAGGGGGCTCACCTCCCTCACTGCCTCCCGGTTCCAGCATTTTGAGACTTCCACGCACCATCGCTTGCTTGTCACGCCACCTCCCCCTGGGTGGGCGGTGTTGGCGGCTGGGTGGGGAGCTGCCTTCACCTGCGACCTCCAGGCTCACATGGACTTCGGGGGTCGCAGAACTGCCCTCCCGGTCCCTGAGGCTGCAGATGGTTTGGGGCTAGGGAGCGAACCCTGCTCGCGGTGCAGGGCGGGCACCCCATCTCTCGTCACGCCACCTGGACACACTTCCAGACTCTTCGCAGCACTGACAGCAGCACCTGCCGCCCTGAACCCAGCTGTCGGGCCCAGAGCGTGTGGCTCCCACGCAGGATTCGTGTCCTGGAGAGTGGTCTCTGTGGGGCCCGGGACCTGGGGGCTGGGGGGGGGACAGCCTTGCGGAGCCCCTGCCACCCTCGGCGTCAGCACATGTGGAGACAGTGGGCGGGTCCCACCTGGCAGCCGAGGACACCCCAGCCCCCAGGCGCTGTGGATGTAAGTTATTTTGCCCTCCCTTTCTCCCCCTCTGCCCCGAGGCCGGAGGGAGGCTGGGTGGTCTCCGTTCCTCCAGCTGCATCTGGCAAAGGCGCGGCCCAGCCCCCCGGGCCAGGAGCTCTCGCTGCAGCCCCTGGGGGGGTGCGAGCGCTGGAAGGGGTGACAGCCTGACCAAAGGGGAGCCGAGTGGTTTGAAAAGGCTCACTGGAGACAGTGTTGTCCGTTCTTAGTTTGAGGTTGAGGCGAATAATAAGTTTCAGTAGAAAACAGTCTCGTCTCTGTGTCTTGACTTTTGCTCAGGCTGGTCCTGCACGATCGGACGAGGGCGCGTCCTCTAAGCTCACGCCCCGAGTCCCAGTGAGGAGCTGTGGGTTCTGGCAGCCTGGCCCCCTCACACCGGGCAGGCGGAGCCGCTGGCCACAGCCCAGCCCAGCCCGCTGTGGCATTGACCTGTGGTCCTAAAGCAAAAGGCGCATGGAAACTGGGTTCAGGAAAACGAGGGGGCTGCCTAGTTGGATGTCCCTCAGGTGTCGGTGTGAGGGGAGGGGACCACAGCCAGACGAGAAAGCAGGACACGTGCCTGTGGTCCCTGGGGGCAGTGGCCCGGGAACCGGAGGCCCGGCCTCTGGGGAGTGCTGTCAGCGTCGGCGGGGACATCTGCACACCCAGTGGCCTCCAGCAAGACACTGTCAGGGTCCTGAGGGCAGAGGTCAAACCAAGATGCGGGCAGGGCAGGTCCCTCCTGCCTCGGCCAGCTCCTCGGCCGCCTCCCTCTCTCCACTGGAGTCCCTTCCTGGACAGCCCGGGACGGCCGCCTGCCTCATGGTCCCTTTGCTGTGCAGGTGCCACTCGCCGGCTCTGGAGACAAGGACATAGAGGTCTTCGGGGCCATTATTCCGGCCTCCCTACGGTGCTCGGGGGCACACAGCTGTGCGGCCACACCTGCTGCCATGGCCCTGGCTGGGTGGTATGACCACACGTGTGGCATGTTTCAAAGAAAGGGTGAGTGGCCTCAATTAGGGAAGTCACCTGTTTTGGCCTCCACCCCACTGCCTGCCAGCTGTGGGACTCGGCCCAGCTCCCACCTCTCTGAGCCGGCCCACCTCTGACCCCACAGCCCTGCGGCGGTTGGGGGTGCGGCCTCCGCCTTGCCCCCAGCACTGATCCAGGCCAGAGAAAGTCCTGCCGGCTCTGGCCCCTCCCAGCTCAGAGGGGTCTGCTCTCAGCTCTTGCCCTGGCCAGGCTGGGTGCTTGGGGCACGGCCTGGACCCAGACAGCACCCTCCCAACAGCTGCGGCCCCTCGAGAGGCACCGGCCCGGCTCAGCCCACAGCCCTGACGGGACCAGAGGCAGGCGAGCGACTGGTGTCAGGTCTTAAGAAGTCACCCCAGTTTCTTTTTCATCACAGACGGAATTATGTAAAGTCAGGCATCAAGTGACCCGGGTGTCGCCAGGCCATCCCTGTGGGTGACCCTGGGACCCCTAAAAGAAAGGTCAAGCCTGTGCGCAGCTCCTGACTGCTGCTCCTCGAACCTGCCCCCACCCTGTCAGCAGACAGCAGGGACCAGGAGAGAGGGCCAGGCAGCCAGGGCCCATCCTGCCCACACCCACCTGCTGAGTGGCGGGGACATGACAGCCAGCCTTTCTGGGGAGCCTGGTTTGGGGAGCCGGGCCTGGCTGCCGCCTCTGTGCAGGGCCCTTGTGGCCACATGCAGGTTCGTGTGCCCACGTACAACTCAGGCTTTAAGCCAGTGTCACACGGCGTTTCCTGCCCGGAAGTCGGTGTCCTGGCTGTGAGGGGAGGGCACTGAGGCTCCCCGTGCGGCTCCGGTGGCTCTCCCAGGAGCAGACAGGCACCAGCCCATCTCAGAGCCGGCGAGGAAGGGATGGAGTGAGGACATACTCCTGCGTTCAGGACACAACACAAAGGACAGCAAAGCTAACAGCCACGTTCAGGTGAGACAGGGCTCACACCCTAGGGACCCAGCTGGCCGGGCCGGGCCAGCGCACAGGGCGCCAGGAGCCCGGACGAGGCGGAGACCCCACGGGAACCCAGACCGGGTGGCCGCAGAGAGGAAACCCAGCGAGGCCTTCCACACACACTTGCTATTGTGGTTTTTATTTGTGTCTGCAAGAAACCCCCATCTCAACTGACAGCCTCTTCAGCAATCCATCTGGACGCGGTTCTCGCGGAGCTGCGGCGAGAACCACAGTCGTTCACTAGCACCCTGGGGTGAGAGAGGAGGAGGAGGAGGGCGGCAGGGCCGACCACGGGGCCCCTGTGCCCACCGCTCTCGAGAGGCTGACCTGTGCTCGCTGTCGGCCTGTAGCCCCCGCCTCCCCCCGTAGTGCAGCTCGGACACCCGGTCCACGCATTTAGACTTCGACACGGCCCCCGCCCCACAGGACCGGGGGGGGCAGTCCCTCCACGCCTACATCCACAGCTCCTCCAGCGGCTTCTGGGCCGTGGCCCGGATGGCCTCCTCGGACAGCATGCGGATCTCCTTGTGGACGTCTTCGATGCTCCTGGAAGCGTTGACCATCTGCTCCCACGGAGGTGACAGGAGGAAAAGAGGAGGATCAGCACTTTTCACGGTCCTCGGTGCACGTGGGGATCCCCGGCGGATCAGGCCCTGGAGAGGCACCGGGCAGGCCCCGGGGCCCTTCCCGCACACCCTTCTGATCTGCAGCCCCGGCTGGGCAGGGAGGGCATCGCCTGTGTCCCTAGGACGAAGCTGCCCTGAGTGCCTGCTGCAGCCCAAGTGCAGGAGCAGCACCCCATCCTGCTCCCGCCCCCGTCCCCACGTCCCTGCAGCGCCCTCACGAGCCCCTTCCCAACCCAAGCAGGGAGCTTAGGCCTGGATGAGGCAGAGTGGGCGGTGCCTGCCAGGCCCCACTCCCGCACCTCCCCCGCCACAGTGTCACGCGTCACGCGCTGCGCCCTGACGCAGAGAGCACGGGGAGGGTGGGCTTGGTCACTAGGAAGGGAGCCAGCCCACGAGAAACTGGTCTGTACCGGGAGGGCGATATGGGGGCTGCAGGTCCCTCTCGCCATCGACCTAGGCCTCGGCCATGAAGAGCTCTGGGAAGGCTCCCAGGGGCGCAGACCCGCTCAGAACCCAGCCCTGCTCGCGGCCTGGCGGTGGGCGCGTGAAGGGCTCCCTCCAGACCCGCCCTGCGAGACCAGGGACCACCTGCACCAGCCAAGGAGATGAAAGGCGACGATGGGCACCACCCGGGTTGGGGGAGACACGCTTCGTCTCCGGACTCCCTCCCTACTCGTCTCCTTTCGGCCTGGCTCCTCGCAGGGGCGGAGCGTGCTCCGAAGGGGAACCGCTGCAGCCCGGGGGCCGGCTCAGCACGCACAAAAGGGAAACAGGCAGTGCCCCCCGCCGGGTGGTGTGTCGATGCCCTGGGTTTGAACCGCGCGGGAGGAGGGTCTGCAGGGGGGACGTGCTCAACAGACCACAGGCTACAGGACGACTCTTCAGTGACTCGGAGACCTCCCGTTCCGGGTGACAAGGTCGCACGGTGGAGGCCCAGTGGAGGGGGACCCAGCGGGGGGCCTGCTGCTGTGCGGCTGGCTGCTCTCTGTCGAGCTGTCGCCGGACCCACCTACGTGGCACCTTGTTCCCACTCCGGGGAAAGCCACCGAGGATCAGGATTCGCCCCACTGCTAAGGCCGCCCCGCGCTCCCACTGTAGCTCTGGCTTTGTGGGCCCCGCTCACCTTCCAGTTCAGGGTCCTGTCCCCTATGAGCTGCTGGAAGCGCTCCAGCACCCGCCTCTGGAAGTCCCTGTTCTCGTAGCGCTCGAGGCCGAACTGGCCGCGCTTCACGGCCTCCTCCAGCTGCAGGTGCAGGAACATGACCAGGTCCGGCTTGGGGAGGCCCATGTCGGGCTGCTTGCACCAGTCCAGGCAGAAGTGCTGCAACAGAGAGACCGACAGTCCCAGAGAGAAGCCAGGTGGGGGCTAACATGAGGTTTCAAGGCGCTGGCCCGCAAACCAAAAGGTCGCTGGTTCAAATCCAAGTGAGGGCACATGCCTGGGTTGCAAGCCAGGTCCCCAGTGGGGGGCGTGTGCGAAAAACAGCCTATCGTTGTCTCTCACACACACACACGTTTCGCTCTCTCTGTTCCCCTTTAAACATATATTTTTAAAAATCATAAAAAAGGGGAAAAAAGCAGCCATCATTTTTTGAGACACCAAGAAGTGCGGCTTCTCACCCAGTGGTGGCTTTTGGTTTCTCAGACCGTGACTGTTCTGCGGCCGCTCCCTCTGGCTTGGCTTTGCGAGCACACTCCCACGCGGACAGAGAGCACTGCGGCGGTGGCTTCCTCCCTCGCAGCCAGCGCTAAGGCGGCCACACTGAGGCAGCCCGCACCCTCCGGCCAGGCAGGCAGCGAGGCCACGTGGCCCTGACCCTCGAGGCAGACCAGACCCAGCAGCCCCGCGGTGGGGAGCAGCGGAGCAGGAACCGGCACGGGGCCCTCGGTCGCATCCCTCCACCCACACGACCGCCAGGGTGCCGCCCCCTTTCCGGACGGGCAGGACGACCAGTGGCCTCAGAGACCCACCGCTCCAATCCTGAAGTGTTCCACCGCTGGCGGAGGCCAGGACTCACAGCCACGAGCCCAGAGACTCGGGCCGGAACCCAGCTGTGAGCCCGGGGCTGCACCGAGCTGAGCCCTGACCCCCCGGGGCTGTCCCACGGCCTGCGCTCAGCAGCCCGACAGCAGGATGTGAGCGGCCAGCCCCCGAGCCACGTGTCAGTCCCTTGCTGTGTCTTCCTGCCACACACAGAGCTGGAGCCCTGCCCCTGAGCCCCTGTGGGCGCAGAGTGACAGGCCGCTGCTCTGACTCCTGGTCAGGGCACCTCCCTGGGCCACAGGTTGGCAACCAAGAGACGTTTCTCTCTCCCTCTTCCTCCCTCCCTTCCCGTCTCTAAAAACAAGTAAGTACAATGTTTAAAGATGCAGAAAGAGCGAGAGCAGCCCGTGCTCCCCAGGACACTGTCCTCTACAGGAGGGCCCCAGCCGGCCGCAGAGAGCTGGCGGCACGAACAGGCCGTCCCCTGCAGCCCGCGGCTACCTGACCGTCACGGCCGTCACCAGGAGGTGACCCCGCGCTGCTGAAGAAGCCCCGTGACAACGAGATCGAGCACGTTTCCAGGCCAGGAAGCTGACGCGGGAACCTGACCGGGGGACGAGGTGGGAGGGACCCGAGGACGGGCGGCAGCGGGGCCGCGGCTCGACCCCACGGCCTCTGCGGCGGCACCGGGGGCACGTCCCGGAACGGCTGCTGGAGAACTTTTCTGGGGAGCGCTGATGTTTTTAAAAGTTACTTCGGGGAGGCTTCCAGTCAAGATGGAGGCACAGGCAGAGGGCTTTGCCTCCTCACACAACCAAAAGGACCACAGCCAATTTAAGAGCAAAAAGCAACCGGAACTGCCAGGAAACCGGACTGTATGGAAGTCCGACAATGAGGGACGTAAGGAACACTCGTCCAGACCGGTGGGAGGGCGGAGATGGGCAGCCGGGCGGAGAGGGTGCACGGCCAAAGCAGCTGGCGGGGCGGGCGGTCCCACGTTTGCCTGCGGGTAAACGGAGGAACAACTGGGGAGTGAGACAGACCGCGCAGCCCAGGGCTCCGGCGCGGGGCAATGAGGCCTCAAAACCTCTGACCGTAAAAGCCTGTAGGGGCCGTGGCGGCGGGAGAAACTCCCAGCCTCTCAGGAGAGTCCGCTGGAGCGGCTCCCGGGGTCCTAGAACGTACACGAGCCCCTCTACCCGGGAACCGGCAGCAGGCAGCACGCGGAAGGGCGCAGTTCACTGGTGGGTGGCGGAGGAAGTGACGGAAAGCTGCTGAGGGCCAAGCAGCAGCACTGCTCCTGCTCTGACCCCTCCTCGACGGGCGGCGCCACCCTGGCAAATACCTAAGGTTCCACCCCTTACAATGTAACAAGTATGCCAAGACAAAGAAACATGGCCCAAATTGAAAAACATCAAAACCCCAGAAAAAGAACTAAGCAATGAGGAGATAGCCAACCTAACGGATGCAGAGTCCAACATACAGGTAATTAGGGTGGTCACAGAAATGGATGAGTGTGGTCACGAAACAGTCGAAGAAATGAAGGCTATGAAAAGTGAAACAAAGGAAAATGCACAGGGAACCAACAGTGAAGGGAAGGAAATGGGGACTCAAATCAACAGTGTGGACCAGAAGGAAGAAATAAACATTCAACCAGAGCAGAATGAGGAAACAAGAATTTTTAAAAATGAGGGGAGGCTGAGGAACCTCCAGGACAACTTTAAACGTTCCTACATCCAAATCCTAGGGGTGCCAGAAGGAGAAGAGGAGGAGCAAGAAATTGAAAACTTACTTGAAAACATAATGGAGGAGAACGTCCCCAATCTGGCGAAGGAAATAGATTTCCAGGAAATCCAGGAAGCTCAGAGGGTCCCAAAGAAGTTGGACCCAAAGAGGAACACACCAAGGCACATCATCATTAAGTTACCCAAGATTAAATATAAAGAGAGAATCCTAGAAGCAGCAAGAGATAAGGAGACAGTTACCTACAAAGGAGTTCCCATAAGACTGTCAGCTGATTTCTCAAAAGAGACCTTGCAGGCAAGAAGGGGCTGGAAAGAAGTATTCCAAGTCATGAAAGACAAGGACCTCCATCCCAGATTGCTCTATCCAGCAAAGCACTCATTTAGAATGGAAGGGCAGATAAAGTGCTTCCCAGATAAGGTCAAGTTCAAGGAGTTCATCATCACCAAGCCCTTATTATATGAAATGTTAAAGGACTTATCTAAGAGAAAGAAGATCAAAAACTATGAACAGTAAAATGACAACAAACTCACACCTATCAACCACCGAACCTAAAAACAAAAGCAAAAACAAAACTGAACTAAGCAAACAACTAGAACAGGAAGAGATTCACAGAAACGGAGATCACGTGGAGGGTTATCAGTGGGAGGGGGAGGGAGGAGGATGGGGGAGAAGGTGCAGGGAATAAGAAGCACAAACGGTTAGCACAAAATAGGGGGAGGTGAAGAATAGTGTGGGAAATAGAGAAGACAAAGAACTTACGAACATGAACTAAGTGAGGGGTAATGCTGGTGGGAGGGGGGAATACAGGGTGGAGGGGAGTAAAAGGGAGAAAACAATGGGACAGCTGTAACAGCACAATCAAAAGAGTATACTAAAGAAGTCATTTTGGGGATGTGCACTGGAGCACTTATAAAGCGAATGACAGAGTGTGGTAGGTCACAGTGTGGGTGGTTAATCGTCTTCTCTGCTGGAACCTATTTGAAACTTTCCAAATGAAAAGCAGAAGGGAAGGGGGCAGTGCAACTGCTGCCATTCTGCCAGACGGTCAAGGAGAAGCCTGCTGTCTGGACACGGGACGGGACAGCAGCTGCAGCCGCACAGGTGCTCGCCGCTCCCTGGATGACAGCCAGACGCCCACGGACGAACACGGGGACCACAGGAGTCACGGTGTGACGCCCAGGCTCGCGGCCGGAACTGCGCTGTGGACAGTCACGCCTGGCGGCTCCCACCAGGCTGGGCAGCACTCACCTCCTTGGCGCTGGTGAAGGCGACACCGGAGAACGCGTACCTGTCCACGATGAGGGTGACGCCCTGACTCAGCTTCTCCTTCATCAATGGCCTAAAAAACAGAAAATGCTTCTGAGCCACTGCCCTGGCTCCACAGCCCCTGCACTGTCACCCTGAGGGCACGGCTCAGCAATTCCGTCACCACGGGGACTATGGGACAGAGACTTGTGACATTACTCCTATTTAAAAAGCCCTAGATCTTTTCTTAGAAGATGCCAGCAAAGCCCAACAAGAAAGACAAGACCCCTGACGAATCTCAGGCATCAGAGAACAGAGGGGCGGGGAGGGCTGGCGTAGCCAGGAGGTGATACGGGGGCGTGCGACTTCCCCACGGGTGGGAGGCCATGGACTTCTCACCCAGATGACAGCGGCCTAGAAAGACGTGCGGAGACAGAGGGCTGACATCAGCGAGGAGCACTGCCTGCACTTTGGGGAACAGAAGGACGTGTGACATCAGCAACCCGGTGAAGCTCATAGGAGAATGGGAGTGGGGGGAGCCACACCGGCAGCAGCCCGATGCAGTCCTCTCGCAGCTGCTCCCGAGATCTCAAACCGCCGAAACGCTACCTAGTCCACGGGCAGGACGCACGGCACGTGCACGACAGAGATGACGCAACTTTGTAAAGAATGAGGAAGACGCCCATAAGGAGGTAAGAACCGGTCCCTAACGAGTCACTAAGAAAACAAAGTACAAATAAGTGCTCACGTCCAGCTACCTTTTCTACAAGAAAGGTGAACCAGGACGACACTTACGTACCTGCTTTTCTTGGTAAAAAGTGAAAAAAATTGGGCAGGGACACTTCCCCATGGGGTAGTGCAGGTGTTAGAAGAGGGGAATGGGCTGGGCAGTGACCTACTTTGTGTGGTTTTGACATTTAGAACCATCTGTCTTGTGTATTCAAACACCAAAATTAAATCAGCGAGGATGGAAGAAACCCTAAAGTCGTGCAGTTGACATCCCACGTGGACACGGCGCTGTCTGTGCCCTCCTGCTAAGGACAGAGCTGCGTACCGGCCCTGGCCACCAGGCAGGCTCCAAGGGGGCTGCAGGCGGGGCTCGGGGGCCAGGAGCCTGGGGTGGTAGGCCGGGTGGGCAGGCATTGGCGAGAACTCCTGAGCTGCCCCTCTTACATGCAGGGGATGCCCGAAACCAGACGGTTCCACACCCTGCATATGCTGCTTTTCTCCCTATACATACTTACTTTTAAGTTGAGTTCATAACTCAGGCAATTTCAAAGACAGACTCACTCCTGCCGTATACTGACCTCAGTGTACAACATTCTTTCCTCAAGTGAACTTTCACCTTTTAGTTAGAGGAAGCCCTTTACAGTCTCTCTAGCAAATCCGAGTACCCCCTGGTGAGTTTTGGGGCCATTGTGAAATAGAACAGGGGTGACGTGAGTGCAGGCACCGCCACACCACAACGGCTGGTCTGGCGGCTGAGACGGCTACAAAGCGACCAGCGGATGGACAGTGTCCACACTGCAGAGACGCTGGGCAAAGGCCAAGTCATGTCCCGGGAGGGACGGCGGGCAGCTCAAGGTTTCATCCTGATACTCAGAATGGTACAATTTTAAAGTTCTGCGTTGCTTATTTCTGGAATTTTTCATTTAATATTTTCAGACCACGGTTGAGTGTGGGGAACAGAAAAGTGAAACCACAGATAAGGTGGCGACACGGACACGGAGGAAATAATCCCCCACGAGCAGTGGGTACACTGGGGCCCCGAGGTCGGCTTCTAAACACCATTCTCCACTGTAAGAGGCCTAAACCGCAAGCCCTGGCTGGCGTAGCTCAGTGGATTGAGCGCGGGCTGTGAACCAAAGTGTCACAGGTTCCATTCCCAGTCAGGGCACATGCCTAGGTTGCAGGCCACGGCCCCGAGCAACTGCACATTGATGTTTCTCTCTCTTTTTCCCTCCCTTCCCTCTCTAAAAATAAGTAATCTTTTAAAAAAAAGAAGCCTAAATCCCTTGTTATAGCAAAATTAAGTTCTCGACACTCGAGGCCCAGGAAAGCAGCACGTGGGCCCAGGAGCCAGCCTGGAGAGCCTCCCGCCGGCCACACTTGGAGCAGCCTGAACAGCAAACAACAGGAGTGGCGCGTGACCCCCCCCCCCCCCGAGGGGAAGAGAATTGTGCGTCCACACTGATGCGGGATGGGTGCGGAGCCGGGAAAGCTCCTCCACATGCAGAGCCAACTCCCATGGGTGTGAGGAACGGGGTCTGAAAGTCCCCGTCTGAAACCACACGGTTGCCCAGGGCCGTCGGCGACTGTGACAGCAGAGGGCCCGTGTGTGCGGAGGGAGGGGTGTTCGTATGGTCCTGTGGCACTTCCCCGTCTGTTTACAGGAGACAGTCGCTCAGTGGGAGGGCCTGGCCACTGCCCTCAGGACCCAGGCACTTTGCTTCTGTGGTGTTCCTGCCAAAACCGCATACCTAAGTCTGCTCGTGAGGCAGCAGCAAGCAGCTGCTGCACTTTAGAATGAACAGCCTGGGAGTCTTTTAGAGCGTGAACGAATGATCAGTGTGGCGAATGTCCCTTACAGGGGAAGGTTGGTGAAGGGCAAGTGGGAATTCTTGGGACTATTCCTACAACTTTTCCAGGTGATTGAAATCATTTCAAAATAAAGTTTAAAACCAGGTGGAGAGAAAACTGCCAAATTGTGGCAGGAAGGAAGAGCAACCCCCAATTTCCACGAGTGAGTTTCCGTGCAGGGTTGTGCACGGCGGCAGCTGGTGGGCAGGCTTCGGTAAAAGGAGGCGGGGAGGGGTCTGGAGGTCGTCGCCCCCACCGTGCACAAGATGCCTGCTGGGACCACCACCTACCCAGGTCAGATGCAGCGCAGCTAAGGAGGAAGATTGAGTCGCTGGAGAGAAGAAGAGTAACCACTTCCCCACAAAGTGCTCTACGTACCAGGGCGAATTCCAAACAGCAGGGGCTCACTGAGCACTGCCTGCCCGGCCGACGACACGTGACTCCCCCCACACCAGGCCTATGAGGGCGCTAGTGTGGCCGAGGGCAGAACAAGACCAAGGACACACAGATGGTGGACCAGGGTGCCCGCTGGGAACTCTGGCATCTGACCTGTCGGCCAAGGCCTTTCAGGTCTCAGAAACACTGTGACGGTCATGGCCCGCATGGGCTGCGGGGGGCGCTGTGGGCATCATGGCAGAACAGAATGACAGCCAAGGCGCACAGTCCTCCAGAGCCCAGACAAGAACCCTATTTAGGAAGTAGGTAGCATTCTTTCCCATTTTCGAATTGGGCTTATATTGCTTAATTTTTACAGAGCCACAAAAACCAAATCAGAACAATTATATGCATTAACTATGAATGTAAAATTATAACATAAAACTGGCCTCAAGAGTCTTAGATTGGGAAAGGCTTTCCAAGCAAGGCAGCAAGTGAAGCAGAGAGAAGGGCAGGCAGGCTTGCCTGGAAGGAGGATGCGAAGCCCCTGACTGTCCACCAGCACCTGCTGCGGACACCCTTGCGGCAAGCAGGCCGCAGCGCTGGGGCAGAGCCAGGCAGGGCGGCCTCCGTCGGATGCCACGGGCCTGCCGGGCAGTTGGAAAGCAGCTGTGAAACGGCTTGTATGGTGGGGCCCCATTTGTTCAAAACGAACCACCTCCAATGACGTGTGCTGTCTGCATGCAACTAAAGGGAAGCAGGAGCCTCTGAAAGCACACACCCCGTCGATCAGCAAGCAGTTCAACGTTGAGAGCAGGACGCTGCGAAGGTGATGTGAACGGGAAGGGAGAGGACGGAACACTAACCTGAACCGTGAACTTCAGCTACTAGAAGAGCCAAACAAGAAGGCTAGGGGAGCAGGAGGAAGGGACAGGGGTACGGAGCAGGCGAGCACTTTCTGACTAGCTTTTCTGTGTCCCTAAGCTATCGAAAGAGAATTAACTACCTACAAGGAGGGAGCAGGCAGGAGGAAAAGGCAGTAACCATGCTCTCTGGGAACACACAGCCATCAGACCCTGGTCCCGGGGCTGGTGAATAAGAACCTTGGAACTACCCGCACAGCACCCCCCCCCCCACTGTCAACACCACTCGGAGGCAAGCGCTGTGCCCCCCCCCCCGCCAAATGAGGGTTGAGAAGGAGGGGCATTGCTTTTACACTAGTTCCCAGCGGTTCGCAGAGAAAAGCAGGTGCACGGCATGATCCTCCACTTCGCTCTTCTTTGTCAAGTAAGAATTTAGAAGTTTGCCAATTTCAGTTGATCTTTCTAAAAAGAAAGAGAAAGACCAGAAACGTGAGTCTTTCCACTTAAATTAGAATAGTCTGGGCTGAACTTCTGGTCCAGGACTCAAGCCTAAGCTCTCGTGTTGTTTTGCTGTCTCTCTCTCCACAGGCTGAGACCCGAGACCACAGGAGTTTCCCTGGGAAGGCGCAGCAGCACGAGGCAGACACGCCGGCGGGAAACGCTGGGGGGCGGGGCCGGCTCAAGGCGGGCGTGTCGGTCCAACATCTGCAGATCGACTATCCTAAAGATCAGAACGACATTCAAAACAGCACTTCCCCCGCTCCTTTATCCTGGTTTTGTGACCTTATGCTGCCTCTGGATGATCTGAATAACGATACTTTTAAGCGATTTCAAGATACTTTTCTTTGAAAATTTAAAATATGCCACAAAGCCCCTCAGAGGACAAACAGCAAAACAAGACAAGACGCTGGGACGTGGGTCACAACACAGCGCGGGCGAACTTCTGTGGATGATAAACAGTCTGGACTGCGAGGACACTTTCTCGGGTGTCCCGCCCTTCCTCCCCCTCCCCCCACCCGTGCCTTTTCCTGTCCCCCGGCTACAGATCAATGCACCACAGCACAGACGCTGCGCAGCTGAGGGACAGGGCACAACGACCGTAGGAACCGCCAACTAGAAAGCCGACCGAGCAAAGACGGCGCCCAGCTGAGTCTGCTTCACCCGGGCCGACCACAGTGAGGAGGACAGCTTCAGAAGAAGCGACCTCCCTACCCGCCCTCAGCCACAGACGCTGCGGATGCGGCAGACGGGACCGGGCGAGCTCGGTGGACACTCTCGGTCCCTGGACCCGGGCTCTCCCGCTGCCCGCGACCCCCCAGCTCCCCGAGCGTTCCCGCCTGCCAGGGCCGCCGCGCGCCCCACCCACCCGGGAAGCGCAGCAGCTCGGCGCGGTAGCCATCTGCGCACAGCGCCTCCACCAGCTTGCTGCTCTGCGTGCTCTTCCCGGCGCGATCCATGCCTTCCAGCACGATCAGAGCGCCGCGCCGGCCCGCCATCCCGCGCCTCCTGCAGCCGCCTCGACCTGGGGTCGCGGCGCTTTGGAAGGCCGCCAAGAGCTCCCATTGGCTGGCGTCAGCGACGGGCAGGGGGAGGGGCTGAAGTGGGAAGGGGGCGCGCGCTGGGATTGGCTGTTATTTCCAGGCGTTGCTCGGGCCGGCCTGGGCTGACGGTCTGTTCCGGCGGAGTCTCCTCCTCCTAGGCGGGAAGCCTGGCCCTTGGACACGCGAGCTGGACACCCAGGTTGCACTCTGGGTGGGGGCGGCGGGGGCGGCGGGGGCGGGGCTCAGCGGCGAGCCTACGTGGAGTTGCGGTGGGAGGGCGGCGCGGGCCGCCGTCGGAGCTCCCGAGCAGGGCGCGTAGTCGTAGCGCGCGCCGGGCCGGCGGCGTCCTGCAGCGCGGGCAGGGCTGTTTGCACCCGGCCACTGGGCAGCCCTGAAGAAACGCTCCTGGTCACTTTCGGTCCTAATACTCGGGCCTTCAAAGCTCCGTGACTCCCACTTGCCAAGACGACAGTGCACATCCTGAGAGAGGGAGAGAGAGAGGAGAGAAGGGGTTGTCTCGTTTGTGTCCCAGTCTGTCCTGTGGGCACCGACCAGGAGCGGGGGAACGGTCACTGTCGTGGAGAGGCGACACGGGTAGTGTGAGACGATCCCTGGCATCTAGGGAGCACTTGATAATGTTCGCTGTTATGTCTCAGGGACATCAAGCTGCGGGGGCGTCTTCCAGGTGACACTGTGCACCTATGGGGCTGCCTTTCTCTCCCAACAAGGGCACTGTTCTCACGGGAGGGTCCTGTCCTCTGACCTGTCCAAACCCCACCCCTCGAAGGCCGGTCCCCATACTGTCCCAGTGTGGGGCCACACACATTCAGACCCGAGCAAGCCAGGAGCTACGTGTCCCTTTGGGTTAGGTTGCTTGTGACAGGCGCTAGTGCAAACTTCGGAGGCCACTGTTTCGGGGAGGTGGACGAGCAATAATGTAGACCTGAGGTTCCGGACTGTTCTCCAGTGAGCTTTTGGAACCACCTGCTTCACCGCTGCAGAGCGAGAGAGCGTCTGGGGTTGAGAGCGGCAGAGGCTTCCCTCCAGCCCGAGACCACCCGCCGCCCTGTGCTTGCGTGGAGGCTCTTGGCACACTTTCGACCTTTCCTTCTGTTTCTCTCGGCGGTTGTGCAAGCCCCTGATGGCAGTGTTATCCAAGATACCTACAGCAGCTTTATGTTTTCCTGATTGACCCCTCCCCGATTTGGTCTTGAGTTTTGGAAGAGCGATAGATTATATTGTTTCAAATTATTTGCTTCCCCGCTTGATGCTGAGCCTGGACATGTGACTTCCAAACCCTGATGTAAAGTAACCTCAGCACTAGTTCAGCCAGAAGCTTCAGCAGCAGTTAGTTGTGTGGTTGGCCGGTGCCCCTCTTGACCCCAACCTGGGAGCAGCAAGTATACAATGAGGGCTGCTTTTGCACCTGGATTCACAAACGTTCATGTCTGCCTAGTGAGCTAGAATGAAGACGTACAGCCATAGTAGCACCAGCAAAAAATAAACTGTTGTGACTCAAGTCTTGGCAGAGACTTGTGGGTACCTTGTTACTGTAACACAACCTAATGAAAGCTCATGACACAAAGACTTGCCTAATACTGCCTTATGTAGGTAAGCAATATCCCGTCATCTGACTGACGTCTTATTCTAAAATGTCCACCTTGCTGTCAAAAGGATGAAGGGGTTAGAGTAGGGGACAGAAGAGAACCCTCCCAGTGTTGGACAAGTCCCATGACAGCCTTGTACCACATCTGTAGGACCAGCTCATGGGGCAAACGGGAACATCTGTAATGCACAACCTTTCTGGTCACTCATGAAAATGGAGGGGACCTGGCTGATGGGGCCTTGCATGCCTGGGTGGGGACTGGGTGCCCTTTTGATTGGGGAAATTGCAAGTTTGTTATTAAACTGCAACAAGCAACTTTGTTTCCACCTCTTCCAACATGTCATTCCTGTTTTTTATTTTATTTATGTATTTCTAGACAGAGGGAGAGAAACAGTGATATGTGACAGAAGCATCAATTGGTTGGTTGCTTCTTGCACCCAACCACGGACCTGGCCCACAACCCAGGCATGTGCCCGACCAGGAATCAAACTGGTGATCCTTACGTTCGCAGGCTGGTGCCATACCAGCCAGGGCTTTCTTCTTCTTCTTTTTTTTTTTATTAGTTAGGATGCCTTTAACTACACATATCAGAATACCAGCCTAACTGGTATTTAATTATCTCATGACACAATATCTGGATGAGGCAGCCAAGAGCTGCTTCTGCTGCTCAGTGATGTTGAATGCTGTCAGATGATGAGAGCACCTTGGTGGCTTTCTTGGCTTTTCCTTCCTGGTCACTGTGACTGCAGCATCCCCAGGCCTGCAGTCCTGACCCTGTGGCCCTGACACGTCTCAGGCCTGGTGTGGCGCAGTCTGCCCGGAGCAGTGTGAATACCACATCTGTGGGTGCTGGGGTCTGTCCACACCACCTTCTGATGGGCAGGCAGGCAGGCGTGAGGGTGCCCACCCTGGAGGACAGGGCAGGATGCTGGGTCTGAGTGTGCTTGGGGACAGGTGAAACAAAATTGGTCCTAAGTTGGTAACTGCTGAAACTGGCCAGTGGGCGCCTGGCGTTCAATAGGTTCTCTCTACTTCTGTGTTTGAGGTTTTCCATGAAAAAAAGGCCTCCTTGTGCTGTGCTCTGTCTCAGTGTGCTGCACCTTCCGTCTCACAGGAGCTGTGGGCCGTGGCAGCCACCCCCAGTCTCAGCTGGGCTGACATGACAAACGCCACACACAGTTCTGGAGGCTGGAAGGTTGGTGTTGGTCAGAGTTCTCCCTCTGGGGTGCAGACGACTGTATCCTCACTGGGCCTCCCCATTGTGCAGGTGTGTGGGGACAGAGACCTTTGGTGTCTGTTCCTTTTAACTTCCTCTCCAGATACACTGGGGGTTAGGAGTTCAGCCTGTGCATTCTGGGGTGATAGCCAGTCCATGGCACTCACCTGCTTTCAGAAGTGTGCTGGGCCCATCACCACCCTGCCAAAATCCCATTTCCCAGCCTCCTTGCAGTTGGAAGTCGCCAGGAGACTATGTTACCAGCAATGAAATGTGAGAAGTGGCACGTGCTCCTTCACGCAGCAGACTGAACACTGCCCCTCCTCTCACCCTGCCTTCCTTGCAACCCAGCCGGGACCATCAGTGAGGCCCTTTGGGAGCAGACACCATGCGGTAAGGAATCTGGGTTCCTGTGACCCATGGGCATGGCTGTCTCCCCTGGACTATTACATGAGAAATACAATTCTGTTCTGAGCCACTGGATTTGGCTGGGCCCCTTGGGGAGAGTAGCTTAGCCTTCCCCTACAGCTCTGGTTCTCAACTGGGGGGCATTCTGATTGTCACAACTTTGGTGGGGTTCCTCACAGCATCTACTGAGTGGAGGCCAGGGACGCTGTAAACAGCCTACAAGGCACCAGACAGCCCCCCACGGCAGAGTATGGGGCCCCAAATGTCCATAGCACCTGCTCTAGAGTGTATAGCAATGAAAAAAGATAGTAGTGGAGTCCCCTCTCGTGTTGGCACCTTCTAAAGCAGGGTCTCTGTATGAGAATTCGTCACTTGTGTGAGTGAAAAACTGCTACCTGAGAGAAGTTATTTTCGATATATGATATATGACAGGCATGATATGTGATTTATTCTCTATAATATTAAGAAATTACATTTTTAGATGAACAGCATGAAGACCAGTTTCCCCATGGATAGTGGGGAAAGGACATACAGAAAATGACAGAACAGCTCCGAGTGGTGTGGCTCAGTGGGCTGCTCGTCCTGCAAATCGAGGTTGCCAGTTGGGTCCACAGTAGGGGCACAGGCCTGGGTTGCAGGCCAGGTCTCCGATTGGGGGTGTGTGAGTGGCAACCAATCGATGATTCTCTCATATCTATGTTTCTCTCTCTCTTTCTCACTCCCTTCCCCTCTCTCTAAAAATAAATAAATAATCTTTTTAAAAAAGGAAATGCTAGACAAACAAATAATCAATGAATATGTAAGCTTATGTTTAGCTTCACTTAAAACCAAAGAAATACAAATGAAAACACTGAGGTGGTTTTTTGGTTATTTCTTTTCTGTCACATTAGCATGGATTAAAAAAAAAAAAGCCCGATGCAATCAAGGGTTAACAAGTGTAGGAACATTCTCACGGGAGTGTCAGGTCATTTAAAAGTACCAGTACATAGAACATACAATACTCTTTGAACCAGCAATACCATTTTTTTATTTATTGATTTTAGAGATAGAGGGAAACATCAATGTGTTATTCCACTTATTGATGTATTAATTGCTTGATTCTTGTATGTGCCCTGATCAGGGATCGAACCCTCAACCTTGGTGTATTGGGATGATGCTCAAACCAATTGACCTACTTGGCCAGGGCAGCAATACCATTTCTCCGCATTTATCCCAAAGAACTAACAAGACTATGTGGTAGATTAAAGATGGTCACAATCTTGGTACCCCTCCCACTGAGAAGTTGCATCTAATTTCTCCTCTCTTCAAATCTGGCTTGGCCCCAAAGACTTGCTTAACCAATAGCATGTCATGAGGTGATATCTTCAGACAACCAAGGTAAGGTCACAAAGAGTCTTATAGCTTCTACTGGGGCCTCCCAGAACTGTTCAAAAGCCTGGAGCTGCCACCTGGGATCCCTGGCCTAGAGAGGCCACTTGTAGGTGCTGACCCATGGTGCCAGTTGGATGCAGCCTTCCAGCCACCCCAGTAATCTCTATGGTATCACAGAGAAGAGCAGAATCACCCCACTGAGCTCCGCTGGAATGCTTGACTCATAACATTGTGGGCTATAATAAAATGGTGCTTTTAAAACACTAAGTTCCCAGGTGGTTCATTATGTGTCACCTGGGAAAAACAGGTAACTGGGAAAAACAGATACCTTCAGCTGTATGAACCAATCGACATTCACCAGAGCATTATTTATAGTAATACTGTGCATCTGGAAGGAGCTCGTTAAAATGGGGCACACCAACACCATGAAGCATATCTAGTAAACAGGGTGATGTACAATTGAGCAAAATGTGCCTGTAGTTCATGAAGCATATTAAGTGAAAAGTGTGTGTATTGGAAGAGTGGGTAGTGTGACTCACCAAGGAGAAAACAAATGGCCCAACTGAAAAGTGGGCCAAGATCTGAATAGACACCTCACCAAAGAAATATTCCTGGCAAGTAAGCATGCGAAGAGGTGGGTAACATCACGTTGTTGGGGAACTGGACATAAAAGACACCTCCACCCCCCTACTAGAATGACAGCCCGGAACACTCACAAATGCCGGCAAGGGTGTGGAGCAGAAGAAACTCTCCTTCACTGCCGATGGGACTGCAACACGGTGCAGCCACTATGGAAGGCGGTTTGCAGTTTCTTATAAAACTAAGTGTAACAGCATAGTATTTTCTAGCATCACAGAAAACCGTGTCCAAACAAAACCTGTACGTGAATGGACACAGCAGCTTTATTCGTAACTGACAAAACTTGAAAGCAACCTAGATGTCCTTCAAGAAGTGAGTGGACAAACTGTGATACCTACAGAAAATGACATATTTGGCCAATAAGACAGAAGCTGCTCTGGTCAGGTATCTCGACTGGTTAAGAGTGTCATCCCGATACGCCAAGGTTGTGGGTTTGATCCCTGGTCAGGGCACATACAAGAAGCAACCAATGAATGCATCAATAAGTGGAACAGCTAACCAATGTTTCTCTCTCTTCCTCTCTTCTAAAATCAATTAAAAAAAGAAAAAGAAGATGTGAAGCAGGAAAGGGCACAGAGGAAACACAAATGCGTATCACTAAGTGAAAGAAGCTAATATGAAAGGGTTACATACTGTATAATTCCAACTATAGGACATTCTGGAAAGGCAAAACTATAGAGACACAAGAAAGATCGGTGGTTGCGAGGTTGCGGGGGGAGGGAGTGCGTGGAGCACAGGGTATTACTAGACTCTGCATGATACTGTGATGGTGGCTACTTAACGTAATCCTACAACAGAGTGAACCCTAATATAAACTACAGACTTCAGGTAATAATAATGTATCGCCCTTGCTGGTGGGGCTCAGGTGGAGTGTCAGCCTGCAGATGAAAAGGTTTCAGTTTGGCCCCAGTCAGGGCACCCGCCTGCGTTATGGGCCAGGTCTCCAGCTGGGGGCGTGCAAGAGGCAACCAAGCCCTGTTTCTCTCTCCCACACATGGATGTTTCTCTCCCTCTCTTTCTCCCTCCCTTCCCCTCCTTCTAAAAATAAAATCTTAAGTAAACATATCGTATCAGTATGGTTTCATCAATTGTAGTAAGTGTACCAGATCAATACTGTTTATAACAGGGAAAACTGTGTTTGTGTGTGAAGGGGGTATGCAGAAACTATTTTCTTAGCAATTTTTCTGTGAACCCAAATCTACTCTGAAAAATAGTCTATTTAAAAAAAATCCACTGGTGTGGCTCAGTGGATTGAGGGCCAGCCTGTGACCCAAAAGGTCGCCAATTTGATTCCCAGTCAGGGCACAGGCCTGGGTTGCCAGCCAGGTCCCCAGTAGGGGGTGCGCGAGAGATGGCCACAAGTCGATGTTTCTCCCTCTTCCTCCCTTCCCCTTTCTCTAAAAATAAATAAAATATTTTAAAAATTTAGCCACTTAAAACAATGAAAAAGATGGGTAGTACTTAGTTATGTATGCATGCGTCTGGGCGTCTTCTCATTAAGCATTAAATGGGGCCAGAAAGAATGCAGGAAAATTGCAATTTGGATTCAAAGGAGAACGAGATAATCACATCCCTGTCCTTTCCAGAGGTGGGGAAACTCCTTTATGAGTTCCTGAATAGTTTGAATTTGTATAATAAACATAAAATTGACAAAAACCTTTCAATTTTTTAAAACTTGGGAGTTTAGGAAAGAGCTCAGGAAGGGAAGTACACCTTTAAACATGCACTTTCAATAAGAAATCTGCTACTCTTTGGTCAGGGGCTCGCCATCTGAATCCCAGGGGACGACGAGGGGCGCGGTTACCGGCCTAGGCTGCTCCCCTCCAGGGGCCAGCTGTCCCTTGGGCATGCCCGGCGGGAGAAGATCGCGCCGAGTCCCTCCCCCAAGACGCCCCGGGGGAGATCAGCGCTGGGTCCAACATCTTCCCGATTCCCACGGACACGTGGTGACCCCATCACCCATCACCCGGTTTTTCTGCGCGCACTCGGTGCACTCCGGGGACCCTTTCAACCGCGGGACCACGTTCGTCACCACTCGCAGGCACCAGGAGACAGCGGTGGGGGCCCCGGGCCAAATGCCAGCGCCACTCAGGCAGAGGTGTCCAGGGAATTAGGATCAGGGTCCCCCACACCCACGCTTCCATGCCCCTACAGGGAAAGGCGCGCGGCCCGGAACCCGCTCCCGCGCCACTGCACACCCCGCGGACCGGAAGCCAGGGGGCGGACCCGGCCGTCAGCGGCCCCCCTGCTGGCCAATCCGCGCGCGCGGCTCATTAATAGTGAACGCACCGGCTCCGCCCCCCATCTCTAGCCGCTACGCCCGCCCGCGCAGATCCAGAGCGCGGCCGCGAACGAAGATGGCGACCGCCATGTACTTGGAGCACTACCTGGACAGTAAGTGCCCCTTGTGTTCTTCGGGCCGCCGCCCGCGCGGGGCCCTCCCCGCAATTTACCGCCTGCACACTAGGACCCGTGCGCGGACCCCGGGTTCCGCGGGGCCAACCGGGCGGCCACAGGGCAGCGGGGGCGCGCGCGAGGCGGGGCGGGTACGAGGGTGGGGCGCGCGCGGGGTTAGCGGCGCTGGGTCCGCCGGCACCGCCGCGCCAATTCTAAGTGCGTCACAGCGGGGCGGAGCTAGAGTGCGGCTGGGCCGGGCTCTCCCTGATAGACCCCGCCCCTCGCCGATCAGACCCCGCCTCCCCGGCAGGCCTCGCCCCATTAGGCCCCACCCTCCTTGGTTAGGCCCTCTTCCAGGCCCGACCTTCTCCCCGATAGGCTCCTCCCCAATAGGCCTAGCCCTGTTAGGCCCCGCCTCCGGCGCTGCCCCGCCCCCCTGGAGTTGGTTCTCAGGCCTCGCCCTTCCTGGCTTTTGGCCTGCCTCCCACCACTCAAGCCTTAGTGGTCGGAGGTCCAACCCCTTGGACTCTGGGGCAGACCTGGGAGCCCTGGCCTTGGGGTTTCTGGCGTCGCCGAGCCTCAGCCTGTGATTCTGGAAGGTAGGCAGGTGATGCTGGGGGCGAGGGTCTCTCGGGGCGCTTGCTTTTCCGCGAGGGTGTTTCCGGGGCTGATTCAGGTGCCCAGGGGCCATGTCTGTGAGGCTTCTCCAGGAGTCGTCCTTCTGCCTACCTGTAGCTCAGGATGGACCCCTGTGACCATTCCTGAGCAGATGGTTACCCTGCCCTTCGCGGACCTGAGGGCCTTGTCAGAGTCACGCACGTTTTGGGTCTGGCCCTGGCTGGGCACGGAGCACTGTGCTGCACCGGGCTGTTCTTGGTCACTCCGGCCTGGGCCCCCACCTGAGGCTGCTGAGCAGGGAGTGAGTCCTGCTCTGGAGGAGACAGTGGGCATCAGCTCCCCCCAAGGGGGTCACCCAGTGCTGGCCGTTTGTTTTCTCCTGGCACATCCCGAGCAGCAGTCTGGTGGGAGAGCACACGGAGGGGACCCTTCCCACACTGTCACGCAGGGGCCTGCACCCAGGTGTCTGTTGGAGAGCACGGGGCTTGCCCTTCTTTGTCCGGCCCCCCCGCTCCCGTGGGCAGGCCTGAGGAATGTGCGTGTGAAGGCTCGGGAATGGAGGTCCCTGCCTGCTCCTCAAGCTCCTCCTGTGTCCCAGGAAAGCAGACGCCATCCTTGTTTTCCTGGGACTCCCTCTCACATGGGCAGATGGGTTTTTTAGAGCTCACAGAGGTGCGAAGGCCATGAAGAGCCCGTCAGGTCTGCAGAGCCGGCGGTGGCCCTGCCCCGCTGAACTCGGAGGCTTTGCTGTGTGTGTTCCTGGCTCTCTGAGGAGCTGGGGAGCACTGGGGCTTTAAGCAGCAGCTTTGCAAGATTAGATTGAGCTCTTGAAAAGATCGCTGGCACTTGGGGAGAGTGGGGGGGTGACGACTGGACGCAGGAGCCCAGTCGGGGATTGTTGAGGCTGTGCAGGTGCACGGGGAGGTTGGCTGGGACTAAGAGGATGGCAGTGCAGATAGGTGGGCAGTATGAGGTGTGTCCTCCACCTGTGCAGGCCAAGGCTGTCTGGTTAACTTTGAATGAGCTAAACCTGAGTGGAACTAGAAGTTTGGTGCCCCCGCGGTATGACTCCACCTGGCATGCTCAGTGGCCCTGTGTGGCCAGTGCCCGCACTTCGGGGCGGCACGGAGAGCACTTGCAACCTGGTGTAAAGGTCTCTCTGCAACGCCGGTCTGCACTGCCCAGGCGCTGGATTTCAGAGTGAAGTGGGGGAAGACCAGAGGGGACCCAGGGTTTGGCTCTGCTGGCTGTGGTGGGGTGACCTGCACAGGAGGGGGTGGGGGGAGGGCAGCTGTCTCCCTGCCCACACTCGCAGCTTGTTTCTAAGTTCCCCTCTAACTTCTCCAGAGCCAGCGGCTTCGGGAGTGTGTCAGCCTGGTGCTTACGTTGAGCATGCACTTGTTTCTCTCCAACCCCTAACAGAAAGAGAAGAGAAGGAGGCATGTTACCTGTAGACTGTAGGTTTCAAGCCTAGTCGGCAGACTTGTGGGCTCCTACTGAGAAATCCACGTCCCTGTGTTTCAGGTATCGAGAACCTTCCTTGTGAACTTCAGAGGAATTTCCAGCTGATGCGAGAGCTGGACCAGAGGACAGAAGGTGGGCTCAGGCCTTCAGTACAGCTGAGGAGAGGCGGCACCAGGACCCTGGTGTGGCACTGGGTGACCAGAGGACCCGGTGCAGGGGGGCTGTGGCCCTGCCCTAGGCTGTGGCTTCGGATGGCGTCTTAGAGTGTGCTGACGTTGGATTCTTATGCCTCTCCAAGTCTACACGCATCAGCCTCTCTGAAAGTCAGAAATATGCGTTACCTTTTCTTTCTTTTAAAAGACGCTAATTTCAAACTATGTATGCATTGTTTAAAAAGTTAGATAGTTCTTTCTGCTCTCTTAGTATTTAACTCCCTATTTCTAAGAATGACATTTTGCTGCTATTTCTTACTTTATTCCCTTTCAGCTTTAGACTTTATCTGTTCAGTTTCTGTGGGGCTTTACTTCTCCAGTTGCACCCCATGCAGCCCAGGTACCCCCCGCCCCACGTCCTGGGTACTATGGCCTGGAACCAGCCATGTGCTGCACCTGTGACGGCATCGCCCTCGGGACCACTCTGTAGGTAGTTTGCACCTGAGCCACACGGCATGTTGTGCTTACATGACCTTTTTTCGAACAACAGCTTCTGTTGGAGTTCCCAGTAGCTTTGATCGCTGGCTTTCTTTTCCACATTCTGCGTTTTCGGTGTGTCTGCTGCACCAGGCTCTGCTCTGGTTCTGCCTGCTCTGTGCTAGGACCTCTGCGGATCCCTCTGTCTTGCAGGTCCATCTGCCCGGTGCCTTCCAGGCCTGCTGCATAGGCAGGCGCTTGGTTTTCCTGGGAGCTCCCTTCTTTTCGGTTGGGACCCCGTTTCCTGGGTCATAAACATCCTCTCTCGTGATTTAACCCGTTTGTTTCAGAGGAGCTTTTCCCCTGGTAGCCACCTGGAAAAGGGTACTTGGGATGATAAATTCCTTCTAACATTGTGTGTCTGGAAATGTGTTTGTTCTGGCCTCATAGTCGACTCCTGGTTTGGGTGTAGCCTTTCGGGGTAACCGTCATCCCCCCAGCACATGACAGGCCTTGCAGCCTGGCTCCTGGTTCCACGTTGCTGTGGAGAAATCTGAGGCCGTTTGGATCCCTTACTTTTTACACGTGTGATCTCTTTACTCGTCCTGTTTGGGAGGTTTGGGCTGTCTTCTTCCCTGAGGCTTCGTCTTTTGTGATGGTGAGCTTGGGTGAGGGCGATTTTCATGTTTTCATTTTGTTTTCTTTATTGGAGCAGTTGTGGTTTTTCACTAGGGCACAGCAGCCTGACTAGTGAATACAGAGACTCCTTTTGTTATGAAATGCAGATTTACATTCAGAAATAAGCACAAACAGTTGTACTCGTGACCTGGTGAGACTCTCCTGGGGAGGCGGAGCTTCTGGCACCCTCGCTGGGGCCTCCACCTGAGTCCCACCTGCAATGTCATTTCCTCACCTCTGAGCCAGGCTGAGAGCTGTGCCTGCCCCACCTTGATGTCAGTGAACACGCAGGTGTCCTCCTCTGTGCGTCCCTTTTGTGGATGAATCGATCTGTTCCGTGTGGTGGCAGCTGGTTCTTTTTCGTTGCTGGACCACAGCTCACTTGTCTGTTCGAGGGAGGACCGGACATTGGGGTTGCTTCTTGTTTCTTGCAGCTAGGACGTTTTCCCGCGTGCATCCTGGCATCTGAATCTTTAGGGCGGGCACCCAAGAGTAGAGTGTCGGGTGTTGGGTAAGGTGAGCACACACTTCCCTGATCACGTGAGGGCTTTTGTGAGTCCGAGCGGGCACCACGCGTGCTCCTGGGACAGCGGCCATACGCAGGACGGTCCCGGGCACCCCACCCTGGCCGGAGCACCCGCCCAGCCCCGCTGCGGAGGGCTGCGCCCACGTGTCCCCGCCCGCGGTGCTCTGGGGTGCGTGTCACTCTCTTTGCTGACACGTGGTGTTGTCAGGCTTCATCTGTTGCTGCTCTGCTGAGCGGGTCCGGGCACCCCGTGCAAGGGCGAGCTCTCCACCCTCCCTCTGTCAGATAAGAAAGCGGAGATCGACCTCCTGGCCGCAGAGTACATCTCCACGGTGAAGACCCTGTCCGCGGAGCAGCGGGTGCAGCACCTGCAGAAGATCCAGAGCGCCTACAGCAAGTGCAAGGAGTACAGCGATGACAAGGTGCAGCTGGCCATGCAGACCTACGAGATGGTGAGGAGGCCTTGTGGGCAGCTTGGGCTCTGGCAGCGGTGCTTCCCGACGAGCACAGATGGGGCCATGGCCGCGTCTGGTTTTCATGGCCCTTTTGCTTATTTATTTGGCTGGGGAAACCATCTTTTTTTTTTTTTTTTTTTACTTTTTTTGAATCCTCACCCACTGAGATGCTCAGAGAACGGGGAAGCGGGGAGAGAGGGGGAGAAACATCAACTAACTGCTTCTCATGCACACCCCAGCCGGGGAGCAAACCTGCATCCTAGCCACGTGCCCTGACCAGGAATTGAGCCCGCGACCCTTTGATCTATGGGACGATGCTCCGGCCAACTGAGCCACACGAGCCAGGGCTTGTTCTCCTTTTCTTACTCTGTTTAAGAATCTGTGTGTTCCTCAGGTTTTTAGGTGCAGACTTGGTCTCAGATGCCCTCTTCCTAGTCCATTGCCCGTCCTAGCTCTGTGTCTTGGTCCTGCTGACCATGGTCTTTCCCGAGCGGGGTTTGTGCGGCGGGGTGTCCGAGACAGCCTTTCGCACACTTGGACACGGTGACCGTGCCGTAGTGAGCTCTGTGCGGGGAAGGCTCGGTGCGGCGCGGTTGGCTGGTGCCGGGCTGCCGCTCCTCTCCCGTTGCCCGTGATGAGTGAGGTCCTTCTGTGCAGGTGGACAAACATATTCGGAGGCTCGACGCGGACCTGGCGCGCTTCGAAGCGGACCTGAAGGACAAGCTGGAGGGCAGCGACTTTGAGGGCTCTGGAGGACGAGGCTTAAAAAGCAAGTCTGTCTGTTTTCTCTCTGTGCGTTGCCCTGACCATGATAAACGTGCCAGGAGCCCGCGGGGAAATGTCGTAGTTGGGTGAATCTTGTGCTGTCTTACTGAGCGCTGCGGTGAGGATGGGGTCTCCCTTGTCTTCCAGAAGGTCGGAGCCAGAAAGAGAAGAGAGGCTCCCGGGGCCGAGGCAGGAGGGCCTCAGAGGAAGACACTCCAAAGAAAAAGAAGCATAAAGGGGGGTGAGAGGCCGTTTCTTTTCTCTTCCTCCCCAAACTGCACCGTTGGTATTTGCTAGATGTCAACTCCTGTGGCAGCAAGGAAGTGCTCACACGCCCCGCATGGCAGTAGTTCTGCGGGCTTTTTGTGGGTGGGTGGGTCCGTCCATCCTCGAGCCTTGAAGCAGCTCTGCAGGCAGCGGGTGGGCGCTGGTGCTCAGGGACGGCCCGACCCGTCGGGCACAGGTGCAGGGGCGCAGGTGCAGGAGCGCGGGCACTGCAGCCCCTTCCCCTGAGCCATGCGGCTCACAGGTGGGGCTCGGCCACCCTGTAGTCTCTGCCTGTGAATCGGCTGATCGTTTAATATGTAGATGTAGTTTTGTATGCATTATCGTGTGGCTACATGTATTAAAGGAGCACATCACGTGACTGGACCTTGAGGGCTCATTTAAGGCTGCCTCCCACCCGCCGCCCTGGACGGTAGCGTTGGCACCTCAGAGGTGCTGTTTAGACTTCAGACGAGAGGGGGAGGCCCCAGCTGGCTTCTGTGGGGGTGATTTGGACAGTTACGGGGTGAGGTCGGAACGGTTGGGTCTTGACCAAAAAAGGCAAAGGTCTTGGTTATTAAACCTAGTATTTAAACTTTTATCTTTTAAAAACACCCACGTGCCAGCCTTTGTGTTGTAAAGCCGTGCAGGGATGCAGAACACGACGCCACACGTGTGTCATTGAATGAGCTGCTGTGAGAGGCACGTGCCTGTAGCCGGGGCCTCTGTCCTCCTGTCAGGGCCGTGACCTCCGCCCGCTGCCCAGACCAGCACGAACCCCACTGAACACAGTGTGTGCCCCACGCTCTTCCTGTTCTGTCCCCACCAGTGCACTCCTGGACCTTAACCTTCAAGGTGACTTGGCTGAGGACTAATTGACATACAGTGAGATGTTCTCATTTTAAGTATATGGTTTGATGCTGTATTCAGTTTCTTTAAAGTTAAGGAAATGTTCGGGCTTTCTGTTTCCTCTTGAGTCACTTTCATAATGTGTCCTTCCGAGATTTGCTATTTCATGCAAGTTGTCTGATTTGTTGACATCGGGTTGTTTATAATGTTACTCGATTCTTCTGGTTTTGCAGGGCCTGCTCAGCTCTGACGCAGTGATGTATCTCTTCTCTCATTTTGTCTTGATTGTTTCAGAGAACTAGCTTTTGGTTTCATTGGTTTTTTCCCTCTGTTTTCTGTTGCATTTATTTCTGCTCTTATTTTTATTATTTCCTTCCTACTACTTTACTTGGATTTACTTCGCTTTTTTTCCTGTAGCGTTTTAAGTAGAAGTAGCTTAGATCGTTGATTTTCATACCTTCCTTTTCTAACAAGTACTTAAAGCTGTAAGTTTTCTTCTAATTTTGGTTTTAGCTACAGCCTATAAACTTCGATATGTTCTTTTTTATTCCATTCCGAATATTTTAAAATTTCCTTGCTGGTTTTTCTTTGACCCATAGCTTATATATAAGGTTTCTCAGTTTCCAAGTACAAATTTTGGGTTTTTCGTGTAACTTTCCATTTCTGTTTAAACGTTGTTGTGATCAGAGAAGGTTCTGTGACCAAAATGCTCTGCAGTCGATCAGACTTGGGATGTGGTTCATGGTCTGTCCCGCCAGAGGCCCCGACGCGTTTGGACAGCAAGTGTGTTTGGCTGCTGTGGGGTGGAGGGCCCTGCAGACCTCAGGTGGCTGGGCTGGTGGCGTTCAAGTCTCTGTGCTCTTCCTCGCGTCCCGTTCCACTCTGTAGAGCGTTGAGGGAGGGTGGTGGGAATCTCCAACTGTGGGTGTGCTGGTTTCTCTCTTCTGTTCTGTCAGGGGTTGCTTCGGGTATTTTAAAGGTCTTACTTGGTTCTGCGTACGCATTTAGTTTTTTGAAAAAGATAACTGTCTTCTTTAACGTTGTAAAATTTATTTATTTATTCCTTGTTACGTTCTTTGCCTTGGAGTCTACTCTGTCTGATACCAGCGTAGTCCCTCCGCTGTGCCCATGAGTGTCTTTGCATGGTGTGCGGTTCCTTCCTCGTTGTTGCACTGACGGCGTGTTTATGCTTTTGTACTTAGAGGGGGTCTCCTGCAGGCGGCAGACGGTCGAGCCTTGCTTTTGTCCCGTCTGGCAGCCTCTGCTGCGCCCTCGCGGTGTCTGGACCGTCGGCTGCTTCACTGAGAACCTGCGCCCGAGCTCCGCCTCCCTGCTCCCGCGCCCGGTGCTGCCGGGAAAACTTGAACTTCTCCGTGATGATTTTGGGTCTAAACCATGGACCATCCTAAATGATTGTAAAATGTGAGAGAGAGCTCTGTAGTCAGGCCCCGTGGTTCCCGTTTCCAGGCCCTTCACTTCTTTCTGTCGACGCAGATTTCCATCCGGTGTCAGTTCCCATCTGCCCGGAGGACTTCCTTAACGCTTTCACAGTGCAGGTGTCGCCGAGGGTGGTGGGTTTTCTCAGTGTCTATTTCCCGAGAATGTCTTTATTCTCCTCCGGTTTTGAAGGGGGTTTTCGGAGGCTGTAGGAGTCGCGGTGGACTTCTTTCTGTAAGCACCGGGGATGCTGTCCCGCTGTCTTCCGTCTTGCGTTGATAGTGATAAGACGTTAGTAGCAATTCTTTTTTTTTTTTTTTTAGATTTAAAAAAATATTTTTTTTATTTTTAGACAGAGGGGAAGGGAGGGAGGAGAGAAGGAGAGAAACATCAGTGTGTAGTTGCCTCTCGTGAGTCCCCCACTGGGGAACCTGGCTCACAATCCAGACATGTGCCCTGACGGGGAATCAAACCAATGACCTTCGGTCTGTAGACCAGCACTCAATCCACTGAACTACACCAGCTAGGGCTGGAATATTTTTAATGTATTTTTTTGTTATTATTTTTTAAAATCTTCACTCAGTTGAAGATGTTTTTATTGATTTTTTTAGAGAGAGAAGAAGAGGGGGAGAGAGAAACATCGATGTGAGAGAGAAACATTGATCAGTTGCCTCCTGTGCATGCCCCCTCTGGGAATTGAACCGGTAACCTTTTGGTGCATGGGACAACACTCCAAGTGACCGAACCACCCGGCGTTGCTTTTTTTTAATGTTTAAGATTTTGGTCAGTAGTTAAATTGTCCATGGATTACCTCATCTTTGTAGGTTTGTTTTTAAAATTTACTTAAAAACTTCTTATGAAAGGGCGAGATAGTAAATATTTTAGGCTCACAGGCCAAATTGTTTATGTTGCCACTCAACTGCGTTGTTTCCTATCAAATCGTGTCTCAGAGGAGCTTTATTCACAGAAACAGGCAGCCAGTCACAGGCCGTGTTTGCTAGCCCACAGGTTCGGGCAGTCAGGACTCTGGGGTTGGCAGAGCCCTTGGGCTGAGGTGTGACCCTTCTGAGTCCCATCCTGAAGGCCCTGGGTGTCCCTGGGTCTCCGTCCCGGCTGGCGGAGCGGGTGTGTCGACCCCGTGTGTGGGTGCTGGGAGTCGTTCGGCCCCTGGCAGCCCGGTGCCCTCTGTCCGGCCTCGGGGATCCTTGGCCTGCGCACCGAGAGCTCAGTTGTTAGCTAAGGACTCGAAAAGGTTTCCTTGCGGATTCCTGGAGCGTGTTCTCTCTCACCCCTGCTGTCCGGCACCCTGCCCCCGCAGTCCGGCAGCCTCACGCTCCCTGAACTCGGGCTTTCCTCCTCTCTTCTCAGCACTGTGCCGTGCTGGTGGCTTTCCCCTGTGCGGGCTGCGGTGGGGGGCGTGCCTGCAGGCAGACAGCCCGAGGAGCCGCCCCCTCACTCGCGGGCTCACCTGCTCTGGATCACGGTGCCCGCCGCCGTGTGTCCAGGGTCTGGAAACAGTCGTTCTGTGTGTTTTGTCTGGGTCTCTCGTTGCTCACCGTGTGGGGGCAGGGTCAGTACCTGTCACTCTGTTCCGGTCAGGGGAGAGGTCTCTCTCCCTACTTTTTCAGGGGAGCCCTTCAAGTCTCTTGAGCGTGTGAGTTTTCCTCCGCCCCTCTTTTCTTCAGCTCTCCTCCTTCAGAGGGACTGTGCCTGGTGGGGTTTCCCGGAGCCCGGATTCCGACCACTTGTCCTCCTCGTGCTCCGGGGATTTCAGGTCGGCCTTTGGCTGGAGACACACTCTGTGTGTGTTCTTGTTGAGGCCACAGTTCCGTAGATCTGCCAGGGCTCTAGCCTGCTTCGGAGGGGACTGGAAGTGTACCTGCCTTGGGGTGGACGTTTCTGGTACTCGGGGTGAGCCAGCAGGTGGGTGAGACAGGGCCGCGGTGACAGACGGAGGTGTCTGTGTGGCCTGAGGACTGCTGGGACACTGCTGGTGCAGCATTAATGCCCAGGATGGGCTGGTCCTTGTGACCTTTGTGGCTTTCAGGTAGGAAGAGTAAACCCTGTCTCTTCCCAGAGACACAGCAGAGGGTGGCTTGCCTGCTGGGGGGGTGCCACCCGTGAGGGGGCTGCGTGGCGGCCAGGGACACCAGGAAGCCTGGCATGTGACTGCAAAGGCTCAGGACCTTGCTGGACAGGAAGAGGTGAGGGGTGATGCCCTCTGGAAAGCAGACCCCTTGTGTCCCCTTGTGGTGACGTTGGCATTGTCCTGGCCAGCTGCTGTTGCCCAGCCTCCCCTAGGCCCGGTCCCCTGAGGAGCAGTGCACGCAGCCTGGGTGCTCTCGGCCGGGGGCGGGCCCACCCTGAGGGAGCACACTGTCTGTGTGGCCTGCAGCCTGAAGCTTCATCTCAAAAACACTGAAACCCACTCAGAGCAGGTGCCCTTCCCTGTGACCGGTGGACGGTACCCCACTGCAGAGCTGGGCCTGCTTCCCGGTGGGTGGTCGGAAGTGTCCCTGCTGATGGGCAGGCCGCCGGGTGGGTGGAGGGGACTCCTGAGATTCAGATCTCCAGGGAGGGGGAGGGGAGCTGGTGGGCTCTGTGGGGGGAGGGGAGCTGGTGGGCTCCGTGGGTTTCAGGGTAAAGCAGGTGTGTGGGGAGCAGGTGGGAACGCGCCGGCCTTTCTCGCGGGAGGGACCGAGGGAGAGCTGGCAAGGGCAGACCTGTTCAGACCACCAGCCTGTCTGGGGTGGGACTCCAGCAGGGTTCTCAGGTGCCTGCCCCGGGGCGGGAGTGGGGCGGGCAGGGTTGCCCAGGAGGCCGAGGGCCTGGTGGGGGAGCTGAGACAGGACGGCTTCATGTGCCCGAGTGGGCCTGGGCCCCATGGATGCAGGTGAGTGCTTCTCTTTTCACAGGTGTTGGCGCCCCCACCTTGTCTGGAACCACGGGGACCACGTGCCCCACCTGCCTGCTGCTCAGCGCTGTTGTGTCCCTGCAGGTCCGAGTTCACCGACACCATCCTGTCCGTGCACCCCTCCGACGTGCTCGACATGCCTGTGGACCCCAACGAGCCCACCTACTGCCTCTGCCACCAGGTGTCCTACGGGGAGATGATTGGCTGTGACAATCCGGATGTGAGTGCAGGCACTTGAGACGGGAGGCCGGGCACGGCAGCCTCCCGCTGCGGGGCCCCGGGTGTGGGGGGGGCTGGGGGAGCCGTCGCTGTGTCTGCACGCGGCGCACTCACTGTGCTCTCGCCTCCACCTCGCAGTGTCCCATCGAGTGGTTCCACTTCGCCTGTGTGGACCTGACCACGAAGCCCAAAGGAAAATGGTCAGTAGGGGGCGCTGCTCTCCTTCTTGAGAACAGCATGGGAGGGGTGGCTGGGGCTAGTTCGACCTTCCCCGCTGGGGCCGCTGGGGCTCTGGGTGTGGCTGTGGGGACCCCACCAAGTTGGTGAGGGCCATCTTCTGCCCACCTCACCTGGGACACCCTTTTTCGTATCTGCACACACCTGCATTTCTGCTGTTCTGTAGAGCAGGCTCTCTGACTCTTCCGGGCGAGGCAGAGGTAGCCCTAAACAGGAGCGAGGAACGAGGGCTCTTTCCCACTGGGGACGTTTCCCGGGGTGAGGAGCACAGCGTGGAACGGATGGGCCCAGGCGGGCGGCACTCCGCCTGGCCGGGGATGTCCATGCCCAGGACCGAGCTGCTCCTCTCCTGCCCCCTGGCGTCCAGGTGTCCCCGTGATGTCCTTTACAGCAACCCCTGGCTTTGTTTCCTCACGCTGGGGTCCTGGAGGCATCGCCCTCCTTGCTTGTGTGGGGGGGGTTGGAAGCCCCAAGAACAGTCTGCCTCCCCCGGGGCCTCAGCAGGTGGCAGTGAGGTGGGGGCTCAGTGTCTCGGCTGTGTCGTCGTCCCAGCCGGCTCCCTGGGCCCTGGGCTGCTCTGGGAGTCTGAGAAGGGGTGCAGCAGCCCTGACAGTGGCCTTTGGCGTGTGTGATGGGAACGTGGTAGGGCTGCAGGTGGGGCCCTGGCACACCTGGGTGGCCCGAGGTGGGGCTGCCTCCAGAGCCCACGGAAGGGGCATGAAGCAGTGGGAGGGTGTTGGTTAGTGAATCTGGGAATGCTGGGTTTGAGTTGTTTGGGGGCTCCTGGTGGAAGAGTTTAGCCAGCCTTGGAAAATAGTTTCACTTTTGGGAGGACAAGCAGAGCCAGGAGGCAGAGAGGGACCCAGCCCCACTGTCCTCCTCCCAATTTCCTTGTGGTCCTTTTGGGGATTCCCAAGTGTGCAGGCTCCTTCCTGCCAATGAGATGTGAGCTGACTGCCGTGTTATCAGAGTGTGTGCTGGGCACAGCTTCTCCAGGGCTTGGCCGAGACAGGGGTACAGGTCAGGCAGGGGCAGGGGCCAGAGGGCAGGGGTAGGGTTGGGCGGGGCAGGTAGGAGCAAGGGTGACCTCAGGGTGTGCTCACTAACACAGGCTGGACCTGAGTGAGCTCAGCCACACAGGACTCAGCTGCTTTCTGATGGGGAGCCAAGGTGGAGAATGGCGTGGTGGGGAGGGACCGGGGTGTCCCTCGTGTCCCTGTGGCGGCATGGTCCACAAGTGACCCAGAGCGTGCTCTGTGTCTGAGGCTCTGGGATTTGCTCAGCCTGCAGGGCGGGCCGGGAGTCTGGGCTGCCTGCTCCGGCATGCACGCTGTGCTGCACCCACGCAGGCCTCCAGCTCGACAGCAGTGTCATCTCCGTTTTGGTCACTGGTGACCCATTAGCCTGATCAGGAGGAATGCTCACGGCTGGAAGCAGTTTTGCTGATTAATTTGTATCTATCGACCTCAAAACAGACATGCTAGGTAGAGCGACTTGCCGAGGAGGTTTTTCTGGCGGGAGAGCTGCACACTGTGTGTGTGGGTCTTTCATCTGGTGCTGCTGCTCCGGGAGCCGGGGCCTGGGCCCCCTGATGCCAGTGGAGCTCTGCAAAGGGCCGGTGCTGCGCCTCTCTCGCCACAGGTTCTGCCCACGGTGTGTCCAGGAGAGGAGGAAGAAGAAGTAAGGCAGAGGCCGATGCCGGGGCCAGAAAGCAAGTTGATACACTCCGTCATTTGCGTTGCAATATTTTATCTTCATCTTAAAACTACCTTGATTTGAACAATATTTAATGACAATGGCCAGTTGTAATTCTGGATATTTCCTAATACCAACAAGAACCCCCTGAGCCCTGTTTGCACAGAGGAGGGATCTTATGGGGACTTGCCACGTGACTCTGTTCTCGTGACTTTCTGTACAGACCCCAGCACTGAGCACGGGGGTCCCACCAGGAGCCCGAGTGACTCCGTGGGCGTGCGGTGTGCTGGGTGCCGCGGGGCGTGCCAGCAGGGAGCAGACACTCCCATCACTGCGCAGCCGGAGCTGTGAGCCTGGCGTGGTCTGCGGTGTCCGAGGCAGCCCTGGGAGCGCGCCCGGCGCACCTCGTCCGTCCACGCTGAGTGCGCAGTGGGCGGCCTGGGGGCGTGGCCGGAAGGCGCCCTTCGGACCGTTGGGGCGGAGCTGGCAGCCGCGTGAGAAGTGGCCCCTCCTCCCTGCAGCCGCTCCGCCGGGCCGTGCACTGCCCCTTCCTCCGGACTGCTGTTCCTCCTGAGGCTTTACTGTCTGGAGTCAACGCGCGGGGCTGGCAGGCGGGCCGGCGGTCACCACGACCAGTGCAGACGAGGGACAGCATCACGGACTGGCCGGTGTTCCGTGTCTCTGGGAATTCCGAATGTTTTTACTGTGAAGACGAAGTCATTGTAGCCGCATGAAGACAGTGGGTGTGTGTGTGCAGTGAGTCCAGTCTACTAAGAGCCGACTTTGAACCTGTTTGTGTTGCGCCCTGGGTCGGCAGCTTGTCCCAGGGACTACAATTATGTGATGTGATTTGTGAATTTCTTGTGCCACTGTAGCAGTTCTGGAATGAAGTTAGGAAACTAGTATGTACTTTGTGTTCAGTCAGCATTCACCAAACCGATTTCGGACCACCTCTCTGGTACCGTTTGGGGGCGTGACATGCCTTTGCTGTGCTGAGAGCCACGTGTGACGGCACCTAGAGTGTGGCTGCTGGGAGCACCCCTGGACTCTGCGGGACCTACCCCACGTGATCCAGGCCAGTCAGGGCTCCTCCCGCCAGAGAAAGAGCCCAGGAGGTGAAATCGAGGTGTGAAACGCCTGGCGTCAGAAGGATCTCACCCTCCTTGTCAGGGGCCCCGGGAGTGGCCCGCCGCCCCCTTCCCGTGGCCCCCTTCCCGTGGCCTCGCTCACTGTGGCCTCTCCGGGCTTCCTGTGTTTCTCCAAGGGGAGGGAACAGGGCAGAGCAGGTGGCGCAACTGCGTTCTAGACCAGCCGCTCCCCGCAGATGAGTCAGCGTTTGGCCACCGGGAGTGGGTGTCAGGGCAGCTGGGGCCCAGCTGGAATCTGCAGTCTGCAGTGGTCTTAGCCTGCCCGGGACGTGTCCAGACTGCTGTCTTTTCTGGAGTGACCCTAGGGGGCAGGACTTGCTTTCCATGGACTGCGGGTGGGTCACCTCAACGTGCATGACCCTGCCAGCCTCGGACTGGTGGTTGGGGCGGGTCAGCAGCCGCCCGGCTCCGAGGGAGGAGGTGGGTGCGCAGGAGCGTGAGGCCCGCTGTGTTGAGTAGCTTGGCTCCACGGGATGGGTGTTTAGAGGCTGTGGGGATCAGTTGGGGATGCTTCTCCCTCACCCCTTCGGCAGTTTCTGTGGTAGGATAGGTAAGTACAGTAAGCCTGTGATGATGTTGTAGAAGCTAGTTTAATATTTGCACTTCATCTCTGAACACGCCTGCTGTTGCCGTGGGAACACAGTGTGTGTGGGTGCAGGTCAATGGCCGGCCAGTTCTGATTGTCACCTGGATCCTAGGCCATGCTCGTTTCCCAGGAAAGTCGGCCGACCTCTGTCGTAGCTTTTCTTTCAAGTTCAGCGTTGTCATCCTGCTTGTCACTTGGAGCATCCCGTGTGTCCACCTTCTCTAACTTCCTGTGCTTAGCTAGTGTTTACTTTTGCTGGTTGCAGGAATACCACCCCGATAAGATGCAGACAGCCCTGATGGAAGTGGAAGACATGAGCGTGATAGGAAGGTGCCCTGGGACATTGTTGGGTGATGACTAGATGCCGCTCCCGACCATTAGTACCTTCTGAGTCGGAAAGACGCCAGAGTGGTTGTTTGGTTGGGAAAGAATGTCTGGCCAGACCCCCTTCAGTGCCTGCCGGGCCCACATCGGCCCCTGGGCACAGCTGTGGGGCCACCCCCATCCCCCGGGTTGCAGGATCTGGGCTGGGCCCTTTGAGTGAGGGGGCGGCCTCCGTGGCTGGGAGTTTACTGGCGAGGGAGCAGTATCTTGTTCAGAGAGGCAGAACCATTTTCCTTGTTCTCAGTGCTGCGTTCTCAGCCAGCAGTTTGAGAAGCCTCCTCGTTCTCCGACAGGACGCACCTGCACCAACCAACATGCTGTCGGGCTGAGCCTGGCATCCCTGGCTGGGCTGAGGCCTGAGTGACTTCCCCACTGTGCAGGCTGGGCCCCTGGGGGGTGGACGAGACCAGGACCGGCCAGGGTCCTGGGAGCTGGTGGGGCAAGGTGTGCTGGGACTCATGGGGACAACAGCCAGCCGTGTGTCGGTGCCGTTCCTGATGGCCACACTGCACTGCCTCCTGCCCTGTTCCTGGCAGCCCTTGGCGGGGGCTGCTTCAAGCAATAACGCTGTCCACGTGCCACAGCCAGGGCCTGCCCATCGCCGGACTTGGGCGCCTCTCGTGGGTGTTGCAGGGTTGAAGTGTCCTCAGTGTCCGGTGAACAGCAGCTGCCCATCACTGCTGGGCTGAGAGGTGTTTGAAACGGGACATCTAGGAAGTTCTCTCGTCCAGGAGAGCTCTGTGAAGTTTCTCTCTTTCTGTGTGTGTGTTTCGTGGTGTTCACCTTTACCACACTTCATCCAAAAAGATGATGCAGCTTTAACACGAATGTTACATTTTATTTCCAAGGAATTATTATCTGTGTTTCCTTTGTAAAGGAAAGATAATATTGTCTTTTTATTAAATAATGTAAAGATGTATATCTGTATTTTTGGATCATGTTATAGATTATGGATATATTGTTTAATAAATAAAGTATTTTTTGGAACAAACATTAGAGAACGCATCATTCTGGGAAACGATAGAGCTTTGGCATTGTGTCCAGAGGCGGCCAGTGGACCCTGCGTTGAATTTCAAAGGCATCTGAGGTGACCCGGAGGAGACCTGTTTTGCTGGCCAGGGGCCTGGGCGGGACCCTGGGCCTCACCTGGGTCAGCGGCGAGCTCCGGGCCCCGGCCGTGTCACAGCATCGGAAGGTGGTTCCCAGGCTCACGAGAAAGACGTGTGGGTGTGGGTGCTCTGAGTGGCTGCATGGAGACCGAGAGTGCTTGTCTGGATCCGGCGGGCTGTCTAGAACCTTCTGGGGACCAACAAGTTCTTAGGATCTTCCTTGAGAGTTAGTGGCCAGGGTCTAGAAACCCAGTGGGGTCCCCATGAAGGAGAGGTACAGCCTCACCCACATTCCAGATGGACCCATTCACAGGCCTGGAGTGCCCCCTGTGGTCTGTGCCCCTCCAAGCACTCAAAGGCCACCTGCAGCCATTTCTTGGGGTGACACCTGGGGGACAGGAAGCACTCTTTGTTTTGGGGTGGGGGTGGTCATCCTCACTGGTTCTGAACTGTTTGTTACCAGTCCCCAGAAGCCCCAGAGGCCACTGGTCTACTAGTCAGAGGGCCTCAGGCCCTCAGGTGGGAAGTCAGGTGTGTCCCGGTGGCTGCCTTCCCAGGGCCTGCCCACGCCACCGAACAGACCTGACGGCTGGCAGCACCACTGCAGTGACCAGCCTGTGGAGCCAGGGCCCTGAGGGCAGGAGGGGCCAGGTGGAAGTCTCTGGGTCACCCCGTCCTCTCCCTGCTGTGACGGATGCCCTGGCCCGTGTGGCTCAGTTGGGTGTCACCCCACAAAGCAAGGGGTCTCTGGTTCAATTCCCAGTCAGGGCTTGTGCCTGGGGTGCGGGTTTGGTCCCAACTCAGGGCGCGTACAGGAGGCAACTGATGGATGTTTCTCCCTTACATCGATGCTTCTCTCCCTCTCCCTTCCCTCCCTCTAAAAAGAAATAAATGAAATCTAAAAAAAAAAACAAGAAACAAAAACAAAGGCAAACACATCCTTGACCGGAAGATGCAGTGGGATGTACTTAACACTCCCCAGTTACCTGCGGGAATGCAGCTTATGAGGGTGTAGACTCCGGCCGCAGCGTTGTTGCCGGAGTGTTACAGAACAGGTGGGAGGGGGCAGGTGGTGGACGACATATTATTATCAAAAGGACCCCCTTTTTCTCCAGGGGTCCCCCTGTACTAGGTTTGCTTTACCTGCTACCAGAGGAAAGACGTCTCTCGATGCCAGAGATTGGTGAAAAGGAACGGAATTATTTATTTAAAAGTTATGCAGGCTTAGAGTAATGACTTAATGTCTTCACTGAAATACTGAAGTCCTTTAGCACACCCACAGACGCACACAGTCCTTCCTTCTCCCCTTGCCCAGTCTGGGGTACCGTATCCCAGGAAAAGAAGTAGAAGTCTGTGATTCAGGCTCCCGGCACCATCAGCCGTGTCGCCGCCACGATCTCCAGTTAATCCAAAACCATGTGGCACCTTCTCATGGCCCACCAGCAAGAGCCTTTCGCCCCTTTTCTTCCAGGCAAAGTGTCTCCTGCTGCCCAACCCACGTGGCAAAAGGGAGCACCCCCAAGCTGCGTGGTCCTAACTCTGGCCCAAGCCGCAGGGTCCCCCCCTTGCATGGCCCCCACACCTGGGTTTAAATCCCAGCACCAATCCTCCTCTGCGGCCCCACTTCCGACTCCTCCTACAATCAGTCACACCTGCCAGCACTCCCGTATTCTCCCAGCGTTACTGGGCTGCCACAGTGAGTGTGCACAGCTGTGGTGTGGAGCCAATCAGCTCCAAGCTCTCACGCAGGTGCTGTAGCCAGGGGGCGTTGCCTCCCAGTTATACAACCTGGGTAGAAGTCACTCCCATCCCCCTGGCTCAAAGCATGGCCACAGCTATTTAACGTATCTATGAAGCCAGTTAAAGGCTGTAGATATGTTAAACGACCATGCCAGCAGTCAGCTGCAAAGCTGTGGCTGTGCAAAACAGCTCTCACCGGCCCTGCTCCACGTGTCCCATCCCCCCGCTCAGCCTGGTGGGGGTGAGGACATCATATATTATTCTCTAATATTTCCTGAACACCCTGAATTCTGGACCCCATTACAAATCCCTATTTGGGGGACCCCCTTGGCTGCACCCTGTTACAGGAGCACATCGGCACACTCAGGGCACACAGCACGAGGCCAGTGGTCTGGCAAGGACTGGTCTGTTCTTGGCAAAGCGGTCAGTGGACCCTGGTCTTCAGTCAGGGTTACATGAACTCGCTTGCCATCTGTAGTCATCTGTCCACAGACACTTGTCATTGGGACATCGTGGGGCTGGGTGAGCAGACAGGCACTGGAGACGCCTCAATGGGACCCAGGGGAGCCACGGGTGAGGGGTGGACCCTACTCCGTGCCTGGATCTGTATCAGGAGAGTAGAAGCCGAGTGTTACTGTAACAGTTTAATTTAGGGTATCAGGGGGTCCAGGGAACAGTAATCTTAGGAAGCAGTTGCCTCCAAGGAGGCCAAGGGAGGAAGGTGGAGTTTCTGGACCTGGCAACATGTGGGAGGGGACAGATAAGGACTCTGCTCTGAGGGGGGCTGGCCCCACAGCTGATGGGGAAAGTGCCCTTCAGCCGAGATTCAGCCACTGGGGAAGTGGGTGCAACCTTGCTGGTGCCACGGTAGCTCTGAGGGGGTGCCCCATGGAGCTGGGACTCAGGCCCCGGGGGCGAGGGTTCTCCTTGGCTGCTGCGGCACCCTGAGGGAATGGGATGAGGTTGCTACCTGGCACAGGTGCTGCTAAGAGTCATCCCTGGGATGCCAGAGGCGCCTTCCCCCCTCCGCCGTGTCTCCCTGATGCCGGTGGTGGAGCCTAGCAGGACCTACAGAGCAGAGGCCAGGCTGGAGCTGAGCGTGCAGCTGGACACGGGCAGGCAGACAACTCGGGGTGCTGGAGAAGGCAGCTGTCTTGCTGTGGCCTCCAGCAGCCCTGTCCCAGGCCAGTACCTCTGTCCAGGAAAATGATGCCGCTGCTTGGCGGGCAGCTTTGGGAACTAGCTCGGGTTCAGCCTGCAACACACTCCCGACCGCAGGGATGTCTGCCCTTTGGCCGGAGCGGGAGCCAAAGTCCCTCGGAGGCCTGCAGTAGGAGGAGGGAGTGGGCAGTTACCCTGTGAGGCTCGTCCGGGCGGACCGCGGTGGGGCCGGCCCTCGGGACGGGGAATGTAAGTCGAGGCCGCAGCTGGGAGGTGCGGGACGCCGGTCGAGACCCGCTGCCTCCGCAGCGGAGGACTGTGGTCATTGCGGAGCGCCGGAGCTCAGGGGGCACTCCTCGGAACTGGAGGCGGGGCCTGAGACAGGGAACGGACAGGGGGGCGGGGCTTGAGGACCTGGGCGGGCCCTAGGGGAGGGCGTGGCAGCGAGGGCCGCCTCGCGCAGGCTCAGTCCTGCCCGCCCTGGCCCCCGGGGCTCCGGTTGCTAGAGGACGACGACGGCTGCAGCGCCCAGGACGGGGACGCGGGCGTGAGTGCGCGCGCGCGCGTCCGCCAGGGTTTGAGCGGAAGGGCTGCGGGCTGTGGGACAGCGGCGGCCGTGGTCGCGGAGGCGCAGGGCCGGGAGCGCAGGCGCCGTTTGCGGGGCCGACACCGTCTGGCGGCGTTTGTCACGTGACCACTCGGGTCGCGCGCGCCCGGCGGTTCTCGCGGGGACGAGCCTGAGCGCGCTCTGCGCCCTCCGAGCGGCCCGGCCGCTTCCGCGTCCGTCCCGACGTGGAGGGCCGGGGCGGGGTAGCTGGTCCCCTGGGGCGGGGGCGCCGCGGCGGCTGAGAGAGGCCTGCGCCTTCTCTGAGGTCACACAGCGGCGGCAGCGCCTCCCAGATGGCGCTCGGGTGGTCTGAGCGGCAGAGGGGGGCAGGTAGCCGCCTGACACCTGTCCCCTCTCACCGGTGCGGTGCGGAGTCTCCGTGCGAACCCACGTGGGCAGACAGGGCAGCGCCCTCACCCACGCGTTCTGATTCTGCACCGTTTAAACCTGCGGTATCATATGCGTAAAACGAAGTTGGCCACTTTAGCCATTCTTAAGGGTGCCGCTTAGTGGCAGTCGCCCCTCTCCTTTGAACGCCTCGAATTTTGTTCTGCCCCGAAGGAAGGGGGCTGAAGCCCAGGGGCGGCTGCGCCCTGGTCGGGAGGCGCTCCCTGCAGGGGGACCCCCCTCCCCATCGCGGACCGGGGTCTCCCGCCCCATGCCCCCCCCCCCCCCCCCCCCGCCCGGCCTGCCCTCCCTTTCCACCTCCCTCCCTGCGCCCTTCCCCGGGCAGTCACTTCCTTCGCGGCTCCCGCTGGTCCAGGGTTACAGGGCCGCTCGCTTGCTTTTCAGGACAAGAACTATGGTGCCCCGTCTGTCGTCCGGGTGGCCGTCACGGCTCTTCTGGTGGCGAGCGGCCCGCACTCCCGGGGCCCACGGGCAGCCAAGCACCCGGAATGGGGCGTCCAGGGTCCCCCCGGGCGTCAGCCCTCGGGTGCTCGCAGGCGGCGGTCCCGCGGTTCGCAGAGGCAGCTCCTCCCCATCCTCCCGGGGCCCCGAGGTGGCGCTGACCTGCGAGCGCTACCCCGTGCGGCGGCTGCCCTTCTCCGTGGTGTCTGAGGAAGACCTGGCCTCCTTTGAGCGCATTGTCCCCGGGAGGGTCGTCACAGACCCGGAGGAGCTGGAGGCCTCCAACGTGGACTGGCTGAGAACCATGCGAGGTGAGCAAGGGTCCCGGGCACCTGTCTCGTGCACGCTGGTGACTTTCGAGTGCTCTGAGGACACGCTTTGTAGGGGTTGATCGGTGGTGCAGGATGCCGTCGACTTCCAGGACGAGACAGTCCCCTGGCCACTCCCAGGGGCCTGTGTGTTCATGACTCACGTGCTTTAGCTCCTGGGTCAGCTCTGGAGGCCTCGGGTGTGAAACCCAGGTGTCTGCAGGGCTGCACTCCCTCTGGAGGGTCCAGGGTGGGTCTGTCCTGCCTCTCCTGCCTTTGGGCACGCCTTAGCTGCCTACTCGTCTCTGCCTCTGCCACCACAGGGGATGTAAGAAACGCCCAAAGTTGTAGAGGATATTTATGAATGTATTTGAGCCAAACTGAGGACATATGATGGGCAGCAAGATTTCAGATGCTCCAGAAAATAACAGCTTTGCAGCTTTTATGCATCCGAAGTTAAGGAGGGACCCCAGGAAGGGTACAGGAGAGTGGGATCCAGTTACAGGAGAGGTAACGGGATTATGCGTTCACCTGAGGGAGGTTATGCTCATTTCTAAACTGTGTGATTGTACCTACACAAGAACAAGGGACGGGGCTGCTTGAGGCAAGGACAAACCTTTTCCGGAAAAGTCTTGTGCCAGGGGAGGGACTGCCCGCCATGGCCTGCCCAGTTAGGAATTTGTCATCAGGTCACCTGGGAGGTCACTTCCATAGAACCCTCTCTTTGGGCCACGTTCCCTGTGCGTCTCTGTCTCAACTTCCCCTTCCTTCCTCTTATGAGGACACTTGTCGCTGGATTTGCAGCCACCCTCACCCAGGAGAGCCCTGTCTCAGGGCCCTTAAGTTGTACCTGCTGTAGAGACCCTTTGTCGAGATCAGGGTGCCTTCGCAGGCTCTGAGGGCGGGCGTGGGCGTGCCTTCATGCCTTCAGGGGCCGTTCCTCCTAGAGCAGGGTTGCTGGTCTGGCTGCCCCCTCTTTTCTTCTCCCACCACACCGGTCCCCCTGTCCCCGCCTCAGGTGCACGCACCAGCTTGGGGTGGGGGTGGAGGGGGGTGTCAGCCTCCTGGGCCCAGCAAGCCCTTCTGATTACAAAGCTTGGGAAGCCAGTCCCCCGTGTCCTCTCCGGAAACGGTGTCAGAGATGATATAACCTGCCCACCCACACGTCACAGAAACCAGCCCGTGCTCTTGCTGTGATGGTAGGAGAGCCCGGAGACACGCAGTCCACCACAGAACGGAGCCCCGAAGCCTGTGAAGCGGGGCAGCGGGTCCTCAGGCTGCGCCCGGGTCCAGCGCTGGTGGACGCGGGGTACAGATGAGCAGTGGAGGGTGTGCTCAGCCGTGGGCACAGCAAGCGCTGTGCTGTTGGTGGGGTTCCAGCCAGAGTGGAGGGTGCTGGCAAGTGGGACCGGGGTGCAGGCTCAGGAGTGGAGGCGGCTCTTCCCTTCGGGGAGGCCGGTGACTCTGGAGGTCCCTAGGCTATTCTTCAGTGCCAGAGCGCAGGAGAGCCCCCCTCTGCCCCCTGAGTAAGGGCTCCCTCAGGCGATGCTGCCCTATTGAGAGCAGCTGAGCAGCACAGGGCCTGTGGGCTCACAGGCTCCCTGGAGGCAGGAGCAGGCGCTGCCCACTCTGGGCTCAGCCAAGCCGGGTGCCTGTCTTGCCTTGTTGCTGTGGCCTGGTGGCGCCGGCGGATGGACCACAGAATGGGGATGGGCCTCACCAGGAGGTAGGACCCCAGCAGGGCTAGTGCTTACAGTGCAGGTTCTTCTGTTCCTGGGGCTTCCAGAGCCTTGGGAGCAGTCCCTGGGAGGGGGCTGCCTGCCTGCCCTGCCTGGGCTCGGCTGGCTGTCTCCTGGGGACCCCTCTCTCTGGTCGGCACGTTCCCTGGGAAGCCTGGCAGCGGGCAGCCCTGTGGAAAAGCCCCTGCATGCGGTTTTCTTCGGAGAGGATGCATGTCTAAACATCTGCTCATTTGAAATTTTAATCTCAGAGTTGATACAGAAAACATAGGCTAGTAAAAGCTGATCAGTACCTCCTGTGTTAGTTAAAACTGAGATTTTATTTGAAATGGATATTGTCATTGAACATCTGCTCCTTCGAAAACTAGACCATGTGCTCCTGGGCGAGCCGCACAGGCCTTAGTGAGCGCCCCGCTGTGCGCCTGCCCCAAGGGGAGGCCAGGCCCCGGCCGGCAGAGGGACAGGGGGCTCGCTGAGCAGCAGGAGCAAGGTGGGCCGCACACCAGGCTGTCGTGAGTGCCGAGGAGGCTGTTTTCTCTGGGCCTGGGAAAGCTGCCTGGAAGGGTGTTCCTGGGGCAGGAACAGCCAGCACAAAGCCTCTGAGCAGGGCTGCACTTGGCCTGTCTGAGGAGCCAGGAGATTCCTGTGGGGCTGCAGTGGGTGAAGGAGGGAGAGGGTCAGAGAGTGAGGGGGCTGGGCCATCAAGGTCTCAAGGGCTATGTGAGTCCTGGCTTTTCCTGTGAGCTGAGAGGGAACCGCCCGAGGGCTGTGAGTGGAGTGGAGCCCCTGCCCCTCTGACGGCTACGGCTACGGCAGTGGGAGGAGGGCGGGGTCTGCGAGGGGCAGAGGTGCCCCTGCCCAGGGGAGGACGCAGTGCTGAGGCACGGCCGCGGGGCAGGGGTCCTCAGCAGACCAGCCGTTGGCTGAGATGAGGGTGGGGGGGTGACAACCGGACCTCGCAGCCCCAGGAAGAGCCGGGAGGAAGGACCTGCAGCCTCCGCTCGTCCAGTCCAGTTTCTCTCAGCAAAACAGACGTGCAGAAGGCGGGCGGCAGTGGCTGGGGATGCCCGTGGACCAGTCTGGGGGACTCCCACCCGCCGTGCTGGGGCTCAGACTGTGCCAGAAGAGAATTGTAACCAGTGACTAAAAGAAGGGCTGGTCACACTGGTGTGGTTGGATTGCTAAGTGAGTAAATACAGGAGACTGAAGAAAGGCCCCTCTTCGCAGCGTAAGATCTGTTCATCGGTGTGGGAGGGTTGGTGACAGTCACCATTTAGCAACCAGCCTGAGGGCTGCTTCAGGCAGGAAAGGCAACAGATGCTGGATTCGTGGGTGAACTTGGAGGAGCCACAGGGCGTCTACACGGTGTCGAGTGTGTGCCCACAGATGCTTAGTGACTTGCAGTGGGGAAGCCAGGCCACCTACACCACGACTGCAGTCGGCGCCCGCTGCCGGCCTTCCCACCTCCCCGCAGTGCACGGACTGACCCCTGTTGTCCTTGAGCATTGCAGTGACCCTGGTTGTGCGGTCACCTCACCGAGGAAGTAGGACCTTCTTTGTCCCCGAGCGCAGACCCGGGAGGTCCTTTCCCTGTACGTAATGCTTTCTTTCTGTCTCAGGCTGTAGCAAGGTGCTGCTGAAGCCCCGGACAACGGAGGAGGTGTCCTGCATCCTCAGGTGGGAAGCCAGCCGACAGCCTGTTCAGGGCTGAGCCCCGAGCCTCGGAACCTTGGGCGCTGGGCCAGGCACAGCGTGGGGGTGGCTGCAGACTCCCAGGAAAGGGACCTTTTCTTGAAATATGTATTTCTTGATGTTTTTATATCAACAAGCCATCATGTTTATTGTCGGAAAACTGGAAAACCTAGAAAACCATAAAGAAAAGACTGCAAAAGCAACCACTCCTTTCAACTCCAAAGATAGCAAGTGGTGGCATTTGGTTTGCTCCACTAGTGTCTTTTCCACTTGTGGGTGGTTTTGTGGTTATCACATTGTAGCTAAGACGTCCTAGTTGTGGCCTTTTTTCTATTGGGCAAATCTGTGTTCATTTATTGGTACAAATTATTCTGTGCCAATTTTTTGTGCCATTTTTTAAAAAGGTTTTATGTATTTTTAGAGAGAAGGGGAGGGGGGGAGAAAGAGAAGGAGAGATACATCTATCAGTTGCCTCTCGCGCGCCCCCAACCAGCCACCTGACCTGCAGCCCAGGCCTGTGCCCTACCGGGACTTGGACCGGCGACCTTTCGGCTCCCAGGCCATTGCTCAGTCCACTAAGCCACACCAGCCAGGGCGTCCATACCATTTTTGACCCACGAAAGGTGCCCGCCCCGTGTGTGCCCTACAATTTGCACTCCCCCCACGTTGCCAGGCCGCACTGAGCTGGCCCTGGGTCTCCCGGGGCTGTGTGGCGCCCCTCCACGCACCCCTCTCCGAGTGTGTCGCTGGAGGCCGGGCCCTGCAGGCTGGGTCTGCCTGGTCGCTGCCCGCGTAGCCAGGCGCTGACCTGGAGTGTGTCTCCAGGGTCCGTGGCGTGGGCCTGGGGAGAGGGGCCTGACACCCCGCCCGTGCTGGTCCCAGGTACTGTCACGGGAGGAACCTGGCTGTGAACCCCCAGGGTGGCAACACGGGCCTTGTGGGGGGCAGCGTCCCTGTCTTCGATGAGGTCATCCTGTCTACTGCCCTCATGAACCAGGTCATCAGCTTCCACAGTGTGTCTGGTGAGCCTGGCCGCCGTCCGGGGCCTGGGGAGGAGGGCGAGCTCTGTCCCTGCCCTGCCCTCTGGGCGTGGCTGCTCGGGGGTGGGGGGGGCCCTGGGGGGGATGTTATTTAGTGGTGACTTACCTTGTGGGCTTGAGGGGAAGGGGATGGGCCGTCACTGTGGCTCCTGTGGACGCTGACGTTTCCTGGCCACAACCACCTTTGGGGTGTGTGAGGTCACCTGAGTGTGAGGGGCTTCCTGCTTGGGCGTGGCAGCCTCGTGCCGCTGGGCCGTTCCGTGTGGCAGGGGCGCCCGGGCACCGCAGGGTGTTCATCGGCAAGCCTGGCCTCCACCCACTCGACACCCGCGACCAGAAGCATCTCCAGACCTGTCACACGTGCCCTGGGAGGGCGGGATCGCCCCCAGTCGAGGGCCACTGCCTCAGAGCAGCCCTCTTTACTGCTCCCTCCCACGAGCATGCACATGCGTGTGTGCACACACGGGTGTTTGCATGTGCGTGCATGTGTGCACGTGTGTTTCCTCTTTTTCACGGCACTCCCGGAGACGCCTTTCTGGGGAGGGATGGGCGCCTGTTCCTTGTGCGGGCCCAGGGTGGCCGCTCCCGGGGCGGGGAGGAGCGCAGACAGCACCGAGGTGGCTCTGCTTTTCCGGCAGGGACCCTGGTGTGCCAGGCGGGGTGCGTCCTGGAGGAGCTGAGCCGGTACGTGGAGGAGCGGGGCTTCGTCGTGCCCCTCGACTTGGGAGCGAAGGGCAGCTGCCACATCGGGGGGAACCTGGCGACCAACGCCGGTGGCCTGCGGTTGCTGAGATACGGCTCGCTGCGGGGGACCGTGCTGGGCCTGGAAGCGGTGAGCCCGGAGCCGCTGCTGCGCATCCCAGTGCGGATCGGCCCCTGTGTCCCCCCGCCCTGGTCTCAGGGCTCAGCTGCCCTGGCACCTCCCAGCCCTGTCATCCAGCCGTCCAGGTGCCTGCGAGGGGCCGCAGGCTGGGCTGCGGTCTGCCCTGTGCCTGGGGCCAGGGTGCGTCCGCCTTTGAGGGCCCCCAGCCACGTGGACGCTGGGGTGGTGCCAACGCTGCCCTCAGTCCCAGGGGGTGCAGGCGGTGCGGTTCCCCGCCGGGAAGAGTCCTCCCGTCAGCCTGGCCGGGTGACCCCAGGCCCCCCTCCGGGCCCCTGCCTCCCTGGACTGTGGCTGGTGCGTGAGCGCGCTGCTCCTCCTCTCCCTCGCCAGGTGCTCGCCGACGGCACCGTCCTGAACTGCCTCACCTCCCTGAGGAAGGACAACACGGGCTACGACCTGAAGCAGCTCTTCATCGGGTCGGAGGGCACCCTGGGGGTCATCACCGCCGTGTCCATCTTGTGTCCACCCAAGCCCGGGGCCGTGAACGTGGCCTTCCTTGGTAGGCGGAAGCCGGGAACCGCTTCTCCGGGCTGCCCATCTGCTTAGTCCCCTGATGCTCCCTTCGCCCTGCAGCCAGCCCCTCCTCGGACCGCTCCCCGAGGGCCCCTCCCCGAGGGCCAAGTGCTCCTCGGACGTGCACGGTGGGCTTCCTCGGGCCTCCGCAGTCCTGGGCCCCTCTCTCCAGGACGTCTTCCCGGCCTCTCCGTGACCTCCAATCCCTGACCCCTCCCCACAGCTGGGTGTCTCAGGGCCTTCCCACCTTCGGCAGTCCACCCGGTCCCTTCTGCCTCTGGCCACTGGACGGTCAGCTCCCCCTGACCTGGGCCCCTCCGCGACCTGCCCATGTTCCGTGAGCGTGTCCTGACCGAGTCACAGCGCCCAGTGGAGTCGGGGCGCCCCGTGAGCGAGAGAAGCACCGCTCGGCCGTTTTCCAGGGGACCGTGTCTGGCCCTGTGCACACTCACCCCCAAGCTGCTGCCCTCGTTCCCCCGCCCCCGCGCACCGTGGGCATCCTCAGCGAGCCTTGTCCACCTTCACCTTCGAGTCCCGTGAAGTGCGTGCCGGCTGGCCAGCGGCCTTTCCCTCGGCAGTGCCTCTGCCGCTCTGCTCCGTCGCCTTGCTCGCCCGCCGGGAGTCGGGTGGGCGGGCTGCATTCCGGGGGGCCCGGGTGGCGGTGGGCGAGGCTCTGGCGGCGTGTGCCTGAGGCGCTGGCCCTGTGCCCTGTGCCCTGTGCAGGTTGCCCGGGCTTTGCTGAGGTTCTGCAGACTTTCAGCGCCTGCAAGGGGATGCTGGGGGAGATCCTGTCGGCGTTCGAGTTCATGGACGCCGAGTGCATGCGGCTGGTCCAGCACCACCTCCTCCTCGCCTGCCCGGTGCAAGGTACTGGCCCAGCCGCCCGCCGCTCCTTCTGTGCTGCCCACCACCCGGGATGGCTCGGGCCAGCAGACCTTCGTCCTGGGCACGGGGGAGGCGGGAAGGAGGGCACGGCCCCTCCGCAGCTGTGGCGTCCGCAGGACGGGTGCAGCATGGGGCTGTCATGGGGCAGAGGCGTGCCAGAGAGGCGGTCCTGTCTCCGGGACCAAGGGCCCCGACATCCTGACACGCTCAGCCTCAGACCTCAGACCTCAGCGAGCCAGTGACACGAGCAGCACACGTGCGGCCCCCGTCCCCGGTCCCTGCCGGAGGCCTTGGCGACTTCGCTTCTGGGGTCGCCCCGAGCGAGCAGCCTGTCTGAGCGGCCCCAGCGGAGCCCCAGGGATTGGGCGACTGTGACAAGACAAGTTTATTCCGGACGGTCCTGGAGGCTGGAAATCCAGCGTCAAGGCGCTGTCAGGGTTGGTTTCTGCCGAGGCCGCTTCCTGGCGTGCAGACGGCTGCCTCCCCAGAGTCCTGTCTGAGTCGCCTCCTCCTCCTCCTCCCCGGGCGAGGGCACCAGCCCCCCAGGGCCGGGTCAGGGCCCCACCCTGCGGCCTCACTGCCCCTGCCAGCCTCCGCAGAGGCCCGAGCTCCACGAGGTCACGTGGGAGGTGGGTTAGGGCCTCACGAGGGAACCGGGGGGTGGGGAAGGACACACTGCAGCCCAGAACCATCGTGATTGTGCAGCGATCTTCATGCTCTGAGTTTGGGGTGAGATGCCACTCTTAGTACAAAGTAGGAAACGGTGTGAAAGTCCGGTGGTGGGCGGCAGCCCCCGGGTGGACGGCAGGTCTCCCGGGGTTTGGGAAGAGCGGCCCCCTGCGGCCTGGGGCACCCCTGGCCCATCCCTGGGGTCACCTGGGGTGAGTGTGGGTTGTCACAGTGACAGACCCGCCCTCCGGTCGTCTGGACTCGGCCCCGGCAGAGAGCCCCTGCTCGGCTGCTGCCCCCGGCCACGTCGGCGCCTTGGCGGCCATCAGGGGCCCCTCCGCCGCGCTGACCCCACAGCTGACCCACAGCTCCGCGACCTGGCCGGACCGCCCCTGCCCCCGCTCTCTGCCCCTCCAGAAAGCCCCTTCTACGTGCTGGTGGAGACCTCGGGCTCCAGAGCGGAGCACGACGCCGAGAAGCTGGGCGGCTTCCTGGACCAGGCCCTGGGCTCCGGCCTGGTGACCGACGGGACCCTGGCCACCGACCAGAGGAAGGTCAAGGTGAGCGGGCGGCGTCCTCGGCCCCCACCCCGGGCCCTTCTGCTCTGGGCCGCGAGGGAGGCCTGGCGGCCGGCTGCCGGTGGTGGTTGTGGCTGGACGCGAGCCGCTGTCCCGGCCTCGATGGGAGGGCCTCTTCGGAAGCGTCCTCTCAGCGTCTGGGCCGCCGGGGCCACGTTTTAAACCGGCGGGCAGAACCGTGTGGGCCGTGGGGCCGGCGCGACGCCAAGCCCGTCCGGGGTGTGGTGGTTTCTGAGGACGACTTGGCACCAAGAGGGACTCGTGGTCTGAGGCCAGAGGAGGGAGCAGGGGGTCCCGGGGCAGGGGAGCTGCTGACACTGTCACAGGGCCTTCGTCCTGCCTCCCCCGCAGCCCCCCCCCCCCCGGCGGTGTGGAGCGGGCCAGCAGGGGCAGGAAGTCTGTGGGGACGCGGGCAGGGCAGGGCCTGAGTGCCTCTGATTTGCGGTGAGTGGACAGTGGGATCTGGTTGTCTCTCAGTGGTGGGTTATTGACTTTATTTCTTTACTTGATTGTTAAACCCCTTTCTCCGCAGTTATTGGCACTTGATGTTAGTGAGATGTTATTTGTAAGGAGTTACAACAGTACCCGACAGGGACCCCAGTCGAATGCTGTGGCTGGGCCGCCTCAGCTACCGCTGCACCCACCAGTGTCCCCCACCCTCCCTCACCTCCTCGTAGGCAGAGCCGGAGGGGCCGCCACTGTGCTCCAGGCGGCAGGTCACAGCAGCCTGGGTGGGGACCCCCCCTGCTGTCCTCCTGTGGGGGCAGGAATGCGCTGGTCCTGGCTCCACAGCCCAGTTCTCAGACAGTGGTGCTCAGGGGTCCGGTGACGTGGGGGGCAGGGGCAGGAAGATGGGGAGACCAGCTTCCCTCACAGATGGGAGGGAGTGGGGGGAGCACCCAGATGGGGTGCAGGGCAGGGGCAGGGTTGGGATGACACGTGTCCCCAAGGAGCACTGAGCTCAGGAGAGATGGGGGGAGTGCCCCAGGGGCCTTAGCTGGTGGGACGGGAGCCGTGGCAGGAGGAGCAGCGTGGGTAGCTTGGGGGGGGGGGGGCTTGCTGGGCTCTGGGTGTGTGGGGGCTGGGCCGGGAGGACCTGCTGGTGCTCGGGGTGCTGCTGGACCCACGGGGTGGGGAAATGCGACAAGGGAATTGGGGAAACCAGTTACTTTAGGGGCGTTCGTGGCACCACACTCACGTTGTAAACAGAAGGGGCACCCTTGCCTGTAGAGACGCCACCGTCACGCGTCCGGAGGCAGTGGGGGTCCTGGGGGCCGTGGGGAGCGGGGACGAGGCCGGGCTGGGCCTCGGGGCCCAGTGGTGGCGCAGCACCTGGTCTCGCCCCCCCGGGGGGTGGGGGGCGTCAGGCGTCCACAGCGGCGGGCTCGCCAGTGCAGGCCAGTGCCAGCAGGGCGAGCGTGCCCTGGCAGCACGGCCCTGAGAACCTCTCTCCCCGCCGTCCCTGCCCCGGCCGCCCGCGCCCCTGCCCCCCCACGTGCCTCGGGATATGCCCTGAGCGTCCTCCATCACTGCCCGCCCCCCCTGGAAGGGGGCCCCCCGTGCTGCCCTGGGGCTGCGTCTGGGGCCTCGCCGAGCGCAGAGTGCTGGCCGGGAGCCCGTGCCTGCCTCGGCGCAGCCGTGTCAGCCGGACGCGCCGGCAGGTGCTGACCGGCCCGTGCCCCCCCGCCCCCCCCCCAGATGCTGTGGGCCCTGCGGGAGCGGATCACCGAGGCGCTGAGCCGGGACGGCCACGTGTACAAGTACGACGTCTCCCTGCCCCTGGACCGGCTCTACGACCTCGTGACCGACCTGCGCGCCCGCCTTCGCCCGCCGGCCAAGCACGTGGTGGGCTACGGCCACCTGGGTGAGCAGAGCCGGGCAGGGACGGCTAGCCTCAGCTGGCGCAGCCCCCGGCGGCCGGCTCTCAACAGTGGGGGGGGACCCCGGGGACCAGGGGTTCCTGACCGTCCATCTCCCGGAGTCCCTCGGGCAGTTTGGGGGAGAGTGCCGCTGGGCTCGGTGGGGGGGGGCCCCTGGGGGCGCAGTAGGGTGCGGACCCTGAACCCGGAGTCCAAGCAGGACCCAGGTCCCTGCCCCCGTGAGGGCAGCCCTGACCCTCGTTGGGGGGCGGCGAGGGGCGGGTTCTGCAGCTCGCCCGTGGGGTGGAGCCTCGGGAAGGAGCGGTGACTGCACTGGAAGCGGGTGATTCTGTCCCTCGAACAGCTTTCAGGGGGCGAAGGCAGCAAAGCTGGGGACGTGCGGCCCTCGTGCTTAGGGAGGGGCGGGGGGTTGGCACAGTCAGGACAATGGGGGGGGTCAGTGCAGGGCAGCGTCCACACGGCAGGGGTCAGAACGGGAGTGGTGTGCAGGCGCCTGGCCTTCGCCCCGAGACGGGGGTGGGGTGGACTGCAGATCGGTGCGTCCCCCATGGGGTGCCGCTGTGCCCCGGGCCACGGCGAGGACACCGCTGGGAAGGCAGTGGCAGAGGGTTCTCGCCCCCCGAGAGACCTGGAGTGGGTGTCGAGACGGCTGGGGGCCTGTCCCGCAACAGGGAGCAGGTGACCCCCACCCCCTGCGGCTGACGGGCCCCATTCCTGGGGCGAGCCCTGCTCGGCCCCTGTCCTGGCGTCTCCCTCGGGCCCACGTAGGTCTGTGTGGGGCGTCCCCAGGTGTCTCCGTGGGCGACGTGGCGGCAGGAGGGCCCTTGCCTCTGTAGGTGCACGCAGGGCAGCCGCCCTTGGCCTCCTGCTGGGAGATCCCTCCTCCAGCGGTCGGTGGGGAGAGCCTGCCGGCGAGGACCAGAGGCCGGTGTCGGTGGGCGTCCGGCCCCTTCTCCCGAGCTGGTCCTGCGGTTTTTCTTGCCAAGCACTTGGCCGTGTCCTCTGGGGTTCTGCACACGTCGGCACCCCGTGGTGCCCGCTGCTGCGGCCTCTCGGTCTTGCCAGCGGGGCAGCGCCGGCCCCCTCTCCAGGGCGCTCACTTCCTTCCTGCTCTGCTCTTTCCTGCCCTCGGGGTCCACCCCCGTTCCCAGGTGTGTTCTGCTGCTTTGTAACTTCGGGAGCCAGGGACTCGGCTCGGCGGTTCTCAGCGTTTCTTTCCTAACACAAATGCTTAAATGACCCCCACGTCCCAGCCTCGCTGCCCCCTCGCTTGCTTTAAATGTCGTCTTTGCTGACCACCTGGGAGACCCCGCGCCAGTCTGACCGTGGTCAGCGGCCCAGGGGGCCTGGTGTGGTCCACCTCCACCACAGGGGGTTAGGGGGCCCCCATGGTATCCGTGGGGCCCCTGGGAGATGGAGCCGACCTGGGCTCTGCTGGAGAAGCGAGTCTGGTGACAGCCATCAGTGTGGCCAGGCCTCGGGGCTCTGGGTCTCTGCAGTCCTGAGGGTCGCTCTCGCTCCCGGTGGGACGCCCTTGGACCGGGACTGGGTGGAGCCGGTGGAGGGCGGGGTGGGCGGGGCACACTGGAGAGAGAAGGGAGCTGCGGCCCCGGAAGAGGCCGCTTCTGTCACTGCTGCAGGTCAGTGGCCAGTGCTCCAAGGGCTGAAACCAGACGGGGCAGGAAGGGCTCTCAGGGAGGGGAGGGGACTCTTGGGGGGCCCTGCCTAGCCTGACCTGGGTCCCTGGCCCCCCAGGGGACGGCAACCTACACCTCAACGTGACGGCGGAGGCCTTCAGCGCGCCGCTGCTGGGCGACCTCGAGCCCTACGTGTACGAGTGGACGGCAGGCCAGCGGGGCAGCGTCAGCGCCGAGCACGGAGTTGGCTTCCGGAAGCGGGGCGCCCTGGGCTACAGCAAGCCGCCCGAGGCCCTGCAGCTGATGCAGCAGCTCAAGACCCTCCTGGACCCCAAGGGCATCCTGAACCCCTACAAGACACTGCCTGTCCAGGCCTGACGGGGCGTCGGGGTCAGCGGGCGTGGCCGTGGTCCAGTCTTGGTTTTGCCCATTGGGGTAGGCCTGCAGGGCTGGCCTGAGCTGGGGCCTCCGTCCCACGGGGCCCCCTCGTTGGAGGTCGCCTCCAGGCGGGCGCCTCCCATCCCTTAGCAGGTGGGGAGCGGGGCCTTCCACAGGCGCTCAGAAACAGGCCAGGGGGCACCCGCCTGTGGGCTGCAGCCCTGGGAGGGGCCTGGTGTCTCTGCCCCCCCCCCCCCCCCCCCCCCGGCAGCGCGGCCCGTGCGGCAGCAGCGAGGAACCCTGTGAACAGCCCGGGGCTGCGGCCACCAGGGCCTGGCTCCCCAGGTGACGCGGGACAGGTGGCTGCTGGGCCCTGGAGTGGCCGTTTCCCCAACCGCGGTCAGAGCTCAGGCGTTTGTTTCTCGAACTTGGCAGTTTGTGTGATAAGTCCACGCATGTCAGCCGTGCGCCCCCGCGAAGCCCCCATGGGCACACGTGTGTGCTCACTGCACACAGCTGCCGTGTTCCTGCTGCCTCAGTGGCCCCTCCTCGGGCCGTCCTTGTTGGCCTGCGGCCCCGGGGCAGTGCCGGGTCTGCAGAGGCCATCTGGGAGGCGGGACGCGTGTTCTCTCTCTGGCCGCCCTGCCCTTCCTGTGGAAACAGAGTTAATCTGTCACTAGAGAAGTCTCGTACGCGCCCGTGCGCCGTGGTCCCCGAGCTCCCGAGCGTCGGGGGCGGCCTCTGGGGGCGGCCGTCGCCCCGGACCCTGTCCTGTGCCCACTGTGGCACTTGGGGCCCTGCCCCGCGTGGCTTCTCCCTGGCCGTCAGAAGTGGGTCGGCTCGCGTTCGTGATGGCTTTCAGTGGCCGTCGTGTGACGAAGCAAGTTTATTTTGGAGAATTAAAGTAGTGCTCGAAGTGTTGGAAGGCTGAGGATTCGGAGGCACTTTCTGCCAGAGCAGCGCAGGGCTCCGAGAGCAGGTGGGCAGGGGCCTCCGTTGGCCTGGGGACCCGCTGTTCCCTCCCGGGCCACCCGACAGTCTGCCTGTGCACACACATGCACGCTCTGCAGTGCACACGTGCACAGGCATGCCAGGTGCACAGACACAGCACACGGGTGCACCCTGCATGCATATACATAGGCATGGGCACACTACATGTGTGCCACCATGTAGTTCTCTGTTCCATGTAGCTACATCTGTTCTCACCAGACCCTCGGACGGACGGTGAGAACGGGACGAGGGGGCCACCACCCGCCCCGGGCAGAGGCCGTCGGCTGGAGGTAGCCGGCTCCGCACAGCCCCTGCTCGTGTGCGGGGCTGGGCTCGTCTGGGGAGGGCGCCCGGAGGTCAGGGCAGGAAGGAGGTATTGCTTTCTGTGTTTTTTGGAGGACTTGCACTTTCTTCTGCCAAGCACACGTGCACGTTTTTAGAAACCAGGACAAACCAGGTGATAAGGTGACTCAGAGATCTGGCTGGGGGAGCCGGCTGCCTGCGGGCTGGCGGCCAGGCCTCAGGGAGGTGCTTCCACGGTCCCCTTGCCCCGCCACCTGTCACCTGTTTGGGGGACCCTGCCTGAGACCCCCCCCATTCCCCCGCCCAGTCAGGGTCACGGGCTGGGCATGGGCACACCTTGGCGGAGGTGTGTCCCCGGGGGAGTCCTGGCCCAGCACTATTTCAGGGCATGGCTCTGGGGCCAGTGTCGGGGCCCTGCTCTGGCCCAGCAGTGGAAGCATCGGGACGCCAGCGGCCACCTCCCTGGGCCGAGTGGCTGGCCTCCTCTCTGTCCCCTGCCTCCTCTCCTTCCTGTTCTGTGCTGGCATTTAAGACGAGGGCCCCTTCTTCCCGCCTGCCACGATGGGCCCCTCCGGCGGTGGTGGCAGTGGCAGTGGGCCTGCTGCTGCGGCTCCCTGGGCCCTCCTGCCCACTGGTCCCAAGAGGTGGCTCCCCCCTGGCTGTGGCCACTGTTCCACTGTCCCTGCTGGGTGCCCGTGGCCGGCCGGCCCCAAGGTGGCCACAGCCCAGGATAGGCCCTGTGGGTGCCTGGCCCTCAGAGCCTGGCAGCCGGCCCGTGTCTGTCCCCTGTCCTTCCGTGGCTGGCAGGCAGCTCCTGGCACTTCGCCCCTGACGCCCGGAAGGCAGGTGTGGGGCCCCGTCTTCCCAGCGGCTATGGAGTCCCAGGTGGCCACGGCCTGGGAGGGTGGGGCCCTGGCCACGCAGCCTGGGCGTGGGGCCCGGACAGCTGCTCCCTGTGCTCACGGCGTTTCCCCCACACGGGGGGGCTGGGTGTCTCGGAGACCCCATCACCCCGCTGGCGTCTCCCCTGTGTGCTCCTGAAGGTCCCGGTGGCTGAGTCAGGGGAGCGCAGCCCCGCTGAGTGGCGTGGACACGGGGCGGGGGGTGGGCGTCCGTGCTCACGGCCACGACACGTGCTCCCCCTGTTCTGTTACACACCCAGAAGGCCCTGTGGGTGCCAGCAGGAGAGCCTGACCACACGGCCGTCTGGACGACACCACGGGCCCACTGGGCCCGGGCCACACGCCCTCCTGCCCACGGGGATGGCGCTCGCGGCCCGGGTGTGAGCGGCACTGGAGGAGCACCCGGCACGGCAGAGCTCGGAGGTTCCACACCTGCCCGACGCCGCACTTGTGAAGAGAGGAGCCAGGAAGAGGGGGGTGCCAGCCAAGCCAAGCCTGCCTCCAGGCCCCGAGCCCTGAACCCCAAGGCCCGCACCCTGAACTCTGAACCCCGAACCCCAGGCCCTGAGCCTGGACCCCGAGTTTCTGCTAAGGAGAATCTCGGATGTACCGGAGGTGGGCAGGGTGGCTGTTGTGTTTGGAGGAGGAAAAGTCTGTGATTTTCGCTTTAAAACCTCTAAACGGTGCCATCTGAGAAGAAGTGATATTAAGAGGGGCCCCCATGTAGGCGCCCCCCCCCCACCTGGGGGGTCCAGGGAGAGGAGGATGGGGAAGCCCCCCCGCAGGCCGGTGAGGAGGGAGACGGTGGTCGGGCCCCGGGAAGGCTGGGGGAGCAGGGGACAGGGAGGCTGCCCCCCCACCCCTGGGGTGTGGCCAGGGATGGGTGGCCCCGCCCAGGCCTGCAGGGAGCGGGGTCCCCGGGGGCGACAGGCTTCCCGTCAGCCCAGGGCTCGGGGTGTCCCTGGGCCGTGGGCCCGGAGGGCTCAGAGGAGGAGTTTGGGGCCCTGTGCCCCCTGGGGCTCCTGAGGGCAGCCACCACGCTGCTGTACGGAGGCCAGCGATGCCAGGTATGGGTCCCCTGACCTTGACCCCACTGACCCGGCAGACCACGAGTGGACGCAGCCCCAGGCCACCGCTCCGCCTTCTCCCTGACCCCCAGGAGGACTGGGGTGGCTCGGCTGGCTTCACCAGCCCCACTGCCGCCCAGCATACCGCCCAGCACCCGAAGGTTCAGGCTCCGAAGGCTGTGCCCACTCCCCAGGTGGGGGTGCGGCGGGCACACTGGCTGCCCCCATGGGCCGTCCCTGGGGTGAGCCCTGTGGGGGTGTCTTGCGTATTCCTCTGGGGCAAGCGGGCCACTGAAGTTTCCGGAGCAGCGACTGCTGCCTGAGGGAGAGGCTTCCCCTCGGGCCCTGCAGGGCCGGGCTCCCCTTCCCCTCGTGCAGATGTGGGCAGGCAGGTATGCCCTGCAGCACGTGGCCGGGAAGTCAGGCGATGCACCCTTGTTTCTGGTGGAGGCTGCAGCAGCCGTGGGCCTCAGACCCGGAGCGAGTGGGAGGTGGCTCCCAGGTGGGTCTGAGGTGCTGGTGGAGGGTGGGGCGTTGCCCCCGGTGCTGTCCTCCCAGCTCACCTGCTCTGGGGCCTGCGAGGGCTGGGCTCCGGCCCTGCTCCTGACTCAGGCCCTGGGGCCGGGTCGCAGCTGGCTCTGGCCAAAGCCAGGTGCAGGGCCTGCTGCCTGGAGGGTCCTCCGTGGCATGCGGCCAGCTGGTGGTCCTGGGGCTTGCTCCCCTGACAGAGGGTGCACTCCTGTCTGTGGACGGGAGCCCCTCCCAGCCCCTTGCCCAGGCCACCCACACCGTCCCGCTCAGGGGCCCGCAGAGCCCGGGGAGGAGGAAGCACATGGCCTGCCGGCCTCCCCCCCCACTTGGGTCCGCCCCAGAGGCCGCCCACCCCTGACACCGAGGGGTGAGGAGCGGCTGGTCTGGTGGAGGCAGCCAGGCCCAGGAGCAAGGCCCTCCCAGGAAGCAGGCAGCAGAGCAGGCTTGGCGGTGACCCTGTGTCCTTCGGTCTGGCCCTGCTGGCAGGGGGGCCACCTGACCCCGACTCCACTCCTGGCTTCTCCGTGCTCCGTCTAGGCCTGGGCCCTGGTCTCACAGGGCTTCGTCCACAGGGCCGCTGGCTGCTGACCTCAGAAACCCCCGTCGTGGGCTTCGTCCGTGTGCGCCCACAGCCCGGCGGAGCTGGTGGCAGCGAAGGGCCCCGGGCCTCGCCCTGGCACTCCTCCTTCCTGGATCTGGGAGCGAGGGGTGTGGACGACGCCCGAGGCGTGGGCGGCTGTAGGGAGAGAGCATGTTTCTCTTGGAGGTGGAGCAAGGCAGACCCTCACGGAGGGAGGAGTGTGGAGGGGGCAGGGGGCGTCCTGGCGGAGACCTGCCCGGCCAGCGTCCACACTGTGACCGCGGGGTGCAGGGGTGGGTAAGCGAGGCGGCGGGCCTCCCTCCACAGTCAGAGGCTCTGGGCGAGGGGGAGGGTCTGTGTGCTGGCCAAGAGCCCACGGCGCACAGCCCCCTGGGCCCCCTGGGCTGCCTGTGGTGGGTGACGCAGCTATCCTCCATCCAGACCCTTCCTCTGCACGATGCCCCGGCCCAGGGACACACCGCAGGTGAGGGTCAGCGGGCCTCCGTCCTGGAGTGGTATTCGCCCTGGGTGCAGGGTCACCCCGCTGCCCTGCCCCCATAGGATGGAGGGGAGAGAGACATTTGCCTCCCCTGGGGGCTGCCGGGAAGCCCCCCGCCCTCTCACAGAGCCCACCAGCCTTGGCAGCAGTATCCTGGGTCTCAGGCCACCCAAGGGCTCCCCGTCCTCCCTTATCTCCCCATCCCTGTCCCCAGTCTTGGAGGGTCGGAGAAGGGACACTGACAGCCAGGAGCTGACTGGAGGCCCTCAGCCTTGGGGTAGGGGGAAGCAGGTGGGCCTCAGGGGGTCCAAGGCAGGCTCTTGATGGGGGTAGAAGGACAGGAAGAGGCCGGGCAAGCGCCTGGCTCTGCGGGTGCTTCAGGGTGAGCGAGCCAGGTCTCCTGGGGGCACAGCCTGGGCGGGGGGCGAGGGGGTGGGTGGCGAGGGTGGGGGAGGCAGACCAGCCAGGAGAGGAGCCGTGTTCTCCCTGACACGCACTAAGCTGCAGGTGCCTCCCCCGGCCCTGGCAGACGTTTGGACCCTTTCTCTCCCGTGCCGGCCGCTCTCGTGGGGCCCTCCTGCAGACTCGTGGGTTGCTTACCAAGGGCCGAGCCTGCGCCTCCAACCCAGGCCTCACCCTGTGCCCGGCTTGCAGCTGTGGCCTGTCTTTATGGGCTCCGTGCCCTGGGCCCAGCCCCTCACCACCTGTGCCAACACCCCAGGACCTGGGTCACCTTCAGGGCCGGCGGTTCTGAGATTCCCCTGTCCCCTTGGGATGGGGCCCCCAGATACTTCTCACGGTGTCCATACAGCTGCCCTTTCTCCAGGGTCCCCTCACCAAGTGTCCTGAGAACTTAATCTTGTGAGATGTGGACACTGTCTACACCAGAACGTCAGGTTAGGGTGGGGGTTATGGGAAAACAACACACTTGGAAGAAAGTAAACATTTGTGACAACTAAGCCTGAGCCCCGGTGGGTGCCTGAGATGCCCCCCCATGTGGCACTTAGTGTCCCTCTCTGCACCCGAGGGGTGAACAGTTGGTGCCCTCCATCCGTCTGGCGGGTCCTTTCCCCCAGCCCAGTGCCCAACCTGAGCCCCGATACCTCAGGGGAATGGCGTTCCCAAGCGTAACTACGGCGACATCCCTGGCTCATTGTCCCTGAGGCTGATGCCTCTGCCCCCTGCACAGTGGGGCTCCTGCCTCCGGGAGGGGTGAGAGGGGCAGGCACCGTGGCTGGGACTGGATGCTGGATGGAGACCCGGGGCCTCCCTCCCCCGCTCACTGACACCCTCCCTGGGGCCACGGGCGGTCAGTGCCCCGGGCACCCTGTCTTAGGGCCGGGGGCTCAGGGCGTGACTCAGATCCGGCAGCTTCTTGGAGCGGCCACTGTGCGCCTTCAGCCAGTGGGAGTCTGCATGGTCCACGAGGATGTGGCAGCCCTGGGAAAGGCTCCCTGTGGGAGAGTGGGCGTGGCTTCATCGTTCCCCTTGGCCTTGGCCTTGGTCTTGGAGATGTGAGGGGCTTCTGGGTGTGCGATGTGCACACGGCGCCCCGCCACCCTCCCTGGAAAGAGCGTGTGCTGGTGGTGGCTGCCTGAGCCCAGAACAGACGCTGCCCCAAAACAGCCACGGCAGGGCTGCAGCTGCCCCACGGGCCATGGGCTCGAGGACGGAGGCCTGCTGCCGAGCCTCCGAGGGCCACGGTGTGTCACGCAGCGTCAGCGAGGTGCCTGCTGACCGATACACCGGCATCCAGTAGTTTTAACTCTGCCAACCTGCTGGTCCAGGAGGAACCCCCCCCCCTTTGGGTCTGTGCAGCTTGGATTCCTGGTGGGCTGTGCCCCGTCCGTGTGAGGCAGGAGAGAGGAGGAGGAGGAGACTCCGGAGGGGCCCCAGGGCTGAGACCCTGTTCTGAGACCCGTTGCCCCTGCTTTCTGGGAAAGCACTGAGTCAAGGTGAATCACGACTGCACGGGTGCAGAAGGTGCTACCTGACCCCTGCCTCACTGTAATGGCATTATGATAAATCAGCCTTGTGGGAGCAGCCTCCCAGCCCCGGTGGCCAATCAGGGCACATCGTGGAGACCACATGTGCAGCAAGTACTTGCCAAATACAAACACGCCAAAACTGGCCAGGAAACATCCACCCTATAAGGAGAGAATCCCTCCGGCCACTGAGGGTCAATCTCTGCTTGGAGTCAGCCCGCTCCCTTGCTCTGTGGACTGAGCTATTGCTTAACAAATCTGTGCGCCCTCTTCTCTGCTCTAACCTCTGTGTGTGTGTGTGTGCGTGTGTGTGTGTGTGTGTGTGTGTGGTCGACCGCCGAGAGCCTGGTTGCCTGTGCCCGCCTGTGACACACACACTGCCGTCTCTCCTTGGCGGTGTTCTTTGCAACTCCTGCCCTTGCTTTGGAAGGAAAGCACAGGGCTTGGCTCCAGCTCCCCTCCGAGGGTGGGGGCAAGGCCGGCTGTGGCCCCTGGAGCGCCTGCACAGTGCCGCAGCGTGCGCACCAGAAAGACGCCACCGTGGAGGAGATGGAGGTCCCAGCGGGGCAGGGGGGTGGCCAGCCTCTCGCACCAGGCTCGGCGAGGGCCAGAGAGGGTGTGGTGGTGCCCCCCCCAGCCTGGCCTCTTCCGCAGCACTCCTGTCTCAGCCCCTCGGCTAACCCCCCGCCCAGCCCCCGTATTTCCACCGCACCCACCACATCCGTCGTCTCTGGCCAGGGCAGGGGACCACCAACGAGCTCAGACCAACCTGGGCACCGAGAGGGGGGCGTGGAGGGAGGTGGCTTGCAGCAAAGGTGCACAGCCTCGACGCGTCCGAGTGTGTGTCTGGGCGCTCGCTGGCCAAGAGGGTGCGCCAGGGCAGCTGGGTGCGGGAGCGGCCCCCACGGGGCCCACGGGCTGCAGGGCTTCTGCCTTTTTAATGGTCCGTGCACATGATCAAGTGCTGAGAACACCGTCCCCAGTCCGTTGTCTGTCTCTTAATCAGCTTCATTTCTTGAAGAGAGACAAGAACTTTGTTGCTTGTCTACAATGATATCCTCATTGAATGTTTTTTCCAACCCAAGACCTAAGAAATAGTCAGTTTTCTCCTAGCACCGAGCACGCTTTCCAGAAGAAAAGGAGATGCAGAAAAGCTCCTCCTCTGGGTCTCGTTTTCATTATTCCTCCTCAAGGCCGCCGACTGTCTCCATTTCGTACCCGGACATTCGCACCTCCTGCGTTTGGGCCTGGGGGCTGCCCACAGCTCCGTCCACGCTCCCGCCTGTCCGATGGACCCCGGGGTGGGCGGGTGGGCAGGTGTGGCCGGCGAGGCAGCTGGGAGCGAGGCTGAGGAGGAGCCAGCCCTGCACCCAGAGCCACACCCAGTGCCACTCCAGCTGGAGCCCCAGGGAAGTTCCAGCCCTTCCTGGACCCACACTGCTAATCCTTCCCACACTGCTAATCCTTCCGTTTGGGGTGAGGGTGGGGGTGTGGCTTCCCACCTGATAGGGCAGGTGAGCTTCTCCGCCAGCCAGAGTCATCTGCAAGGCCACCTCCAGCCTGTGCCCTGGGGTGGGAACCAGCAGGGAGCCTGGAGCCCCCTGCCCTGCGTCTGTGCCCGGAGCCTGCCGACATGCTGTTCCTGCTGGGCAGCTCTCGGAGGTGAGGTGGGGGCTGGCTCTGGAGGGGAGACGAAGAGCTTCTTCAGTCCCTGGATGTTCTGAGAGCCTGGCAGAACAGAGCCGTTCTCTGTCCGTCCGGCCAAGGACCTCTCAGGGGTTTGGGGCTCTTTCCTGCCCACACTTCTCGGAGCTCACCCGCAGGCCTGGGCCTCGGGAGGACGAGGGCTCGGGGCGAGGGACAGATGAGGGTTTGGTGTCTGGGCTGAAGGCAGCTGGGGGCTGAGAACTCCTGGCTGTCACCCTCCTGGGCTCGGACCCCTGCATTTGCGCTGGCCCTCGGCCCTGCCTGCAGCAAGCCCCCTCTGCACTGGCAGCACCTGCACCTGCATTTCAGGATGCTCCTGGGGGCCTGAGTGACCGTGAGGAGTCCAGCTCGGAGCGACAGGTGGCCGTCCCCCTCCACATACAGAGGGTTGCCCTCCCCGGCACCCTGGGGTTGGGAGGGAGGCAGGTGTGGTCTGGAAATGCTTTACATTTTACTTCTCTGCCTCACCCCACATGCTCTTGGGAGATTCTAGTGCTTCTGTGTGCCTCCTCCCCACCTGTCCCCACCCCTCCCTGTGGCCCTGGAGCCAGCAGAGGTGGGGAGGGGCCCAGGTGTCCCACCACACTGTGAGGAGGAGGCAGGCAGGCTGGGGCAGCGTGGGGGAGCCCCAGGGCATGGGTTGCCTGGTGGGACAGTGGGTGGTGCCGTTGTCACAAGGCTGGGGGTCAGTGGTCGCTCTGAGCGTCCCAGGCTCAAGGGTTCGGCTCAAAGCCCATGAGAGAGGGGGCTCCGGAATCACTGTGCTGCCAGAGGGAAGCCCGCCAACGTAACCGTCTAGTCTGGCAACAAATCAGTTCAGCCAAGCCGCCGAGTCTCGCGTCAGGAGGGGGCCGTGCAGATGGGCTTCTGAGGTGAGACCGGTCTTGGGTAAACAAGCAGTGGGGGGGGGCGGGTAATGAGGAGTGCGCCTGTGGAATCAGAAGATAAAACAAAGGCTATTGATTAGAGCAAACTGTAAACCAGTTCCCGAGTCTGTAAAACTCCGTTGGGAGGACTTCCAGACGGGAAGCTAGAAGGTTCTTTCTCTGGAGTAAGAGCCAGCGGCGGTGGCCAGAGCCACACCCCCGCCCCCGCCCCCCGGTCTGCAGTGTGAGCAGGGGCCCAGGGGCCCTGTGCGGTGTGCGCGGCCTCGGGAAGGACAGTCCTCGTCCCCATGTCCCCGAGGCTCGAAGTCAGAGGGTGGGAGGAGGGGGAGACGCCCGTGAGTGCGGGGTGTCGGGGGAGCTGGGCCCGGGGCGCAGGCCAGTTTAGGAGCGGGAACACGGAACACGGAAGACGACGACCTGTGTTGGAGCCCGATGCCCCCCGCCAGGCGTTGCGATTCCCACCAGAACACACTTTCTTCCCCTGAGGTCACCCTCACTGTCACCAGGGCCGACTGAGACCAGCTCCTTCGCTGCACTGAGTCCGGTTTCAGTTTGGACTGATTATCTGGGTGAACAAGGGCAGCGGCTGACCCCGAGGGCTGTTCTAACCCTCATCTGCTGGAGTCTCGTCAAGTTTCTCCAGGCTGAACTTCAGTCGGCCTCTCGGGGCAGAGACGCCCAGACACACAGTCGCCGTCGGGCTCTGTGCCGCGGGCACCTCGTGCGCCTGCGTGTGCTGCGTGTGCTGTGTCCCCCGCGTGTGCTGTGTCCCCCGCGTGTGCTGTGTCCCCCGCGTGTGCGTGAGGCAGGGGCCCTTTCGGGGCGCTCTGCTCCGCTGCCCCGTGTCCCTGAGACCTCACTCCCAGGGCAGACAGGAAACAGGAGGTGGCAGGAAGAGGTTCCTGTGGACAGCTGCAGTCTTGAGAGGCAGAGGGGAGGGGTCAAGAGGTGCGAACCGGCAGGTGCGGAGTGCCGGCAGGGTGGGAGAGCACTCGCGGAGTACTGACCGTGCCGGGTGCCTGCACGCGGGTGTGGAGAACGGGCGGGGGGAGCCCTTCCGGAGTGCGGCTGTGCGGCCACTGGGCTCCACACCCGACTCTAATACAGAATACTACTGACTGCAAACTGGAACGAAAAATAAAATTTAAAGTTCTTCTCTTAAAAAAAGGCACAGTCTTGAACTGGAGCTGAACCTACAGGTGAAAACCCTGTGGGACTCTGCCTGGGTGTGTGTAGCCCCTCACGGTGGCCGAAAGGGCCTGGGGCAGCAAGCACCCCGGGGCCCAGACTGTGGCCCCTGCCGCTAGGACTCGGGGTCCCCGGGAGGCGCGGCGGGCTCCAGGCCCGGCCAGGAAGTGGGCCAGACAAGCCCGGAGCCCCCCATCACACCAGGCGGCAGGGACGCCACCAAGACCAGGACAGCAGGTTCTGCAACAAAAATCGACCAGTGGCCGGGACATGACCGGATCATACATTAAAAACGCTTTTCCGCTCTGGTGGTAGGACTGCACCTTGGATAAACACTTCACGTACCAGGGCAACAACAACTAGCAAATCAAAGTGAGCACAAGGAGAGGGGCAGGGTCAGCGTGAGGAAGGCGACGCACCCAGACTTGGCGCTCCCCTGGCTCCCGACCCAGCCCGGCCTCCAACCCCTAGGACACCCTTTGCTCCCTCTGGGCACACCCTCAGGTCTCTGGCATCCACCCGAGCTGTCCCCCCCCCCCCCCCAGGGGCGCGGCTCTGGCCTGGCCTGGTTCCTTCCACCAGGCATCTTTGCTGGACGCGTCTTGGCTCTTCCGGTGCTCCAGGAGGCCCCCCCCCCCACGGCCCCGGTGTGGATGGACACCGACGCCGTGTGGCAGGGACAGGGTGGCCCGCTGGTTCATCTGTGTCTGGGCTGCAGGCCTGTTCCCCAGCCTGTGGCCTCAGTGGGTGCCAGAGACCCCAGAGCACGCGGGTGCTGACATGTGGGGGCTCTTGGTGACTGCGGGTCGAACTCCAGACAGGTGAGGTCCAGACAAAGGCTCTGTGGACTTTGGCCCTGAGGTCCGGGAGGTGGTGCAGCGAGAACACCAGCAACAGGAGGGTCACCACGGGGCACCCTGGTCCCGGCATCTGATCACAGTGTTGTCCTTGGGTGTCCCAGCTCAGGGGCCACTGTCTGGCACCCAGGAGGCCCCCTCAGGGTCCCCCTCTGTGGGGGCGGGACACCTGGAATACCATCTCTCAGCCTCCCCCCGGAGGTGCCCCGCAGGTGTGGGGTCAGGGGTCTCAGTCAGGCAGGCCTCCAGCGGCCCCTGACCTGCTCTCGCCTGTGCCCGTCAGACCCCCTCCCGGAGCACGAATCTGCCTCTTGGCTTCTCCTGGCTCCTGGGCAGTGGGTGGTGTGGCCTGGGGCCCCAGGGGCCATGCAGGCCAGCACACAGCCAGGGTTCAGCAGGAGCTGAGGTGGGTGGAGGGGGTGGCCCTGGCCTCTCCTGTCCCCGCCTGGGGACTCACTGGTGCCCTGCTCACAGGTGCTTCTGGACCCTCCTCCTCCTGACCCTGGGCGTGTTTCTGCTGGCCGGCCTCCTGCGCGTGGACACCGACACGCTCGCACCGTGAGTGCTGCGGCGGGTGCTCTGCGGTCTGGGCGCTGCTCCCTCCCAACCAGAGCAGGGCCTCCGCCTGCCCGCCTCCCAGGACTGGCTGTGACCGTGGCGGGCCCCACCTCCCGGCCGGGCCTCAGTCTCCGTTCCACGGGAGGAGGGTGGGTCCTTCCTCTTGGGGACCCACAAGCGCCCCAAGGCTTTCCCAGCGAGTCTGTGGGCAGTGGGTGTGGGGGCTCTGGGCAGGTGGGGGTGGGTCTGGGCCAGGAAGGCCTTGGGGAGGCCACTGCGTGCAGAGGGTGACTGGGTGCTGAGAGGCAGGGCTGGGCCCACGGTGGGTCTGGGGAGGTCGGGACCCCTGCTCCCTGCCTGCCGGTGGTAGCTCCTCTGTGAAGGGGTCCACATGGATGGCCGCACGGGGCCAGCAGTTTGACCTGGCTGCTGGGAAGGCTTTGGGGCCCCAGGCCATCTCCCTCGGCCCCCACCCCACCCCTCTGCTTGGATCTGCGTGGGAGATAAGGGACTGCCGGAGTCCCGTGGGCCCCCAGGTCCAGTGAAGGCCTCCAGACCTTGTCCGCTACCAGCCAGGGTCGCTCTTACTGGCCCTGCTTTGGGGCCCGGCTGCTCTAGGCTGGAGTCCACAGCTGGGTGGGCCCCAGCCTCCACTCTGGCCCTGCGGTCCAGTTGGCTCATCCCAATGTCAAGGGCCAGCTGAGAAACGACAGATGTGTGGCCCAGGTCAGAGGGCCAGAGCCATGCCAGGCGCCAGACAAGAACCTGGGGGTTTGCAGGGGGTGCCAGGGCCGGGGGCCCTGCCTGCACTACGTGGGGAGCAGATGGGGCAGCCACTCACGGGACCTGGTGGACCAGGACACCCACTGGTCCTCAGGGCTGCAGGGCTGGGGGTGCCCCAGGTCAGGGAGCCACAGTGATGGGGCTGGGGCTGGGGCTGGGGTGTCAGCAGTCTGGGGAGTGGGGTCTGGGGAGTCCGTGGGCTGGGGGTCATGGGGTTGGGAGGGAAGAGCAGGTTGGAGGGTCACGGGGTTGAGGTCTCTCTGAGCGGGGTTTCCGCCTGGGGGGTGCAGGTGTGGGGGTGTTCCTCCCTGACGGCAGCATGCTCTCCCCGCAGCCTGCTCGGGGGCCGGGCTGAGGGGCACCCCGTCACCAACGTCATGTTCCTCAAGACGCATAAGACCGCCAGCAGCACGGTGCTCAACATCCTCTTCCGCTTTGCCGAGACGCACAACCTGTCCGTGGCGCTGCCTGCTGGCTCGAGGTTCCACCTGGGCTACCCCTGGCTCTTCCTGGCGCGCTATGTGGAGGGCGCTGGGCCGGACGGCTCACAGCGGCGCTTCAATGTCATGTGCAACCACCTGAGGTTCAACCTGCCAGAGGTGCGGCGCGGGGCGGGCCCTCTGCGGGGGAGGGGGGGCAGGACTCAGCCCCGGGCTGCGGAGGCGCTTGGTGGCTTTGGAGTGTGACCACTGGCAAGGTGTCAGGGCCTGGCCCCTGGAGAGACTAAGGTCGTTGGGGCGTGTGTGGTGCCTGGCTAGAGGAGGGGCTAGTAGAGGTCCCTCGGGAGATCCCATCACCCCATCCCCCACCCGCCATTCCCAGGCACCTACAATTGCTCTTGGAATCAGACCCAGGCGTCTGCACAGCCTGCCACCCCTCCTCCTCCCCTTGCTTTCTCCCGGCTCCCAAACCTCCCAGTTTTCCCACACCCGAGACTTTTCGCTTCCGTTGCCCCCTTCGGCGGGACGCTCTTCACACCTCCTCCTGGGGGTCCTCTGGGTCTCAGCAGAGAGGCTACCCCCTCCTAAGGGGTTTCCCTGACTTCCTTCTGGGAGGAAGTGGAGACCCTGGAGGGAGTTCAGAGGAAGGGCGTGGCCAGGTTCAGGCCCGCCAGGGTCGCTCGAACACCAACACTCGGGGAATGTTCAGGGGATGCAGGGAGGGGGCGGGAGGGGCGCCACAGGTCCCGCTGTGCCCTGGGCAGGGTGGGCAGGGTGGAGAAGAGGCCACCTGCCCCCTGGGCTGCGGAAGAAGCCCAGAGTGTCACCAGCCCTCCTTCTGTCTCCACACAGGTGCAGAAAGTGGTGCCGAACGACACCTTCTACTTTTCCATCCTCAGAAACCCCGTCTTTCAGCTGGAGTCCTCCTTCACCTACTACAGAAGTTACGTGCCCGCCTTCCGGGCCGCGCCGAGCCTGGACGCCTTCCTGGCCGCCCCGCACACCTTCTACAACTGGAGCCAGAGCCTGAACAACGCCTACGCGAGGAACCACATGTGGTTCGACCTGGGCTTCGACCCCGACGAGCTGGCCGCAGAAAGCCACGTGCGCGCGCGTCTGGCCGAGGTGGAGCGGCGCTTCCAGCTGGTGCTCATCGCGGAGCACTTCGACGAGTCCATGGTGCTCCTGCGGCAGCGGCTGCGCTGGCGGCTGGACGACGTCGTCTCCTTCAGGCTCAACTCGCGCAGCCAGCGCAGCGTCGCCAGCCTGACGCCCGAGAGCCAGGAGCGCGCCAAGCACTGGTGCGCCTTGGACTGGCGCCTCTACCAGCACTTCAACCGCACCTTCTGGGCCTCCGTGCGCGCGGAGCTGGGCCCTCGGCGGCTGCGCGCGGAGGTGGCGCGGCTGCGCGCACGGCGGCGCGAGCTCATGGGCCTGTGCCTGCAGGACAGCGTGCCCAAGAACAAGACGCAGATCGCGGACCGAAAGCTGCTGCCCTACCAGTCGGGCGAGGCCGACATCTTGGGCTACAACCTCAGGCAGGGCCTGGACAACGAGACGCTGCGCATGTGCCAGAGGATGGTTATGCCGGAGCTCCAGTACATGGCCCACCTGTACTCCCTGCAGTTTCCGGAAAAGCCCCCCAAGGACATCGCCTTCCTGGAGGCGTAGCCTCTCGGTGTGACGCCAGCCCCTCTGCAGTCCTCCTGCCAGGCCGCGCGCTCCGCCTCAGGCTTGGGGCGGGGCTCCTGGGGCATCGGGAGTCCCTGCCCTGCCGGACCCCAGGTCTTCCAGGTGAGCCCCGCCCCCCCCCCCCCCACCGTGAGGAACTAGCAGAGACCCACCCTCTTGGCCAGGGCCCCACCCATGGACAATAAGTACAGGCGATGTGTGAGGGCACCAACCCGTTCATCAAGGAAGAAAGTCTCACAACGCAGGAGAGCGAGGGAGATGGACCTGGCAACAACCCGGTGCTTGTCAGAGGGAACCCGTGTGGACCCGCCGCCCTTCGGAAGGACAAACCCGGCGGCTTCGGAGGGGCCAGCGCAGCAGGGCCGTGCGTGGGTCTCCGACGGAGCGCGGATCGGCTCCCCTGCACCTGCCAGCGCTGCCACCAACGGCTGTGGAGGCGGCGCTGGAGTCGGGAGCCGGGAGCCGGGACGGGGGGGGGGCTGGGGCCTGGAATGCTCAGCTTCCCATCTTTGGTGGTCGGAGACTTATTTCCACCGAAGAACGGTTTTAGGCTGAAAAATGCTCAAATTGTTTATGAGACGAACAGTGGAGGGTCAGCGCTGCAGCCCCGCCGGGACCACCGCCCGCCCAGGTGTCCGGTGAAGGAAGCGCCTGCGGGAGGGCCGCCCTCGGCTGCTCTGGAGGCCAGGGCGGACGAGGTCCCGGGAGAGGGCCGCCCGCAGGCGCCCCCGCGGGTTGGCTGTGGGGAGGGCGGGCGCACGCCCTGCCCGGCCGGACGTGGTCCCTGGCCGCTTGGGGGCCCAGCGTCGGAGTGGGGTGCACACACTCAGCACCACGTGCCCTGTACCCTTCAAAAAGTGGGGCTCCTGGAGAAATAGAGCTGCCCTCACACTGGCTTGCCTGCCCGGTGCTGGGGTTCCCTTCTTTTCGCATCAGGGCCCCAGCTCGGAAGAGCCCGGCAGCTGGGCCAGGCACCTGCTGCAGGTGCTCCTGGGTGCAGGTGTGGCCACGCTGGTCAGGTGAGTCAGCATTTCAAAGAAGGGGAGATTCTCTGCCGCACCCCCAAATGAGCAGAACAGGCCACAGCTCTCTTGGACGATGGTTTATGGGGTGAACTTCAAAAACAATCCGTTTTTAATGAAATTAGAGGACATATTGCAGTAAATTTGAAAATAAAAGAGACTATTTGGAAACTGAAAAAACGACTTCCAGAAGACTGAATAGAGACAGTGAAGAAGACGCTGCAGAGGGCCAGGGTGAGCCAGGGACCCCCGCAGGACCACCCACCCCCAGCCCAGAGGGCGAGGCCCGGCAGAGTCCCTCGGGAGCACGGGGAAGGGGGCTCAGAGCCCAGGTGGGCTGGCAGGTGGGGGAAGGATGGTTAGAGCCACAGGCAGACACCGTGGGTGAACAAGAAGGACTGAGATCAAACCCAGTGCCCTGGGCTCCAGCGGACCCCGGAGAGAGCAGCGGCCACAGCCGGGCTGGCATGGGCCCCGGGCAGAGCAGGAGCCGCCGCTGCTCCCGGACACGGAGCGGGCTGCGCCATGGTCCGTCCTCAGCGACACAGAGCCGGGCGGCGGGGTCACCAGGGCCACTCCGTGCTCGTGCCTGAGGGGTTGGCAGGATTGTGGACTGGTGCGGGTTTGGGGGGAAACTTTGGGGTGTTTGTCACCGTGGAAAGTGTGTATGGTTTGTCGTAAGAACTCAGGCGCGACCGGCCCAAGTTGCCCACCCAGAGGCTGAACATGCTGGTGTCCGGCCCAGCCCCTGAGCTCTGGGGGTAGGCTCTGCCGGAACTCCTGTGGGGGCAGGTGGGGGCTGCTGGGGGCCAGTGGGCACGTGCTTGTACCCGGAGGAGTGGGGACGTCTGGGAGGCAGACCCTCTGATCTTCAGGGACGCTGGAGGTGCAGGTCTTCACTCGAAATCTCCTGCTCGAACAAAGCTGCTCCAACTGAAACGTCAAAACCCCGAGCGGAGCCGCGTGTGGGCCACCTCCTTCTTCTGGGGCTCTGGGGGACACCCCGGCTACATGGCCCTGCCTGGGCTTGGGGGTCTTTGCACGGGTAATTTGGGGGCTTGGAGGCTCCATTTCTCCTGAGTCCACCAGACTGTGCCAGGCCTGGACTTGGGGGATGAGAGGGGTCCTCGCTTCTTGGTTCCGGTGGGGCTCCCGAGGTGGGGTGTGTCATCTGCCCCCCTCTCCCTCCCTGTCAACCCCCTGGGCTTTTGCCCGGGCGCCCGCTGCTGGCTGGGGACCTGAAGGGACATAGCAGGTTTGTCATTTCAGTGTGGACATCCTGTGACATCTTAGTTTTCCCAGAACCCATTTCTCCCTTTGAAGCCTGGAACACGAGGGGAGGGGGCAGAAATGGAGGGGGCAGGGCCCAGGGGCAAGCCCTTTCACTGGCTGCACCTCCCTGAGGCCTGGCCTGGGCAATGGTCACCTGGGCCGCGGTCACCCATGAAGCCACCCTGGGGACAGCAATGGGGGAGTGGGCGAGGGTGAATGGGGTCAGCTGGCAGGAGGGGGCCCTGGGAGGCAGCTCGTACTCGGGGCTTGGGGCGGGGGAGGGGGTGCTGGCCTTCCTGGTCCGAGCCAGGGTCCCGAGCACTGACGTGGGACTGGAGCCAATGGGGGCCCAAGAAGCCACACCCTGGGGGCGAAGGGGAGGGCTGCAGGGTGTCAGCAGGGCAGAGGCGTCTCTGCTGGAGGCCTGGGGGTGGCTGTGGTCCCCGTGCCACAGGCCACCAGCACGGGGCGGCGGGGGGAGTGGACCAGCCAGAAGAAAGGAGCCCTGTACAGCCCCATCCTGACACCGGCCCCACCCCAAGCGCCCTCCTGCACCCCCGGCTGCCCTGCTGCTCCAGGGCTGCACAGCTGGCGGGAGGGTCCTGGTCCTGGTGCGGCCCTGGGACGAGGCCAGTGCCCGCCTCCCACCCACACAGCGGGCCCTTGTCTCTGGGCAGCTCACGGGGTCCGAGAGGCAGGCAGGCAGGCAGCGCAGCAGCCGCCCCTCAGCCCGCTCTGCGGCTTCCCTTCGGTGCCTGGTGAGTGCCCCGCTGCTTCCCAGCCACCCAGGGCCAGGACCCGGCCCCTGCTGCCCCTTTGGCTGCCCCCGTGGCCTGAGGGCCACGGATGGGTGGATCCCCAGTGGGCGTTTCCTGGGAGTCAATTCAGAGGATTGGATGGGTGTGCCTGGGTGTCGGGCTCAGGTCCCAGTCCACGGAATGAGAAGCCCCCTCCCACCTGGGGGCGCTCCGCCAGGTGGGAGAGCCTGTGATTGAGTCGATGTCGGATGGAGCACAGGGCACTTGGGCGGGGCTGGAGCCCTGGGTGGGGGGCGGGGGGCGCAGGGCTGGGAAGCCCCTCCGCGGGTCTCTGTGGGAAGGGCCCTGGCCCCTGACGTGCAGCGTCTCAGCAGGCTCCGCGGCGACAGGCCCAAAGGATGAAAGGGGTGCTGCCGGGGGGCGGAGGGGCAGTCGCCTTGGCCGGCCCAGTGCTCCAGGCCAGGGCCCAGACGGGACAGGCCACAAGCAGGGCTGGGCAGGCCCCTGCCCTGGGTCTAGGGTCAGGGGACCGGGTTCTCTCGGAGGTCCCGTGGCCTCCCTGGGCCTCGTTTTCCCCTTCCGGGGTGTGCCGCCCCTGAGGAGGCCCTGCCGGGGGGCGGTGGAGGGACACCCACATAAAGGTGCTGTTTCAGCTAATATTCAGGCAGAGCCACTTGGCCACAGCCAGTGCCCAGACCCTGCTGGACTGGCAGTGCTGGGCGGGGCTGGCTGCCCGGAGGCCCCGTTCCTCTTGCGAGGGGGGCCTCCTGGGAACTTCGGGGTCTGGTCCAGGCCAGGGTGCTCCAAGCACCCCGCGGCCCTGCCCTGCTGCTCTGTGCAGCAAGCAGGAAGACCAGCTGGTCCTGGGAGCCTCCCCCTCCACCACTCTGCCCCCAGGCTGGGGGCGTGCGGGTCCCCTGCTTCTCCCGACACCAGCTCCCTGTGGCCCCAGGCCCTGGGGAGCGAGCCAAGTGGAGAGAATGCCCCGCTGTGTCCATTCACCCTGGAGGGGCACGTGGCACCCACACCTGCTTCCTGCTTGGGCGTCACTGCCCCTCCAATGCGGGTGGGGGCGGGGCCCCAGGGCTTCCAGGGCACAGATGTCGCTCTCCGGGGGCCCAGAGGCCGTGGTGGGGTGGGCACACGGGCGCCTGCTGGGCACATGGGCCTGGGCAGAGGGAGCCCGAGGCTGAGGTGTCTGTGTCGGGGACCTCAGGTGTGGAGGTGCACCCTCCCCTGTGTCCGAGTGAGGCTCCTCCAGTCTAGGGGTGTGTGTGTGTGTTCCTGTCACCTGCCCTGCACCCCAACTTCTTCCTGATGTGCTGCGTGTAGCAGCTCCACTCTGCTGCCCCCTGTCCCTCTGTCTGCAGCACCTGGCCCTTCACTGCCCAGCTCAGCACTCTCACCCACGTCCCTCCGTGGGGCTGCCCAGGCTGCGGATCAGAGGAAGGGGCCCCTGGCTGAGGGGACTGCCAGCCTCGCATGTGCCCCAAATTCAGCCCTGAGGCCCAGCCCTCCGAGCCTCCCTCAGCAGCACGCTGGGCCCCCAGAAAGGCTGCCCGGGCCGGCTCCATCCTCGCTGTGTCTGAGCCCAGGCCCAGGGAGGTTTAGGGAGCTGGGCTGTGTGGGGCAGGGGCCCAGGGCCAGGGGCGGGGGGGCATGGGGAAGGGCGGTGGGAGAAGGGTCCCTCACCCTCGCTGCACACGGGCCCTCCCCCCCCCAGGGCTCCGGGGGTCTTGGACATTGCCTCCCTCCGGCTCTGTGGTCTCAACTCCCCACTGCGGGGAGCCCACCCAGCCTCCCCCACACTGGGCTCTTCTCCTCTGTCCGCACCAGTGGCTCGGGGCTCAGCCAGGGCAGGACTCAGACTCAGAGGGCGCCCGTCTTCCTCCCTTCACTGTGTGGGGGCAGCTCCTCTCCAGTTCAAAACCCTGTGCCTCAGTGCACCCACCCTCCCTCCTCGGGGGCAACCGTCTGCCTGGACGGGGCAGGGTGCTAGGGTGCTGGCCTCTCTGGCCTCCTTGGGGCCCCGCTCACTGCTGGGTTCCTACACCCATCCTGGGTCTCGGGAGGCACGCTCAGGGGCTCTTGGGGGCACCCAGAGGGGGCAGTGGCCCTGCTGGACCTCCGCATGACCCCCGTCTCGCTCAGGGGCCCGAGGGGCAGGGCGGCAGCTCCCCTGCCCACGCAGACGTCCCGCTGGGGCCTGGCGTTCAGGCTCCTCTTCTGCGGGCCTGCTGGGGACCCCTTGGCTGCGGCAGGCGACCCCCACCCCGGCTGCTCCCCAGAGCCCCCCGAGTCTGGGGACCCTGCAGGGCCGAGCAGGGTGCCGGCGGCGGTGGTGGCAGCAGGGCGCCGTGCTCTGTGTGCGGAGTGTGTGTGTCGGCGACACCGCGTGCACATCCGGATGTGTCTCTGTTCGTGTCTGAGTGTCTCGTTTCCCCCTGCGTCCGGGTTGTCCGTTTCTGGGTCTCTCTGCATGGCTGGCTCCCGAGGTCACAGGGCCCCTACGTGGGGACACTGACCCCCTCCCTGTCCAAAACTTCGGGCCCTGGGGGCACTTGGCTGGCCTCCTTCCAGGCAGGTTGCACTGGCTGGCCCCAGACACAGGGACGGGCAGGGGCGGGGCTCTGGCCAGGCTCCCTGCTCCCCTTTCGTGGGCTGTGCTGACAGGAGGAAGGGGAAGAAGATTCCAGGCATTTGGGGGCGTGGTGGCTGCGAAGCAGCCTGGGGCAGGGCACTGGGCAGTGGGTGCGGGAAGGCCGCGGGGTGTGGGTGGCGGTGTCTGGGCCTGTAGAGCCCCTTTCCCATCCGAGTTGGGGCCGGGTGGGGGGGGAGGGGGCGTGCCTTTCCCCAGCCCGCTGACCCGCTTGCCCTGGGCCCGCAGAGCATGGGGACCCCGCGAGTCCCTACGCGGACCGCGCTGTTTCAGAGCGAGAGGAGTGGCCTGACCTACCGCGTGCCCGCGCTGCTGCCCGTGCCTCCCGGGCCCACCCTGCTGGCCTTCGCGGAACAGCGGCTCAGCCCTTACGACGCGCACGCGCCACCGCCTGGTGCAAGAGGCGCGGCACGCTGGCAGGGGGGCGCCGTGCGGGTAAGTGACCGGGAGGGGGCGCGCGCGCGGGGGGAGGGGGCGCCCAGTGCTGACGGGGAAACTAAGGCCGTGCTCGCCTCCTCCTCCCCCCTCCTGGCAGTGGGGCGCCGCGCTGGTACTGGGCACTGCGGCCCTGGAGCAGCACCGGTCTATGAACCCCTGCCCAGTGCTCGACGCGCGCACGCGGCACGGTCTTACCTCTTCTTCGTGGCCGTGCGAGGCCAAACCCCCGAGCTGGCGCAGATCTCCCAGGCAGGAACGCTGCGCGCCTCTGCTTGCTTGACTAGCCAGGACGCGGGGCGCACCGTGGGGCGGAGTGCGGGACCTCACAGCGGAGGCGGTGGGCGGTGCTGAGCGAGGTAGGCAGGGCGAGGGGCAGAGCGCAGGGATCCCCACCTGGGGCAGGGCGTCTGCGCAGGGTGGGGTGTAGCCTGAGCGGTGACAGGTGGGAGTGGTCTGGCTCCAGGTCCCTGCGCTGCTAGCCCCATCTGCCCCGCCCCTAGCGGAAGGGTCCTGGACACAATTTGTGGGACTGTCCCATCCCTGACCCCTGAGCCCACAGACAGGTGGTGGTCTCACCAGCTAGAACAGGCTCTTCGTCTTCCCAAGCTGCGTCTGAAACTGAGCCCCCAAACCCCAAGGACTCCCTCCTTAACCACTCCCTCCTCCTCCTCCTTCTGCTCCTCACACCCAGCCCAGGCTTTCGGGCAGGTCCACCTCACCTCAGGGCTTTTCTTCCCCAAGGACCTCACCACCCACTGCCCTCAGGGACCACCCTGGCCCCGGCAGGTGGCAGGCTCTGAGACCTGCAACAATTAAAGAGCTACCTGTAGGTGCAGACCCCACCCAGGGCGCTGGGGCCCCGGGTCAGGAGGGGCCGCCCAGACGGGTCCTAAAGTCGCCACACCCCGCCCCCTCAGCCGCCCCTGTCTGGACAGCGCTCATGCCAGGCACAGTCGCTGGCCGTCTGCCTGTGTCTGGGGACTCGCCACCTGTGCAGGTGCTGGGAACGTGGCCAAGGGGCCCGCCTGGGCTCCGCACTCCCACCAGTGCCCTCAGGAGCCCTGTGCAGCCCTGGAGGACTCAGGGTGGCCAGAGGCAGGGGGGGCGGAGGCTGGGCCAGCAGGTGGCTTCCTCACAAACTGCCCCCCCACCCCCTGTGGCCCCCGGCTGTCCCTTCCTGTCTGCAGACTGGGCCACGTTTGCTGTGGGCCCCGGCCACGGCATCCAGCTGCCCTCGGGCCGCCTGCTGGTGCCGGCCTACACCTACCGCGTGGACCGGCGTGAGTGCTTTGGCAGGATCTGCAGGACCAGCCCCCACGCCTTTGCCTTCTACAGCGACGACCACGGCCAGACCTGGTGCCACGGCGGCCTCGTGCCCAACCTGCGCTCGGGCGAGTGCCAGCTGGCTGTGGTGGACGGAGGGTGGGCCGGCAGCGTCCTCTACTGCAACGCCCGGAGCCCCCTGGGCAGCCGCGTGCAGGCCCTCAGCACGGATGACGGCACCTCCTTCTTGCCGGGAGAGCTGGTGCCCGCCCTGCCCGAGACTGCTCGGGGCTGCCAGGGCAGCATCCTGGGCTTCCCAGCCCCACCCCCCAGCTGTCCTGGCGACGAGGGGTGGTCAGGGGGCTCCAGGGTGACCCCCTTTCCTCTGAACCTCTCTGCTAGAGCCCAGGATTCCCCCAAAGAGGGCTCCGGAGACACCCGAGGGGGTGGGGGGCTGGGCAGGACGGAGAAGTGTGGGCATGGCCCCGGGGACCCAGGTCCCAGGGAGCCTCGTCTGGGGCCTGGGTTCCATGGGGACAGGAGGGACTGGGCTCCCCAGCGCCCCGGCCCCCCTGCTGCCTTGGCTCAGAGCCCCACGTGGCTGCTGTATTCACACCCGGCGGGGCGCAGGGCTCGGCTGCATATGGGCATCCGCCTGAACAGGTCCCCCCTGGACCCCCACAGCTGGACAGAGCCCTGGGTGATCTACCAGGGCCCCAGTGGCTACTCTGACCTGGCGCACCTCGGGCCGACCCCGGAGGGCGCCCTGACCTTCGCCTGCGTGTACGAGAGTGGGGTCAGGGTGTCCTACGAGGAAATCTCCTTCTGCCTGTTCTCCCTGCGCCAGGTCCTGCGGAACGTGCCTGCAGGCCCAGGGCCGCGCGGCCCGGGGGGCAAGCCTCGGGCCCAGTGCTGGCCCTCCTGAGGAGCCCTCCCACTAGGCCCGGCCCGGGTGCCCAGGGGCCTGGATGGAACTCTGGGGCCCCCCACCCCCTGCCGGAGGCGCCTTCGCCCCTTGGCTTCCTCACGCAGTGTCGTGGGGGTGTGTTCGAGAAAGACCCCGTGCAAAGACACGGAGGCTCAGTTTTAATACTTCAAACCAGCAGGGCTGGGCTTCAAGCAGGGATGTGCTGCCGGAAGCCAAGGGAGGTGGGCTCGGAGCCCCCGGGGCGGGCGGTGGGGCGCGGGCCAGGGCCACTCGGGGCCCTGGGACCGGCGCAGGCGCCTTGCCGTGCTGGCCCTCTGGCTTCTGACGGGAAATAAAGGGGCTGCGACCTGCTGTCCAGGGACACTTGTTTCTCTTGAGTTCTCTCCCTGCCAGAGCCCCGGGGAGGCCCAGGTCTCCGGCCCACTCCTCTGACCACTGTGCCCCCAACCCCCTGGCACCAGTGTCCCCCCGCCCCCTCGGCCAAACGCCCCGAAGCCAGGGCGCCGCAGGTGGGGGCAGGGCGAGGGCAGGGAAAGCTGGCCCCGGGGTGGCCCCGGGGTGGCCCCGGGTTGGCCTGCGGTCTGTGATGGCGGCCCCCTGCCCCTGCGTGTCCCGCTGGAGGGCCGCAGGCAGGGTGGCTGCCCAGGACCTGTCCCCTACACCCCCACAGAAGCACCTTTTCTTCTTCCTTCCTGGTGATAAACGTCAAGTATGCTCGCTGGAGAAAATCTCCAGTGATATGTAGGAAACTATAAAGAAGAAATGAAAATGACCCCACCTAGGTCCCTGCCCTGGCCACAGCCACGCCGACCCTTTGGGGCTTCTTCTGACTTTTTCTTCCTTGAAACAGATTCCTCCGTGTTTCCGCACAAGCGCTTCCTGCCTGTCGGGCGCCGGGCAGCTGCCATGCATGGCCCGCCCCCGTGTCCCTGGGCGTCATCCCCTCACCAGGCCCCTGCGGCTGCCCTGCCCAAGAGGGGGTGCCCAGGAAGCCTTGGAGCCCCCCACGCCTGGGCCCGTGGCTGCCCAGGGCACTCAGGGTGGCCAGTCCCCACGGGAGCAGGGCAACCCCTGTCGTGCACCCTCCTCCTCAGTTCCCTGAGAGGGGGGCCGCTTCTCGGGGGTCGAGACTGGGCTTCAGGCAGTGGCAGGACGGGAGCCTGAATCCGGGCCCCTCAGAGCCCTGTGCCGGCCTGCACCCCCCGAGATGCCCCTCAGGCCACCCACCCCTGCCCCCGAGCCCTGGGGCACAGCTCGTCCACAGTAGCTGAGGTCTTCCCTGTTAAAATCTGAACCAGCACAGGTGGGGTGGGGCGGGGTGGGGGTGGGGGCTTTGTGGGGGCACAGGCCGACAGGCGTGCTCAGTCCGGCCCGTCACTCAGTTCTGGTCCAGGCGGGCAACGCCCCCACATCACCTCCACCCGGAGCCTCAGACTGTGACGCGCTCAGAGACAGGCTCCGTGCAGACGCGATCGGGAGGACGGAGAGGAGGCGCCTTGGATGGGGGTGGGTCCTGCCAGGCGGGGGCACCCTCATAAGAGACGGGAAGGACCCTGGGTGGGCAGGAGGCGCTGAAGGTGGGGGCAGAGGCGCGGCGGAGCACCTGGGGTGCCCGGGTGGCTCCGGGTGACTCTGGCCTCCAGAGCTGGGACAGAATGACCACCTATCGTGGAGGTGCCCCATTTAGGGCAACATTTAGGTGGAATCTGACTTCTCACCAGAAACCACGGAAACGGGGGAACGGTGGTGGTGTGGCCCTCCAAGAAGTGTGACAGAAAGCGGCCACCAACCTGGAATTCTGTGCCTGCAGAACTGTCCGTCCAGGGTGGAGGGGAGATGGCGGCATTCTCCCAGGAGCAAGACCGACCGCCCGCCCCCAGCAGGGGGGGAAGGGCGCTCGCTCCCTGGGACGGCCGCTACCTGCCTGCACTCCTCGGGACCCGCGGGGCCCGGCAGGTGAGCGGCCGTGGTTCCAGCCGTGTGACGCGGAGGGAGACCAGCACGGAGCCGAGGGGGCGGCAACGGGGACAGCAGAGCTCGGAGACCCCGTCCTGCCCAAGGAGGGGGACGCGCCCACTCCTGTTGGCCGAGGCTGGAACCTCCGGGGCGAATGCTGGGAGGCTAGAAAAACTGCATAATCCCCAACTTAGTAGTGGCGACAAATGGGGAAATAAGATAGGAAGTGGTCAGTTGAAAAAAGACAAGGAATGAGAGGAAATAAGCTGTCGAAGTGCTAAGGTAAAGAAAAAGCAAATATCAAGAAGCCAATGGAAACACACGTGTCAGAACCGCACTGGTGTGAGCTGACTAATAGTGCACGTAGGAGACACGATGGTGGTGTCGGAGAGCAGAGCAGCAGCGGCAAACCCGCCGCAGTCCCAGCTGGGCCCCGCCGAAGGTGAGGAAGGTGAGGAAGGTGAGGAAGACGAGGGTCGGGGAGAGGGAGGCTGAAGGCTGCGGGGAAACCAGCCCGTGAGCCTGTCGGCGGACAGCTGGGGGCGCTGTGCTTCTATCGGGCAAGGACCTTGCGGCCAGAAATCACCAGCGCTGACGGCAGGAAACCATAATGCTGTTAAGTCTGTGTATATCTGATATGCAGTATCAAAGTGTGCAATCAGGTGGACAGGCCCCTGGGGCAAGTAGGCCAAGTGGCAAGGCTCAGACCCGAGCCTCTGGAGCCAACGGAGAGCAGGCAGCAGGAGCGCCGGCAGGGGCAGGGGCAGGGGCAGGGCCGGTGTGGCCGCCTTGCCCGGCAAGCTCCACCGTGCGGATCCCAGCAGGAGGCACACCCAGACGCACAGGTGACTTGGGTGGATCTTACAAGCAAGTCCCCGCTGACCCCAGAGGCTTCACAGCCACAGCGAAGTGGAGCCAGGAGAAAACACAAGGATGACTGAACACCCTCACGTGTCCGAGAACTAAGAGACACTGTTCTAAATAACTCACGGTTCGGAGAAGCCACAGCGAGTGGAAAATGGAAAAGATTCCGAAATTACCCGTGCGAATGCTGTGCACGGTGTGGGGGCTGACGCTGAAGCCCGGAGCCGAGGGGGATGCCCGTCTGCGGTCAGAGGCGGGGGGCGGGGGGGGGTGCCACTCTCGTGGGGCGCGGGCAGCAAGCTGGGCCCGGAGGCAGCAGAAGGAAGACCGGAGCGGAGCCGGCGGGACAGGCCAGCCCCGCACGGGAGGGAACGCAGGCCAGGGCTGGGCTTGGGAAACAGTGACATCAATAACCCCGATGAGGCTGATCTCGAAGTGGTGAAAGCAAACAAACACAGCTCCCAAGGCCAGCAGTGAGGAGGGACACCCAGGCCCACAGACCCTCGCAGACTTCCAGGGGCAACTCCCACCCATGAACTTGAACATTTAGGTGAAATGGATGATTTTGGGGAACATGTGGTTTATGGGAAGTGGCACAAGATGAAAGAGAAAGTCTGGAGAATCTCGTCAAGGAAGGTGTCTGTGATGTAGAGCCCGCACACCTGCCAGTGAACTCTGCTGCCCACGGGGCTGGGCTGGGAGGCTGTGCCGGTGTCCCTGCCGAGAGCTGGGGGCTGACGCGGGGGGCGGAGCGGGCTCAGGAGCGGCTCCCCCGCCTGGGAGGGGAGGCCGTCGAAGAGCTGGGGAACCGGGCACTTTAGGACAGAAAGGTCAGCCCCGGCGGGGTGGCGGGGTGGCGGGGTGGCGGGGTTGGTTGGCGTGTCACACCAAGCACCAAGTTTCTGGGTTCGACTCAACGGATCGATGTTTCTCACATCGATGTCTCGCTCTCGCTCTCTCTCTCATCAATGAACAACACATCATCCTCGGGTGAGGATTTATAAAAAAAGAAATAAACTTCAAAAAGAACACTCATACAGCGCCGACAGCACCGTCCGTGAGAGGAAAATCTGATGAGAGAAGTTGACATGACACCTCGGGAGGATAAAAAAAACAAGCCGCAGATGGGAGAAAAGCATCGCAAAGCTCGCATCTGGTAGTTTCGCTTTGTGAGGCATTCCCGGACTGTCCTCCCCAGGGCTGCGCCCCCTGCACGCCGTCTCGGGCGAGGTGTCTGCCCGGGTGCTGCCTAATTTTCAACTGGGTGGCTTGCCTTCGCAGTGTTGAGTTTTAAACATAACGTGCGTACCATGGCAGGAAGGTACAGGGAAAGGTGCTGCACACCACACGTCGTCAGGGAAACGCAAAGTAAAGCCACAGGGAGAGGCCGCCCACGCCCAGGACGGCCAGCGTCCGGAGAGCGGACCCTAGGAGCTGGGAGGACCTGGAGCAGCGGGACCCGCGGTGCCCGTTGGAGCGCCGAGGGCGCAGCCACGTGGGAGGCGGTTTGGCGGCTTCTTACGACGCTGAACTTGCCCTTAACCTATGACCCAGCTTTGTGCTCCTTAGCGTTTCCCCCAGGAGCTGAAGACGCCTGTGTGTCCGCCTGTGCACACGGACACCCGCCCGTGGGCGTCTGTAGAGGCCCTGCCTGTAACTGCCGGAACTTGGAAAGGACCGAGACACCGGGCCCTTTAGCCCGCGGCCCAGGTAGCGGCCCCATGGCTGGGCTCTGGGCCCTGGAGGGAGCCCCAGGGTCCTGCCCCGCCTGTTGGAGGCCCGGCTGCCCCCACGAGCCCGAGGATTTGGGGGTGCGTGGCAGCCTGGGTTTCGCTCTCGTCGTCCATGCTCACCTTGGCCTGTCGATGCCGTGGGGGTTAATTTCATGTGTCACCTCGGCTAGGCCACAGTGCCCACGTATTTGGTCAAATGCTAGTCTAGATTCTTCTGTGAAGTTTTTTTTCCCTAAGGTGAGATTAACATTTAAATCAGCAGACTCTGAGCAAAGCAAGCGACTCTCCGTGAGGTGGTGGGCCCCGTCCGAGCCGGTGGGAGGCAGGGGAAGACACGGGGGCCCCGAGGAGGAGGAACCAGCTGCGGCCTCCGCCCTTCCCTGCGTCTCCAGTGGCCAGTCCCTCGAGTGAGTCGCTGTGCACGTGTCCTGTCGCTTCTGCTCCCCTGGCGAGCTCTGGGGGACACAGACCCCCCTCCCGGGCCCATGTCCTGTTCACACATCTGTCCCCTCTGCACTGTGGGCCGACACTCAGGCCTCCCCAGTCTGCACCTCGTCCGGGGCCCGGCCTGCCCAGCTGGCGACACATGGCACTCCCTTCTCGGGGGGTGGCCAGACCCGTCCCTCCGGTGCTCTCACCCCTCCTGGGACGCGGGGGTGTCACTCACTGGTGTACGGACGCTGAACATTAAGTATTTTAGCGGTTGAACAATATCCCGTATCATGATTTGTTCTTGGAATTTAGACTGAGACAAAAACTTGAAAACAGCCACGAATTTGTGCCCAAGGCAGGGGTCCCCAACACCTGAACCCCCAGGCAGCTCCTGCCCCCAGGCCACCCCCCAGGCTGGCTCCATTCTGGACGAAGACCAACAAGAGCTGAGTCTTGGGGGTCTGGGCCAGCCCAGGACCCCTGGCTTGGAGGAAGCCAAAGTGGGGGAGGTTGGGAGGGGCTCCGGGGGGGGAGGGGAGTGACCCCTCCAGGACGGACATGAGGCTTCAGGGCCACGTGCCTGGAAAAGTGGCCGCCTCTGCCCCGACTCTCCTCCTGCTGGGAGGCCCCACAGCTCGGCCACTCCTCCTCCTCTGAGTGGCTCTCGGAGGCGCCCTGACGTGTGGCAGGTTTAGGGCGCCCCACGCCGTGGGAGCCGAGGACAGGGGGGGCGCCACACTCCTGTCCACAGAGAGTCAGTGGGCTCGGGAGCTGCACACGGGCCCCACAGGCAGGCAGGGCCGCGTGGCTGGGGTCAGAGGGCACAGGACCCCCAGGAAGGGCTTGACGGAGCCCCAGTCAGGAGGCTCCCGTGTTGGGGTGAACACCGTGCTGGCCACTGCACTGGCCCTGACCGCCCTCAGGAGGAGCCCCCACTCTCAAGTCCCCACAGCTGGGGACCCTCCCCGCACGGGAACCACCCATGCGCACTGGACAGCTGACCAGCCAGGACTGAGGCCCCAGGACCCAAGCACTGGCCCCAGCCCTGCCTCCGTGGCCCTCAGGGCGGCTCCCTCTGAGGCCCCGGCCTTCCTCTCGCCAGGAGCCCTTGGCCAGGGCCCCCTCAGACTTCCTAACCTCAACCTCAAACTCCCCGTCCTTCCTGTCCCCCGAGACCTGCGGCTCCCGAGCCACGTTGGTGGTGGGCGTGCCCCCGGGGGCCGAGGAGCCGCGGGAGACCGGAGCCCGCCCGGTGGGGCCTGGGCTGCGGGGGGGGGGGGGGGGGGAGGAGGGTGCTGCCACTGCTCGGGCTCCGGACCCCCACCTGCCAGGGCCCTCGGGCCTCCTGGTTCAGGAAGCGCAGCCCTGGGGCGGCGCAGGGACAGACCCGCCGGGGCGCGTGGGCCGGGGGTGGGCGAGACGCCCCAGCCGGGCGGGCCGTGACACAGGCAGCTGGGGCAGGGCCGGGGAACGGAAAAAGTGAGTGGCGGCAGGCGGCAGGCGCGTTCCGGGAAGGCGACATGCAAAGTGCTGACGGTGTCCGCTTCCACTTCTTATCTGCGGCCGCCAGCGCGGCAGGACGGGCGAGGGGCCACCGCTTCCTCCCTCCCCCTGCGAGTGCTGCCGTCTCTTTGCCGGGTGTGATCTCACGCCCTTTAGTCAATTAGACCTGCCGTTTTCTTCCGGCAGTTTTGACGCTCAGACCCTCTCTCTCGTCTTCTGACGGGGCCCAGCTCGGTTCCTGGCCTCTGGGCTGTGGTCCTCTCGCGGCACACGCCCCGCCCCAGACTGGCTCCGTCTCGGGCCCCCGAGCCAGGCCCCTGCTGCCCGCCAGGCCCCCGCTGCCCCCGCTGCGTCCCCGCCCCCGGCACAGTCCTCAGCGACCCAGACCCAGCACCGGCGCCCAGACTGAGGCTCCCATTTTTGCCAGTTGCGGGGTGGGGGTGGTGTTCCAGGTGGAGCCCCAGGTGGGGTCCGTGGGTCCCTAACTGCTAGAGGTCACCTGGTGCTCCCCCAGTCCGGTGCTTCACCGCGATGCCGACACGTGAGGGCCGCAGAGCCAGCGGCGTGGGGAGCCTTGCTCTCACCAGCCCACGGCCGTGCGACCTGCACGCTTGTTGCTGTGAGTAAAGCTGAACAGGCCTTTGCTGTCTGAGGAATGAGCGATAGCACACACACACGCAGTTTACATGTATGCATGTGTGTGCTCACGGGAGCGCCTGTGCATGCACGTGTGTGCGTGCCTGTGTGCGTGGGTGTGTGGGCACGTGTGTGGGCTGTGCGGTCACACCTCCTGCCCACCTTCCCTCCACGCCCGGAGCTGCCCTCCCCGCATCTCCGCGGGCCTTGTGCTGCCCACACCCGTCCGCCTGCCGGCCTGGGGCGGCCCCGCTGTGCCCGTGGGCTCCGTCTTCTCTCCTCCGGGGCCTGGGTTCCTGACCGGCGCGAGGGACGGCTCACGGCCTGTCCCTCTGTCTCCTGGGGTTTCTTTTTCACGCACTGTCCCTGCTGCTCGGGCGGATCCTCCAGGCGCGCACCCTAAGGCGCGTGCGCCTGGCTGCTTCTCCGGGTAGCAGTGTGGGCCCCACGCCACTCGTCCAGAGTCTGCCTCCCGCCCGGCCGGTCGGTCCTGCCTCGACACAGCTTCGGTCCCGGCGAGTCCGGGTCCGACCGGGGAGGGGGGGCCCTCACTGTCCCCTCCTGGCCTCCTCGTTCGTGTCTCCACGTGAACCTCTCACAGGTCGGGTGTGTGGGTTTTGTGGGCGCCTGCAGGTCTGTAACCAGCCCCGGGAGAGCTGCTGCCTCGGTGGCGCCGGCGCGCATCACCGTCAGCCGGGTACCGCGCCCGCCGGGGGCTCGCGAGCTTCTCGTGGCACTCACGCCTGGGCACCCACCCTGTCCGGTCCGCTGTGCACAGAGCGGTCTCCACCGCGTCCTCCGCTGACCGGTCAGCGCTCGGTGTGCGCCGGCCCTCTGCTTCAGGGTGTGAGTGCTCCATCTGCTCCCCACCTGGGCTTTCCCGCTGCCACAGTGTCTCCCCCAGAGCCCGCTGGGTGTCCAGGCTCCCCTGTCTCTGCAGACTTCCCGGGAGAGGCTCCCTGTGACTCCAGCCTTGTCAGGCTCCCTGCCTCTTCCTGGACAGGCGGCTCCCCCGCCCCCCCCCCCCCCCGACCGGCCAGGACAGGACCCCGGCTACAGGCACAGGCTGTGAGCTCAGAGTGCTGGGGAGCTGGGGGGCCCAGACAGGGCTCCCCGGGAGGGGGCAGGTTGGGGGTATCTCTCCTCGTGGGCAGGGACCCCGTGCGGTGTGGCCTCTCAGCCCTGGAAGACGGACCAGGTGTTCTCTTTACTGCTGTGCCCCGGACCTGCTCGCTGGTGGCCCGGAGCAGCCCACCCACCGCCTGGTCTGGCCCCAGCCCGGGGCAGAGGACCTGCCTGGGACGGGCCCCAAGGTGTGGGGGACCCCCAGGGGCTGTAGCAGGGCGGGTGTAGGTACAGTCGCTCAGGCCCCTGCACCAGGCAGAGGCGGTCTGGGGCCTGGGGGCCGTGGGACTGAGTGGTGGGGGTCCAGGAGAGGACTCTGGGGGGTGGTGCCCAGACACCCCCCCCCGACATCGGAGGCTGAGGGTGTGAGTCTGAGGGGAGCAGAGATGAGGGGCCTCAGGGGGCCTGTGTGTTTCCGGAATGGCGGCCGAGGGGGCCCGAGCCCTCTCCCCGCCCGGCGGCAGCAGCAGGGCCCCTCCCCTCTCCCCGTACCCTCGAGAGGGGGACAGAGCCGGGGCTCTCTCTGAGCTTCCACCGTCATTTAATTATAATATAATAGAAGGGAAAGGGCCTCTCAAGTGTGAGCCTCCGAGCCCCACGCCAGCAGCCCGTGCTGTGTGCGCGGCGGGCGGAGCGCAGGAGGCCTGGCTGGAGGGCGCCCACCCAGCCCCTTGGGCGGGAGCCTCCAAGGTGTCTCTAAGTAGCACCGTGAGGGGGCGCCAGGGAGGAGGCCGCTCCCGGGCGCTGCCCGAGCACTGTGGCCAGCAGCTCTCTCGTCCGGGCCTGGGAGGCGCCAGGCTTGCGCATGGCCCCGTGGGCCCCTTGAGCTGTGTGCCGGGTCTCCTTGCCGTGGGGGCTCCTCACCTGCTGCCCCAGACGGAGTCTCCGACCAGCACCCGCACCCGGTGTGTCCAGGCACCCGGCTCCCCGAGGAGCGGCAGGGTCGCGGCGGCCCCCGAAGTCCCCGTGCGCAGGAGGGGCAGAGCAGCAGTCAGGACAGCGGCTGGGCCAGCTCAGTGGGGTCCGTGCTGGGAGCCCTGGGGCGGCCCCCGTCCTTGCCCAGGTCCCCGAGGACCAAGAGGAGAGCCGGGCAGGGCTGGCTCGGTGCGTGGCCCCGTGTCCACGGGAGGCCCCCACGGCTGTGCGCTCCTCCGGGCGGGGGGCCACTCCCCTCGCTGTCGCTGGGTCTGACGGCCACGGGCTGGCGGGGGCTATCAGAGGGGCCAGGAGCAGCGCCCGTCCTCGAGTCTCGGGGGCCAGGGCCCCTGCGGGCTGTCGGCCGAGGCCCTGCGGGCCGGGGAGCCCGGTCGGCCGGGGAAGACGATGGTGGCGTACTCCGTCTCTTGGGGGACAGAAGGGGCAAAGGTTTCCGGGGTCTTCTCCTGCCACTGGAAGTCCAGCTCCTCGTAGTCCACGGAGAACACGGGCCCCGGGGAGACGCCGTCCTTCTTAGGGGAGAGGGAGGAAGGGGTCAGCACCGCCCGAGCGGCCGGCGAGCACACAGACGCACACCCGGCCCACACACCCACACTCCGGGCAGGGCCCGAGCCCCACGACTGGTCCCAGGCCCGGCCCCCTCGCGCAAAGAAAGCGCATGGTTGTGGACGGGTGTGACCGCTCCCGAGGCCGTGCACCGTGGGGCAGAGCTCCCTGTCCCCGCACCCTTCCCTGCGGCATCCCCGGCACCACGGCCAGTGGCCAGCGGGGGAGGGAAACTCACCAGAGGCGGGTCCTCGCGGCAGCAGGCGCAGGGTCCTGCAGAGAAACACGGGGGAGCCCCTGAGGCCCTGCCGGGGAGGCCCGGCGGGGGGTCTCATCGGGGAGTCGTGCGGGGGCTGGGATGCCTCTGGCCCTGGGAAGGGCCCTGCTTGCCCCCACTCCCCGTGGAGCCCCCTGAGCGCCTGCCCCCTGCCAGGGTCCTCTCTGCAGCGGGGCCGTCTGGGCTGGTCGCCGCGGAGCGCCGCCGGCTCCCAGGCCCGGTGCTCCCACTGGGGTCTCCGGCTGCGAGCCTGCCCAGCCTGGTGCCCACGGTCGGGGACCGCCCCCCCGCCCCCCGGGTCCCTGGCTGGCGCCACAGAGCACACAGCAGGCACGGAACCAGTGAGGCGGGGGCAGCATCTCCCGGGCGGGTGCCGCACAGGAGAGCCACGAGCGACCCCGTCTGGACCGGCGCCCCCGGGCGAGCAGAGCACCTCAAAATCTCTGCAGGAGGAAAGTGCGATCCCCGGGGAAGTGAACCCCGTCGGGCCTGGCCTGGCCGGTTAGCGTGGGGGCTGCCCCAGCCGCTCAGGGGGAGAGTGCTGAGGCCTGTGGCTTCCTTCGTCCAGGTCACTGTGGGGCCTCCGGCTGGCTACGTGGCCCCTAGATGCCTGTCCAGAAGCGTTTGGCCGGCGCCTCTGTGGCGGGGCTGACCTCACCCCGACTGGGCCCCTGTGGGCGGTGCCCCTTTCTTCAGCCCCAGGGGTGTCCCCCCATCGTCAGAGTGGCTCAGAGGGACCAGCTGCCGGGGACCACACTGTCAAGGTATGTGGGAGGGCTGCGCACCCACAGCCTTCCTCCTGGTGATCAGAGGTGGCTGTGGCTGTAACCACCAGGCCCAGTGGCTGTTAGAAGCACCGTCACCGTGTTCTGCAGCTGAGGTTTGGGGGTGGCTCAGCCCAGGGGACTCTGCCTGCTCGTGTGACCGTGAGAGTGGCCTTCCCTGAAGACTCCTCCGGAGTGCAGGCTGGGGGGAGGGACCGTGGCTGGGGTCTCTGAGGGGACCCCAGGCCCTGACGGGGCCAGCCCACCTGCTCCCTGGGGGTGCTTGCAGCGGAGGGCTGTGGGGGCGGGGTTGGTGGACGCGGCCGCGGGCCGTGCCTCGGGCCCCGCCGGGCTGGGGCGTTACCTCCAGTGGCCCTGGGGAAGGTGGTGATCAGGACCCAGGCCAGCAGCAGCAGCAGCAGGATGCCCACCAGGACGCCGGTGACCCCGATGACCAGGCCCTGTAGCTGGCCTGCGGGCCTGGCTGGGGGGCTGGGGGTCTCAGTGGGTGGTTCCAGGGTTCGCTCTGGAGACACAGAGAGCAGAGGCTCAGGGGTGGGGACACAAAGTAGAGGCTTAGGGTCCTGCCCTGCCCTCCTCAAGTCCTCAGGGGACACAGCCCTACATTGCGTGGACCAGCCTCACCCAGGCCTGCGAGACCCTGAGAGGCCCCGCCCCCGCCCCTCCCACAGGAGAAGTGGGTCTGGGGAGCTTCTAAGCACAGAGGCCCTCAGCCATCAGTCACCGTGGTCCTGGGTGTGGGACCGAGTCCGGGGGTGGGGCTTGGGGAGTCCCTGCCACTGGGCCTCGCAGGCCTCCCGGGTCCCGCCCCGCCCCGGCCTCGCCCCTGCACCTGTCACCGTGAGCTCTGCGTGGGGGCTCTCGTAGATCTGCATCTCGGGGGGCAGGTAGATGACGCCACAGAAGTAGGTGCCGCTGTCGTTGCGCTGTGCGGCGAGGACGCTCATCTCGAAGTCCCGCCCGTTGGGCAGCCACGTCACTTGGAAGCGCGGGTCCTGCTGGACCTGGCTGCTGTCCTTGGGGAAGGCGGCCAGCTTGACCGTCTGGTTGCTGGGGCTCACCCGGTACCAGTTGAGCACAAAGTGCTTAGACGTGTTGGAGAAGCTGCAGGTGAAGGTGGCGGTCTCCCCTTCGGCCACGGTGAGCTGGGGCGGGCTGAAGGTGAGGGGGTTCCAGGGCCTGTCGGGGGTTTCTGGGGCACGGGGAGAGAGCCAGGGGGCCTTGAGGAGGGGGCACGCGGCAGCCCGCCGAGACCCCCTTCCCCTTCCCCATGTCCCGTCGGGCAGGAGGGTTCTGGAAAGCCCAGCCCACACGGGAGTCCCCTGCGCAGAGCCTCTGCCACGGAGCCTGGCGGCTTCTCCTTGCACACCCCTGGGGACGGGGTGCTCAGTCCCACCACCGGGCGACACCACAGTGGGGTCTGGTTTGCCCATTGCCCGGGACCCGGGGCCGGCTGCCTGTGGCTCTGACACTAGGCCCCCGAGAGGTGGTTGTAGGGCCTTCACCCCCTCAGTGACTCCAGGCCCCCAGTTCTGCACCCCAGGTCCCTGGCCTGTCTGCACTCTGCTGGTGGACGAGGCAGGGAACTGGGCACTGGGCTGGGACAGTGGGGGCTCCCACGGAGAGCCCAGCCACGGTGGGCCAGGAGCCAGCCTCTGCCTGCATTTCAGGGCAAGCTCAGAGCTGGGACCCCCACACGGGTGCGGCTGCCCTCGGCACGTGTGCTGCTGAGGCTGTGGGGACTGGGGTTCAGAGGCCGTCTGGGCCATGACCCCGGAGGTGGCCTGGGGACACCCACACGGGCTCCCTGACCCGGGAGTGCACGCACGTGCTCTGTCACACTCTCCCTCCCGCACAAACGTGCGCACACGTGTTCTCACGCCTGCTTGCCCTGCTGCGGAGTGCCGGCTGGGCGTGGCCCCCACACTGGATGACACCCCCGGCCGGCTGCCCTGCCCTGTGCGCGGCTGCCCGGCGGGCCTGCGGTGGTCCCGAGGAGAGCAGCGCGGGGTTGAGACCCAGTGCCCCTCTGGTCGGAGCCACATGGGACACGTGTGACCAAGGTGCCCCCGCCCCTCCCCACGGAGGGCCTCACACGGGACAGAATTACAGACATTTGGAGAGGGCAGGTGGGCCTTGGGTCGGCGACACCTGATGGGTCCGGCCGTGTTCCCGGTGTCCTCGCATTTCTGTGGCTGTCCACACTGAGGACGCTGGCTTGGAGAGGCCAGGGCCCAGCCCGCCTGGACCTCCTGCGGTGTCCCCTCCCCCGGCCCCTCTTCTGGCCACTGACACACAGTCAGGGCTGGCACGTGGCCGGTCCTGCGGCTGCAGGTGCGTCCCATGGATCCCATCAAGTGCCAGCTGGACCTGAGCCACAGCCAAGAGGCCCCACGCGTGGCCCCGGGCACGTGCAGAGGGTACGTCCCCTTGGGGCGGGTGCTGGGAGGGGCTTGGGTGTCCTGGAGGCCGGGGGGCCTGGAAGGGGCCAGGCCTGGGGACGACCAGGACAGGTGGGGTCCCCTGGCGGTGACACAGGCAGGGCTGGGCTCAGCCGGCCCCCCTCTCCTCCACGACCGTGCGCCCAGACGTCCAGAACGCTGGGCACCCCCTCGGCGGCACTGACCCTGGCGTCCCCGCGCGCTCACTCTGGAAGCACGTGAGCCCTGACGGAGGGAGGGTCGTGCGAGTGGCAGTCTGAGGCAGACGCAGACTCGGCAGCGTCGGGCGGTGACGGCGCAGCAACAGAGCGTGGGGCAGTGGTCCCGAGGCCCCCCCCCCCCACCCACGGGGTGCCCGCCAGCACCCTCCTCGCAAACGCCCTGGGAAGGCCTGTCCTGGACGGCGCTGCCACAGGTTGCCCCCCCCCCCCACCGCCTCTTCCCCAAGTCCGCGCCTCCGCCCGCGTCCCGCCCGCCAGGGCCCCCCCCGCCAGCAGAGCCCCTCCTGTGGCCGGGGCCGCCCAAGAAGCTCCCCGGGGGGGGCCACGCAGTGCCCGCCGCCCCCCTTCCTGCACAGGCCCCTTCAACGGAGCCCCAGGTGGGCCCCGCTGACAGCCCTGCCCCTCCCCCCCCCACCACGTGGAGGGGGGGCCCTGCTCTCTCCAGTGTGGGAGCTCATCTACCCCGCTCCAGCCTGCATTTGTGACCGGCTGTGTCACTTGTCTGTTGGCTCTTGGTGACCTCTCTCACGGGGCCAGGACCGGAGGAGGTGGGTCTCTCCCTGTGCACCTGCCCCCCCACCCGAGTCTCTTGCTCATCGCGAGGGGAAACGGAGCCCAGAGAGAACGACCCCACTGTGAAGGCCCCAAGAAGGACCCCCGCGTCCGTGGCCTTCCACAGCCAAACATCAGACACACCCTGCACACGGCTGCGGCCCTTCCGGAAGGCCAGGGCTGGCCACAGAGCAAAGGTAGGCAAGCGGGACCGCAGCAAACTACAGAGCTTCCGTGCAGCAAAGACACTGTCAGCAGAACGAAAAGGGCCCAGGGCATGGGAGAAAGTGCTTGTTGAGTCACGTCATCCGATAAGGGGTTGATGTATGAAGCATATAAAGAACCCGTATGTACAACTCCAAAGAAAAACAAAGCAATCTGATGACAAAAGGGGCAAAGGCCCTGAGTAGGCACCTTCCCAAGGAGGACGTGCAGGGGGCCCACAGACGCAGGAGAAGATGCTCAGTGTCGCCCGTCATCAGAGAGATGCAAACTAAAACCACATGAGATGCACCTCACACCTGCCGGAGTGGCCACCGTCAGGAAATCGACAAGCAAAAGTGCCGGCGAGGACGTGGGAGAGGGGACCCTCGTGCCCTGTGGGTGGGAATGCAGCCCGCCCAGCCGCTGCGGGAGCCGCTCGGAGCTCCCTCCAGAACCCAGAAGTAGGGCTGCCACAGGATCCCGCAGCTCCACGCCCGGGTGTGTGTCTGGAGGAAAAACGCTGACGGAGAAGACAGGCGCGTGCCCACGTTCAGTGCCGCCGCCTCCACAGTCCCAGGACGTGGGGGGGCCTGCGTGCCCGTCCACAGACGAGTGGCTAGAGCAGTGAGCACGTGTGCCAGGGAACGTTACTCAGCAGTAGACCCAACGACATCTCGCCGTTTTCGCCAGCCTGGACAGACCTTGAGGGCATTTTGCTAAGTGAAATCAGTCAGACAGAGAAAAGGAAATACCGTGTAGTCTCCCTTGGGTGTGGAGTCTGAGGCAAAGACAACAGAACAAAACAGCGAGAGCTCGTGGATGCAGAGAGCGGGCTGCCGGCTGCCACGGCTGGGGGCGGGTGGGTGAGGGGCCCAAAGGCAGGGGCTGCCGGTCGGGGACGAGTAAGTCCTGGCGATGTCCTGGCAGCAGGGCAGCTACGCCCCGTCACCCTGAGCTCTCTGCATCCATGGACTTGACCCATCTCTGGTCGAAGTATCAAAAATCCCAGAAAATTCCGAAACGCAAAACTCAAATTTGCCAGGTGCTGAGCATGTGCCGAACCCACGTGGCGCAAGCGGTGGTGGGCCCACTGCTGGTGCTCCGTGCCAGTGCCGCTCGGTTCTGTGGTGCGAGGGCCCCGGCATCCTACGCTTCAGCTCCCGGTCCCCGGACGCCAAGGGGAGGTGTCCTTACGGGTTGAAATGTCGTCTCTTCTCACAAGCTTTTGGCCAGAGCTCACAGACGGCTGTGGTGGGTGCCCCTGGCCTGCACATCAGTTTTTTTCCTTTTACTTCACACAGAACTTAAAAAAAAAAACCAGCCTCGAATTCATTAACACATAACGCATAGAAGATGTCACACCAACATGTGGGTCTCAGACCTCTCCTTACACGCCGGAGAAGCTGTGACACGGGGTGGAGGCCCCGTGTGTGGCCCGCGTCCAGGCTGCCCCTCCCGCGCGGCTGAGCGCTTGCCGGGACTCCCTTTCTCGGCCACGTGTGCCCGCCTCTGATGCCTCTTTGCCTCTGGAAACCTTGAGACTAGTTAGGAAAGTATGATCTGGTACCGGCTGTGACTCAGTAAGAGCACTCCAGGCGGCGGCCGCGAGAAAAGGAAAGGACTCAGGAGAGGATTTTAAAGATTTCCCGGCAGTCGGGCGTGGCTGGACAGGAAGAGCACTGTGACCCTAAGTGGCCCGGGCAGCCACAGCGCCCCGGCAGGTGTGGCTGCTGGGAGGGTTGGCTCGAAGTCACGAGTTCAAGTCCCAATCCAACCCGAGGCCACAGGGTGCGCCCCAGCTCCGACAGTTAGAAACCCGAATCGGAGTTGGCAGTATGTGATATTTTTTGCTCAATCTTGGTACACACACGTAGTTCACAATTGTCTCCTAACTCATGTCTCCACAAAGGGAAATCTAACCCTTTAGTAACTCGACGGCAGCAGAGCGCCGGGGGTCCGGGGCCCACCGACCCTCGCGGGGCCGGGCACACCCGCGGCACACCTGCAAGTCGCCGGGAGAGTGGATCCTGACGGCTCCCGTGACGAGAAAGTGAACCTGAGACTGCGTTGGTTACCCAGGGCCGGCGCCTCACGCTGTGGACAAACATCGAGCCGCCACACTGTGCGCGGGAACTAACGCAGTGCGGTTCCTCCGCAACAAAACTATCCCCAGTCCCGAGGTTTTCCACATGCGAGTAAAGTTGAGATTTGGGGTTTTTAGAAGAAAGGACCCCAGGGTCTGCCAAGGCAGGGAGGTGGTGCCTGCCCTGGTCCGGGGAAGCTGAGGACGGTGGCTCCCACTCCCGCGGGCCCTGCTGGGCTGGGGGCATCTGAGCTCAGGCCGGGGGAGCTGCCGTCCTGGGGTGAGGGCATGGCTGCGGCACCCACAGGGCAGCCAGCGCCACGGCCCAGCCCGCGTGCAGTGGCGTGCCAGGGTGCGCCGTGCGCCGGACTCGCACGCCGAGTGCAGACCCAGCACCTCAGCGAGGCCTCACCTGGGGACAGGTGGTTGCACCTGTTTGATGGCTCACGCTGGGCCCGGAGAGTGGCCCTGTAAACAGGACTGTGTCCATAGAGGAAGGGGGCTTCCGGACAGACACACGCGGGACAGACCACGCGAAGACAGAGGCAGTGACCGGCCGAGGGTCTCCAGCCCAGGCCGGAGGGGGACGGACGGCACCACCAGGAGCCGGAGAGGCCGGGGCTGACCCTCCCTCGGGCCCCTGACGCAGCTGTGCGGCCGGCACCCGGACCCCAGCACCCGCTGCCCAGCCGGGGGACGAGACCTCCTGCGGCGGGGCTGCCGGTCTGCTGCTGTCCTCGCCGCCGCCTGGGACGCGCGGCCCACGGGCCAGGGGTGTCCGCCAGCAACTCTGGGTGAAGGGCATTCACTGCTGTTTCTGTAGCTATTCTATGTGTTTTGGTTTTTTGGGGGTTTTTTCAAAATCGTAAGATGAAAAATAAATAACACGATCTGACTTAAGATGCGTGCCACAGGCTGTGCCGGACAGATTCTGTGAGTGACCCGGTCTGACCCCAGGCCCGGCAGGGCGGGCGACCTCGGCCCGCGCTCATCAGCACGGCCCCTGATGCCCGTCCACTCCCCTTGCTAGCAGGGGGCGGGGGCGGCCCACCCCTGGGTGTCGGGTGTTTCGTAGAAGGCAAAAAAAAACATGTGTGCAGGAGGGGGTTTCCATGGGAACGGCTAAAGCAGTAAATGGAGTGAATGAATTAGCAAGGGAAGAAGGTGTCATTGAGTAGAAAGTCCCCGAGGCCCACAGCCGAGCCCGGGCGAGAGCCAGAGGAGGGTCCCACGGGCCCCAGATGCCGCAGCACCTGCTCTGAGCTGAGCGGGGCTGCCCCTGAAGCCTGGGCCACCGGGGGGAAACTGAGGCACGCTGAGTTTGCAGATCTTGTCCAAGACACAGGCAGGCTAATGCGTCTTGAAACTGGAGGGACTGACCGGGGAAGCATCTCCGTGTCTCTCCCTGCTGGCGGGGGGGGGGGTCCTGCAGGGACCGGGCCACGCTGGGGGGCAGGGCACAGCTACCCCAGACGCCTGGGGTCCTCCTCCCAGGTGACACACACCCCCTCTTCTCTTATGTCTGGGTCCACCCAAGGCCCTCCACCAGGCTCCTTTGGGCCACAGCCCTGGGACCGCCGACCCCCGCCTTGAGCTCTGCTGGCCCTGAGGTCTCCCCGACGGCTCACACAGTGGGCCCAGGGCCAGGTCGCTTTGCCAGGACCCGCCGTGGGTCCTGCGGGCCGTGCCCAGGGTCCGTGCCTGGGCATCTCCTCCAGAGAGCTGAGGCGTGTGTGCCCCCGGTGCCCGAGGGGGCTGGGGGGACGGTCTTTATTCACACGGTGGCTTTTGATGTGACTGGAGTAAGTCTCGGGGCCGATCCGCCCGTCACCTCAGGTGCCAGTCAGCCCCCCGTGAGGCTAGTCCGCCCCAGGAAAACACGAGTTGGGGCAGCGGGGCCCAGATTTGGGGCTCTGGCCAGCCCAGCCCTGTCGCCCTACAGAGGAGGGCACCAGCTTGCTGCCCGCTGGACACAGAGCAGGCGTAGGGACACCCCGGCCTGCTCAGGAGCCTCACCACCAGGGGGGCCCAGGGAACAGTTTCCCGGCTCACAGCCGCACGGCACCTGCCAGGAGCCCAGCCGCAGCCCCTTTCCCCGGCCAGGACCCAGGGCCTGGGGTTGTCCCCGCCCTGACCCTCATCACGCAGTCCTGGTCACCTACCTAGAAGCCATCCTGACCGCCAGCTCAGCTGCAGCACTGACCAGAGGAGCGGCCAGGGCGTCCACGGGGTCCCCATGCCCCGAGCGCCGGCACCAGCGGCCGCGAGCTCCTCTTCTCCTCTGAGGCGGCAGGAGTGCAGGCGGAGAGGAAACTGCCCGAGGCCCCGCTCCTCTTCCTCCTCCTCCACCTGGGCGGGGAGTGGAGTGGGTGGAGAGAGCGGTGGGGAAGAGTGGCGGGGGAGGGGGCAGGGGAGAGGCTGTGGAGGAGAGAGGGAGGGAGAGACAGAAATGGGGCGGCAGGCAGGCGGAGGAGGGCCTGCCGCACGCTCCTCCCACCGCGGGGGTCTCTCCATCCCAGGGAAAAGTTTGTCTCTTTATCTGGGGCTGCCCCTTTCCCTTTCCACAGGGGGGAGGGGTGGCTCTTCCCTCCCCCCCAGCCATCCTCCGGTCCACGGGAAGGTGGGCCCCCCGGCCCGGGACCCCCGGCAGCAGTGAAGGGCGGACTTGACCCCATGCCCACGGACCGCTCGGCCTCCTCTGTGCAGCCCCGATGGCCTCAGTGTTTGGACCCACCAGGTCTGCTGCTGCTGGGGGCCCAGGCAAGTGCCTGGCCGGACCCCCGAGGCCCCCACCCCGCTGGGCAACTGACACAGGCAGAGAGCTGCCGCTCCAGGGACCGGCAGCACGGCCCACCCTGAGTCCAGGAGACCCGAGGGCGATCCAGCCTTCGGGCCCCGGGAGGGGCCGAGACTTGCGGCCAAGATGGTGTCTGAGCCAGTGTGTTCCAGGGCCCTGGGGACCTCCTGCCCCGGTCGCCCCGGTCGCCCCGGTCGCCCCGGACACAGATAAAGACTCGCCGGCTGGCGGATGGAAGGGTGCTAGGGAAATTGCTGGACGGCTGCCCTTTCCCGAGCTACCTGCTCCCCGAATCCCGAGCCCCTTGTCCGCGCTTCCCTCTCCTCACAGAAAGGGTCCGTCTGGGACAGGAGGATGAGGCAGCCTGGTGGGGCGCCCAGCCCTCCCAGACCGCCAGCATCTGAGCGGGGTGCCCACGAGGGTTCCTCCCTCGTCCCCCCCTGGTCAGTGGGGCAGCGGCAGGGGCTCGAGGGCCAACTCTCCCCGCCTCACGGCCAGCCCCGGGGGTGGGCAGTGGGGGCTGGTCTGGCCACCGGTCGCCTGGCCCTCCGGCTCCTCCCCCAGCTGGCAGGCCCGCTGCGAGGGGCAGCTGAGGGTCTGCCTGACCCATGGCCTGCGTCGGGGGTGTTTCCCCTATTCCCGCCCTCGTCCTTCCGCCGCGGTTTCCTCTGCGGGCCTCGCAGCGGGCACCCTGCGGGAGGGCCGCCGGTGCCTAGCCGGCTTCTCTCAGCCTCAGGCTTCCAGCAGACCCCGGGCCAGGCTGGGGCAGCCCGTTTCCAGCTCTTCCCACTGCCGCAGCCTCCTGGCCGCCTTGGTCAGCAGGGCCTGACCTCCCAGCCTGACCTGGGCACAGCCCTCTCACGGCCCCCCAGTGCTTGCTCAGGTTGGGGGTGGGGTGGTCCTGGCCGCCCCACCAGGCCTTTGTGAGGGAGTTGGGTCCTGTCACTGCATTTTGCTCTGAGCATTTCGTGATAATGAATGGAAAACAGGGGGAAAAACCCCTGCTGCTATTAGTGATGCTGTAACAATGGAAAATTTTAATGGTGGGAACTGCTCCCCGCCCCACCGCTCCTGTGGCACCGTCTCCGTGAGCGCGGACTCTGACTAATGTGGGGCCTGTGGACGCACGGCGTGTCTGTGAAGAGCCCTGGGGACTGACTTCAAGAGCACAGACCCCGACCTCCAGGCGTCCCAGCTCCTCGACATTGGCTGACCTTCACCCGTGGAGCCGGGTGGCGTGGAGCCCGGGTGGGTCGCACACAGAACCTTCGCTTGCCTCACTGGGATGGGCCGTGCTCATGGGCAGGTGGAGAACTTTGCAGCCCCCCCCCACCCCCCGAGATCTCTTTGTTGTGCCCCCTCTCCCTCCGCACCGAAGCCCCTGCCCCCACTGAGGCGGGGGGGCGATGGGCTCTGAGATGCGAGCCCCCACCTCCCAGGTGGCCGGCACTGGCAGACAAGCAGGTTCCTTCAGTCGCATCAGCACCTGCCTCCCGAGCACTGGCTCTCGTGCCTGCTCTTGGTCACAGTTTTCGGCTGCCCAGGTGGGACTGTGTGGACCCTGGCAAGTCCCGGAGGCCCTGAGCGGAGGGTCCCGCAGCGGGGACGGCAGGGGTTTCCCCACGGCCGCGGAGAGGTCGCTGCCTCCAGGACTCGCCCCACCCTCCCTCTCGCGGCTTCAGCCGCCGTTCCACGCTCTTCTGGTGAACAGAAAGAGGTTCGGCTGGGCTGACGTCCAGACTGGGTGAGTCCCGGGTGTGCACGGCCAGCCGGGAGCCCCTGCCCCCGCCTTTGGGAAAATGTGCCATTTGGGATTCTGTAGGAATCAGCAGGCGCCCTCCAGCCATCGGCACGGCTCAGTGCCGAGAAAGAAATCCCGGTTCCTCAGTGTGGGGTTTGGTGGAGCGCCCGTTTGGTTTTGGTTTTGGTTTAGGCGTCGTTTGCTGCTGCAGCTGCCCACGGCTCTGTCCTTGCCGGTTGGGTTTGCCGCTCCGCGGGGAGGGGAGGGGTCTGTTTCTGTCCCAGAGCTCCCCTCCGGTTCTCGCCGCCGTCTGAATTGAAACTTCGGTGACAGTGTTTTGTTTGCTTTCTTGTCTTTTGAAGCCGTGGTTTGATCTGAGGGTTCAGTGTGAGAGCAGTCGTCTGTTTAAGCTCTGCCGTCGCCTCAGATACTGTTCTTGTTCCTCCTTGGGAGAGAACGGCTTGGCCTCAGTCTGGGATTGTTTTGCCAAAGGTCTGGTACGTGGAATAAAACCTCCAATGTTGAAGCTTGCATACTGCCACACCCTAAGGGTTCTACTCAGGGTTGACGTGGATGTTCGGGGGGAAAGGTCTCACTCCCCTCGCAGACAGTGAGGCTCAGAGAAGGAAATGGGGAAAAACGGGCTCTTTAGACTGCCTCGGACGGCTCCAGCACGGCCAAGTCTGAGGGCCGCCCCCTTCGCCAGCCCCCTTACGGCTGTTAAGGGCGCCAGATGATGAAACGCCTTAGTTCTGAGCACACTAAAGGAATGTGGGCATCATTAAGAAAAACTTTTAAGTGTATTTGTCAGTGTAAAAAAATACCTGTTTCTGAAAGTTATAAAATATATTCACAAATTTACCAATTTAAAGAATGCTAATTACTTAATTTTAGCTGTCACTAGAAATTGAAAATTCTAATTAAGTTGGGAAGGAATATATAGTTTCAGTAATACAAGGTATAAATTATGGAAATATATTTTGAAGAAAATGAAATTGAAAGTGGGTTATTCCAAGTCTGCTTACTTGTAGATGCATTAAAAGGGCGAGCTGAGGGGGGTTAGAAAAGTCTCGCGGGGTCCAGGCGAGCGAAGGGAGGCTGTGGGGAGGGAAGGGGCAGGCAGACCAGCAGCCCAGGGAGTGAAAGAGGGTGGGAATGAATCGCAAACAAGGGAACAAGGGGCGTACGGGGAGAAAAGACACTGGAGGGGGACCTCAGCCAGGGAATGGAAATGGAGGGAGAAGGAGTAAGAGAGAGAGAGGAAGGCACGCAGGCAAAGGGTAAAGCAATGATCGTTTTAATGACAAATGGAAGAGCCGAGAGCTCCCTTTGATTTCCCAAAACCAAGTGTTATTTCCCAACAGAAACCACAGGTACACTTGGACAGTAGGGGACAAGTTAATGGATGTTTTTGTCTGATATACTTTTATTTGTGATGCTGAGTGTTATCTTAAAATGTTGCAACTCCCCCCCCCCCCAAATTCTGTTGTCAATGGCATGGGAATCTGATCTGGAACCGTGTCATTTTACGTATGTTTTTGTCACTTAGAGTCTGTCACTGTTTCACTCTGACGCATTTGCAAAAATGCTACATCTTCAGAAAGAGCTATGGAAAGGGCTCTGACTTATTCTAAAATATGTTTCTCGGAATAACTTTTCAGATCTTACCTTTCAAATAGATGGGGGTTTCTAGAGCTCTGGAAAGGGATGGAGTCCACAGAGATAGTGGCGGATAGCCAGGATAAGCAGTAACCGACTGTGGACCGAACGAAGCAAGGGTAGCCATTGTTCTTTTAACTTTGTTCAAAACGTTGTTGATTTTTAAAGCAACACTTGTTTGTTTTCTTAGAGAGATTTGGTAGATTTTGGCGATATTGAAGCATTTATATTTTTCTCCCTACTTGATCCCTCCAGAATCTCTGGAAATTTGGAAAGTCTTCATGAGTATTATTATTTTCATGGCAATATGTTTCTTTGTATGAATCCAATGAGAATAAGATTTCTTCCCGTTAGCCGAGGCTAACTGGACTGTCCTGTCCCAGGAGACATGCCCGGGCTCTGGGTGTCTCCAGGCCACTCCAGGGAGTGCAGTTCGACTCTGGAGCCTGTAAGAGCCCCTTGGAGAAATCGCCTGGCACGTCGCTCACTCGCACGGCTCACGGCGGTCTTTCCCAGTGAGGGGCCAAGGTTGCTTTCCCGGGAGATGGCAAGAAGAACCTCAGGACATTGGGTGGGCTTGGAGAGCCCGAGGAGCTGACCCAAACCTCCTGGTACTGCAGGGGGGCTTGGCGTCCCTGCCCCAAGGGGCTAATGTGGTGAGAGTGGAGTCAGAGAGTCCCTGGGGACACCCAGCAGCACAGATGAGAGAGAGCCCACACGGCCAGTTGCTGTTCCTGTTGTGCTCACGGGAATAATCAGGCCAAGCTGAAACTGGACTCAACACAGTTAACGAATTGGTCTTGATGTGGCTCTGTGATGAAAACGAGGGCAGGCCTGGCTGGTGTGGCTCAGTGGGTTGAGTGCCAGCCTGCGAACCCAAGGGTCATGGGTTCGATTCCCAGTCAGGGCAGGTGCCAGGGTTGCAGGCCAGGTCCCCAGTGGGGGGCGCATGAGAGGCAGCCACACATTGATGTTTCTCTGCCTCTTTCTCCCTCCCTTCCCCTCTGTCTGAAAATAAATAAAATCTTTAAAAAAGAAAGAAAATGAGGACAATTTTAGGGTGAAAATTATGTTTCAATAGAATATTTTACACTCTATTGAAACATAAACTCTGTTTCAGTGCATTATCTATAAAATTTTATTTTTCCCTATGAACTAAACTGGACCCTAAACTTTCTAGTTTTCTGAAATGTCTTGGCGACAACTCTCTGACTTCCAGAGACACGGGGTGAAGAGCCGGCAGTTGGGACCTGTGGCCGTGGGAACTGAGCCCCGCCCCACTGCTCCTGTGGCACCGTCTCCGTGAGCGCGGACTCTGACTAATGTGGGGCCTGTGGACGCGCGGCGTGTCTGTGAAGAGCCCTGGGGACTGACTTCAAGAGCACAGACCCCGACCTCCAGGCGTCCCAGCTCCTCGACATTGGCTGACCTTCACCCGTGGAGCCGGGTGGCGTGGAGCCCGGGTGGGTCGCACACAGAACCTTCGCTTGCCTCACTGGGATGGGCCGTGCTCACGGGCAGGTGGAGAACTTTGCAGCCCCCCCCCACCCCCCGAGATCTCTTTGTTGTGCCCCCTCTCCCTCCGCACCGAAGCCCCTGCCCCCACTGAGGCGGGGGGGCGATGGGCTCTGAGATGCGAGCCCCCACCTCCCAGGTGGCCGGCACTGGCAGACAAGCAGGTTCCTTCAGTCGCATCAGCACCTGCCTCTCCGGCACTGGCTTTCACGGCGGCGGGCAGCCGGACCTGCTTTCGGTTACGAGGCAATGCGTAGGTCTCACCAACTTAAAATAACTGAGACAGAAACCCAGAAACCGCCTGACAGCTGCCGCCTCAGCCCCGCGCAGAGCTGTGGAGGGAAGCATTAAAGAGCAGAAACGGTGGAAACAACATCAAAGACGGCGTCTGCAGGCGGAGCGCGGAGGCTTCGGTGTAGAACGGAGGGCCACTCCCCCGTGGGTGGCTGGAGGGCCAGAGGTCGCTGCCAGCTGCCAGCCAGGCGGTGGCCCCGTGGCCCCCCTGGGCCCGGTGTGCAGCCGCAGGGAGCGGGGTGCTTCCGCTCAGTCCACGCTCCACCCAGGACACAGCGGCTGGTCCTGGTGGGCCGGAGGCTCTGCCCCAGGCACGGGCTGTCCTCTGAGGGCCGGGGCTTCGGGGGCCGCGGGGGAGGACAGATCTGCACTCTGGGGGGGAGGTCATCAGACCCCGGGGGTCTCCTCCCCACCCCAGCACCCCTGTCCTGTGTCCTGCGCCTCTATCTGCAGGAGCTTGGATGTGTGCCCACAGAGGGGCCAGAACTCAGGGACGCCGTGCCCCTCCTGTCCACCGTCTTCCCCCGCCGCAGCTTGCCCCCCTTCCCAGGGTTCTCCTCCCTCCAGCTCACCCCTCCCCCCCTTACTTCCTCCCTGCCTTCCCCTTCCCGCGACCCTTCCCTCATGGAGTGCTGGGCTGGTTGGTGTCCCCATGTAGGTGGCCAAAGGGACACTTGGGCCCTGGGAAGCTCTGAGTTCGGAGGGGGCGTATAGAAGCCAATGGGGGACGTGGAGACTGTGGCAGGAGGCAGGACACAGGGCCCTGAAGGGTCAGCCAGACCCCAGGAGCACAGGCTCAGAGCCTGGGGAGGGGCTGGCCCGAGCGAGACGGGACCCGGTGCGTGTTGGGTGCTGCAGGCACGAGGTGAGCCCCCCACTGCTTATCCGCACACTGTGGCCCCACACACACTGCCCCCTCCTCACACACTGTCCCCGGCATCCACAATGTCCCCATCACACTGTCCTTTCCCCTCGAGGCCCCTCATTAGGGACAGGGCAGGGTCCCCCGTTGGAGAGAGGTGGGAAGGTCGGGGGCTCCACTGGCCCCTCCCTGCTGGCTGGCCCTCTGCCCCCCCCCCCCCCCCCCGTGTCCTGTCTCGCCTGCAGGCTTTGGAAGGCGGCATCTGAGGACACCGCTAGGGCGGCTCATCTCTCGCCTTCACCTCTAACTTTTTCTAACAAGCGGGTCTGGGGCGGGGTCATCAGACACAACCGGGGACCCAGTTCTGTGGGGTCCTCACGGGTCAGTGTGCGCTCGTGTCCAGCCACCCTGGGCTCACGTGAGTGTGAGCACTGGGCCCAGAGTCCTCCACAGCCTGTCCCTGCCGCCCGGCCCCACCGCAGCCAGGACGCCGGCGGGGCGGGGCCCAGGACGGGGCTCAGTGCCCGTTTTAGGGACGCGATTCCCGGGCGTGTTTCCCCGCGCAGGGTCAGCCCTCGCAGGCTCCCGCACCACAGGGGGTCCCTGCTGTGCCAGCTGCCACCCGGCCCCCTCCCCCTGCTCAGCGCTCCTGCGGCCAGCCGGCTGTCCTCCATCCCTGTGGCTTTCTGTGTCTGTGACCCACGAAAACGGATGATGTGCGTGTGGCCTGCTGGGATGGGCCACAGGTCTGGATGGACTTCGTCCACCGGCCTGTGTCCCCGAGGGCTCCTTTCAGGACAGCAGAGCGCCGGGCGGCCGAGCAGCGGCCTGGCCTTCTCCGCCCGGTTTTGGTGATTTGGGGGACCGTGCTGTGGGGCACGTGGGCGTGCAGCCGCCAGCCTCTCCCCTGGGAGTGGTCCGCTGCGGCCCTGGGTGCTGCGGTGTGCCTGTCCCCGCCCTTGAGGTGTACCCGCGCTATCCGGTGACTGTGGCTGGCGTCTGCTTCCGGCCGGACCCACCGACGGGGGAAGGAAGGAAGTGCAGGACGCCGGCCGGAGGCTGCACGGGGTGGCTCCCCACCTTCCGCCAGCAGGGACCTCGGGGGCTGGAGAAGTCCCCCGGGGGCCTCCCTCCCCCTCTCTAGAGCTTCCAGGGCACTGGGTGACGGGTGCACACAGCAGCGGGCGGGGAGGGGAGCGGGAGCCGGCGCAGACGGAAAGTGGGGGAGAAGGGACCCCCGCCTCCCCGCCGCACTCTCCGGAGGCAGTTTCCATTCTCGAGAAACACAGGAAGCAGCAGGATCATCCTGAAACTGCCTCCGAGGGGCCGGCAGGGTGATGTCAGTGGCCCGGCTCCCTGTCTGCCCCCGTCGGCGGGCCGCCGCGCTGGCCGGCAGGCTCACAGCGACTTCTGAGGTTGGAACAGGAAATGGTTAATAGTGTTTGCAAATAAAAACTTTCTGTTCTACCCTGTTTTTGTAGCATTTCTCAGAAGTTAGAAAAGGGTGCCTAATGTGTCTGCTCAGTTCAAGAACCAGGCTTTCAAAAACCTAAATGAAGTGTTTCCATCCACTGCTGCAGAGGAAGATGAAGGCAGCCCCTGGCCTGTGTGCCGGGCGGCGGGCGTCTCGGGGGCCTCTCACCCTTCTTCTTCTCTGTCACAGTAGAGGACACAGGGCCCCCGTCATTCTTTTGGGCGAAGAAGTTCCCGCTCAGGGACGCTGCGCCGCGCTTCCCCGGGAGGAAAGTGGGAACGGGCACCGTCCTCCCTGCTCCGTGGCTTCCCTCGGGGGCTGGACGGGGGGCTGGACGGGGGCTGTGGGCGTGGCCGCCGTGTCCGGGTTCACACTCTTCTTGGCCCAGCTTCCATGGGGACGGTTTCCCCGCAGAGCCAAAGGGAAACTGTGCTTTCCTGGACCTCAGGTGGGTCACCGTGGCCCACACGGTGGTCCTCACAGCACCTCACAGGCAGAAAGGCAGCGGCATGTCTGCGGCCCCCGCAACCACCTAACGGGCCAGTCAGTGTGTGTGGGGGGTCAGTGAGGTGCTGTTCATTCTCCTCGGGCCCCCTGAGAGCGGCGAGTGCTCCGCTGATACGAGGGCAATGCGGCTCAGGAGCGAGAGTGATGGAAAGAGAACGGAACCCAAACGAAAGCAAGCGGCGGGTGTTTTGAAGAAACGACCATTTGGAATCGCTGAGAGGGTCCGCAGCTCGCCGCCGTGGAAAGACGGAGGCCGGGAGACGCTAGCTTGGGTCAGGCAAGACACCGTCTCTGACGGCCTCGTGCAGACCAGCACCGGGGCAAGCCAGGCTGGGCGCTCGGGGCCACGTACGGGGCAGCAGGCCCCCCCTTCCCGACGCCCCTCCCGTGTGTGACGTGGCTGTCATGGGAGACCTGGGGCTGGTCACGTGGATCCTGCGGGGTGTGCACCCCCACCCACCCACCCTCATGCTTCTTCCCCAGTGGCCGCTCCCAGGTGGGTGGGTCCGCTTGCTGCCGGCTGCCGTTCCCAAGGTGGTGGCCGGGTCTCTCCCAGGGGCCAACTCGTCTCCTGGGGGTGGGGCTGTTGCTCAGCTGTTCTTGGCGGCTTTTGCCGGAGCAGGCTCTTCCCTCCTCCCTCCTGCACGTGGCGGTGGGCAACTGTCACGTTACCCCAGCTCCAGGGCCGCGGGACGCACGCCCAAACGGCCGCAGGCGGCCACACCTGGGCTGCGCCGAATGGCCGTCCACACCGGGCCTCCCGTCTGCCTCCCCCGCTGCCGCTCCAGCGTGGCCCCTCCCTGCTCCTCGCCCTCCTCGCTTCCAGACTTTCCGGAATGCTGTTCGTGCTTTCAACGTGAATTCACAGTTTACATTTCCAAATGTATGTGTTTGTGTGTATGTGTGTTCCTGTGTAGCGTGTAGGTGTTGCGAGTGTGCATTCGTGTGTAAGCATGTGCATGTGAGTCCAGAGGCTTGAGGCCCGGCCTCAAGGTGCCAGTTAGCACCACTCTGGTTGGTATCCCCAAGGCCCAGAAAACCGTGCCTTAAAAGCCAGTGGAGCCCCGGCTGCTGTGGCTCAGTGGACTGAGCACCAGCCTGCGAAGCAGAGGGTCGCTGGTTTGATTCCCAGTCAGGGCACAGGCTTGGGTTGTGGGCCAGGTAGGGGACAGGTAAGAGGCAACCACACATTGATGTTTCTCTCCCTACCTTCCCCTCTTTTTAAAAGCAGGTAAACAAAATCTTTAAGAAAAAAAACCCAGTGGAGCCAGAAGTGTGTTTCCTCTCCCACGAGAAACCCGGAGGCCGGCCACGTGGAGGCAGCAGGGTGGCTGCAGCCGCCCGCGAGGGTCGCACCTCTCCGCCTCTCGGCCCCCAGCCCGCACCCGCAAGGGGCACTCGAGGTTGGCGCGGTCTTCGGGGGGCCGCCCGTCAGAGGGCGGTGGAGTGGAGCCGGGGACTCTGCCCGGCTGCCCCGGCTCGCGCTGCGGAGCCTCCTGGCAGCAGAGCTCCTCCCACGAGCGCCTGTCCCGCCACACTGGGCTGCACCGCAGAGCGTCTGGGGGGGCGGGGGGGAGAGTCGGAGGGAAGTTCTGGAAATAAAAAATGCAGCGAAAACATCAGTGCACTTGGCCGGATCAGCTGCAGACTGGACAACGGTGAGGACCGATGGACGGGAACTGACGGCAAACGAGTCACAGGTGCTGAGAGCGCAGGTGAGGGGTGGGGCCCCGGAGACGTCCGTCTGGGCCCCACGGGGCGGGGGGGGGGGGGGCGCTGTCCTTCCCAGGTCTCGGTGTCTCCCAGACGATGGGGGTGCGGTCTGTGCGTTGGAACTCTGGAGCCGCCCACGAACGAACAGAAACGGGAGTGAGGCCCCGCACTCACGGGGGGACAAGATTCCACGACGGGCAGCACGCGGGGGCGGGGGGGGGGGTAGGGGGCGTGTCCGCCCCGGGGCAGCAGGCTCAGACCGGTGACTGGAGGAGCCGGACAAGGGACCACTGTCCGGGGACCACGCCGGCTGTAGGGAGGGCGAGGAGGCGCCGGCGGGGGCTGTGGTTTTAGGCCCTGGAGACAGTTGCCCCACAGGCGCAGAGCCCCAGAGCCAAGGACCCGGCGCACCCTGTCCATGTGAGCGAGCAGGGCGCCCGGCTGCAGTGAGAGCCTCCGCTCCCCGGGAATGGGGGGGCCCTATCTGGGGGGTTGCTCCCTGGTTTGGCCCGGGGGGCTGTGCGGGCACAGTCTGTGGACCCCCCGGGGAGGGCGCTCCGCCCCAGGCCTCCGGCCACCGTGCAGGTGCGTGCCAGGACGAGGCCCTGCTGAGCTGGCCGCGGGTCCCCAGCGTCCCGTGCTCAGGCCTGGTCATCCTGCCGATGCCGAGAGGGGTTCTGTGGCTTCCATCCTCCCACGGGCCTGTCAGCAGCCGGCTGCCCCGCAGGGGGGCTGCACTGGCACCCGCTCCAGGGACGCGGGCCCTCACAGGCGTGTGACAGCCCCGCCTCCACGCGGCCGTGTCCTGAGGACGCCTCCTCAGCCCTCGCCCCCCAAAGGCGGCCTTCCTCTGGCTCTCACTGGCGTCCTCCGGCCCCTTCCCCTCTCTGCTTGACCACGGCCCTTTCTTTCCTCACTGCCCTTGCCCTCGTCTCCCTGACGGAACACTGCCACTGTGGCTGTGCTGCTGACGCTCAGGCATACCTGGAAGAGTCAGGGGAGGCCAGACACAGGTGCACCGGGAGCCCAGAGCAGCGCGCCTGGCTGGGTCGCGTTTCCGACACTGCAGGGCGGTGGGCTCCAGGCGGTCCCAACGCAGGAGCAGGGCTCCAGGGGCCTGGCTTTTCCGAGGTGCCCACCTGAGGCCTTTTAAACAGTCTCGAAGCTGAGTGTTTACGCCTCGGGCATTCTTACGCAGACGCACACTTACACACGACGAAAAGTTTGCAGGTGACGCACGTTCGTTCCCTCAAGCTCCTCACGGCTGTGTCTGTCAGGGAAGCCGAGCAGGGGCGGGCCGGCTGTGCAGAGCCACCGGGGAAATGGCAGGGGTTTCCTCAAGGAGTGAGCGCGGGACCGTCCGTGACAGGGCTGCCCGCGAAGACCTCAGGCGACCACTCACGTGCACGTGAGCACGGCCACAGGTGGATTGGCGGGCGGGGGAGGGGCTGGGGGCAACGACGGAGGATTTCCCTGTTTTGGGTTGTTTTCCCTTTTTATTTATTTGTTTCTAATTTTTCCTAAAAATGAAAATGGGTTGCTTGCGTAATGAAAAATACTCAAAGGGACAAGAAATCAAGACCTGTGTCTGGACCTAACTGGTTGCCTTGGAGACTGGGCCATCCCCTAGCAGCAGGTGGATGGGTGGGAGGGGCTGGAGCGGGCAGCCCGCAGCCCGCACTGCGAGGCGGCGCCAGGGTGGACAGGGTGGGTTCTCGGGCTGGCCCCTTAGCCCGGCTGGCGGCCAGGAGGAGACCGGAGGACCCTGGGAGCCGGTCCTGGAAGAGAACCCGGCCTCTGGGCCCCTGGACAGTGGCTGCTTCCGGTAGCGGCTGAGGGTGCTTTCGAGATGCAGTGGAGGGTGGGGGTCTCCTGGGAAGGAAGGGCCCAAAGGCTGCCTGGTCACTGGCCCGAGGGTGGCCCTGCGTCCCGAGGCCAGGCTGGGTGTGTTCCGACCCCTGAGACGCGAGCCCAGGGGCCTGTGTCCGGTCCAGTCCTGTCCCCCAACAGGTGGGTCAGCTGGGCGCTTGTGCTCCCTTCTGGGAAGCGGTGGGGACAACGCCTGTCTGGTCCTTCTCAGCAGCGAGGGCACATCCGGCCTGGAGGTGCAGGGGCCCTGGAGCCCAGGTGGGGCCCTGCCTGGTGTGTGTGGTGGGGGCCGGCGGGGATGCTCCTCGGCTGCCTGGGCAGGGAGGGCTCTGCCTGCTCCCTGCTGCAGCGTCTCCCGGTTTCCATGGTAGTGCTGACGGGAGCAGGGGAGGGGCCGGGCCCAGCTCCACAAGGAGCCGCAGGAAGGACCAGCAGACGGGAGCGGTTTCCCTCCTGGGTAGGGCGCTCAGTGGGAGGCCCGTGGGAACCGCCATCTTCATCGTCATGACAACAGCCACCAAACCTGACAGGGACCCACCCAGCGAGCCCTTGCAGCCGCATGGCAGCCTGGGAGGGGTCTCCAATGGGACCTGAGGCCCGAACAAGCTGGGGATTGCCGGTTCTCTCAGTCTGAGAAGCAGCTTTACACACGTGCGATTCCCACAGCCAAAGTGAGGAGCTGCGGCCAGCGGATGAGGGTGCTGCCGAGCTGGTGTTCTGTTCCAGACAGACGCCAGGGGGTGGGACAGGCACACAGGCAGACCTGTGCGCTCCAACACTGAGGTCACGGCCACGTGCCGCCTGTGAGGTGCTCCTGCGCTCAATTTAAACAGAGGCGGGCGTTTGGCTCCTGGGGTTGCTCTCCCTGCAGGTGTCCCAGGCCACTTGGGACACAGTGCAATGACGTCACTGTGGGGACAGGTCCCCTGACACCCCAGAGACGAGAGCTTCCTGGGAAACACGCAGGGAGACCTCGCAGGCCGGCAGGTTCCCGCGCCTGCGTGCACGTGCCTCGCAGGGGTGGAGCTCCTGGAGCCCGGGGCCCACCCACCTGTCCCGGGGATGCTCAGCCTCAGAGGGCTGAGGCTCCAGCACCTGCAGTGTCCGGGGAGCTGGGCCACTGCCCTCCTCTTTCATGCCTGGGCGTGGGGGCCAGGGCCCCTACTCCACGCCCCAGGACAGCGTCACGTGGGCGCAGGGCACCCCAGTCATCCAGAACCCCCTCCCCTGCTCTCCCCACTTCTCCGTCTTCTGCACTGCACCCTTCACCCACTTCAGCCCCGCCCCCCACCTCATTTCTTCCTCACCTGCTCCTCCCTCCGGGATTCCTGTCAAGACTTGGCAGATGCTTTCTCCTGCCCTCACTGGGACCCCCAGAGCTATCTTTGGTTTTCCGTGACACTTCCTTAGGGCAAGGAAGCCCCAAGCCACGAGGTGACAGAAAAGCAGCAGGGTGAGCCCGCACATGTCCGGCCAGGCTGGACCCAGCCCAGTCCAGGTGCCCGTGCGTCTCACGACGGGGTGCTGGCTCTGCAGACGGTGGGCTGCAGGGAAGGGCCGTGCACCTGCGTCCGGTCCCTGTGCAGACAGACGGGGGAGGGGTGGCTAGTCACGGAGCTGGAGCGGGTCCGGCTCTGTACCCGACAGGACGAGGAGCGCGGCGGGGGTGGGGACGGTCAGGCCGCCCCCCGCTCCACTCGCTGCCCTCTCCTCCCCGGCTCCGGCGCGGCCGCTGCCGGTGGGGTTGGTCCTGTCCCACAGGCGGTGGATGTGGACAGCTGCCTGGGGCTGACAAAGATGCACATCTGGGCCCTGGGGTGCCAGCTTTGCCTGCCGGATACCTGGGGCACCTCCGGGCGAGCCTGCTGACCCCGGGGCTCTCCCTCAGCCGGTCGCCCTGCTCTCCTGTGGAAGTGCTGCCGGAGGAGCAGCCGCTCTCCCGCTGCCTGGGGGCCCCTGTGCAGCCTGTGACCTCGGGGTCTGCTTCTCCCAGAAGCCCCCAGATGCTGCCTGGGGGCCCATGGCCAGGGGCCCCAGCACCGTCCAGGCCGTGCCAGGTGTGTTGGCATGCCCTCTCTGAGGGCACCCTCAGCCTCAGCAAGGACGCGGAGCCCCAGTGTGTGTGGGCGGAGCTGTGTCCACCCTGCAGGGGGTTCTCCTAGTGAGGCTGCCCCTCCGGGGCTGCTGGCCATCCACAGGGGCTCCAGTCTCAGCGCCTCGCCCATCAGCCGGTGTCCAGGTCAGCACCAGAGCTGCACCCTCCACAGCGAAGACCACCTGCTCAGCAGCACCAAGTCCGACCAGGTCAGATGGTTCACCTCTCAGTGCCTCCGCTTCCCACCAGGACCGTTCTGACCCTGGGGCAGCAACAGACCCTCGGGAGAGGCTGCCCCGCCGGGGGTCCCGCGTCTGGGGCCTCACGGACAGCGAGAGGGCTCCACCTGCCTCCCCTTGCCCTTGGCGGGCGCCATCCAGGGCGGGACTCTCTCCCCGATCTCTGGGGCTCCTCCACTTTCCCTTCCGCGGGGACAGGGGATGGCCAGCAGAGGGCCACGGCCACGCCTCCGGGAGCCGGGCGCCCTCCCCGCCCTCTCCGACCCAGCGTCACGATGCGCAGGGCCTGCGCCGGGCGGCCACCAGGGGTCGCCCCTGGGCGAGGGGCCTCGGCCCTGCGGGGAGAAGGACTCCTCGGGGGAGGGAGGCCAGATGGCTGGTGCTGGGCGCATGCCGACCCCCACCAGGTGGTCTGGCTCCGGGTGTGCCTGGCCCGCCGTGTGCTCCGGACCAGGCACCCGGGCACTCCGGCCGGACCCCCCGGCCGCGGGTGGGCGCAGCGCCGTCTCCCTGCCCTTCGGGCCCGTTGCGGCGGTCCGTGCAGCGGGGGTAGCGAGCAAAGCACCGCCCACCCCTAGCCGAGGCCGCCCCACAACGGCCCAGCCGCTCCCTCTGTGCTCTTTCTCTTTTTAAAAGGTCTGTCTGTCTGTCTGTCTGTCTGTCTATTTACAGAGACCGAGGAAGGGACGGAGAGAGGGAGACGTGTGCGGGAAGCCTGGGGCAACTGCCTCGCGCGCGCGCAAGCCCCGGCCAGGGACCCACGCGGCCCAGGCCTGTGCGCGGGCCGGGCAGGACGCGGCGAGCCGCCGCAGCGGAGGCCGCGTCTGTGTTCACGGGACCCCACAGTGGTTCCCGCGACGCCCCCTGCGGCGGTCCCCCGCCTGTCCCCGGTGTCCAGGAGCTCGTGTGTGTCACGTCCCGGCAGAATAAATGTTAAAAAGAGGAAACCGAGCAGCGCGCTGGGCTGACGAAGCCACCGCCCAGAGAAGGCTGTGATGGGGCGATGGCGGGCCTGAGGTCCTGACCGCATCATCGTCCCGCCTGTGTGGCTGTGGCTCATCTCCTGGTTGTGGCTTCACGGCCACCTGCCCTACGCCGGATGCAGGCAGAGGAGGATGGTCCACACTCAGGGACACTCAGTCCTTTGACCCCCTGTGGGCGATACAGGGCCCTCCTGGCAGCTGGCCGCTCCCTCAGGCCGTGTCTGCTGCTGTTGCCACAAGATGTAACAATTTTAGCAAAGTAACCTAGCCTCGACTGAATGATTACGTTGATGAAATTTGGAAGAGTTTATTAGTTTAGCTTGTGTCCTGTAGCTTGTGGATTGCCTAACAAAAAGTAACATTCCACGAAAGCTGCACTTTTCATAGATTACCTGTCTACCACCCATTTTACCTCTACAAGACCCTGTTTCCCCATACTCCCCAAGGTCCTATACACCTGATATCACCTCATTGTCTCGTATTCATTCATACTTGTGCACACATTAAATGTTGAATATCTTGTATTGATCTGATTATGTTATTTTGGTCATTATCCCACAGGTGTTAGAGCTGACAAGGTGGGTGGAAAATAATCACCTTTTAATCCCCCACAGTTGTGAAAAGCCAGCGTTGTGGAATGAATGGTGAGACAGTGCTAACTCTTGAAGCTGTTGCAGCTGAGAGATCATGGACGTCTGCTTCCAAGGTCGGCATCCTTTTTGTTCACTCTGTCTTTGGCTCATTGCTGCTGGGTTTGTCAGGGTTTTGAAGTTTGCATTTGGAGAGACAAGGGTTTTATCTTATTGAATCACAGGGTTGTTTACAATGGGAGGATCTGGTTCAGCTCCTGCCTCTTGTCTCTGGCAACGGGGGCCCGGTGTGTGTCTGCAACTCCAGATTCTGGCCATGGCATCCTGGTTACAGATCTGTGTCCTGTGTCCAGGGCCTGTGCTTCAGAGTCAAAATGAATTCAGTTGTGTGTCTGCAGTCCTGCACCTCTTAGGATGTGGCTTTGTGTCCTGGGTTCACATGCGAGGTCCATGTGCACATGAAGCTTTTGGTTCTGGGGCATGGAATCTGGTATTAAAGGTCTGATGTCAGTCCCTGGCATCTGGTGTCTGGCCCTCAGACTGCATGGTGTGGCTCGGGTGAGGGCACACGGCTTTGGGTTTGGGGCTTTGGGCCTGGGGTCCAGGTTTTGGCTTGGGGTCTGCCCCAGAGCCCAGGTTTTGGAGTCTAAGTTCTGTGTCCAGGGTGCGGAGTTTGGCTCTGGCGTCTGGTGTCTGTCAACAAATGGTCATTGTGTTAAATCAATGTCAGTATGAGTCCCCATGTTTATGGAGTTGAGGCAGGTTAGTAAAAAAAGCTATGAAAATTCCTTGGTAGTAGAATGGGAAAAGTGAGTTTGATAGCAAAATAATGACAGTGATGTACAGCCTGGTAATAAGTCTGAGGATCTTATCATCCCTGACCAAGGGCATTGGAGAGCAAATGGTTCAGACATGCCAGACCAGGCAGGGGGAGACCCACCTCAGTCCCAGCCCTTCTCTGGTGACTCTTCTGAAGGAGAAGTTCACCAGAGAAGGACCCTGACCACTCTGTGTGCTCGTTTTGTTGCATCAGCACATCGAAGGGCACCCCTGGAAAGCTGAGTATTCTGTGGAGCTGACTCTTCTGAGACCTCCTCTAAAGTCCTCAACATTAGAAAACAGGTAAAACCCTAAAGACAGAGCACCCAGCATGCACTGTTTGTTGAGTGCACACGTGCCTTCACTTCTCTTCTTTCCTTAGCCCTGCACCTTCGCTTTGTTTCTCCTTATCTCCAAAGGTCCCCAGGAGACTTGCAGCCAGGGGGAAAGTGGGCAGTGGCAGCTTGTCCCGGGCTCACCCCCTGATCCTGTCTGAAAGGACCCTCTTTGTGCCTAAAGAAGGAGCCCCCAAGAAGCAGCTCCGCCCATGCTCACCTGTGTACTGTGATGTCACCTCTTCTATCTGAAGCCCTTTCTCTGCTTCACTGTCCTTAGACGTAATATACAAGCCATCAGAATTCCCTACCTTTGTGTGGTGAAATTTTTACTGCAGGAAGTCAAGAATCTACACGTATGACACCTTGCCAGGGCAAACCCGCCTTGGGTCCAGTGCCTTTTTGGTGACAGAATAACCAAATTTGGTGTATTCATTTACCTGTGGGTGGACATCTGAATACTTTCTGCCTTTCAGTTGTTGTTAACAGTGATGTTATGAATAATCATGTATAAGTTTGTTATAACATCTGTTTTTAATATCTTAGATACATATTTTGAAGAAGTTATTGAACATAGTAGGGTAGTTTTTTTAAGGAAATGCCAAGCCATTTTTAGCAAGGTCTGCAATATTTTACATTTACAAAAGAAATGGTCAGTCGTTCTAATATTTGTCTGCGATCATAAACATTTCTCGGTTTTGCTTTCTCATTATAGCCTTTGGAGTGTCTGGGAAGGGGTATTGCACCATGATTTATCCATTGAACATCTTTTCTGGTGTTTTTCTATTTTTAGCACTTATATGAATGTCTTCTCTTTAGAAGGGACTATTCATGTCTTTTAAAAATATAGATGTATGCCCTGGGTTGTTATGGCTCAGCGGATTGAGTAGTGGCCTGTGAACCAAAGAGTTGCTGGTTCGATTCCCAGTCTCAGGGTACATGCTTGGGTTGAGGGTCAGGTCCCCAGTAGGGAGCATGTGAGAGGCAGCCACGCATTGATGTTTCCCTCTCCTTCTCCTTCCCTCCCCTTCTCTAAAAATATGTAAATAAAATGTTTAAAATAATATAGGTGTCTCCTCATTGTTGAGTCATAAATTTCTCTGTTGTGGAAAAAAGAGTTTTATTGAAAGTATAATGTACAACCATTTTCTTCAATTCTGTGTGTGGTCTCCTTACTTTGTGAGTAGCTTATCCTGCTACCCAGAACTTTTTGATCAGGAGAACACCACATTTACACATTTAGTTTCATCGATTTTGCTTTGGAAGAGTGTGCCCTGATATGCCAGCAGTAGCCCCCTACATCTCATGTCCACTGTGCATCATCATTGCATCATTTAATTTGTTTGATTTAATATAACTTTTTGAACAGAAACATTTTATGGTTTTAGATATTAGATCTTTAGGTTGCAAGGGTTTGCAGGTTTAAATAGGAGGAGAGACTCTTCTCTGGAGTATGATGTCCAGAGTCAGGCATCTGGAGTCAGGGACAGGCTTCGGACACCAGGTCGAGTACCGGGTGCGTGGCATGGTTAGGGGTTAATGTTAGGGGCTGGGGTGTGGTTGGTAGCACGACTTATTTTTAACTACATTGAGACCTTTTTTTGGACTTTATTGTAACAGCTGTCATCTCAGTGTGCATTAAAAAAACTGACTAGAACTGGTGAATATTTGTGTGGCCATTGTCGTATTGAAGATGGATGAACATAGCAACATTATCAGCACATTAGGCTTCGTCACTTCAAGAAAGGTGAAAACTCAAGGGAAATGCAGAAAAAGGCCTGTGGTGTGTGTGGAGAAGGGGCTGTGACTGACCGAACGTGTCAGAGGCGGATTGTGCAGTTTCAGGCTGCAGACTTGTCGTGTGCGGTTGCCCCCTGGGTCATAGGGACCAGCTGCAGTGCAGAGCCCTCCAGTCCAGACGCTAGCTGAGGACAGACCACCTTATGGCACGTGGGAGCAGGGGACATACTCAAAGTATCCTAACCATTAGCGTCGAAAATCATCTGCACCAGCATGGTTACATTAATTGCTTTGATGTTTGTGTCCCACAGAAGTTAAGCAGGGAGGTGGGGGAACCCTTCTTAACCACACTTCCAGATGAATTCTCTACTGAAAAGTAAGGAAAACCTTCCAATTCCAAGACAGATTGGGGGAGGGATGAACTGTTGATATTTGACACTAAGGTGGAACAGGAGAGACTGTGGGCACAGGGAGGGAACCCCCACCACCCACTCCAAAGGGCGGTCTGCACCCGAAGGAGGCCATGCTGTGTATGTGGTGGGGTCCTTAGGGAGTCCTGTAGTAGCAGCTCCTCACCAGAAACCAGGCGGTTACTTCCAACAAGCACTGCTCCGCATCAGACCATTGGAAAGCACCACCTGAGGGAAGGAGTCCTGAATTTGTCAGCAGAAGACACGTGATCTTCAGACAGGCTAAGGCGAGAGCACACGTTTCTCTGCGGTGACCAGGAGAAAACGCTTGCAGCCTGGCTGTTCCGATTCATCCGCAGCGCTCACCCACCCACCCCTTTGGATTGCCATTGATTTCAGCCTTTCCAAAGTTCTCCTAACGGAGAAAAATTTCCATTCTGTGGAATGGCACCTGGGAGATGTCTCTGCTCCAATATGTAAAGATGTGGGAAGATGGAATGGTGAAGCAGCCTGAAAGGTGGCAGAGGGCAGTGGAACAAATCGGTGAATATTCTGTCTAGTCATGTTGTTCGAGAAAATGAAAAATGCCTGCCAGTGCGTCTCACAGTAAAAAACGAAGGAACCTGGCGGCCAGGCCCATAGTAGGGTGTGTTCTGAGTGTGCATCTCTGCTGCCATCTCGTGGTCATTTTTGGGAATGACACCTTAGAGCAGGTCAGCAGGAAAAGTAGTTGTTTGCATTGGAATATCAGTGAGTTTTGATGGCAGTGGTATTTCCAGGTGCATTTGAAAACGTCTAAATGTAAGAACTGTACCGGTACCTTGTGACTGGTTTCCAGATTAAGGGTGGAAGGAGGAATAAGCATGTCTTATGTGACATTTGTTGTAACTGGCTTTGGAGCATAATAAAGTCAGGTTTTTAAAAGTTCCAAGTGTGCTTGACAATTGTTTGTAATTGGCTTTGCCTGTTGCAGCTTCCTTAAACAATGAGAAAAATAAAATTTATTCAAAAATTTCCACCCAGGGGTAAGAAAAAATAAAAGCACTATCGTTTTATGTACGTGCTCCTGCAGACATGTCTGCGGGCTCGTTTCCTCCACTGCGCCTGGACTTCATTCATTTACTGATGGAGGTTCCTTGTACAGGAGCAAAACTTGTACATTTCTACTTCTGTGTCTAACATGTGAGTTTAAGGGTGAAGATTTCTTTCTGAAGTTTTGATATGTAGTGTTTTTAGAGTCATTCAGCTCAAATTATTTTGTTGCTCAAACAGTGGTTCATTTTGGAGGTTATTTATGAGTCTCCTCATAAATACCAAACAACAGAACTTTCCAGTCCCCCACTTTCAGTGAATTCCAGCTTCAGTGCTATGAGAGCAAAACACACACTCTGCATGATCTCAGTGCTGCTGCTGCGATGCTGGGTGCAGCCTGCTTTATCCCCGGTTGGCTAAAAAGTTTGTTTGGCCCCCTCCACCCCCACCTTCATCCCCATCTTCCCACCCCCGTCACATGGCTCTGGTTCACGTACCTGTCTCTAACTTCATTCAAAACCATTTTGTTATGCAGCATCATCATGACAAATGTCGTATCAGCGTGAGTTAAGAAAAACTCATCAAAACTGTTGAGTGTCTGTGTGGCCATTTTCATATTGAAGGTAGATGAACATAGTAATATTTTTGGTACATTAGGCTTTGGTATTTCAAGGAGGATGAAAATGCCAGTAAACAGAAGAAAAGATTTGTGACGTGTATGAGAAGGTGTTGTGACAGACTGAATATGTTGGGAGTGGTTTGCGGCATTTTGTGCGGGAGGTTTCTCAGATGCAGATGCCCCAGGGGCAAACAGACCAGGTGCAGTGCAGAGCCATCAAGTCCAGATGTTCACTGAGGACAGACCATGTGAGGCCAAGTGGGAGAGAGGACACATACTCAAAGTACCCAAATCAATTGTGGAAAATCATTTGCACCAGCATGGTTACGGTAATTGTTTTGATGTTTGGGTTCCACACTAGTGAAGTGGGGGAAAAAACCCAACCACCATTCTTGATAGCATTTCCATGTGGGATTTTCTTCAGAAACATAAGGAAATTCTGTTTCTATTTCCAAGATAAATTGTGATGGTGGGTGAACAGTTGACACTTTACAACAACATGGAACTGGAGAGATGTGGGGCAGGGGCGGGGGGAGGTGGTCCAAAAGAATGGAACCAGAACCTGTCACTCAAAGGGCGGTTTTCATCCAAAGTGTTATGTAAGTGGTGGGTTAGGGTTAAGGTCAGGGTCAGGGTTAGGTTTAGGGTTAGGGACCCTGTGAGTGGGACCCACACTCACCTGGCCTTTAATGTCAAACCAACTGTCAGGTTGAAGTGAAATATCCAGGGTAAGGCCAGACCATGGAAAATTAGGTGAGCGGTGGGTGGATGTGGGGTTGTGGGTGGGGGTGTTTGGAGTGAGTGGGGGCAGAGAGCAGCTGCAGCCGGTCTGTGAGGACTGAAAAGGGTGCTCAGACTCTTTGTGGGGTGTGAGTGTGAGGTCTCTATGTAAGTGAGCCATTCCTGTGGGACCACTTCTCGTGAGCACATCGCGTAGACCGTGTACTGGCTTTGGGAACACACGACTTCTGGTCCCAGTTCACTGAGCATTGCCAGGTGCAGCCTCACAGGCTCTCAGGAGGCAAAGCTGAGTCTGAAGTCTAGGTCCTTCAAGGATAAATGTTGTAAGCTACAAAAACTTGAAACATTACCAGTGACAAAGCAAAGACCCTGGGAGGCTTCTTCCGTGTCCCAAAGAATGTAGCTTGTAAATGGCAGACCCAGGCTCACATCACAGTTAGAGACCAAACGGTTAGGAGTTTCCTGTGTCAGAACTGCTGCAATGCACACGAAGAAGTGCAAATAACAAAAGGAGCCATTTGGGGTTAAACAGGTAGAATTTTTTCCCTGTTGACTGTCAAGAGACTTGGCTGGATGAGTAAAGAAAAGGCTTCTGAAGCCCTGGCTGGCAAAGCTCAGTGGATTGAGCGTAGGCTGCGAACCAAAGTGTCGCAGGTTTGATTCCCAGTCAGGGCACATGCCTGGGTTGCAGGCTATAACCCCCATCAACCGCACATTGATGTTTTTCTTTCTCTCTCTCTCTCCTTCCCTTCCCACTCTAAAAATAAATAAATAAAATCTTTTAAAAAAAAGGCTTCTGGTGTCCCCACAACAGTCTAGATTATTATAATTCAATTGTTACAAATATTCTATATAGAATTATTTATAATTCTATAAAACTATTCCACGTTTTTCTGTGGTACTTTTTTCCTAAAATGAAAATCACCTTGTTTGTTGTAGCTTACTGAAACTATACGGAAAAATGAAGTTAATTGAAAATCCTACCTCAAGGAACATTAACTGCTACCACTTTAAGTGCACCCCTCCCAGAAATCTGTACGTGCACATTTCCTTTCTGCTACCTTCTCTGGATTTGACTGACTACACGGGGGTCTATTTGTGAATTCAGAGCCATCGGAGCACCAGCTTTTGTCCTTTCCTGCTGTGTGCACTGAAGACCGCACGTTTCCCTGTAGCTTTTGGTACGTAATGCCTTCCAGTTCAAATTATTTTCCAATTTCAATAGTGATTTATTTGGGGGTTAATTAGAAGTGCGTTCCATAACTCCTAAATATAAGGACTTTCTGGTTACCCTTTGTTACTGAATTCTAGATTAACTGCAATGAGAGCAAGAAAGGTTACTTTATATAATTTCGGTGCTTTGAAGTTTGTTGAAACTTGCTTCATGATACCAGTGTGTTTCTCTGCTGCCATCTGGTGTTCAATAACGGGGATAACGCAGTGCAGGTCCGCAGGAAAAGTTGTGGGCATAGCGCATAGTGGAATCCGATGTTATTTATATGTGCATTTCATCAGTTTTAAAACTAAGGACTTTTTAGAAACCTTTTGTTACTCATTTCTAGATTAAGTGCAGTTAGTGCCAACAATATGCTTTACATAATTTCAATTTTTGGAAGTTTGTTGAAACTTGCTTTACAGTACATTGTGATCACTGAAAAAATGTTCCCAGTGCGCCTCTCTTCTGCCATCTGGTGTTCACGTTGGGAAAAACCTTGGTGCAGATCAGAAGGAAACGCTGGGAATCATGGATCGTCCCTAAATGTTGAATCCAACTTTGCTGTGCATGTTAAGTTTATTTTTTTTTTTTAGGATTCTATTTATTTATTTTCAGAGAGAAGGGATGGGAGGGGAGGGAGAAAGAGGGGGAGAGAAACATCAATGTGTTGATGTATGTAAGAGATATATCACTCCGTTGCCTGTCACACGCCCCAAACTGAGAATCTGGCCCACAACCCAGCCGTGTGCCCTGACCGGGAATCCAACTGTGACCATTCGGTTCACAAGCTGGTGCTCATTGCACTGATCCACACCAGCGAAGGCTCATGTGGAGTCTTTTATATCTCTACAGGGTTTTGGGTTTTTTCTTTTTTAAATGAGTTTGTAGGTTTGATCCCTGGTCAAACCACATGCAAGACTCAAGCAATGGCTTTGACTGGTGTGGCTCAGTGGGCTGGGTGTCCGCCTGCCAAACAAAAGGTCTCCAATTCCACTCCCAGTCAGAGCACATGCCTGGATTTGAGGCAGGAGATAAGAGAAAACTGCAGAGATGCTCCAGAGGTAAGACAAAGGGCATTGATACAGGACAGAGACCCTGTTATTGTTGCAGAAAAGTCACTCACACGCAGGAAGATGAGGAAGCACAAACTTTATTACGCACGCAGGCTCAAGAGGGGGTTAGTTTCCCCCAAATCCTGAGCAAATCCAGGCTCATCACAGTTCCTTTAAATACTTGTTACAAGGCAAAAAGGAGGAGGGGGATTCATCTGCTAAAGCAAGCGAGCATACAAAGGCAGAAGTGAAAGGTCAACATTTTGGCCTTGAGATAACGTTACCCTGGTAACGTCTGCCCAGCTCCTTATCCAAAAATAACTTTCACTCAGCTTTTTCCCAATAAATCTTGCAGGTGTTACAGAGGATGTTGTTTATCAAAGAAACTACAGATCAAAGAAACTACAGATCATAGAAACTACGGATCATTTATGGGACTTTCTTTTCCTGCTACATTATAAGACCAGTTGTTCCTGCTTTCTGGAAAAGTGCTGAATCATGGCGAATCACGAATGCACCTGTGCAGAAGATGCTACATGACCCCTGCTTCATTATAATAGCAGTATAATAAATCAGCATTGTGGGACCACCTTCCCTGGTGGTCAGTCAAGGAAGATCATGGGAGACCACATGCACAGTAGCTTTAAAGTAATATAAGTAAACACCCAGCTCCCTGCACAAGGCGGTCTGAGACCATGTGAACTATGTGAGCAAGGCTGAAACAGATGGGTCTGTTTATGACTTATCTTTGAGAGCCACACACCATTTTCACAACACAGATCAGCTTGGTTGTGTGAAGGAGGGAGTGTACAAGGGCAGGGGTGACAGCATGTGGATTTGGGGGACACCTTGGAGGCTGGCAGCTACACTAGGAATGTGGTTTGCTGCTGGAGGGGAGAGAGAGGGCACAGACCTCTCTTTATTCATCTTGGATCTCTAACCCTTCTGGGAGAGCTCCAGGGTCTGTCCCGATGGGGTGGTAGTGACCACCACGTGGCAGTCTGTGGGTTCCCCCCTGTACTGTGTTTCAGTGCCAGCCCCTCTTCCAGCATTGCACCAGCAAGGGGACTCAGCCCCTCTCCCATGGACCATGCTGAAAAGTCCCATAACATTGAGTTTATGGTGTTCTCTCTGGGCTGTGCTGGTGGGGGGAGAAACGTGGAAGGGAAATGAAACCCAAGAAAGACACACACCTTTCTTTAAAAAAGCATAAAAGAACATAATAGTGGGTATTTATTATTGAAATCCATAGTTTATATAGACACTCTTCTTCACAAGCCTGGCACTAGGACAGAAAGGTCATCATTTCAGGTCATGGGGACCAGTGTCCCCTTTTGTTGAACCCACCCCAGCAGGAACAGGGGGAGTCATGCTTAGGTCTCCCTCATGCAGGAGAGGGTATGATGGGGTTCTCACTAATTGTTCACCATCTCTGTGTATTGAACTCAGCTGTGGTTCTAAGAAAAGTGTGACCTCTGGGAGCTGTTAGCACCCTTCCTTATGCTTATGCAGATGCTTACCCTGTTCTCAGCCTGAGTCTTGCCGGACTCCCACCCATTAGGATCATGGGAATTTTGTGCTCCTGAGCCATTGTGGACAATATCTGGGAATAGGTGTCCAGGAATGACCAACATTGTGTATGTCCACTATCTCATTACACTTCACTTCACAAAGTTTAAAGACACAATAAGTAATAATTTGGAGATGGTATCAGTGGTGTATGAAGCCCTGTGGGGACCCAGGTACAAGGAGTACATTACAGAAGCTCCTGGGTTGTGGGCTTCATGAATGCCATATGCAGACTGGGTGCACCCATCACAGGAGACACTTGGTTCTTCTTGCCAACACGGAAAAGGATTACAGATCATCAAGTGTGTTAGTGTGTAAACAGGGTTTATTAGTGATATGTTCTCATGGAAGAGGAAGGGTCTTGGTGAGATGGGAGTGAAAGGCAAGAGCACCAGGTCCTTTCCCCTGAGGACTTACATACCAGTAGTTGCTGGGGTGGGGGAAAAGTTACGTATTGATTGGTGGGTAAAAGTGGTGTCAGCTTCCATGGGGAATGTGACTACCCAAACTCAAGTATGTGTGGGGGTTGTTAGCTTGAATCCTTATCTCGCTTCAGACCCCATTTGGCCATCTTGTAAAATAGACCCATGACAGATTTCACGTTTAGACAGTTACCCAGTCATCTATGGGCTCTTTCTGTAAGCACTAGGGACCCTCTCATAAAAGTAACCAAAGGAAAGCTATTAGCCAAATTTGTTTTATGGTTCCTTTCCTTGAGTTCTGTGGATCCCCTCCCATCTTCTAGGCCTTGGGACAAATACAGTTTGAAAGCCTTTCCTTGCTAGATACTGGAAATGATACTTAGAATTTGAATGTGTTAGCATGGGGTTTCTTGGGATCTGGTAACATCTGGCAATAGCATTAAACCAGGCTCAGGACTTCTGAGTTAGTAGGTGAGACATGTCTTCCTTGTCCTCCCTGCCTTGGCTCACCATCTATCCTACCTAACACAGCAGTGCAGGCAGGTGCTGTTCTCAGCAAGGGGTGGGTGAGGGCCTTGTTTCACAGGTTATTCTCAGTATCACCCGCCTGTGTTGAGGAGGCTCTCAGGGTGTGCAGATCAGTGGGAGGGTGCTGACCTGGAGGGAAGTACATGCCCCACCTCAGGCCTCCTTCTCAGGGCAGCTGAGTCTATGTGGGGAAAGCAGTGGGGTCTGTTCAAACTGAATTTGGCTACAGCCCCCTACCCTGTCCTTATTTTCCTTTGCCCAGAAATAAAGGCCCAGAAGACATGGGCACTGAAGGCTGTTCAGCAGGACTTGTGATCTCAGCAATCCTCTTACCAGATTCTGTCTGTGCTGACTCAACTTTGAATGTCACACAGAAAGGCTGGAGTTCCCATTTCCAGTGTACAGACTAGGAAGCAGGCAGATTGAAGTCGAGAAGCCTTAGGTCACACAGCTGGAGAAGACAGAGCTGAGACTCACACCCACTATGGACTAATGTGGAATCTGTGTGCTGTGCAGCAGGAAATGCTGACCCTGAAAGGGTCACACCTAAGATGTGCTAAGCTCACATCTGTGCTCAAGCATACACCCCTCCCTGCTGTTCACCTCTGAGGCTCCAGAGGTTGTAGGAAACTAGAAGAGCCAAGAGAAGCCAAAGGAGGGTAGGGAGCTGATTAGGAGAAAAAGGTCCTCTTCCCAGGAGTCTGGGGAATTCCCTTCCCTGGTGAGTCTGTCTCAAATCCCTCTCTCTGGGCAGTAACCCAAGTAGACTGTCTCAAGACTTCCCCATTTGTAGGGGTTGAATTTCTGTGGCTGAGAGGATGAGTTCTTTGTGGCTCTTAAGGAACCCTCTGCTTTCAGTGATGGGGAGAATGAGATATTGGGCTTCATGTGTGTATGGAGATAAAACATTGTAGAATAGGAGCTCAAAAATCCATGAGTGAGATTGGTGCTGATATTCCCATATCACTGTTTGTCCATCTCATCTCTTGTCATGAAACTGGAGTTTGTTTAACCAGTTCCTTCTGTGCTAATTACAATCTTGGGGAGTGTAAGCTGCTGTAGACTTCCTATGGCTACTGATATAAGAAACTTAATGCTAATGACTCAGTACTCTACCTGCAAACATAGGGCTTCTCCCCAGTGTGTGTCCTCTGGTGTCTGAGGAGACCTGACTTCCGTGTAAAGCTTCGCCCGCACTCCCTACAAACATAGGGCTTCTCCCCAGAGTGTGTCCTCTGGTGTGTGATGAGACTTGACTTCCGTGTAAAGCTTCGCCCGCACTCCCTACAAACATAGGGCTTCTCCCCTGAGTGTGTCCTCTGGTGTGTGATGAGATTTGACTTGCATGTAAAGCCTCGCTCACACTCCCTGCAAACATAGGGCTTCTCCCCAGAGTGTATCCTCCCATGTGTGATGAGACTTGACTTGTCCGTAAAGCCTCGCCCACACTCCCTGCAAACATAGGGCCTCTCCCCAGAGTGTTTCCTCTGGTGTGTGATGAGATGTGACTTCTGTGTAAAGCCTCGCCAACACTCCCTGCAAACATAGGGCTTCTCCCCAGAGTGTGTCCTCTGGTGTCTGATGAGATTTGACTTTCGTGTAAAACCTCGCCCACACTCCCTGCAAACATAGGGCTTCTCCCCAGAGTGTGTCCTCTGGTGTGTGATGAGATGTGACTTCTGTGTAAAGCCTCGCCCACACTCCGTGCAAACATAGGGCTTCTCCCCAGAGTGTCCCCTCTGGTGTCTGATGAGATTTGACTTTCGTGTAAAACCTCGCCCACACTCCTTGCAAACATAGGGCTTCTCCCCAGAGTATGTCCTCTGGTGTGTGATGAAATGTGACCCATCACCGAAGCCTTGCCAAACCCATCCATACTTGATCGTTACAATTCTTGACATTCCTGCTTTCACAAATACCTTGCCTGTGTCCTCTGGACTCTGTTTCTGGCCTCTGTGAGGCTCTTCCTCCATCATTCTCTCATGCTCACTAGAGGTTGTCACTGGTTCTTTGGAAGGTTGGGAAAAGAGTGTTGAGATTCTCCTCTGACTGATCCTTTTAAGCAAAGGTTTGGACCTTCCTTTGATCTCTTGACCTTCAGCTTTATCATTCCAGCTGTGTGTACTAGTATGTTGCTGCTGCAGATTCTGATCCTCTGGACAGGGTTCCTCTGCTTGGAGGTGTTTTCTTGCAGATGTTCCCAGGAGAATCTGAGAGGGATGATTGAGTTTCACGTGCTGACTGAGGAATTTCTGACTGGAGAAGGCCAGAAAGCAGGAGGCACATGGGTGCACCTCTGGCTTTGGTTCTGCTGAAAGAGAAAGTTTTGGTCAAGGCAGATGTTGATGAGAATGCCTGGGCCGCACAACTTGTTTCCTGGTACAGACACGCCCCATGGATCCTTCTTATTGTGGTGACAACACAAGCTCTGTCTCCCACAAAGTGTCTACTCAAAGTCTATTTTCCTTTTTATTTTTATGCAGTGTATTTTCTTCATAACTCCAGAAAGCCCACATCAAGAGTCTTTGCCAACATTGCTCAGACTAGGGACGTTCAAGTAGCAGGAGAGGAAATTTCACTCCCTGAACTGCAGTGACCTTCCCAACTACAGGTATCCTCTACGTCATGTTAAAGAAAACTAGGAATTGCTTCTCTTTGTTTTTAAAAACTATAAAATAATACCTTTCCTGCCCTTACTTGTGTGGCTCAGTGGATTGAGTGCCTGCCTGTGAAGCAAGGACTCACACGTTAGATTCCCAGTCTTATCTGCATTTCCAGGTCCCAGGATGCTCTGCCACAGAGTAGGACCTCACCTGACAACTCACTGGAATGATGAACGAATGTGTCCTGCCTAAATGGTGTGGCTCGGTGGGTTGTGTGTTGTCCAAAAACTGAAAGGTTACAAGTTCGCTTCCCAGTCAGGAAACACTCCAGGGTTGTGGGCCAGTTGGGGGTGTGCCAGAGACAACCAATTAATGTTTCCCTTGAACATTGATTTTTCATTCTACATCCTTTCCACTCTCTGTAAAAATAAGTAAAATCTTGTTTAAAAATATTTGGTTTATGTATTTATTTTCAGAAAAGGGGGAGGGAGGGAGGGAGAGGGAGAGAAACATCACTGTGTGGTTGCCTCTCACATGCCCCCTACTGGGGACCTGGCCCAAAACCCAGGCATGTGTCCCAACTGGGAATCAAACTGGTAGCCTTTTGGTTCACAGGCTGGTGCTCAGTACTCTGAGCCACACCAGCCAGGGCAAAATCTTTAAAAAATAATGAATGCCTATAAAGAAAAAACATTTTATTTAGCAGTATGGAGGAAAATTAAGAAGACACAGCTGTAAAAGTGTCAGAAAAACTGCCCTTTTTTTGAGAGAACTGGTTAGTGCTTGAAAACTTTTTTCCCTCTCTCAGTCTTTCAGGTACTATATGAGGTTGTGTATTTTGTTCATGAAATACTTTAAAAATAAAATATATAAAAATTTTGCCTAAGAGTCAAAGGCATATGAATGAATTGTGAAGTTCTGAAGCATACGAGTTGAAACTTTACTGATTTTAGCATGGATTTTACTCTACTTAAGAGTTGGATCATGAATATCTCTATGGAGAATTCTCTCTTTTCTTTCTGTTTTGAAGAACAGTGGTGCCCACCTCTTCCAGGCGTGAGCTGTCCCTTCCACTTGCTGTCCCACTTGCTGCCCAGCTCCTGGCCATACTCATCCCCAAACCAGACCAGCAGCTCACAGCCCGGCCTGATGACCCGGCAGGTTCGGTAGAAAATCTGTCTTTGGTATTGAAAGGCCACCAGGTTCTGCTCTTCATCATCCCGGGCACAGTTCACATACCTGGGATTGAGGCACAGGAAGGGAAAGAAAACCACGGTGATGAGTTCCCAGTGCCTGTTACATCCATGTCCAGCTCCTCACTGATTCTTAAGGCCCTGAGGCTCTGGCATTGCCCACTGCCCCTAATGCTCCCGGGGAACCTTCTGTTCAGTGTCTGAGCATCTGTGAGAATGTCATGTGAATTCCTACCTCCAGGTCCTGCTTGCTGTGCTAATTCTGACTAATACCATTTTCTAAAGCCCAATTCTAGAGTTAACCTCCACCCTGACTGGCCATAATATCCAGTCAGGGCTTCTCCAAGCTCTACATCAAGTTGTCTCACACCACAGAACCTGGTGCTTGATCTAGGGCTCTGCTTCTAAATCAGCTCACTAATTTTCCAGTACTCAGCCCACATGTTTTTCCCCTTGAGGGGCCTTTCTCCAACCCCCTTACACTTTATTTAGGGTACCATTTACTTGCCTGCCCAAGGTTACCATAGAGAAGTGGAGGTCTTTCTGTCTAGTAAAATAAAACAGAACAATAGTAATTGATTCACATTCAGGTAACCCTGATAAGAGAGCTCTTCAGGAAAGAGGCCCATGGCCATTCCCCTGCAGACCTCAGAGCCCAGCTCTAGGTTAGAAGTGAGTCTGGGATGGGTGCTGCCTGCACAGGTTTAGGCCATCGTTGGTTTGTGCTATCTTGACACTGTGCACTTCTTGGAAATTATACTTAAATGTTTGTAAAAGCAATTGTTTTATGTCTGTCTGTGAGAAGTCTTTCATAAGGACATGGGTTGTGTGATCTGTTTAAGTAATGTATTCCTTCACCTAAACTGGAATACAGTAAGTGCTTAATTAATCTTCATTTTGATAAATGAAATTGTAATCCAGTGTCCCTGGTGAATCTAGGCTCTTCAAGGTCCTTTCCATTGCCCAAATTGTATCTAGCAATGAGCTTTATATTTTGAGGACATATGTTGTAGTTTTTTCCTAAATGTCCCCTGAAATGAAAGAACACTGTATGGAGAAAAAGAGGAAAAAAGGATGAAGGGAGACCACTGAGGGAGGCATGATGAGAGGGAAAGATATATGGGCTTGTGGGGGATGAGTGTCCCTCTGGCACTCAGAGACCTGTTGACCTTACCTCATCCAGTTGGCCCAGGATCTGTCCTTTCCATCCACATACTCGTAGCAGTTTCTGCCTTTGGCGATCTGTGTGTCAGAAAAGAAGTTAAAGACCTTTTATTTTTTCTGTGGGGAGGTAATAGTCAGAAGAATTATTTTACTGTACTGTCATCAAAGCTCTTTCTGCCTGTATGGGGATTCAACTGCCAGTTGTGACCACATGATAGTTTTCTTACTCATCGTCTACACATCCGAGTCTACCTGTTCAATCAGAGTGGGAGCCCCACAAGGGAAGAGCCACTCTTTTGTGTCTGTACCACTTTGCTCCCGCTCACCTTCTGATCCTTAAACAGGAGCTCTATGTTTTTGTGAAGTCCAGTCAGTCAGTACACAGAGCTAACCATATTATCCCCTCCATGTCTAGAATATAGGTGAGGTGAGGTCCCCCCAAGCCTCAAAAAGAATGTGGGAAGCCAGAGAACAGTGGAAGAGGTAAATAGTTCTCACCAGCCAGGAGTATCTGCTCTTGGCTGCCTCTCCATCTTCTGTGATGTGTCCTTCATAAGGGCCAAAGAGCAGACCCACTGGCAAATCTGCTGCCTCATTCCACACTCCAAGCCCAGCCTCAGGGATGCCCGATGGCCCGATTCTCAACCCAGGGGGCAGGGTGAGGGCTGAGCGGTGGGGATGCCCCTTGTCCACTGCACTGTCCTTTACAAATGTAGGGGGTCCATGCACAGTGCAGCTGTTGATGAAGAAGTTCTGACACTTCTCACAATCTGGAGGCGAGAGCAACAGGGGTTAGGGAAGGTATAATGCATGTTCCTGGACACAAAGCTTCAGAGGGAGTCGGGCAGTCACATCATTGAGACTCTCTTGTATTCCAGGTCCCTACAGGAAAGGAATGATTTGGGGAGCAAAGGACCAGATGAAATTATTGTAGTATAACATGTTTCTCAGTGAGGGTCACTTACAAAGGTAGTCATCATCCTGGGGATCATTGACCTCTTGGTACACATGGCCCTTTCTTTCTCGTAGGCTGTACAACTTCATGTCCATCTCCTTTGTCCTGAGTTCTGAGTTGGAGAAGGGCAGATGAGCAAGGCTGGTAGGGTCTGGAGTGTTAGTTCTCATTTTGTAACATAACACACAATCTCCTCCCATCAAATCATCGCCTGTCCTTTTGCACACTCTGCTATTTTACTGTCAACTATTGGTTCAGAAGATGAAGACTCCACACTAACTACAGATGACTGATTCAATTTTAGTTTCTAGATCTTCCCGTTACCAGGTTTAACTTGACAATCTTCAATCATTCATAACATATTTATGGATGCACATTATGTGTTAGGTATTGAGGAAAGGCCTTGGCACCCAACACCAATAAAGTGTGGCGGCTATTATCACAAATGGATTTATTGGACAACTTGCATGTGTCACTTGTTTTAAATTTAATTTAATGTTTTCAAATAATATATGAGCGATGTTTCCTTATCTTCTCTTTACATATTAGCATTCAGGAACTCAAGAGAATTTATAGGATTTGCCCAAAGCTCCATTGCTAACTTCAGTTTCAACTTGGCCCAACTTAAATCCAGGCCCATCCAAAGTCTGCCCCACATACCTAGGTCATACTTATCAGCCCTTCCACAGGACTTAGAGGAAGTAAATTTTCCAAATTTTTTCTCTCAACCTGATTTTCGTCTAGTGTGCTTTCCAAAGGCAGATGCTTCTCCAGGAGGGGACACTGGTTTCTGGGCATGCTCTGAGTCACTTGCAGTCATCAAATTTGCTGTTCCTGACAATTCCTTCAAACTATATTCATTGCTTAATGGAACCCTGGATGTTGCCCTCAGTGTAAGAGTCACATATTAAAAGACAACATGTATTTATTTTTTTAAGGCTTATGATACATTTTACATGCATGTCTTTAAAATTTCAACTCTTGAAAATACCTAGGAAATATGAATATTAGAGGGGATAGGGCCAATGTGGGTAATGAATCCAACATTAGAATTCATATCTTATGGCTCTTTTCTTTCAACTGTCTCTATAATATTTAGAGTGAAGGATATTGGAAAGACAATAAAGAAATAGTTGGCAGAAACATCTACACAATAAATAAAATGGTGATAAAATCTGCAATACCTTGGAAAGAATTTTGTAGTTAGATTAGCTGGTTCCCACCAAATCTGTTTGAATAAGGTTGTATCGGTAGCTAGTTGTCTTCAGTTTCATGATCTATAACATACTAATTTTCAATCTTACAGTGAATGTGCAATTAAATAATGCTCACTTAAGTGTTCTGTGAATTGTGTAACAGTATGAATGTGAGATTACAGTCCTGATATCAATTTACCCCTCAGCTCTCTCCATATTTAAATATCATAGAAATTACCTTTAGCATTTGTCGATCATCTTCTAGTTTAATTTGTAACTGTGAAATCATTCATTCAGCAAATATTCAGGGCCCCTCATGGGCTGTGGTCTGGGCCTGCGACCTCTGAGAAAACTCAGGTATGGACCAGCCTCTCAAAGAGCTCACAACGCAGAGGTAGGCAGGCTGAACAAATGATTCTAAACAAGATTACAGCAGCCTCCTTGGAACTCAGAGAAAGAAGCTGTTACTTCACGCTTACAAGAAACGGCATTTGAAATCAGTTCTAGACAGATGAGTTTCTGTTGAAGAGTGTGTAACCTATTCTAAGTCCTTAAGTCATTTTATTATTTGTTGTTTCTCAGTCATCAAACCTGAAGCTTCTCAGGGGTGGGAGATGCTCTTTGATTAGAGTGGGAGGCTCTGATCCTGGACATTTTACATTCCTCTAGTCAGAGGGTCTTCGTGCATCTCTCACTTCAGTACAGCAGAGAACTTTGGTTGAAATCATCAGTCAGATGAATGATGTAATGACATATGGATAAGACAATGTAAACTTTAGAAAACTATGAAAATTTTCCAATTTTTTCTAATTTTTAAAAAGGATTGTTTATTTTCTTGAGAGAGAGGAAGGGAGGAAGAGAGGGAAACATTGGTCACTTGCCTGTTGCAAATGCCCCAATCAGGAACCTGGCCCACAACCCAGGCATGTGCCCTGATCAGGGATCAAACTGGCCATCTTTCCCTGTGCAGAATGATACCCAACTGAGTCATGGTGGCCAGGGTAAAGCTATAAAAGTTTTAATGGGTTTGTAAGTGGTTTAGAGAAGCAACTATGGGTTGGATTGCACTATCACTGACACTGAGATCTTAGACATATACTCAAACATTTCTATATCTCTGAAAGCTCACTTCCCTCATCATAAATGGTGACAGTATGTACCTCATAGGGTTGTTGTAATGTTTGAGTTAATTCACAGATAACTCTTAAAGTCTGAAACATTGTGAGAATGAAACAAATGGTAGTTACTATTATTACTGTAATGATGAGCCCTGGCTGGTGTGACTCAGTGGACTGAGCAGTGGCCTGCAGACTGAAATATCACCAGCTCCATTCCCAGTCAGGGCACATGCCTGGGTTGTGGACCAGGTCTCCCCTTGGGGACGTGTGAGAGGCAACCAATATAAGTGTGTCTCGCACATGTTTATCTCCCCCACTTTCTCCCTCCATTCCCCTCTCTCTAAAAAATTCATAAAATCTTTAAAAAATTATGACAATGTTGGACGGTGTGTTGAAGAGACCAGGAAAGGAAGGCGGCAGTTCCTAGGATACTTTCTGCATTTTCCTGCTGTTACCTGCATTTCTCTCCATGAGGAAAATTTTGTTGTCAACAGGATTTGGGAAATACTCACCTTCTGGTGTTTAGCCTGTTCCCTTCTGAAGGCCACCCAAGGTTTTACTGAAAGATGACAAGAAATCAGTGTTTTGGTGGGTAAATGTGTCCAAAATCTGGTGATTCTTACTAGGGACAAAGAATTTTGAATGAGAGTAGTCTAAGAACAATCCCAGGATGATTGGAAAATGTTTTCTGATGTTCATTAAGGCCTAGGCTTCTATTTGGGCCATCCACTAATTTCACTGGAATGATAAAAAACATAGACAAAGTGTCATCTTACACTTTATCCTATGTTCATAAAGCATCTATTATTTATTAAAGAATAAATTGGCCTCTCCTGACAAAAATGTAATAAAAGTAACTGCACACAAAACTCCATGTCTTCAACATAACCCTTTCTCTGTCCTGTTTTCTTCATTCAAACTGGCCTTGTCTGGGCTAAGGGCACCTTGACCACCCAGCCTCCTTTCTCTGGTATCCTCCCCGCCGGGCACATACTGGCCACCCACGCCCTTCCTCAGTCATTAGACTCTGGTTAGCACCCACAGTGTGCTGACCCCAGAAACAGAGTTCCAGTGAAGTTGAAGATCATATCTTGACCTTCAGCTGTGTGTCAACCCCAGACCCATGAAAGTGGACCGACCCCACCCTCCAAACACTCACGATACTGGACAGAACGGCACCATGACTCACACAGGAAGCCACACGGTGGTCAACCTCTCCCGACCCTGGCCCTCCCCCACTCCCGTCATCACCAGTTAATACTGCTCCCCGCCGGTCTCCATGCAGGCCATCGCGCAGCCAGGTCGGGACACACTTCTCACCGGCCAGACCTGCCTCCCGCTCTTGCAATGATGACTCTTCTGAATTAGTTATTTTTTATTCACTTGTATGTTCTTATAAATTTATTGCTTATTAATTCATCTATAAATATAGGTGATTATATCGCACACGTGAAAGTTGACGGGAACAGCCCCTCACTGTGCCATACACTGTTGTGCATCTTGCTTGTTTTCTGCACCAGCAAACCTGTTCCCTGGTTACGTCCTGAGATGCAGCCTGACCCAAACCAGGTCTGAGTCGGGAGGGCAGCGCTGGCTCCTCCTGCCGCTCACCTTGCTGCCTCGGAGCCCGTTCTTCATCCGAGTCCTCAGGGTCCTCCTCCTGGAGCTCGGTGGCCCGCCTGCGGCGGTGACACAGGAAAGCAGGTGGCGGGGCCCTGAGACCTGGGAAGAGACAAGACCTTTGTCCTGGAGCAGAGAGCGGGGAGGAGGGACACGCCCAGGAAGCCCGCGAGACTGGCTCCGAGGGGACGGGAGAGTCTGCAGTGAGTTGCTGTGAGCGCTGCACCGTTGTCAGCGCCAGCCCCGCTCTGACCTGAAGGAGCAAACTCCCCCATCGGTGTCCATGGAGGACGGAGCTGCAGGCGGATGCGGCCGCCTGAGCCAGCCCAGCGCCTGCCGCGTCTCCAGGCCCCCGGGCCCAGCGCCTGCGCACGCGCTACCTGGGCTGGTGAGCGCGCCCGAGTTCCTCTTCACCTTCCGGTACCCGCCTTTCTCCCCGAGGGCAGGGCGTCTGGCGAGGGGGACTCGGCCCTGCGGGAAGAGGGGCTGCACAGGGCGGGGCCGAGCCGCCTGCGGGGGCGCCCTTGTTCTCGCCCTTCCCCACCGCACAGCGACCCAGGCCGTCTCAGGGGCCATCGGCAGGGCGGGCCCGGGCGGCGCAGGAAACGCGCTTCTCCCGGGGAAGGGCCCGGAGGCGCCCCCGGGGTCCGGAGGAGCCCGCGCGAGGCGCAGGCGCAGTGTCCGGCAGGCAGACCGCCGTCTCTCGGGCTGAGAGGCCCGGGGTCCCTCAGGACTCGACCTGTGTCTTCCGGGCGGAGGACACTCCGCGTCCGGGGGGGGGGGGGGGGGGCAGGCCGCCGCGGCGGAGGGGGGTGGGGGCGTCTCACGAGGGGCGTCCGGGTCCCCTCCACTGAGTCGGTTTCCAGGACGACGGCATTCGGGGTCTCTGAGTTTGGGGAGGTTTGGTCCTTCCGGGCGGGCGAGCTGCAGGAAGGGCGCCCCGAGCCGAGGGGAACTGGGGTCCCAGGCTGTTTGGGGGTCTGAGCGTTGGGGGTCAGGAGACGGGGGGTCCTCCGGGTTAGCGGGCGCGGCCCCTCGGTGCTGAAGGGGTTCGGGACCCTCGGGAGGAGGGCATCGGGGGTCTCTCTGGCTGGACTTGGAAGGTGTCGGGCTGAGGGTTCCACGTGATAAGATTCCTCGCTTACCGGTCCGTCTCTCGGGGCCCCAGCCACGCTACGCACCTTGGCCGAGAGTCCTCACCGACCTCCGGGGCTTCCCGCCCTCGGGAGGAGTGAGGTTCCTGCCTGGATAGCCGCGTGGGCGCAACCCGCCAATCAGCGCTGGGATCCCAGGGCCCTGCCCGCCAATGGGCGGTCAGAAGAAGCTGAAAGGGCGGGGCAGGAGGGCGGAACCCCTGGGTTCCGGACAACCGGCGGAAGACCTGCCCCACGCTGCGGGGATTGGCTGCTGTGGGTCTCCGGAACGCCTGTCAGCAGCCTGCAGCATGACCACGGCTTGGCGGTTTTGTGGCTAGTTTTCCAGCGGCTGGTGAGGGACCCTACCCGCAGGAGCTGGGATCCCCGAGCCGGGGCCGGACCTTAAGGTGGACGTAGCCCTCCTGCTGCCTGACAAAGTGTCTTTGTTCCACCAGAATGTGGTCGGGGTCCCCGACTTTCGTCTAGACCCGTCCGTTCCTTCCCTTATCAAACCCACTTTCAGCCAAATCTGCAGAACCAGTGAGGACATGGTCAAGTCTGCATTGCATTCCGGGGAAACTCAAGTCAGTAAATTCTGACCACGCAATTCATAGACACAAAATAAGTCCCAGAGGGCTCAAATATGTAAACACAACCAATAGAATAATAAGTATAATGGAAAACACACCGGGAGAATTTCACATCTCAAAGAAGTGGCGTTGTGAATAATAAGTATAGTTAAGTAAGTCAGGTGTAAAAAGATTTCAGAAATAGGAAGACAAGATAAAATGAAACAAAAATAAATTTTAAAAATGCTGAGAAAACCTACAAGTATTTTGCATAAAAATAAGATACCAAGTTTGAGGACAGGAGTCCACAGAGTAGCTGCTACTGGCTTTCTAAAGTGCACAGTGTGCCTCTGGTCCTTACCTTGTTTTGAGCACGTACATACAACTTGATTTCCATGGATTGGAAATGCACCAACTAACTATTACTGTGAAACTGCATAAAGGGAAACCTCACTAAAGTGGATTCGGGGGTCAGTGTGGGTGCTGTCACATAGCATCACCCGGGATCAATTACAGGAAAGATTGTCTGTCACAGGCCCCGACATGAAGATGGTACCGTGTGCTCCGAGGAGAAATCAACTCCCCAGCACCTCAGCCAGAGAGAAGCCATCGTCACCCTGAACTGACGCTTCCCTCCAACGCACTTTCATTTGAAGTGACCCCTCCCAACTTCCTCCTTTCTGTCTGTAAAATAACGTTCCTCTCCTTTACTTGAGCTTGCCTATGACTTTTGCTACAGCTTGCTTGTCCTAAATTGCATTTTTTTTTACTGTTTCTGATTAAACCCATTATCTGCTGGTAAAATAACTGACTGCTATATATTTAAGGTCAACATAATTTGGTGGCCTGTATGGGGATCCAGAGGACTCCTGACATGTCTGAGGCTGATGAGCAAGCAGGTGCAGTGTCCTTGCTCTGAAAGACTCTGGGAAGGGTCCTTTGGTGCAGACTCCTCGGTGATCATTTTGAGAATAGCCATCCAGAAATAACATCCTCATACCCTCTGACCCAGAAACTCCACTTTTCAAAATTTTCCCCTAGTAGCCCTGGCTTGGTAGCTCAGTTGGTTACAGTGTCCTGCCTATATGCCAAGGTGGTCATTTCATTCTCCAGTTAGGGCACATACAAGAAGCAACCAATGAATGAATACATAAGCAGAACAACTCTTTTTCTCTCTTTGAAACAAATGAAATGAAAAGAAAAGCATAAAAAAATTTCCCCCAGTTATGCTTCCCTGTGTATGAAATGAAGTATGTTTAAAATATTGTACCCAATGCTTATATAATAACATATATAATTTTAAAGTTTGCAGAAGAGAATTTGTTAAATTATGGTTTGCTTACACTGTAAAATATCATAGAACATTAACAATGGGTGAGGATATATGATATTTCATTAAAGAAATAAAACCTGGATGGAGGAATAGGTGGACGCACCGTACCTCCTCGCACAACCAAGAACAGAACAACAATAATTTACAACAATGATTTGCAGTCATAATATCAGAACTGTCGGAGGATTTATCTAAATGGAAGTCGGACAGCCAAGAAGTTGAAGTAGACCCGTACATCCAGACCGGTAGGGGACGACGAGCCGAGGGGACCACGAGCCGAGCGGGCGTGGGGCTGGCGCGGGTCGCAGGCGCGTGGAGGTCGGGGGAAATTTGGCGCAAAATCGGTGCAACAGCAATCCGGGGCGCCGGGGCGCAGGAGCGCAGCGGTGATCCCTGAGTACGCAAGCAGCAGCTGGGGGAATCAGTGGGGCAGCGATTGTGGACCAGGGCAGAGCTCACGGCCCAGAAGCCCAGGGAAGTGTCTGGCTCCAGGAGTACGGAACGGTCGCCATTGATCCCTCCTGTCCCGGCTCCCACCCCTGCCCCCACATATAACGTCACAATCTAGCAACTGGGGCGCCCAGCCCCGGTGAACACCTAAGGCTCCGCCCCCTACCACAACAAGAGCGACCATACCGGAGGAAAAATAAATAAATAAATAAATAAATACAATAATAGGAGAGACAGGGAAAGACATAAGATATGTTTCCAGCAGAACAGATCAGTCCCCCAGGACTCATCCTTTTGAGTGACCAAGAAATGGCCAATCTATCAGATGCACAGTTCAAAACACTGGTGATCAGAAAGCTCACCGAACTGGTTGATTTTGGATGCAAATTACAAGAAAAAATGCAGATTACCATAAAAGGGATGCAGGAAGATATACGGAGGAGAGCCAATAGTGAAAGGAAGGAATCTGAGTCTCAAAACAACACAGTGGACCAGAAGGAAGATAGAATCAACCAAGCAGGAAAGCATGATGAAATAAGAATTCAAAAAACCAAAGAAAAGCTTAAGACCATCGAGGACACCTTTAAACGTTCCAACATCCGAATTATAGGGGTACCAGAAGGGGAGGACCAACAAGTGGAAAAGTTATTTGAACAAATAATAAAGGAGAACTTCCCCAAACTGGCAAAGGGAACAGTCTTCCAAGAAATCCAAGAAGCTCAGAGAGCCCCAAAGAAGTTGGACCCAAGAAGAAACACACCAAGGCACATCATAATTACATTAGCCAAGGTAAAAATGAAGGAGAGAATCCTAGAAGCAGCAAGAGATAAGGGGACAGTCACCTACAAAGGAGTTCCCATCAGACTGTCAGCTGATTTTTCAAAAGAGACCTTACAGGCAAGAAGGGGCTGGAAAGAAATATTCCAAGTCATGAAAGACAAGGACCTACATCCCAGATTGCTCTATCCAGCAAAGCTCTCATTTAGAATGGAAGAGAAGATAAAGTGCTTTTCAGATAAGGTCAAATTAAAGGAGTTCATCATCACCAAGCCCTTACTTTATGAAATGCTAAAGGGACTTATCTAAGAAAAGAAGATAAAGAAAAGACATGTATGGTAAAAGGACAGCAAACTCACAATTATTAACAACCACACCTAAAGCAAAACCAAAAGAAACTAAGCAAACAACTAGAATAGGAACAGAACCACAGAAATGGAGGCCACATGGGGGGCTAGCAGTAGGCGTGAGAGAAGGAGAGGGGGGGAAAAGGTATAGAGAATAAGTAGCATAGAATGTAGGTTGAAAATAGATAGGGGGAGGGCAAGAATAGTACGGGAAATGTAGAAGCTAAAGAACTCATAAGTATGACACATGGACATGGACTAAAGGGGGGGAACGTGGGTGGGAGAGGGGGTACAGGGTGGAGGGGAGTGAAGGGGGAAATGGGACAACTGTAATAGCATAATCAATAAAATATATTAAAAAAAAGAAATAAAACCTAGCAAGGTGATTCTAATACATTTTAACAGAGAATAATTCTAAGTAACGTTGTTATGTGAGAATAGTATCCTGCAAAACATATTGTGTTAAAAAAAAAACAAAAACAAAAACAAAACAACAACCCAGGCAGAAGAGATGCGCTGAAAGGAGATGCAGAGAGTAGTCACAGGGATCAGGGTCTGGGCATCGTGCAGGGGAAAACTTGATTTTCCTTCGTGTCATTTGGAATGTTGTGTCATTTGTTTTCTCCTTTACTTAAACCTATCTATAAATATTTTTTGTATATAAAAGAACAGAAGAGAATTAGTTGGTTATATATATATGCATTTAAAAATGACTCAACAAAATTTCTGCCCACCCTCATTACATCCAGTGGCCTGTGCTGCCTTCCTTATCGGAACAGCACCTTGACCACCAGAAGTGTCCAATTTGCATCTAAAACTGTATTCCAGCAGGAACATTTCCATAGTGCAAAATATACTGTGTCGCACAGTTACTGTTAGTTTGAGAGATGAAAACCATTTATTATCAAAACAATGAATTTTATGTTTAAGTATTGAATCCAAGGTCACTTATAGAAATGCTTTTAAGAATATTGTAAACCCTGACTAGTGTGGTTCAGCTTCTCTGTCTGGCATGTGGCAACTAGGGTTCCTTGTCCAGCTCCAACTCTGGAGTCTGGCTGTGGGGTCTTGGTTACAGATCTGGGTCCTGTCTCTGAGGTCTGTGGCTTGGGTTTGAATATATTTGGCTGTGGGTCTTGGATCTGGGGTCTCTGGGTTTGTGTGTTGGGTCCATAAATTTATAGTCATTGGCTCCAAGTCAATGTCAAGAGGAGTCCCAAGGTTGGGGTGTGGTGAAGGAGGAAACTTTAGTGCAAATACCTGAATTTTAATACAGAATGGCTGTGAGTACAGAAGCGTTGTTAAGAAGCTCAGTATTGATACAGGTGAATTATGAAGCAGCACACTGTGTGTCAGCTCAGTAGTGTTGCTTCTTAGTTACTTGGTGTCAGGGCCGTGAGGAGGCCCTGAAGTGAGGCCGCCCTGGGGCAACTTCCTCTCCTGCTGTGCTGCTTAGGGCTTCTCTGCTCAGCTACAGGACTTCTCTTCATTTCCTCTGTGCTCGGCTGCATTTGCACATGAAGAAGTGAAAATTGGAAAAGGAGCCTCTCTGAACAACGAGATCAGACTGGGCGAGCAAAGAAAAGGCCTCTGATGTTGTCACAAAAGACTAGACTATTATTATTTTTAAATTATGCTGTGTTTTCCTGTAGTATTTTTTAAGCCCAAGCTGAGATGGCCTTTTTTTTGTTGTTGTTGCTACTTACTTAAATTATATAGAAAAATAAAAATAACTGAACATCCTATCCAAACAGGGAATGGCTGCTGTTATATTAAGTATATATACTTCTAAACAAGATGGGGGTGTGTGGGCTGGGCTGGGATGGGTGGAGGAGTGCAAAGGGGAAAAATTGGAAAACTGTAATAGAATAACAATAAAAAATCATTTAATAAAAGAAAGTATGTACCCTTCCAGACATCACTACTTGCACATTTCCACATTTCCAGTTTCTCTGGATTTAATTTATTATTCCGGGTTTGTAATATGACATAAAATTTATTAATTATCTGGCTTTGTCCCTAATGTGTGGATTTATCAAAATGTTTTTTCCCAGAGTGTTTTTTATGTACTATTTTTATTATCATTCACTTCAAATTATTTTTAACTGTGATTATAATTTAATTTGTGGGTTATTTAGAAGTATATTTTATAATTTTAAAATATAAGGACTTTCTAGTTATTTTTTATTACCGACTACTGATTACTAGATTAGTGGCAATGAGAGCAAGAAACATACTTTATAATATAATTTCAATCCTTTGATATATTTTTTTTGAAACCTGCTCCACACTATAATATGGTCAATGTAAAAAAAATAAAAAGCTCTAAGCGTGGTTCTGTGCTGCCATCTCTCGTTCATTTTGGGCATAACACCTTAGTGTGGCTCACCAAGAAAAGTGGTTGTGATAGGGGACTCAAGACTTGGAAAATTTTAGCTTAAGGTAAACAGTTATAAGTGTAGCAAGTAATGTGTATGTTAAGGTTTTGTTTCAGAAACTACAGATAAGGCCCATCCTGGCTCCTGGGAAACATAGCTGACCTCCTGGGGCACTGGCTAGAGATGACCACCTGGGGAAACGTTGGAGGCATCCGGGCCTTTTGTGTGACCACCCCTGCCCCTTGGGAACAGCTAACTGCTGAGGACTGGAATGTTGCACCTTCTGAATCTCAAAGCCCTCACTGCACCTTGTTTGTTCTCCCTCCTCCCCCTTATGTAAGATCTGGCCAGGAAAGAGAAGGGAAGATGGTTTGTTAGGGTATGAACCCTCTATCTTCTCAGATTGTCGGCCATCTTGTCACAGGTGGGCACAGGTAACCCAGGTTCTGAGTGATCGGGACAAAGAATTGAACCGAATACCCAGAATTCATAGAAGAGAACATGGGAGCAGGCCAACTCCAAGCAGAGATTGACCTCATGGGCTGGAGGGACTCTATTCTTATAGGGTGGATCCTTCCTGGCTAGTTTTAGTGGGCTTTTACTGAGTATATACAAGTAGTTGCATTACTTTAAAGCTACTGCACATGTGGTTTCCCATGATCCTCCCCGATTGGCCACCAGGGAAGAGGGTTCCACAATGCTACCGAATTGATCCCCGTTTCTCCTGGGGTCCCCCTGTACTAGGTTCACCTTTCCCTTCGCCAGAGAATGATAGCTCTCCATACTAGAGATTGGTGAAAAAGTATTCAAGTTATACAGACTAAAAGTAATGACTTAATGTGTTCGTCAAAATCCCAAAGTCCCTTGAAACACCCACAAACACACGCAGTCCTTCCTTCCCCCCCTTTGCCCAGTCTGGGGTACCGTATCTCGGGAGAAGAAATAGAACTCTGTGGCTTAGGCAGCTCCCAGTTTTTCCTAGTAATTTGTGCTCAGCTGGCAGGCCTCCCTTACATTGGTTGTGTTGCCAGGACCTCCAGCTAAAGCCGCGTGGTGATTCTTCTCATGGCTGGGGGGGGAGGGGTGATCCCCCTTTCTGGGAGAGCGATGGCAGTGGCGGCAGCAGCGGCGGCAGCAGCAGCAGCAGGAACAGCGTGGAGAGGGCTAGCTCGGAGCTCATCGTGCCCTGGCCAGAGCAGGTGGCTGCGAGGTTGGCTGAGCCCGAGTGGTGAGAGCGTGGGCGCAGCATGCGGAGGCCTGGTGGTGGCTGCAGTGGCCGGGCAGTGACCCGGTGCTCCCAAGTTACTTACTGGTGGCCCCTTCTCGCGGCCATGGCTGCAGAGCCGGCTGGTGCTTGGAGCTGCAGGTGGTAGAGGAGCCGCAGGCGGCTGCGTCGCTGGTGGGGTCTATGGGGCTACGGCGGACAGGTGGCCGTGGAGACTCCCGTCCTGTCCGCACCAGCCCCTGGCCCCTGCCCCCTCCTCACGTGGCTGCAGGAGTTTCCAGTTAGCCAAAACCGCATGGATCTCTCTTCAATGGCTGCCTCACCTGAGTTTAAATCCCTGCGCCAATCTTCCTCTGCAGCCCCATTTCTGACTCCTCCCACACGCAGCTTCACACGCCAGAACTCTCAAAGCCTTCCAGCTTTACTGGGCTGCCATCGTGGGTCTGGGCAGGCGTGGCCCCATTTCACGGAGCCAATCTTCTCCAAGCTCCCACGCAGGCGCTGTAACTCGGGGGACCTGCCCCCCAGTTACATCTTGGTGGGGAAGTTACTTCCATTCCTCTGGCTCAGAGCATGGCCACAGCTATTTAACATGTCTATGCAACCAGTTAAAGGTTATAGATATGTTAAATGACCACACCAGAGGGTAGCTGCAAGGCTGTTGCTATGCAAAACAGCTCTCAATGGCCCTGCTCCATTTGTCCCTTCCCCCAACCTACACCTGGGGGGTGGGGGTGAGGACATCTTAAAATCACCTGGACACCTTGAGTTCTGGACCCCATTCCAAATCCTTCTTTCGGGGACCCTTTGGCTGCACCCTCCTACAATCTGAATAAAGCACCCATAAAAGATTCAATTGCTGCCATTGCTTATTGGATTTGGTAGTGACAGGCAGCCCGAACACTGGTGTCTTTTCCGGTTGGTTACAGTTGATTATGGTGGAGTGTCAATGACTGCTGATGGCAGTGGTATTTAGAAGTGTATTTTAAAATGTCTCAAGGTATGGACTGTTCAGTTATCTTGTGACTGGTTTCCAGATTAGGGCAAATGAAGCAATAAACGCATTTTATGTGCCATTTGTTGGAGCTTGCCATATAGTGTAATCGAGTCAGGTTTTTAGAAGTTCCAAGTGTGCTGGAAAGTCAATTGTCATTTGCTTTGTTTGTTGCAGCTTCCTTAAACAATGAAGAAAATAAAATCTATTTAAAATAAATGTTAACCCAAGAGGTTAAAAAAAATAAAACTCATTTTATACATAAAAATCTAACAAGCCCTTTGGCCAAGCCACTAATGCGTCCCAAGTATGCCACTCTGCTGCCATCTCATGGGAATTTTTGGGAATAACATCTTAGTACAGGTCGGCAGGAAACGTGGTTGATTATAGTGGAATATCAGTGACTGTTGATTTTTTTTAAAAGACTGTTTTGAGGTACAAGTCTCAGGTCCCAATGTCAGCGATCAGTTCCTTGGGACCACTTTTTATGAGCACATCACCTAGACCAGACACTGGATTTGGGAGTGCACCATTGGTTGTTTCCTTTGATTATATCTTTAAATTACTCTGTGTATAGAAAAGATATTTATTTCTACATGTTATTTATCACACAATTTACTAAGTCATATTAATTATAATAACCTTAAATTGATATTCATGAGTTGTCAAGGTAAATATCATGCAATAATAAAATTACATTAGTTTAGCTGTATAAATCATGAAAAAATAGTTAAAGCTCAGAATAAAACATGAAGACAAGAAAAGCTAAAAATGTGTTGGTTATAAATTCATTAATAATGAAATAAAAGAGTAACATGATTCTTAGTAAATGAATTCAGGACCTGGAGCAGTGGTGGTTTAGGAATCAGAAGTATTTTGTAAGGAAAATTGTGCCCCTTGTAGGTTGCCTGAGGAACTGACAATATGGCAAAGGTCCACATTTTCAAAGTGGAGAATGTTAGATGGTGAATTCTGGAATGTAAAAAAGTAAGATTATAGATTCTAAGTAATTTTAAGAAACGATTATTGAAGGGTGATTTATGGGCAATGCACGGAGACAGTGACCCTCAGCGCTGTGGTTTATCACAGTGTGGTTCAGTCTCTTAAGGTATCACATCTTCCTTGGCTTCTGAGCTTTTATGGGTGTCTTCTTAGCCAAGGACATTCCTCCCCAGTCTTTGTAAGATGGCTGGTATTTTAATTTATTTGTTGTTGTTGTTTAGCTCTCAGCCTCCAGGCTGCCTGTCCAGAGAGAGGTGTGATTTCAGATCTAGGGTACAAAGCCACATGCTGTTTGTATTCTAATTGACTCTTCATCCTGCTCCATATAGAGTAGGGTTTCTCACTGCTATGAGATTGGGAGATTTTTCTCCACGTTGTAGGTGCTTATTAGTAATTGTTATCTCTTCAGTGCATGACAGTAACTTCCACCTTAACCCCCCAACACAAACCTGAAAGGCCTCCATACAATGTGCCAAATGTCACCTTGGGGGAAAGTCAACCTTAGGTTGAAAACCACTGATCTGATTTTGAAAATTTTACTTATTTATTTTTAGAGACAGAGGAAGGGAGGGAGGGCGAGAGGGAAAGAAGCATCAATGTGTGTTTGCCTCTCACGTGGACTCCACTGGGGACCTGGCCTGCAACCCAGGCATGTGCCATGACTGGAAATCAACTGGCAGCCCTTTGGTTCCCCAGCCTGTGCTCAATCCACTGAGGTACGCCAACCAGGGTGGAAGCCACTGATCTTGAAGCTGTGATCACCTTTGGAACCTGAGTGATCTGACCTTCATATGCAGTATTTTTACTATCATTCCATGCAAATTATTTTCTAATTCCAATTTGTGATTTATTTTTGGGTGGTTATTTAGAAGTGTATTTCATAATTTGTACATATAAGTATTTTCTAGTTATATGTTGTTACCGATTTCTAGATTAATGGCAGTGACAGCAAGAAACACACACACACACACACACACACACACACACACACAATTTTATTCCTTTGCAATTTGTTGGAACTCGCTTTATATCAGTATGTGGTCAGTGTTTAAAAAAGTTTCCAGGGTGCTTGGGAAGCATCTGCAATTTGCAGTTTGGGGTGTAGGGAAGTACGTATGCACATTGAATGCAATTTGATTCTGATGTTATTTTTTAAGTAGTTTTACTATTTTTTGTGGGCTTTATTGGTTCTGAATGATGGAGGTTTATTAAATCACCTATTATGATTATTATTTTGTGTACTTTTCCATGTAGAGCTCTGTTGTGTATAATTTTGAGTTGATGTTATTAAGTGAATAAAAATTTGGAACTAACTAGTAAATTGAATTTTCTGATATGAAGTACTCCTGTTTATGTGTTGTTGGGTTTTTTTTTTTGCCTTCAAGTGTACTCTATGTTATATACTTTTCATTTGGTTAGTGTTCATACAGTATATTTTCCTGATGTGGATCCTGGCTGTCAGGATCTGTGTGTGTTGTGGCTGCTAGTGAACAAATACCCATGGATGACAGAAGTCCTGTGGAGAAAAAAGGACAGCATAGCCACTCTCTGACAGAGAGAGAGGGTGAGAGGGACCTGGCCCCTGCATGGACAGGCTTTTATTGTTTTTCTGGGTATGTTACACGGAGGGTAGTTCTCGTTTACTATGCACAGGTTCACTACAGGGGACTGCCTTTTACACATAACAAAGGAAAGAATCCTGCTAACAACTTCAAAGAGAGGATGTTGCAGACCAAGGGGAAAAGTGGTTGAACGGGTCACACTCCGTACTTGGGAGGTTTAGCTCAGATTTTAGGGAGTTACAGTAAGCCCTTGCTGCCTCAATCCAGGGTGAGGGAGTTTTAGCAAAAGCAAGTCTCATAGCAGTCTGGGTACAATGCAGGCCTGATTCCCCACCGGAAAACCTGTCTGTGGGCATGGATGGTCCTGTGTGCCAACTCGCTCCTCACTGGTTTTCCACGTGAGTTCTGAGCTACATTTCCATGCCACTTGAAACACTTCCCTACATTTTTCCAACTTTTTCACTTTAGATAGCTCTAAATATTTTGCATATTTCAGATAGCTCTCAGTGTTTTATATTAGTTATGAGTGGCTATTAAAATCAGTCAAAGAATTGATTTTGAAGAGGATGTAATGTAGGGGAGCCAATATTTTTCCTATTCAGTTGTTCCAATACCATTCATTATATTACAAATATTTTCCCACAGATCTAAGGAGAGATCTTTGTCGTAGAAAATTTCCATCTGACTTTGCATTTACTATTGGGCTTTGTATTCTGTCCTCTTGCATTGTCTATTCAAAGGCCATTACCCCCCCTGTTTAGATTAATGTAGATTTATAACACATATAACACAACACATAGTTATGTTTGGTTGGGCTAGGTTGTGTTTATTAATTTGCTTTTCCAGAATTCTATTTTCATTCCTCATTTTAACAAGCATACTGAAAATGAGTTTGTTTTAGTTTTAAAATGTTGATATTTTAAGCTGTATGACAATAAATTTATAAGCAACTTTGGGAAATTGACGTCCTTTTGTGTTTTATCAAAGAGTACGATGTTAATTTCCAGTTGTTCAAGTGTCTTTCTTTGGGCATCGTTTTAACATTTTATTCACACAGATCATGCACACTCTTGCTAAGGTTAATGTTAGCCACTGTATCTGTTTTGTTGCTATTGGTTCTTTTCAATTCTATCTTTAACTTAGTGTTTATATAAAGGTTTTTATTTCTCTGTGTTATTCCCCCTCACTGTAATAAATTCTATTATTTGTAATCATTATATTGCTTTTCATGATTCATCAAGGTAAATAAGCTATGGTACAATAATAAAATGGTATTACTTTAGTTATGTAAAAATATGTGAAACTAGACAACGCTTGAAAGAAAATATGAAGAAATGAGGTAATGTGAGGAGCCAGAAAAAACTTTGTCCGTGGTAAGTTCATTAATGATGAAATAAAATAGAAACAGGAGACTTATTTTTAAGTGAGTTCAGGGTTTGGACCCCTGGTCTTGTAGAGAGAAGTGGTTTGTGAGTGAAATGGCGCCCCCTCTAGGTTATCTGAGGAACTCACACTATGGCAAAGGTCCACATTTTCAAAGAGGAGAACATTTGGTGGTGAGTGCTGGAATCTAAACTAGGAAGATTGTGGAGTCTAAGTGATTTTAAGAAACAATTATTGCAGAGCGATTTATGGGCAATGAAAAGGAACAGTGACCCTCAGTGCTGCGGTTTATCACAGTGTGGTTCAGTGTCTTAAGGTGTCATATCTTCCTTGGCTTCTGAGCTTTTGCAGGTGTTTTCTAGCCAAGGACATTCCCCCCAGTCTTTGCAACATGGCTGGCATTTTATGTATATATGTATGTATGTATGTATGTATGTATTTATCTGTTGTTGTTCTTTAGCTCTCATCCTGCAGGCTGCCTGTCCAGAGAGGGGCATGATTTCAGATCGAGAGCGCAAAGTCACAAGCTGTTTGTATTCTAATCGACTCTTCATTGTGCTCCATATAGAGTAGGTTTCTCATTGCCGTGGATAATTCTTTCTCTTGGGAGATTTTTCCTCTGCATCGTAGGTGCTTATTAGCAATCCTTACCTCTGTTCAGTGCATGCCAGTAACTCCCACCTTAACCCCACCCCAAGAACAACCTGAAAGGTCTCCATACATGTGCCAAATGTCCCCTTGGGGGAAAAGTAGACCTGAGGTTGAAAACCACTGACCTTGAAGCTATGATCATCTTTGGAACCTGAGTGATCTGGCCTTGGTAAGAAGTGTTTTTACCATCATTCCCTGCAAATTGTTTTCTAACTCCAATTGTGGATTATTTTTGGGTGGTTATTTAGAAGTGTACTTCATAATTTGTAAATGTAAGTGTTTTCTAGTCATGTTGTTACTGATTTCTTGATACATGGCAGTGAGAGCAAGAAATATGTATATGTGGACATATAAATATATATGTGTATATATACATTATATATATGCAAATTTCAGTCCTTTACAGTTTGTTGGAACTTGCTTTATATCACAGTATGGTCAGTTTTTTAAAAAAATTCCCAGGGTGCTTGGAGAGCTTCTGTAATTTGCCATTTTGGGGTGTAGTGAAGTATTTATGCACATTTGCTTATCATGTAATTGTAAAAATATTTTTACTATTTTTTGTGGGCTTTATTGTTTCTGAAACAGAACCTGAATGACAGAGGTTTGTTAAATCTCCTCTTATGAGTATTATTTCATGTATTTTTCCATGTAGCTCTGTCCTATATAGTTTTGAGTTTATGTTATTAAGTGAATAAAAATTTGGAACTAAGTGGTAAATTGAACTTTCCAAAGGAGTACTTTTATGAAGTACTCCTGTTTATGTGTAGTAGTGGTTTACATTTTGTCTTCAAGTCTGCTGTATGTTGTATAATTTTCATTTGATTAATGTTTGTATAGTGTATTTTTACCATTCTTTCACTTTAGATCTCTTGGTATGTTGTAGATAGCTCTCAGTGTTTTATGTTAGTTATGAGTGGCTATTAAAATCAATTAAAGACTTGATTTTGGTGGAGGATGTAATGTATGGGGCCCAACATTTTTCCCATTTAGTTGTTCCAACACCTTTTATTCCATCTCAAGTATTTCCCCACAGATCTAAGGAGATATCTTTGTCATAGGAAATGACCACGGTCCCTCACGTCACGGTTGCCTCATTTATGCTCTTCTGCATGTGGGGTTTCTGACTCTCTCCTGTGAGTGAGGTTCTTCTGCCTGTGTAGGTCTGACATTTGGCCACTGTCATTTGCTAATCTGTAGCATACCTGTCGGATTGTTAGACCAGCCCAAAGATTCTTGAGGTCACATAAAAGATTGTTTCTCGGCCACATAAGCAGTCAAGTGTTTAATACGAGGTGAATTTGGGGAGTACATGTACATCACCATTTACTTAAGTAAGATTTAACAATTTTAGTAAAGTAAGTTATTCTCAAAACTGAATGACCATGTCCGTGAAATATGGAAGAATGTACTAATGTAGCTCATGGATATAAATCTTCTATGTAAAGTATCACAGGCAGTCATGAGAGGGCCGGCATTTTGTACTTGGCATGTTGATGTGAAACTGGCTGTTAGGAAAGGGAAGGCTGGGAAATGACTTAGGATTCTCATCTCATTTCTTCCTAAGAGGTTTAGTTGCCACAATTTGCTTTAGGAAGAGAGTTTCACTTCAACCTCAGACAGTAAGACTCCTAGCCAGAGCTTGTTGACCCTCTTACTGTACCACTTGCATCTTGAAGTTATGGGAGTTGCCCAACAGACATGAACCTGGCAGGTATGCTGCCTGTTTTTCTAAATTACCTGCATGTTCCCCACTTCACTTTTGAAATCTAAGACTCTGTTCTTCCATTTTCGAAGATACCCCATATACTCAATATTACCTCATTATGTTTGGTATTCATGTGAATATGAATTTTCTTTGTCCATGTAGTAGATGTTGAATTCCTCCTTTAATCAGATTGTATGAATTTGATTGTTATCTCAGCTGTTATAATTTAGAAGGTATGACAAAAATAATTTTTTGTATCGCCCATGGTGTTGGTGAAGTGGCCATATGACATTCATGGGCGGGACACTAACTTCTGGAAAGTGCAGCTTCTGAGAGATCATGAACATCTCCTGGCAATGATAGGGGCTTAAGACTTGTGCAAATTCAGCTCAAGGTAAATAGTCATCAATCTAGCAAGTCATGTGTATGTTAAGTTTTTGTTTCAGTAACTACAGATAAGGCCCATCCTTGCCCCTTGAGAATAAGCAGCTGACCTCCTGGAGACATCCATAGCAGGGAGAAGCAAGTGACCACCCTTCCCCTTTGGAGGCAACTGTTGATTTTGAAAGCCTTTCACTGACACCTTGTTTGCCCTCCCCCAACCCCCTTATAAAAGGTCTGGCCTGGAAAGAAAGAGTAAGATGGTTTGTTAGGGTATGAACCTGCCATCTTCTCGGATCGCCAGCCATCTGAATAAAGCACCTATAAAAGATTCAATCACTGTCATTGCTTATTGGATTTGGTAGTGACAGGCAGCCCGAACGCCGGTGTCTTTTCCGGTTACATATTTTGGTGAGTCTGCTCAGGGACAGACTTTGGGACTCTCTGGTAAGTTTGGGTGTTTGGCGGGGAGTCCCATTGGCTGCCTGGACTGAGGGGCCCTTGGGGGCTTGGAGTCAGAGAATCCCAAGCAGCTGCCAAGTGATTTCACTTGGGGATTCTCACCCCTTGCTCCCAGCACCTCTCATCGTGCATCACACTGGATTGAATCGTTGCACTTTCTGGTTCAGGTTGAAATCCCGGGTCCCAACTGAAGTCATCTGTTCTGTTTGGGTACCGTCTGTTTGGAGCTCCTTCTGGTCCGCAAGGACATCTGCTCTGGTCCCAAAAGGGCATCTGTTTGGAGCTCTGTGGAGTGCTGTCTGGTAATATGGGGGCGGGGAACCCTCTGTTCCAAAAAACAGCCCGCTGGGGTGGGTTCTGGTAAATTGATTGACATATGAGCGTCTATCGAAAGCGTATGTTGTTTTGTTGTAGTACTGTTCTGTTTGTGTCCTGTATAATTTAGATTCGGGAGAGTGCTGGTCACTGAATGGGTCTTTAAATTACTGTATTATACTGTAACTAAAGTTATTTTGTCGAAATCAGGGAAGTAGGACAAATTGCCTTACCTAGAAGTTTTTGAGTTTACATGATAAAGATGTATGCAGAGTTAAAAAGGAAAAAAGAGAGGAAAGTGAGTTAATAGCTCAGAGAAAAGAGAATTTACATATGAAAGATAGAAGGTCAGAGCAGAGGGGCCAAGAAGATCTAGGTATTAAGACCCGCTGCAGGCCGGTCAGAGTTCCTGCAGCCCCAGGGGATCCACTCCTGTGAGTGAAATGGGAAAAGTGCGCCTGCACTGGCATCGCTATCTTGAATCGGTCAAGAAACCAGATTTGGTCGAGGAAAAGCCCCCACCGGGGCAGGGCACTATCCTTTTTGGAGACTTTTCAGTGCGAGTAAGGTCAGAAGGCCAGTCTGCTAGATGTTATCTGGCACATACTCTGTTTCCTACAGTGGACCTGTGAAACTGGAAAAGCTCAAACCCTTCTTATGGACATAACCCTGCTAAAATGACTGATTTGATTGCATCAGTTTTTGCTATTTATCATCTCAATTGGCCAGACATAGAAGCCTTATTGAATTCTTTGCTTCTGTAAGGGGGATGAGCAGAGGCTGGTGTTGGATAAGACAAATGAAGAGGCTCTGAGTGTTGACAGGAGAGACCTGGTTCTTCTTGCTGACGCATGTGAAGAATTACATATCAGCACATCTAGCAGTATGTAATCAGTTTATTAGTGGTCCGCTTCCATGGAAGAGAACAGGACTGGGTAGATCAGGGGGTGAAAGGGAAAGTTTCAGAGTAAGTCAGGGTGAGAAAAGCAAGAGAGGCTGGAGACCAGGGTGGCAAGCCCCTGGGCAGCCTGTGGCCAGAGGCCCTGTGGCCCGAGAGCCAAGAGCCCCCGGAGCCCCCGAGAGTGAGAGCATCTTGAGCCTCTGAGAGAGAGAAAGTCCTTTGTTCTCAGGATTTATATAGTTGGTGGGATAGGAGGGGAAAAAAGTGACATATTGATTAACGGGTAAATGTGGTGCCAGCTTTCCTGGGGGAATGTGACTACCCAAATTTAGGGATGCATGGGGGTCTGTCTGCCCAAATTCTTATCTTGCTGCAGACTCCATTTGGTCATCCTGTTGTAAAACACATACGTGACACGAGGCAGTTAATTAAATTTTGGGGCAATTTCCAAAGTTATTTATGGGTTCTTTCTGTAAGCATCAGAGACTCCCTTGTAAGACAGATAGTGACCAGAGGTGGGCAATTAACCAAACTCGAATTATGGGCTCTTTCCTGCTAATACAGAAACCATGCCTTATATTTGTAGACATTAGATGTTTGTGTTTCAAGGGTTTACAGGTTTAAATAGGAGGACAGACTGTTCTCTGGAGTATGATGTCCAGAGCCAGCCATCTGGAGTCAGGGACAGGCTTCGGAGACACAGTCCAGTGGCATGGCTTGGGGTTAGGGTTAGTGGTTGCGGTTGAGGTGGATGCCATGAATTGTATTTAATTTCATTTGAAACCCTTTTTAAAAAAATTTATTGTGACAGCTGTCATCTTCGCATGCATTAAAAAATCTGACCAGAACTCGTGAATATTTGTGTGGCCATTGTATAGAAGATGGATGAACATAGCGACATTATTGGCACATTAGGGCTTGTCACTTCCAGAAAGGTGAAAACACAACTGAAATGCACAAATAAAGATTAGTCGTGTGTATGGAGAAGGTGCTGTAGGTGGTGAAATGTGTCAGAAGTGGTCTGTGAAGTTTCATGCCCAAGATGTTTTGCACAAAGGTGTCCCACGGGTCTGGCAGACCATTTGCAGTTGAGAGCCACTGAGTCCAGATGTTAACTGAGGACAGACCATGTTATGTCGTGTGGGAGAAAGGTGACATATTCAAAGTATCCAGATCGCGCATTGAAAATCATTTGCACCTACATGATTCCATGAATTGCTATGATGTTTGGGTTCCACAGGAGCTAATCAGGGAGGCGGGAGCTTTCTTCACCTCATTTCCACATGTGGTTATCTACATAAACATGAGGAAACCATTCTGGTTGCAAGCAAATTGTGAGGGGGTATGAACCATTAAAATTTGAGAATAACACGGAATGGGAGAAATTGTGGGCCAACGAAGGAACCACCAGCAGCAGCCCCTCCACAGGGCGGTCTTCATCCAAAGGAGGCGATGTTGCCTGTGTGGTGATACCAGAGGGAGTGCTGTAGGAGGAGCTCTTTGGGGAAATTCGCAACTCGTGCTGCCCCATCAGACCAACTACAAGCACCATCTGAGGGAAAGAGTCCAATCAGAAGTTGTAAAAGCTTCATGATGAGGTGGGAGCTCACATTTCTCTTTGGTGACCAGGGAAAACTGGTTGCAGCCTGGCTGCGCAGTCGTGATTCCTCTGCAGCACTTACCAGACCTTGCACCTTCGCGAGGCCATTTAGTTCAGTGTTCCGAATCTCTCCCAGTGGAGAGAAATTTCTGTTTCGTGGAAGGTGGCAGAAGGTACCTGGAAGAGCTCTCTGCTCCTAAAGGTAACAGGGCTGTTGGATGGTGGAATGGGAATTTGCCTGAGAGATGGCAGAGGGCAGTGGAACTGATTGGCGATGACATTGTGCAGTGACATTTTGGGGGGAAAATGAAAAGTGTGCCCATCATTGCATCTTACACTGAAAAGTGAAGAAACTGTTTTTCAGCCGAGCCATTAGTGGGATATGCATTGCATATGTCGGCCTCTTTCGCCATTTTGGGAAAGACCCCTCAGTGCAGGTCCGCAGGGAAAGTGGTTGGTTGCAGGGGGAATATCACTGACTTTTCACAGTGATGTAATTTAGAAGCGCAGTTGGAGACGTCCAAATGTCAGGACTGTGCAGTTACTTCATGTCCGGTCTCCAGATATCAGCCTAGGGAGGAATAAGCATGTTTTATGTGATGTTTCTTGGAACTGGCTTTGTAGCCGATAGAGGCAGGTTTTTACAAGTGCCGAGCGTGCTTGAAAATCATCTGTGATTAGCTTTTTCCATTGCAGCTTCCTTAAATAACGGGGAGGTTAAATGTATTTGAAATTCTCCAGCAGGAGGTAAAAAAAAGTAAAGTAAAATACAAGCGCTCTCATTTTATATACATGCCCCTCAGGAGGACATGTCTATGGGCTCGTTTCTCTCCTTTGCCTGGACTTCATCAACTATTTTAGGTTCTTGGTTCCGGTCCAAAAGTTGTGTATTTCCAGCTTCTTTTTCTAAGCTGTGCATTCAAAGGTGAAGAGTTGTTTCTCAAGTTTTGGTATGGAGCATCTTTACTATCAGTCATGTTGAGTTCTTTTGTTGTTTTTTATTTACTTACTTTTATTTAGTTTTAAAGTGTTTTGCTGATTATGCTATTACAGTGTTCTCAATTTCTCCCCTGTACTCCCACTCCGCCCTGCACCCCAACCCTCCAGCTCCTTCCCCTTAGTTCATGTCTGTGGGTTGTACATATGTCTTTAAGTTCTCTGTTTCCTATATCATTTTTATCTCTCCCCATCTATTTTATACCTGCCAATTAAACTTCTTCCCTGTACCTTTCCCCATATTCCTCCCTCCCCCATCCCCACTGAAATCCCTCCACATGACGTCCATTTCTCTGATCCTGTTCCTGTTGTAGTTGTTTACTTATTTTTTGTTTTCATTGTTTTTCTTTTCTTTTTGGTTCATTTGTCGATAGTTGTGAGTTTGTTGTCATTTTACTGTTCATGTTTTTTTTTATCTTCTTCTGTTTCTTAGATAAGTCCCTTTAACAATTCAAATAATAAGGGCTTGGTGATGATGAACTCCTTTAACTTGACCTTATCCAGGAAGCATTTATCTGCCTCTCATCTCCAAATGAAAGCTTTGCTGGATAGTCATCTTGGATGTGGGTCCTTGTCTTTCATGACTTGGAATACGTGTTTCCAGCCCCTTTTTGCCTGCAAGGTTTCTTTTGAGAAATCAGCTGATAGTCTGATGGGAATTCCTTTCTAGGTAACTCTTTCCTTTCCTCTTGTTGCTTTTAAGATTCTCTCTTTATCTTTAAACTTGGGTAACTTAATGATGATGTGCCTTGGTATGTTCTTCTTTGGGTTCACCTTCTTCAGGAGTCTCTGGGTTTCCTGGACTTCCTGGAAGTCTATTTCCTCCACCAGACTGGGGAAGTTTTCCTTCATTATTTGTTTAAAGAAGTTTTCAATTTCTTGCTCTTGTTCATCTCCTTCTGGCTCGCCTATAGTTTGGATATTGGAACATTTAAAGTTGTCCCAGAGGTTCCTAAGCTTCTCCTTTTTTTGAATTCTTGTTTCTTCATTGTGTTGTGGTTGGATGTTTATTTCTTCCTTTTGTTTCAAGTAGTTGATTTGAGTCCTGATTTCCTTCCTCTGACTGTTGGTTCCCTGCATATTTTGTGTTGGGAACCACTGTGCCTGGTATCAGAAGCTGTAACCCTCCTAGGCTAAGGCTAAGGGAACGCCCTTGAAACCATCAGCCAGCAAGGAGACAAGCTTATTTCCCTGACAGGAGCACCGCTTCTGCTCCTTTGTACCTCACCCAGCCTCGACCCCAATGCTTGGTCGGTTAGCCAATGAGGGGTAAAATTCCCCAAGGGGGGAATGACCCCAGACAGGCATGATCACGTGGGAGGTCCCCAAAAGAAGGACTTTGGGGGCTACGGCAAAAGGGGGTGATGGACTCTCGCCCTTTGGCTTTGACAAAGCCCGAGTCCTCCTGCTCTGCAAGAAAATCTCTTAATCTCTTGGCTGCCTTACTTCCCTTGCTCCACCTAAGCCTGAAACAATGACAGGGTGGTGCCGCCCTGTGCTGGAAAGGGCGGATTGCCCCGGTGATCAGGCCTAAGAAAGAACATGTAAATTCCTGTGAAACCATCTTTGTTTAGAATGCTCTCAGTTGAATGAGAAGGGTCCAAGGAGGAAGTTAGTTTGTTCCTCAAAATCTTACAGCTCTTTGACCCTGACTCAAAATAGACCCTCAGAGTTCCTTGTTACCTATCATTTGATCCTTACTTCCTCGCAATGAGTAATGTGCTTTACCTGAATTCTTATGCCAAACGAACCCAATAAAGCCAGTTTGGATGGTAAATGGACACGTTCCCCACTAGAGGGGGTGACCGTTCCGTCCCTACTTCTCCACAGAAAGTGGTCTGTCTCTGTGCATGTTTTTTCTTGAGTTTTGATGAGCCATCCACAGCGTTCCGTGATCACTGCTGGCCAGTGACCCAGGCATCAATTTTGGTTTATTTCACTTTGGGTAGTCTTTATTCATTCTTTCACTTTGTGAACAAGCTCAATCAGTTTTGTGAACATTTTGATTACCAGGGCTTTGAACTCTCCAACAGCAGACGGGTTTGGTGTCTCATCACTTAGCTCTTTTTCAGGAGTTTTGCTCTGTTCTTTCATCAGGGCCATATTTCTTTGTTTCGGTGCACCAGTCTGGTGGGTCTGGTTGACTGTTTCTTTAATAATTTTGCTGCCAGACTGCCTTACAGCTTGATATTCTGACACTTCTGGCTGTGTATTGATTTTAGGTCGGTTGTTATCCTCATTTTGGTTGTGCAAGGAAGCGAAGAGTTTCTAGCTATGCTTCAACCTTGGCTGGAATCTCAAAGAATCTTTTTTTTTTAACATTTTTTTTAAAGATTTTTATTTATTCATTTTATAGAGGGAAGGGGGGGGGAGAGAGAGAGACAGACAGACAGACAGACAGACATCAATGTGGGGTTGCTGGGGGTTATGGCCTGCAACCCAGGAATGTACCCTGGCTGGGAATCGAACCTGGGACACTTTGGTTCCCAGCCTGCGCTCAACCCACTGAGCTACGCCAGCCAGGGCGGAACCTCAAAGAATCTTATATTGCTTTTTGAAACTTGCTCCACAGTACAATACGGTCAATGTAAAAAAACCCCAAAAGTTCCAAGCGTGGTTCTGTGCTGCCATCTCCTGTTTATTTTGGGAATAATACCTTAGTGCCAGTCAACAAGCCAAGTGGTTGGTTCAGGTGGAATGTCCATGACTGTTGATGGCAATGGTATTTAGAAGCATATTTTAAAATGTCTACATGTAAGGACTGCCCAGTTCCCTTGTGACTGCTTTCCAGATTAGGGCAAAGGATGCCATAAACCTGTTTTATGTGCCATTTTTCAAACACACTTATAACTTGTGAAAACCTAACTCTATTACACTACAAAGCCAGTACCAAAAAATGCCGCATCTCAAATATTTCCCCACAGATCTAAGCAGATATCTTTGTCTTGGAAAATGACCACAGCACCTCACATTATTGCTGCCTCGCTTATGCTTTCTGCATGTGGGGTTTCTGACTCTCTCCTGTGATTGAGGTTCTCCTGCCTGTGTATGTCTGACATTTGGCTGTTTTCATTTGCTAATCTGTGTCATAGCTGTTGGATTATTAGAGCAGCCCTTAGATTTTTGAAGTCACAAGAAAGGTTGTGTCCCCACCACATAGGCAAGTAGTCAGGTGTTTCATAGGAGGTGAATTTGGGGAGTACATGCATGTCAACATTTACTTAGGCAAAATTTAACAATTTAAGTAAAGTAAAGTATTTTCAAAATGGACCGATCATGTCAGTGAAATATGGAACAATGTGCTAATGTAGGTTGTGGATATAAAACTTGTATGTAAAGTATCAGAGGCGGTCCTGAGAGGGCCGGCATTTTGCACTTGGCATGTTGATGTTAACCTGGCTGTTAGGAAAGGGAAGGACAGGGAAATGACTTAGGATTCTCATCTCATTTCTTCCTAAAAGGTTTAGTTGCCAAAATTCGGTTTAGGAAGAGAGCTTTAGGACAATCACCTCAGCTTCAGACAGTAAGATTCCTAGCCAGAGCTTGTTAACTCTGTTACCGTATTCCTTGTGTTTTAAAGTTGTGGGAGTTGCCCAACAAAAATCAACCTGCCAGGTATGCTGCCCTTCTTTCTAAATTAGCTGCATGTCCCCCACTTCATGTTTGAAATCCAAGACTCTGTTCTTCCATTTTCTAAAATACCCCATATGCCCAATATTACGTCATTGTGTTTGGTATTCATTTTTATAGGAATCCCCCTCGCGCATGTATTAGATGTTGAATTCCTCCCATTAATCAGATCACGTGAATTTGATTGGTATTTCAGGTGTTAGAATTTAGAAGGTAAACAAACGTAATTTTTTAGTGCCCCACAGTGTTGGTGAACTGGCCATGTGACATTCATGGGCGGCACACTAACTTCTGGAAAGTGCAGCGTCTGAGAGATCATGGACATTTCCTGGCAAGAGTAAGCATTATTATTATTTTTTGCTCTGCCAGTCTTTTTGGTGTATTTCTGCAGGTTTTGATATAATTTAGTAGTGCCAGGAGTTATTTTCTTCCATTGTACACTTACATTGTCATGAAAAGCTATTTTTGCCGCCAGCTGCTTGGACTTAGAGACTCAGGAATGTCCTTTATCGGCCCCTGGCTCTTTTCACACTGTGAGGACTCGCTTCTGCTCCTGCATCTGGCAGCTGGGCTCCATTGCCCAGCTCCAGCTCTGGAGTCTGGCTGTGGGGTTCTGGTTACAGATCTGGGTTCTGTCTCCTGGGTCTGTGGGCCGGTGTTAAATCTGTCTTTGGCCGTGTGTCTGGGATCTGGAGTATCTTTGGGTGTAGCTCCATGCCCTGGAGTAGTGTGTGTGGTCCGTGTGCAGCTCTGGCTCTTAACTCTGATGTGTGAAATCTGGTGTCCAGCGTTTGTCATCAGTCTCTGGTGTCTGGGGTCTGGTATTCAGGGCCCATGGTCTGGCCTGGGTCGTGGGAACAGTTTTGGGACTGGGGCAGGTTTCTGGGGTTCAGCTTTTGGTTCTAGGTCTGCTCTGGGGCCCAGGTTCTGGAGCCTGTCTGTGGCATCTGGTGTCTGTGAAGTGATGGCCACTGGCTGCAATTCAACACCAGCAGGAGTTCCAGAGCTGGGGTGTGGGGAAGAAGGAAACTCTTTTTAGTGCGAATACCTCTGTTTTGGTACTAATGGCTGTGAGTGCAGCATGGCTGTTTCCGGGTGAATCATGAAGCAGCAGCTCTGTGGGTCAGCCCAATGCTGCTGCTGCTTAGTTGTGAAGCCTCTTGGCTGTGAGAGGGTCCTGGAGTGAGGCAGCCTTGGGGCAAGTTCCCCCTCAGCCTGTGCTGGTCAGCACTTCTCTGCCCATTCAGGTCTGGTCCCATCATTTCCTCACAAAGAAGTGCGCTTTGGAAAAGGGGCCCCTCTGAGTGAGGTGATCAGGCTGGGTGAGTAGAAAAAAAGCCTCTGGTGTCACCACAGCAGTCTAGGTTATTTGTATTCTTAAATTATGCCAAGTTTTCCTTTCATAACTTTTTCTTCCTTTCTTTTATTTCTTTCTTTCCTTTCTTCTTCCTCTCCCCAAACTGAGACTGCCTTTTTTGTGGTAACTTCCTTAAATTATACAGAAAAATAAAAAGTAATTCAAAATCCTATGCAAACAGGTAATAACTGCTATTGCTTTAGGTATATACCCTTACAGATATCTCTCCCTGCCTATTTCCATTCTCTTAGTTTCTCTGGATTTAATTTATTATTCTGGGTTTGTAGTATGGATGCAAAACATGTGAATTTTCAACTGTTTCCCCCTAATGTGCAGGTGTATCACTATGTTTACCCACAGCTTTTTAATGTATTGTTTTAAATATTATTTGGTTGAAATGATGTTTTAACTCCAACTGTGATTCTTTTTGAGGGATATTTAGAAGTGTATTTCATAACTTCTAAATGTAAGAATTTTCTGGTGGCCTTTACATCTGATTTCTAGATTATCTACAATTAGAGCAAGAAACTTCATGTAATTGTAATTCCTTGAATTTTTTTGAATTTCATTACAATATGGTCAATGTAAAGAATGTTCCAAGCGTGCATCTCTGCTGCCGTATCGTGGTCATTTTGGGAATAGCACCTTAGGGCCGGTCTGCAGGAAAACTGTGCCAAGTGGGGTTATCTGTGAATGTTGAGTCCAGTGTGTCGCTTCTCATGGTGTTTCTTACATCCTTACTGAATTTTTTGAGGTGGTCTGTTGTGTCTGAAAGAGGAATTCTGTATTATTGATGAGAGGGTTGTTAAATCTATTATGGTTTTAGATTTTTGTTTGTGTCTGTGTTCTGCATAATTTAAGTTTACGAATTTGGACTTCCTGGTAAATGAAACTGTTTGATAGGAAGTGCTCTTCATCCCTAGTCATGCTTGTTACCTTGAATCCCACCGCATGTGATTATGTAATTTTCATGTGGTTTGTGTGTGCATAAAATAGAGGGTGGTGAAAGTAGGTTTAGAGTTGTGCGCATGAGAAACAAAATTTATTTTGCCCTATTATTTAACAATGATGACATTATTTTTCATGTGAACAACTGTAAAGCTGCTTTTGCACCATCCCGTGTACCTGTTCCTATTCTTTCACTTTGTTTTTTCACCCCACGTTTTAGGTCATTC